>NC_042527.1:1550211-2861877 GCF_900963305.1 Echeneis naucrates
CAAAATGACACTCAATTGCTGAAATCACTTCACAAACTACCTCACTTACATGCAATTTTCTATGATTTCTTGCTGGAAATTGCTTAATTTTTCATTGTTTTTCACAGCATTCTACATTCAACTTTCACTATGTAGAGTGAATTTTTCACATTTCAACGAAATGACACTCAATTGCTGAAATCACTTCACAAACTACGAAATACTGCTTTCTGTTGATTTCTTGCTGGAAACTGCTTAATTTACTGTTTTTCACAGCATTCCACAAACTTTTCACAATATAGAGTTAATGTTCACAATTCAACAACATGACACTCAATTGCTGAAATCACTTCACAAACTACTAAATACATGCGATTCTGTTGATTTCTTGCTGGAAACTGCTTAATTCATTGTTTTTCACAGCATTCCACAAACTTTTCACAATATAGAGTTCATGTTCACAATTCAACAAAATGACACTCATTTGCTGAAATCACTTCACAGACTACTAAATACATGCGTTTCTGTTGATTTCTTGCTGGAAACTGCTTAATTCATTGTTTTTCACACCATTCCACAAACTTTCCAGAATATAGAGTTAATGTTCACAATTCAACAAAATGACACTCATTTGTTGAAATCACTTTACAAACTACGAAATACATGCGTTTCTGTTGATTTCTTGCTGGAAACTGCTTAATTCACTGTTTTTCACAGCAGTCCACAAACTTTTCACCATGTAGAGTGAGTTTTTCACAATTCAACAAAATGACACTCAATTGCTGAAATCACTTCACAAACTACTAAATAAATGCGTTTCTGTTGATTTCTTGCTGGAAACTGCTTAATTCATTGTTTTTCACAGCATTCCACAAACTTTTCACAATATAGAGTTCATGTTCACAATTCAACAAAATGACACTCAATTGCTGAAATCACTTCACAAACTACTAAATACATGCGTTTCTGTTGATTTCTTGCTGGAAACTGCTTAATTCACTGTTTTTCACAGCATTCCACAAACTTTTCACTATGTAGAGTGAGTTTTTCACATTTCAACAAAATGACACTCAATTGCTGAAATCACTTCACAAACTACTAAATAAATGCTTTTCTGTTGATTTCTTGCTGGAAACTGCTTAATTTACTGTTTTTCACAGCATTCCACAAACTTTTCACAATATAGAGTTCATGTTCACAATTCAACAAAATGACACTCAATTGCTGAAATCACTTCACAAACTACTAAATACATGCTTTTCTGTTGATTTCTTGCTGGAAACTGCTTAATTTACTGTTTTTCACAGCATTCCACAAACTTTTCACAATATAGAGTTCATGTTCACAATTCAACAACATGACACTCAATTGCTGAAATCACTTCACAAACTACTAAATAAATGCTTTTCTGTGGATTTCTTGCTGGAAACTGCTTAATTTACTGTTTTTCACAGCATTCTACATGCAATTCACTATGTAGAGTGACTTTTTCACATTTCAACGAAATGACACTCAATTGCTGAAATCACTTTACAAACTACGAAATACATGCTTTTCTGTTGATTTCTTGCTGGAAACTGCTTAATTTACTGTTTTTCACAGCATTCCACAAACTTTTCACAATATAGAGTTCATGTTCACAATTCAACAACATGACACTCAATTGCTGAAATCACTTCACAAACTACTAAATAAATGCATTTCTGTTGATTTCTTGCTGGAAACTGCTTAATTCACTGTTTTTCACAGCATTCCACAAACTTTTCACTATGTAGAGTGAGTTTTTCACATTTCAACAAAATGACACTCAATTGCTGAAATCACTTCACAAACTACTAAATAAATGCTTTTCTGTGGATTTCTTGCTGGAAACTGCTTAATTTACTGTTTTTCACAGCATTCTACATGCAATTCACTATGTAGAGTGACTTTTTCACATTTCAACAAAATGACACTCAATTGCTGAAATCACTTCACAAACTACTAAATACATGCGTTTCTGTTGATTTCTTGCTGGAAACTGCTTAATTCATTGTTTTTCACAGCATTCCACAAACTTTTCACAATATAGAGTTCATGTTCACAATTCAACAAAATGACACTCATTTGCTGAAATCACTTCACAAACTACTAAATAAATGCGTTTCTGTTGATTTCTTGCTGGAAACTGCTTAATTTACTGTTTTTCACAGCATTCCACAAACTTTTCACTATGTAGAGTGAGTTTTTCACATTCAACAAAATGACACTCAATTGCTGAAATCACTTCACAAACTACTAAATACATGCTTTTCTGTTGATTTCTTGCTGGAAACTGCTTAATTTACTGTTTTTCACAGCATTCTACACACTTTCACTATGTAGAGTGACTTTTTCACATTTCAACAAAATGACACTCAATTGCTGAAATCACTTCACAAACTACTAAATACATGCTTTTCTGTTGATTTCTTGCTGGAAACTGCTTAATTCACTGTTTTTCACAGCATTCCACAAACTTTTCACAATATAGAGTTCATGTTCACAATTCAACAAAATGACACTCATTTGCTGAAATCACTTCACAAACTACTAAATACATGCGTTTCTGTTGATTTCTTGCTGGAAACTGCTTAATTTACTGTTTTTCACAGCATTCCACAAACTTTTCACCATGTAGAGTGAGTTTTTCACAATTCAACAAAATGACACTCAATTGCTGAAATCACTTCACAAACTACTAAATAAATGCTTTTCTGTTGATTTCTTGCTGGAAACTGCTTAATTTACTGTTTTTCACAGCATTCCACAAACTTTTCACAATGTAGAGTGAGTTTTCACAATTCAACAAAATGACACTCAATTGCTGAAATCACTTCACAAACTACTAAATACATGCGTTTCTGTTGATTTCTTGCTGGAAACTGCTTAATTCACTGTTTTTCACAGCATTCCACAAACTTTTCACAATATAGAGTTAATGTTCACAATTCAACAAATGACACTCATTTGCTGAAATCACTTCACAAACTACTAAAATACATGCTTTCTGTTGATTTCTTGCTGGAAACTGCTTAATTCACTGTTTTTCACAGCAGTCCACAAACTTTTCACTATGTAGAGTGAGTTTTTTCACATTTCAACAAAATGACACTCAATTGCTGAAATCACTTCACAAACTACTAAATAAATGCTTTTCTGTGGATTTCTTGCTGGAAACTGCTTAATTTATGTTTTTTCACAGCATTCTACATGCAATTCACTATGTAGAGTGACTTTTTCACATTTCAACAAAATGACACTCAATTGCTGAAATCACTTCACAAATTACTAAATACATGCTTTTCTGTTGATTTCTTGCTGGAAACTGCTTAATTTACTGTTTTTCACAGCATTCCACAAACTTTTCACAATATAGAGTTCATGTTCACAATTCAACAACATGACACTCAATTGCTGAAATCACTTCACAAACTACTAAATACATGCGTTTCTGTTGATTTCTTGCTGGAAACTGCTTAATTCATTGTTTTTCACAGCATTCCACAAACTTTTCACAATATAGAGTTCATGTTCACAATTCAACAAAATGACACTCAATTGCTGAAATCACTTCACAAACTCCTAAATAAATGCTTTTCTGTGGATTTCTTGCTGGAAACTGCTTAATTTACTGTTTTTCACAGCATTCTACATGCAATTCACTATGTAGAGTGACTTTTTCACATTTCAACAAAATGACACTCAATTGCTGAAATCACTTTACAAACTACGAAATACATGCTTTTCTGTTGATTTCTTGCTGGAAACTGCTTAATTTACTGTTTTTCACAGCATTCCACAAACTTTTCACAATATAGAGTTCATGTTCACAATTCAACAAAATGACACTCAATTGCTGAAATCACTTCACAAACTACTAAATAAATGCGTTTCTGTTGATTTCTTGCTGGAAACTGCTTAATTCACTGTTTTTCACAGCATTCCACAACTTTTCACCATGTAGAGTTAATGTTCACAATTCAACAAAATGACACTAAATTGCTGAAATCACTTCACAAACTACTAAATACATGCTTTTCTGTTGATTTCTTGCTGGAAACTGCTTAATTTACTGTTTTTCACAGCATTCCACAAACTTTTCACCATGTAGAGTGAGTTTTTCACATTTCAACAAAATGACACTCAATTGCTGAAATCACTTCACAAACTACTAAATAAATGCTTTTCTGTGGATTTCTTGCTGGAAACTGCTTAATTTACTGTTTTTCACAGCATTCTACATGCAATTCACAATGTAGAGTGACTTTTTCACATTTCAACAAAATGACACTCAGTTGCTGAAATCACTTTACAAACTACGAAATACATGCTTTTCTGTTGATTTCTTGCTGGAAACTGCTTAATTTACTGTTTTTCACAGCATTCCACAAACTTTTCACAATATAGAGTTCATGTTCACAATTCAACAACATGACACTCAATTGCTGAAATCACTTCACAAACTACTAAATACATGCGTTTCTGTGATTTCTTGCTGGAAACTGCTTAATTCATTGTTTTTCACAGCATTCCACAAACTTTTCACAATATAGAGTTCATGTTCACAATTCAACAAAATGACACTCAATTGCTGAAATCACTTCACAAACTACTAAATATGTGCTTTTTGCTTGATTGACTTGCTGGAACTCTTAATTAGTGTTTTCACAGTATTCCACCCCTACTTCAGCATGGCGAGTGAGATTTTCCCATTTTCAACCAAAATTGTAACTCAAGATACTAAAATCACTTCACAACTCCTAAATAAAATGCTCTTTTCTGTTGATTTCTTGCTGAATTGCTTAATTATTGTTTTTCACAGCAGTCCACAAACGTTTTACCATGTAGAGTTAGTTTTTCACATTTAAAAAAATTAACTCAATTGCTGAAATCACTTCACAAACTACTAAATAAATGCTTTTCTGTTCATTTCTTGCTGGAAACTGCTTAATTTACTTTTTTTCACAGCAGTCCACAAAACTTTTCACCATGCAGAGTGAGTTTTTCACATTTCAACAAAATGACACTCATTGATGAAATCACTTCAAAACGACGGTCAAAGAGGAGGAAGTGTTTTGCTAGAGTGAAAGTGTGAGTATGTATTAAAAAAAAAAATTCAGACAGAGTGTTCTTTACAAACAATCACCATGTGTTTTCTCCGTGTGAAGGGGTTACTTACTAGGGTGTAATTTTCCTCCGTTGTTCAAATTTCGGTTGTAATGAAAGGAGAGGAGGATACAGAGTGTTTCTTTACAAAGGGGGAGTACAAAACAACGGTGTTAAATCATCTGAAAATGATTTGCATCAAGAGAATAAGTCCATCTTCTCATTCCTAGAAAGAACAAGACCCTGATTCTAAGGTGTTCACACCTGATAAACACAGGGACAGTGAGTCTAGAGACAGAAGTTTTGCTTATCTATCAGCTTGAGTCTGGACTCTTGTTTATTACATATCGTAAAAACAGTGTGAATGAAAGGCTAAGGGAATCTGCGTTTACCATAAAAAAAAAAACACTCGACTGACCATCAATCATGGATGACTTACACCGACGTGACAGGGAGGGGTTTTAAAAATCCAAGAAGCACCCAGAGGGCCACAACGAACACGGCCTGTATATTGACAAAGCGATCGATTGACAAGTTGTGATCAGCTGACCGCTTGGAGCGAACGAAGAAAAGAAATGAATGGTAAGTAATTTTAAAAGACTTGTTTTTACAGTCGGCTTTTTAGAGGGCGAGTTGGAGTGTGTGACTTTTGATGATTTTCCTGAGGGTAAGTGTCGCGTCTTTATCGAGATTATATTCACATTATTATTTTTATTTTTACGGTATTTATTCCCGGTAGTTTGTGCGCTAGATCTGGACGAAATCGAGAGAGCTTTCAGAGAAAGTTCTCCCGCACCAGCAACCACTACAGCCGTGACCGGGCCCGTACCAGAGACAGTTCCAGAGGCCGGAGGGTCCCGGAAAGCCACGGCTGAAGAACCGCGACCGTACAGGGATAAACGGCTATTCCAGGACCCGGAGGTCTCAAGAAAGGAGGAAGCTCGAGGAAACTCTTGGAAAAGATCCAAGGAGTATTCGAGCAGCTCTTCTTCTTCTTTATCTTCTTCCTCTGCCACTAGCAGAAGAAATGTAAGTTTATTTTTTTCACATCAGGAGGAATTAGCGCTCCAGAAGAAGCAGGTCCCCATTCAGGAGAGCAAGATCCCCCTCATTCAGGAGACCAAGGTCCTATGAGAGAAGGAGGTCCTCATCCTATAGATCAACAGTTTGGCTGTTGCCAAACTGCAGGAGGATACCGTGCAGACACCTCGATAGATTCCTTGACAGGTTGTATGAACTGGCGTACGAGGTCTGAATTCAAAAAAGGTGTGACATGGAGCAAAAAGGGAATGCCAATTGTAAGAGTTTTTCAGAGGACCCTTTTCTGGCGATAAACCTAGCTATAGAGGAGTTGAACCACCCTGAAACTCTGACCAATGTTGTAAAAGAACTTCGTTCTATAATAAACGATTTGACTATCGAAAATGATTCTGCGACTGAGCCCCCCGTCTCTCCTCATTTTTCTGGGCATGATTCACCTTCTCCGCCGGTTGTTTCACACACAGAGTGTTTGAATGCCATAGACAGGGCCATACACCTGTTAGAGATTCAGGAGGGGGGAAGCGCAGGTGTCGTTTCAGGGGTTGAGGAGAGGGAGGGGGACAGAGGGGTTGAGCTAGAGGAGAGGGAGGGGGAGGGGGGTCGAGGGGTAGAGCTAGAGGAGGAGGGGGGCTGAGGGGGAGAGAGGGTTGTGATTAGAAACAGATTCAATAATATATAAATTAGGCAAATTTTAAATTTTCCGACTCCGATGGGCGTAGCCGATTATGGAGAATTTTACGGTTCTGTGATGGGAGCCGCTCATGACCTGTTTGAAAGAGCATTCTCGCAAGCACAGCCTCGTGACGTTGTACAGATGGAGTTGAGGGGGGACAGACTGTTTAGGAGCGTGTCCTCAATAGTCAGAGCTGAGAACGCTGACGGGGGTCTCTCCACCTTTCAGAATCTCCTGGACGAACTGGTTCAGTCCAACATGTCTGTCATGACAGACGCCGGTCTTGAATTAGTGGTGCAGTTGATACGCAACCCTCGAGGCGGAGACAAAAGAAGCTTAGATAAAATGTTGGATGAGGAGGTTTTGAAAAAGAGGAGAAGATTTTTGTACGTGGTGGAAAATCTCCACAACAAAATGTGTTTTGCTATTAATTTGGCACACCTGCTGCATCCCAGAGGTGACGTTTGATGATGTTTCAAAGTTTGAGAGGGCCTTGGATTGTAAAATTGTAGTGTTTTATAGAAACAAAGGCACACGAGTCCTCTCCAAATTCCTTACCCCTAACCCTAGAAAAGACAAAACTGTGTTTATGTTCGAGCCCGTCCTGTGTGTAGATTGTAACAGAACGTGTCGGTCCGCTTACTGTCTGAGTAAACACAAGGAGCCTGTTGAGAGGGTAGGTGCTGGTTCGTACGCCAGTCAATGTGAGATGTACAAGCAGTGTGAAAAATGTCAGACTGTGGTACGTCGCCATGAACGGGAAGAGCAAACCTCACGTGTGTCAAAAATTCAAATGCAACATATGCGGGGAGGTCACCGGTGAGGAGGAGGAGGAGTCAGGCAGAGGGAAGCATCTGTGTTACATGCAGCCTTTACAGGCAGACGCAGATCATAATCAGAAAATAGTCTTTTATGATTTTGAAACCTTCACGAACGAGCAGGGCGTGCACATGCCGTATCTGGTGTGCACAAAAACCTTAGACGGCGTCAGATGGAACGCAGAACTCTTTCCGGTAAACTTGTGTTTACTCTGTGCCGCGCCTGCACAGAGATGAATTTTCAGCAGGGGGCGTGTACTCACAGTGACGAGGCCAGGGCCTTAAAGGGGGTGTAGGTCACGCCAGAGTTGAACAAGGCTTTGGAGATGGGCTATCGTTTGGCCAAGATCACAGAAGTGTGGCATTTCGATCGCAGGGACGACACCGTCTTTCTAAAGTACATGCAGACGTTTTTGAAAGGTAAACAGGAGGCTTCGGGTTACCCGCCCAAGGTCGTAGATGAGGAGAGCAGGGAAAGATTTTGCTGGACGCCTCCCAAATTAAACCAAATCCGGCAAAAAGACAAATGTCTAAATTGTGTCTCAACAGCTTCTGGGGAAAGTTTGCTCAGAGAAATAACCTCTGTCAGACGTCTCTCATCACAGAACCCGAAGAGTTTTTCTCTTTTATGTTTTCAGAAAAGCACAAAGTCAAATACTTTAACTTCATCAACGACAGAGTAGCTCTGATCCAGTGGGTGCACGGAGATCGCTACATCGCCCCTCCCAACAAGGTAGACAATGTGTTTGTAGCCGCTTTCACCACGGCCTACGGCAGATTAAAATTGTACGGTTACTTGGAGCAGATGCAGGACAGAGTTCTTTACTTTGACACAGACTCTCTTCTCTTAAAAAATGTTTCATTTCAGAAAAAGTTTTGCGTTGTGTTTGACAAGAGACGATTACTGCCTACCGGTCATACTTTGCCTTTTGGTTTTTAAAAAAAAATGTCACACCTTGTTGAAGAAATTGATTTTGATCCTAGATTGGTCCTGCCCTTTTCATGTCAGATTGTGGGGCCCAGCGGTTGTGGAAAAACTTTTTTTGTTAAAAATGTATTGGAAAATTGTCAACGTGATGAACCGTGTACCTGAGAATATTGTATGGATTTATACTTCTTATCAAAGCATGTACGAAGAACTGCAGAAGAAAAATAAAAATATTAAATTTGTCGAAGGACTGCCGGATTCTTTTGAAGACGCTCAATTATTTCCCCCTCACCAAAACCATCTCATTATATTAGACGACGTGTTATTACAAGCGGCGGATCATCCAGAAGTGGTAAGAATTTTCACGCAATACAGACACCATAAAAATATGAGCGTGATGCTGCTGACCCTAAATGTATTTTACAAAGGTAAATACAGTCGCACCATCAGCTTAAACAGTAATTACCTGGTGTTGTTTAAAAACCCACGGGATAAATTGCAAATCAACGTATTGGCTCAACAAATATATCCCGGTCAAAAGGATTTTTTTATTCAAAGTTTTGAAGACGCTACTCGAGATCCTTTCGGTTATTTATTGGTGGACCTCACACCCACCTGCCCAGAAAGATTCAGACTCAGGTCGGGAATACTACCTCGCCGGTGGCCGGTGGTTTATTTGCCTAAAACAAAGTGAAATCATTTACATATTTGAAAAAAAAAAAAAAAAAAACGGTGTGTCTGCGCGTATAAAAAGGAACGCTCCTCTACTGAAGGCCTTGAGTCGAGCCACGCCGCTGAAACGTAAAGACATTCTCCAGCACTGTTCCACAGACTTCCTTCAGTGTCTCAGCGAGCTCTGTTTAAACGTGCTGAAAGGAAACGTGCCGACGCTTGTCAATATAAAAAACTCAAAAGCCGGAAGAAAATGATCAAGCTGCTGGCGGACAAAAAAACTAGTTTCAAGAGAAAACAAGGGGTTTTGATGAAACAGACTGGAGGTTTTCTTTTGCCTCTGCTCTCTGCTGTGGTGCCCATGTTCGGTCAGCTTCTCGGCGGTCTGATTCACAAAACTAAGTCATGAGTCAGAAAACTAGCCAGAAGATCATTCTGGGTACGGAAACTCCGGCTCAATCCATGAGACGTGAGGCCGAAAGTGATTTGGATGAAAAAATGAGGGCTGTATTAAACGAGTCGGGACTAACCCCTTACGAAAAAATTAAAAAATACAACGCCCTGTTGCAATGATATCTCACCCTCATCAAACAAGATGACAGAGAGGGGGCGGTGAAGAGACAACCTGCGCCCGATGCCGCTGCAGAAGAAGAAGAGGCGGAACCGTTGCCACAGCAACAAAAACAACAACAACAACAACAACAACAGGACGACACGGTCTCTGAAGTACTGCAAAACCTGGCTCCTTGTGATGGTAAAAGAGCAGTGGTGGGTGGACTCCAAACGGTGAATTTGTGTATAGGGGAAAGACTGTGAGAGGATCTCATGTAGTGGACCTATTTAAACATTTGTCGTCGTCTTATAATAAAAAAATCCACAGACCGGCGCCGAAGGGTTGGATGTTTTTTTTAAATACTCTAACGGAGGTCAACATTCCCCTATCCTCCATGAATAACCCTCAAGCTCGCAAACAATACAGCATACTCAGAATGGGGGGTGAGGAAGAGTAAGATAGCAGTGCTTTGGAAACCGCTCGAAAGAAAATCATCCTGTCCCCAAGATGGATCACGCACCCCAAAGAGAGAAGAGACGATGATGATGATGATGAAGAAACACCCCTGGTGGAGGAAAGATATAAAGACATGCAGAAACAGAGACATGCAGAAACATCCGTGGATTGAATTTTAATAAAGTTTATAGTTGAAAAAATAAAAACGCTCGAGACCGTTTTCTCTTTTTTGTGCGTCTTTTATTTCTTATCCAGCTTGTGACAATCTTTAAACATTTGTAAAGAGCAGACGGTGTGGTGACAGTCTTTACGACTCCTCTTACAGCTTTGATATTTTTTCACAAAACAAGTTACCGTGTCATCATTTTTTAATGCCTCGTCTTCACCACCGTACAAATATAAAACATTTTCAAAAGTTAAACCGCAGGCTCTGTGACATAAATAATAAACACAATGCTGGCCGCAGACCGTAGACAAGGTGTGTTGCAGCTGTCTGCCGTGATACGACACGGTTTTGCACCGTTTTTCTAAAAATGTTAAAATGTCTTTAGGGTAGTATATAAAATCAGGAGGGAATCCAAAAGAGTCGAAAAAAGTCCCCGCTCCGTCTTCTTCCAGCCTAAGGGCCAACCAGTGTTCTCCGGGCTTGTGTCCCGGATATGTGTGCACAATCATGTAGGCGGGGAGTGTGAAAGATGACATCAGTAAAGGCAACTGATCCGAGGCCCAAACCCCGCAGGAAACATCTCCCAGTAAACGATGCATGAGACTTTCCAGCTGAAGGTTATTCATTTATTTATTTATTTTTTTTTGCATCGGTTTGACTTTTAGTCGTAATCCACCAACACTTGTCGCTTGGAGTTGATTTCCAAAATTGATTCGTAGCAAGCGTAAACGATCAGGTGGCTCCCTGTGGCGGTATACATGTTGTAAAACTCTCTGACGGACACGCCTCGGTTAAATTGAGGTTGAAAAGCTTTGCCCAGAATTTGTCGGCTGGATAATTTACCCACGGTGCGGGTAAACACTTCGGAGGCTATGTTTTTGGCCGCCATTTTGATGTGAGGTTTAGCGAACGCAAAGCCATTTCTCACCAAAGGAGCTACAAAACGAAATAACTTGCTAAATACAGAGCCTATACCTCTCCCGTACATCATGGGGGACCCGTAAAAGCCAGGCAACGCTTCCCCTGCTTGATTTTCGTAATAACTCACAAAACGGTGAGGGTCTGTTTTGAGACTCTGAATATTTTTTTTTTTTTTATATACCAGAAAGACTTTTGACGGGCCTGAAATGTAATTTCAACACAGTCTTGCCAAAGGTGAAATCGACGGGTAGGTTTTGATCCGATTTAATCTCTATGCGAATGTTTTCAATGTGGTTCTTGGCCATGGGCAGATAGTAAGCGGGGTTGGAATATTGTGTGACCACGTCTCCGTACATTCCCTGCACATCAACGATTCTCAAGAGAGGAGCGTAAGCGTCACCCACCACCTGGTGTTGTACCACGTCTGTGTAACAGTAGAGGTGGTACATCCCCGCTTTTATATCCGCGGGATAAGGAGCCGTCTTCGATTCAAACTTGATCGATTCTCCGGGCTTTACACCTAGGATGTAAGCCACGGGCGGAAAACAACGAAGATGAAACTGACCCCCGGCGTGATATTCAAATTTCTTGTGAACCTTGTTAAAGACTAGTTTAACGTCCGATTTGATACGTCTAAGAAATGTGTTGAACTCGTCCGCAAATTGGTCGGCGCTTCTGTAATAACCTTCCGTAATTCTTTGACGATGACCCACCGTCTCTTTCTTGGACGAACTCGCAACCACCGCTACCTACACATCGTCTTTTCTCTTTATAAGAAGAATGGCCTTCACCTCTTCGCCCACTTCCTCATCCTCTTTAGGTTTCTTTTTCCAATCAAAGTACCCCGCGCCTTTTGGTACGTTAAACCAGGTGTGCGGGTATGAAATTTCCATCAAGGCCACCTGCCACGGGCCCTCTAAATCAATGTGTTGAGGTAAATCCACCTGGAAAACGGAGGCCGTATTATTTTTAAAGACGTCGCGGCTGGCGTTGGAGGGAAGGGTGATGTAAAAACCTTCGCTAGCCGTCCCGTTCATGATTTTTTTGTACAAACCGTACGAGGGTTAAAATGAAGTGCGTACACGGAAGGCTCGCGGGTTTTGGCTCTGATCCAACTGTTGAATTTTTCGGGCCAATTTTTCCAGCGCACCAAGGCTTGCTTTTCACCCCCCACCACCCTCCTGGCTAAAATTTTCTCCACTCTATAGAGCTTATCGGGAGCCGTCTCGTAAAAAGTGCCCTCGATAGATTCTCCATCGTAGTCTTTCAGTTTATATACTGGCGGTAGACGTGGTATGCATTGCATGTAGCTCGTCGGTGAAGCTCTGTTCGTATTTTTTATCAAACTTTCCCCTCAGTCGGGATATTCTCACCGTGTCCCCCTGTTTCAAATTCATCTTAAACCTGGCTTTGTATCTGAGAGGAAAAGAACTGTACAGGTTTTGAAAAAATCGAGAGGTATTTTCCTCGGTCACCTACTGAGGGGTCATTTTTATATTTTTATGGTAGCTGTTGTTATAATTTTTCACCAAATCCTGTAAAACCTCCAAGTATCTACGGGTGTTTTTTCGGGTAATCCAATTTTTTTATTTTGTATAAAGCATCAGAAATACGTTGCAAATATATGATGGTTCAAAAATACATTGAAAATATATGATGGATCAACACACACACACACACATTATAATATTCAAACATTGAGGCTGTACAGGGCTGTCCTCATCACCGAGGCTCCGATGGTGGTTCTAATAACACAATGCAGCTTCAACAATTCACTCGAGGCGTGTGTAGGCACACTGTTTTCTACACGTCGATTTATTATCAAAGCATATATCATAAACAGATGATCCATGTTGTCATAGTTCATCTCTCTGATCAGTTCATCAAATGCTTCGGGTAATGACCGTTCGTCCGTGAATTTCGAGGCAACCATGATGAGCAAACCCCACAAGGGTCCTGCGTGACTTCAAACCGAGTCCAGCCTCTTTCTCATTTCATTGACACAAATATCATTTGTTGTGTTTTCAATCACCCCTTCTAAAATAAAGACTAACTGGCCGGTAGTCCAGTGATCCTCCAAATGCGCCGTCAGTTTTCCACAATAATCCCCCATTTCTTCAACTCTTCTCCGCCGTTCCACAGGGTGAAGGCTTCTTCGATGCTTTTCAACTCCAGAGCGTTTCCTTTTTCAACCAGTTTATCGTACAGGTCGGCAATTTTCTCGTTCACACGCCCTTTGAATTTCAGATCGTCGAGAAAGGCTTCTGCCAGACCTTGGATCCTCTCACCCGACACGTGGATGGAGCGATTTTTCAAGGCCGCGGCGATGGCGGGAACAAATTTAGCCGTCCAAAGTCTCTCACCTGCTCAAAGTACTTCAGGTAGAAGTAGGCCGGCGCATCCTCCAGACACTCATGTTCCCTCTGACTGGGGTGGTTGGTGATACAGCCGTAGCAGATTTCCGAACGAAAAACAGAGATGACGTGGTTCAGCAGATGAGACACCACGGCTTTCACCATGTTCACTCACATGTGCACTCCGCCGGTCACATCCCCTGTCTCCACCGCACTTTCCGTCGAAGATCGGCTCACCTGCGGGGAAGGTGGTGTGTCAGGAACAATCTGCGTAGCCGTCAGGGAAGGTGGTGTGTCAGGAGCAATCTGCATAGCCGTCGGGGAGTTTGGCGGCGTTGCATGATATCCGATCAACGGATAAGGAGCGATCCGGGTCGGATGTCTTTTCCTGCGAGACCGCAAAGTCAGCGTCCCAGGAGGACGAGGACGAGGCAGATGGAGCATTGTGGGTATGAAAGACATGATTTTATCTTCTTGTTCTCCTCGTTACACAGCACGCTGTGTAAGCATGTTGGAATTGGTCGGGAGGAGAAGGAGGAGGAGGCCGAGGGGTTATTCGTAGACCAGTGGCGTGGAAGGGGTGGAGTCTAATACACCAGAATTTTTCTCACCAGCAGAATGTCTCTGAAACTCTGACTGCTCGCAAACAGAGTCTTAATTTTCTCCGTGTATTCCTCCATCACACTCAACCAGTTCTTGAATGGAATGTGCAAACATCTCTGAAACACGCCGCAGTCCTTGTTGAAATACTCCAACACAAACTCGTCCTCACACCCTTCACTCACCCAACGAGCGGCTCTGTAGTACCATCGACCCGACGGGGTGCTCTTGGTCTCACACACAATGCTGGCTGCAATTATTTTTTTTTAAACTCCTGATGAGCCCTCTTCTTCTCCTTTTTTCACACCATTCACTCTTAAATTTGTTACACCCACCAATGTCAGTGCCGACCAGTCTGTTGAGGTGAGTGTCGCTCTCGATCCCGCCGGGCGTAAACCTCATCTTTTTCCAACTGGTAAAAACACATCTCTTGAGAGGTATAGTTGAACACGTACCCCCAGGCACCGCCGTCCGACAGTCTACACTCTCTGTGGAGAGCCTCGGGTGCCGGAGTCTGAATTTGACACAAATACGTCACCCGCTTCTTCGGAGCTCCTCGTAATTCGTGATAACTCGATACAGGAGTCTCGCAGATCACAGCGTTCGGGGAGGCAGACTCTGATCTCAAGTTGTTTTCAGCAATTTTTTTTTTCTTACTCTCGCACAAAACTATTCACAACACTTTAAGTTTTTCTTTTTCCTTTCAGTGCAACACACGTCCTCCCTCTTACCCCGTCAACCTCTATATGAATCGAGCGCCGTTCTGCTCGGCCCCGCCCTCAAATGATCTGATTGGTTTTAACCTCAGGGTGTAGACACACTAGGGGGCTGGCTACGGACCGATCAGCGGGTGAAAACTTACCTCCTCTCCAGTCAATCCTGAGTACAGAAAGAGAAACACTCTGTGTCCTCCTCTCCTTTCATTACAACCGAAGTTTGAACAACGGACGAAAATTACAAAAGACCCTAGTAAGTAACCCCTTCACACGGAGAAAACACATGATGATTGTTTTGTAAAGAAACACTCTGTCTGAATATTTTTTTTTAATACATACTCACACTTTCACTCTAGCAAAACACGTCCTCCCTCTTTGACCGTCAACCCCGAAATGAATTTGCCACCATTTTACTCGGCTCCGCCCTCGAATGATCTGATTGATTCTGACCTCATCGCCTGGGCGTGGAAAACACCGGGGGAGTGGTTACGAGCAGGAAACAATCTCATTGGTCGAGACCGGAGGGGTCAAAAGGTCAACTAAGATCAAAGGACCTGTCAATTTTGACGAGAAGGTGTACATATTACTCTCTGATGTTGAGGTTAGGGTTAGTCACTCACTGAAATCTCTTTGCAAACTACTAAACTACTACTTTTCTGTGGATGTTCTGCTGGAAATTGCTTAATTTACTATTTTTCACAGCGACACAAGTAATTCACCATGTAAAATCATTTTTTCACATTTTAACAAAAATGCAATTCACTTGCTGAAATCCCTTCTCAAGACAACAAATACGTGCTTTTTTGTTGATGTTCTGCTGGAAATTGCTTAATTTACTATTTTTCACTGCAGCCAACAGCAGTTCACCATGTAGAGTGACTTTTTCACATTTCAACAAAAATGCAACTCAATTGCTGAAATCACTTCACAAACTACTAAATAAGTGTTGTTCTGTTGATGTTCTGCTGGAAATTCCTTAATTTACTATGTTTCACAGCAATCCATAAACAATTCACCATGTAGAGTGAGTTTTTCACATTTTAACAAAAATTACTACTCACTTTCTCAAATCTCTTCACATGCTACTAAATAATTTTTTTTCTGTTGATGTTCTGCTGGAAATTGCTTAATTTACTGTGTTTCACACCAGTCCACAAACATTTCACCATGTAAAATCAGTTTTTCACATTACAGCAAAAATGCAACTCACTTGCTGAAATCTCTTCACAAACTACTAAATAATTGCTTTTCTGTTGATGTTCTGCTGGGAATTGCTTAAATTTATATTTTTCACAGTAACACATGAAATTCACCATTTAGAGTGATTTTTTTTCACATTTCAACAAAAATTAAACCAAATTCCTCAAATGTCTTCACAAACTACAAAATACATGCTTTCTGTTGATTTTCTGCTGAAAATTCCTTAATTTACTATATTTCATTGGTGTCCACAATGAATTCACCATGTAGAGTGAGTTTGTCACATTTCACCAATAACTTCAACTTCAGTTCTCACATCTCTTCACAAACTCCAAAATATCAGCTTCCTGTTGATTTTCTGCTGAAAATTCCTTATTTCACTATTTTTCACAGGAGTCCACAAGCAGTTCTCCGTGTGGAGTGAATTTTTTACATTTCACCAAAAAATCCAACCAAAGTTCTTCAATCTCTTCACAAACTTCTCAGCGCATGCTTTACAATCAACTTGTACTACACAGGCTTCTTATGTGTCACCATAACATGCTTTTCCATTTGAAGGCCGGTCTTTTGCCATACTGAATTTATTGTAACTTTTATTTCAATCGAAACACCAAACGCACCTCATACCATTGAAGGCACCACACAGACTGAACTTCGACAGTCCATTGTGGCACTTTACATACATTACTGTCAAAAGAATGTCAACTATCAAAAGAAAGCCCATTAAATTGATAGGCTCTTCATAAATGTAGAGTGGATCAGCCTAACAACAATCCAACAGCAATGCTACAATATGTTGACCAAATGAGACTGCTGGTGTTGCATGGCAGCAACCAGGTGCTTGATGTCTGGCACAATGGATGAACGTTCCAGTTGAAGGTCTGGCTCAACATTCAGTTTGTATCTACAGTTTCTACAAGTTTGTGTTACAGGTCCCAGGCGGAGTACCTGTGCACAGATAAGGTTCCTGTAAAAACAGGAGAAAGAATAAGACAGATGGCCGGTTGCTTCCGTTCAGTGCAGCTTCGCTCAGGAGAATTTATTCGTCACTATGCAAAATATTGTCTTGTCTCTTCTTTTATACTTTTTTCTGCCACAACTTGCCACACTTCCATCTGCTGGTAGCATTGAATAACTTTTCTTTTATGAAGCGGTAATAATTGACCATTTTGGTACATATTAAACACATTTTGGAAATATTTTCAAAATAAGACAAAGAAAACTACATAAAATGTGACCTTACATTTCATGAGCATCACGTTTCTTTTGTTTTTAATGTCACAAGTGCAGAAAATCCAGTTTCACAGAGGTATGTTGTCAGGAGAGGCATCAGGAATCTCACAGCTCCGTTGGCCATATCAGGATACGCAGAAGCAACATGAAGCCAGAAGTTTGTCAGGTGCTTCTGTGAGAAGACCAGCTTCAGCGCAGTATCACAAGCGAGATCCTGAAGACTATCTTCTTCTTTTGCACTCAAGGTGGCGAGGGCCTCATCACTGTGGCTGGCAAACCGGCTATCTATCCAGCTACACTACACATCTAGGATGGGGACATATGCGCGCAGCTGGCTGCTCAAACCTTGCAGGTGTTCTCTGACGACATTGCAGATAGTGATGGGAAGCTGACTCTGTTCCTTTGTCAGAACATCTGGCAGATTTTCTAACGAGTCATAGTTTTGTCGAACACACTTAGCCCACAGCGCAAGTTTTCTTATGTTAAGTCCATTTATGTGGCTGAAAATATCGGCCAATTAACCCAACTTAACCAACCGATCAAAATCAGTAGAACAGGTTGACAGAGGTTTACAAAATAAAAACTCCCCTTTTACCTAGCCACTTTCTATACCGTATGTAGGCAAGCAGGTTTGACAGACTTGTGACGTTGGTCAATTCATCCAGTTGTAGTGCGTAAAAGCGGCTCTCTTTTATGCTTTGGATCAGCTGTTCCAACACATTATCTGCCATGTCATCAATTCTTCGTTTGGCTCTATTATATAACAATGAGACGAGGTTGATAGGCTGCACACCGTGGTGAAGTTAGATTTAAGTTGGATATTCAACAGATATTCACTCCGGTTAAACTTCTGTTCCACCCAGCGCAAGTCCAAGCCAGCCACTCCAACATTTCAAGTGCACCGTATTGCAGACTTTACACAGGGAGACAGAAGACAGCTACAGCATGTACAAACTTCCTGTTTTTTAAATAAAAAGTGATATATTTAAAGCAGAGATACTGTTTAATGGCAATAAAAGCAGATAGTGTCAGTGTATCAATATCTTCCAACACAGGTTTTGTGTTGGAAGATATTACATGACCTGGAAGCTATTAAGCTAAAATGCTAAGATATATGTAAAAAAAAAAAAAAAAGATAATAAATATTTAGAGATCTAAAATGGAAAACCAAGACCTGTATCTAGTGGAGTACTATAATCACACACCGATTTAAAGTCAATTGGTCACATGGCCTGGAAGCTATTGAGCTATAATTTAGAGAAAACACAACTTGTGCAACAAAAAAAAAAAAAGGACCAGACTCAATGGCCAACTCCCTAACAACAAACTTCCGCGCTGCCCTATGTGCCCTGAAGATAATATCTAACTAGGCCACTGAGCAGTGATAGCTAATATGTCTTTGGGGTCATTAGGTGGGAAGCTCCTTTCACTGGTGCTTCGTCTAGTTAGGCCCACGACACCTCCACGAAGTTAGACAGGGATCACTGGTGTCCCAGAATCACCCCCCTAATGGCAGCCATCACCACTCCTCACATCAAGACAACTATCTTAAACAGCTCCTCCTGCTGGTCCTACTTCTGTTGGTTCTTCTGGCTCCCGTCCTCCCTCTGGGACTTTCTGTATATTTGTGTTTGTTTATGTGTGTGTGTGCGTGTTGCTGTTTATGTGTGTCTGTCTGTGTGTGTTTGTTTGCATGTCTGTATGTCTGTATGTAAGTGGTTTTGTGTGCATGTCAGTATGTGTGTGTCTGCCTGTGTTCATATGTGTCACATGCCACATGGAATTACTGAAATTAATCAACTTTTTCATGATATTCTAATTACATGACCAACACCTGTATATATACACCAAAAACCGAGTTAAATGTACACTTAAAGAGTATAATATGCACAGGGATTTTTGCTGGGTGGTATTTTGCCCTTTTCCTTTCATGTGCCTCCTCCATCCCCTCCTACCAGAGCAAGGTCAGGCACTGGTCAGACATTCTCCCTCCACCATGGAATGCACCTCCTAATGCGCCAGCTTTCGCCTCCTGTTGATGGTGATGGAAGGCACCCAAGCTCAGGTCTGCCCTGTCCCACACTCCCGAAAAAGGCCTTGTGCTGTAGGAGAGCTTCTGCACTGCCTCTCCTGCTTTCCGATTCCTTCCTGTCCTCACAACAATCCCTGACTCGGATAGTCTGCTGTCTCCAGTGCAATGCAGATGCTCTCTTGCTCGAGCTACACTAATCTCCTCCCTGACCAAGCTGAGAGGGAGACTGACCTTGTTGGTACTCCCATTGAGAGCGATGTTATACAGGCTGCGTGGCAAGCCCAGCCATCTGGGCAGATAACTGTTCACCTTGCGCTCAATCCCCCCACCATAGTCTTGGGTATCTCATTGATGAGCAGGGCCCAGAGGATTTTTGGGAGGATCCCATGCTGGTAGACCCAAGCATCGAATCACCCAGGGATACCTGACTTCAACCGCCTTCATCCATCCCTCCAGGTCAGTGCTGGTTGCCTTGGTGGAGTTTTTCTATTTCTAGTTTTTCTGTGACAGACAGGATCTGGTCTTGAAGGTGCAACCAACATCCTCAGCCAGGTCGCCCGATCAGGGTTGATCAAGCCCTGGCCTGTGTCCAAGTATATACAATTTTAAGAAAGAACAATATTATATCAAATAAATTCTGCTAGAAGCTAAACTTTAAAGTCATCAATCATCTAATCAGTCTGGATGGCGTGACTTTGTCTTCCAGCTCCACTGTTAGAAACCTTGGAGTAACTTTTGACCAGGACATGTCCTTTGTCCCACACATAAAAAAAGTCAGTAGGGCAGCTTTCCTCCACCTGAGAAACATTAGGAAAATCAGAAACATCCTCCCTCAGGATGATGCAGAAAACTAGTTCATGCGTTCATATCTGAATGTCCAAACAAATCTTTGAAAAGCCTTCAGTTGATTCAGAATGCAGCTGGACGATATTAACAGGAACTAGAAAAAGGGATCATATTTCTCCTGTTTTAGTAGATCTGCATTGGCTACTGGTAAAATACAGAGTAGAATTTAAAATCCTTCTGTTAACATATAAAGCTCTTAATGGCCAATCTCCATCATATCTCAGAGAGCTCATAGTTCCTTACTGTCCTAGCAGGCTACTCCGCTCTCTAGATGGGGGTTTGCTTGTGGTTCCTAGAGTCTCCAAGAGTAAATCTGAAGGCAGATCTTTCAGTTATCAGTTTCAAATCAAATCAAATCAAATCAGATTTATTTGTATAGCGCCAAATCATAACAAAGTTACATCAAGGCACTTTACATATAGAGCAGGTCTAGACCAAACTCTTTATAAATTTATTTAAAGAGACCCAACAGATCCCCCGATGAGCAAGCACTTGGCAACAGTGGCAAGGAAAAACTTCCTTTAAGAGGCAGAAACCTCGAGCAGAACCAGGCTCAGGGGGGGGCGGCCATCTGCCTCGACCGGTTGGGTTGAGAGAGAGAGAGAGAGACAGGCAGGCAGGCATTGGAGGGGGGGGGGGGGGGGTGTAGGCAGGAACATGTTGTTGCATGAAGTTCATGGAGTTGAGCTGTAATACAGAATTCATGCTATATGGGACCAGCAGGTGTTGCAGGAACATGGGATGGAGATGAGTCACCACCTGCAGGATGAGGACAGGGAGAGAGAGGAGAGGAACTGGGAGAGACAGAGACTTTGGCAGAACATGGTTAGTAAATGCAGTATAAATGCTTAGAACTGGGTGAAACTGTTTTGTTTTTTTGTTTTTTTTAAGAAGGATGGTTTTTATCAGCGCATGCAAGGAGGGAGTTAGAGAGAAAGAGGGAGAGACAGAGAGCGAGAGAGAGAGAGAGAGAGAGAGAGAGAAGCTCAGTCCTTCCCCCAGCAGCCTAGGCCTATAGCAGCATACCTAAAGAGTAGAGGACTTTTTAACTGTACGCTCTGTCATACAGGAAAGTTTTAAGCCTGGTCTTGAAAGTTACTAAAGAGTCCGCCCCCCAGACCGATGCTGGGAGTTGGTTCCATAGAAGAGGAGCCTGATAACTGAACGATCTGCCTCCAGATTTACTCTTGGAGACTCAAGGAACCACAAGTAAACCTCCATCTAGAGAGCGGAGTGGCCTGCTAGGACAGTAAGGAACTATGAGCTCTCTGAGATACGATGGAGCTTGGCCATTAAGAGCTTTATACGTTAAAAGAAGGATTTTGAATTCTACTCTATATTTTACTGGCAGCCAATGAAGAGCAGCTAACACGGGAGAGATGCGATCTCTTTTCCTAGTTCCTGTTAATATTCGTGCAGCAGCGTTCTGAATTAACTGAAGGCCTTTTAGAAATTTGTTTGGACATGCAGATAGTAATGAGTTACAGTAGTCCAGCCTAGAAGTTACAAATGCATGGACTAGTTTTTCTGCATCATCCTGAGAGAGGATGTTTCTGATTTTCCTAATGTTTCTCAGGTGGAAGAAAGCTGCCCGACTAACTTGTTTTATGTGAGGGACAAAGGACATGTCCTGGTCAAAAATTACTCCAAGGTTTCTTACAGTGGAGCTGGAGGCCAAAGTAATGCCGTCCAAACTGATGAGATGATTAGATAGTATTTTTCTGAGGTGCTTAGGACCGAGTACAATAACTTCTGTTTTGTCAGAGTTGAGAAGTAAAAAATTTCCAGTCATCCAGACTTTTATACCTTCAAGACATGCCTGCAGTCTGACTATCTGACTGACTTCATTTGGCTTCATTGATAGGTACAGCTGAGTATCGTCTGCGTAGCAGTGGAAATTGATGCTGTGTTTCCTGATAATGTTGCCTAGAGGAAGCAGATAAAGCATAAAGAGGATTGGTCCAAGTACCGAACCCTGCGGGACTCCATGACTGACTACAGTACATGAGGAGGAGCTGTTGTTTACATGAACAAACTGATGTCTATCTGATAAGTAGGATTTGAACCACTTTAGTGCAGTTCCTTTAATTCCAATTTCATGTTCCAGTCTCTGTAGTAAAATATTATGATCTATGGTGTCGAATGCAGCACTAAGATCTAGAAGGAGAAGTATGGAGGCTGATCCATTGTCTGAGGCCATTAGAATGTCATTGGAGACTTTAACCAGCGCTGTTTTTGTGCTATGATGGGCTCTAAATCCTGACTGAAACTCTTCAAACAAACTGTTCCCATCCAGATGCTCGTGTAGTTGTTTTGCTACAGCTTTCTCAATGATTTTAGAAATAAATGGAAGGTTCGATATGGGTCTATAGTTTGCCAAAACATCTGGATCAAGATTAGGCTTTTTAAGCTGGGGTTTGATGACCGCAGTCTTAAGTGCCTGAGGTACATAACCCAGAAATAAAGTCAGATTAACCAAATCTAGAATGAACGGCTCAATTACATAAAAGATCTCTTTAAAGAGGCTAGTTGGTACTGGGTCTAATAGACAGGTTGACAGTCTGGATGATGAAACTATAGAAGCTAGCTCTGAGAGATTTAGAGGTGAGAATGATTCCAGATGTAAAAGAGGCGCCGCAGCTGATTCAGCAGTTGCCGTCTTCAGAAGGGGATTTTTATCTAACGTAGGCAAGAGCTGATAAATTCTTTCTCTGATCGTGAGAATTTTGTCTGAAAAAAAACTAATAAAATCATTACTGCTTAGAGCTAAGGGGATCACTGGTTCAACTGAGCTATGGCTCTCTGTCAGCCTGGCTACAGTGCTGAAGAGAAACCTGGGGTTGTTCTTGTTTTCTTCTATGAGTGCTGAGTAATATGAACTTCTAGCACTGCGGAGAGCTTTTTTATACGTTTTTAGGCTGTCTTTCCAGGCTCTGTGAGACTCTTCTGACTTACTGGAACGCCAGTTTCTTTCTAATTTCCTTGATGTCTGCTTCAAGGTACGGATTTGGTAACTATACCAGGGAGCCATCCTCCTCAGATTGAATACTTTCTTTTTGAGAGGGGCGGCATTATCAAGATTCGAACGCAGTGTGGTCATAGTGCTAGTCACAAGGTCATCAACCTGCGTATGGGAGAAATCCTCATTTAAATTTAGATATGTCATTGTTGGGAATGATGACCAAATGTTCTCTTTAAATTTAGCCACAGCAGCTTCAGATAAACATATTCTATAGCTGAATTTATTCCTCAATGCTGTGGAGCCCATTAAAGTAAACTCAAATGTAATAAGGTAATGGTCAGACAGGAGAGAATTTTGGGGAAGAATTGTTAGCTTGTCAATTTCAATGCCATAAGTTAGAACAAGATCAAGGATATGATTGCAAAAATGAGTGGGTTCATTCACATGCTGGGAAAAGCCAATTGAGTCTAGTAGGGAAAGAAACCCAGAACTAAGGCTGTCGCTTTCTACATCAACATGTATATTGAAATCTCCCAGAATAATGATTTTATCAGTACTAAGTACTAACTCTGATATAAACTCAGAAAACTCTGATAGGAATTCTGAGTACGGACCAGGTGGACGGTATACTGTAACTAACATAACTGGTTTTTCACCTTTCCAGTCCGAGTGGGAGAGACTAAGAGTGAGGCTTTCAAAAGACCTGCAGCCAGATTTTGGTCTGGGGTTGATTAATAGGCTTGACTGAAATATTGCAGCCACCCCACCTCCTCGACCTGTGGTACGAGGGATATGAAAGTTAACATGAGTTGGGGGTGTAGCTTCATTAATGCTAACATACTCATCCTGCTGCAGCCACGTTTCAGTTATACAAAATAAATCAATATGGTGATCAGCTATGAGATCGTTAACTAGTAGAGATTTTGATGATGATTTTGGTTTCCTCTTCTATGAAACCAACTTCTGGTATCGGTCATACAAAAATTTGAAAGCTTGGTCTTGAAAATTGCGAAAGTCCATCTACTCTTTAGCTATGCTGCTATAGGCCTAGGCTACTAGGCCTGGGACTGAGCATCTCTCTCGCTCTCTTTATCTCCCTCCCGCATGCGCTGACAATACCCAAGAACTATCATTGGCTCATATAATGAAAACAAACTCTAAAACTCTGCAAAGTGCAAAAGAGAAGCAAGGCAGAAGTACCAAGTCCATAAAATAATCTCTTAAATCCAGGAGGCAACAAATGGTCATAATCCAAAAAGGCAGGCAAAATCAGGCAAACAAATCAGACAGGGAACAAGCAAAAATCCCAAAGGGCTGAAAATACCAAAACCAGTCATACACAAGAGGAAACCAGAGACCCGAACATGAGAGAGCTTGTACATGACATCTGGCACAGGAGGGAAGGGGAGCACAGTTCAAATACACTAAGAAAGGCAAGATAAGTTAATTTGCATGGCACATTTCAGACACAATGCAACTTGAAGTGATTTACATAAATAGGTCTTCATCCTTGATTTAAAAGAGCCAATTGTTGAGTTGGAGCAGATCTGCAGTTTTCTGGGAGTTTGCTCCAAAATGCAGAGCATGAAAACAAAAAAGCTGCTTCTCCATGTTTAATTTAAACTCTGGGGGCAGAAAGCAGACCTGACCTAGATGACCTGAGTAAGAAGTACGTAAGTAAAACTTCATTCAAATTCAAATTAACAAATGGACCCTGACATAGCCAGTGACTTTCAAATTAAAGTAATGTGAGACAATTACACCACACAAACATTCCTTACTCATCAAGACAACACATCAAGGACTAAAAGTTTGATTAATGTCTAATGTAGCCTAGTTTTCTTACATGTACCATTGTTGCCATATAATCAATTTTATTAATTTCATCTCTGTTCAGAATGTTAAGGCTGATTAGCGTTGCTCTTGGGGTATTTTTCTTGCTATGATTGTTGACAACTATATTTATTGGTTACATACACAATACACCTAAATGAGAATATGTAATGTTTTATTTTGTAATAGCAATGATAATAATGATGTTAATGTAATTTACGATTACATTTTTGGGTATCATTTTATGTAATAAATTTTTTACGAGAACACGTAGTATAATTTGCTTACAGTACATGAGGATAGTTTGTAAATAGTAAAACCATAAACAATAAGAAATTAATGTTTTTGTTTAATGTTGCCTACTGTTGTGTTTTATGATTTTTATGAATGGCTCAATCATATCTTGCAGTGTGTGTGTGTGTGTGTGTGTGTGTGTGTGTAAAGAGAGGTACATGCTGCAGTGACGGGGGGGTGCAGGTTGATCATAGAAGGAGAACCTCTCTCTACCCATCCTCGCGTTAGTACATTCAGCTAGTGTTTGTCTCTCTCTCACACACACATTTACACAAGTCCACATAGACAGCTCCGCCTCCTCTGCAGTGTTTATACAACTAGCAGAGCAGCTATGGAGGAGCCATCAGTGCAGCAGGAAAAGACAGAGGGATCATGGGAAGGGGGACATGATGCAGGGAAGGCAGATTGGAAGAGGGACTGCTCGCTCTCCTCCCTCCTTAAACACTCCTGTCTCATCTGCTGGTCATCTCCGAGGGACACCGACATAGTGGAGACTGACGATCGGGTCCTCGCCAAGGCAGCCGAGATCAGAGTAAGAAGACCGCAGCACCTACCGCTGGTGTGTGTGTGTGCGTGTGTTCGTGTGTATGTGTCGGGTTTTCAAACATTCTAAATTGACAGCAGGGTAAAACTGCTGCCTGCTGCCAGTATAATTCAATAATTCATTTAGCAGTGATATGTGAAATGAAGTTATCTAAATCCTAGGTATATATTTTTTTTTCACAATCGTCACTGCTGCATGTTCCAAAATTTCCGACATATACTGTTTCTGTCAGGCTGCTCAGGAATGCCAGCATCTGTATGTTGCTTTACCCTACATTTTGTAAATTATGTAAAATACATGCCCTTTGTCCAGATTTTTAATAAACAATATCTGTGTATTAGCACACAGGTAACAGATATATAAGAAGGATGTAAGAGAGTAACATGAATTGGGGCATCCTGAGCCTAGCCTTTTTTTCTGTAACCAGGTACATATACAGTCACTGAGCACGATACTATAAGGAAAGATAAGATGATACTTTATTTATTCCACGTATGGGGAAATTCAGCATTACAGCAACAACCACAGGTATAGAAAAAAATACAAGAATAGATACAAGGACTAGAACTACTAAAAAAAATATAGAAAAAAACTAAGTGGCAATGTTAATGATAAAGTGGTGCAAATAAGCGTAATGTAAATGCCATTAGTCCAGCATGCAGATTTTATTGCAGCGATTATGTTGCAGTGTTACAGTGCTCAGCATAAATGAGTACACTTGCTTCAAAATGTAACCTTTCAAACAATAGCTCAATAAACATAAAAACTATTTCCAAAATGTTGACAATAATACGTTTTATATAATATCTGTTGAACATGAAAGTAAGGTTATTAAAATAACTTAATAAAATTTTCTGTTTTACTCAAATTAGGGTGATGCAAAAATGGTGGAGGTTACACCAGAGCAGCAACATGTAGAAACAATATGGCAGACATTCCAAATACGGCAGGAGCCGTACAATTTTGGAACTGATGGCATCAAAACTGTATGGTGTTGCAAAGGTCAGGAATACAGAGAAAAATGCATGGTGCCTCCAGTGGAACATGGTGGTAGCAGTGTCCTTATGTGGGGTTGTGTGAGTGCTGCTGGTGTTGGGGAGTTGCATTTCACTGATGGCATTATGAATTCACAGATTTATTGCTCTATACTGAAAGAGAAGATGCTACCATCACTTCGTGCCCTTGGTTGTGGTGCACTTTTCCGACATGACAATGATCCTAAACACACTAAGGCCACTGTTGGATTTCTGAAGTAGAACAGGGTGAAAGTGATTCAGTGGCCAAGTATGATTCCTGATCTGAACCCAATTGATCAATTCTGAAGCATCCAGTCTCAGTTGGGTAGAGTAGGGATAAATGAGAGCAGGAGGAGGGAATATTCAGGCGCAGATGCAGGCAGGAACATATGATGCTGGATTGAGTTCATGAAGATATGGGAGCAGCAGGCATTGCAGGAACATGGGGTGGCAGTGATTCACCACCTGAAGGATGGGGACAGGGAGAGAGCTGGAGAAAGAGAGAGAGAGGTGCTCAGTGCTTGCCCCAGCAGTCTAGGCCTATAGCAGCATAGCTATAGACTAAATAACCTTTAACTTTTTAACTATAAGCTCCGCCATACGGAAAAGTTTTAAGCCTGGTCTTGAAAATTGCTAAAGTGTTTGCCCCCTGGACCAATACTGGAAGTTGGTTCCATAGAAGAGGAGCCTGATTATTGAAAGATCTGCCTACTGATTTACTCTTGGAGACTCTAGGAACCACAAGTAAACCTCCATCTAGAGAGTGGAGTGTTAACGGAAGTATTTTAAATTCTACTCTGGAATCAAGCCAATCAAGAGAAGCTAAAACAGGAGAAATGTGATCCCTTTTTCTAATTCCTGTTAATATTTGTGCAGCCGCATTCTGAATCAACTGAAGGCCTTTCAGAGATTTGTTTGGACATTCAGATAGTAATGAGTTACTGTAGTCCAGCCTGGAAGGTATGAATGCATGGACGAGTTTTTCTGCATCCTCTTGAGACAGGATGTTTCTGATTTTCCTAATGTTTCTCAGATGGAAGAAAGCTGCCCTACTGACTTGTTTTATGTGAGGGACAAAGGACATGTCCTGGTCAAAAATTACTCCAAGGTTTCTAACAGTGGAGCTGGAAGACAAAGTCATGCCATCCAGACCGATTAGATGATTAGATAGCGTTTCTCTAAGGTGCTTAGGGCCGAGTGCAATAACTTAGGTTTTGTCTGAATTTAGAAGTAGAAAATTATGGGTCATCATGACTTTTATGACTTCAAGACATGTCTGCAGTCTGACTATCTGACTAAATTCATTTGGCTTCATTGATAAATACAGCTGAGTGTGTTGTGGCTCCCAACTGCCAAGCTGTGGGCCAGAAGACCTGGCAGTAGCACTCAACGTGGTCTTCCAATCTTCCAAATGAGCTTTCTTCCAAAGTTTCAGGAAAAAAGATCTTAGAGTCCTCAGCAAGTATTTTGAACAAACAGTGTGAGTGGTTCAGACCCTGGGGTCAGCGAGCACACTGAGAGCACCCTTCGAGCACATTGAGGAATGAATCTTTGTTCCCATTTATATATATGCTTCTTAAAGGTTTAACCTACTACCTACACTTTTCCCTTGTCTCCAAGCTTTCTGTCCTCATTAGTATTCCCAAGAAATAGGAATTCCCCTTTTCTGACTTTGATGCCATCTCAGCATTTTATAGAAGCCTTTAGATCTATTTCTGTCACTTCCCCTTTTCCACCTTCCTGGGCCTTTATACTTAGGCCATATTATCATGCCTGTGTGTTGGCTCTTAACACATTTTTGTTTATGTGACTCTTATCTCCCCCATAAATCCTCTTCTGACGCCTGTACCTCACTGCTTCCTCTCTGCTGTGAGTGTGTGTATGATTTCGCTGTTTCCTCAGATCTATCACAGTGCAACACATTTATATTTGCTTTTTGTGGTTAACATAGTAATTTGTGCTCTTTTAGTAATTGAAATGGTCATATTTGTGCTCCTATGTGTCTATTACAATATTATATGTATTACATGTATTCTTTAGTATTGCGCCTACTGTATTATGTACGACATGTGTTCTTCAGTATTCAGCATAGCATTGCTCAGTTTTTTCCTGAATTTCCTTCAACAAGTGTTGTCTGCATTACAGGGGAATTTGATGCTGCGTTTCCTAATAATCTTGCCAGAGAGTAACACTTTCTCGTCAAACTTGACAGGTCTTTTGAACTTAGTTGAACTTCTGACCTCACCCTAGTCGACCAATGAGAGTGTTTTCCCGCCCCTTAACCACTCCCCTATCGTGTCCACTCCCCTAGTGAAGAGGTCACAACCAATCAGATCGTTCAAGGGCAGGTATTCGAAGAAGAGCGGCAAAGTCATTTACAGATTGACTGGAGAAGAGGTAGGACCTCTACTGTCGTGAAAGGAGAGGAAACCCCAAAGCGTTGAGAGCAAATAGAGTATTTTTTTGCGGGAGTAAGAAAAAAATGGCTGAAAACATAAAATCAGAGTCCACCATCTGGACTGTGGTGATCGGCAAGACCCCTGTTACAAGGTATTACGAATTCCGAGGAGCTCCCAAGAAGAGGGTGACGTATTTGTGTTGGATTCAGACTCCGTCGAGTGGATATCTCGCACCGCCAAACTTCCCGACGGCTACGCAGATTATTCCGGGCGCACCACCCTCCCCACAGGGTAGTCCTAAACGGCCTTCAACACCGCCACCGCCGCCACAGAGCATTCCTGACACGCTTTACTCCCCGCTGGCTAGTCCGAAGCAACCTTCAACATCTTCATTGGAAAGTGAACCAACAGACGGCTGTCCACCGTTCTTTTGACCATGGTCAAGCCATGGTGTCTCATTTGTTGAACCATGTCATGCCTTTTTCATTCGGAAATCTGCTACGGTTGTATCACCAGCCACCCCAGTCAGAAGGCGCACGAGTAGGATGCGGCGGACTACTACTACCTGACTCACTTTGAGCAGGCGAACAAGAGACTTTGGACGGATAAATTTATTCCCGCTATTGCCGCAACCATGAAAATCGCTCCATCCATGTGTCTGGTGAGAGGATCTAAGGTCTGGCGGAAGCCTTTCTCAACGATCTGAAGTTGAAAAGACGCGTGAAGGTGAAAATCGCCGACCTGTATGATAAACTGGTTGAAAAAGGTAACGCCACCCTATAGAGTGGCAAAGAAGAGATGAAAAAGTGGGGGATTATTGTGGAAAATTGATGGCCCATTTGGAGGAACACTGGACTACCGGCCAGTTAGTCACAAAGGACACAAAGAGCACTGCCCTTGACAGCGGTGGCTGCAAACGCTGTCGTACCCCGTGTCACACACGTGACGGGTCTCTAGAAAGGATTTCAGATTTTTTATACCGTAATAGTGATTTTGATGTAAAAACATAAACATGGTTTTGTCTCTTCTAGGGTTAGTGGTGATGAATTTGGAGAGGGCTTGTGTTCCTTCGTTTCTGTAAAAAAGCACAATTTTACAATCCAGAACCTTCTCAAATTTCAACACATCGTCAAAAGTCACCTCTGTCTGATCATCAAAACAGAAACATCAGTTTTTTTATGCGCCGCTGCATACAACATGTCAAAGAATCCATCGAGGTCTGCGCAATCTCTGACGGAATCCTCCAGTGTGAGTGCAATCTAGCTATTTGTTCCTCCTTTTTGGAGCACAATCTGGCTCCTCTGAGCATCTGAGGCTCCTCCTCTCCTGGACTGTGATAATGTGTCTTTTGGACGCTGATCTCCTTCTCCTGGACGTTGATCTACCTCTTCTGTAGCGCAAATTCCTCCTCTTCTCCTTCCTATAGTCTGAAAAATATTTTAGATTTTTTTTTTTTTTTTTAATTTCCGTATAGCTTTACAAGGCTGAAGCAACAATGGATATGACATCAGCTTTGCTCTGTTTCGCCTGGGCGGTTCATACGGGTTAACAGTTTGAAGTAATGGCGGACCAGAGTTAACAAGATACTTAAGACTAGGAAAATAAATGCTGTTGCTGGTGTTTCTCTTGGTGGAGGAGGAAGAACTGCCTCTGAACTGACTCTTTTCCAGGCTTCTTCTGAAATAATTTTTTTACCCTGTACGTACCCGTTTCTTCAGCCACGGGTTTCTGGAAGCCTTCAGTCTCTGGTACAGCCTTGGCTGTTGCGACAGAACTTTCTCTGAAAACGCTCTCAATTTTGTCCAGTTCCTGCATATAAACTGCCAGGGAAAAAAAAATACGGTAAGAAATAATGTTAAAAAATATTGTGGTGAATATAAATCTTGAGATAAAGATGCAGGAAAATCGTCAAACTTAAGAAACACAGAGTCCAAGATTTTGTCCCTCCAGACTCACCCTGACAGTTTTTTTTACCCTTCGTAGATAAACAAACTTTTTACTAAGTGTAATACGCACTCAGAGTCAGGGTCTTGTCCTTTTTTGGAATAAGAAGACAGACAAGTTCTTTGTAACTTCATAGAGAGAAACAGGTTTCAAATTATTTAACACATTCTGTCTACCTTGTAATGTGAATATCATTGGTTTTTAAATATCCTCTCCCTTCATAAATAAACAACATTTTTTAAGGGTCTCTGTTTTGTTTTGTTTTTTTACGAGGTGTGATAAACACATTAGAGTCCACATTAGATATAGGTATAAGATTAATTAATTAATTTGTGAATGCATCCAAATGCATGTAAATGCATATAATGTTTATATTGCTGTATGCGTGTGTCTGTAGGAGCTGGAACGTGCTGTGATGGTGGAGAACTTAGAGCTGCAGGAGCAGCAGTCAGACCGTAAGGAGCTGGAGGAGACTCTGGATAAATTAGAGAAGCACAAAGAGAAGCTGGTACAACAAATAAAGACAACTCGACAGCTCTGCTATGAAGAGAGCCAGCAGGTAATGATTCACCATTACTCTACAGCTTTGTAAACTGCATGCTACCTCTAAAATGAAACACAGTGAGATACAGATATAAACACATCAGAGGGGTGATGGTAGGTCTAGGTCATGGTAATTGTTTTACTTATGACTTATTTTAAACTAAATTAGTGACTTGATTCTTCCAGATCCTGTCTCTGCAGGCAGAGGAGGTGAAGAAGGAAAGCCAGGTAGAGGAGTATGAGAGGGAACTTGCCAGAGCCAGGTGGAGGCTGAGGAGGCTCAGAGAGGAGGTGAAACAGGCCAAAAGGAAGGTTGAGGAGGCTGGTGAGAGGAACACACCTCTGCAAGATTCCATCAGGCAGTCCTATGAGGAAATCCTGCAGGTATGACAGATTGTGTATCTTTGTGTGTACATGGTATAAATACAGAGTCCAATGTATATGTGTGTATATACTATACAATAAGTAAATTGAAGTTTGTACTGGCATTATATAGTATGTAAATTAAAGTACAGTACTACATTACTATAGTACTACAGTATATAGTGTTCTTCTCACTGTGTGGTGCGCTGCAGGAGGAGCACACACTTTGCTCTCTGTCAGAAGGTGCAGTTACTCCAGAGAGCCAGCTGGAGGTTCAAATATCTCCTGCAGACACCATTGATGGCGATCAACTTCCCATGAGGCCTTGGGGAAGAAGCCAATCACTGCCTGCCTACGCCAACCTGATCATGGTAAAATCACAGAAATTAATTTGTTCTCTATGTCATAGCCTTTCTGTTTTACACAGCTATGTCGTTAACGGTCTAAGAATGAAGGGCCTAGGGATGGCACATGCAAGGCAGCTCCTACCACAGCTCATGCAAAAAACCCCAAAAATGACACGTCCTGTGATAGGTGCCACTATTAATAGACTGGGAATTTGTTCTGGTCATTCATGGAATTGAGTCAAACATTTGGTCGATCCTTAAATTCTCCTGAAAATATGCAAGCTATTTACATTAATAGATCCATCATATATACTCCACAGACATATTTAACTTTTAAAACACAAAACAAATTTTCTGAGTGCCCTACAGAGTGGAATTCTCTAAAACACATCCACATTTGCTCAGACTTGCTGAATAACACCTTAATGAGTAGTCATTTATTCATCTAAATATAGGATTTGTCATGATGCTATCTTCTAAATCGCAAATGCATATGGTCCTAATTATAATCTCTGGCAAATATCAGTAATACAGTTACATGTAAAATTATTTTACAACAAATTCATACTTTTACCAAGTTCCAACCAACCAAGTTCACTGACTATATCAATAACCTAACACATGCATATGCTGAGGTTAGAAAAATACATTTAATCTTGATTTAACTACATATAGCATAGTAACACTGACACACAACCCCACTTCTTGTAACTTTTGCCCCACCTCTTATGAAAAACAACTTACATTCTAAACAGACTCTTCTTTTCTACATAAAAACATGTTACCACAATGTCTTTATTTATGAAAGTGAACTTGTCTAAGCACTTTCACCAATCTAAAAATTACTAAAACTAGAAACAGTGGGCATGATAATGTCACTACCAGGCTAGGACTCAGGACACAGGTGCAGGGTTCAGGTGTAACAATGAAGTCTTTATTGTTCTTCTGTAAGACTCCAAGATTGAGAAACAAAACAGGCTATGACCCTATCTCTATCAATCAACCCTCTTTCATACGGGAAGAGGCGTGGCTATGAAAAATATCAAGATAATAATCACTCCACGAAAAGGAGGAAAAAAAACACAATAGGCTATTAAACGTTTATCAATAAATGAAAATCACTCCAGCTACAAAGGAAACAAGAACTAGAAATAAAAAGGCAGAAACAACGGAAAGCACTCCTGAATAATTGGAAGCACTTATCTATGAAAAGGTAAGGAAACAAAAGATCACTCCTCACAGAGGAAACAGAAGACTATGAAAACATTAACTATGGATTAAACTAAAGTATGAAAACTTAGAACAGAAAACTCTAATTTGGAGGAAGAAGAACACAAAAACTGGCACAAGAGAAAGGGAGACGCAGACTATTTTAACACAGCGTAATGGGGAACAGGTGGAAACACTCAGAAAGCAATCAGACCAATAACCTGAAACAAGAGGAGAGTTACTTTTCAAAATAAAACAGGTTTTTTTTGGTTGTTTGTTTGTTTGTTTTTTTGATTGTGAAGACAAATTATTCTCCATTCCCCCAAACACCAAAAATTCTCTCCTCTTTGCTCAAAACCTTGTAATCCTACATCTAAACCAAGCTTTGCCGTCAGACATCATGCAAAAGCCATGACATATTACTGCAAAATAGCCAAAATAGCCAATAACACTGATCAAATCAAATCAAATCAGATTCATTTGTATAGCACCAAAATCATAACAAAGTTACATCAAGGCACTTTACATATAGAGCAGGTCTAGACCAAACTCTTTATAAATTTATTTAAAGAGACCCAACAGATCCCCCAATGAGCAAGCACTTGGCAACAGCGGCAAGGAAAAACTTCCTTTAAGAGGCAGAAACCTCGAGCAGAACCAGGCTCAGGGGGGGCGGCCATCTGCCTCGACCGGTTGGGTTGAGAGTGGGAGGGAGAGAGAGAGAGAGAGAGAGTGAGATAGGCATTGGGGGGGGTGTAGGCAGGAACATGTTGCTGCATGAAGTTCATGGAGTTGAGCTGTAGTAAAGAATTCATGAAATATGGGACTAGCAGGTGTTGCAGGATCATGGGATGGCGATGAGTCACCACCTGCAGGATGAGGACAGGGAGAGAGAGGAGAGGAACTGGGAGAGACAGAGACTTTGGCAGAACATGGTTAGTAAATGTAGTATAAATGCTTAGAACCGGGTGAAACTGTGTTTTTTAAGAAGGATGGTTCTTATCAGCGCATTGCAAGGGGGGAGGAAAGGAGAGCGAGCGAGAGGGAAGGAGAGAGAAAGAGGGAGAGGGGGAGAGAGGGTGACAGGGAGAGACAGACAGCGAGAGAGAGAGAGAGAGAGAGAGAGAGAGGAAGAGAGAGAGAGAGAGAGAGAGAGAGAGAGAGAAGCTCAGTCCTTCCCCCAGCAGCCTAGGCCTACAGCAGCATAGCTAAAGAGTAGAGGACTTTAACTTTTTAACTATAAGCTCTGTCATACAGGAAAGTTTGAAGCCTGGTCTTGAAAATTACGAAAGAGTCCACCCCCCCGGCCCGATACTGGAAGTTGGTTCCATAGAAGAGGAGCCTGATAACTGAACGATCTGCCTCCAGATTTACTCTTGGAGACTCTAGGAACCACAAGTAAACCTCCATCTAGAGAGCGGAGTGGCCTGCTAGGACAGTAAAGAACTATGAGCTCTCTGAGATATGATGGAGCTTGGCCATTAAGAGCTTTATATGTTAAAAGAAGGATTTTGAATTCTACTCTATATTTTACTGGCAGCCAATGAAGAGCAGCTAACACAGGAAAGATATGATCTCTTTTCCTAGTTCCTGTTAATATTCGTGCAGCAGCGTTCTGAATTAACTGAAGTCCTTTTAGAGATTTGTTTGGACATCCAGATAGTAATGAGTTACAGTAGTCCAGCCTAGAAGTTACAAATGCATGGACTAGTTTTTCTGCATCATCCTGAGAAAGGATGTTTCTGATTTTCCTAATGTTTCTCAGGTGGAAGAAAGCTGACCTACTAACTTGTTTTATGTGAGGGACATGTCCTCGTCAAAAATTACTCCAAGGTTTCTTACAGTGGAGCTGGAAGCCAAAGTGATGCCGTCCAGACTGATGAGATGATTAGATAGAATTTTTCTGAGGTGCTTAAGGCTGAGTACAATAACTTCTGTTTTGTCAGAGTTGAGAAGTAAAAAATTTCCAGTCATCCAGACTTTTATGTCTTCCAGACATGCCTGCAGTCTGACTATCTGATTGACTCCATTTGGCTTCATTGATAGGTACAGCTGAGTATCATCTGCATACCAGTGGAACTTGATGCTGTGTTTCCTGATAATGTTGCCTAGAGGAAGCAGATAAAGCGTAAAGAGGATTGGTCCAAGTTTCTGTGCTATGATGGGCTCTAAATCCTGACTGAAACTGTTGTTTCAGATGATCGTGTAGTTGTTTTGCTACAGCTTTCTCAATGATTTTAGAAATAAATGGAAGGTTCGATATGGGTCTATAGTTTGCCAAAACATCTGAATCAAGATTAGGCTTTTTAAGCTGGGGTTTGATGACCGCGGTCTTAAGTGCCTGAGGTACATAACCAAGAAATAAAGTCAGATTAATCAAATCTAGAATGAACGGCTCAATTAAATAAAAGATCTCTTTAAAGAGGCTAGTTGGTACTGGGTCTAATAGACAGGTTGACGGTCTGGATGATGAAACTATAGAAGCTAGCTCTGAGAGATTTAGAGGTGAGAATGATTCCAGATGTAAAAGAGGCGTCACAGCTGATTCAGGAGTTGCTGTATTCAGTAGGAGATTTTTATCTAACGTAGGCAAGAGCTGATAAATTCTTTCTCTAATCGTGAGGATTTTATCTTTAAAAAAGTTAATAAAATCATCACTGCTTAGAGCTAAGGGGATCACTGGTTCAACTGAGCTATGGCTCTCTGTCAGCCTGGCTACAGTGCTGAAGAGAAACCTGGGGTTGTTCTTGTTTTCTTCTATGAGTGCTGAGTAATATGAACTTCTAGCACTGCGGAGAGCTTTTTTATATGTTTTTAGGCTATCTTTCCAGGCTCTGTGAGACTCTCCAAACTTACTGGAATGCCAATTTCTTTCTAATTTCCTTGATGTCTGCTTTAAGGCACAGATTTGGTAATTATACCAGGGAGCCAGCCTCCTCAGATCGAATACTTTCTTTTTGAGAGGGGCGGCATTGTCGAGATTCGAACGCAGTGTGGCCATAGTGCTAGTCACAAGGTCATCAACCTCCTCATTTGAATTTAGATATGGCATTGTTGGGAATGATGACCGAATGTTCTCTTTAAATTTAGCCACAGCAGCTTCAGATAAACATCTTCTATAGCTGAATTTATTCCTCAATGCTGTGCAGCCCATTAAAGTAAACTCAAATGTAATAAGGTAATGGTCAGTCAGGAGACAGTTTTGGGGAAGAATTGTTAGCTTGTCAATTTCAATGCCATATGTTAGAACAAGATCAAGGATATGATTGTAGAAGTGAGTGGGTTCATTCACATGCTGGGAAAAGCCAATTGAGTCTAGTAGGGAAAAAAAACCCAGAACTAAGGCTGTCGTTTTCTACATCAACATGTATATTGAAATCTCCCAGTATAATGATTTTATCTGTACTAAGTACTAACTCTGATATAAACTCAGAAAACTCTGATAGGAATTCTGAGTACGGACCAGGTGGTCATAGACAGAGACTCTATTCTATTCTCGGCAGGTGACAGCTCTGACTGAGGCTCAGAGGAGCGTGTTAAACTGCGGCTCTGCCTCCTGGTCTTGAGTCGGGAGTGTCAGGGTTTTGGACTTCTAATAAAATCGACCATATTCCTAGAAATTAGAGCGGCCTCGTCCACGGTGGGATGGACATCATCTCTCCTAATTAGACCAGGTCTCCCCCAGAAAGACATTACAGTTATCTATGTAGCCCACGTTGTTTTCAGGACACCACCTCGACAGCCAACGGTTGAATGATGACATGCGGCTGTACATGTCATCACTGGTCCGATTGGGAAGGGGGCCGGAGAATACAACAGTGTCCGACATTGTTTTAGCAAAAATACACACCGATTCCACATTAATTTTTGTGACTTCCGACTGGCGAAGTCGGGTGTCGTTACTGCCGACGTGAATAACAATATTAGCATATTTACGTTTACCCTTAGCCAGCAGTTTCAGATAAGACTGGATGTCGCCTTCTCTGGCCCCCGGGATACACTTCATTATGGCCGCCGGTGTCGCTAACTTCACGTTCCTCAGAATAGAATCACCAATCACTAGAGCCGGCTTTTCAGTGGGTGTTTCGCTGAGAGGGGAGAACCTTTTGGGAACGTGAACTGGTCGGTGGTGAACCGGGGGCTGCTGCCTAGAGCAGCCTCCCTGACTAGATCCCGGCTGCTCGGGAGCCACAGGGGGGGAGGAAACTATCTTAGCTGCCATATGAGCTCGTCTAGGTTGGCCCGCACCAGCTACAGGGGGGAGGCTAGCTACACTAGCATAATTTGGGCTCGCTAAAGTGCAGAGCTGGGATTCTAACTAATTAATTAACTTAACTAATTGATTTTTGCCTCCATTTCTACCATCATCCTACATCTATGACAAGAGGTGCTATCATAAAAGGAGGCAGAAGAATAACTACACATGAGGCACACAGAATAGGAGAGAAGAGGAGGAGGAGAAGGAGGAACAGAGAGTGGAGACAGAGAGCTCGAGGACATTGCTAATCAGGTAGTTTGATTAGTGGAGGAGCACTAATAATTTGTGTGAAAATAATTTGCTGTCGGATTAATCGAGTGAATTAGGAAATAATAGCAGAAGAATAGTGGAAACAACACACAAAATGACACAGAGCACAGCAGAGAGCACAACCACCAGTGACCAGTGACACTGGTGATCAATTCAATTCAAAACGCTACCGTAAAAACCTATTACTCTTTACCTCTTTATATGGTCACAATAAAGACATAGCACATGAATTCATTTCCAAGAGTTCCTCAATGTCCTACCATCAAATAAACTGAAATTTTGTAAATGTTCTGTATTTTTTACAACTGAGGAAGAACATGGATTACAAAATAGCTATTTCAATAATTTAACAAAAAAAAAAAAAAATATAAAAAAAAAAGTAGTTACATACAGGTGGAAATACCTGTATCGGACTGATCAAATTATATTCTCTCTAATTTGTTTCATTGTGTGTGTGTGTGTGTGTGTGTGTGTGTGTGTGTGTGTGTGTGTGTATCAGAGAGGCAGTGGCTCATCTTTTTTTAATAATTTGGCTGCCACCAGAGAAGAAGTCAACAACAATGGGACCAGTTCTCCAAAGGTATCACCTCTCCTCATGTCACACGTAAAAAGTGTCATTGGTCTGGGAGTGCAGAATAAATCAAACTAATAATGACAGTCATGATGTTAGTCATAGTTACAGTGTTATCCAGTCCATTAATGTCCTCAAAAACTTTGTAATGAAAGAACTATGTTATGTTCAACAGATGGACAGGTCTAACATTGAAGATGATCCTATTAAGCGGGAAATCAACAGGGGATCAGAGAGAAAGAAGGAAGAGTGCAATATTAACCAAAATCCACTCAACCAACTGGACTTCTACCAGGCCGACCCCTTTGCCCACTGTCAGAGTGATCGTATGTATCTCAGAAACACATGCCTGAAGTCAGTGTAACTGGCTAATTGAAATTGTGGTAATGCATAGCAGAGTTATGTTATTTTGAACACTACTGTATATGCCACTGAGGGAGGAATACTATTAAGCAACCTTGTCTTAGCTGAGTCAACCCAGCTCCTGGTCTATCTATGGACTCCTGATTCATGAGGTTCTCACTATACTGAGCTATCTCCCTCCTTGTTTTGCTGTTTGGCCCCTTCAGCCTGAATATCTTTTAACAATTAACTTTAGGACAAGGTTCTTGTGTCGCCATTTTTGTTTTGTTTCAACAGCTCAGGACAATCATTTATCTCGAAGGGGCACAATTTGGGAATGGACCAAGCTAAGAAGGCACACTGCTGCTATTCTGCATCATTTCTATTCAGAAACAGTGATATCACTCTTGCCTGGACCAACATAATGCCATAACTCTACAAGTTTGTTTTCTCATATCATGTCTTATTGGTCAAGTGCAGTAAATGTCCAGTGTCTTTCTCATCTTACTTATAGATGATCTTTTCAATGAAGACCTGTTCCCTAAAACAGACTCATCTGGTGAGTAAAATACTGTTTATTTGAAATGTTTAGGAGATGTGAAATGTGTTTCTCTGAATGTGTTATTGTTGGAGATCATAGTTTCAGTTCATCATATACTGCACCTTTAACTCTGTGACATCTCTCTGACTACTTTTTGTTTGTGCATTTTTGATGCAAGGATTAACATATCAATACACCAACAGATGCTGTGAACTGCTGTCAGTAAGCAGATGCATGTACCGTATTTTTCGCACTGTAAGGGGCACTTAAAATCCCTAAATTTTCTCAGAAATTGGCAGTGCGCCTTATTATCTGGTGCACCTTATGTATGGGTTGTTGTGCTTACTGACCTCAAACCAATTTTATGTGGTAATCTGCACTCAAAAATCTGTTTTAGTGTGTGTGGTAAGCGACAAAGCCGCTCAGCTTGATGGATTGTCGGAGCATTCCCAGCTGACACAGGGACGTTGCATTAACATTGGTACTTGGTTGGATATGGGTTGCAATGTCAGACAACATTAGATAACTAATTATATAGTGCTGGCAAGCAACCATCATCCAAAATTTAGTCAATGTTATCTTACTATAATTACACTCCAAGCCAATGTAAGGTTTTTAACGTAAACTCAATTTTCAAATCCATATCATAATCCAATTATAATCAAATGTTGGGACTAACATTACTAAATTCAGGTGTTTACTATCGGTGGCAACGATAAACCAATCAGAGAACAGTACGCAGTACAACACAATGACCAGGTACCAAACAGTGTAGGCGGGAACCCCATCAATAAGGTGAGGAGGAGGAGGCGAGACCACCTGTGTAAGAGGGCTCTTGTGGACTGACTTGATCTTGGAAATATGGAAGGCAAGATGGATAGGTATGGTCTGAGAGAGCGTCAGTCCTACTGATATTGTGCTGAGGATCCACCGGATGGGAAAATTGGTCGACAAATATTGGAACCAGCTTCTTAGATTCTATCTGGAGAGGCAGGTCCCAGGCAGAGAGCCACACCCTCTGGCCAACTTGGCATTCAGGAGCTGGAAAAAGTTGCTGGTGGGCTGAAGAGGTGTAGCGCCCCACAGATCACTGGAGACAGTATCAAGCTTTGTCCCAGATTCGATGGCAGCGGTGGATGAAGGTTTGGGCAGCCTGGCAGGCCATCTCTCTCTTTTGGGTATGGAAAAGTGGAGGCTGTTAACACTGCACACTGGAATGGAGAGGCCTGTGGCAGAACTGGTGAGGGGGTTGTGTGTGTAATTCCCCGACAGAAGCTACTGGGACCAGGAGGATTAATTCTAGGATGACAGGCAGCGCCGGGTTGTGTCCATATTCTGGTTCTTGCCACCACTCTGCCCATTGGACTGGGGATGGTACCAAGCGGAAAGGCTGGCAGTGGCTCCCGTCAGGCTACAGAATTCCTATCCAGAAGACACCTTGACGAAGTCACAGGTATCATTTTCCAAGGTGGACCACCAGAAATGCTGGAGGAGGAGTTCTCCTGTGTACTAGGAACCTAGATGGTAGGTATGTTTGGAGGAGTGAGCCCACTGCAAAACTTCCATCCTCGTAGAGATAGTTGGGAGGACAGGCGCTGGGGCCAGGCTGATCCTCAGTGGTGGCTCTCGCTCTTTCCTCTATGTCAGGGTGGCAATGAAGCATGAAGAAGGAATGATTGTGGCCAGCTCCTTCCCCCTCTGGAACTGCCGGGACAGGGCATCTGACTTGGTCTTGTGAGATTCTGGGTAGTAGGAGAGGGTGAAGATAAACTGGTTGAAGAATATGGACCAGCAGCCTTGACAGGAGTTCCGTGTCTTAACAGAGTGTAAGGGAAGCTAGGCAAGTGAACCCAAATGCAGGACACTGAGGCAGGAGGCACCGGGCAGTATAAGATAAGAATTTATTTTTCTTTGCCAAGTGGTGACTGGGAGGCACTTGACGGTGGGCTAGCGATGAACAGACCCCTGATGTCTCTACTGTTGACAAGCCTGGATGTGGAGATCGATCTGCATGGTCAGCTTGATGACTCCATCCAGCATCGAAGGGACATCATAGGAAACCAGCCTTGACATGGTTAGTGAGATCATAGAGGAAGGTGTCCACCTGGGCAGTAGAATTCCACTTGCAGAGTCTGGCTTTGTCACAGTTGTCTATTGAATAATCTGCCATGGTCCGGTCCCTCTGCTACAACCCCAGGAGCTCCTGAGCAGTCTCTGGTCCGGGGGACCCCATACCAAAAACTTTGCGTAGCTCCTCAGCAAACATATAAAAATAGTAGCACACTGGACACTGTCACTCCCACTATGCGGTCCCCCACAGGAGAGCTCTGCCTGTGAGGTGGTTGATGGTAAAGGCCACTTTTGCCTGCTCAGAGGCAAAGGTGTAAGGCTCGGGGGAGAACGGCAAGGAACAGTTTGTGTTAGAAAGGCACCACAAGTCATTGGGTTACCATTGTAAAGGTGTTACAACCAGCTCATTAGGGGAAAGGGAAGTAACATAAACCCCACGATGTTAAGGGTAAAATAAAGTTATTTATTAACCAAAGTAAACAGGGTAACCAAAAAGAGTGGCGGCACAAGAAAACAAAGCCACCCAATAATGCAGTTAACACAAAAAAAAACACGAGCAGCTAACAAAAGAAAAACAAAACAACAAAACACCAGATCTCAAACAAAGCTGCACTTGACTCTACGCTAGCCAACCAAAAACACACCCTTAGCTCTTCACATTGTTCACTCGGCTCACATTAATTATCACAGTCACACAAGCGCAGGTACACAGCGCGGAGGCGAGTCTGCATACGGGCAACACAGATCGCCACGAACAACCAACTGACAGTTCTTTTATACTCGGGGTGGAGACGAAGGGCGGGCCCAGCTGATCAAGGGAGATGGCTTGCAGCGGGAGCATCAAAGGTGCAGGGAAAAAGGCGGAACACTCCCAGGAGATCCCGGTGACGTCACAGGCATCCCTTCTCGCAGGGTCAGACTGCAACAATAGGCGAACGAGACAGGACACAACACAACCACACACACAAATATACACAGGGATAGACAAAGGTCCCCCAAATACGGCCGCGGCCGTAACACCCCTCCCCTTAAGATACAAACCCAGTTTGTCATCTAAAATACACAAAAATCAACCTTCATAATCTGGACAGCGCATCAGCAATAATATTATCTGACCCCTTCTTATGGCGAATTTCTAAATGGTGATCTTGGATGATCAGTGCCCACCACATGAGTCTCTGGTTGTGGTTGTACATGTTCTTGAGGAAAACGAGTGGGTTGTGATCGGTGAAGACTATAACTGGCAGAGGACTGGAGCCCACATAAACTTCAAAGTCCTGGAGTGACCATAACAAAGCAAGTGTCTCTTTCTCTATGGTGGAATACTTTACCTGGTGTTTGTTAAATTTGCGAGAGAAATAACACACTGGGTGATCGACTCCATCACTATCTTCCTGCAACAGGACAGCCCCGGCTCCCACCGCAGAGGCATCCACCTCTAGTTTAAAAGCACGAGAGAAGTCAGGCGCAGCAAGGACGGGGGCGTGGCTAAGCAGTGATTTCGCGCTGTCGAAAGCATGCTGACAGTTAGGGGACCAGACAAAGTCGGTTTTGGGGCTCATTAGCGCCGTTAACGGTTGAACAACAGAGGAAAAGTTACGACAAAAGCTGCGATAATATCCGGCCATGCCCAGAAAGCTACGGAGGGCTTTACGTGTTTTTGGAACCGGAAAATCATTGATGGCAGATACTTTCGCAGCAAGGGGTCTCACCTGACCCTGGCCCACCTGTCTCCCGAGATAGGTGACAGTGGCTTTACCGAAGTCACACTTCGCGAGGTTTAACGTCAAGGACGTGCGCGCAAGGCGGGAGAACACCTGTTCTAGGATGAAGACATGCTCCAAGAGACATGGGGAACTCCAAGAACTGGAGCTTGGCACAGCTAAACTGTTTTCTAAAAGGTAGTCCGTCTCCTTTCTCATTAACTTGTGCTTCACGGGATTAATCCGGTAAGGGTGCTGGCGGATAGGCTTTGCCTCTTTGACGTCAATGTCATGTTGCAAAACAGTGGTGCGCGTGGGAACATCATTAAAGAGACATAGAAAACTATCAATTAATGAAGCTATGTCACTCTGTTGCGCGCAGGTCAAGTGGCTTAACTGGGAAGGTAACATTTTAAGCATCCTCGAGTTTGGCAGGCGAGCAGTTTGATGGGGCAAATGACGCGTCTTTAAATCATCCTCATCATTGCTGCTGTTAGGAGGCTCAATAACAATTAGCGCACTGACAGCGACAGGTCTGGACTTTACGGGGACAACGGGTGGAGCAGAGTTTGGTTTACGCATGAAATACGCCTTAAGCATGTTTATGTGACACACGCGAGTTTTTCTCCTTCTCTCTGGTGTGGCGATAACATAATCAGTTTCACTGAGACGTTCACGGACCTCATACGGACCGGAAAATTTCGCAGAGAGCGCAGACCCAGGAATAGGCAACAAGGCCAGTACTTTATCCCCTATATCAAAGCAGCGCGAGATGGCAGAACGGTCATACTGACGTTTCATTACTTTTTGGGACAACAAAAGATTTCCCTTAGCGAGGGCGTTAACACGGTACAAACGTTCACGAAATTTGCTCACAAAATCAAGCACGTTCCTCTCACTAGAGGAGTCAGAGGAGAGGAACTTCTCCTGTAGGGACTTGAGGGGACGCGGAGAGTGTGTCCGAAGACAAGCTCGGCGGGACTGAATCCTAGAGATTCCTGGACGGCCTCGCGGGCAGCAAACCTTACAAACGGGATTCCTTCATCCCAACTCTTACCTGTTTCTAAGGAATATTTTCAGAGCATAGACTTTAAAGTCTGATGCCAGCATTCCAACGCACCCTGGGATTCAGGATGATAAGCGCTGGAGACACAGTGTCTTATATCCAAGGTCTTAAGGACTTGCTTGAACAATCGCGACTGGAAGTTTGTCCCTTAGTCCGTCTGAATGATTCTGGGGAGGCCAAAGGTGGAGAAGAACTTGGTCAGGGCTTTGACTACAGAGCTGGACGTGGTTTTTCGCAGCGGAATGGCCTCAGGGTAACGAGTGGCAACGCACATAAGGGTGAGTAAATATTGATTCCCATTTCTAGAGCGGGGTAGTGGGCCTACACAGTCCATTATTATGCGCTCAAGGGGTTCACCTATTGCCGGGATAGGATGGAGTGGAGCAGGGGGAATGATTTGATTTGGTTTACCCGATATTTGGCAAACATGGCAACTGCGACAGAATTTCGCAACATCTGATTTTAATCCAGGCCAGAAGAAATACCTTAGGATCAATCGGTAGGTTTTGTTTATCCCCAAATGACCTGACCATTTGCTTTCATGAGCAATTGCTAGCACATGCTCCCGATACACAAAAGACACAACAATCTGAAAGACACTAGAGTCAGCACCAGTCGCAGTAGGAGTCCATCTACGCACCAGGATTTCTTTATTAATCAAATAGACCACTACTTCATCACTTGCTTTGTCCGCACTTACCACACTTTCAAAGCAACGTTTCAAACTCGGGTCAGCCCTCTGCGCAGCGGTGAGGCGTTCACCGGTCACCGGCAGCGTCAGGACATCCGACGAGGACACACTCGGATGAGCAGAGCGCACGGGCTCAACGGCTTTAGAAGGCGGAGGTACGGTAACTCTCTCCGTCATAGGCTCCACATCTCTCTCGTCTGACAAAGAGGACATAAGCACAGTATCAGACAGAGTAAATTCATCACGTTTACGAGCTTGAGCACGAGTTATAGCACAAGAAGGGAACAATCTTGAGTCAGACTCACAGTTATGTATTATCAAGCGCTGAGGGAAAGCCAACACTTCCAGCGCAGGCGTGACTTTGCCACCAGCAATATCATTACCCATTAGGAGAACTACACCTTTTATGGGCAGGGCAGGACATACAGCTACAGGAAGACGCCACTTACCAATTCGGACTTAATGTGGATTTTGTGCACAGGCCGTGGGATGTAGCCCATTTCAACACCTTGTATGGGGATGCTATAACCACATGAGGAACTTTCAGAAAATGGCAAGGCATTAGCCAGGATCACAGATTGAGAGCCACCGGTGTCTCTCAAAATGCGCACTGGACACTGATCAGAAGACTCACCTGTGAGAGATACCAACCCCTCAAAAATGAATGGCTTGAAACATGGGTCTATGCCATCCGAAGATACAGAGTTCATCTTAGAACTACCTACGGTTTTAATTAACCCAATGCCTTTAGGAGGCGAACCGTTACCATTTTGTTCTTTTCTTTTAAGAGTGGGGCAGCCTGCAATGAGATGTCCAGATTTATGGCAATAGTAGCACTCCCTCTCATCCCGTTTGCTAGACAACTTGGTGTGAACATACTGCTGTGCCGGAGCACGATGCTTTTCCGGTGCAGATGGAAACACTGATTTGTGCGTAAGCACGTACTCGTCAGCCAGTACAGAGGCAGCGGAGAGAGAGGACACTTTCTGTTCATTTAAATACACAACAATGCTCTCAGGCAAACATTTCTTGAACTCTTCAAGAAGAAGTAACTCTCGGAGTGAATCAAAGTCATTTGTTTTACAAGAGTTACACCATTTATCAAAGAGGTTTCCCTTTTCCCTCGCGAACTCAACATAGGTTTGTGCTGGGGCTTTTTTGTGGTTTCGGAACCTTTGCCGATAGGCTTCAGGAACCAATTCGTAGGCGCGTAAAATTGACGTTTTAACACATTCATAATTCAAGCTCTCCGCTAACGGCAGAGCAGCAACAGCTTCTTGGGCTTTACCGTGGATTTTGCTTTGGAGCAGTTGAGGCCATACGTCATAGGGCCACTGGAGTGCAGATGCAATACACTCAAATGCAGCGAAATAACTGTCAACCTCATTATCCCTAAATGGAGGAACTAGAGAAATGTGTTTGCTGATATCAAATGACTCATAGGTAGAGCTAGTGGAAGGAGGAAACACACCTGCATCCGCAGATGCACTCGGTGCAGAACTCTCTTTCTTCAGCTGAGCTTCCAACTCCAGCTGACGTAGTCGGACTGCTTTGTCAGCCTCGATCTCCATTTTCTTAATTTCCAACTGAGCTTGCCGAGCCTCGGCTTTCTCTCGGGCTTCAGCCTGAAGCCGGGCCAGGCGGACTTTCAGTCTGGCCTCACTCAGAGAATCGTGGCTTGCTGGGGAGAGGGGATCATAGCGAGGCAATGTGAACGGAGTTTTGGGCCGCTCTCTCACCTCACCAGTCTCCCTCTGTGCAGCGTAACCAGCGGCCTCACTCTCAGCTGCGGGTCTGTGGCTACTAGCTCCATCAGATCCAGATGCATCCACAGGGGGTTCACTAAGCACCGGCAACACAATTTGTCCCAACTCCAACTTACCTATGACTACGTTTTTTAAGTCTATCTTTAAAATTGTTTTAGTGAACGGAACATTGAAGTGGACAGCTATAGCGATCAAATGATCTTTTCTGCACTTATCAATTCGCTCAAATGAAGGATTTCCCAAGAAACTGGCTAACTCAAAAGACGCCATATTCACACTTATGTTTATCGCAATGTTAACCAAGCTTACCTTAATCTACTAATAACTTTTGGTTTCCGGGTCTCCTTTAACGGATTAATATCCCGGACGAGCCCCCATTTATGTTACAACTAGCTCATTAGGGGAAAGGGAAGTAACATAAACCCCACGATGTTAAGGGTAAAATAAAGTTATTTATTAACCAAAGTAAACAGGGTAACCAAAAAGAGTGGCGGCACAAGAAAACAAAGCCACCCAATAATGCAGTTAACACAAAAAAAACACGAGCAGCTAACAAAAGAAAAACAAAACAACAAAACACGAGATCTCAAACAAAGCTGCACTTGACTCTACGCTAGCCAACCAAAAACACACCCTTAGCTCTTCACATTGTTCACTCGGCTCACATTAATTATCACAGTCACACAAGCGCAGGTACACAGCGCGGAGGCGAGTCTGCATACGGGCAACACAGATCGCCACGAACAACCAACTGACAGTTCTTTTATACTCGGGGTGGAGACGAAGGGCGGGCCCAGCTGATCAAGGGAGATGGCTTGCAGCGGGAGCATCAAAGGTGCAGGGAAAAAGGCGGAACACTCCCAGGAGATCCCGGTGACGTCACGGGCATCCCTTCTCGCAGGGTCAGACTGCAACAATAGGCGAACGAGACAGGACACAACACAACCACACACACAAATATACACAGGGAAAGACAAAGGTCCCCCGAATACAGCCGCGGCCGTAACAAAAGGTGTAGCCTTAAGAATAAACAGGTTCAGTACAGTCAAAGATAACTTTTATTGTCCCTTCATTCCGACAACACAATGATGCAGGTCACATGTAAACACTCCCACTCATAGACTAGTTCCGCTGACAAAGCACATACTCATACATAGTACACACATAGTACACCTGACATTGTCCTCATATGACAGCCATCATTGTGTTCAGGGGTTCCCGCCCGGGCTTTTGGGCATTGCTGGACTTGGGGATTGCCCCAGCAGGTGCTGGAGGAGCAGGCAGAGTAGCCACAGATGAAGATATGAGGGCTGTTAGCTACTGCATCTGTTTAACTAGTGCAGCTGTCCATTGTTCGCAGCTGCTTGCCTGGCTTCAGCAGCAGTTGCAGACATTTCTGGCTTATGTCGTTGCAGGACCTTCTCAATTTACTCCAGCTGGCTCAGGTGTGATGGATTGTGTGCTGGGTCCACACTGGCCACGATTTTACTGCCATGGGTTTAGGCTGGAACCAAGAGCAGCACAATAGCAGGAGGGTAGATATAAAAAGTCTTTACTTGAATCCTTGCGGCAACTGAGTAACAATCAACAAGAAGGTTCTCAATGTTCATAGTTCAGTTAGTGTACCTGCTGGGATGTGAACCTAGTTTCTAGAGTGACAGAAATATACAGGCAGAACTCACAGTCCAGGGACCTCATTTACACACATTGCGTACACACAAAACGGGACCTAAAACTTGTGTATGTCACTTCTATGCAAAGGTGGTGACCTATAAAAAACAGACTTGCACCCCTACAGAAACTTTGACCCATGCGTGCACACATTTTGGAGGAAAAGGGGAATTGGCACCACAGATGGTGCAGTGGTGAACTGAAGTCAGATTGGAGAAAGAAGAGTGGGAAGAATGTTTATGTTTTTATTATTGCCCTTCACACATGTAATTTCAACCCATGTCATCAGAATGATTCAATTCTTTTTGGAAACACCTCCTTAGAATCTAACTGAAAATTCTAAGGTGGAGAGGAAGGTGCAGCTGCATGGAATAAAGCATCTGTGTAATGTGTAAACAACATAATATGTGATACTGTGAATATAAAATCAAATGCCAATGAAATCCTAAGTGTGGAAAACAAAGCCATTAATAATCGTCATACTTTCCTGTTCTCAGTTCGTCAGCTCTTCTTTAAGCTGGTGGGTTTATGTTTTCAAATTGTCCATACCTGTCTGTTAATTTGTTATTCACATGTAACCTTGGCACTTGTTCATAACCAGCATAGGTGTGACTTACTCTCACCTCTGCTTAGTATGTGAAGTAAAAGAAGCAAAAGGCTTCTAATGTTTTGTTTTGCTGAAGTAAGCTTTTGAATGCAGGAATACTAATAGTGTTTAGTATATTAATGAAGGCACTGCAACCACACCACCTATACATTAGTTTCTTCCTGCTGCTGACACATCTGAATAGATCTGTTGTTAGGTAGTTCCTTTAAACATTCTTTGTTGTCAATATGATGAAATTATGAAATCCAATTGTGAGAACAGTAGACTGATATTGACCTGTTTCACAGATGGATTTGCTTCAGACCCTTTTAAAGGCAGTGACCCATTTGCAACAGATATTTTGTTCCCAGAGGTTGATGTAAGCACTAACAAGGTAGAAGAAAATCATGGTGATGAAGCGGATACAAGTCTGTCCTGTGCTGAAAATAAAGCCTCAACTGGAACTCAATGCTTTGAGTCTGAATTCCCTAATGAAGACAGTGACATAGAGATTAGCTACAGCAGAGAGGACCTGGATTCCATCAATCAGGATTGTAGTGGATTTAAACCCATTCAGAGCTCATCGGAGGACTTGGGACCAATACAGGGCTGGATGTCCCAGGGTCAGTACTCAATAGAATCAGACCCCAATGGGTATGAGCTGGACCTCGGGGCCATCTCCCCTCCATCTGACATCGAGGAACAGAGTGTGGGATCTTTAGCTGGAGAGACAACCAATGAGACACAAGTGGACCTGGAACCAGGTAATTTGTAATGGTTAAGTATATGTATGCTATTGCTAAAAATACTTTTGCTTTCATGCTTCTCTAACGCATACTAAGCATGCCCTCAACTTGACTTCCACGTCAACCATCAACGTCAACAGTCAGGAAGCTAAGCAAGTGATGCAACTTCTTCAGCTTTACTGCACCATTACCATTATTATCAGTTATACATTTTGTTCAAACAAGTCATTCTGTATTTCCATACAATCCAAAACTGATTTGAATTGAATTTATACCTAAACTGCCCTGGTCCCCATTGTGTTGATCTGATTATTAAACCTCTATTGGTGAGATCATTTTACCTCTGTGTTTTTTAGCATCTAAATCAAGCGCGGACATCACTTTTGTCTTCTTACAGGACTCAGTTCCAGTTCTGGTCAAATGGCCCTCGAGGAAGTCCTGTTGGAACCAGGATGGACAGAGGACATGAAGCCAACTTCATCCTGTCAGAAAACAGAGTGGACTAACAACACCAAAAAGGCACCCAGCAACGCTGTAACTCCCCAGAACTCCCAAAACCTCTTCAACCAGCTGGACTCCCACCGGAACAGAGAACTAAGCTTTGAGTTGAGCTATGAACCAACCTGTCAGTCTTCCTTTGACCCATATGGGTTTAAACTCAGTCCAGAGCATTCTAGTCAAACACTTGTGGATCCTGATGAGGTTGAACAGAGGCCAGATTCGAAGGGTCTGAGTTTTGACCCCAATCCTTCCTCCTCTCAACCAGACCAATTGAACTTTGATCACTACAGAATGGATATTGCTTCCCCCCAGATGGTACGGGACACTGATCCTTATGGCTTTAAGCTCACCCCTGAGGAAGAGAACCAAGAGGTACTGGACCTGTGTAGTCACAATGACCAGGAGGCAATGGTTTTTTTCCCATATGACAACATCCAGCAAGTAGAACCCTCTAACTACAGTAAACTCGATGCATTAGGAGTTCACACCCATGAAAACCAGGAAGGGCTTGAACACTGTAGCCACGAGGAGCTTCTGGATTTATATAGTAATGGAAACCAAGAAAGGTTCAAACCCTCAAGTCTTAACAGCAGAGAGTTACTCAGCAATGAAAACCAGGAACTTCTTGATCTTTGTAGTCATGAAAACCAGGAGGTGGTTGAACCCTATGACAATACAAGCAATGAGGATGCATTTGAATCTTGCAATTATGTTAACCAAGAAGTACTTGACCTTTGTGGCCATGGCAGTCAAGATTTGCTGGATTTGTACTATCCTGAAAATCAAGAAGCGCCAGATTTAGATACCCATAGCAATCAACCGTTTAATTTGTATCTCAAAGGATATCAGGAAGTACTAGTTTCTGGTAGCCACAAGAATCAGGAAGTCCTGGAGCTCAGTAGCAATGAAAATCACAAATATGTAGACTTGGGTAGCCATGACAATCAGGAGGTGCTGGACTTGTCAAGTAAAGACGTATTCACTGAAGCGAACAACAACCAATGTATTGTGGAACCAGGCCTCAGTGAAAGTCCCATCAATAATAGCTCAGATAGTGATGTGGCATCAGAAGACCAGCCAGAAATGGTACTTAGTATCACAGGTGTCTGTACAACCAGTACTGCTGACACCCTGAACATGGCCATAAGCAACATGTCTGCTAACCAGGAGCTGGCTGCATCCAATTCTCCCACCAGACACAACTTGTTAAAAGGTGATTTCGGTTCAGTGTTTGGGGTAGGAGGATACATTGGTTGTCCAGATGTAGCTGATGACCTGGAGCCTTTGGACACAAAGCTGGCAAATCCTGTAATAGAGCCAGTACGACCAGTCAGACCAGTTAGGCCCCCTCGGCCTTCACTCAAGGTGAGTTGGAAACCATTCACTTACAACTATATATATATATATCTGCATCTTCTGAGTTAATGTCTAGCACAGGTCTGCGATTATTAGTACCAGCTGACCCTGAACTGAGTTGGGCTGAATTAAAGATGTAAAAATTTTTATCCAAATATGTTTGGTTATGGATGGATTGAGGTTAATAGGTAATAATTGTGGTGACGCTTTTGATTTTACATGAAATAGCTCATGATACATGGACTGGTAAAAGCAGTCATGTTAGCCACAAGATGACTTGTAAATACTGATCTTGTGTTATCAGGCTTTATTAATTATAAAAATATGCTTGATACCTGATTGATTTCATTTGCAGAAATTACCATTGGCTAATAGACCAATCCAAAAATAAAATGTAATAAAATAAATTTTGAAGATGGCAAACATGAAACTAAACATCAGCATCTTTGCATGCTGAGTGAGCTTTTAGCTCCTAGCATAGCTGTGCTAAAGTACAGCCTCACAGAGCAATAACAACAGCATTACAAATTATGAAATGAATAATACTCATTGATTAATAGACTCCATGCACACTAGGCCATGGCTTTTCTTCCTGCCTTTTCTTATACACTGTAAAAAATTTGACATATATTGGACATAGCTTGGGAGAGCGAGATGAATGTCTACATTCATGTCTGTTGTCTCATGTGTTGTAGGCCAAGGAGAAGCCTCAGGGCATTGACCTGAAATAATCTCTGACCAGTTAATACTCAAGTGGGGATTGCCATGTCAACAGGGTTCCAAGGACAATGATGGCAACAGGAGGGATGAAGAGGATAGGAGAGAATAAGAGGATGGACACAGGAATAGACATAAAGGGAAGTCACAGAAGAGAGGAATGGTTAAACAGACTGAAACTTTCATTTATGACAATGATTCTAGTTTCAGCTGCTTTATTTTTGGAGGTTTTGTAGGGAAACATGCGAGGAAGGCAAAACAATGCAAACCAACTGATTCCATTTACTACTATTAAGGAAATCAAATTGGCTAAATGGCTGCTGTCAATTATTGGTAGAAGGTGGAAAGCTACTCAAAGTAAAATGAAAACTCATGTTTTCACCCAGATAATTCTTGTTAACAAGCAATGGGGTTGACACACTTTGTCTTTCTGAGTTTCTTTTGAAAATAATCTCCCTGATCCACATTAGATTTTAGTGTTATAATATATAATATAGATTTAATGTGTATAAATTATATTCTGCAATATGTGATTTGAGATTATCTAGTCAGAAGTTTTAGGTTTCAGTTAGATGCAAGATCCATCTAGCTGATTGGTTTGTGAGTGCATATTCACGCCACCACCTTAGTCTTTTCAGTCATCAGTGCTAGCCATTAATCAGGTTAACAACAGGTTCAGTGATGTCACAGCACTCTGGAGTACAACTGTAAAACTACAGTATAGAAATAATAATTGTTATTGGCTGTAAAGTTCCTGTGTGAAAGCATTTAGGAGTATCATTGCCATGTTTAAACACCCTCTTCACTGAATGTCTTTACACCTGTTCCCCAGCATCACACATTACACTACAATTAGAAGGTTAACATACACTCACCAATCATTTTATTAGGTGCATCTTGCTGGTACTGGGTTGAACCCCCTTTGGCCTGTGGAACTGCCTTAATTCCTTATGGCATTGATTTAACAGTGTGCTGGAAGTTGACATCACAGCAACTCACAATCATACAGAAATTTCAGCTGCATATCTGTGATGTGAATCTACTTTTCCACCACATCCCGAAGGTGTTCCATTGGATCTGGTGACTGTGAAGACCATTTCAGTACAGTCAGCTCATTGTCTTGTTCATGAAACCAGTTTGAGATCATTTGAAGCACTGTAGGTCACACTGGCTGTTATCCTGATGGTCCTGAAGTCACCATCAAAAGGTGAGGTGACACTGTGGTCACAACAGGATAGACACGGTATGCAGCAATACTCAGGTAGCCTATGACATTTAAACAGCCTATCTGGCACCAATGCCACATTCAAATTCACCTCTCTGCCCTGTTCTGATGCCTGGTTTGAACAGATCAGCAGATCATCTTGGCTGTGTCTGCTAGCCTAAATGCATTGAAACGCAGCCATGTGATTGTTTAGTTAGATATTTGCGCTAAGGAATAGTTGGAACAGTTATACCCAATTAAGCAGCTGGTGAAAATATGTGGTAATGGCCACTGATTTTCTGAACCTTTTTCTACCAAAGCAAAAACTGGCAAATTCCATTCCACTGCCATTTTTACATAGGACAAAATACTAGCCATGGTTACATGCACACCTTTTTCATTCTTTTAAAGACTTCAGATTAGTAGTTTATATCTGGACATGTACAGTTGCTTGGGGCTAATGTCATATTACAAAGATACTAACAGTTAGTTTTCTTTTAAAGGCCTTTCTCTACTCTACTCTAATTTTAGTTATTTTGATTGGAGACAGTTCATTAACTCCCTTGTTGTGTAATATGGATATGTACATCTGTACTATGGCTTTATAGTAGTAAACACTATTTATTATTTCTTTAATGCACAATCTACCCAAAGCAAGACTTATGAAGTGTGGATGAGGACACAGTTGAGATGAAGGCAGAATAAATAACCATGAGGGATCATAACAAGGTAGGCTAAACTTCCAGGTAGAATAAGTCACATGGTAGGATCAATACAATCAACAGATACCATCACCATGCAGGCTCCGCCAAAATTGGGGCTTGCTCTAGTTCCTCTCAAACTGCTGTTTGAATAGAAAATCACCCCCAAATATTAGTTTCACTCAACCACAGAGCAGTGACCTTACTAGACTTATTTATAGATCTCACTGCCACACAGTAAGGTCTATAAATATATGGAATTTAAGCTATGTTCTGTCTTTTTAAGGGACCAAAAGGAATTAGACAAACTAATATAATGACAAAATGTTACTCTTAATAATTGGTTGCAAATCCTTTGCAGCCAATCACAGCTTGTATCAAGCCCATATACATCACCCGATGCTTGGTTTTGTCCCTGGTTATGCTCTGCCAGGCATCTGTCTTCAGCTGTCTGAAATGAAGACAGCTGTCTTCACTTTCGTTCTTTATCTTTTCGCAAATGCATGTTAAGTTAGATTCAAGTCAGGTAATTGATGTGGCCATTGCAGAATAGTCCACTTCTTTGCCTTAAAAAAATCATCAGTAGCTTTTGCAATATGCGTCAGGTGATTGCCCATCAGCACATCCAATAGTTTTTGAAGCATTAGGCTGAATATGAGCAGATTATATTGCCCAAAACACTTAAGAATTTGTCCTGCTGCTTTTGTCAGCAGTGACATCATTAAGAAATAGAAGAGGTGGCCATGCCCATGCCATTCCACTACAACCATAATCCTTCACCAATCAGGTGATATGTTTTTGATCTTGAGCAATTCCATTCCTTCTCTGTACCCTTTTGCAATCTCTGCCCTCTGACCTTGCTCATTTGTCAGATGAGCAGAATACTGATGTGACTGAATTAATACATTGTTTCCCTTGTCTTTTCAGTGATGTCCTCTCCCGGACCACAGTCTTCTGGCATGATATTGTTGTTAAAGACGCCAAGTCACTAAAACACCATCCTTATTGAGCCTATCTGACTAAGGGTGCTTTAATGAAACAGGAAACCAAGTAGGCCATGTTTTGGAGAATTCTCTTGCCCCTGGGGAAACGATCACACACTAGTTACACACAACCCAAAAAAGGAAATTAAAGAAATAAACACTCTACACAGTTCAGTCAGCTGCAAAACTAATAGGTCCCAACATAGACTAAGAAAACTCTAAATCACCACTCTATCCACAAAACTCTCAGCCCCTGGCCACAAACACACAAAACCCACTGGAATTTACAAAAAAAAAAAAAAAAGGATCACAGTCGCATCATACAGAGAGGCAAGCTACACAGAAACACACAGTCAGCCACTGGATAATATATGTGACGCAGAACGAGAAGCGAGCTACACAGACACACACATTCAGCCACCTGGGTTGACAGAAAGTCTCCACTTAATGGGGTTGGTCCAATTGGTCCACTAGGACTGGTGAGTCAAAGACCAGGTCACAAAAGCTGGGCTGAGAGAGGTGCACCAATGGGAAGATGACAACGGAGCCGAGGTGTAGAGAGAGGGAGAGAAGGGGAGAGAGAGGACAAAGCAGGAGCGCTGGACCAGTAACACAATGCTCACCTGATTGAGATGTAAATACCATCAAATTTAAGCTGAAAGTCAAAGCTTGATTTTTTTTTTTTTATTTCAAATTCATTGTGATGTTGTACAGCGCTGAAGTGAAGAAAATTGTGTCAGTGTCCAAATAGTTTTAGATTTAACTGTATATGTCCTTGTATAGACCATGAAAGCCCCTGCACTGATCTTCAAATAGAACTGAATAAATTCAGTAAAATCATGAAAGTGAATTTGAGAAGACCAATGGTGACAGTAAACCATCACATTGGAGTAAAAACTGTAAGAACCATTTAGTAAATGTCAAGTTTCAGTTCATACCTACCTTGTTACTCTTTTAGCTGGATCAAATGACAGGATTGTCAAGAGCAAACACGTTGACATTACAGTGCCAAACCCTGAGTGGGACAGCTATGATACATAGCTGGCTTCTTATATTACTTAGAGCAATTCATTTATCAGGAAACAAGAAACATGAATGAATCTACATGCTTTACAAAACTATATAAGGGCAAGCCAGTTTTTTGCGCGGTCTTCTTCACTGACTCTTGGTGTTTTTCATGTTGTTTATTGCGCACTATATTCAGTTTTTCACTAATACAATACAATAAATGTACAGGTCTGAATTAGGGTTATAACTATAGATGATTTGGAGAATTAACTATGTGTGTGTCTAATGAGATAATGTGTGTTGATATACTACATTCCCATTTGAGTCCATTTAAAATTATTAGTAGATAAAATAATCAGATACACTTTGTGGTAAATTAAACTATATTAAAACCCAATTACAAAAAACTAATATCATAAAAACATCAGCTGCGTAATAAAGCAGTAAAAAGCCTTTTCAACAGGAGATCAATATCAGTGTTAAAGAAGTCTCAGAAGTTGTTAGAACTTCAACTGTCAAAGGAACAGGAATAATATTCATAAACCATGGCTACAGTACATACAATAAAAATTCATTATACCCTGTGGAGAAACACTGTTACTCCAGCCACGAACTGAGTAACAGAATCACTCTCACAGAATGAGTGAGTCACAGACTGACTGACTTAGTCACTGATTGACAAGCTCCAAATCAATCTGGAGCATGGTGTTTCTGTTCAGTACAAGCATAGTACTTTGTATGGTAATGTCCCTGAGGTGTGAAAGCCCGTAAAGAGTAAAATATGACTCTAATGCAGTCACTGTGATCAGCAGGAGACATTTTTCTGTCCTTTACATGTTGCTATACCTTGATGATTTGACACAATAAGTTCATGCTGTTGTGCAGCTCACGTCATATGCTTAGTGCTGTCAAATCTTTGTGTGATGCCAGAGAAATAGTGTCTTCCTGAATCTCTCTGACCAAACAGGTCGGTCTGTTTTGCAGTGGTTCCACCTCTTACTGAAGTCAAACTCCTGTTTTTTGACTGGCTTCTCACTGTACACAGACATATTTAGCAGGACAACCATCTGATTCACTGTAAAAATTCCAAGTTAGAAAGCAATCTTAGCATTTACACAGATTAAGTTAACTAAACAGTTTATTCCAACAATATTTTTTTTATTTATTTTTGTATGTCTTAATTTCTTTCCTTTATTGTCTGAGGCAAGATAGAAACATTAAACAAGACAGAAAGTAAAGCTCTAGAATTAAAAAAAAAATTAAGTATGTTTTCTATTATGCACATGTACCTTAAAAAGCCATGGTTGATTGAAATGGTATTTAAAACAATGTAAAATGTGATATATATGTGTGCGTAATGTTGCTCGTATTACTGTCTAAATGTGATGTAATGTGTTGGAAATAAAAAGAAGCAGATCCATCCTGACATCTGCTCTGTCTATTGAAGTTCACTCTGACTTCTGCTCATCTAATGTGTTCATATACCCACTAATTAAATTAAGTAAACAATATAACCTGAAGAGCTGATGAGTTTCATTGCTTTTCATACTTTTGATCAACTAAAGTTGGTTTAGTGATAAAAATCACAAATCACAGAAAAAATCATCAGAATTAGGTAACAGAGTAAGTATAATATGGATCTGCAGAGGAGATGAGGAGACTGAAGATCTTCAATCAATGGATTTGATACTGCCCTTTTCTCAAGTAAAACTACAGCGTGATTGAGACAAATGGGTAGTACTGTATCAACTGGCTCCTCACCCAGCCACAATCAGTAACAATCTGAAATCTCAACATATGAACAAATGAAGACAGAGAATCAAAGGGAGGCCAGCTCCTTGTGTCAGGAAAATAAGCATATACACAAACACACATGAAGATATATTCTCTCATTAAATAGCTACTGATGACTGAGTTGTATGGAGTATTTTTCGTCGTTGGCAGCATCTGCAGCAGAGGACTGTCACTGTAATTATGATGATAAGGACAGTGACCAGAATGAAGACCACACCAACCCATGCTCCAAGACTCAGTTCTGTGGAGACAAGGAGCCAGAGGTAGATTAGGCTCTTTTTGTGATAAAATCAATTAACCTCTTTAATGTTTCCGTCCTCATGCACACGCCAATACAAACGCACACACACACACGTAGCATGCACAAAACCTTTTGTGTTTTTAAATTATTGCACAATATTATTTACCCGTGCATGTTTTTCTTGTTTGTTTTGTTTTGCTGTAATTAAGGTACTCATGTTAGGGTGTAAATGTTTGAAAATGCAACATTTACTACAAATGAATCTGTGTTAAAAATTATAACAACAAAATGTATTATTTTATTTCGTAGGTTATTGTTAAGGGTGGAAAGAAACTTTGTTTTCATCAACAAAAAAACTATTTTGATGAAAACAAAAAACTTCAGTTTTAACTCTTGTCGAACAGGAGGGATAAGCATATACTGCTGTTCAGTGTAGACGGGTGAAGAGCAGTGCAGTGTAGCGCAGAGCAGGGAAGTATATTTCAATGAAGTCATATGCATTGCTGTTTTATGCAGAGTAATGCAATGGAGTGCATTGCACAAAAGCGTAATTCTGTGTAGCGTAGCTTGTTGTAGTGTAGTGTTGTGTTGCATAGCTTAGTGTAGTGTGGTGTAGTGTAGTCAGTGTATGCACCTGGCAGGAAAGTCTCGTCCTTCTTTGTACAACACTGTGTGCTCCAGGCTCCCTGTTGGGTAGACTTGGGTCTGGAGGGGATGTATGCTGCAACCATGAAGCAGTAACTATATCCTTCATCCAAGTTCTTCACTTCAGCGACACTGGAGTCAGAGATAATGTCTCTCTTTTAGAGACAGAACAACATATTAACTTACTGTACTGCAATTATCAAGTCAGCCAGTATTTGGTAGAAAATGGAACAACCTCCTAGATTTCTCTGTCCATCAAAAGTCAGCTCACACTCAAACAGACACACAATCACTCAGGTCTGATCTCATCTACTTTGTATTTTAAGGGAAAGATTGAGGTGTATCGCATCATACCTGCCTAATGCACACATGACTTCTGAATAATTACAGATGTAAAGTGATATTTTTAAACAATGCAACAGAGAAATAAATAATTCTCTCTTCATAGACATAATAGCTGAAACATGAACATGAATACAAGAAACACTGGATATACCTTTGTATACCTACCTTGCCTGTATTTCCAGACTTGTAGAAGCTGATCTTGTACATGAGATCCTTGTTGAGAATGTCCCTGATGCTGAGCTGCCTCCCATTCTGATGAATGCTGGTCAGAGGGTCTGTGATGTTCACTCTCACTGTATTCTTATCTACAGTCTCAACAGTAAATGTGACAGCACTGATGTTACCTGAGGAGAAGCGCATCAGAAACCATGTCTAGGTGTTCAGTTGAGACACTGTTATAGTCGATTAAATCATAGTATGATCACCCAGTCAGTTACGTCTCCTTGACCTTGATGGGAAACATTATGTTTTAAGAGAAGATATTAAGAAAAATTCATTAGAACTTGAGAGAAGACCACAGCGCGATGGAGAAAATGCAACTGAACTTTCAACAATTTTTGAACCAACCTTGTATATAATACACTGGTGATAAATACTCCTTTGATAACCATAAAAAAACATTGTTTTGCATAGTCAAATAATTCAGGAATAATTATTATCGTTCCTGCCATGTATGTCTTTGAAATTTTGTTCACGTTTATGAAGTAGGGGGAATTCTTGTTTTGTAGTGATGTATCGGTTGTGAACGATACGGCTTTAATGGCTCTTTATTTTGGTCTTTTGGTATTTATTATTGTTTCACATTAAATAGTTAAAAGTTGATGAATAAATAAGTATACCATCAGAGATTGGACCTTTTGTGTAAGTGAGAAGGGTCTTTGTTTTTGTACTTATTTATATGTATTTATTTTTTGTAGCACTCTGGTCCATGTTGAGTAAAATAAGCTATATGAATAATGGGTTAGGGTTAGGGTTAGGGTTACTTAATATTCTACCTTATTTCATTGTGATAAAAGAGACAGTTTTGAGCAGCATTCTACGTCATTAGTCTGCGCGCAGGTTTGTGGCAGTGGTGCAGAAAAAAGCCTACTGAGCGTTGTGTATTGTTGTCATGTTTGCTCCAGCTGCACCAGAGAAAACTTAAAAAAATAATAATAAGCAGCACCGGGGAGAATAAAGTTGCCAAACAGAAGAAGGAGTCCAGTCTCTTTCAGAGTACAACATATGTATTGTTTGTACGTTTAGTAATTAAATTTACATATAATCTTACATTATTTATGGTCATAAATAAATTCAAGCAACAAAAAATGTGAGGAGCCACTTGAGAGCCGAAAGAGCCGGCTCTTTTCAGTGAGCAGTGCCAAAAGAACTGGCTCTCTTTTTTTTTCTTTTTTTTTTTTTTCCTTTTTTGTTTACTTTATCCACTTGGAGAATTCGCCAACATTAAAGGCAGCACTCAATGTCATAGCCATCTGCTGGAAACTATTTTCCTGTGTGTCTACTGTGTGTCCTGTGTCTATCCATGGTCTGTATATGTGTGTGATTGAGAGATACTTACTCTCCCTGTAAGGGTTGAATTTAGGGGAGTAAATATGAGGAAAGTCATGTGGGTCAGCATTGTTGCTCATGGTCTCAGGTTCTGTCTGGATATCAGCTTGGTAGGTCCTGTCCAACCGGAAGACATGGGTATAGTTTATACACACACAATTATATGGATTCAGTCTGAGATTTCTGAGGGAGCTGGAGCCAAATCAGTTGACACAGAGAAACTATATTGGGTAGAGGGGTATGGCTAGCATGTAGGGTGGAGCAGAATCAAATCAAATCAAATCAAATCAAATCAGATTTATTCGTATAAGCCCAAATCCTTATTTGTATAAGGCCAACCCCTTGCATGTGCTGACAATAACCATGCTTCTCAGTAATCCCTATTTCTAACACCTCTAAGCATGTATACTGCATTCACTAACCATGTTATACCAAAGTCTCTGTCTCTCCCAGTTCCTCAATTGCCTCTCCGTATCCTCATCCTGCAGGAGATGGCTAATCGCCATCCCATGTTCCTGCAACACCTGCTGCTCCCTATATCCTCATGAATTCCATACTAAAGCATCATCTCTATGAACTTCCTGCAACATCATGTTCCTGCCTAGACCTGTTTTGAAAGTCCCCTTCTCCTGCTCTCATTCTCACCCTACACTAGCCCCGTGCCTCTCTGTCTCTCCCTCTCTCATTCCAACCAGTCGAGGCTGATGGCTGCCCCCCCTGAGCCCTGCTCTGCCCAAGCTTTTTGCCTCTTCAAGGAAGTCTTGACCTGCTCTATATGTAAAGTGCCTTGATCTAACTTTGTTATGATTTGGTGCTATACAAATAAATCTGATTTGATTTGATTTGATTTTGTAAAATGTTATGATCTATTGTGTCGAATGCAGCACTGAGATGTAAGGGAAGTATGGAGGCTGATCCATTGTCTGAAGCCATTAGAAGATCATTGAAGACTTTAACCAGCGCTGTTTCTGTGCTGTGATGGGCTCCAAATCCTGACTGAAATTCTTCAAGCAAACCGTTCTCATCCAGATGGTCGTGTAATTGGTTTGCTGAAGAAGAGTGGTGAAGGAAAACATATTTGGAACAATTTACACTCACACTCACTCCTACAGGCAATTTAGGGTCACTGATTAATGTTCTGCCCAGATTTTTTTGTTGTTGTTTCAATTTAAAATAATTATTTACAATAATCCATACACTTGAACTGCACTGACAGTTAACCTGATGTTAAACTATAGTATTATAGTAACTGAGTAGCTTGATGTTAGATGTTAAAGTACACATCACTCAAACATGATGCTGTTCCTACCTGTTGAATGGAATAAGGAGATTGCTTAGGTCACATTCTGTTTCTGACACTTGGGTGCAGTCTTGAGTATCGTGCCAGTGACTTTCATCCACCCTAAGAATCATATGACAAAGATTAAATCTATATAATTTCTCCTGTAATTCTGTACCTGTACTTTACTGTATAAAAAATGTTTGTGTGTGTATACTTACTGAGAAAACTGCACAGTGTATGTGTTGTTGGAAGCTTTACTCATCCAGGTCAGAATGGTTTTGAAGTCCAGAGATACCCAGCGGACATTCTCTGCTCTGGACACAAATTCATCATCTGTGATTAAATGAAAAACAACGCAAGTCTCAACTCGGCATCATCCTCTTCTTTTCCCTAATCCTTTTGTAAATCCTTTTGTTCAGCCAAATGACGTAATTGCTGAGTGTGTCATGTATGAGTTCAGTTTATTTCATCTCATCTCATTATTTATAGTCCTCATTTGTTGGGGATGTGAGGGGTTGCTGGAGCCAATCCCAGCTAGCGTTCCAGGTGCGGGCTGGCCTTTGCCCTGGACAGGTCACTAGATATGTTGCTAAGGCTGACATATTGAGACAAACAACCATTTGCATTCATCAAATCAAATCAAATCACACAAGACTGATTTATATAGCGCCAAATCACAAATACGTCTCCTCTTACATGTCAGTGCTGCATTTGACACAATAGATCGTAACATTTTACTAAATCAAATCAAATCAAATCAGATTTATCTGTATAGCACCAAATCATAACAAAGTTACATTAAGGCATTTTGCATATAGAGCAGGCCTAGACCAAACTCTTTATAAAATTATTTAAAGAGAACCAGCAGATCCCCCGATGACACACTCAGCGACAGTGGCAAGGAAAAACTTCCTTTAAGAGGCAAAAACCTTGGACAGAACCAGGCTCAGGACGGTGGGGTTGACTCAACCGGTTGGGTTGAGAGACAGAGATAGAGAGAGAGAGAGAGGGAGAGAGGTGCTCAGTCCTTCCCCCTGCAGTCTAGGCCAATAGCAGCATAGCAAAATTAAATAAAAATATTCAAATAAAACTCTGCCGCTGTCAGTCCCAAATCCAAATAAGAAAAGAGGAGGGGTGAGTGAGACTTTATGGTGACTGGCCGCAAAAAAGTAAATAAAAGCAATAGAAATAAGCAAATGAAAGGTCATGGGGTCACCAAAACCAATAGGGTTCATTCTTTTCTGGTGCTCATGAAATTTTCATTCATTCATTTCATTTCATTTACATTGTTTCTACTTCATAAGTTTGGCCTGGTGGTGCTACATGAAATTTGCTCGTAAATGCCATTATCATGGTGCTCCTTATGTAGTCAAAGAATAAAAAAAGTACCTGATAGAAAAATCATTTTCTGGAGGAAGATATGCTTGGGGTCAAATTAAAGATAAAAGGACGGTTATATTCAATTTTGAATTTTACTTGCAGCCAATACAGATCAGCTAAAAGTTAGTATTTGTGCAGCAACATTCTGAATCAACTGAATGCCTTACAGAGATTTGTTTGGACATCCAGATAGTAATGGGTTTCAGTAGTCCAGCCTGGACGTTACGAATGCATGGACTAATTTTTCTGCATCCTCTTGAGAGAGGATGTTTCTGATTTTCCTAATGTTTCTCAAGTGGAAGAAAGCTGCCCTACTGACTTGTTTTATGTGAGGGACAAAGGACATGTCCTGATCAAAAGTTACTACAAGGTTTCTTACAGTGGAGCTGGAAGCCAAGCTAATGCCGTCCAGACTGATTAGATGATTAGGTTGGGTTTGTCTGAGGTGCTTCGGGCCGAGTACAATAACTTCAGTTTTGTGAGAATTTAAAAGTAAAAAATTATGGGCCATCCAGAATTTTATGTCTTCAAGACATGTCTGCAGTCTGACTATCTGAGTAACTTCATTTCACTTCATTGATAAATACAGCTGAATGTTGCCTGCTTAGCAGTGACAATTCATGCTGTGTTTCCTGATAATATTGCCTCGAGGAAGCAGATAAAGAGTGAAGAAGACTGGTCCAAGTACCGAACCCTGTGGGACTCCATAATTGGCTTTAGTGTCTGAGGAGGAGCTATTGTTAACATGAACAAACTGATGTCTATCTGATAAATAGGATTTGGACCACCTTAGTGCAGTTCCTTTAATGCCAATTTCATGTTCCAGTGTCTGAAATAAAATATTATGGTCAATATTGTCGGTTTTTTAAGTTGAGGTTTTATAACCTTGTGGTCTTGAGAGTCATAGCCCAAATATAAGGTCAAATTAATCAGATCTAGAATGAATGGCTTAATTAAGTATAAAATCTCTTTAAAGAAGCTAGTTGGTACTTGATCTAAAAGACAGGTTGAGGGTTTAGGTGATGAGACTATAGGAGCTAGCTCTGACAGATTCAGAGATGAAAATCTGTGGACAGACACAGTTTCAGTTTCAGTTTTCCCCCCTAAGGAGTTAAGGGTTAAACAAGTATACAAGCATACACCAAAACACACATTAAACACATATACACATATAAAGTCAATGTTCGTTAAAATCATGACTGTTGTTGAGGATGGAAATAGCAGATGGGACAAATGATTTTTTAAACCTGTTTGTCCTGCATCGTCGCATGGTGTTTCTACGTCCTGTGGGAAGAAGACTGAACTAACTGGACAAGGGGTGACTGGGGTCAGCAGCAATTGAGGAAGCTTTCCCGATCATTCAGATTTTAAGCCCTATGGGCTTTTGAACTTTGGGAGGAAGCCAATGTACCAGGAGGGAACCCATGCTGGCACAGAACATGCATACACCACACAGAAAGGCCCAATAGAATCCAGGACCTTCTTGCTCAGAGGCAGTGCTTATCCCCATTTACTAATCATGCTACCCCAAGTTTAGTTTCACATGTGAAAAGTCTGTCTCTTTGTTGGCCCTGAGATGGGCTGGCAACCTGTCCAGGGTGTACCCCACCCTCGCCCAATGTGATCTGGAATGGTTCCAACACTGCGACCCAGAAACGGTGATAGAATATGAATGAATGAGTACTTTTCAATTGCAGATATTTAGATGAATAATTTATTCATTTTGGTTGGGTTTGAGAGAAGAATACAAAAAGAAATAATAAGGGCAGATGTCTTAAAGCTTGTGTTCATGGATTAAGACTTCTACGGGTGTAGCTCCTAGTTCAACCCCCGATGTAGAATATTGAAGTCAACCTAATAATCACTGACCAATTCAAAGGGACAAATGCGTTATGACCTGTGTCATAAATGTCTGAATACATGTGTAACTGATGTTTCATATTTGACATGTTATATATTGTATGTTTCATACATATCCTTCAAAATATTTTATACATGTAGCATTACATGTCATCCATAAATATCCAAATAAAACCTGTTCAGGAGCAGATAGATAATCTTAGTTATTTAAATACGAAACTCCTGTGTTGTGTGCTGTAAAACCACACATTCTGCTCACCTTATTTCTCTTGCTCATTTCGCTCATCTATACAAAAGTGACACTGTCACCCATCTGTTTTTCGAAACATGCCTTGGGTAAAATCATCTCACAATGTTTATATTGCCACGAACAATGAGTCACAGTGAGACTAACAGGAAACTGACATCAGTAAGTCCTGATATACAATGTATTTGAAAAGATGATCTCTTGTCATTAGTAGAGCTACCAATGTAAACGCTGCTGCATCAGAAATGAAGATACACTGAGCACAGATTAATTCATGTCCCCAGTCTCTGGCAACTTTGAAAAGCTCTGAACGAAAAAGCAGCTGAATGATATAATGAAAGATACTAGATTTTTTTCCCCACACCTAATTGCAGATATCATCTAGTTTCCTCTACAGTGGTATTAACATATCGCATTATTCTGCATACACCTTATAGGTTATACAAAGCTTATATAACTACTTTACACACACAGTAACACGAATGATAATGGTAGCTTCAGCCTCAGGTTCCCATCTACAAGCCCATGGGCTCCCTCCAGTTAGTCCACACAGATACACATTTGGTTTGGTTCTGGTGATTCGTGATTCTAAGGTTGTGTGGTCACAACTCCAGGTTCTTCTTCATTTGCTTGCCTGTCCTTGCCTTTACCTGCAGACTTTTCAACTTCACTGTTTGCTTCAATCAATCAAATATAAATTCCCACATAAAGTCCATACAATACCAACAATGTCATCCTCCATGCTCATTACAATTTCTGTCCCATTAATGTCATATATTTGTGTTTCTTTTCATTAGCTTTCGATAAAGTGAACTAAAAATATCACAATCTCCTGTTTCTTGGTAATTCTAAACGCTGCTTCTCCGTTAGAAGCACCAAACCCCTAAAGCCCTCTGCTATAATCTGTTAGCTATGCTCCCCTTTGTGTAAAACAGTGGGGGAGAGCATTGCGCTTTCATGGATTTCAGAGGCCCCAATCCTGTTTACTCTTGAAATCCACTTCATTAAACATTTTCTCTTATACATGATGTTTCTTTGTGTGGACATACATTGACAGCAGACAGAGGGACCAGTATGTCTGTCAAAGTACTATAAATAACATAAAATTGAAACTTGAAAATGAATCACTAATGTTAAAACAAGGTAACAAGGACTACAAGCAATCTCTTTAAAAAAATATGATTAAAATTTTAAATTGACATCTTAAATAGTATTGTACAAGATTATACACACACTCTTCCTCTATTTGTCTTTCTGTCTCTCTCTCTGCCTGTTTTTCTGCCTCAGTCCCTCTCTCTCTTTTTGCTAACAGTCTCTCATATGCTCCCTTTTTGTTTTTACCTGCTGCAGTGATGATACCAGTATACAGACAGAATGCCAGAAAAAGCTGAGCCTTTACGAACTTCATGTCAGTAAAAACTAAAATCCTTAGGCACTCCTTGGTTTTCTTCAAACTTTGGTACTGTTGTGGAGCAAAAGAGTTCTCTGTGGTGCATGTACGCCTCTGTACTGCTCAGATTGAGGTGGTTTCTCTTCAACAGAACAGTGTGTGCGGGCTGAAGCAGGGGGGAGCAGGGGGCACTATTCAGGGTTCTGCCGGCTGACCCTCCCACATGCTGCCGGCTGATGGGGGATTCTGCAGAAATTACTCAGTTTGAACTCTTTCTGATGAAACATTTGATTTTCCACAAATTGATACACCACACCCTCGTAAAACTTTGACCATGTCACTGTGATGGTCTGACATGTAGTCTCACAGAAACATGAGTAATAAATTGTCAGTAGAGCAGTCACACCCACCTTGACAACAAACCAAATGGTTGGTTCTTTCCAGAACGACCTAAGCAATATGGTCCTCAAGTATTTAACACTGTAGCAATGAAAAACAAATAGCTCAGTGTCATGTTGCCTTCAGAGGAAGACCTTCTGTATTGGCTTTTAGCTCACCCCACACAGTACACAGTACAATGGAGATATAAGACAGCAAGAGGTCAGCACATACATACAAGGATGTGTGTGCAGAGCTCTTATTAGGGATCTATAGTTCAATCTAATGTGCAGTGAAACACTATTTTTAAACTCCTCACACCTCCAAAATACATAATATCCTTATACCTCTCCCCCAGTCTGTTTGTGCTGTAATCATCCATGCCCATAAAGAACTACATCCTGTCCCAGTATTATATATTATTAATATGGGCATCCATCTTGGCACTTTTGTCATGAGACCTGCCAACCTGGAAAAAGCTCAATGTTTGATTCAGATTTTTCGGCTAGGTAGTCAAATCAATTAAAATCACATTTATGTCGATAGCCCCAAATCATGACAAAGTTACATCAAGGCACTTTACACATAGAGCAGGTCTAGACCAAAATCCTAAGGGGCAGACACCTTGGGCAGAACCAGGCTCAAGGAGGGCAGTCATCTACCTTGACTGGTTAGGTTGAGAGAGAAGGTGTTGTGTATGTGTGTGTGTGGAAGAGAGATAAGCAGAGGTAGTGAGCATGAAGGAGAGGAGAGGGGCCTCGATAGAGAGATGGAGAAAGAACAAGAGCAGGAGGAGAGAAGAAGCTGCAGAAAACGCAATGAAAACATACAGAAAACATGCAGTGATTGCAATCTGGTAACATTAAATGTGCACTGGTTAGTAGTAAGGAAAATGTGATTTTTGCAAGTAGAAAAGGAAGGAAGTGACGTAATGCTGGAGAAAGAGAGAGAGAGCCACAGAGAATGGGAGAGAGGGGGCTGCTGAGTGCAACCCCCCCCCCCACCACGCACACACACACACACACACACACATACTTCCCATACCTGGGTCTTCTGTCCCCCACACTTTCTGACCTGAAATTCCGAGCTGGATAAAGTTCATTTCATGTTAAAAAGTTAAAGGTTCTTTTTTACGAGTTTCTGTGAATGCACCACGAAAAGGGGAGGAGATATCAGCACAGACAGGCAGTGTCAGGCTCTGACTACAGCGTGGAGAGGGTGAACTGGACAAAAGCAGATGGTGAAATTAATTTAATTCTTAAAAAAAATAAGCTGAAACTGTACAGCAAACCATTCAGCACCAGTTCTTCAAACCAAACATTGTCATTTGAATCGTAACCCTTTTTTTTTTTTTTTACAATGCCGGCTAAATGATAACTTACTAAACAATTTTATATTGTCTCTCTTATATTGCCTCTATTGTCACCGAGATAGTTTCCTTGCTTGCTAGCCTCATAGTAGGAATATTCTTCCTCACTTTACATAGTGCTCTGAATTTCAGCATTGCATTGCACACATTTAAAATGTATTATTGCAGTAGAAAGACCTAATTCTGAGTGAAATATATATTAATTATCATCGTTGCTTTGTAGCTATTTCTCTTAATTTATACTTCAAATAAAGATTTTCTGTACATGTTTTTTTGTCGCATTGCATTAGGCAGAATGGGGAGAAGGCAGTTCCAAATCAATTTGAGATTAATTTCCACCATTATTTCACAAGCGTTTTTTTTTTTCATAATTTCTATTCAAAATGTTTCATTTCTTTGCACATATTTTTGTGTATTGCAATAGTAAAACGAGTAGGGAGAAGGAAGCTCTCAGGGTGCCATACAGAAAAAGCAGCAGCAGTCTTTTTGCCATGGGGGGGCTTCACAGGTGAGGATAGATCCAAGCGCGTTCAAATGTTTAATTTCTATATATAATATATATATACCATAGTAGAAAACTATAGCCAGTCTGTTGGGGCCATACTGTACATTGTGGTTAGTTATGGTTATTTAATTCTTTACTCCTCAATTTTGAAATGATGGCTACACCCTTGCCTATAGCAGCATAACTTAAAGAAAAACAGTAATTAAACCTTAACTTTTTAACTGTAGAATTTGTCATAAAGGATGTTTTAAGTCTGGTTTGACAACTGCAACAGAGTCTGGCCCTCAAATCAACGTTGGGGGTTGGTCGCATTGAAGAGGAACCTGATAGCTGAAAGGTCTGCCTCCCGATTTACTCTTGGAGAAACTAGGAATCACAAGTTAACCTGCATCCAGAGAGCAAAGTGACCGCCTGGGACAAAAAGGAACTATGAGCTCTCTGAGATTATGATGGAGCTTGGTCATTGAGGGCTTTGTATGTTCACAGAAGGATTTTGAAATCTATCCTGAATTTTACTGGGAGCACAGGAGAAATGTGATATAATTTTTTAATTTCTGTTATTATTTGTGTAGCAGCGTCTAGTCTGAAGGTAACAAATGCATGCACTCGTTTTTCTGCATCCTCTTGAGACAGGATGTTTTTGATATCTGTAATAGTGTGTGAGTGAAAGAAAGCTGTCCTCATAATTTGTTTTATATGAGGGACAAAGGCACTGTCAGAAATACTGACAAATGAGCCTGGATAATATTGTCAAATGGAAGCATATATAGAGTGAAAGGATTGATCCAAGGTCAGAAACCTGTGGAACTCCAGGATTAACTAAAGTGCATTAGGTCATTGTTAACATGAGCAAAGTGATATCTATCTGAGAAATATGATTTTTTTTTTATCCTTTGATCCAATTTTTATGTTTCAGCCTTTACAATCAAATATTATGTTCAGTGGTGTCAACTAAGATTGAACGGGATAAATATGGAGGTCAAGCCATTGTCTGATGCTGTTAGGATGTCCTTCGTAACTTTTACTGTTTCTGTGCCATGATGTACCAAAAAAAAAAAAAAAACTGACTGAAACTCTTCAAAAAGCCATTCCTATGCAGTTGTGCATATAATTGATTTACAAATGCTTTTCTGAGAATTTTGGAAATGAAAGGGAGGTTAGATATGGGTCTGTAATTAACCAAAACATCTGGATCAAGATTAGGCTTTTTGAGGAGAGGTGTAATAACTGTAATCTTGAAAGGCTGTGATATATAACTAAGAGATAAAGTCACATTCATCAGTTAGAGAAAATAATTGTTAATTGGTGGAAAAACATCTTTAAATAGCCTGGTAAGTATTGTGTCTAAAAGACAAGTTGATGGTTTAGATGATGTGCCTATAGATTCTATAAATGAAAGAAAATAGGAGGAATGGAAAATCGGCTCCACCTGCTTTCTGCTCTAGATCTATTACCCCCAAGGGACCAGGCAGAGGGAAAAGAGCCAAGGAATGTACGCCTGAAGAAAAGTGGATGACCACAGTTAGAGCAGTGTGTACTCTGGGTTTCTGTGGGAATCAGGCCTGTATTTTATTTACTCTGTTTAAGGTAAAGGCATGTGGACTGAGAGCTGCAGTAAATATGGAATACTTGTAAACTGTGGGAACATTGCTTCAGTGTCATTTGAGGGAAATCTCCTGGTAACAATTAGACTCCATTTTATGATTGTGGGTGGACCCTGCCTCCTTTCACACAGAGACACTCAGAGAAACATACACAACACAGACAGAATGAAAGACTTCACATCTAACTGTGTAGCAGTTTCTAGTGTAATTGCAAAGGGAACAGAGATGAGGAACTGGACTCTACTTCACCCTCTGTAAAACTGTCTAAGGCTGGACATGAGGAACACACATCAACCCTGCCACATCAGAGTAAATGTAATTAATGTCAGCATTTTTGTCTATTACTGAGCATCCCCAAATAACAGAAAAAAGTTGAATGCCAGACAGCTGCTTTCGATTAAACCAGAATCTGAGTCCCTTCTCTCACTTTATTGTTTGGAAAAGGAACACTGAGATTCAAGAAAATGAGAAACAAAATCATTCTTTAGGTTCTGTTCTCAACCCAACAAACCAATAACCAGCTAATCTGGGGTTTTGGATGATTATTTAGACACAGCATGGGGTCAGAAACAACAACCTTTACAGCACACTGTAGCTCAGATATAATGACGTGATGACACTTGGAGCTAAGTTTTTCTTCATGCAGAAGTTTTTGATCAGATTTGTAAAGAAGCTGATGGTAAGCAGCTTCTGAAATAAAGGGGAAAATCATCAGTGGGATTATTGCAAATTTTCATTGATCTACAGTACAGGCCAAAAGTTTGGACACACTTTCCTATTAATTTGAATGAGAAGGTGTGTCCAAACTTTTGGCCGGTACTGTATGTTTTTTTAATGAATGTATGAACTGTTATTATATGTAAACTGAAAGTGCATTGAATAAACAGATAGAGCTATGTGCAAATTCAAGGGCCACATCCCTCAGAGGATGTAGTCTCAAGAGAGTCCTTGAAATAGCAAAATCTTGTCCCTCTCCTGACACAATCTGTCTCTCTCTCTCTCACACACACGCACACAAAATGAACAAGGAAAATGGAAAATTCCACTTATGTGGAACATTAAGCAGAAATTGTGGAAACAATTCTTCCAGCTCACAAATCCTTCTCGTTGATCTCAGTAAAACCAGTAATTATGTATAGTACAGGCATGTAAAGACAAGATCCATAAATAAATCCAAAACATTCATATTTTGGTAATTTTAGATGCATTTACTGACACATTTGAAGTGCATTGTACTATGTATGTCCCTGTTACTGACTCGGGCCAATCAGGAAATGCACTGAGCTCCAAACAAATGTTGCTCTGTATTGTTTTTTTGTTCTTTTTCACCTGTCCTGTTCATCAGCTGGGGCAGGCAGAATGAATTCTCCTGGGGGGTGTTCCAGGTAGGAGATTCAACAAACTCAGAGTAAGTCAACTCAGAGTTCAGGGATAGACTCAGAGATTGGAAACATTCAGTATCCAGTTCCAGAACAGCTGATCTGAATTGGTTCAATGTTATGTTATGTTCACCTTGAGTTGCGCACGTGCACAACAACTATAAAAAGCCATCATTGAGAGAGCCCCGATACCATGAGTCACCATAGCAACCAAGAGAGAAAGCGAGTTGGATGTCTTAATGCAGGCCTATGGAGAGTATGAGCGCATGTTTTGCCGTAAATGTAACACCACTGCAGCAGCGAAGGAGAAACGGCATGAGAAAAGCTTACATTTATAAGAGATTAAGATTTTCATTTAGGTACAATCCATCAGGGGAGAAGCATACCTGGAAGCAATTAAAAAGGAAATATAAAAACATCATTCAAAAAGGTAAGGCATATTTTCCTGGGCTATGATTGTACCTCACTTTGATTTTAATTGAATTTTTTATTTTATTTTATTTTTTTATTGACTTAAAATATTGAACAAAGTAAATATTCAAGTATTAATGGAAACCCCTAACAAAATGTTTTTTTAAACGTCATCTCATTTAATACCCCACTAAAATCAACTAATTAAAAAAGAGATTAGCACTTATGCTCTGCTTAGGCAACAGAAAGAAGGCAGAGCCCCGAAAAACGGGTTGAGGGCCGCCGCCACCACCACCTCTAACAGAGGCTGGGGAGCTGGAACGACTGGTGGCTGAGGGTATCCCGGGGATAAGCTCGTCTGAGCCTGTCAGCCCCCAGGACACAATGTAAGTATACACTTGTGTCTTTTAAAAAAATAAAACTTTATATGCATATCACTAAATAAACGCCAGGGTATCTAATCTCGTATTAGATTATTGTAAGGCATTCCAAATAAGTTGGGCTTTAATATCAATCAGATTCAGAATGAATGGACAATCCATATCTAACAGCTTTCTTTGTGTGGGAGGAGACAGGTAGAAACTCAGGGTTTCTAAAAGAAAACCTGCCAGTGAGCAGGTTATGGTCACAGAGTATGTTACCATGGTGGCATGATGGCAGCCCCCCTCCCACTCCCCCATTCATCTCGCCCAATAAAAAACAAAAAAGGAGCACCCCCATCCTCCTCCACCAAAACGGTGGCCAAGATCTCATCAGGTGTGGATGTAGCCAAGGGTAACCCAGGCCCAGTAAGACCACCACCCAGGGGCCCACCACACGATGGCAAGCTCCTCCCCTGCTCCAAGAACACTGAATGGACCCCCAGGCCAAGATTAGAAACCCCCCTATCTCAACATGGGTGTAGGGTGCATGCACTCCCCCAAGCCCATGATGTCTACGTTGTGATAAAAATTGGGGGGTCCAGCCCCTCAAAGCCTTGTGTCACATTAGCCTGTTGCTCTGTATTCATCGTTTCCTAAGAAAAAGAAGATCTAGATCTTAAAACTCCAAAGATGTCCAGTGATGCAAAACCTGCCCTGAACTGTTCACAAATCATCTCCATGCTTGTCTTTATGTCAGGAGATAGCAATGTGAGGAATGTCAGTTTCCTGGAAATAAGGGTTCATGTTGTGGTTTCATAAGCCCTCCCTAGTGCCTTTACAATTCAGCAGTGATTCATACTTCATGTTTCCATGGTACCCAGTGACTGCATTGTGGGATTTGGATGCTGTAACCTAGTTGTCAGAGCTGCAGCTGAGTTGTCTCTGAACTAAAGTGTATACAGTTACCACAAGTCTAGCACAACTGCCCCACTTAGAGCTAAATCCTGTTTGTGTTGCATCTGTGTGTAGATTTTAATCCAGAATGAAGCAGGTGTAAGTTTGTAAACCCAGAATCTTTATATGGTAGCAAGAACAAGAAAAATACTGCTTACACAACCATGAAGAAAAACAATACTCTGAGTGAATTTGTACATAGAGTATAGAGAGGTCTCGAATATGTGTTTCATTGTCTTCCTTGCAGGATACTTCAGCGTTTGTGTTTGGCATTTTGTACATCTTGTATTTCTATAATTTTGAAATTCTTTTGAATTTCTAATTTTATTCAGAAACCATTTCCTTGAGTTTCACTTGGTAATTTTTCTTCCTGTGTCTGGTTTCCCACGAAGTGTCTTCCTTGCCTTAAAGGGGCCTCGACCTGGGTCTAACTTGCAGGCCTCGTATATTTAAACCTGTTGGTGCATTTGGTTTTTGTTCTTGCCTGGGTCTTTGATTCTTATTATGTTTGTTAGTTTTGTTATTAAAAGGCCATATTAAAATACTATTTCCACCTACTATACCCTTAAGAGTAGAGGGAATAGAGCATTTTGGATCATGTTTTGAGGGTATGAGCTGAAGATTGATGACGAACCATACACATCTCCAAGCGGCGTCCTGTTCTGCTAGCATCATGTCTGCTAACTTCCTGCCTTATCACATAAAGTATACTGACCATAATTGATGCATCTTTTTCACTGCATTACAGTTCAAATGAAACAAAATAAGCAAGTGTTTCCTTTCAACTGCTACTTTCAAAGGAATGGTTTGTACCAGTGACCCAAAGAGAGTTCAGACTGGAACAGATACTCATGAGTACATACTTAGCTAACTGGATATACAAATGGTAATGTAGTGAGCGGAAGTCAGCATCTATTATAATCCTTTCAGTACCAGATTTGGTATCATTTATGTACAGTCTGATAAACACTCATACATATTATATATTGATTTTTAAACATAATGAAAGTGAAAAAGAGTAATTCAACCCATTTACATCTGCTGTTCACTGTTTAACTACTGAGCTGGCTCATGTCCACATCCACAGACTTATATTATATATTATATTATATTATTATGCTCATACTGAGTCAGTGATGCCAAAATGAGGGTAAGACTAGAATCTGTCAGCGGTACGAACCTCGAAAACCTCCTCATTTTCATCTCGATCATAGTAACTGATTAAATCTGCTGCTGTCCAGATTTCATTAAGTGTAGTTTTAATATTCTAGTTGAAACTCTCTCAGTGATTGTGAACCTTGTATTCCTCACAGAGGGCCACCACCACATTCTGTCTTCTCCAACCCATCAAGCGCCACTGTACAACTCAGTCTCCAACAACTGTCCAGTATAACTTACTACTGTGATACATCCCAGTAGGAAGTTATCCAGTTTCAATAAATGAAATCCCAGGATTTAATCTGAATTTACCTTGTTAAATCCAAGTCCTGTTTTGTTGTACAGGCGCAAGATCAGAATTAGAGGGAGTGAACAGAGACTCAACTGAATGAAGACCTCCTTGTTTCAGTCTGATTATCAGGCTACAAGATCTACAAGAATCTTACATAATATCATCTCATAACTCAACATCTCATAACTTTGGCAGATCGTTCTCATTCATGAAAACATGGTATTTTGGACAAACACAAATGAAGCCACAGAGATCAGAGGATCATACTAAGACCATAAATTTGCACAACTCATGATAGTTTAATCTTATGGAGACATGCACACAGGTTGGAGATAAACTCTCAGCCAACCTTGGCACTACACACCAGTATACTTCAGCCACAGTCCCCTATGAGTCAGAGAAGCAGTCATGCTGGTTTGTAGTAGTTGAAACTTGTGCAGTCTGACACCAGTGATCCACATAATTCCAGGGCTGATCAGGCTATTGTATTTTTGTCTTCATAAATGGGAGGACAAATGAAATGTTTCCTGAAAAGCGTTGAAAATTACTGATACTGTCTCATGCAGAGATGTTTGACCTGAAAATGTCAAGACTAACTGTCAGGGTCAGTCATGTTCTTTGACTTGGGTCCTCACCTCAGCACTCCCGCAACTGTGACAGAAGGATCTGACCAGATATGGACCCAGCAGAGCAACGGCTCTTTGAATGGAAGGTTTCAGACTTTGAAATGGCTGTAAATGGCCTCATTTCCTCTCCCCCTCACCACCAACCAACAGGAATACTTCAAGGAAAAGCCGTGGTTGAGCCATTTTGTCCCACACTTGGATGTCATAGACATAGACATAGACAAAAGACTCAATTTTCTCCAGCACAATATCCACCAAACTGTTTTCGAGCCTGCCAATCTGGTGACTGGAAAAGACCGGTCTCCTCCCCAACACCTGAGACTTGGTTTTGTGGGTCTCCAACCCCCTTGCCCGGGGCCCGCTCCTGCTCGCAATCCTTTCTGGGGAACCCATCTGGCCCTGGGAGGCCCTTGCTCAGTTAACCAAGCCTTCAAGGCCGTGGCTCCACCTGTTCAGATTGCTAGCCACCAGCTGGTCCACTGCCATCCCCTGTTACGGCCCTAAAGTGTTTCACCTGTGTCTCGTTTAGTTCAGTGTGTATTTAAGTCCTGTTTTCTGTCTACTCCTTGTCAGATCCTTTGTCTTTTTCCCTAGCCTGATTCACCTCTGTTTCTCTGTATTCGCTTCAGTATAGTATTTCGTGTTCTGATTATATGTATGTTAATTTAGTATGTGTATCTTTTGTTTCTGTTTCTAGTTTTCTTCATTAAAATATATTTTGCTTGCAACTGTCTACTGGCTTGTTCCTGCACTTGGGTCCTCACCTCAGCACTCCCACAACCGTGACACTAACTATGCGATATTTGCTAGGTTTGGTAGTTACTAGTCATCCTGGAGTCCCGATATAAAAAGGAAAATACAGACTACATAATAATAGACATTACATAATTATATCATTTATTTTTGCTGTGAAGTTAGGCATTTCCACACATGGGAGTGACCTGCTGTCAGAACAAATTTTAGTGGTAAACAAGTGGAAAAACAGACTGTGGTTTCATAATCACACTCACAATCAAGTATTTTCACTGGGTTGACGCTTTCAAAATTACTTGTTCACTGATATTTTAACTATGATCTTTTCCAGAGGAAGAACTCCCTGACCCAGTAGAACCCCCCCTCCCAGGGCAGTCAGGATGTTATGAAAGCTCTGCTCCTCTTCAATATCATTCATCTGCTGCATAATGTAACAAAAAACAAAACATGTTATTGTTGGAGCACAGAAAAATTTTTGTAAGGTCTGGACCTTCAGATTATATTACACTTCATCCTTCTGCTTACGTAAAAGCCTTCTTTTATGAGTGCTCCCCTCAGTGTCCAAAACATGGCAAGATGGCATCAGCTTTAACTTGAGTTCAGTTCGAGTCACTGTCCTTGTCATCCCCGTTGAACTCAGTCCTGCAGTTCAGGGGTCACACCTGATTTTAGGCTCAGGTTAGAGGCAGAACAGGGGCTGTTTTTCTCATTGAGCATGAGGACACCATCAGTGGGTGTGTTTCTGTGTCTCACTGCTGGCTGTTCAGATTCTGACATGGCAAAAATGTATGTTTCTAGCATCTTCTGACAATTTTCCTGATGTCTCAGTGTAAACCAGTGGAACTACCTGGCTTCACTCTCATACGGATGGACAGAGACACTAAAGCGAGTGGAAAGAAGAAAGGGGGAGGACTGGCTTTATTACTGTTGAGTAGAAGATGTGCTGTCCAGATATTGAATTATTAGCCAAGAGAATTCAGTCACATTATAAAAATACTTATGTACATTCCACCCAAGGCAACTGCTGAAGTTCCATGTGAATTTCTCCATTAAACTGTTGCCAGGATACAGACCAAACATACCAAGGCACTTGTAATAATATCTTGAGATTTCAACCCCTGCTGACTGGATAATGTTGTTTTTTATTTTTTTAATGGATAATGTTTTTGTTTAGTTTTGTTTTTTTTTTTTTTTATAATTTTTTTATTTTTATTTTGATGAGCTCCTGACTAGGTGAATTTCCCCTTGAGGATTAATAAAGTTATATCTATCTATCTATTCATATTCAGATGCCCTGATAGTGGTTTGCAGCAGCTTTTACAAGTATTTTAGAAATGGGTTTATAATTAGCTAAAACATCAGGATCAGGAGTAGGGTTTTTAAAGTAGTATTTAATGACTGTAATCTTCTGTTTGTGGCACATAACCTAATGATAAAGACAAATTGATCCGATCTAAAATATAAGTGTTGATTATTGGTACAACCTGGTTAGTATTGGGTCTAAAAGACTGATCTAAAAGTTCATTGACTGTTCAGATCAGGAAACGGAAACAAGCTCAGAGAGATTTAAAGATGAAGCAGAGATCACATACAGATGAGGCAGTTGATTCAAAAGTTACTGTATTCAACAGATCATTGCCAGATTTCGGCAAGATATGATGAATTTTGTTTGTATAGAAGCTCATAAACTCATTGCTGCTAAAAATTGCAAGGAATGCTGGAGTACAGGTCGCCAGTCCATCGCAGTGACACAGACAAAGACAAACAACCACTAACACTCAGACCAATGTTAAAGATATTCTGGGAAAGAACTGTGAGCAATGCTATGCTGAATACTGAAGAACACATGTAGTACATAATATAGCTGGCTGAATACTAAAGAATACATGTAACACATATAATGTTGTAATAGACACTGAAGAACAATTTCAATTACTAAAGGAGCACAAACTACTATGTTAACCACAAAAAGCAAATATAAATGTGTTGCACTGTGAAAGAACAGAGAAATCATACACACACATTAGAGAATAAGCAGTGAGGCTACAGGTGTCAGAAGAGGATTTATGGGAGCGATAAGAGTCACATGAACATAGATCTGTTAAGCGCCAACACACAGGCATGATAATAAGGGCCTAAGTATGAAGTATGGAGGAGGAGAAAAAGGGGGGTGGCGGAAACAGATCCAAAGGCTGATGTGGCAGCCCTCAAGCAATGGTATATCAAGGCCTTGACAAAATCAGTCCCGGAGGCATGGCTGTGCCCCCCCACAGAGTGAGCTGTGCCCGCCCTGGCTATGTCACACCGTGGTGAGGTTGTCTTGTCTTGGTTTTATTTTGTCTTGTCATTTCCTGTTTTATTTTGAAATTTCTAACTCTCCTCTCGTTTCAGAGCAGCTCTTCCTCATGTATCACCTGTGTGTCTCCCTGATAACCATTGTCTCTACCTGTCCCCCATTTCCCCCTCATCTTAAATAGTCTGTCTTCCCCTTGTCTTGTGCCAGTGTGTCGTCGTCCATGTCCCACACCAGCGTGCCGTCTATGCCACAGCCCTCGACTCCTTGTGTAAACTTTTGATCCTCGATTGAGTACATTAGTAGCGTGAGTGAGTTTCTTTTGTTTTCTTAGTCAGGTTCTTCCTCCCTACGGAGTGTTTTTTGTTTTCCCCTCTTGGTTCCTCTAGTGTACTTTTTTTTTTTTTTTTTTTTTTGCGGACTGCTGTCCGCCGTTCTTTTGAACACGGTGAAAGCCGTGGTGTCTCATCTGCTGAACCACATCATCTCAGTTTTTCGTTCTGAAATCTGCTACCGTTGTATCACCAACCACCCCAGTCAGAGGGAGCACGAGTGTATGGAGGATGCGCCGGAGTACTTCTACCTGAAGTACTTTGAGCAGGTGAACGAGAGACTTTGGACGGCTAAATTTGTTCCCGCCATCCCCGCGGCCTTGAAAAATCGCTCCATCCACGTGTCGGGTGAGAGGATCCAAGGTCTGGCAGAAGCCTTTCGCGACGATCTGAAATTCAAAAGGCGCGTGAAGGAGAAAATCGCCGACCTGTACGATAAACTGGTTGAAAAAGGAAACGCTCTGGAGTTGAAAAGCATCGAAGAAGCCTTCACCCTGTGGAACGGCGGAGAAGAGTTGAAGAAATGGGGGATTATTGTGGAAAACTGATGGCGCATTTGGAGGATCACTGGACTACCGGCCGGTTAGTCTTTATTTTAGAAGGGGTGATTGAAAACACAACAAATGATAATCGTGTCAATGAAATGAGAAAGAGGTTGGACTCTTGCAGGACCCTTGTGGGGTTTACTCATCACGATTGCCTCGCAATTCACGGATGAACGGTCATTACCCGAAGCATTTGATGAACTGATCAGAGAGATGAATTATGACAATGTGGATCATCTATTTATGATATATGCTTTGATTGTAGATGTCATAAATTGACATGTAGAAAACAGTGTGCCTACACACGTCTCGAGTGAATTGCTGAAACTGCATTGTGTTATTAGAGCCACCATCGGCGCCTCTGTGATGAGGACAGCCCTGTACAGCCTCGATGTTTGAATATTATAATGTGTGTGTGTGTGTGTTGATCCATCATATATTTTCAATGTATTTTTGAACCTTCATATATTTGCAACGTATTTCTGATGCTTTATACAAAATAAAAGTTGTATTAAAAAAGTAGAGTCTCGCTGATTTTTTTCATAAACTCTGGAGAGGCGCAGGTGTGAACATGTCTGAGAAAAGTGTTATGAAGAAAGCATATTATAACCCGGTTCACCCGGGCAGCTTTGGAGGAGAGGACAGACTCACAGCCTTGCAAGATGAAACTGGTAAAAAAGTAAATGTGGAAAAAGTTCAAGAATTTCTATCAGAGCAGGATGCTTATACTCTGCACAAGCCGGTGAGAGTAAATTTTCCTAGGAATAGAGTGTTTGTGCCACGGCCGATGGTTCAATTTCAGGCCAATCTCTGCGATATGCAGGCTTTGGCCAAGCACAACGACAGTTATCGTTATCTCTTGACGGTCATAGATGTATTTTCCAAAAAGGCCTACGTGAGAGTTTTAAAGAATAAAACCACCTCGGAGACTGCGAAGGCTTTTGAATCTGTTTTTAAAGAGAGCCGGACCCCGGAAAAGTTACAAACGGACTCTGGTAAAGAATTTTTCAACAAGAATTTCCGGAGGTTGATGAAGAAACACAAGTTAAAACATTTTGCCACGGCCAACGATCTGAAATCTTCGGTGGTGGAAAGATTTAACCGTATGCTGAAAACTAGAATGTGGAGCTATTTTACCGCTAAAAACACCCGCAGATACTTGGAGGTTTTACAGGATTTGGTGAAAAAATTATAACAACAGCTACCATAAAAGTATAAAAATGACCCCTCAGCAGGTGACTGAGGAAAATATCTCTCAAGTTTTTCAAAACCTGTATGGTTCTTTTCCTCTCAGATACAAAGCCAGGTTCAAGATGAATTTGAAACAGGGGGACACCGTGAGAATATCCCGACTGAGGGGAAAGTTTGACAAAAAATACGAACAGAGCTTTACCGACGAGCTATTTACAGTGTCTGAATGCATACCGTGTCTACCGCCGGTATATAAACTCAAAGACTACTATGGAGAACCTATGGCCTGAAAAATTCAATAGTTGGATCAGACTCGATGATCTGAAAAATGTATAAAACAAATCCCGAGAGTCGTCCGTGTCCGCACTTCATTTTATCCCTCGTAGCGTTTGTACAAAAATCATGAACGTAACGGATAGCGAGGGTTTTTACATCACCCTTCCATCCAACGCCAGCCGCAACATCTTTAAAAATAATACGGCCTCCGTTTTCCAGGTGGATTTACCTCAACACATTGATTTAGAGGGCCCGTGGCAGGTGGCCTTGATGGAAATTTCTCCACGCTGACATATTTTTCAGCGAGAGGCTTCTTTTGAACGCAGTGGATTTGAGAGTCAAGCTCACCAGAGCCAGCGCCGCCTTCAGCCTCATGTGCGCCGGTGACGCCACCTACGGTTTAAAAGTGCTGGGAGCATCTCTGTTTGTGAAAAAAGCCACCGTGGCCCCCGCGGTGCGTTTAGGACACGCTGCGGCCTTAGCAAAGGAAAACGCTCTCTTTCCTTTGGCCCAGGTGAACGCGAAAACTTATTCCATCCCGGAAAATTCTCGAATATGTAACCAAGAGAATCTATTTATGGGGACCATGCCCAAATACGTTGTTTTGGCTATGGTGCACCACGAGGCTTTCATGGGTAGAAGGGACTTGTCTCCGTTCAGTTTTATCCACAACGACGTGGAATACATGGCCCTGTGTCGTGACGGTAGACAAATTCGGGGCAAAGCTTTTCAACCTCATTTAACCGAGGCGTGTTTTACAACATGTTTACCGCCACAGGAAGACATTTGAAAGATTTACCTCTAAGCATCAACAGGGAAGGATTTGAGAAGGGCTACTCTCTGTTTGTCTTTAACCTCAACGCTGCCGAAGACGCCGACTCCTGTTCCCTGTTTCCAACGGAAATTTAAGGCTGCAAATGAGATTCAGGGTGCCGTTACCTCATACCACCACCCTGATCGTTTACGTTTGCTAAGAATCTGTTTTGGAAATCAACTCCAAGCGACAAGTGTTGGTGGATTACTACTAAAAGTCAAACCGACGCAAAAAAAAAAAAAAAAAAATGAAGAACCTTCCGCTGGAAAGTCTCATGCATCGTTTACTGGGAAATGTTTTCTGCGGGGTTTGGGCCTCGGATCAGTTGCCTTTACTGACGTCATCTTTCACACTCCCCGCCTACATGATTGCGAACACACATCCGGGACACAAGCCCGGAGAACACTGGTTGTCCCTTACACTGGAATAAGACGGAACGGGGCCTTTTTCGACTTCCCTCCTGATTTTATATACTACCCTAAAGACATTTTAGCATTTTTAGAAAAACGGTGCAAAACCGTGTCGTATCACAGCAGACAGCTGCAACACACCTTGTCTACGGCCTGCGGCCAGCATTGTGTTTGATATTTTTTCACAGGCAGGCTCTGTGACATAAATAATAAAGCTGTTGGAGGAGTCGTAAAGACAGTCACCACACCGTCTGCTCTTTACAAATGTTTAAAGATTGCCACAAGCTGGATAAGAAATAAAAGACGCACAAAAAAAGAAAACGGTCTCGAGCGTTTTTATTTTTCAACTATAAACTTTATTAAAATTCAATCCACGGACGTTTCTGCATCTCTTTGTATCTTTTCTCCACCGGGGGTGTTTCTTCATCATCATCATCATCGTGACTTCTCTCTTTGGGGGGCGTGATCCATCTTGGGGATAGGATGATTTTCTTCCAAGCGGTTTCCAAACCACCGTTCTCTTCCTCTTCCTCATCTTCCTCACCCCCCGTTCTGAGTCTGCTGTATTGTTTGCGAGCTTGAGGGTTATTCACGGAGGATAGGGGAATGTTGACCTCCGTTAGAGTATTTAAAAAAAAACATCCAACCCTTCAGCGCCGGTCTGTGGTTTTTTTTATTATAAGACGAGGACAAATGTTTAAACAGGTCCACTATATGAGAACCTCTCACAGTCTTTCCCTTATACACAAATTCACCGTTTGGAGTCCACCCACCGTTGCTCTTGTTTAATTTCTTCATGATATAAGAAGCATTTTTACGATCGCGTGGAGCAAGGTTTTGCAGTACTTCAGAGACCTCGTCGTCCTGTTGTTTTTGTTTTTGTTGCTGTGGCAACGGTTCCGCCTCTTCTTCTTCTGCAGCGGCATCGGGTGCAGGTTGTCTCTTCACCGCCCCCTCTCTGTCATCTTGTTTAACGAGGGTGAAATATCTTTGCAACAGGGCGTTGTATTTTTTAATTTTCTCGTAAGGGGGTAGTCCCGCCTCGTATAATACAGCCCTCATTTTTTCATCCAAATCACTTTCAGCCTCACATCTCATGGTTTGAGCCGGAGTTTCCGTACCCAGAACGACCGTGGGGCCTGACGTCTGCGTCAGCGTCTCCTCAGTAGAGGAGCATTCCTTTTTATACGTGCCGACATACCGTTTTTTTTTTTGTTTTTTTTTGTTTTTTTTTCAAATATGTAAATGATTTCACTTTGCTTTAGGCAAATAAACCACAGGCCACTGGCGAGGTAGTATTCCCGACCTGAGTCTGAATCTTTCTGGACAGGTGGGTGTGAGGTCCACCAATAAATAACCGAAAGGATCTCGAGTAGCATCTTCAAAACTTTGAATAAAAAAAATCTTTTTGACCGGGATATATTTGTTGAGCCAATACGTTGATTTGCAATTTATCCCGTGGGTTTTTAAACAGCACCAGGTAATTACTGTTTAAGCTGATGGTGTGACTGTATTTACCTTTGTAAAATACATTTTGGGTCAGCAGCAAGACACTCATATTTTTATGGTTTCTGTATTGCGTGAAAATTCTTACCACTTCTGGATGATCCGCCACTTGTAATAACACGTCGTCTAATATAATGAGATGGTTTTGTTGAGGGGGAAATAATTGAGCGTCTTCAAAAGAATCCGGCAGTCCTTCGACAAATTTTAAATTTTTATTTTTCTTCTGCAGTTCTTCGTACATGCTTTGATCAGAAGTATAAATCCATGCAATATTCTCAGGTACACCGTTCATCACATGTTGACAATTTTCCAATACATTTTGTACAAAAAAAGTTTTTCCACAACTGCTGGGTCCCACAATTTGGCATGAAAAGGGCAGGACCAATCTAGGATCAAGCTGTGATATTTTTTTTTTTTTTCAAAAAACTAAAGGCAAAGTACGACCGGTAGGCAGCAACCGTCTCTTGTCAAACACAACGCGAAACTTTTTCTGAAATGAAGAATTTTTTAAGAGAAATCCCCTTTTATCTCTTAGAATGTTCTGCTGAGGGGTTTGAATGAACCCCTCTCCCTCCTGCTCCTCCCCACTCTCACCACGCTGTCTCACCAGCTCTCCACCAGTCGTTTGACGCTGTCAAAGTTGACTCTTTGACAGCTGTCATGCGTCTGCGTAATACCTTTGACTTTGAGCACTGCTTTTTTCTTGTTCATAGTTTGATAAGCGTAGCTTTTAGGACCAGCTGCGGCAAATTCTTGTATGCTGTCCCCATCTAATTCGTCAGTCAATTCTCCCAGGTAGTTTCCCAGAGGCAGTGTGTTTTGGCCCTCTCTAGTGGTGTAAATGAGGCTGTCCGTGTCAAAGTAAAGAACTCTGTCCAGCATCTGCTCCAAGAAACCGTACAATTTTAATCTGCCGTAGGCCGTGGTGAAAGCAGCTCCAAACACATTGTCTACCTTGTTGGGAGGGGCGATGTAGCGATCTCCGTGCGCCCACTGGATCAGAGCCACTTTGTTGTTGATGAAGTTAAAGTATTTAACTTTGTGCTTTTCTGAAAACATAAAAGAGAAAAACTCTGCGGGTTCTGTGATGAGAGACGTCTGACAGAGGTTATTTCTCTGAGCAAACTTTCCCCAGAAGCTGTTGAGACACAATTTAGAAATTTGTCTTTTTGCCGGATTTGGTTTAATTTGGGAGGCGTCCAGCAAAATGCCCTGATGCGTCTGATAGTCCCTCATGTATCTTTCCCTGCTCTCCTCATCTACAACCTCGGGCAGGTAACCCGAAGCCTCCTGTTTACCTTTCGAAAACGTCTGCATGTACTTTAGAAAGACGGTGTTGTTCCTGCGATCAAAACACCACACTTCTGTGATCTTGGCCAAACGATAGCCCATTTCCAAAGCCTTGTTAAACTCTGGCGGGACCCAGACCCCCTTTAAAGCCCTGGCCTCGTCACTGTGAGTGCACGCCCCCTGCTGAAAATTCATCTCTGTGCAGGCGCGGCACAGAGTAAATACCAGTTTACCGGAAAGAGTTCTGTAGGGTAGAACGGGGAATAGCAAACCTCTGGGCGGATACACTACGGCTTTGATTAGCCCAAAGTAGCTGCTGGGGCATTCAAAATCTTTAAGAATTATTTCAGGGAGACCCAGAGGATAAGGGAAACTGCAATTTACATAGGGATACAGGGAGGTCACGTCTACGTAACGCACGGTCTCGTCTGGCTCAGCCGTGTGTCTCAGCTTCACGGCACACGTCCTGCCTCCGTACAAAGCCTCGCGGGGTGACAAAGGCTGAGGAGAAAATCTGAGAAAATCTTTCACCCCCTCATGTGTTTTTTTCATCTCCGCCCACCTGTGTTCCCACATGACGACAGGTGTGACGCCGTGCTCCGAACGCAACCTCTCTAGTCTCCTCACTGTGCTAGAGTGGAGCTCCTCAAATGTGGTCCCCGTGAGAGAAGAGCGTTCTTGAGGTTGAAAGTAAACCAGGCATTCGTGGAAAAAACATCCCAAATATTCATAGACGTACTTAACGCCTCCTGCTTCTTGTATAACCGTCTACAAAGTACTTTCCCAGCTGTTTTTCACCGGCGTTCAGAGCGTGCTGTATAAAGATGCCGCGGGTGTTAGAAACCCATTCTAACCACTGTATGCTGTCATGCGAATAAGATTTAAACTGACGTTTGTCATGATCGCGCGGAGGAATGGCTAAGGTTCTGGGCTTGAGAAAATTTGTGAGAAATACTTTGATGCAGGCCGAGGCTATGGTCGACCTGCTGAAAGGATCCACACCCGTTTCCTGGATGTAACCGTTTCTGAAAACGGTACAAGCCTCAGAGAGAATGTCCACGTAGTTTTGACAATAAAACAGCGCTTCTTTTTCAAAGTTAAAGACTCCACCCCTGACTGTTTTTTACCACGCCTCAAACTCCTTCTTGCCCACGGCTGTCATGCGGTCTGTGCAGTAATCCTCAGCTCGAGGGTAAGGGCCTTTGTACTTCAAACACTGCTCGGAGCTAAAACAGTGAGGAAAATAGCCTTTGGTTTTATCAGCAAAACCTAAAGCTTTGGGCATGGCGGAGAGAGGCATGATCAGAAAACTCAGCGAATCTATGTATTTATGACCGTAATCGGTTTCTGAAAAACAAATCACTTTGCTCCCCTGCATGACCAAGGAGGGCTTTATGCCCAGCTCTATCATGGCGTTGAGGACCAAGTAGCTGTCAAAACCTTTAGCATTATGAGGCTGTTCTGAAATGTCTGACAAACTCTAGAGCGCATGTCACGCCGTGGGCGTTCCATCTGACGCCGTCTAAGGTTTTTGTGCACAACAGATACGGCACGTGCACGCCCTGCTCATTCGTGAAGGTTTCAAAATCATAAAAGGCTATTTTCTGGTTGTGATCCGCGTCTGCCTGTAAAGGCTGCATGTAACACAGATGCTTCTCGCTCCCTGACTCCTCCTCCCCGGTGACCTCCCCGCATATGTTGCATTTGATTTTTGACACACGGGAGGTTTGCTCTTGCCGTTCATAGCAACGTACCACAGTCTGTGACATTTTTCACACTGTTTGTACATCTCACATTGACTGGCGTACGACCCAAACCCTACCCTCTCAATAGGCTCCTTGTGTTTACTCAGACAGTTCTGTACTGACACGTTCTGTTACAATCTACACACAGGACAGGCTCGAACCTGACTTTACAACACGTGCCGTCCAAACGCACGGAGCAGCGCCCTGAACAGCGGTGGCTGCAAACGCTGTCATACCCTGTGTAACAGTACTCACACACGTGACGGGCTCCTAGAGAAGATTGTACATTTTTTATGCTGTAATAGTGATTCTGGTGTAAAAACATAAACACAGTTTTGTCTTTTCTAGGGTTAGGGGTAAGGAATTTGGAGAGGACTCGTGTGCCTTTGTTTCTATAAAACACTACAATTTTACAATCCAAGACCCTCTCAAACTTTGAAACATCATCAAACGTCACCTTCGTCTGATCATCAAAACCTACAGCCGTCTGAAACTCTCTGGCCTTTCTCTCAGCCTCTCTATCGCAGAGATGGGGATGCAGCAGGTGTGCCAAAACAATAGCAAAGCACATTTTGTTGTGGAGATTTTCCACCACGTACAAAAATCTTCTCCTTTTACAAAAGCTCCTCGTCCAACATTTTATCTACGCTTCTTTTCCCTCCGCCGCGAGGGTTGCGTATCAACTGCACCACTAATTCAAGACTGGCGTCCGTCATGACAGACATGTTGGACTGAACCAGTTCGTCCAGGAGATTCTGAAAGGCGGAGAGACCTCCGTCAGCGTTCTCAGCTCTGACTATAGAGGACACGCTCTTACTCAATCTGTCCCCACTCAACTCCATCTGTACAACATCACGAGGCTGTGCTTGTGAGATAATCAGCTACACCCGTCGGAGTCGGAAAATTTTAAATTTGCCTAATTTCTATATTATTGAATCTATTTCTAATCACAACCCCCTTTCCCCCTCTGCCCCCCTCCCTCTCATCCTCCACAAGCTCTGACCCTCGGCCCTCCTCCTCCTCTAGCTCTACCCCTCTTTCTACCTCCCCCTCATCCTCCACAAGCTCTGCCCCTCGACCCCCTCCCCCCCCCCCCCTCCCCCCCCTCTCTTCTCTAGCTCTTCCCCTCTGTCCCCCTCCCTCTCTTCAGTCCCTGAAACTACACCTGCGTTTCCCCCCTCCTGAATCTCTAACAGGTGTATGGCCCTGTCTATGGCATTCAAACATTCTGTGTGTGAAACAATCGGTGGAGAAGGTGAATCAAGCCCAGAGAAATGAGGAGAGATGGGGGGCTCAGTCACAGAATCATTTTCAACAGTCAAATCATTTATTACAGAATGAAGTTCATTTACAGCATTGGTCAGAGTTTCAGGATGATTCAACTCCTGTATAGCTAGGTTTATCGCCAGAAAAGGGTCCTCTGAAAAAATCTTTCAACCATCATTCCCTTTTTGCTCCATGTCACACCTTTTTGAACTCAAACCTCATACGCCAGTGCATACAACCTGTCAAGGAATCTATCGAGGTGTCTGCATGGTATCCTCCTGCAGTTTGGTGACCGCGTGTAGGATGGCGATCTAATTCTTTCTTCTGTGTTTCTTCTGTATGAAGAGGACCTCCTTCTTTCGTATGAGGGGGACCTTGGTCTCTTGTATGACGGGGACCTGTTTCTTCTGTAGCGCAAATTCCTCCTCCTCTCCTTCCTATATTCTGAAAAAATAAATAAAATTATTTCCCACAGAGCTATACATGGTCGGTTCATGCAGGTACACAGTTTGAAGTACAGGCTGATGTGAAAAAAATAAACTTACAATGTCTTCTGCTAGTGGCAGAGGAAGAAGATGAAGAAGAAGAGCTGCTCGAAGACTCCTTGGATCTTTTCCTAGATTCTCCTCGAGCTTCCTCCCGTCTTGAGACCTCCGGGTCCTGGAATAGCTGTTTATCCCCGTACGGTCGCGGTTCTTCAGCCGTGGCTTTCTGGGAGCCTCCGGCCTCTGGAATTGTCTCTGGTACGGGCCCGGTCACGGCTGTAGCGGTTGCTGGTGCAGGAGAACTTTCTCTGAAAACTCTCTCGATTTCGTCCAGATCTTGCATACAAACTACCGGGAAGAAATACCGTAAAAAATAAAAATAATAATATGAATATAATCTTGATAAAGACGCAACACTTACCATCAGGAAAATCATCAAAAGTAAGACACTCCAACTCACCCTCTAAAAGGCCACCTGTAAAAACAAGTCTTTTAAGAAAATATACACATCACAAAAAAGAACTTTTCAGAAACAATCAATTAACTGCATTATCTTAAAATGACTTACTGTTGTTCATTTGTTTCTTCGTTCGCTCCGAGCGGTCAGCTGATCACAACTTGTCAATCGATCGTTTTGTCAATACACAGGCCGTGCTCGCTGTGGCCCTCTGTGTGCTTCTTGGTTTTTTAAACCCCTCCCTGTCACGTCGGTGTAACTCATCTGCGATTGACAGTCAATTAAGTGTTTTTTCTGGTAAACGCAGAGTCCGAGATTTTGTCCCTCCAGACACACCCTGATAGTTTTTTGTTTTTTTTTTACCCTTCATAGATAAACAAAACTTTTTTACCAAGTGTAATAAACACATCAGAGTCAGGGTCTTGTCCTTTCTTGGAATGAGAAGATGGACTTGTTCTTTACAAGATTTGCATAAAGAGAGAAACATAACTTTCAGAATAGTCTAAAAATGACTCTTATTTAACACACTGTCTATCTTGTAATGTGAAGACAGAGTCCCTTTTTTAAACTTTGATTCTCACTTTGTGCTTACAGAGAAACACAAATTTCAGATGATTTAACACACTCTGTCTATCTTGTAATGTCAAGACAGATTCCTCAGACCTTTCACTCTTACTTTTTTGTTTTTGAAAGTTTTGCCTAAAGAGAAACACAAATTTCAGATTATTTAATAATAATAAATAATAAACAAATTAGAGTCCCTCCAGACTCAACCTGATAGTTTTTTAACCTTTCGTATATAAACAAAACTTTTCACCCAGTGTAATAAACACATCAGAGTCGGGGTCTTGTCCTTTCTTGGAATGAAAAGATGCGAGAGAGAAACACTGAATATCATCCTTTTTTTTAATACATACTCAATCTGCTCCTTTCACTCTAGCAAAACACGTCCTCCCTCTTTGCCCGTCAACCTGGAAATGAATTTGCCGCCATTCTACTCGTCCCCGCCCTCGAATGATCTGATTGGTTGTAACCTCAGGGATGTGGACACACTAGGGGACTGGTTATGGACGGATCAGTGGGTGAAAACCTACCTCCTCTCCAGTCAACCCTGAGTAGAGAAAGAGAAACACTCTGTGTGAATGCCCTCCTCTCCTTGAGGTTTGAACAACGGACGAAAATTACAAAAGACCCTACTAAGTAACCCCTTCACAGGGAGAAAACACAACTTTCACATGATTTAAAACAATCATTTAAAACCATTGTTTTGTACTCCCTCTTTGTAAAGAAACACTCTGTGAATATTTTTTTAAATACATACTCAATCCGCTCCTTTCACTCTAGCAAAACACGTCCTCCCTCTTTGCCCGTCAACCTGGGAATGAATTTGCCGCCATTTTACTCGTCCCCGCCCTCGAATGATCTGATTGGACGTGACCTCATCGCCAGGGGCGTGGAAAACAAACCCTAACCCTAACCCGGAGGGGTCAAAAGTTCAACTAAGATCAAAGGACCTGTCAAGTTTGACGAGAAGGTGTACATATTACTCTCTCTCACATCACAGCACATTTTATGAATGTTTTTTTTTTTTTTTGCAAATGGTAATTTTCTTTACAACATCAGTGATGCAGAGTGTGTACTTTGAACAGCCACCTGAGGGGTGTGGTATGCAGACACATAACAGGTGCCCCCCCCTGGCAAGACACTTTTTTTTTTCATGCTTACGTGTATAAATCTTATTTGTTCATGGACTTGTATTACAGACTTTAATTTTAAGTTAGATATTAAAGCAGATCAGCTCAATCGAAAAGAAAAGAATAATGTAATGATATGAAATTATGACATCTGAACAACAGTTTGTATCCTATGTTACAATGTTACCATTAAATTGTTGTTGTGCCTTTGCACTTGCCCATTTGTCAAGGATGTCATCAAATGAAATAGACTGTGCCACACTGTTTTCAATTGAGATCACTGTTAACTGGGTCAAGCAATTATTGCTCATAATTGAACGAAGGTAAGTTTTGATAAGCTTTAGCTTACTGAAGGATCTCTCGGCAGATGCGACCGTCAGAGGCATGGTCAGGAATACTCTGAGGGCTACTGTCAAATTTGGGAACAGCAAATCAAGATTCTCCTGTATGAGGAAATTTAACTTCTCAAGAGCCTTGTAACCCTTCAGGAGACGGCTTGCTGGGTATACTTCTTGAATCTTGAATATGTGATCCATTTTAGTGATGAATTTAAATTTCCTGACACCTGCTGAAGATTGAAAAAACTATCACACAACTCTTGCAGGACTGTGTCCACAATGACATTGAAAACCATGCACCTAAATTGCTTCTCGGGTTCATTTTCATGATGACCAGTGCTGGAATTATCATCTTGGAACCTCTTTTGCTTCCTAAAACGCCTCTCTGAAATCTGGAGAAGCATCCATTTCAATGGCAATCCTGCGTACAATGTCAAATGACTTCTGAAAACCATCTTCTCTTTATTTGAGCAAAAACTCTTTCAGAGAATCAATCAATCTAATGGCTTTGTCCATTGAGATATCTGCTGCTTGTAGTGCCTTGCTTGCAAAGTTGATCTCTGACAATAAGTCATACCAAACCAAGAAACACACAAGGAACTCCATCCTTAAAAATCTCATCAGACAGTGCCTCTGAGACAATTTTGCTGTCTCCCGCCACTTCTTCAAGCTTTTCTAGTGCATCTAGAATCCCACCCATCTGGAAAGATACAATTATCTATCTAGCTTTGCTTCCCACCTGGTGTCACTCAGAAGCTTCAGTGTGATTTCAACCAATTCTGTGTGAATGTCCCACCTCTTCACAGAAGATGCAGAAGATGGTGTACAATCTTTGAAGAGTGCCAAATGAGGTTAGACACTCTCTGTTGGATGAGGCTGCATCACATAACAACAGGTTCAGGATGTGGCTACCACAGTGGATGAACGGAGCCTCTGGACATCTCTGTTGTATTAAAGCTTGGACACCCTTGTGTATTCCCCTCATGTTAGAGCCATTGGTGTAACTTTGCCCCCTACAATTAGCCAACTCCTACAACAGACTATCCAGCACTCCTGTCAGTGTATCTGTGAGGCCTGCCCCTGTTGTGTCCTGTTGCAGTCATGGTGACTCGTGGGTTCGGGGCTCCATTGATGATGGCTTTTTGTAGAGGTTGTGCACACGCACAACTCAAGGTGAACATACTCAGAGTTGTTTGAACCCACTCAGATCAGCTGTTCTGAAACGGATACTGATATCCCTGAACTCTGAGTTGACCTACTCTGAGATGGGGAAACTCTGAGTTTGTTGAACCTCCTACCTGGACCCCCATTATCTGTCTGCAGTTATTGATGTTGTGGAGTTATCCTTGCTGTGAACCAACTGCCCTTCAGAGATGACCATGATGCAAACAGTGGAATGAGTGAGGATGGATGTGGGCTATTTTTGTCTCTATTTTGAGTTTGCCCTGTGGAAAGATGCTGAATTAGCGAAGATAGCAAAAACGATTCCTCGTAATGCAACGCACACAAGTCATGACATTCAAAATAACATAATAGATGTGATGAGAGCTTTAGTAAAAGAGCACATTGTGAAAGAAGTTGCTGAATCATTCTACATGTTAAAAGTGGACTGAACCAGAGACCCAACAAGGAGAGAGAATATATCCATAGTTCTTTGCTTTCTGATTGAACTGTGCGAACCAGTTGAGCGCCCCCTAACAATAGCCACCGCTAACCAGGGAGATGCAGTCACATTGACCGACACCATCATAGAAGAACTGACCACAGCTAGCCTGAGCCCTCAGAAAATCCTCAGTCAGGTATGTGATGGGGCCTCGCTCATGTCAGGTAAACATGGAGGGGTACAGAAACTGCTGCAGCAAAAACTGGACAGAGAGATACCATATGTCCACGGTTATAATCACCAGCGACATTTGATGGTCACCCATGCCCTTGCAGTTGAAAAGGCCGTGATAGACTTCTTCAGTGTGTGTAGCATACTGTACAAATTCTACAGAAAACCAACTGTTGCCATTCTCTACAAAGGAGAGACATTCAAGTGCCTATTGGACCAATGCTGGACTGGACATTTTGCTACAAGTATGTTAATTTGGACTTATTAAGCTGATAAGATGATGATGCTGTATTGTGTGAATGATTCCCCCACCAATGATATTAAGATATTTCTTTTCTCTATCCTACAGTCTCTACAGTCATTCTGAAATCACTTGATGACCTATCCACACTACTCAGAAAGATCACCAGCAACTGGGCATTTGGAGCAGATCTGCACATTTAAGTAAGAGGATTGTGGCACAGCGTGTCTGAGCCCAGCTTTAAGTTCCTTGCTGAGATGGTGCATAAGATCCTCGCCTATCTTGATTCCCTAAACAAGATTGCAGTCCGAAGTAATTGATCTACTTACAGGTAAAATTTTTAATGTAGATGGTGAAAAAAGTATATACCTACTTCTGAGCAAAATACTAATACTACTAATACAACTACTACTACTAATATTAATAACTAATAATAATAAATTAATAATTATATTTTTATAATATATAATTATAATAATAACTGTTTATTGATCCTTCCATACTAGAAATGCAGCTCAAAGCACTTTACAACAAAGAGTTACATGCACCAAGTGCTTCACAATGAACATAAAGCATGTTTAAGAGAGATGAATAAAAAACAAAAACAAAACAAAAACAAAAAAAAAGTGAAAATAGAACATGTAGCTTCAGCTCTATTTTTGGTTCAATTGAAGCAGTTTGAGATTTACAATAAACTCATCAACCCATTTTTAAAGGATTTGCAATCAACTTTTAGAGGTCTCTTAAAATGTAATCAATTTATAATAATCTTTAAAAACACTGTTAATTTCTTAATTTTGTAGAGCTGATCACTTATAGTATCTACATATGTAGATTGTAATGATGAAACAGAACTATGCAGGATTTATTACAGCTGCATTGACTCAGTGTGCAAAGAAATTAAAAATGGCTTCGGGAAACATAACTGTGACGTGATGGAGGAACTAAATGCCCTGGATCTTGTGCAAGCCACAATCTTGGATGTCAGCAAGGTGAAGACACCAAGACACCTGCTATGGACTCCCTCAGGACACAAATGCAAGAGTCTTCTCCACCAGATGGGGGGAAGTGGACAATGAAACAGGTAATTAAGACAAGGCAACAGTTCAGTATTGTTTTTATTGTACTCAAAAATCTCAAAAAGCTGCAAGTCTCCTTTAGCCTATACAGTCATGGCATGGTCATTTGGGAGCACTTCAAAACAGCATTTTTTCAGCGTCAACACTTCATCAAACAGTCAAACAGATCACACATCACACCTAACATGATTTAGTTAAATGAGATGAAAATGTATTTGATTGTTCAACATGATGTTGCATACAATTTATATTGTTATTTGGGGAATGATTATGGCTTTAATGATATTGATTTCAACCTTATTTCTCCATCCTCTATTTTGAACCAGTTCCAGAGGCCACTGGAAAATTTGCCTACCCTCTTGATTGCGTTGAAACGTGGCAACAGCTGATTTGGAAGATTGGAAGACCACTGAGGACCACTGCCAGGTCTTATCTCGCCCACAGCTTGGCAGTTGGGAGCCGCAATAATCTTGGCGAGCCAGCCCGGAGGAAAAAGGGAGAAAATCACCCACAGCCCACTGGAGGATGCCTGGCCACCCAAATTGAGGTAAAACAGAGATTTGTTTTCTGTATTAGAATGGTGTCTGAGGGAGAGCAGAAGTGGTCATGCCCAGGCTGGGAGAGTCCCATTCCGAAAGGAACATAACTACAATAACAAAAAAAAAAAGAGAGGGACTATCCTAATTTGACTGAAATTGATATGACATAATTGATGACACAAACAATCTAACAATGGAGTCAAAGCAGAGTCTTTTGAGTCAAATCAAATCAAATCAGATTTATTTGTATAGTGCCAAATCATAACAAAGTTACATCAAGGCACTTTACATATAGAGCAGGTCTAGACCAAACTCTTTATACATTTATTTAAAGAGACCCAACAGATCCCCCGATGAGCAAGCACTTGGCAACAGTGGCAAGGAAAAACTTCCTTTAAGAGGCAGAAACCTCGAGCAGAACCAGGCTCAGGGGGGGCGGCCATCTGCCTCGACCGGTTGGGTTGAGAGAGAGAGAGAGAGAGAGAGAGAGAGAGAGAGAGAGAGAGAGAGAGAGACAGGCAGGCAGGCATTGGAGGGGGGGGGGTGTAGGCAGGAACATGTTGTTGCATGAAGTTCATGGAGTTGAGCTGTAATACAGAATTCATGCTATATGGGACCAGCAGGTGTTGCAGGAACATGGGATGGAGATGAGTCACCACCTGCAGGATGAGGACAGGGAGAGAGAGGAGAGGAACTGGGAGAGACAGAGACTTTGGCAGAACATGGTTAGTAAATGCAGTATAAATGCTTAGAACTGGGTGAAACTGTTTTGGTTTTTTTTGGGTTTTTTTTTTTTTTAAGAAGGATGGTTTTTATCAGCGCATGCAAGGAGAGAGTTAGAGAGAAAGAGGGAGAGAGGGTGACAGGGAGAGACAGAGAGAGAGAGAGAGAGAGAGAGAGAGAGAGAGAGAGAGAGAGAGAGAGAGAGAAGCTCAGTCCTTCCCCCAGCAGCCTAGGCCTATAGCAGCATACCTAAAGAGTAGAGGACTTTTTAACTGTACGCTCTGTCATACAGGAAGGTTTTAAGCCTGGTCTTGAAAGTTACTAAAGAGTCCGCCCCCCGGACCAATGCTGGGAGTTGGTTCCATAGAAGAGGAGCCTGATAACTGAACGATCTGCCTCCAGATTTACTCTTGGAGACTCTAGGAACCACAAGTAAACCTCCATCTAGAGAGCGGAGTGGCCTACTAGGACAGTAAGGAACTATGAGCTCTCTGAGATACGATGGAGCTTGGCCATTAAGAGCTTTATACGTTAAAAGAAGGATTTTGAATTCTACTCTATATTTTACTGGCAGCCAATGAAGAGCAGCTAACACAGGAGAGATGTGATCTCTTTTCCTAGTTCCTGTTAATATTCGTGCAGCAGCGTTCTGAATTAACTGAAGGCCTTTTAGAGATTTGTTTGGACATCCAGATAGTAATGAGTTACAGTAGTCCAGCCTAGAAGTTACAAATGCATGGACTAGTTTTTCTGCATCATCCTGAGAAAGGATGTTTCTGATTTTCCTAATGTTTCTCAGGTGGAAGAAAGCTGCCCGACTAACTTGTTTTATGTGAGGGACAAAGGACATGTCCTGGTCAAAAATTACTCCAAGGTTTCTTACAGTGGAGCTGGAGGCCAAAGTAATGCCGTCCAAACTGATGAGATGATTAGATAGTATTTTTCTGAGGTCCTTAGGACCGAGTACAATAACTTCTGTTTTGTCAGAGTTGAGAAATTAAAAAATTTCCAGTCATCCAGACTTTTATACCTTCAAGACATGCCTGCAGTCTGACTATCTGACTGACTTCATTTGGCTTCATTGATAGGTACAGCTGAGTATCGTCTGCGTAGCAGTGGAAATTGATGCTGTGTTTCCTGATAATGTTGCCTAGAGGAAGCAGATAAAGCGTAAAGAGAATTGGTCCAAGTACCAAACCCTGCGGGACTCCATGACTGACTACAGTACATGAGGAGGAGCTGTTGTTTACATGAACAAACTGATGCCTATCTGATAAGTAGGATTTGAACCACTTTAGTGCAGTTCCTTTAATTCCAATTTCATGTTCCAGTCTCTGTAGTAAAATATTATGATCTATGGTGTCGAATGCAGCACTAAGATCTAGAAGGAGAAGTATGGAGGCTGATCCATTGTCTGAGGCCATTAGAATGTCATTGGAGACTTTAACCAGCGCTGTTTCTGTGCTATGATGGGCTCTAAATCCTGACTGAAACTCTTCAAACAAACTGTTCCCATCCAGATGCTCGTGTAGTTGTTTTGCTACAGCTTTCTCAATGATTTTAGAAATAAATGGAAGGTTCGATATGGGTCTATAGTTTGCCAAAACATCTGGATCAAGATTAGGCTTTTTAAGCTGGGGTTTGATGACCGCAGTCTTAAGTGCCTGAGGTACATAACCCAGAAATAAAGTCAGATTACCCAAATCTAGAATGAACGGCTCAATTACATAAAAGATCTCTTTAAAGAGGCTAGTTGGTACTGGGTCTAATAGACAGGTTGACGGTCTGGATGATGAAACTATAGAAGCTAGCTCTGAGAGATTTAGAGGTGAGAATGATTCCAGAGGTAAATGAGGCGCCGCAGCTGATTCAGCAGTTGCCGTCTTCAGAAGGGGATTTTTATCTAACGTAGGCAAGAGCTGATAAATTCTTTCTCTGATCGTGAGAATTTTGTCTGAAAAAAAACTTAAAAAAAACTACTTGAGGTAAAACCTTTATGTGTTGCATGGAAAAGCCATGGTGTGGACGAAAGAGTTTGAGTGAGAGTGTGCTCTACTGAGGATGTGAAACACTGGATAAACTCAACAAAAATGTTTTTGAAGTAAATGGACATACCTAATATTTTAGCATTGAGCCAATGGACAGAATTAATTTAGTCGAATTTTTTGCCATCAGCCATCATCAGAAATAATTTTACTTTTTAAAATTACTTCTGATGGTGTAGCAAAATAATTACTTTAAGTTGTTTTGAATTTTAAATACTTAAGTTGGATCTATTACTTAAAATTATCTTTTGAGATGAACCTGAAAATGTTTTACTGTGCATGCACAAGCCATGAATAAGCCAATAAAAGTTTTTTGATCTAAATCAAATATTTCAGATGTCTGCTCTGCTGTCAGACATTATAGTAAAGTAAAGCAGAATATATGAACATAAATTAGAAAATTTTGTTTGGGAATCCTAACATTTTTTGATTATTGGAGTGGAAAAAATCTTATCAAATGAATGACACCTTTTTTTTTGCTTTTATCAGTCGGCTTATCGTTTGTTTGTGCTTTACTGTCCGTCTTATGTTTTATTGATTACTTTTGTACTTACGGGTATCCTGGTCAAAATTTGTGATGACCAACTAAATTTTAAAATCAATAGCTCCAAGCGTGGATACCCCCTTCGAACTGAATGCTGTTGAGCAATTGAGAGGGAAGGGACTGAATGTTTTACAGCCCCTGCTGTGACTCCATGAGTTTCCCTGCTTGTCTAGTCTCCTCCCCAGTGTGTTTGTCCCCTCCCCTGTATGATCATTTCCAGGTGGTAGAGGCAGGTCCCCAGTGGAACAGTCTGGGCACACCTGTTTTCACTCATCCTCATCAGTTGCAGTATATAGACCCGGTTCATCCTCCAACTCTCTGCCAGATAGTTCTGCAACACATGTGGCACCAGGCTGTGTATCTAATAGTTAGCATTTTGCCTTTTCGACTTTTTGTTCTTTTGCAAAGACTCTGCCTTCAGTGACTCACTATTAAAACCTTTGCACAGTCCTTCTGTGTCCCTTCGCCTCTGTAGTCAGCTCTAGGGCGCCCATTTCTCCCACTGTGACAGAACAGCGTGGTAGAGAAAAATAATACCCGGGATTCCCAAGCATGTGTACAGGCGCAGTGGTCGTAGCCCGCCAAGTGTGGATACTGCTTTCTGTTCCATGAACTAATACAGCTGAGTGCTGTCATGGTACAGTGAAAGAAAGGGCTCAATGGATGCTGTGGCACAGTGAATCCACAGTTAACTGCCCATAGACAGGCAGGCACGCGTCTGCTGGAGAGACAGCAGTGTATAAATAGTGTAAAGGTTGATACATTAGACAGAGTGAACGGATGTGAAGTATATTGTGAAGTTGAAAAAATGAGTTCGAGTAAGTAGAAAAGGAGCGAGAGAAGAGTATAGAGGCCTAAGAAAGGGGAGGGTTCATTAAGGCCCAAAGTTGCAGGCATAGTGGAGCCTCTCATGTACTGAGCAGTGTGCCAAACTAATTGGAAAATAGAGGCTTAGACTAAGCTGAAGCATAGGCACATATACACATACACATATAAGCACACACATATACACACACACACACACACACATCCACTCACCCACATATGCATATACGTGCGCACGCACACACACACACATATATGATATATTATTTATTTAAAAGGACTGTTGGCGTGGTTAATGATTAGGAGAGGTGGTAAAAAGCATTTGTAGCTTAAAAAAGAAGACTCAGTTGATTATTGTGTACATCCTAGTGTGATAGATGGCTAATGGAGAGGGTCAGACCTGGGGCTCCTCACCATCACTGTTCACTTAGAGATATTGATTGTTCAGATATCGGCTTCTTTAATCAAACAACTGTCTATGAGGCTACATTAAATAATTGGTTATGGGACTTAGTTTCCAAATGGTACTCCACATTATTAATAAAATTTAACAAATTCTTTGTCTTAAATAGAGATAATTCATAATCATGGTAGGTGAGCCCAATGGTAGATGAGCACCAGAACACGAGAGGGTTCATGAAGGGAGTAAATGGACAGAGGAGATAGCAGCATATGAATACTGGAAAGTAATATGAACACCTTCTCGTCAAACTTAACAGGTCCATTGATCTTAGTTCACCTTTTTACCCAGCCCCTCTCGACCAATGAGAGCATTTCCCCGCTCCTAACCACTCCCTTAGTGTGTCCACGCCACTAGTGATGAGGTCACAACCAATCAGATCATTCAAGGGCGGGTATTAGCAGAATGGAGCCAAATTCATACAGAGGCTGACTGGCGAAGAGTTGGATGCGTGCTGTAGTGAGCTGCGCTGAGAGCAGATTGAGGTTTTTTTGTTTGTTTTTGTGAGAGTAAGGAAAATGGCTGAAAACATCGAGAGCAACACTCAATGGTTTGAAAAAAGAAGAAAAAAGAAGAATAAGAGGGATTATCAGGAGTGAGAAAAATTCTGGTGTATTAGACTCCACCCCTTCTGTGCCATTGGTCTACGAATAACTCCTCCTCCTCCTGACCAATTCCAATACGCTTAAAGAAAAAGCTCTGTTCCATTACCGTGTGAGTAACTCCGCCTCCTCTCAGCCGTACTTTAAAAAAGATAGAAAAGAACGACAAAAACAAAAAGATAAAATCATGTTTTTGGTACCCACTGATGGCTATGCAGATTCTTCCTGACACACGCCCTTCCCCGCAGGTTAGCCCGAGCCAATCTTCAACGGAAAGTGCATTGGAGGGAGAATGTGACCGTCGGACGGCTATCCGCCGTTCTTTAGAACATAGTGAAAGCTGTGGTGTCTCATCTGCTGAACCACGTCATCTCCGTTTTTTGTTCGGAAATCTGCGACAGCTGTATCACCAGCCGCCCCAGTCAGAAGGAGCATGAGTGTCTGGAGGATGCTCCAGACTACTTCTACCTGAAGTACTTTGAGCAGGTGAACGAGAGACTTTGGACAGATAAATTTATCCCCACCATCGCCGTGGCCTTGAAAAATCGCTCCATCCAAGTGTCAGGTGAGAGGGTCCAAGGTCTGGCAGAAGCCTTTCTCAACAATCTGAAATTCAAAAGACGCGTGGAAGAGAACCTGTATGATAAACTGGTCGAAAAAGGAAGCGCCGACGAGTTGAAAGGCATCAAAGAAGCCTTCACCCTGTGGAACAGGAGAAGAGTTGAGGAAATGGGGGATTGTTATGGAAAATTGATGGCGCATTTGGAGGATCACTGGGCTAGCGGCCAGTTAGTCTTTATTTTACAAGGGGTGATTGAAAACACAACAAATGATAATCGTGTCAATGAAATGAGAAAGAGATTGGACTCAGTTTGAAGTCACACAGGACCCTTGTGGGGTTTACTCATCATGATTGTCTCGCAATTCACAGATAAATGGTCATTACCCGAAGCATTTGATGAAATTATCAAATAGATTATCAACATTGTCATAATTCATCTCTCTATGATATATGCTTTGATTGTAGATGTCATAAATCGACGTGTACAAAACAATGCACCTACACACGTCTCGTATGAAATCCTGAAGCTGCATTGTGTTATTAGAGCCACCATTGGAGCCTCAGTGATGAGGACCGCCCTGTATAGTCTTAATGTTTAAATATCATCATCATGTATTATACTGTGTTGATCCATCATATATTTTGAACCATCATATATTTTCAATGTATTTTTGATGCTTTATGAAAAAAATAAAATAAAAGATGTATTGGAAAAAAGAGAGTCTTGCTGATTTTTCATAAACTCTGGAGAGGTGCAGGTGTTTACATGTCTGAGAAAAGTGTCATGAAAAAAGCATCTTATAACCCGGTTCATCCGGGCAGCTTTGGAGGAACGGACAGACTCTGTGGGGCCTTGCAAGATGAAATGGGTAAAAAAGTAAATGTAGAAAAAGTTAGAGAATTTCTATCAGAGCAGGATGTTTATACTCTGTATAAGCCGATCAGAGTAAATTTGTGTTTGTGCCACGACCAATGGTTCAATTTCAGGCCGATCTCTGCGATATGCAGGCCTTGGCCGAGCACAACGAGGTTATCATTATCTCTTGACGGTCATAGATGTATTTTCCAAAAAGGCTTACGTGAGAGTTTTAAAGAATAAAAACGCCTCAGAGACCGCGAAGGCTTTTGAAGCTGTTTTTAAAGACAGCCGGATTCCTGAAAAATTACAAACGGAAGATGGTAAAGAATTTTTCAACAAGAATTTCCAGAGGCTGATGAAGAAACGCAAGGTAAAATTATTTACCACAGCCAGCAATCTGAAAGCTTTGGTGGTGGAAAGATTTAACTGTACACTGAAAACTAGAATGTCGAGGTATTTTACCGCTAAAAACACCCGCAGATACTTGGATGTTTTACAGGATTTGGTGAAAAGTTATAACAACAGCTACCATAAAAGTATAAAAATCACCCCTCAGCAGGTGACTGAGGAAAATATCTCTCAAGTTTTTCAAAACCTGTACAGTTCTTTTCCTCTCAGGTAGAAAGCCAGGTTCAAGATGAATTTGAAACAGGGGGACACCGTGAGAATATCCCGACTGAGGGGAAAGTTTGATAAAAAATATGAAAAGGAGCTTTATCGACGAGCTATTTACTGTTTCTGAGTTTGTACACCAGCGATAGACGTGGTATGCATTCAAAGTTGCAAAAAGTAAAGATAAGCTCGATAGAGTGGAGAAAATTTTAGCCAGGAGTGTGGTGGGGGGTGAAAAGCCTTGGTGCGATGGAAAAATTGGCCTGAAAAATTCAACAGTTGGATCAGAACCGACAATCTGAAAAATGTATAAAACAAATCCCGCGAGCCACTCGTGTACACTCTTCATTTTCTTTGTACAAAAATCATGAACGGAACGGATAGCGAGGGTTTTTACATCACTCTTCCATCCAACGCCAGCCGCAACATCTTTAAAAAATAATACGGCCTCCATTTTCCAGGTGGATTTACCTCAACACATGGATTTAGAGGGTCTGTGGCAGATGGCCTTGACGAAAATTTCATACCCGCACACCTTGTTTAACATACCAAAAGGCACAGGGCACTTTGATTGGAAAAAGAAACCTAAAGAGGATGAGGAAGTGGGAGAAGAGGTGAAGGCTGTTCTTCTTCTAAAGAGAAAAGGTGATGTAAAGGTAGCGGCGGTTGCAGGCGTGTCCAAGAAAGAGATGGGGGGTCGTCGTCAAAGATTTATGGAAGGTTATTACGGAAGCGCTGAGCAATTTGCGGACGAGTTCAACATGTTTCTTAGATGTATCGATTCGGACATTTAACTAGTTTTAACGACATTCCCAAGAAATTTGAATATCACGTCCGGGGTCAGGTTCATCTTCGTTGTTTTCCACCCGTAGCTTACATCATGGGTGTAAAGCCCAGAGAATGGAGTTTGAATCGAAGATGGCTCCTTATCCTGCGGATATAAAAGCGGGGATGTACCACCTCTACTGTTACACAGACGTGGTACAACACCAGGTGGTGGGTGACGCTTACACTCCTCTCTTGAGAATCGTCGATGTACAGGGAATGTACAGGGACGTGATCACACAATATTTCAACCCCCGCTTACTATCTGCCCGTGCTAAGAACCACATTGAAAACATTCACATAGAGATTAAATCAGATCAAAATCTACCCGTCGATTTCACTTTTGGCAAGACTGTATTGAAATTACATTTCAGATCCGTCAAAACTCTTTCTGGTGTATAAAAAAAATTATTCAGTCTCAAAACAGACCCTCAACGTTTTGTGAGTTATTATGAAAATCAAGTAGGGGGAGCACTTCCCGGCTTTTATGGGTCCCCTGTGATGTATGGGAGAGGTATAGGCTCTGTATTTAGACACTTGAAAGATTTACCTCTAAGCATCAACAGGGTAGAATTTGAGAAGGGTTACTCTCCGTTTGTCTTTAACCTCAACGCTGCTGAAGACGCCAATGCCTTATCCCCTGTTTCCAACAGAATTTAAGGCTTGAAATGAGATTCAGGGTACCGTTACCTCATACCACCACCCTGATCGTTTACGCTTGCTACGAATCTATTTTGAAAACCAACTCCAAGCGACAAGTGTTGGTGGATTACTACTAAAAGTCAAACTGACACAAAATGAATAACCTTCAGTTGAAAAGTCTCATGCATATTTTATTGGGAAATGTTTTCTGCAGAGTTTGGGCCTTGGACCAGTTGCCTTTACTGGCGTAATCTTTCACGCTCCCTGCCTACATGATTGTGAACACACATCCGGGACACAAGCCTGGAGAACACTGGTTGGCCCTTACTCTGGAAGAAAACGGAACAGGGACTTTTTTCAACTCTTTTAGAAAAACGGTGCAAAACCGTGTCATATCACGGCAGACAGCTCCAACACACCTTGTCTACGGCCTGCGGCCAGCATTGTGTTTATTATTTGTTATAGAGCCTGCCGTTTAACTTTTGAAAATGTTTTATCTTTGTAAGGTGGTGAAGACGAGGCATTAAAAAATGATGATACGGTGAGTCGTTTTGTGAAAAAATATCAAAGCTGTACAAGGAGTCGTAAAAACTGTCACCACACGGTCTGCTCTTTACAAATGTTTAAAGATTGTCACAAGCTGGATAAGAAATAAAAGATGCACACGCACAAAAAAGAAAACGGTCTCAAGCGTGCTTTTTTTCTTCTTTTTTTTTCCAACTATAAACTTTATTAAAATTCAATCCACGGATGTTTCTTCATCTCTTTATATCTTTTCTCCACTGGGGGTGTTTCTTCTTCATCATCATCATCATCTCTTCTCTCTTTGCGGGGCTTGCGCCATTGTGGGGCTAGGATGATTTTCTTCAGAGCGGTTTCAAAACCAGCACCAACACCACCACCACCATTCTCTTGCCCTTCCTCTTCTTACTCACCCCCCGTTCTGAGTCTGCTGTATAGTTTGCGAGCTTGAGGGTTATTCATAGAGGATAGGGGAATGTTTACCTCAATTAGAGTATTTAAAAAAAGCCATCCAAGCCTTCGGCGCCGGTCTCTGGAATTTTTTATTTTTAGACGTGGACAAATGTTTAAACAGGTCCACTATATGAGACAGACAGAGAACTTGCTGCGACTCTGCTGCATTACTGATCCTGAACAGCTCTGTCCTCCACTGTCTGTCAACACTCACCGGATCCGTCTGTGACAGTGGGAGTGGAGAGGACTCACGAGCTCTCACGAATTCACACATAATCGCGCGATATATCAAATCTAATTAAAATCAAATCAGATCAATTTTTATAGTGCTAAATCATAACAAAGTAACATTAAGGCATTTTACATATAGAGCTCTAGACCAAACTCTTCAAAAAATTACTTAAACAGACCCAACAGATCCCCCCGTGAGCAAGCACTTGGCGTCAATTTTTGTTCGACTCTTGGAATTAAACGAAAGTTTAATGAAAGTCTGCACTTCAATTGCATCTCACTTGTTTAATTTAAAATGCAATGTTTTGGCATGCAGAGCCCAAATATTTCTGGGCCTAACTATATGCAAACTCCGCACAGAAAGGCTCAGGCCTGGGAGCCAATCCCGAATCAGTAGTTTCAATGTTGTATAACAAATATAATTGGCCTATCACTTGTGTTCCTCCTTTAGAGCTCTTTATTTTATTGTTTAATTAATTCATTATCAAGTACTGAATACGGCTCTCACTCTTTTCTCTATTTATTCTGACAGTGTCAAAACTCAGGTTGAAGAGCCATTCTTGGAACAGTGGGTATGTTTTTTTTTTTTTTACATTCATCCTATGTATAGACATGTGTGGTATCACAGATGGATATGAACTAGCTGCCATGTCTGTGCAAGGAACCCTATATGAGATAGTGACTGATAAAAAAGAGTTTGTGCAAGGGGAGATGTGGGGAAAAAGGGAGTGCTGGTCCAGGGGAATGAAGGCCAGGTGAATGGGTCCAGGAGGGAAGGTAGCTGCAGGGGGGCTTGGGGAGATGGTTTGGCTGCCTGGCAGGCAGGCAGGCAGGAGGGCTGGCAGGCAAGTGGGCAGGAAGTTGGGCAGGTGGGCAGGCAGGCCGGCAAGCAGGCCAGGATGGGAACTGAACAAAAAGACAAACAGATTAGACATTGAATTCTCTGGCAAACAAAGCTGGTGCTAGTTGTCAAGTTTTAGGCTAGACTTGTTCCAATGCATAGACTGAAGATAGGTGTAGGAACTAAGTGCAGACTGGGTGATGAGCTGATGGAAACCAGGTGGCTTCATTGCAGCAGCAGGGCAGGTGTGAAGTTGGAGGCTGATTCAACAGAGGTGACAGGGTGCCGGAACAGAAACAAACAGTACAGACACACAAACACAACTGTCTTGGTGCTGGCCTTGTGACACTATCTTTGTTAGAATTCAGACCAGATTGAGCATACTGACCTTTTGATGTAAATAAAGTTCTGGGGAAAAGTTTGAAAAGTTGGCTGGACTGGTGAAGTACCTCGCAAAGTCCCAGGCAGCCAGAGATAAGCACCTGGAGAAGGAAGCAGCAAAACAAGAATTAAGATGGAAAAACATGCACCACCAAATTCAACAAATGCAGTCTTTGGTAAACCCTGCTATCCAAAGACCACCTGACCAAGAGCCAGATTTGGCTCCTACCTTAAACAAAGGAAATATTACCTGAAGAAACCCCTAAAGAACTGTATGTGCGGCCGAAGGACGTGTTCTCAAAATGGTTAAAACCTGAAAAGTCTACAAAACAAGAAGATCAGAGACACTGATCTTAGAGTTCCTAATGATGGTGAGCCCAGAGCTTTAAGTATGGATCTGTGAAAGTGACCCTGAGACAGCAGAAAAAGTAGCAGAGCTGGCTGAGGTCTTCTTGGCTGCAAGGAAAGGACCACACCACCTATGGACGAAACTCCACAGAATTCCAGAGAAGCCAAGACAGAGAACATGGACGCAGAGACCAAGCTCAAGGTAAGTCCAATGTGGATGAAAGGGGTTTTAGTCATAATGGGGCTGTGTCTAAGCAATTTACATCTAGCAATTACCAAAAGCCAAATCATGCAGCTTGCATAAGCGCAGTAAAGAGGTCAGATACTACAGGTGTAATGGCTTAGGCCACACCCAATATTCATGTCCACTAACCAATAAGCCAAAGCCTTCCCTTTACTGTGCAGTGCCTAGGCCTGTTTTGCACAGCCATATGGCTGCAACCCAGAGAGCTCTGACTGCCCCTGTATTCATTAATGGCCACCGTACTATGGCACTGTTGGATACGGGTGGGTTGCAATCTGGAGTTTCTTCCAATTTGATGTCAAGGGAAAAATGGAGTGGGGACAAGAATAGTATTAGCTGTGTTCATGGTGATGAACAATAGTATCCAATGGCAGATTTGTATTTAACTGTTGGAGGCCAAACTTTTCTTTAGCCCCAAATTTGCTATTTGGTGTGATTCTTGGCAATAATGTGCGATTTAGTGCAAGAGTCAGAAAAGTTACCTGAAAACCTAAATCTATCTAAAAACTTACTCAAAGACCTACCTGTGAATGTATCCAAAACATTATCTGTAAAATTACCTGAAAAAGTGGAGTCGCCTGCAGCTTATAACATGGTTATTACCAGAGCTGCTAAAGAGTGAGAGCTAAAGAGTTCTGACAAGAGTTGTCATTCTGGGGTTAAGATCTTGAACCTGTAAACTAAACAAAAATTTGGGTTAATGTGGTTTGCTAGCCATGACTCACAACATTCAGAGCAACCCGCTGAGGAAGCAGATAGATGCCACCTTGCTTTGGATGACGACTCGACCAGCCACGCAGAGGGCAGAGAGGATCTCCAACGAGAGCGGCCCCCGTTCTTTCGTTGTGGCCTCCCAAGCTAGACGGTCCTCGGCTGAAGTGGCTCCACTCTTCAGCAGCAATGTTGTCTCTCATGCATATGGCTTGGTAATCCACTTAACGTCCAAATTAATCTCTTCTCTTCGAAAACAAGCAAAACAGAAAAAACAAAAGCAAAAACCACGGACAAAAAAGGAAAGGTGGATGGGGACGGCCTCAGCTCAAGCAGCCGTGGTTACCAAGGCAACTTGGGATGCTGAGCCTGAGTGCAGTGCAGCCAAACTTGTCCCGATCGCCAGCGGTCTCTACTATGAGTCAAGACTATGAGTCAAGGTCGGCAAGAGACCAAGTCCCAACTTCTGAATAGACAAAAAGGGAACAAAAGTTTGTTTTAGCTCTCCTCTCTCCATCTTCTTCTCAACTTCTGCCGATTATAAAATTTGGTATCTATTTATTGGAGGGCTGACCCATGGGCGTGGTCTGATTGTCAGTGTGAATTCGGTCCAATCATACTTCTCTTCCTAGCTCCTCAGCATGACAAGGGTGGTTTTGGATTTCAACTATGCCTTTCGTTCACCCAAGTTTAAAATTATATCTTAACGCAGAGAAATGTGTCACTTTGATGAATACAGTTTTCTCTAACAGCGGGATACATCACCCTAGGCAAAATAATCAAATGGTTAACTCTTGCTCATGTCATCACAGAACACACAATACAATTGAACAAAGAGCATTTTCGTGTATGTGTTGATTGGCTGGGGAGAATCAGAATTGCATGAATATGGACAGTGGATGAAGTGTCTTCTTTTTTTTTTTTTTCTCAGACATTTATGAGTGAAATCCAAGTACTTAGGTTACGATATGGTGGCACCACACCATTGATTCCGATGGCTCACTGCCAGGTGGTGCTGTGGCTGCGTGATTGGAATAGTTCATTGTTCAGTGTAAGTCCTATCTCTGCCAAATTAGCTTGTAGACAAACGGTTCAAACAGCTACGAAGTCCTTTTTTTCTAGGGAAGTCAGTTTGGCATTTTTGCAGTCTCTTGTTTGATCAGAGTATCCTATTTCTTATTATATTAACATGTGTCCTTATGAGTATGGGTGCATTCCAGAGCGGCAATTGACATTTGTTACTTGATAAGGTTATCAGGTCATCCTGAGTGGAGGGTCAGAGAAGGGGTACCTCTCTGCGGGGTTAGGCAGGTTTATGCTGATTTGTGGCGCTGACTGCAATCTAGTGTCCTGGGAAAGCAGGATCTCTAGATGGGCTCACATAAGGGTCCAGGACGTCACTTACCAGAGATCTGAGAAATCTCTGTGGAGGCAATAGTCTCTTTGAAGTTTGAGGGGTGTGGGGAATTGGAATCGCCATCCCCCTTTTCTTCAGACCTCACAATACTTATATCCACATGGAGCAATGACACGAGGCGCCAGTTCTTGATGTCCTGCAGGTTTTTCTTTTTAGGCAGCAGGTGGAGCACTGCTCTCCTGCAGGAGAGGCCAAACACACATTAAAAACATCTCAGACATCTTGTTCTATGATCTCTCAGAACGCTTTATAGAACTCTACAGTGAGCTCGTCCATGCCTGGGGCACGGTGGCCCTGCATACCCTGAAGCTCCTGCATGCAGAGTGGGGCAGCGAGCTGTGAGTTAGTCTCCTCTGAGACTTGAGGCAATTCATTAAAGAACTCCTCCATGAGCCTCTGCTCTTCCACGTACTCACTTTTGTAGAGCTCTGTGTAGAGACCCACAGCTTGCTTCTGTATCTGGCTTGGTTGAGTGATCTCCTGCCTGTGTCAGAAAGCAGTGTGTGGATCATCTTCCTCTGCCCATTCTTTTTCTCCAGGCCAAAGAAAAGACCAGAAGGGGCATCCATGTCCCTGATGTTCTGATACTGGGACCTAACTAGTGCCCCCTGTACTTTAACATTAAACAGGTTGGCTAAAGCCATTTTTTTTTACTTTGAGGCTTTCAATACAGTCTTGATTTCCTGTGGACTAAAGACTGGTGATGTCTTTAGTGACATTAAGAGTGCGCTGTTTACAAAGGAGTTGGATTTGAGTCTTACCATGGTCCCACCACTGCCTATGACTACTAAAATCACCCTTCCTCTGTCTAAAAACACCCTAGAAATACTTTAAGACCTCTCTAAAATTTTTATCATGCACTAAAACTAAATTAAAATGCCAATAAGCGCTTTTAGGTTTAAAATTTCTGATTAAAACCTTACATAAGAGCAAATAATGATCAGAAAAAACAGCTGGTACAATAAAATCAAATCAAATCAAATCAGATTTATTTGTATAGCGCCAAATCATAACAAAGTTACATCAAGGCACTTTACATATAAAGCAGGTCTAGACCAAACTCTTTATAAATTTATTTAAAGAGACCCAATAGATCCCCCAATGAGCAAGCACCAACAGAACCAGACTCTGGGGGGCGGGGCGGCCATCTGCCTCGACCGGTTGGGTTGAGAGTGGGAGAGAGAGAGAGAGAGATAGGCATTGGAGGGAGGGGGTGTAGGCAGGAACATGTTGCTGCATGAAGTTCATGGAGTTGAGCTGTAGTACAGAATTCATGAAATATGGGACCAGCAGGTGTTGCAGGAACATGGGATGGCGATGGGTCACCACCTGCAGGATGAGGACAGGGAGAGAGAGGAGAGGAACTGGGAGAGACTTTGGCAGAACATGGTTAGTAAATGCAGTATAAATGCTTAGAACTGGGTGAAACTGTGTTTTTTAAGAAGGATGGTTCTTATCAGCTCATGCAAGGGGGGAGGAAGGGAGTTAGTTAGTTAGGATTTTCCTGATGTTTCTCAGGTGGAAGAAAGCTGCCCAACTAACTTGTTTTATGTGAGGGACAAAGGATATGTCCTGGTCAAAAATTACTCCAAGGTTTCTTACAGTGGAGCTGGAAGCCAAAGTAATGCCGTCCAGACTGATGAGATGATTAGATTTTTCTGAGGTGCTTAGGACCGAGTACAATAACTTCCGTTTTGTCAGAGTTGAGAAGTAAAAAATTTCCAGTCATCCAGACTTTTATGTCTTCAAGACATGCCTGCAGTCTGACTATCTGAGTGACTTCATTTGGCTTCATTGATAGGTACAGCTGAATGTTGTCTGCATAGCAGTTGATGCTGTGTTTCCCTGATAATGTTGCCTAGAGGAAGCAGATAAAGAGTAAAGGAGGATTGGTCCAAGTACCGAACCCTACGGGACTCCATGACTGACTACAATACATGAGGAGGAGCTGTTGTTAACATGAACAAACTGATGTCTATCTAATAAGTAGGATTTGAACCACCTTAGCTGTACGGCTGTACATGTCATCACTGGTCCAATTGGGGAGGGGGCCGGAGAAAACTACAGTGTCCGACATCGTTTTAGCAAAAGTATTCACCGATTCCTCATAAATTTTTGTGACTTCCAACTGGCGAAATCGGGTGTCGTTACTGCCGACGTGAATAGCAATATTAGCATATTTACGTTTACCCTTAGCCAGCAGTTTCAGATAAGACTGAATGTCGCCTGCTCTGGCCCCCAGGATACACTTCACTATGAGAGGGGAGAACCTGTTGGAAACGTGAACTGGTCGGTGGTGAACCGGGGGCTGCTGCCTACGACTATGCCTCTTGTCTCAGACAGTCACCCAGCCGCCCTGACTAGATCCCGGCTGCTCGGGAGCCACTGGGGAGGAGGAAACTATCTTGGCTGCTGTATGAGCTCGTCTAGGTTGGCCCGCACCGGCTACAGGGGGGAGGCTAGCTACACTAGCATAAGTTGGGCTAGCTAAAGTGCGGAGCCGGGATTCTAACTCATTAATTTTCACCTCCATTTCTACCATCATCCTACATCTATGACAAGAGGTGCTATCATAAAAGGAGGCAGAAGAATAACTACACATGAGGCACACAGAACAGGAGAGGAGAGGAGGAGGAGGAGGAGAAGGAGGAACAGAGAGTGGAGACAGAGAGCTAGAGGACATTGCTAATTGGGTAGTTTGATTAGTGGAGGAGCAGAACCGGTTATAATCTTTGGAGAAATGGGAGATATTGACTTTTAAACCTAGTGTTGGTGTGAAAATAATTTGCTGTCGGATTAATCAAGTGAATTAGGAAATAGAAGCAGAAGAACAGTTGAAACAACACACGAGATGACACAGAGCACAGCAGAGAGCACAACCACCAGTGACCGGAATTGACGCAACACGCTTACCATCCACCTAATTCCGAGTACTTTTTTTTACTTTTTTTTTAACAAAATTAAAAAGATGTTTTTTTTAGATAAAGCATAAAGAGGATTGGTCCAAGTACCGAAACCTGTGGGACTCCATAACCGAGTAAAGTGCATGAGGTGGAACTGTTGTTAGCATGGACAAACTGATGTCTATCTGATAAATAGGATTTTAACCCCCTTAGGGCAGTTCCTGTAATCCCAATTTCATGTTCCAGTCTCTGAAGTAAAATATTATGATCTATGATGTCAAATGCAGCACTGAGATCTAAGAGGAGAAGTATGGAGGCTGATCTATCGTCTGAAGCCATTAGAATATCAGTGGAGACTTTAGCCAGCGCTGTTTCTGTGCTATGATGGGCTCTAAATCCTGACTGAAACTCTTCAAACAAACCGTTCCCATCCAGGTGGTCGTGTAATTTGTTTGCTATTGCTTTCTCAATGATTTTAGATGGGCTTTGATGACTGCGGTCTTAAGAGCCTGAGGTACATAACCCAAAGATAAGATCAAATTCATCAACTCTAGAATGAATGGCTCAATTAAGTAAAAGAATCTCTTTAACCCTCCGGTCGTGTTCACCCCCCCCCCTTACTTTAGTGTTCCCGGTCTGTTTTAACTGCTCTTAAATTAGCAGAAAAAACATTTTTCACCACCAAATTTTTATTCAACATTCTTTAGCTGTGAACAATGCAGTTACTTTATGTCTAATTCTATAAATTCATGTTAAACACTACTTTGAGACAGTGAAAATACAAATAGGCACTGAAAATGTATTACAAAATTAACATGTAATGTAAAAACTAAATGGAAAACCAAAGACCAAATTCAACATGAAGTCGTGTGTGTGTGTGCATGTGAATTCATGCACATGAGTAGCATGTGACACTCAGGTGAGAGTGGGCCTTGCAAACATACACATCACATTTGCAGCATCTAGTTTTGTTGTCTCTCGGGACACAGAGGTCACAGTGCTTCTTTTTCTGCCCATGTCCTTGTTGGGGGAGAGCAGCCAGCGCAGTGGCTGGGGCTGGGGCTTGCTCACTCCTAACCAGACTGGCAGAGGCTGGTGTGCGGGCAATGTGCTGGCGCCTTTGAATAAGAGGAGTCACCAAAGCTTTCCCCAGCTCTGCTAGGAAAAGTCTCCTCTTGAAACTTTTCTCCTGATTCCAGGTTTGGTCGATGGCTGTCCACACCACATATGTGTTGAAAGCAGACACATCAAGGATGTTATGGAACAGTGCCACAGGCCAGCGGGCTGTCATTTGCTTGCAGGTGTATGTACCAGTAAGCTGCAATAAAAGGAACAATAAATAAGAGATTGGGAACAATATTGAATCTGTCGTACACAAAATGCTATGATTCACATAAATAAAAATAAAATAAAATGCATGATGGATGAAACTTTGTCACGCCGAAAACACGGTGAAGTGTGTTGCAGGGTGAGGACCCAAATGCAGGAGCCGGAAACCAGGTAGGTGACAATGAAAAACACTTTAATAACGAATGGACAGAGCAGGAACAGAATCTGACAAGGACTAAACAGAGCATGGACAGCAAGGACAGAGCATGGACAACGGACCAGCAACAAGGACCCAACAAGGACTAGACTGAAAACAGGACTTAAATATACAGTGCTAGACAAGACACCGGTGATCCACATTAGGGCAGGGAAGGCAATCAAACATGGGACACAACCAGGAAGAAAAGTTACGGGGACCACAAAGGAACCAGGACTACAAAATAAAACAGGAAGTTACAAGGACAGAACACTAAAACTCAAAACCTGACAAAACTTTACATTACCTTATCAAGGCAGTCAACGCCTCATTTGTTCTTCTTGTACTCGTGGATCATAAGGGGTTAGGGTTAGGCCCTTCCAGTAATGGGTTTCCCCATGTATACCTGCATATTCCAGGCATAGCTGCTCCTGGCATCACATGCTGCCCAGATCTTTATTCCATATTTCCCTGGTTTGCTTGGAATGTACACCTTGAAGGAACAGCGACCTCTGAAAGGAACCAGGCGCTCATCAACTGTCACATCAGGGCCTGGATTGTACATAAGTGGTAGGTGCACCACCCACTTGTCCCAAATGTTCCTGATGGCAGCCAGTTTGATACACGACCCGTCCGCTGGCGAAATGACACTGTTATCACATCGAATAATTCTTGAAAGGACATGAAACTGTTGTAAGGACATAGTTGCCCGGAATATAGGCCTCCCACACTCTGCATCCCTCAGACTTTGTAGCCTCATTGTTTGAGCGTTATACTCCAGCTAAAATCAACAGACCTATGTAGGCTTGGAGGTCTACCAGGTTGATTTCTCTCCAGGTGTGCCCAAACACACGCTTGTCATCCCAAGTATAATTCCCTCACTGGACTCTGGTAAAGAGTTGGAAGCTGGACTTGATGTCGTCCACACGAGATGTTGCATACCGTGTTGGTCCTGGCATCATCTTTATGATGTTTTCCACTCTTGCTCTTCTTCCTCTGTCCTGGGGGGATGAAGACCAGAGCAAGTGTCCACTCTTGGACTGGAATGTCTCTTCAGGTGCCTCTCCCTCTCCATCTGTTGACTGGTCAGTCTCCTCAAAGTCTGGATCAAAATCTAGGTTGTCTTCCACTTCCAAGACATCCTCCTCTATCTCTGGTTCAATTTCAGTGCCCTCTTCATCATATCCAAAAAGCTGGACCAGAACCTCTTCGACAGAGAACCGCTAGGTCAGTGGCCTACTCATTGTGCTCAGAGTAAATGGAGTGCAAGGCAAACATCATGCTATATATATGGGGTCTGTGTGAAGATGATATATTGATTCATTGGGAAGTTGGTTCACATGGGAGGATCGGCACATAAGTGCAGGAAAGAGATGTGTGCCAGCAAAAGACATTGTTCAGTCTGAAATGTGTGTGTGAGTGAGTGAGTGAGTTGGGGTGGTGTGTATGGGGATGTTTTCTGTCTGATGGATGAATATAGTCTGGATACCCATTAATTTGCTATGGCGGTCACTTTTGACCGGGAACACCACAGGTGTAACAAGGTTGATTAAAACGCTCAAAATTCAATGAAAGAGGTGATCATTACTTTTATATGTTCAAGTGCATAGTGTGGAGGATATCATAAGGCCTTGAGGCAATCAGATGTAAAACACAATATTTATGAGTGTTTTAAGTTGTAAATCGGTCAGATTTGACCCGAACACGACAGGAGGGTTAAAGAGGCTAGTTGGTACTGGGTCTAATAGACAGGTTGATGATCTGGATGATGAGACCATAGAAGCTAGCTCTGAGAGATTCAGAGATGAGAATGATTCCAGATGTGCAATAGGCACTGCAGTTGATTCAGGAGTTGCTGTATTCAGTAGAAGTTTATTGTCTCATGTAGGTAAGCGCTGATGAATTATTTCTCTAATTGTGAGAATTTTATCTGTAAAAAAATCCACAAGATCATCACTGCTGAGAGCTAAGGGGATCACTGGTTCAATTGAGTAATGACTTGAGTTCAATTGAGCTACGACTCTCTGTCAGCCTGGCTACAGTGCTGAAGAGAAACCTGGGGTTGTTCTTGTTTTCTTCTATTAGTGTTGAGTAATATGAACTTCTAGCACTGCGGAGAGCTGTTTTATACGTTTTTAAGCCATCTTTCCAGGCTTGGTGAGACTCTTCCGACTTACTGGAACGCCAATTTCTTTCTAATTTCCTTGATGTCTGCTTTAAGGCACGATTTTGGGAACTATACCAGGGAGCCAGCCTCCTCTGTTTGATTACTTTCTTTTTGAGAGGGGCAGCATCGTCAAGATTTGAACACAGTGTGGCCATGGTGCTAATCACAAGATCCTCAACCTGTGTATGGGAGAAATCCTCATTTGAATTTAAATATGGCATTGTTGGAATTGATGACCGAATGTTCTCTTTAAATTTAGCCACAGCATCAGATAAACATCTTCTATTGCTGAATTATGTGCAGCCACATAAAGTAAACTCGAATGTAATAAGGTAATGGTCAGTCAGAAAAGAGTTTTGAGGAAATATTGTTGGCTTTTCAATTTCAATGCCATGTGTTAGAACAAGATCAAGGATATGATTGTAGCGGTGAGTGGGTTCATTCACAAGCTGGGAAAAGGCAGAGGTTGGTGGTGGTTGGTTGGAGGTAAACAGTTGTTCCTGATTGGGGCAGCTGGGATTGGCTGGTCTGCAGACAGGCCACACCAATCAGGAATCCAGGTGGTGATGAAGGTGGAGCCATCAGGTGCCTGGAGGCCATGCTAATCAGAGCGAGGACGTTGGGCACACACACACACACACACACACACACACACACACACACACACACACACACACACACACACAGAGCCTAATGAGTTACATATATCTCAAGTTTTAGCATTCCTGTGATTTTTTTTTTCTACCTGGACAGAGCAGCCAACACATTTTCTGATCCCTTTTTGTGTTGTATCTGCAGGTTATAGTCCTGCAGGAGCAGAGTCCACCACATCAGTTGCTGGTTGCGGTTGTACATATGGGAAAGAAATGTCAAAAGGTTATGACCAGTGAGTGCCCACAGCTAAGCAAGGGTTTCGTGCTCAATTGTGGAGTAGTTGACTTGGTGCTTGTTACATTTTCGGGAGAAGTAACATACTGGAGGGTCTACCCCATCAGCATCTTCTTGCAACAGCACAGCGCTGGCGCCAACGGCACTGGCATCAACCTCTAGTTTAAAGGGGCGAGAGAGATCAGGAGCGGCGAGTGATTTTACACATTGAAAGGCATGTTGGCATTCTGAAGACCATACGAAATCAACCTTTGGACTGAGCAGGTTGGTTAATGGAGAGGTCATAGTGGAGAAGTTACGGCAAAAGCTGCGGTAACAACCAGCCATGCCTGTGGTGGGTACGGGGAACTCTGAAATGGCAGAAACTTTTGCTTCCACTGGCCTTACTTGGCCCTGCCCCACCTGCCTTCCTAAGTATGTGACTGTAAACTTTCCGACTTCACATTTAGCCAAATTAATAGTGCGTGATGCACTTGCAAGGCAAGTAAATACCTGCTTCAAGATCTGAATGTGTTCCTCCCAAGTGGAGGTATACACAATCAAGTCATCCAAATATGCATTGCAGTTTGACAAGCCTGTCATAACAGAATTTACAAAACGCTGAAAGGTGGCTGGAGCGTTGCACATACCAAAGACCATAACAGTATACTGCAGGAAGTAGTCAGGAGTTACAAAAGCAGAAATTTGAGATGTGCACTCAGTTAGTGGCAGCTGCCAATAGCCTTTGAGGAGATGTAGTTTAGTCACAAATCTGGCTGTACCCAAATTAGCTACACAGTCCTCCATCCGAGGCAGTGGATAGGAGTTGGGGACGGTAATGGCATTTACTTTGAGGAAATCAGTGATAAAATGAGGTGAACCATCGGGTTTCCCTTCAAGGAGACACGGGGAACTCCAGGAGCTGGAGCTGTGAATGGCTAACCCGTGCTGAAGAAAATACTCAGCCTCCTTTTTCATCAGCTCACGTTTAGTAGGGGTCACACAATATGGATGTTGCTTCATGGGTCGAGCAATGCTAACATCAATGTCATGCTTAGTAACCGTAGTATGGGATGGAACATCACTGAAAAGGCAAGGGAAACGATAGATTAATTCAGTGCTCTGGTGACAGGTGGAATAACTGAGAGGGCAAAACTGCCAACATTTCAGAATTTGACAGTCGAGCACTTGGACGTGAAGATGAGCGTCATATCATAGGGCAGATCATGGGCATCGGACACAATTAACGCACAGCTATGGGGAACTACAGATGACTGTGTGGACTCAAACACTTTGGGGCTAGTTTGGGGAGCCTCTCTGGAGTTATACAGCTTTAACATATTGATGTGACAAACACAGTTTTTGCGTTTTCTCTTGGGAATGCAGATTACATAATCGGTGTCGCTGAGACGCTGATAGATGTTGTACGGACTGTCGAGGGACAGCGGAGCGGTCGAAACAGCGCTTCATCACAGCTTGTGAGGAAGACAAAGATTATCGGACCGCGGGGTGTGTGACGGAAAACAAGGGCAGTAGGACTAAAACCAAGGAATTCCTGTACGGCTTCACAGGCAGGAAACACAACAAAAAGTTTCCAACACCTGTTTGAACAATTTGGATTTGAAGTTTGTGCCCTAGTCTGACTGGATTACACAGGGAAGTCCGAATGTGAAAAAGAATCTGGTTAGTGCTTTAACAACAGAAATGGGAGTGATTTTCCGCATTGGGATTGCTTCAGGGAATCGGGTAGCAGTGCATATGACGGTGAGTAGATATTGATTTCCACTTTTGGTTTTGGGAAGTGGTCCGACGCAGTCTATTATAATATGGTCAAATGGTTCTCCGAGCAGGCAATTTGGCAGGTAGCAGGAACGGCAGTATTTGGCTACATCAGATTTTAATCCGGGCCAGCAGAAGTGTTTGAGAATTTGCTGGTATGTTTTTGTAATGTGTAGGTGTCCAGACCACGGACTTTCATGGGCCACACACAAAACATGTGATCGGTACACAGCAGGCACAACTATCTGAAATACAGCGCTCCATTCACCATCCGAAAAGGGAGGCAACCATTTACGCCTAAACACACCATTGTCTAACACATACGTCACTTTTGTGCCCTTTGCTCTGTCGGCATTCACCACAGTTGAGAAGCATTTCTTTAGAGTCGGGTCAGCTCTTTGCGCAGCGCAAAGGCAATCACGAGACAGCGGGAGCGACGAGCCGCCAGGGGAGGTTATTTCAGAGCTGGCAGGGAGCACCTGCTCAGCGGCACTTACACCAAGAGTGTCGACAGTGCTCTCTGTCTTATTTTGGGTTTCTACCTCTCCTGAAAAGGCAGACATCAGCACACTATCAGAGAGAGAAATATCATTAGTTTTACAAGCCTCTGCACGAGTAATCACACAAGATGGAAACAAATTAAGAGATGGCATAACTTTTTCTGGTTGTGGGCACTGAGGGATGTCCAACACTTCCAATGCGGGGGTAACTTTATCACGGCTATGTCGTTACCCATTAAAAACACGATGCCTTTAATTGGTAGAGAGGGGCAGATTGCGACGGGGAAGAAACCATTTACCAATTTCGAACAAACGTGTGCGATGTACCAGACAGAGAACATAACCCACCTCAACGCCACGCAACAGTACCATAGCCACGAGAAGTGGTTAGGGTACTGAAATATTAGAAGTGGGTGTCACGCAGAATGCGCACGGTGATCACCAGGCTCACCTGTCAGTGAAACTATCCCATCAAAAATGAAAAGGTTTGAAACAGGCATCAGGGGTTTCACTGTCCGGGGCAACACTGAAACTGAATATAAAAATATTCCCTGTCCTGTTTTTTTGAACTAGGGGGAGGAGAGTTTTGCTGAACTGGGGGCTGACGAGGCTTTTCAACAGAGCCTGATGAAAAAACTGTTTTATGAGTTAAAACGTTAAAAAGTTGCGAGACTTTCTGCTCATTTATGTACACAACAATACATTCGGATAGTCACTTCTTTAAGTCCTCCAGTAAAACCAACTCCCTCAAAGCATGAAAATCACTGGCTTTACAAGCTGTACACCATTTATCAAAAAGAATTCCCTTCCCCCTGGCAAATTCAACATAGGACTGGGTTGGGGCTTTCTCATGATTTAAACATTTATGTCTGTAGGCTTCAGGGACCAGTTCATATGCCTGCAAAATGGCAGCCTTTATTGAGTCGTATTTGAGACTTTCTTCTACCGGTAATGCAGCCACATTGGAACAAAAGAGCCCAAACTTCAGGTGGCCATTGCAAAGCTTGTGCAATGCGCTCAAACGTGCCAAAATAAGAATCCACCTCAGTCTCACGAAATGTAGGCACCAAAACATCATTTTTACTAACATCAAAAGCACTTTGTGGGGAAGTGCTGGAAGAAGAAGACTTACTCACCCCAGAAGTGACACTCTGTATCTCAGTATCTGAGAAAACCTCTGAGATTCAAGCTCCATCTCACACAGCTGTATAACCTTCTCAGCTTCAATCTTCAGTCGTTTGACCGCTAGTTGGTAGTGCAGTTCAGCCTGCTTGTCTCTAGCCTTCTTCTAGAATTCCAGTTGGAGATGAGCAATTCAGACCTTTAGCTGAGCCTCCCTTTTTGACCCAGAGTGGCTGAGGGTAGGAGGGTCATAACGAGGCAGTGTTAATGGTGTCCGTGGCCGCTTCTCCTCTGAAACCTCTACCCCACCACACTCAGGAGGATCACTCTTGAGTAGTAGACTACCAGCCACTTCACTCAGGGTGCCATCCTCTAGCACAGCTGACTCTGTCTGTACCGGCATTTTAATAAGCTCCTATTCCACCAACTTACCAACAACCAGAGCCTTAAGCTCCTTTTTCAAAATTGGTTTGGCATATGTGAGACTGAAGTGATTTGCTATTTGAGCCAAATCATCCTTGCCACAGCTGTTAATCAAACTTAGGGAGGGATAAGCTAAAAAGTTATTCAAATCAAAGTGAGACATCACTTACCAAAGTCCAACTAACCGAAATTTTCACAGTTTAAGACACTAGACAACCTTTTAGATCCAGGAAAATCCTTTAATGGACTTAAGATAGATCCCAGACGAGCCCCCACTTATGTTACAACTGGGAAAGGGATGTAACGCAAAGAACACAAGTGCTAGTGGGTATGATGTTGTTTATAGACTCAAATTGGAAACTGGTTACAGACAAACAAAAATAAACCAAGGAATGGGTCACTGGGTGCTACTTTAAATCAAAAACAGAATATAACCAAAAGAGGACTCTCTAAGAGCTATACCATACTATTTGGACTAGCTTCAACACAAAAGGAGAAGACTGGCTACAACTAGCTACAAACCAAAATACATGAAAACAGCACCCCTAAACCTAAACTACATAATAAGCCCAATGGCTACAATGGAGACTAACAGAACAGACAGTCAATAACTAAACTAAGCCTGGCCTCTACTTCCAAGGTTCCATCAAGTATAAATCTTTCCACCATCCACATCAGCTATTTCAAGGTCTGCTAAATTGGTTTTCAAGAACTGCAAACGCCACAACCAAAGGGGCAAGCTGTCCCGCAGTCAGCCGTCCAGACTGACAAGCTGGCAGAGGTTTTAAACAGTTGTTCCTGATTGGGGCAGCTGGGATTGGCTGGTCTGCAGACAGGCCACATCAATCAGGAATCCGGTTGGAGATGAAGTTGGAGCCATCAGGTGCCTGGAGGCCATACCAGCGAGGAGGTTGGAGCCATCTGGGCAGGCAACTTGGCAACTGAAAAACATTCTCACACACACACGAGTGGGCAGAGCGGTGGCCGTAACAGCCTGACTGAAATATTGCAGCCAACCCCCACTCAACCTGTGGTATGAGGGATATGAAAATTAACATGAGGGGTGTAGCTTCATTAAGATTAACATACTCATCCTGTTGCAGTCAGGTTTCTAGTAGAGATTTTGATGATAGTGATCAAATATTCAACAGTCCACATTTGCAGCATTGTTTGAGATTTTGTGGCTGTTTTGATTTCAGTTAAATTTTAGTTTTTAGCTCCTCTTCTGTTTAATTTGGGTTTAGTTACTTTTCTAAATTTGGGTGGTGGGGTGACAGACACAGTTTCTATCGACCTAGACATAGACAGAGACTCTAGTCTATTCTCGGCAGGTGACCACCGAGGAGCGTGTTAAACTGTGGCTCTGCCTCTTTGTCTTGACCCGGGATTGTCAGGGTTTTGGATTTCTAATAAAATCGGCCATATTCTTAGATATGAGAGCGGCCACGTCCATGGTGGGATGGACAAATCTCTCCTAATCAGACCAGGTCTCCCCCAGAAAGACTTCCAGTTATCTATGTAGCCCACATTGTATTCGGTACAGCACCTCGACAGCCAGCGGTTAAATGACGACATGCGGCTGTAAATGTCATCACTGGTCTGATTGGGGAGGGGGCCGGAGAAAACTACAGTGTCCAACATTGTTTTGGCAAAATTACACAACGATTCCACATTAATTTTTGTGACTTCCAACTGGCGAAGTTGGGTATCGCTATTGCCAACGTGAATAACAATATTACCATATTTATGTTTACCCTTAGCGAACAGTTTCAGATAAGACTGGATGTCGCCTGCTCTGGCCCCTGGCATACACTTAACTATGGCCGCCAGTGTTGCCAACTCCACGTTCCTCAGAATAGAATCGCCAATCACTAGAGTCAGAGCTTTTCAGTGGGTGTGTTGCTGGAAAGTGAACTGGGAGCTGCTGCCTACACAAGGTGACAAAGAACACAACCACGAGTGACTGGTAATGACGTAACAAGCTTACTGCAACCAGCAGCCAATCAGCCCATTGTCAGCTGCCTTGCTTCCTCTCCATTTACAAATGTTGTTGTTGTTGTTACAATTGTTATTGTATTACTACAATAATGTGTGTTTGTGTGCGTATGTGTGTGTACAGTAGTAGCAACAGGTGTGTCTCTGTGGACTTGTTTGGCTCCCCATTTTTTTCCTCAACAACTGTACGCATGGGTTTATTTTGTGTCAGAAACTCGTGATGCTGCCTCTTCTCTGGTCCTTCAACGTTGCTAAGTAACAGTGTGGAGGTTTCCCTACTCGACAACAGCTTTATAAGGGAGTGTGTGTGTCCAGCGACAGCACTGTCTTTCAATAATGCCAACGGTCACATTTACTGTCTCTCAACACATTCCTTCCTGTCTTTGTTTATAGATGTTTTTTTCTTCAAGAAAATAATATGGTGATAGAAAAAAAGCAGAGGAAAAGACAACATGCAGAGCTAACGTCAGGACAGGTGGGGTCTATTTTTTTCACAGTGGGGCTATTTTTATTGGATAATATGTATTTCTGATTAAATAAAAACTACATGAAATAGATTGTGTATTCCACTTTCATATTTCCTGATAACCATTTTATAAAAGCAATACATCACGATAGGCCGTGGTATACGCTCATTGTACCACAACCTGTTGTGATGTATTGCTTAATCATATGTCCTCCTTCCCCGTAATTTCAGATGTTCTTTGTCCAATGTTCTGTTTAAAGTGTATGGCCATAGCTGTGAGCTAAATCACATCAGCCAGCCTAAAATGTCTAAATGATAGAATATGTTTCCATGTTACACGTCAGTTTGTAGAGGAAAGTCTGAACAGAATACATAAAATTATATACGCCAAACTCAATCCAGCCCCAGCTATTAGTCCACAGTTCAACCTCTGAAGTCTGATGGATTCATGGGACACGCATGTCCTAAGCTGATGAAGCAGAGGATTATTGCAGTGTGGAGTATTCAGTTGTGGTCATTTATTTCCCAACTGTACACACGTACACACATACATACACGCAACCAACTCTATCAGGTCCAGCAGGCTCTGCAGAGCATTAACATCAAGAAGGTAGCTGGAACTGACAGTTTTTCCAGCTGAGCAATGGTGATGTGCGCTGCACAGCTGGCTACTGTCTTCACAAGCATCTTTCCTGGTAAAACTCAAAGTCCCAACCTGCCTAATAGCTACAACCATTATCCCAATACCACCACCATCCCAAGTCTGAATGACAGACAAATACATCCACTGATAAAGACAACACAATGGCAACAAATACAGCTCTCACCCACCTAAAAAGACACTATCAGCATGATACAGAGGAAATGGCCTAATTAGCAACACCAACAAAAACCAAGGAGGTACTTATAGACTTCAGGGTACACAAAAAAGAGCCTCATGCCCAACTACATATTGACCTGGAGCCACAGCATCACCAGTCAGATTAAAAAGACTAAGAAGGACCTCTTCTTACAGAGGAAAATTAACCATCTCCCACAGGAGATGCTGACAAACTTCTACCACTGCAACCATCAAAAGCACCATTACCTATGGCTGCACAGTCTGTTACTGCAGATGCTCTACAGCCATGCATAAAAGGCTCGCTGATCATTGGCCCCTCCCTTAATAAAGTTACCTCTCAACCTGTTACTTGAAGGTATTGTTGTTGCTACCATATTTTTGATGCTATTGGAGTGAAATTGCCAAAGTGAATTTTGTTATATTTTATGTGCAGTGACAATGATAAACTACACTAAACTATACTAAAGTGAATAAACATGGGCTATGTGTTTTGTTTGTTTTTTTGTCTAAATTCAGTGTGTATGTAACAAGTATGCATAACAACAAGTATGCGTAATAAGTATGTAGACTGTTGAAATAAATTAAACAGGCAGTGAACTTAACCCCTAAGCCTCATCTGAGTGTATTTCAATTTTATTCAGGATCAATGTTATTCAAAAACTCAGGGTTAAATGAAAGTCTGTCATCAATGTTTATGCATTCTGCCTGGACCAAGATCGTGTAATGGTGGTGATTGGCTGTTCATTGTCCTGAAACACCTTAATACCATAACATGTAATATGTTCTATTTCAAATTGTATCAAAGTGAATGTTATAAAAAATTTCCTGTTAAGAATTATTTTTGCTTCAAGGTATCAGTTTCATTATAAGTAATGTAATCAATAATTTCCGATCAATGCTCAGTCTTTGATGCCCCCCAGAGTTAGATGCCCCCCTTCTCCCACTCATGTCCACTTGAATATGACAGAAAAGTGCAGAGGGTAAATGGAAAAATGGAGAAATCCAACAGAGCAGACTTCTCATTTCTGCCTTTCCAATAGATCAAAGCTGCATTAGATGGCTAAAAATCATCAAACACCAAATGCTTTCAAATACTTGTCCAACCAGGATTTGATACCCTAAACAGATCTCTGCTGGATGAGGTGTACCCCTAAAGGGGTAAAAGATGGATAACTTTGATCACCTTCATTGAGTGTATTAGAACGTGGCCGTGTGGGCTGGAAACTGCCAAATACGAAACGCGGTCTGGCCCTTTAAAGCCTGGACCGCTCCATTCATATTAACAGGGAAGACCTGGTTGTCAATCCGTTTGATAGACTCAGGTATTACATAGAATGACGGAGTCCTGGTGTCAGGTTAGGGTGGGTGTATCCGGAAGGATGGAGGTAGTCTGCGTGGAGTGTCTCAGGGGCTGTCAGAGGTGGTAGAACCACGCACAAAGCCGAAAAACTTCCCGCTCGGCAGGCCTATGTTTCTGTGGGAACCTGGTTGTTGGCAGCCAATGTAACCGGAAACGTGGTCACTTTCACTTTCAAATTAAAAGCTATCTACGTGAATGAAATTTAACATGATAAAAAGGGTAAACTATCATCTCTTTCAGTCTGCTCAATTCTTCTTCTATTTTAGACTAATATTGGTTCATCCATGTGTTTCAACTTTCAACTGGGATTTTTTCCAAATGTTTTTAAATGCAAAATGCTCTCTCTCTCTCTCTCTCTCTCTCTCTCTCTCTCTCTCTCTATATATATATATATATATATATATATATATATATATACAGCATATTGCTTAAAATAAATCTCTTTCTGTTACTGAGGAATACGTGTCAGTTAGTTGCAGTCTCTCCTTCGTTACCCCAATTATGATTGTCAGAAAAGACAGACGCAAATCATGGTCTTATTGTGGAGGTAGGGACCGGAAACAGCTGTCGTGTTGCAGTGACGTGATATCGGAGATAAGAACAGGATGCTGTCAGGCCGATCAGACGCGCCGACCTAACGGAGTGAAATCACAGCAGCATCCTTTGTTTTCTGGAACTGCATGTCCAGGTAAGGACGGCTAACAAAGGCAGCTCTGCTGGCTTCCTATCATGCCCACAGTGACATATTTACAATGACGCTTCCCCCGACGTGACTTCTTCATTGCCAGTCACGTCGAGAATACGGCCATTGTTCGGTTTACTGTCAGACAGCTGAGACGAAGTCATGACCGCCGCATCAGTCTAGGGCAGGGGAGGGGAGGGGAGGTGGAGGTGCTCAGTGTTACATTAAGAGCTCACTGTCGGGGAGGCCGTCCACAGCTCGCTGCATCTCAGATACACTACAGTAGGTGCTGGAAATAATCCATGGCTGCGCTGCTGTGGCGGTGGGGGTTTGGCATTGCATTGCACTGCACCACCAGCGCGCGCACACACATACGCAAGTATATATAGTGACAATGTCGGCGTGCAGCTCCTGTGACACAGATGACGGATGAAGACCTGATCAGAGTTTTGTGGGCTTGTGCCTGTTTCTAATTTTATTGAGACAGCTCCTAATACGATTTTGCTGAATGTATTTTAATATGTTTCACTATTTTAACGATGTTTGAATGATATTGACACAAAAATGTTGATACTTTGCCAAATACTTTGTGTGAAGGTAAGTAAGGCCCCCCTAAACCCTATTGAGTTATATTAGGATTTAAAGTTTTTTAGGTGTGTGATACATTCGCTGGTGCTTCCAATGATTAGTGAAAAACAATGTCAGTGTGTTTACTCACAATTTTCATTCAGCTGATAGAGTCATGTTTGTAATTGAACTTTCAGCTCAGCAAGCCATTCTTAAATTCATCCTCATGATAATAACTTAGAATACACAGTAAACCTGGAATCTCTTGAGTCAGAGGAGGTGTAGACTGCACTACTGCAAGGTTCTTTAGGACTTTAAAACCAGTCTGGAAACCTGATCCGAACATGGAATGTTTCACATGGTCATTATTACAACATTTAACATCAAGATTTACTCCATAAGAAAATGAGAATTTGCAATAGTGATGTTCCTAATAACAGTTTCATCACAAACACAAAACTAGCAGCTCAAAATACTGCAAGGGGATTTTAAGTGTATGAGCAGTTTAAGCTCTAAAGAAACAGCAAGTGTGACTGTTACTGAATTACCCATAATGTAATACAGCTGGGGTTAATGTTTTTAATAGTGAGTGTTTAGTCCCTGTTGGTCTTTAGTGGTAAGTGATTAAACCATTTCCCACCGCTCCTTATTGTTTTGCTATACCTGTTTCACCGAGCCTCACTTTTTTCTCTCAACTACTGTCCGATAGTAATGCTGCGCTCCTCTCTGATTGAGCTCAGACAGGGTGCTAGGTTTTGGAGTATGTGTGCAGCACCTGGTGGTGTTGGACCCTGCATTCATCAATGTTGTTGTACTATGGGTATTATTAACCTCTATAGTCTGAGGGCACTTTGGTGGCTTTTGACTACTTTTGATTTTACTTATATATTTCACCTTTAAAAAGTGTTCACCTTTTTCGGTGTAATTTTTTCAGTATAGCCTCGTGTGTGACTTCATATTTATTTTTTCATTTTGACACACTGTATTCACACAGTGGACCTAAAACCACAAAAAAAACAAAAAAACAATCCGAGTAGGAAATAGTTGGAATTTTGTACTCTGAAAGCCAAATTCGTTCACCACACCATGTTTACAACTTTGAATGCAAATATAATGTACATTGTGAATTACTTTACAAAAGAATCAGGTATCAGGTATTTTTTTCTGCACCAAACACAACTAAAAATATTCAGGAACAACCTTGCTACATTTTTTATTATAATTCTGGTTTTACTTGGGCTATCGACACAATTTAAAAACTGTTTTATTCTGTTTTAGGACTAGATTGAACAATCCCTTGATTGATCTTGTATACCTAGGGTGTGATTGTACAGCATCGGCCGCCAGCTCCATGTACTTAACACTCCTGTGTTTGAAGGCCTCCTCCACACGATTCCCAGGGAACAGTAAGGTCTATGATGTAAGCAGAGTGAAGTGAAGAAGACCAGAGCTCAAAATCTGGTCTGAGGTTTGTTGTGGTGACCTCAGGTGAGAAGGAGAGCCTTTGATTATAATCTGCCACGATCTTCCAGTCTCATGCCCCTCTGAGCTGGCCGATGTAATTGATGATGTAGAAACTATGGCTGGCTTTGCACTTTCTCGCCTGAATTCTCTGGCAAATGCAGGATGGAAATATGGAGGAGGCAAGGCATTGTTCATTTAGTCTCCAGAATATCTGCTAGTCACTTAAGGAACTCCTTGCCACTGTCACCAAGTGCTTGCCCATGGGGGGATCTGTTGGGTCTCTTTAAATAATTGTATAAAGAGTTCTGTCTAGACCTGCTCTATATGTAACATGCCTTGATGTAACTTTGTTATGATTTGGCGCTATTCAAAATAAATCTGATTTAATTTGACTTAGTTGTGCCGCCGGGTGTGATGGCCCCATGAAAGGCTTGTCTAGCAGCCAACCAGAATGTGTTTGAGGTTTGTGGGAGATGGACAGAGGGGGCATGTGAGGTCTTTTGCATACCAACCTCTCCAGTCTTTGAGACTGGGACCTCATAGATGGTCAGGGGCCACATCAGCCAGGAAAGCAGCTCAAACTGTGGGTGCCTAAGTTTCATGCTGCCTGGGAGCATGGTCTTGGGAGTTTGGTCTTACTTTCAAGGCCACTTATGGTTTCCTACCTAAGGTGGTCCATTTGTTCTGTGTCCTTGAGCGTGGCATCATACCAATGTCGGAGACTCTTGACTGGCTTCTCCAACATTGTTGATATAGGCTTCTCACCAATGTAAAACCAGTGTTCCAACAGCTTTCCTTTGACAACTAAGATGCTCCTGGACTTGCCTGGCTTTATTAACATCTTGGCTGGATGTTGATGTTCAGCAGTCATCTCACACATGCCTTGGTTGTGGTGAGGATGGTCATATTGTCCATATAGGCTCTGATGGGATGGAGACAGATACGAAGTTTGAGCTTCTGTCCCCCTACTGCCCACCGGGAGGCTCAGATGATGACCTCCATAGCCATCATGAAATCTAGAGCTGAGATGGTGCACCCTGCCATTATCCCTAATTCCAGCCCTTGCTATGCTGCAGTGTGCCTTATCATGTGAATGAGATTTTGTCTTCAAGGTTCATGGTGCAAATTTGGAGAAACTGGTTGATAACCACAGAGTCCTGTTCCTTGGGGATGAGGAGGCCTCCTGCCCTCCACCACCTTCATCAGCCTCCAAAGAAAGTGTATAACATCTGGTGTTCTTATAAAACCGGTATGGGAATCCATTGGGCCCTGGGGAGGATGCACCTCTTGCCTGATGTATAGTTCTTTCCACTTCATTCCACTTGTGAGGACTGATGTCCAGCTGGTGTTCTGGAGAATGTATTGGTGGCATATCGGATGGAAGCAATGTCTGTCTGTCCTGCTGGCTGTCAGGGTGTTTCCTTCCGAAGTAAGTTTCAAGATTTTTTTTTTTTTTTTTTTTTGATATTTAGAGCTTTCTACATTTCCCCTTTTTTTCACCACCTTGCAGATTATCAGCCCTTCTCAAAGATGTAAGTTCTTGATTTCTGAGGTTTCAGGTTAACTCCCTCCTCCTCCCCCTCTGAAGCTTTCCTCTGTTGTTTTTTCAGTAGCCTTTCCTCAACTAGCAGTTCAATCTTCTGCTGTCTCCTGGACTTCATCAGGGTGGTTGATGTTTTTTTTTTTCACTTCATTTCTGCGGTTCCAAAGCCCTTAGCACCATACAGCAGGTAAAATAAGTATTTCACCAGATGTCGGTAACAACCCATGCAACCCATACATGCAAGGAAATCAAACCTTAGATATTCATAAATTAGGTTATGTGTGATAAAATGGAATGACAAAGGGGAAAAATTTTACACATGAAGAAATGGAGGTGCAAAAGGCAACAAAAGCCAAGACACCAGCTGAAATATATCAGTAATCAGAAAGCAATCCTGCTTCTTGTCAGTGCAAATTAATATCAGCTGGTTCAGTCCCAACTGATGGACTATAAAAAGGTGTCACACAAGAAACATCTCATGATGATTAAAAGCAAAAAACTCTCAAGACCTTCACAACCTCATTGTTGCAAAACCTACTGATGGCATTGGTTAAAGAAGAATTTCTAAACTTCTGAATGTTACCCTAACCCCAATCTGGAAGTGGAGAGCTTCAGAAAGACCTGGAATTAGCAGGTATAACAGTTTCAAAGAAAACAATAAGTAACACACTCAACAGCCATGGCCTGTATGCACGCTCACCATGCAAGATTCCATTACTGAAGAAAAAACATGTTGAAGCTCATTTAAAGTTTGCTGCACAACATTTAGACAAGCCTGTGAAATACTGGGAGAATATAGTCTGGTCAGATAAGACTAACATTGAACTCTTTGGATGCCATAATACACAACATGTTTGGAGGTCAAATGGCACAGCACATCACTCCAAAAACACCATACCAATAGTGAAGTTTGGAGGTGGAAATATCATGATGTGGGGCTGTTTTTCAGCATACGGCACTGGCAAACTTCATGTAATTGAAGGAAGGATGAATGGAAAACTGTATGGAGACATTCTTGATAAAAATCTACTGCCATCTATCAGGATAATGAAGATGAAACGAGGATGGACATTTCAGCAAGACAATGATCCCAAACACACAGCCAAGGAAACTCTCACTTGGTTTCAGAGAAAGGAACCAATAAAGCTGCTAGAATGACCCAGCCAATCACCTGACTTGAATCCAATAGGACATCTAAGGAAAGAACTAAATATTAGAGTTCATAGAAGAGGCCCATGGAACCTTCCAAGATTTGAAGAATGTTTGTGTGGAAAAATCAGCCAAAATCACATCTGAGCAATGCATGCAGCTAGTTTCTCTATCCAGGAGGTGTCTTGAAGGTGTTATTACCAACAAAGGATTTTGTACAAAGTATTTATTAAATTTATGTAAGTGTGTTAAATACTTTTTCCCTGTGTCATTCCATTTTATTACACATAACTTAATTATGCGCTGCTGTGCTTGGTCCTGCCCCTTCCTCTTGAGCAGGGGAATTGATGACATGTAGACTTTGGTTTTGTTCCTGCTGCTGAACTTCACTTGACTCACTCAACTTAAGAAGTCGCGGTCGATGGTCCCTGTTGCTCTGACATCAAACACTTTTTCCAATCTTGGTTTCTTCTCAAGTCTGCATAGAATGTTACTTTGCAGCTCTGTTGCTGAATTTCTGCAGTAGGTACTGTGTTGATCATCTCGATGTCTGTTTTGCTCCTGGGTCAATTGCCATGCACTCTGCCAATCATTATCCTCCCCCGCTCTTGCTGACTCTTGGGATGTTTTCTTTTTTCCATTTTTTGTAGCCAAGGATCAATGGGACTTGTAGAGTAGCAGTGCCTGGTCCTACCATATGGCCCAACAGGGTCTTTTCCATTCTGTCTGTTTTTTCCATGCTGTCTCCAGGTCTTTTCCTAGTGGCCAGCTGCTCTCTTCACAGTAGTCACCGATTAGATCCAGATGGTCAGTTCTGTTTTTTGGACTAGATGGCGCAATCACTTGATTAATCTTGTATACCTGGGGTGTGAGTGAAAAACAATGCCTCCAATAATGTGATTTCAACTCTGTGGTGAATGGGAGGGGGGTGTTCCTCACATTCAAATCAAATCAAATCAAATCAAATCAAATCGAATCAGATTTATTTGTATAGCGCCAAATCATAACAAAGTTACATCAAGGCACTTTACATATAGAGCAGGTCTAGACCAAACTCTTTATAAATTTATTTAAAGAGACCCAACAGATCCCCCGATGAGCAAGCACTTGGCAACAGTGGCATGGAAAAACTTCCTTTAAGAGGCAGAAACCTCGAGCAGAACCAGACTCAGGGGCGGCGGCCATCTGCCTCGACCGGTTGGGTTGAGAGTGGGAGAGAGAGAGAGAGAGAGTGAGACAGGCATTGGGGGGGTATAGGCAGGAACATGTTGCTGCATGGAGTTCATGGAGTTGAGCTGTAGTGCAGAATTCATGAAATATGGGACCAGCAGGTGTTGCAGGAACATGGGATGGCGATGAGTCACCACCTGCAGGATGAGGACAGGGAGAGAGAGGAGAGGAACTGGGAGAGACAGAGACTTTGGCAAAACATGGTTAGTAAATGCAGTATAATTGCTTAGAACTGGGTGAAACTGTGTTTTTTAAGAAGGATGGTTCTTATCAGCGCATGCACGGAGGGAGGGAGGGAGAGAGAAAGAGGGAGAGGGGGGAAGAGGGGGAGAAAGGGTGACAGAGAGAGAGAGAAGCTCAGTCCTTCCCCCAGCAGCCTAGGCCTATAGCAGCATAGCTAAAGAGTGGAGGGCTTTAACTTTTTAACTATAAGCTCTGTCATACAGGAAAGTTTTAAGCCTGGTCTTGAAAATTACTAAAGAGTCCGTCCCCCGGACAATTTGAATGATTTACAAAGAATCAGGTTAATACAAAAGTTGACCCATAGATGGTGTCCCTTTGGTCTATCATTAGCAACCTGAGCTTTAATCTTCTAATCTTGGCACGTGGTTGCATGTGTACTACATTCAAGTTAGAGCCTAAAATATTTGCTCTCCAGGATCTAAAAGAGGCACTCCTTAATTGAACTTTTATAAAGTTTCAATGAACACTTGTGGTCAAACACAGAATCTGGTCTCTGGAAATCTGCTTTTCAGTCTGAGAGGGTCGGTCACAGTCAGCTGTCCTGAGGTGTTATCCAGACTATGGATCCTTGAGTAGTATTTTTATCTCCAATTAGATTTAAAAAAAAAAAAATCAGTCTGCTCCTCTGACGACACATACCCCACCATCTTGAGAAACACAGACTATGGGAAGAAGTAAAGTTAGTGACTTGTGACTGTTGAATTAACAGCCGTTTAAATAACATGTAGATCAGAGGTCTTCAACTCCACCCTGGAGAGCTACTGTCCATGTCCATGTTTGAGATGTTTACTGCTCCAATACCCGAGTCAAATGATTGGTTCGTCTTCAAGCTGATACTGAGGTGAACAGGCCAGTCAAAGAGACAAATATGGAGCAGAAAGCGAGAGTTAAATAGCGAAGGGCAAATAGTAGCAAAGAAAAACTAGTAGCCAGGAAACGCAAGCAATAGATTAAAGAAGATGGGAGACGTGATTTACTCATATGGCAGAGAAAGATCTGGGGTGCAAGATAGAAAGAGGGTTAAAAGAGTACAGGTAGCTAAGTCTAGATGGCAAAGAGAAATGGAGAAATTAGTTAAAGAAAGAAGACAATTAAGAAAGCAGTGGAAAACACCTACAGAGGAAGAGAGGGAGGGAATTCATGTGTTGCAAGAGGAATTGAGAAGCAGGCTAGCAGTACTCAGAAGGGCCAGATATCTTAGGAAAAAAAGGAAAAAGAAAGAATATGTGAGGACAGTGTTTTACAGGGACCCATTCAAGTTTGTTAAAGCAGCAGTCTTTTGAACCGGGCCATGCAGAAAGAATAAATAACATACATTATTTATGTTTTATTTATTATCTGAATCTGAGCTATGTTTTATTTTGAAAAATGACCGGATTCTCTCCGTTACATCCGTCTATGACTCACTCTTGACTTGTCTCGGTCACGTGATACGTTACCGCTAAAAAAACAAGCTAGCGGAATGATTAAAAAAGGATAGTTTCTTTGTGAAGGGGAAAAGGCCCAGTGAGGAGACAGAAGAAGAGCCTGTGACTTTCATGAAAAAGAAAGCTGCATTTAGGTTCGGGGTTAGGGGGCAGAGAGGATGTTACGATGACGCTGCTAATAAAGTTGCATACGAGTACACAGTGGATTCACGTTTATTATGACATTTAGAAAATAGCACAGTTTTTATGCCGATCGTATAATTTTATTTTGTTGCATTTATACGCCACACCTTAAAGGCTGGTCCGTGGAAATATTGTCTGACATTAAACCGGTCCATGGCACAAAAAAGGTTGGGGACCGCTGTGTTAAAGGATTGTTTAACCAGGAAAAGGGAGGGCAGCTTAAAGCAACAAAGTTAGAAATAGAAGAGTACCTGAGAAATACATTCTGAGCAGAATAGAGTAGTACGGCTTCCACCTGACATGCCACCATTAGGGCAGACAGATCAGGAAATGGATGCTAGTGTCTTTAGTGTAGTCACACAGAGATTAGCTAGATATTTAGAAAGGAATAGCTTAATAGATACTTCAGTACAGAAGGCAGAAATACCAGGTTTCGCAGGGTATTAAGAGCACACTAGCATGATTTGGCACCAGATTTAGGCAGCCAAGAGTGAGAAAAGAGAATTGCATGTGATGTTCTTGGATTTTGCAAATACATTTGGGTCAGTGCCACATAGCCTTATTTGGGAGGTGTTTTATTATTTTAGAGTGCCTGGAGTAGTTGTTAATTTAGTATGAGCATATTTCCAGGATATCAGACTATGCTTAAACACAGCAGGCTTTACATCAGGTTGGCAGAGGATAAAAATAGGTATTATGTATGATTTCTCCATTAGGATTCACAGTGGCAATGGAGGTAATTATTAAAGCTTCCAGGTAGGTCGTAGTTGGAGTGAGGTGGCAGGATGGGATGTGTCTTATACCAATTAGGGTATACATGGATGATATTACGTTGATACAACCGTGCCATGTATGGAAAGAGTACTTGAAACTTAATAAAGACTTAAAGTGGGCTAGTATGAAAATCAAGCCTATGAAGTCTAGAAGAATCTCGACAAGTAGAGGGAAATTAAGTGATTGAAAGTTTGTAATAGATGAAGAGGAAATTCCAATAATTAGGGAAAAACCAGTAAAGAGTCCAGGTAGGTGGTACAAGGCAGATTTGCCTGACGGACAACAGGTAGTGCAGTTTCAGAAGGATGTTGCTGAGGGACTGGATAGAATAGATAAATCAGGGCTTTCAGGAAAGTTGAAACTATGGTGTTTGCAGTTTGAATCTCTTATACAGTGTCCACATCAACATGGGAAACAATCCAGATATCTGCTGCAGAGAAAATGGACAGATTAGTAAGATTTTACTAAGAAATGGCTAGGTGTTCCTAGGAGTTTAAGTACTGTGGCACTGTATGGGAAAGGAATACTTTAGCTCCCAGTATCTAGTCTAGTTGAGGAGTTTAAATGTACAAAGGTTAGGACAGAGCTCCTGCTATCTGTGAGTAAAGATGTGGTAGTGATAGTAAGGTGGTCCCAAACCCAACCAAGGGGAGAAAATGGAATCCAAGAATGGCAGTACAGGAAGCGAAAGCAACTCTTAGGCATACAGAGATTGTGGGTAATGTGCAAACAGGCCAGGGAGGCGGCTTGAGCCCAGGCAAACCAGTGTGGAGTAGAGCTGGTCCCAAAGAGAAGAGAAAGCTAGTTGTGGAACAGGTTGGTAGGCAGGAGGAAATATTAAGGAATGCAAAGGCAGTGGCTCAGTCTAAGCAGGGACAAGGGTTGAACTGGGAAGGTGTAGAGAAGAGAAAGCTTTGTTGGAAAGAGCTGTGGAGTATGGAGGAAAGTAGTATAAAATTTTTGATAGGGGTAACATATGATTTATTAAAATTTAGGAGGGTATAAGACAAAGCGTTGCAATTCAGTTTGCTCAAGAAGGAGGGAAAGTTAATAAGATAACAAGGAGGCAAGGCATCTTAGAGGATGCTAGTGACTGGGAGATGCAGGTGGATTTAGGAGGAAAGCTTGTTGTTCCCCAGGAAATAGCCTGTACAAAATTAAGGCCAGATACAATTTTGTGGTCAAGGAGTAGGATAGTATATTCCATAGAGCTGACTGTACCATGGGAGGATTCAGTTGTAGAAGCGTATGAAAGGAAAAAGCTCAGGTATGCAGATCAAGGTAAGGATGCTGAGCAGTGAGGATGGAAGGTTAGGATAGGCAGGGCGCAAGTTTGTTGTTAGTGAATTAGTAACTGAGTCTGGTCCATTTTTTGTAGCACAAGTTTCTTGTGTTTACTCCTTTTTCCATGTTTTTTTGTTGATCTCTCTTTGCAACCTGCCAGTGATCTATGTCTTCCAGGTTTTGTGCTTTCTGCTTGTTGTGGCCATTGGATGTAGAGTCACTGCCCGTCTGCAGTCTTGATGATTAATGCTTGATCATTTGGTCCCACACAAACTGTGTGGCTCTTACTACAGCTCCAGGGCTGAATATGCGGCATATGGAATTCATGCAATGTTATGTGATGAGATGCTTTTTCAGTAAGTTGGTAGGTAAGGACCTGATCTCTCTATCCAGAAATTCATCTGAACTGCTGTCTTTCTAGTGATCAATTTGAAACAGGGGAAACTGTCACCATGGTTTATGCTAATCTCAAGGCCTGAAGTAATTTTCTTAAACGTTTCCTCTGCAGTCTCCTATCTTTTCTATTCTTCTATCTCCACAATTGTCTCTACTCCTGTCTCCTCTCCTCTCTGCTTTTTTGCCTCCTCTCCTGCCCCCTCTGACCTTTACATGGACCCTGTCTCCAGAGACTGTTTTTGTTCTTGGTAAATAAAAATTAAGCCATTATCAGAAGGTTTAATTGTTTTTTCTATTGATTAATGTATTAATTAATTGTTTCCTGGTGATTATGAGCCCAGGGTTCTGAATGAAACAGATACTCAAAACGTCTAAGGTCAGAGATGAAAATCACAAGTAAGGTGTTGTGTGTTCTTCACTGGATCAAGCACACAGCAAAAGGCTCAGTGTTTGCAGGTTGCTGGGGTTAGGGTTAGGGTTACAAATCAGAAATTTACTCAGATATTCTTTTATAAAAGTGTTTATTTCAGAAAAGTGGGTGGTTGTCACAGCCCCAGAACACCACTGAAACGGATAATGTGTCATGCTCTGGTGAAGACAAAGGTTTGCGTTGTGTTTATGTTTTGGGGGTTTGGCTGTAGGTGAACATAATCCAGAGTGCTGCCTTAATCAGATTATACAATTAAATGTAAAAGCAAAGGCAATGTCAAGAAAAGCATTCATCTGGAATTACCTTTGAGCCAAAATATTCAAACAGAAATTTTAAGATATCAAACAAAATGCAAATTTGCAGTTTTGACACAAACCTCTCGGGTAGGCAGGTGCATCGCCATTGTCTAATGAGTTTTTGAGTGACAGCTCCATAGCTGGCGAGCTCACTCAGTGCCCCAGAAATTCTTCAGCGCACCAAGCTCTGCACCGACGAAGACACGCAAACACACACAAACAAGAGTCCTACATGATCGTTAACACAAAAACATTGATCATATTTGTTGTATGTGTCTTACTATATATTTTGTTGTTTTGTTATTATATAATATCATTTGTTGACTGAAATAGTAAATATATTTGATTGATTCGTCTTGACCACAGTGTTCACATTTTCCTGTACTGTGCTACTTTATTCTGAAAAGTGAGCTGTCAAGTCCAGTAAATCCACATCTGAGTTGTGATATCAGGTTCTCATCTCTTTTCCTTCTTGCACATATCATCTCTAATATGTTCCTTTGAAATCTGTCAAACCACGCTTTTGTGTTCTTTCATTTACTTCTGCCTTCTTTCCTATATGTATTTTGGTGCAATTTTGGCATTTTTCCGGGTTAAACAAAAAAAAAAAAAAAATCACATAGGGTCGCAACAATCACAAAACCACAGTAGGATCCTGAAGGGATCGTCTTATAGACCCTGCACACTCTCGTAAGCTGATTGAACAACTATTTAAGGTAATTAGAGTTCAAACTCTTAACCAAGGATACATGCAGACTGGAAGAGCTAGCACACAAGATTGATCTTCTGATTAGTGGACATCCCACTCTAAACTTCTGAGCCCCTCATTTAATCTTCAGCCAGTTTTCACCATTTGTTGCCTCACCCTCCTCAGTGAGCCACCAACCTTCTCCTGCCATTAGTTTTCCCCGGGTTTAATGTTGTGACAATAAATCTCTTAACCTTCAATACATCTTGTCTGTCTGCATTCAGCTGCCAAAACAAATATTACAATCTCAGGAATTATCATAGAAATCATGAGGACAAAAATAGGTAGGTATATTAACCAGTCCTTGTACTTTTGTAACCATGACAGCCAAGTTCTTGTGCACCTGCTGCCAAGGGGAACTATTACAGAAGACACTTAATTAACACTTGATTTAGATACAAATAGGAAGCTAACTGGGGTGTCTGGTTACTCCACAGTCAGTCCATAGAGTAGTAACCTTGACAGTGCTTGATTTTAATGGATCTCCCCCAGTGTCCAAGGAATGCATCCTAGAAATCATCTACTCACATGGAAGCATGGATGACACTAGGTTAGCTTCATAAACTGTGATAATCAGCACATTTATTTCACTGTCATGATTAAGTTTCCATGACAGTTGTAACATCAACTTTCAAATGTTGGCTAAATCATCAGCTAACACAAAAATAATGTCAGGCTGAGTTAGTGGGTTAGGGTTTTTGTCTTTGTCTTTGTATGGCAAACCTCTAACACTACTACACTGCAACTCTATAGGAAGATGTGAAAATTTTGTGAAAATGTGAAGATGTTCTTTATTCACTGCAATATGGAATAGTCTCATCATAAAGGCCAAAACAAAACCGGGCATTGAATGTTTACTTAATTTAGGAAAGTGTAGAAAAGTGACTCTAGACATCACTAGCAAAGATGGAGGATGGAAATTGAGGGACTACAGATAAATTAAAGTACCAATGCTCTTAACCCTTGCAGTAAAATATTGGGGTAAGGGGTGTTGCACTTCCTGCAACCCAACCCCACAAACATATAAACATATTGCATATAACCTATGGGCTAAGACAAAGATAGAGTGTTTTCTACCTAAAATATTAAAAATAATGAGAAACTTCTGGCAAGGATGACACTGATTGTCATATCAAAGAGCAATAATGTAAAGCCCTTACAGACTCACAAATCTGTACAGGCAGATGTGTTCAAAACAAGGTCTGTAAGATGCTTCCTATCAAAAAATGTGGCTTCCTCTGCTACAGAAATCAGAGTGTCTTTATAATCTGGGAAAGAAAAGCAGAAGAAGTAATAGTTATTGTTGTGAGGTCCAGAAAGGGGGGTGGAGATTTCCATCTCCCAAAGAGACAGTTGCCTCCAACAGAGATTTCAATCGCAAACAATAAATTGCAATCCATGCCACAAATCGGCAAAACCTGCCTAACCTCCCCACAGAGAGGTACCCTTCTCTGACCCTTCACTCGGGTTGGCCCAATAACATTATCAGGCGACGGCTGTAAATTGCAGCTCTGGAATGCATCCAGGCCAACAAGGACACAAGGACTGACCATTTTTCTACTAGATAGTTTGGCAGAGATAGAATTTACACTGGGACAATGAACTATTTCAATTATGTAACAACAGCGCCACCTGAATGACGAATCACTGGAACCAATGGCCACTGATGGCATATTCCTTTGTTTTAGATATAATTTTAAACTTTGGTGAATGAAAGGCGTAGTTAAAATCCAAACACCGCCGTGAAGCTAGAAGGAGAAATTTGATTGGACCAAATTCACACCAACAACCAGACCCCGCCAGTTGGTCGGCCCCCAATAAATAATCGACACAAAATTTTATCATGGGCAAGAAAGAGAAAAATAAATCGGACATTAACTGAATAACCAAGCCAATCACACAAAAGACAACATTGCCGCCAAAGAGGGCAAGCCAAACCTATAGCCACTTCAGCGTTCAGTCTAGCTTGACAGGCCACAGCAAAAGACCTCAATGTGGCTGCTCTCGTCAAACATCTCCTCTTCCCTTTTCATGACCAGGTGAATCGCCAACCTACAGTAAGGTTATGCTTATCTGCTCTCCCAGCTGGTTGTTCTGAGTGGTGCTATTAAACAATGTTGACCCAAACTTTAGCTTCAAACCCTTTCCATCTTCCTTCTGTCTCCGGTGGTGCCCATAGACTGTATTGTGGCACCATAGCATGGTGCGCTGAACAACTTCCGGGGCACTGAGTGAGTGCTCAGTGAGGTGTCATTGAAAAACTCATTAGCCAATGGCAATGCACCCGCCTACCCCAGAGGTTTGTGTCAGAACCGCAAACAAAAAAATCAGGGAGCACAAGCAGGGAGCAAATGGACATGCAATGAAAAGAGTAAATAAAAGAACAATACACAATTACACAGATAATTTGTTAGCAAGTTATGAGTTTTAATTTTGAGATTACTTTTTTTTTGCTTGGGCGAGTGTTATTCTATCTCAAATGTGTATTTTTGTTTGATATTTTAAGTCTTCTTTCAAATTTATAATATTATAATAATAATATGATAATAATTATAATAATATTCATGCTCAAAAGTAATTCCATACATTCATCACCTTTCAGATTTATCAATAAACTATTGCCTGTAATTACGAGGAGCGAAACCCATTCTTTGTGGACATACTAGACAGTGTGAAACATTTGCCAATTTTAAGATGATACTTATTTTACTGTTGATGTATAAACTTCATTATTTCTTGCATTCTATTATATTAATATAACACTTGATTTTCCTTCCCACAGCTTCAGAACTTGGACAAATTAGGGGAATCACACCTGAGTGTAGATGGATTATGCTGGATATTATGCAGATATTTTTGTTTTTATCAGAGCATGTTGGTGGCATTCATGTGTCATTACATTAGGCAGCAGCATCTGCAGTACAGGACAGCATGGCGGCATAGTGGTTAGCGCTGTTGCCTCACACCAAGAAGGTCACAGTTTCGGTGCTTGGGCCTGGGGCCTCTCTGTGTGAAGTTTGCATATTCTCCCTGTGCCTGTGTAGGTTTTCTCCTGGTACGCTGTTTTCCTCCCACGAGTGATAGGCGGATCAATCCCACAATATCGATATTGACATCACCCATTTTAGTGTCGACTACTACTACTACTAAAGACTACTAATAAATGTGAAATAAAAGTGTACGTGTCAATTCCAAATATTTGTAAGGTAACTTACTCACTCTCACTTACTCAAGTATTTTGTGCCGAAACACTAGAGTACGTTACCTGCTGCATATTGAACTGGTCCATCCAAGTCATGTGACCAGAAGACAAGCGAGTTGTGTGTGCTGACAGAGCGAAGAAAACTGAGAAATGGCCTACAGAAAGAGAAGCAAAATTTTTTTTTGAGATTCTTTCTGTACAAAAGTTTATACTTAGATCTCTTTCAGGAGCAAATTATGCTGGTCCCCAAAGGTATGGTTAGTTTGACAAAGTAAAAGTTCAAATGTGCACACAATTTTATTTAATTCATATTTATGTTTGTTTTTTTTTTTGTTGTTTTTTTTTACATTTCTGTCAGGATCATTTTTTTGTTTTGAAAATAATACTGCACAGCAAAAGATCGCTCAAATGTGTTTTGTTTTATTTAATGCATATGTATGTGAATTATTTGTTTAACTTAACTTATATTTTGAACTGTGCACAATAAAGTTGTTACATGGCCAGTATTTGGCGTGATTTGTTTTTAAGGGTACTAATATTTTGATTGAGAAAAAATTCACAGATAAGAAATTACCAGTTTTTGGTATTGAATATTTTATGCAAAAAGTAATCGGTAATATCTCAGATCTTAAAAGTGGGGTATTGCCTACCACTACCTCCCACCATCCAGTGGTGGACAATAAGAGATATTGAGGGGTAGTGAGGAGCTCACACATTTGTAACTGAGAATACATGTTGACCAAGTGCTAAATATGTTTTTAAGACTTTAGACAGGTGACCATGCTAATTGGTGACTATCTCACATTCCAATATACGTTACAAGAAGTGAATGAGTCTCCTGAACACAAATTAACTTTAGCATAACTTGGATAGTAAACACAGAGGAGTATGTATCTAAAAAGGACAGAGCCAGCCTACTGAAGACTTTCAAGAGAGTTTGTGTGAAAGTCACCTTTTAACACAGTCACCAATGAAACTGACTCCTTTGCCACTTACTTCCAGAGTTCATGGTTCTGTTCATGGTCACTTGCTCCTTGATGCTGTCTTATGGTGGCATCCTCCTGCTCACAGATGCTCCCTGATGGTTGTTTGGGAACATTGGAGCTTCCAATGAAAACACGTGACTCACATGAGAATCATGTGTGAATCTGACCAAATTCAACTAGTACCCACTGTATAAAAGCAGTGCCCTGCTGCCAGTTCCAGTGCTTACTAAGCATTGTACCTTGGCTTCTGAAAAATTATACTTTTAACTTTTCTTTGGTAGCTTATCCCTAACCCGTTCTTACCTGGGAAGAGACCAAGGTATTAATAGCAGACCCTCTAAAGCTGCTCACTGTTCATATTCTCTGGTGAATAATTATCAAGCTACATGGTGTTGGGCTGCAAAAACAAGTCCCACTAAGGGCGTCAGGGTGTCATGCTGCCTTACAGAGTCTGTTTCTGACAGTTTGGTTATAAATATTCACATCAGTAACCTGCTCATTTTGTGGGACTTGGTTGCTCCTTCCGCTTGGTATTAAACAGAGTGGGTGCTGGTGCTGAGCTGACTCCTTTCTATGACTCTATCAAGCTCTCCCAGTGTAATAGCTGGTCTCCTGGTATCTCCTCCATTCTGTTAAGATTTGTGATGACATGTACAGATGTGCCATCCTGGATGAGCTGGACCACCTGTATAATCTGATTAGGCTGCAGGTACCCCTCATGCTACCAATAGTGACAATGACACTAGAGGAACACAAAACTAGAGACAAATCAGTCAGGTAAGAGAAAGGGAGACTAAATGCTTTTACCACCCTTGCACCTGTTGTATACTTACATTCACACCAAAGAAGGTGAAATTTGTGGTTCCTAAATTGACAGATAGATATCCCCGAAGTTTACTTGACTTAGTGTTACACTGTGATGATCAAGTGTTCTAATTTTTTGAGCATTGTCATTGGAAGGTAAATTAAAGCTGCACTGGCGTGATAAGGCCTGCTAAACCTTAAAAGCCCCACAACAAGGGATGCACTGATAAATCAGTTGAATGACAATGACATGAAATTTTGGCCAGATTGTTCAATGAGTAATATACACTTCCTGTTTCATGGCAAAAAAATCTCCCATTCACTGTTCACCCATAACCGTGCCTCAGCAAGAGCTGTCTTGCCCTGGCACTCCATTTGCATTTTGCATCAGTTGCCATGGGATCACTTTGATAGCCTTATCCAATGTGAAATCTCTTCTAAGATAAGAGTACTTTGTTTAATATAAAACAAATATTAAATATAAACACAAAATACAAACTAAAAAATACATAACGTGGTAGAGAGAGAAATAATGTAGATGTAGCAAGTCCAGAGTGCAGATTCTATTGCAGCGACAGAGAGGTGTTGTACCATCTGATCACTGTTGGGATGAATGACCTGCGGTAGCGCTCCTACTGGCCTCAGGACTACTGGCTTGAAGTCTTTCTGCTCCCTGGAATGCATGGTCGTAGAAACTGGCACAACACAGGATGCTTTCCAGAGGAGCGGAACTCTCTCCAGATTGAGAGAGGGGAGGATTATGTGGAGGTGCTGTCAGGTCTGGGGGCTGCAGAGCGGGGGAGGGTGCAGGGGCACAGTCAAACCTACTGAAGAACAGTTTCAGCTGGTTTGCCCGCTCCCCTGATTCTGAGCTCCTTCCACTGTCCTTGCTATATCCTTTGATGCTTTTCAGGACTCTCCAGAGATCCCTGTTGTTGATTCCCTGAAGGCATTACTCTACCTTCTGTAGTTGGCTTTGCCCCTCCTTATTTCTCTTTTCAGCTCCTTCTGTACCCTCTTCATTTCCTTCTTGTCCCGAGTCTTAAAGACCCTCTTCTTCTCATTCAGCAGGAAATTATATTTGTCTAATAATATTAAACAAAGATAACCCAAGTAAACATAAAATGCAGTTTTTCTGTGATGATGTTTTATTTAAGAGAAAAATACTATCCAAACCTACATGATCCTGTGTGAAAAAGTAATTGCCCCCCTTGTTAATTGATGAGGTAACTGATTAATCATATTATTGTGGAAAGCTGAGTTCAATTCCAAAGCCACAGCCAGACCAGATTGTTGCCAGACCTTTCAAATCAAGAGATCACGTAAATAGAACCTAACAAGGTAAAGTAGGCCATATTGAACCAAAGACATCATGCTGTGATCCAAAGAAATTCAGGAGCAGATAAGAGGAAAAGTAATTAACCTGTCTCAGTCTGGAAAAGGTTAAAAAGCCATTTCTAAACAGCAATTATCCACTAATGGAGAAAGCATGGTAAAGTGGTGAACCTTCCCAGGAGTGGCCGGCCTACAGAAAATTTCCCCAAGAGCACAGCAATGAATGACCCAAGAGATTACAAAGGAACCCAGAACAACATCTAAACAACTGCAGGCCTCACTTGCCTGTGTAAAGGTCTGTATTCATGACTCAACCATAAGAAAAAGACTAGACAAAGATGGCATGCACAGCAGAGTTCCAAGGCAAAAGCCTCTGCTGACAAAATAAAAACATAAAGGCTCGGCTCACTTTTGCCAAAAAAACATCTTGATGATCCCCAAAGCTTTTGGAAAAATATTCTGTGGACTGATGAAACAAAAGTTGACTTTTTTGGAAGGAGTGCATCCCATTAAATCTGGTGTAAAATGAACACAGCATTTGATAAAAAAATATCATGCCAACAGTGAAACACGGTGGTTATAGCGTCATGGTTTGGGGCTGCTTAGGTGCTTCAGACCCTGGACGACTTGCTGTGATTGAAGGAACCATGAACTCTGCTCTCTACCAAAAAATCCTGAAGAATGTCTGGCCATCAGGTCGTGACCTCAAGCTGAAGTGCACTTAGGTTCTACAGCAGGACAATGATCCAAAGCATACCAGCAAGTCCACTTCAGTCCAAACCTGAACCCAATTGAGATGCTGTGGCATGACCTTAAAAAGGCGGTTCAATTCCTCCACATTGATGTGAAAGACTTTGGCAGTTATCGCAAACGCTTGACTGCATTTGTTGCAGTTAAGGGTGGTTCAACCAGTTATTAGGTTTAGGGGGCAATTACTTTTTCACATGGACCATGTACATTCAGATGGCTATTTTCCCTGAATAAATAAAATTAGCACTTAAAACTCCATTCTGTTTACTTGTGAGTTTTATATATATATACATATATAAAGTTTACATGATCTGAAATGGCTAAGAGTGCTAAGAGTGACAAAGGTGCAAAACAGTAAGAAAGTAGTAAGGGGGCAAATACTTTTTCACAGCACTGTTAATGGCCGTCTGTCTACCCTGTCTAACCTGTCTCACTCTCTCTCGCTCTTTACTCTCCTGATGGGGAAAGTCTGAAGACGAGAATGTAAGTGTAATCTATGAACATAAAAATGTAGTTGTACTTTCTTTTTTTTTTTTTGATTAGGAGCAAAAAAAAAAAACTGTGAAGAATGGTTAATACTATTGTTAATGATACTGGTTAATCAATATCTTAGCTACAAAAGTTATTTGGTAAAATTAAACATTAAGCTTGTTGGAGTTCCTGTGTTTTCTGTTAAAAATCATCTCATAAAAATGTACAACTATGAGGTAAATAACGGAGGGGGGAAAATGATGAGGAAAACGATAAAAGCATCAACCCCTGTGATTATACATATTTCAGCCGGGACCACTTCAGTCAAAGAAACTTAATAACAATTGCAAAATTTAATTTTGGTGGTGTGGCTCTTTGCTCGGACCTCCCTCAGAAGGCATGAGGCAGGGGGGAGTAGAGTCGGCAAGACCCTCAGAACAGAGTAAGCATCAATGATGCTATTATGACATTGGTAAGTAATGAGAAGGAGGAGCTGGGGAGGAAGTGGGTTGTAAAGCAGCAAGCTGAGGAAGCAGCAGAAGCAGATGGCCAGCCAATGTAGTTTAAATAGAGCACCCAATTGAATGAGAAAGAGATGATTGTCAGGGTCTGTACTATTTGGCTGCTGCTAGCTCATATAGGGGCTTCCATCCCTGACATTTCCACATCTTATTAACGAAAAATTGCACAAGGTGTGTTTTTATATTAAATCGTGAGCCTGCAAACACACCAGTGTACAGATTGCAAAATTCAGCATGTAATGTTATGTCTTGCCAGAAGAAAAATATTGACATACAAGTAAATGCAATAATTGCAACAAAACAAAATTAAAGCGTTTATAAAGGTAGAGTGGATCAGTCTAACAACAATCCAACAGCAATGCTACAATATGTTGACCTAATGAGACTGCTGGTGTTGCATGGCGGCAACCAGGTGCTTGATGTCTGGCACAATGGATGAAAGTTCCAGTCGAAGGTCTGGCTCAACATTCAGTTTGTGTTACGGGTCCCAGGCCGACTACCTGTGCACAGATAAGGTTCCATTTAAAACAGGAGAAAGAATGAGACAGATGGTCGTTTGCTTCTGTTCAGTGCAGCAAAATTTATTCGTCACTGTGCAAAATATCGCTTTTCTCATCTTTTATACTTTTTTCTGTATTTTGTTTCTCCATTGTCAAATGTCAGGTAACAGTACAACATTCATAATATCAGAAACAAATCAAAATACATGTTGGCTGATTACCACATCATCTTCTCGTTTCCAAATAGAACATATTTTCCAGTCCTTCATAAAGAATAACTCTGAATTCAGTGTACCACTGTATTAATACATCCTCATTCAGTAGCTTAACTAAGATACTGTTAGTTCACAACTACTAAAATAATACCATAACATAAAATAACAAAATGTCTGCGTCCTCACATATTCCCTTATTCAATCTCTCTTGTAGTACAAATAAAAATAAAGGACTGTTGATTCAAAGCTTGAGTTGCTTGAGCTGAAGACTTGCTTTAATCATCACTATTAACAAAATGCATTATCCCTTTTAACTGTATTCAATGTATTCACACATTTAACAAAACGCTATACTCTTACGAAGAGTCACTTTGAGTCGCCCGCGATACACTGAGAACTATATGTTTTTTGCCACTTGCTCGGAAAACCACTCAAACGTATACTTAAAACCCGACATACTATTGTAATTAAATATGTGACACAAATGTAATCATAATCAAGTTTTGAAACACCACCAACCTGTAAATCAGGAGAAAGAATGAAACAGACGGCCGTTTACTTCTGTTCAGTGCAGCTTCGCTCAGCAGAATGAGTAAGTAGACAAGAGTCCGAGAGGAGAAGCAACTCGCCACAGTGTCACCTGCTGGTAGCATTGGACAACTCTGTTCTTTTATCAAAAGGTAGTAATTGACCATTTTGGCACATATTAACACATTTCAGAAAAATATTTTCAAAATAAAACTAACAAAACTACATAAAATGTGACATTACTTTTCATGAGCGTCACATTTGTTTCTTTTGTTTTTAATGCCACAATTACAGAAAATCCAGTCTCACAGAGGTATGTCATCGGGAAAGGTATCAGGAATTTCATAGGTCTCTTGGCCAGATCAGGATACTCAGAAGCAACATGAAGCCAAAAGTTTGTCAGGTGCTTCTGTGAGAAGACCAGCTTCAGCGCAGTGTCACAAGCGAGATCCAGGAAACTATCTTCCTGTTTTGCACTCAGGGCGGCGAGGGCCGCGTCACTGTGGCTGGCGAACAGGCTTTCTATCCAGCTACACTGCACATCTAGGATGGGGTCGTATGCGCGCAGATGGGTGCTCAAACCTTGCAGGTGCTCTGACTGCGTTGCTCACAGTGATGGGAAGCTGACTCTGTTCGTTTGTCAGAACATCTGGCAGATTTCAAACAAGTCATAGTTTGACTGGGCGAAACACTTAGCCCACAGTGCCAGTTTTCTTATGGTCGCTTCCACTTTCTTCTGGACATCAAATGTGTTCACTGCTGTCTCTTGAAGACCGAGGTTAAGTCCATTTAAGTGGCTGAAAATATCAGCCAGGTCACCCAACCACTCAAAATCACTGAAGCAGTGTGCAAGTTCAAACTTGTTATTGAGAAAAAAACATGCACTTCATCTCATACCTCAAAGGCATCGGAACTTTGCCTCGGGAGAGCCACCACACTTCAGTTTGGAACAGCAGCTGGTCATGATCACTGCCCGTCTCTCCACATAACACAGCAAAAAAACGTGTTTGTAGTGGATGGCTCTTGATGAAGTTGACTGCCTTGACTGCCTCATCTAAAACAGTCTTCAGGTCCGGAGGCATTTTCTTTGAAGCTAGTGCTTCATGGTGTATGCTGCAGTGGACAGATGCTGCTTGCGGAGCCACCCGCCTTCACACGCCTGACAACTCCGCTGTGCTCCTCCAGCAATGCACGGGCTCCATCAGTCCTCACTCCAACACACTTCGACCAGTCAATCCCATTGGAAACAATAAAAGTGTCGAAAATGTCAAAAATGGTCTCAGCATTAAACAGGTGGACAGAGGTTTAGTAAAAAAAAACAAAAAAAAGCAAAAAAAAAAAAAACTCTTACCTTGCCACTTTTTTGTTCCACACATAGGCAAGCAGGTTTGACAGACTTGTGACGTTAGTTGATTCATCCAGTTGTAGTGCGTAAAAGCAGCTCTCTTTTATGCTTTGGATCAGCTGTTCCAACACATTATCTGCCATGTCATCAATTCTTCATTTGACTCTATTATCCGACAATGAGATGAGGTTGATAGGCTGCACACCGTGGTGAAGTTAGATTTAAGTTGGATATTTGACAGATATTCACTCCGGTTAAACTTCTGTTCCATGCAGCGTGAGTCCGAGCCAGCCACCCCAACATTTCCAGTGCACCATATTGCAGACTTTACATTAAACACAGGGAGACAGAAGACGGCTATAGCATGTACAAACTTCCTGTTTTCAAAATAAAAAGTGAGATATTTAAAGCAGAGATACTGTGTTTAATGGCAATAAAAGCAGACAGTGTCAAAAAATATCAATATCTTCCAACACAGGTTTTGTGTTGGAACATATTACATGACCTGGAAGCTATTGAGCTGAAATGCTATGATTTACGTAAAAAAAAAAAAAGTATTTAGAAATCTAAAATGGAAAACCAAGACCTGTATCTCATGTAGCCAGCGGAGAACTATGATCACACAACGATTTTAAGTCAATTGATCACATGACCTGGAAGCTATTGAGCTAAAATTTAGAGTAAACACAAGAAACTTGTGCAACAAAAAAAAAAAAAAAAAAGAAAAAAATGGACCAAACTCAGTGTCTAACTCCCTAACAACAAACTTCCATGCTGCCCTATGTGCCCTGAACATAATATCTAACTAGGCCACTGAGCAGTGATAGCTAATATGTCTTTGGGGTCATCAGGTGGGAACCTCCTTTCACCGGTGCTTCGTCTAGTTAGGCCCACGATACCTCCAGGAGGCTAGACAGAGAGAGAGCACAAATCAAATCAACCCAATACCACATGATCTCAAAGAGGCTCAAACAGGCCACACCCTCCACTTAAATACACTTCCTCTTCCTGGATTTCATCCTTTGCTTCTCCCAAGAGTCTGTCTATCTTAAAACTCCCCCTGCTGAGCCCCCAGCTGTTATTACTTCTTCTAATCCAAATCCAATTACTTACTTACTGCCTCATCTGACATTTCCTTCAATATTTTCCTCACACTCTGTCCCCTTCCTCCTAACTCCCTCAGCAAAACAACAACAGATCTTGCTACAAACTCTCTACATCATACTTCCACTGGACAAATCATTCCGTCCTCGCTGCTCAACATCCTTACCTAGATCTGCATACCTGAGCTTTTAACTTTTGTATGCTTCTGCATCTGAATCCTCCCATGGTACAGTAAGCTCAATGAAATATACTCTCATTCTACCCCTAGGCCACAAAATTATATCAGGCCTTAGCTTTGTACAGGCTATTTCCTTGGGAACAACAAGCTTTCCACCTAAATCTACCTGCATCTCCCACCTGCCTTGCCTCTTGTTATCTTATTAACTTTCCCTCCTTCTTGAACAAACTGAATTGCAATTCTCTTGTCTTAGACCCTCCTAAATTTGCCTGCCCCTGTACTTGGTTATGATGCCACATATACCGTCCTTGTGACAGACTAACCTTACAACATGACAAAATGTGCTTTAGGTTTGCAGTACCTGAACACAACAAATATAGTGGGTCTCCATTTACCCAGAATTTTAGGTTCTGGGGAGTTGGCAATACATCATATGTTGCCCCTATCAAAAATCTAACACTACTTTCCCCCATACTGCACAGCTCTTTCCAACTATGTTTTCTTCTCTGCACCTTCCCAGTTCAACCACAGTCGCTGCTTATCCCGAGCCACTGCCCTCGCACTACTTAATATTTCCTCCTGTCTACCAACCTGTTCCACAACTAGCTTTCTCTTCTATTTGGGACCTGCTCTACTCCACACTGGTTTGCCTGGGCCAAGCCCCAAGCCTCCCTGGCCTATTTGTGCATTACCCACAATCTCTGTAAGCCTAAGAGTTGCTTTCGCTGCCTGCACTGCCATTCTTGGATTCCATTTTCTCCCCTTGGTTGGGTGTGGAACCACCTTACTAACTGCCACATCTTTACTCGCAGATAGCAGCAGGTCTGTCATAACCTCTGCCCATTTAAACTCCTCCACCAGACTAGATACTGGGAGCTGAAGTATGCCTTTCCCATACAGTGCCACAGTGCTTGAATATCTCTGAACACCTAGCCACTTCCTAATGTAAAAGCTTACTAATCTGTCCATTTTCTCTGCAGCAGATATTGAAATCTCATATAATGAAATGCTAATATTAAAATTGGTCCTGATTCATTTTGGTGTGCTGTGCTCCCTGGTGCTAGTTACTTCAGTGGCGTCGTCTGTGTGGGTGATTTTTATCTATTTGGGGCGTTCACCAAACACTTGTCCACCTGGTAAGCCTCTGCTCCTGATTAGCCACCACCCCCCCCTTTTTTTCATGTGTGTGAAGGATTTTGAGGATTTTAACTTACTGTAATAAAATATATATTTTATATAATATGTATAATAAAAAGGAAACCTTTGTCTCTAATATTTAAAAGAACACAAATTGCCTTGTTGAAATTCCCAAGGTGGCATTGTTTTGCCAAATTTGACTTTTGTTATTGGGCTTATCCATCATAACCCTCGTCACGCGCCTTTTCCTTTTCAATATTTTTCAAATTGGAAAGAGGAAATGTACATTTAATCGCCTCAATTTGAGGTCGCTTTTTGTTAGACTTTATTGGATATCATTTTTACTCACCTGACACATACAAGATGTACACAAGAAGGTTGTCGATGACGACTGGACAGTCGTCCACTATGGACTCCGTGGCCACACAGTGTTCTGGCTCCAGGCAGCATCACCAAGACTGGTACAGCCCAGATTGCTACCATGGTGACCAATATAGCCAGGACCAGTACTGCAGACAACAACCCCGCTGCTATGCCGAGATAATGAAAGGTGATCGCTGCAGAGACCAACACTACTTGTCACATCTCGTGGCACCATCCTGGTCCCGGACGGAACACTGGATCAGCTATCCTCCTCCTCCTCCTCCACAGTGCCTTCGTGGATTGATTCCCTGGCAAAACCACTGGATTTCTGGCACCAACCAACGGCGGTTTTTCAACCGGGTTCCACAGTGTGACCCCCGCTTCCACCCCAACACAGCACAGCATCAGACCAGCATCGGATTATGGGACCCCCAGCCATCACACACAGGTGGATCTGATCAACTCACCCACAAAATCCGCTCTTATGATCTGGACATCACCATCAAATTCCACATTATTAATAGAATTATAATAGTGACACACCCCCTCATTAATATGTCAGTGGACTAAGCCCCGCCCACCATCAGCCATGTGACGGACATGCTGACGTCATTTGTCAGACCGACGGCTCCCACAGAATCCACCAGGCTCCTACTCCAGGGAAATGCCAGAAACTGAGAGCTCACCGCACTATTGGTCCTAAGAGAGCATTACACGGACGTAATGGACAAGGAAATTAATAAATTGAGAGCCGTCAGTAACGCTGACTGGCACAGCCCATTCCAGATTGTCTCCATCTGGGCCATTTGGAATCTGGGACTCCACTTTAAGACAGAGACCCTGCAGCAGGCCGAGGCCATTATCATAGCCCAACTTCCAAATCTCACACCCAACACCAGTCCACAAGCACAATGTCACACAAAAATAAAGTCACTCCCTGCCCACCACCACACACAACTATCACTCACTTCAAACCCAGATTGAAAAAAGATCAGTAGCCACCTCCACCCCACCTCCCAGAGCTCCACCCATCGCCAAGAAATCTGGGGACACCTCTACTCCTCCTCCAAGACCACCAGCTGCACCATCTGCTACAGCCACCAGGGCCCCTACATACAGACATTTAAAGGCAGCTTCAGTCAAGTCCCAAGACACACAACCCTCCTCCCCCATGCCCATTCCACTTACCTGACTCTGCTGACAGTCGTCCTCCTCTGGTCCTCCTCCGGTCCTCCTCCGGTCCTCTCTGGGTCCTTCAATGGACCGTCCTCCTCCTGCTGCTCCTGCTTCTGCTGGTTCTTGTGGCCCATGCCCTTCCTCTGTGACTCAAACGCTGGCTCCTCTACAGCCTGCCCAACCCCCCAGGTGCTCCATTCAGACACTACTGATGGCCCCTAAAATACAGAGACAGATCAGAGTCAGCTCCAAGGTGTTAACCACACCCACATCAGCACCCACTCACACATATTCCTCTCAGGCCAGAGATCACCCTACTGCCCCCATCAATACACTCTTTTAACCCCTGTGTCCAAGTTGCAAGGGATGAAATCTCCATCCTGTGCACAGAAAACATTGAGTATCCCACACTTCACCATGTACCCACACCCAACCTCCCCCCTAGCCTTCGAGGCAGGCCCTTGGAGCCAACGCGCAGGACACCCCAGCTCACATTTCACCGACCTCGCTCCACCTCCAGTCCGCCACAGCTAGCATCAGCGACACACTGGCCTATGAAACTGACACCTCAGCCACCTCAGTGGACAACCCAGCCATCACAGCCTGCTGTCTGAGCATCCTCCTCAACACCAGGCCCATCTCAGCTCATACTGAGGTCCTCTCATCCCACCACTAGCTCCTCCTCACCGACAGCAGATGACAGGTAACAACAGCCTCAGGAGCCAGGACCTGTCACTCCTGTCACCCTGTCTTACCAAAGCAGTGATTTCTTGATAACACTGATATCCAGTCTCCACTTCAATGAAACACAAAACAACAACTGGGTCAAATTGCTAAGTTTCAGCTAAATACAAATAAGGAAAAATAAATGATAATAAACACAGACAACTAGACTAAACAGTGCTATTTATAGTGGTTAGGTTATTGTTTGGCAATGGACAAAGAGGATAAGTTTGGCTATGTGTAGTGCAGTTATTTTGAATGGAGAATTTTAGATGGTTCATTCATACACTAAAGGTTATTTCAACATCAACCCAGTAAGAGCAGAGGGTGGAGTAGCCTACTTTGAATTACGTTGCGCTGCTGAGATCTCTTGGCTGAAGCCCAAGGAGTTGAGATTGCCAGGAAACTGGGCATCAAGCTCAGAGTGGTTTCTCTCTGAGATGACAGACATTGCCAGGGGTAATGGGCTCTGCTGGGATCTCGATGGATCAGCATCGGTGTAGTCTACCAGCAGACTTCTTTCTGTAGGCATTCTCCTGTTTGTTCAGCCGGTCCTGGATGGATGGATAACTGGTCCAGAGGTTGACGTCAGAATAAGCTTTCGTGTCCAAATAATATTATCAAAAACTTGGGAAGGGATTGGCGCTGGCCAAACAATGCAAAACCTTCTGAATTTCAAAAACAATATTTAGAAAAGGGGAACAAAATTCTTAAAGACTCACTTGTTTGAGATTTAATTTGAATTGATCTGGCTTGTTACCGTAAAAAAGTAAAAACTTGCATAAGAGAAATAACACTTTTTCACGTATGAACAGGAGTGGGAAACTAAGAGATAAACACAAAAAGGAAAGAAAAATGTAAAGTAACAAAAAGAACCCAAAAACTTAAGAAAAACAAGAAGAGTGAAGAAGCAAGAGGGTAAGTTTCAAGAGAGCTTAAAAGCAAGAGAGCCTAAAAGTAAGAGCGAGAGTTCGCGCCAGAGGAAGCAGCTGTTTTTATCCTCAGGCTGATGTAGGTGCAGCTTTGTGGTGGTCGCCACCCCATGGAGCTCACTTTCACTTCCAAAGGGGTTATTTGCATAACAGAAAGGAGCAGACTCTAGAACTTTCTCAAGTGGATTTGATTTTCACACATGTATCTTACCTTCTCCCACCATAGCCCATTCACATTGAATAACATACACAAACAATATAGTTATCACTGGAAGTAGTTAATACAGTGGTATCGAACTAATCTATTGGTTTACATAATACATTTCAATTGATAGAGAAAACACTTATTCTAAACACACATAAGCATTTGATAACATGAGATAACATCAATAGCATGATATATCAGAGGTTATGAGGTAGTTGTAATTTTTAGAGGATTCAGGCCTGGAAAGGTCCTTAAAAAGTAGTAGTGTCACATGCTGGTTCCATCTCGCTGTGGACTGGAGAACTGTACTTTGGATTAGGATTCTTGAAAATTTACACAGAGTATTGACAAATGGGTTACATAGTGATTATGTATTTAGTTCTGTGATATTTTAAACATGCTTTAATGAGTGTAGTTGAATAGTTTTCAGTTCAGGTTGGTATGTGAGGTGATTTATGGCATGGGCTTGTGTTTCATCTTGCGGCCTCCCTTTTGGTATGAGAGGATAGGAGAGTGTTGCAGTTGAAGACAATGTTCTCCTTGATGATCTGAGTGGAATGTTTTCCTGGTGTGAGCTCTCCAGGATAGTGTCTTGATGGAGCTCAAGATACCTTTTTACATTATTTGCTGAGAGGTGACAACCAATTATCAATCCCTGATTATAGTTGTTGCCACGTTCATCCAGTGTCACTTTGTGGGAGTTTCATGCATATTGTTTGTTTCCTGTGGGAGAGGGGATCTGAAGCAGATTTCCGGAGCCAACTGTAAATTTGCCACCTTTACAAATCAAATAAAATCAAATCAGATTTATTTGTATAGCAGCAAATCATAACAATGAGCAAGCACTTGGCAACAGTGACAAGGAAAATTTTCCTTTAAGAGGCAGCAACCTCGGGCAGAACCAGGCTCAAGGGGGGCGGCCATCTACCTCGACCGGTTGGGTTGAGAGTGGAAGAGAGAGTGAGATAGGCATTGGGGGGGGGGGGGGTATAGGCAGGAACATGTTGCTGCATGAAGTTCATGGAGTTGAGAATTCAGAATTCATGAAGATATGGGACCAGCAGGTGTAGCAGGAACATGGGATGGCGATGGGTCACCACCAGCAGGATGAGGACAGGAAGAGACAGGAGAGGAACTGGGAGAGACAGAGACTATGGCAGAAAATGGTTATTAAATGCATTATAAATGCGTAGAACTGGGTGAAACTGTGTTTTTTAAGAAGGATGGTTTTTATCAGCGCATGCAAGGGGAGAGGAAAGGAGAGCGAGCAAGAGGGAGGGAGAGAGAAAGAGGGAGAGACAGACAGAGAGAGAGAGAGAGAGAGAGAAGCTCAGTCCTTCCCCCAGCAGCCTAGGCCTACAGCAGCATAGCTAAATAGTAGACGACTAACTTTTTAACTATAAGCTCTGTCAGACAGGAAAGTTTTAAGCCTGGTCCTGAAAATTGCTAAAGAGTCCGCCCCAAGGCTCAATACTGAGGACTTGTTACTGTTGGACATTCTTTTGGTTTCTGTTTTGGTGCCACAGCCCCCCCCATGCCCTTACCATGACTTGCTTATCTCATCTCTGCCATTCAGAGTCTGCTACACCCTGCTTTATTTCTCCTTCTCCATCTGCAGCTGTCACCCATAGACCCACAAGGCACATTAATACTCTTAGAAAAATTAAAGATAGGGATCTTACGGTCAGACACAGTGTCCCATTATCAGGGAAGCTAACCCGGCAGGGTATTACCACTGCCACTTCCACCCGTGAACCTAGCACAGGTTTCTTTTTCAAAACTTGGTCTCTAGGTTACCGGAGATCAGATTATGTTGTGGATTGATGTTAATTAATATTGATGTCTCACTGTGTATTAAAAATAATATAGGCTAATAATAATACGAATTTAACGACCAAAATCCCTTGAACAAATAGAAAAACAAGATGCTTATTAACGTGAGGAATAGAGGGAGAGTGTATTCACGCTCTATAAAATGACGTGCAAGTTGTCCATGCTGGCTGTGCCACCTAGGCTTTGCATACGTGTTTAACAGTCTTAAGGCATTAGCATCGTTTCTCAGAATAGTTTGCTAAACTGAAAAATGACAACTCAGTGCACAGCGTACAATATCCGCATGACTTTTTAACATACTGTAGGCCCTCACAGCAAATTACATGTATAACTAGCTCTGTTAACGCTCTCAATTCTAATTAAAAGCCTTTTTTGAAGACTGATGTAGTCGACAGTGAGTGGCATAATTCAACTCACAGGTAATAAGTATGGACACTGTTCCTGTTTCAGTGTCGCCATCTAGTGGCGTAAACGTTACTTCAAAACTATAATTCATTGACAGCTAAAGAAAGACATTGTCAAAATAATAATAATAATAATAATAATTTGTTTTGCAGCATGGACAGACTGACTAAAAGAACAGTTATTTCGAATATCTATCAAAGACACCTGGAATACTTACCTAATTTACTGATGCGTATCGTTGATCGGTGAGTCCAGTGAGGTGAAGTGGGACTCTTGAAGATTGCGCCACTTGAAGCGCATGCGCACTGCGTATCTCAGATTTTGACATTTTATCTCATAATTATGACTTAGTATGTGATTTTTTTCTTTTTTTTTATCAAGGCTAAGTTTTCATTATTTTTTTTTACTGGCGGAAATGGTCTTCCATACATTTGTATACATCTCCTTTTCTACATATATTCATCAATTTTCCACTCAAAACCTTGTATTCAATCACATGGCTCTGCCTCCTCCAGCAAACATTGGTCTATATTGCTTTAAAGTGAATCTACTGATGAACGTCAGTGAGTTAGTAAATAGAATGAGGTTGTACCTGGTGGCAGTTTCTTACATCTTATCAAATGAGCCAGGAATTTTGTGCTCACAAAGAGAGAGCTGTGATTGGCCAGACAAATTCAAATTCAATAGGGGGCACCACCCTGGCACCAGGGAATAGGGCCAACCACTTTGAACAACACTATTTATTCACCAAATATATCAATAAGCAATCAATGTTCCTGAAGAACAAACCTTGAAATCACTCTTAGCTAACTAGCCATTACTATATCTATCAAGTATAGTGTTGGAACTAGAGTGGAAGTGTAGGTGTGTGTGTGTGTGTGTGTGTGTGTGTGTGTGTGTGTGTGTGTGTGTGTGTGAAGTGTATGCATGTAACTTGGTGGTGCTGGGTGTGTCTATTAGTGGGTGTTTGGGACTGTGGAGCAAGTCCACTCCCTGCAGAGTTACAGTCAAGAGTTTCGCAGACCCCACATACATAAAATTACATACTGTCAATTGCAACATCAGACCTGCTTGACACGGTAGTCCGTCTAACATGGCAACTTTGATTTGTCCTCACAACAAATAGCAATGCAACCAACAGCGATACAATGCTTGGTTAACTTTGTGGACACCACGGTCCATCTAGTCAAAATACTGACAAAATTACAATACCAAAGTATACCCTATAACAGATCTTCACAGACACAATTAGTCTTATTTTGGGTCGACCTGGCTGATGAACGGCTCTTGGTGTGGTCTTTCATAACATGGAGATTGGCGCAGCTGTGGTCTGATCTCTTTCAGATCCAAATGAAAACACCAGAGAAGAAAAGAAACAAATTGGAAAACCAAAAAGAAAAAGTAAAAACTAAAAAAATAATCCAATTTGAGGTAGGTGAAGAAACAGTCCTTTTCGTCTCATGAGTTGCAGACCATGGCTCAAACAAAAAGGGGAAAGAAACACTTTAAGGTGTTCCCTTCCAGCTTCTGGATTAGGCACTCTGGTAGGCACTTCAAAGAGCATTGGCAGTCCTGTGACCAGAGTTACTGGGGCCTCTGACCAATGGGGGCCCCAATAGTAGGCTTGAGAAGACTCCTTTTTCAAATGAAGCGCTAGGTCAGAAAAGTATTAGATATTCACTGAATGATTCATGAGTTCATAATTAGTGATAAGACCAAATGATGAAGACCTACTCTATTTACCAAAATCACACCGTGAATTTGTTGAATTGAGGTGTTGCTACAAAATAACAGCAAGTTCCTGACATCAGACAGTGGTTCCAAAAATAAAGGAAGTATTCCATGTTATTCCAGTGGTTTGCCACCAGCCAGTATCATTGGACCTTCTTATAAGCTAGAATGCTGTAAAGAAGGGTCATAGAACTATGTCCATATCCAAGTTTCAAATGGACATGAAAACTGTGCAGGTACTGCATCTTACCCTCTGTGCAGATGCTGGAGCAGATCGAGTCACAAGCCATCTGAAAGAATTCTGTTAATGGTGTTTCTTTCCTGTCTCTGTCCACACTGATCTTGGCCCTACTCTTTCTTTTAGTTCATGAAGTGTCATGCATCCTTGAAACACATACAGTGATACTAATTTGCCTCTTCAGACCTCCTGGTCTGTTCTTGGTGAACAACAGGAAGTCAGCATCCCATCAGAAACTAACTCCAAAAAGGGAGAAACACTCTCATCCTTCAAACTTTCAAAGTCAATTTATTTTGAAATTTTTGATATTACAAGTTCTCTGTGCAATGAATAAAAAGCTGTCCTGCAATCTTGTTGTGATCAGTCTGCGGATGTGACGTGTGGCTATGTGTTAAACTTGTTAGCTTAGCTCTGGTGCTTTTTAATTGAGTCAGGATTTTGACCTGCTGTGGGTTCTCAGGGTTTAGACTCGGCTAAAATGTGTACTGCATGACTGTAGAGAGTGCGTTGTAATGCAGCATGTTTTTGTGTACATTATGTGTGTTTTTGTTTTTGGCTTGCGTGTGTGTGAGCAGTGTGAGCACAATGTTTGTATGTTCAGCAGCATATTATGCAGTTCTGTTAGAGCAGCCTGTTGTGTTAAGAGTCTCCTTTGTGGACACTGAGTCATCACAATCTGCAGAAAAAGGTTCAAATAAATTAAGAAGCTGCTGTATGAGTCACAGCAGTCCTGAAAACTGTAATCGAGATCACTTGGGTCCATATTGATCCACCAGTTTACAGGTCTATATTGACTCATCATCTAGTCCAGCTGCATGAAGCTAGCTGAAGACAGGGTCATGTTGTCTCTTAACTCAGGGGTCACTGAAATGGATATCGTACCATCATACCACATACAACATATCTGAATATCTAAATATAGATTCTGAAGCATTTCTTTAAAGAATATCTGTTCATAACTTGTAATCAGTATTCCAAGAATAACTGAAAGGAGAATTCTTCCAGCCTAGTCCTTTCTCTCATGCTCAGGGTGACCAGACGACCTGAAAAATTTGGGACAACCCAACAAGAAGTTGTCCCGAATCCTCAATCCTGCCCTAATTTTCTCAAAAATCACACTAGAGTAGAGTCTGGAGTTATTTCCTGATAAAACATTAAAAGTCGTCCTACAGCCAGCTCCCTCCGATGAAGAGAGCACAATTTGCAGCCACGAGAAGGAGTGATGGGATGTTGCAGTGCAGTCAGCCAGTGTTGGAATAGTTGACTTTCTGCATGAAATAGCTAATAGTTCAGTTTACAAATTAGCTATTATGTCATATGTCCGGCGACAGCCCTCAAAATACGTTCCGTTTGTTTCTCTTTTTGATGACGTAGGCCTATTTGTTAGTGCGGCAGGTATGAGTTGCCAGATTGAGTGGTTTTTCCTCTACATATTAAGGCCTGTTTACATTGTTGTATTGAAGAAGGTGCAATGACAGAAAGTTTGCATTAAATTGATATATGCACAGTGTATGTGCTGTTTTTCCTAACATGTCATGACAGTCAACCAGCAACCCCCCCCCATCCCAAATTTTGCCCATTGTCACCAGGTCACCCTAAACACAGGTATCTGTGTGGTCATCACTGGCCCGTTGGCCTCACCTTCTTTGAGGCTAATGGTAGCTGTTTGCAGCTGCAGACGGGCTCACTACACCTAAGAGCAGCTTCCGTTGCTGTGAACAATGGCAGAGTACAGGTTCAGGAGAAAACTATTGGAGAGGGAGAGGTCTTGGACTTTGGATCCTGATCTCAAGTGTGTCTTCAGTGTGTTTGTTTAGTTAGTTAGTTAGTTAGTCCCTGCTGTTTATGTAGAAGGCCATTTGGTGGGATATCAGTTCCCACTGAAAGACCATCTGGACCTGCATACACAGACAACCACATGTACAATGAGCCAGTACAGGTGCAAATCAAAGCATAAACTAGGTGAAACAGGTGAGCTTCGAGGTCCTTCATCATGGCCTCCCATGGTCCTCGGCTGAAGTGGCTGTCGGTCTGGCTCGTCCCTCTTCAGCGGCAGTGTTGTCTTTCGTGCGATTGGCTTGGTAATTAAGTTAATATCCGAATTATCCTTCTCTTTCCTGATGAAAACAGACTAGAACCGCGGGCGGTACAAGAGGCCCTGGTTACCAACTCAGCAACTCAAGACGCTGGAGGCAGAGTGCCGTGCAGCCACACTTGTTCTGGTCTCCAGCAGCTTCAACTTCAACTTGGAACTTAGCCCTTGTAGCTTACTGGCTAAATTCTGACTTCTGAGTTTCTTTTTCTGCTGTGGTTGTTGTTGCTTTGTCAGGTCTCCTGGGGAAGCTCTCCTCATCAGAACTTCCCCAGAACTGCGCCAAGACTTTTGACTACTTTTATTGTGTGGTCTGGTTGTCGGCGCAAATTTGGTCCAATTGAATTTCTCCCTTAAGCTTCAGGGCATAGCAAGGGCAGTGTTTGAATTTTAACTACGCCTTTCATTCACCCAAGTTTGAACTTATATGTAAAACAAGGATAAATGTATCATTTGGTAAGTACAGTTTTCTCTGCTTGTTGTGGTTACTTCAGTGGACATGGTTTTATCTAATTCACTGTAAAACACAATTAAATGGTTATTAGGCAACCACAACATCACAGAGCACACAAACAAATGAACAAAGAAAAGATGATTTTCATGCATATGTTGACTGGCTGTGGGAAATCAGAGACGTGGCTATGGACAGTGTCTTTCTGTTTCTCTTTCTCAGACATTTATGAGTGGAATTCAAGTATGTAGGTTATGGTGTGGTGGCAACACGCCATTGGTTCCGATAGCTCACCATCAGGTGGTGCTGTGGCTGCGTGATTGGAGTACTTCATTATTCGGTGTAAGTCATCTCTGCCAAATTAGCTCATAGAAAACCCTGGTGGCCTTATGAGTATGGATGCATTTCAGAGCAGCAATTTGCGTTCGCTGCCTGATAAGGTTATCAGGTCAGCCTGAGTGGAGGGTCAGAGAAGGGGTACCTCTCTGTGGGAAACTGGAATCTCCACCCCCCCTTTCTTCGGACCTCACAACAGAAAGAACGTTTCTCAAGAAAAGAGTTAGCTTCTCTCTCTGTCAACCATTTCTCCATTTTCTCCACTCTGTCAAAAACCCTCAGAAACGCACATTCTCCTTGCCGTGTTGTTGCTAGTAGAATGTAAACATGCAAATTGCAGTTCTTCTGGTCAAGTGACTTAGAGGGACCAAATCAAATCAAAATCAAATCAGATTTATGTGTATAGTGGCAAATCATAACAAAGTTACATCAAGGCACTATACATACCGAGCAGGTCTGGACCAAACCTTTTATAAAATTATTTAAATAGACCCAACAGATTCCGCAATGAGCAAGCACTTGTGACAGTAGCAAGATAAACCTTCCTTTAAAAGGCAGAAACCTTCAGCAGATCCAGGCTCAGGGGAGCGGCCATCTGCCTTGACCGGTTGGGTTGAGTGAGGGAGAGAGAGAGGGCGCAAGAGTGAGTAAGGCACAGGGGAGGGGTAGCATAGGAAGAGAATGGGAGCAGGAGAAGGGGATATTCAAAACAGGTGTAGGCAGGAACATAATGCTGCATGAAGTTCATGGAGATGATGATGTAGTATGGAATTTATGAAGATAAGGGAGCAGCAGACGTTGCAGGAACATGGGATGGCGACAAGACCTGCAGGATGAGGATAGGGAGAGACAGGAGAGGAACTGGGAGAGACAGAGACTTTGGGAGAACATGGTTAGTGAATGCAGTACACATGCTTAGAACTGGGAGAAATGGAGATTTCTGAAGATGAAGATGAAGATATTGTCAGTACATGCAAGGTGGGAGGGGGATTCTCTGTTCTTCCCCCAGTAGCCTAGGCCTATAGCAGCATAGCTAAAGAATAGATGGATACAGAAAGGTTTTAAGCCTGGTCTTGAAAGGAGTCCGCCACTGGAAGTTGGTTCCATAGAAGAGGAGCTTGAAAACTGAAACATCTGCCTCCGAATTTACTCTTGGAGACTCTAGGAACCACAAGTAAAAGCTGTGTCATTAAGAGCTTTATACCTTAATAGACGGATTTTAAATTCTACTCTGTATTTTACCGGCAGCCAATGAAGAGTAGCTAACACAGGAGGGATGTGATCTCTTTTCCTAGTTCCTGTTAATATTTGTGCAGCAGCATTCTGAATCAACTGAAGGCCTTTCAGAGATTTGTTTGGACATCCAGATAGTAATGAGTTACAATATTTCAGCCTAGAAGTTACAAATGCATGGATTAGTTTTTCTGCATCCTCTTGAGAGAGGATGTTTCTGATTTTCCTAATGGTTCTCAGGTGCTATCCAGACTGATTAGATAGCGTTTCTCTGAGGTACAATAACTTCAGTTTTGCCAGAATTAAGGAATAAAAATGTTTTGGTCATCCAGACTTTTATGTCTTCAAGACATGTCTGACCATCTCACTATCTTCATTTGGCTTCATTAGGTCTATTGTTGGCCAAAAAAATCTGGAATAAGATTTGACTTTTTAAGTTGGGGTTTGATGACTGTGGTACATAAATTAAATTAATAAGCCATAAAATGAATGGCTCAATTAAGTAGAAAATCTCTTTAAAGAGGCTAGTCGGTACTGGGTCTAAAAGACAGCTTGACAGTGTAGAGATTCAGAGGTGAGAATAATTCCAGATGTGAAATAGGCGTTGCAGTTGATTCAGGAGTTGCTGTATTCAGTAAATTAAAATCTAATGTAGGTAAGACCTGATGAATTCTTTCTTAATTGTTATAAATTTTATCTGTAAAAAAGTCAATCAAATCAAAGGGGATCACTGGTTCAATTTCCCTGACGTCTGTTTCAAGGCATGAATTTGAGAATTATACCACGGAGCCAGCCTCCTCTGCCTCTGTTTTATTACTTTCTCTTTGAGAAGGGCAGCATCATCATGATTTGAACACAGTGTGGCCAAAGTGCTAATCACAAGGTAATCAACCTGTGTATGGGAGAAATTCTAATGTGAATTTAGATATGGCATTGTTGGAAATGATGACCGAACGTTCTCTTTAAATTCAGCCACAGTATCTTCAGATGCTGTGTTGTTACTGCCGACGTGAATAACAATATTACCATATTTACATTTATCATTAGTCAGCAGTTTCAGTTATGACTGGATGTTGCCTGCTCTGGCGCCTGGGATACACTTAACTATGGTTCCCATTGTTGCTAACTTCATGTTCCTAGAACTGTAAATCACAAGAGTCAGCTTTTAAACGGGTGTGTCACTGTTGGAAATGTGAACTGGTTGGTGGTGAACTAGGGGCTGCTGCCTACAACTAGGCCTCTTGTCTCGGGACAGTCACTCAGCCACCCTGACTAGATCCTGACTAGAGCCACTGAGGGGTAGGAAACTCTCTCAGCTGCCGTAGGAGCTGGTCTGTAACACGGTTTCCAGTTCAATATGCTGTGGCCTGGGTGGTTTCAGCACGAAACACCAGAGTAAGTTACCTAAAAATATTTGGAATTGACACATGTGCTTTTATTTCACATTTATTGATAAGTAGTCGATACCAAAACCAGCAATGGCGGTTATCGATATATCGATACCATGGGATCGATCCGCCCATCACTAATGCTAACAAGCAAGGTCAAGATGCAGTATGAGGTTGAGGGAATCAATAAATGCTAAAGTAAAGTAAGTCACTTGTTTTTTTTTTTTCAGGAAGCAGATATTTTTTTCCATGATATATATTTTGCAAGGAGGTTCAACCATAGGAAATTGTTGAGAAACTGTTTATTCTTCCAATAAACTAGGATTGCTTTCTTGGTGATAGCTTGAGCTACAAGAACAGTTAGATAGATGGTTTGGTAAGTCATTCAGATCGCTGTCTTCTTATCAGCCTTTTTCATCCTAAAATTAACTGTAAAATAGACAATTTTACTTTTCACTTTCCATGTTAAGTGGTTAAAACGGTCCAGTGACATCTCGCCTTTGATGGGTCTAAATTACCATAATGCCCTAAATGGTTCAATTCCTTATTAACAGCAGTGGGCAGAACACTTTCAAACAATACCAGGGAATGTCAATGTGTTGGGGCAGATTATGAAGGGGCAGGATATGGTACCATTTAATTTGAAAATTTAATTTGATTTGAGAGATACTGAGCTCTTTACATATTTACAGTTGAGATCCATCTTGAGGTCCCTCATTTCAAATAGGAGGGACATTGGCCAGAATAAAGAAAAATCCAATCAGTTCCAAGTTATTGCCACAAGTAAGAGAATGGTTTCAGCAGTATATAAGTGGTTGATCATGGCCTCTTCTGACAGCCTCTATTCCATCAAACATGAACAAGAGAAAGATTTTAAAGGTTCTATGACCACAGCTCAGTAAGTATCTGTCTTAAAAACCACAACAGCTCTATCTAAATGTGTGTATGAAGCTGCCCAAATGAAAGTTATACATAGAGCATATATCACACCATATAGATTACATGAAATGGATTCTTATCTTCTTCCATCGTGTTGGTATGTCTGTGAAGGCATTCCTTGCAAAATGTTATTTTGAAAATGTAAGCTATTTTAGCTGTAAAATCACTTAACCCCCAGGCCCTTTTTGGCAATTTTCGCCTGTTTTGGTATCACTGCAAATAAAGCTTTATAACTTCAGATGTACTAATCCCAGAACTGTGGCTGATGGCTTAAATGAAAGAAGACATATGTACCTTTACATCCATTGAATTAAAATATTGAATTGAGTCATTCCCTAAAAAATAGGGCCATTGAAAAAACTATATATTTTTTTAAATAAAAATCGGGTTAGAAATTTTTTGTGAAAACAGTGATACCTCAAAAAATTTTAATATGGAACAGGTTTTTTTTACATATTTTACATATATGGTGCACACACTCCCTGTCCACATGTGTACCAAATTTTAGGTTGATAAAACGACTGAGGAACTATAGAGTTTTTACCAAATAGTGTCCCTTGGCAATCTCCAGTGTGCCAAACCTATTCAAAATGGTCCAATTTGGTTAAAATTCACACTGCAATATTTCAGTGATATATACATTTTTTTGACAGATAACTTTTTGGGGCACTGACATGACTTCTTTTAGGAACATTAGTTACAAAAGTAAAATTTTGTTTGAAAATTGCATTTATAGGGCTGAATATATGGTGTCAAAAACCCATCCAAACACGAATTTGACCTATTTTTGCCTGTTTTATGTTGTTATTTTGAAGCTTTATAACTCCAGACGTAAACCCACAACTATCAGGGATGGCTGAAATTAACAAAGGCCTTCAAAATATGAATTTATGAAATTTCCTGTACTGTCTTTTATTATAAATTTCATAATTACATTAAAACTTGGGGCAGTAAAAACACACTTTTAGTCGAAATGTCCATAGTTTACTTGTTGACACGGAGTGGAGAGTAAACAAAGGGACCAGCTGGCTGCAGCTGGTTAGCTAACCCTAACCCTTACTGTGCAACATTTGCAGCAGCTCAGTCAGTGTAAACACCATATTCTCCATGTTGGTGTAAAAAAAAGTGTCAAACTTCTCCACGACAGTAACAAAAATGACGGTAAAATCCGATTAAACATCAAGTTAAAGGGACATCTAGGCCGTCTGGGTGCGTCACTGGATGCGTCACCGCCTGTATGTTCCGTGCGGCTCTGGTCCCATTACGCAGCCCTTATTTGGGGGGACAAACAGCCCAATCAGGGATTGTTATACGTCAGAGGAAACCTCAGGGCCTCTGCTATTGGAGGGAAAGATTGTTTTCATTGTGACTTTGATTGACAGAAGACGCTGCCTGCGAGTAGTAGATGCGCAGTCTGACGGACCTTTAAATTACCGTTAGCCCAGAGGGGAAAAAAGACTAAATGTCCGATTAACTGGACACGATGGATAAAATTGAACCGCAGATTATTGTTGGGGACATCTTCGGCTTTAAAATGAGGCCAAGCTTGTGGTTTTATTCAGTGTTTTAGTCAGGGTTTGATCGAAGAATGTTCATATTTCACAGAGATAGAAAACTATGTGCGACTTTTTTTTGTTTTTCGTGAGCAGGCTTGTTGAAACCTTGAGTAACTATGATAAAACCGGAGCACCCAGAAACATCAAAATTCTTGTGCATGTAGCTGAAACTGTGTTAAAAACATCTGCGTTGAAATTTTCATTAAACTCTGCCAACTGTCGCTGTATAAAGCGTGTCTTTCATATGTTTATTAGTTTGGGATGCCGGCGTCCCAACCACTAGGGGGACTGCACAAAGATAATTTGCATTTATCAGCCTGTGGCATCTGTTGCTATCATTATCCAGTGTGCTAGCCTAAACTTTTTTGGTTTATATTCTCTAGATCTACTAATCAGGACGGTGGCAATCCGTCAAAATACTTAATTACAACTGATATGGAAATACGATTATTTTAACATTTTATCTTTGAAAGGTGTAGCTCCAACAATCTGCTCCATTGAAATGCAGTGAGCGGTGGTTAGCTTATGCTAACTTCTGGGAATTTTCAAGGGTCTCTCGAACACCACCATTGCAGTGACCGGAGTTGTCGCCACTCCGTCTCTAAAGGTACTCTAGCTGGACACAGACCCAAAAAGAAGCCTTGGAGCCGGGAGGAAGCATCCAGAGACTGGTGCTACGGAGCTGAACGGTGTACAAGAACATGGTGGCAATGCAGGGCAGTGGCCGTGTGCTGGATAGCTCAATGATATGATCGGTTAACGTCTGACAAATCTATGTGCTTATTCCGGCAGCAGCCCCCCGAGGCACTCTCGAAATTTCTGCCAAGGAATTTTCTAGTTATTATTTATTGCACCCATTGTATGTGTGTGTATATACAGTTTTATGAAATTGAATGAAATTAAAGTTTAATGATTTCATTCCTTTCAAAGTAAAGAAAATTAATGCATTATTGTATAAATTGTAGTCTTGTAAAAAGTAAGGACATGTACTGGAGATAAAAATAAGAACAGTGAACCAAATAGGAACTTAAAACAAATTAAAAGCACTTTGTAAGATGTGTTACTGAGGGAAAAAATGTGTAGCTCAGCAGATGCTGCAGCATTTTTGTAAACGTCCCTAAAAGTGAAATTATCTCTATACACCACAATTTAGAGTGATCATGGTCTGGACAAATGCTAACAGATGATAACATTTGCTAAAAGCACATGGCTCTATAAAAAGTCATATCAATGATTAAGCTTCCATTGAAATAGACTTTGTATGCACTATGCCACATGAGTTTCCTGAGTGGGTGGGGTAAGGGTACACAAATATCCTCAAACATGGACAAAGGGACATGGACATTGACTCAATTACGTCCCACCTGTCATACTATAATTCAAATGTACTCTGACCAGCCAGTCACAAGAAAAACACTATATAGGTTGATCACTATATGCAAAGGTTTAATCCTGTGGTGATGTAAATCCAAAGTCCAGCCCTTAGGCTCAAACAATGAGAGGAGAAACTACACATCCTAACTGGAGCTGCTTATTGACAGTAGAGTTGACAAGCTGGGCAAACGGAAGAGCTCCCAACAATATTTCTGTCATGAAGCATCCTGGATTTTAGTCATGTTTTATTTTGTTTCCATCATTCACTTTGTTATTTATTGTTTTATTTTCCACTTCCTGTCCTTATGTGTTGCCCCACTCCGTCCTCGTCATCCCCTGATTCCCCCCACCTGTGCCTCATTACCCATACATGTGTATTTAGTCTCTATGATCCCTACTCTCTCTGCCAGTTCGTCTTTGTATTTTTCTTCCTCGTGATTTCTCTCTCGTGTTTACCGACCCCGGACTTACCTTTTGACTTTGCCCCTGCTCTACTCCTTTTGTAACTTTGCCTTCACTCACTGCCTTCCCGTGTACTGAACCTGTTTATTAAATATAACCTTTGGAAACCCCTCTGTTGGAGTTGTGTTTTTGGGTCGACTCATTACCTGATTACACTCATTACAATGACCCAAAACACACTGCTGATATAACAAAGGATTTCATCAGGGGAAAAAAGTGTAAGGTTTTACTGTGGACAAGTCAACCCAATTAAGCATGCAATTGAACATGCATTTCACCACCTGAAGAAGAAACTGAAGAACGAAACCTCCCGAAACAAAGAAGAACTGAAAGAGGGTGTAGTAAAAGCCTGGAAAGGCATCACAAATGAAGAATGAAACAGTTTGGTGATGCCAATGGGTTGTAGTTTTGATGCAGTTATTGCAAGCAAGGGTTATGTGACCAACTATTAAATGTTATTCACTTTGAGACTATCTGTTCCTTTGCTTTTGCTCACAGAAAAATTGGGTGGTCTGATACAACAGGTTGTATGTCCTAAGTTGTTCACCATACGTAAATGTAAATACCAGGAAATAAAAGCAGAAATTCTGTGCTGTCATGTTCATCTTTTGATCTCGAAACCAAATGCCTTCAGTCAACATCAGCACGTGTGTGTGCGTGTGTTTATGTGCACACCTTTGCCTGCAAAGTGTTCTTGTGCGTCAGCTATTCTAACTTTAGTTGCTAGGTGGATGTTGTCACAGTCTAACGCTAACCCTATTGGCTGTTTTTTGCACTTTCTTTTATAGGGAGCTGAACAGAGCTGATGAGACGTGGAGGAACTTTCATTTCCCACCATCCTCTGCTGTTCCTTGAACCCAGTGGAGTCAGTTATCCGCATCACTGAAACACGCAGCTGGCTTTACCCCAGTAGAGCCACAAAACAGTAAAGACCTCTAGTGAAACCAGTTGTTCAGTATGCAGAACTGCTAAACAAAAACTATTTGTTCTTGTTGAGCAATGCAGCTGCACTTTTGAGTGCAAGACTTGAGCAGTCTTTCAGCAGCACCCTCCCATCCAGCTCTGAATCTGGTTCAGTCCCAGTGTCCCATAAGGGCATGAGGAGGTTAAGGGGCTTGATCTCTTTCTAGACTCTCTCTTCTTCACTTTGTGTCTTCATGTTTTGGGGGACCTCTGGTGCCCATACCCTCTGTGAACCCCCCCACACCTGCTGCCGCCACGGCCGGCCACCCCCGTCGCCTTGTTGCCATGCCAACAGAGACAGTGGCTCCAGCCCTGACAGATAGCAAAGCTGCTGGCCCCACAGCACCCTTCAGCTCTGCTGTACCCCTCCGTATCCTCAACAAGGGCCCTGACTACTTCAGGAGACAGGTACTGTTATAGCCCTGTGTGTGTGTGTGTGTGTGTGTGTGTGTGTGGGGGGGGGGGGGGGGGGGGGGGGGGGGGGGGGGGGGGTCATGAGTCAAAAGCATCTTACTTCCATGGTCTGACTGGGCCATGTACAGTCATGTACAGTCATGTTCCAGTAATGCACCAATGTGTTGTCAGCAGACTATATCTAGGTCTGTCGTAGTTACTTAGTTTGGGAGTAAATAGGACATGTATGATGAGTGTTGTGTCTCTGTGTGATACACACTGTACCTTAGGTGGAACCCAACCCAAAGCGGCTCAGTGCTGTTGAAAGACTAGAAGCTGACAAAGCCAAGTATGTCAAAAGCCAGGAAGTTATCAATGCCAAGCAGGAGCCAATCAAACCCCCTGTGCTGGCCAAACCTCCCATCAGCCATACCCTCATGTCCAAGAGAGGCTCTGGGGTTGGTGGAGGAGGAAATGGAGGTGGGATACCATTCAAAGCATCCAATAACAATGCCAAGTCTGACACATGTGCAACAAGCAGTGGCAGCAGCAAACGGGAGAATTTAAACCTGGAGATCCTAAAAAACCTGCTCAACTCATCATCCTCTCCAGGAGCTGAGGGACGAGGAGGAGGAGCTAACAGTGCTGTTCTCATGAGGTCATCAGGAGGAATGGCCAGGAGCTGCACACCATCAGGGTAAATTCTACTTAATCAAACACTGATGATTCTTAATTAGGTTTAGGGTTTGGTTCTATATTACACTATTAACAATAACAGCACTGTGACAGTATCAAAGCACCTTGCTCACAGAGAAATGCCCTTATCCTGAATTCTGAATTGATTTTATATGGTTTGGGGGCTAACCAACTAATCAAGACTAATCAAGACTAGTTGGTTAGCAGCTGGCAAAGCAGAGTGAGAGCCAGTGCCACTGCTGTTTAGAGGTAAAGAATCACCTGATCCAGTGCTACCACAAGATACTATAATTTTTAGTCCCTGAAGTAGATAAATTTATTAAATAAAAACCAGGTTTTTAAAGAATTTTTACTTCATGTCAAGTCAGAGGCTGAGAAAAAGTTTTTGTGAAGAGCAAAAAGGTTGTAGGAGCTTGTATTTCAGAGGCCATCTAAGGAGTGAATTGGTTGAGTGATCATTATGTCTGTCAGTGTCTGTTGAGGGATGTCCTTTAGTCAATTTAATCTTAATTACATTCATTCTTTGTTCTGTTTTTTTAATCTTAGGATGCCATTAACATACCGATCTACAATGACGCTTAATGAACAACCAACAGAATCTGCTCCCAGTCCGAGCACCTCACATTCCCTTCGGTCTTTCTCCCATTCCTTGAAAGTTCCTCCCATCAGTAGTGCAGGACGTTGCAGTCCCCAACTTGGAGCAAACCTCAACCTCAGTGGACAAGTCCTGGACGATCAAGGAGTAGAAAGAGTTATTGATCGAGCACAATCACCGCTGCCATCTCTGCTTACATCCCACTCTTCCTCCGACCTCCTGCGACTATGTAATGGAAAACCACTTCGTACTTCCCGATCCAGCAGCTCCTCAGCTCCACCCCTCCCCCCAAAACCAAACCCGACACCTCTGCCTCCTCCCACACTCTCCTTGTCACTGCCTCCCCCTTGTCCAACTCCATCCCCCTCGCCCTGTGACAACACAAACCCTCAGTCACTACCTTGTGATTTTGGAGAACTTTCAAGTACTTCGACTGATCCAAACCTGGAGCTGGAGCTTGGCTCGTCCGTGGCCCGACGCTCTTCCCTACACAGGTCTAAATCAGACTTGTCTGACCGGTATGCCCGGGCTGGAGCTGATGTTGAACGTTTTTTTAATTACTGTGGCCTCGACCCAGAGGTGCTGGAAGCAGTTGGTCCAGAGAACTTTGCTCGAGCCAATTCAGACATTGTCAGCCTGAACTTCCGATCAGCATCAATGATCTCCTCTGACTGTGACAGATCGCGACGATCCTCCAATGATGGACTCTCAGATGGGGACGATGGTGAGGATGAGGAAGAAGCTGGGGAACGTGTTCCATATGGCATCTCAGCTGTGGAGCGAAATGCGAGAGTCATTAAGTGGTTGTACAGCATCAAACAGGCAAGAGAGACACAAAAAGTGTCACACGTTTAGAAGAAATACTGCAGTCAAACATTCTCATTGTCCGTAAGTGATGAACCAGAAGATGATCTTGGCGCTGATCTGAGAATCTCATTGCAATGATGAATTAATGGATAGAAAGCAAGACAAGTCTCAACTTGAACAGATGAGTGTTAATCCTCCTGGGTCACAACAAAAGCAGGAGAGAACACAGAGAACAAACCAGAGAAACGTAAAAAGGCAAGGTATGCATGTAAGTGTTTCTCTATGGACATGGTTTGACTCAACCAACAAATCTGAGCAACAGGAACAACAGTGATGTACATTATGGTTGTCAAAGGGCCCAACACAACCACCTCACTATGAAGGACTAGAGACTTCTGGTTTCACACATCTAATGTGAACAGACCTCATTGCCGCCTTGGTTCTTGTTCTGGTTCAGTTGAAGTTGGACATCACCTTCAGCAGTTTCAGGGACTCTTCTGCTTATTGTGTTGTTGATCCTCAATTATATATAAAGACAAAGTAAAAAACTTAAATCTCTCATTTACAAAAGTCTTCAAATGTTAATCCAGTTGAAAGAAGTGGTTGAGTTTCCACAGACTCTCTTAATTTTTTGTCAGATCCTTTCAAACTCAATACGACTGGGCAGAGAAGTGTGTGAAAGGCTATCTTCAGGTCTCCAAAGATGAACTATGGAGCGCAGGTCTGGGGCACTCAGGGACTTGTCCTGAAACTTCAGATTATTGTGGACCTGACATTGTCGACTGAGCGCACCCTGAATCGCCTCTCTGGTCGTTCAGTTTGTTAGACAGTGGCTTTAGAAAAGTCCTGGTACCAGACTTATCCATTGTTCTTGTTCCACTGTTCTCCTGGGAACTCCCAGAGCTTCAATTGTCACATTTTGATCTTGGTTGAGGCCTACTGAGAGTGCACTGCAATTTATGGTTTCTGTCATGACTTGGAGGAAAACTACTGGACCTCACAGGTTTCAGTCCAGCAAGTTAAGTCCAACACAGCTGGACTGAATTGAGTTCCACACTTAATGACATTAAACTTAAACAGGAAGTAGCTGAATGCTATAGTATGAAGACTTAAGTCAATGAGAATTTATTATTTTTTAGATTGATTATGGTTTATTGATTGCTCATAATTTAAAATGATATGTACAACACATTAAGGGGACTTCCTGAAGCAGCTCAGTGTTTCTGCGATTGCTCTGACACCTACACAACATATACACAGCTGGAGTGGCATGAGACTGGACAGCTATCCATACATACCAACTTCATCTCATGGTTTGTGTCTCAGTCCATTTGGATCAACTATAACGGTGTGCAACAGAGTTACAGGACCTCCCATATTAGAAAAAAGGGCAGATGCAAGTGACATGTCTCCAGCTCCTGAACCACAGTCAGATGTGGAACTCTGCAGCGGTGCTGTGTCCCCAAAGTGAGACTAGTTCAAAGGCAACACCTGTTACAAGTCAATAAGTACAGAACACAGGCAGAACACAAGTCAATGCACACTTATGTCATACATCAACCAACAACACATTATCCAATGACAAGTTTTTGAAGGTCGCTGGACCATTAACAACCGATGTCCAATGTTTCTGTGAACAGTCAATTTTTGCTGGGATATGGTTTATCTGTAGTACAGAACCGACCCACAGTCAACTCAAGAAAGCATTTTTAGTGAAAACTGAGATTCTTCAACCCAAGTAGAGGATGCATTAGATTTTTGTTCCAGAAGTATAGATTACTAGAGAGTCAGATGCATGGGGAACTTGAGGGAAAGCTGAGGAGTATCCCAGCTGGCAGGCAAGCTTTCTTAAACAAAAATTTCACATTAGTTTATTATACAACACGTGTCCTTAAGAACTTCTTTTATGATTATTGAGTTTTAGGATGGAGAAAGGCCTCTGATATTAAGATATTCACATGGAGCCTCAAATGAGATTAAAATTTGCACTTTCCATCATTATGTCTATGGACAGAGACACGTGCCAGATTTACTTTCAGTTCCCTTTCTCTGAAACATTTACTGTATATTCATCATTGTAAATAAAAAAAGGTGAAGCCTTAGACTCTGATCAATGAAGAGTAATTTTTCCTCACTGATGACCAGTCTGATCATAGCGATATAACATTGGCATCTTATTATGAGTAAAGATGACAGTAGAAAAATACCTGAAAATACCGGATACAGAATACAAACACTGGGCTAAATGTGGTTTTGAGTGAATGTCTGAATATGCATATGTTTTAACAGAATTTTAGTTCCTGTAGTCAAATACAGTTCTCAGCATGAATGAGTACATCCTATTTAAATGTTAAGAATTTCAGCCATTTCTCAGTGAATAACAGAATAATACACTGTAATTTTTACAAAACTGAGTTTTATTAAAAAAAATGTTTTATTAACATAAGCGTGTGGTCACTTAACATCATTAGAACAAGAAAAAATATTACTTTTATTCAAATGAGGTGTTGCAAAAAGGATCACATCCTACACAAAATTTTGGGTGGCATCCTTGTATTTTTAAGAACAGTACAACTCTTCTACACATTGAACAAACAAGTTTATGCTAAACCTATCTCTACTCTTGGATAACAGTACTGTTTCAGATTCCAGATGCTGGATGGAGAATGGCACACTACGTGTGTTTTCAGGACTCTGCAAAAGTGTTCTACAGTACTGGATTGATGTCTGGTAACATGCTTGCCCATTGAATCTCTTTTATCCAGTTCTGCTTCAACGCATCTTCCCATTTCCTGGAGCCCTCATGCATTTCCAGAGAAGAAAACTGTAACCACCATGCTCTATTATGGGTTCTGTGCATTTTCAATTTTACTTCTCGCCCTTTCTTCCAAATGTGCTTCAATACCTCAACTATGCAGTGTGTTATTGTATTCTAATTTATTAGCAATGCTTGACAATTTTTCTTGAAACTTTGACCTATTTTATGTTAACAAATAATATTCTTTCAAGTCTTGTGACATTTATGTTTAATATGGTGGCATTTTTGCCAGTACTGAATCGGAATACATTTTCTTTTCTAAATACCATAATCTTGTGGCCACCTGTGAGATCCTTGATTAGACTTGCCTGTTTGTGAATTCCTGTAAATTTGAATTTTAAGGGTTCTATTCCTAAGGCAATCTTGGGATTAACTTATATTTGCACCATGATCTTAAATAATTTCATTAGAAAGTTTTAAATTTGGTCTTTGATACAGACTAATCTAATTTAAACCCAATAAACCAGCTTTGTGTAAATACTTTACTGTATGTGGTTCCATGAATGTATTCATTCTAAAGGAAGCTGAACATATATTTTAGAAATCTGATGGGGTGTACTCATTTATACTGAGCATTAAACATTTACTAAATGCTCAAATGCAGTCATTGGCACGGCGGATCAAATACTCTCAAAAATCACCTACATTTGGTTACAAATAGATCTATGAATTATCCACATTATCTCAAAGTATAAAAAATAAGTAATGTGGCTGGTTTTAGCTTACTCTTTATTTCTTTTTCAGCTCAGGGTCTTTGACTGCTGCTGTTTTTGTCAAAGATGAATGTCATGTCACACAGTCTCTGGTACCACCGAATTATCTAAGGTTCTGCTCCTCATTTACCCATTTCCATGGCGATTCAGTGAATTAGAGCTCCATTGATTTTTCTATATTCATTCACACAGCTAAGTCAGAGTGAACATGTACAATGTTGATTGAACTGTCTCTGTAATGGCTTTAAATAGTTCTCAGTTCAGAGTGTTATTAACCATAATTAATCGGTTAGCAGTGTTTCCCCTATCATTATATTAGGGGGATGCCCCGCCCTCCCTACAGTACCTCCCACCCCCCCCAGAAGGTCAAGTTAATTTAATATAATTAAATTTTCTATATAGCGCCAGATCACTACAGATGTCATTTAAACATAGTAATACGTTATTTATTGTATTTACGCAACAGAATTTCTGTTGCATTTCTGTTCATTTCTGTCTCTCCATATTTGCACAGTTCTCCTCTGCACTCTTTATCACACACGGCGGAGTTCCGCCTCGATGTGTGCACACTGGTGAGCAGACTCCCGCCGTGTCGAAAAATGTCACAAGAAAGGCAAAGCTAAAATATCAGCGTTTTTTAAACACTCACAGGGCAATGATGGCAACACCATTAGCACCCCCGCCTCCCCCAAGGCTGGAATCCTAGGGGAAACACTGAGTTAGGGAAATAAAAAATGCTAGTCAGACTCTGCCAGCCTCTCTAACTGGGAAGACAAGCATTGCCGAGAGGTGTCAGCAAGTGATGGAGGGGATAGCGTTATGTCTGATGACGTCATCAGTCAGTGCATCTTTATTTCACATGACCAGTAACTCAAAAGCTCAAAGGATCTTGACCATGTGACCATGCGAAATCTGTGGTTTCCACTGTTCTTCTGCTACTATTTCCTAATTCACTCGATTAATCCGACAGCAAATTATTTTCACACCAACACTAGGTTTAAAAGTCTATAAAAGTCATTTATACTACATTTACTAACCATGTTCTGCCAAAGTCTCTGTCTCTCCCAGTTCCTCTCCTCTCTCTCCCTGTCCTCATCCTGCAGGTGGTGACTCATCGCCATCCCATGTTCCTGCAACACCTGCTGGTCCCATATTTCATGAATTCTGCAGCTCAACTCCCCCCCCCCCCCCCCCCCCCCCATGCCTATCTCACTCTCTCTCTCTCTCTCTCCCTCCCACTCTCAACCCAACCGGTCGAGGCAGATGGCCACCCCCCCTGAGCCTGGTTCTGCTCGAGGTTTCTGCCTCTTAAAGGAAGTTTTTCCTTGCCACTGTTGCCAAGTGCTTGCTCATCGGGGGATCTGTTGGGTCTCTTTAAATAAATTTATAAAGAGTTTGGTCTAGACCTGCTGTGTAAAGTGCCTTAATGTAACTTTGTTTGGCGCTATACGGATAAATCTGATTTGATTTGACTAGTCCATATTACTTCAGGTTCTGATCAATTTGTAACAAGTCAGTGAGAACATGGAAAACCACATAAACCAAAGTGGAGGCTAAGTCAAACCGTCTTCCCCTCTGTCTGCCACAACACCCTGCAGCAAAGGTCAAGAAACAAAATGATGACTGATGATGTCTTTGAAACCAGAATTACACAATCAAATGATTGTTTAAAGAACTACAATACACCAGTGAGTGTGTCCACTACTGCAAGACGTATCGTGGGACAGAAGAATGAGTGAAGTCATGCAAGGCCTGTGAGGTTTGTTTTCATTGCGCTGTTCACAAAATCTGCACACACACAGGAATTGCAATATGTGAGGACACTGAACACCGCATTGACATCCTCAACTCTGCTTGGTGTCTGTCGCTAGACCCAATCAGAAAAGGTTTTTGTTTGAAAAACCTGTGTTTTAGTGAATTGAAAGAGCTCATCTTATCAGCATGTCTGAAAGTCAGTGTCATGTCTCAAAGTGTGAAGCCATATTGATGTGAATGAAACACCACAGTCAGTACCTGCTTCATTCAGTTTGACAGAAAAACAGTTGGAGGGTTAGGGTTATTTTAATCTGAATATTTTACACCTTCAGCAGCTGGTCTCATCCTAATCTTGCTGCACCCATGAGATACAAATCAGGGCACTGTGCTGGTCCAGGTAAGTCCAATTGTCTGCGATCATCATACTGAGCTCATACAGCTACACATCTAACTCATACTCTGCCTCCAGCTATCCCTGGATGTGGGCAGACGACAACATTATGTCATGTAGATAACATAATGAACTGAGGAAATTATGAAAGTTTATCAGTTCAAACCTGAATCAATTAGTCTCATCCACCAGGAAGCAGCTCATCTTATGATGCTCCCACAGTCAGGGAATTACAGCTGGATTGAAGTCCAAGAGGTGGGTTTTATGTCAGGTTTTGGGTTAGAGCTGGGGTTGGTGTTCTGTCCATGTCACTTTCTGTTTTATTTTGTAGTCCTGGTCCCGGTTATGTTACTTCCTGGTTGTGTCCCATGTTGATTGTCTTCCCTCCCCTGATGTGGATCACCTGTGTCTTGTTTACCACTGTGTATTTAAGTCCTGTTTTCAGTCTTGTCCTTGTTGGATCATTGTCGCTGTCATTGCCATTGTCGCTGTCGCGTCGCGTCGCCGTGTTGTTGCATTGCCCATGCCTTGCCAAGTGTCATTTTGTCCATGCCCTGTCCATGCCCTGCCTAGTTGTCTTGCCCATGCCCTGTGGATTTTTTTTGCTCTGTCAGTTCGTGAGTAAAGTCTTTTTTTTTTTTTTCCACCTACCTGGTTTTCCGGCTCCTGCATCTGGGTCCTACCCGCAACACGCTCACCGCGTTCTGCCTACCCAGTCCTGACAGAATGATCCAACCGCCAATGGACCCAGCGGAGTCGGTGCTTGCTCTGGGGACCGTGCGGCTGTCCGTTGAGCCTGCGGTTCCCCAGCTCCCAGAACTTGACTTTTTGGACCCCAAGCTCTCCCGCCAGGTGGCTATGCATGAGGCGTGTATGGCAGCAGTGGATCGGCTGTCATCCGCGCTGCAGTTACTGGAGGAACAACGGCGGCGGACCTCCAGGCTGCCGCCGCAGCCACCTCATGCTCCCGTTCTGGCTGGGCTGCCGCCGCTGCCATCATGTCTTCCGGTCTCGGCTGGGCTGCCGCCGCAGCAGTCCTGGTTCCCTGTTCCGGCTGGGCTGCCGCCGCAGCCACTTTGTGCTCCTGTTCCGGCTGGGCTGCCGCCCCAGACATCTCCCGTTCCGCCACGGCCATCATGTGTTCCGGTCCCGGCTGGGCTGCCGCCGCAGCCACCTTGCGCTCCGGTTCCGGCTGAGCTGCCGCCGCCGCAGCCGTCTTTTGTTCCTGTCCCGGCTGAGCTGCCGCCGCCGCAGCCGTCTTTTGTTCCTGTCCCGGCTGGGCCGCCGCAGCCGTCTTTTGTTCCTGTCCCGGCTGGGCCGCCGCAGCCGTCTTTTGTTCCTGTCCCGGCTGGGCCGCCGCAGCCGTCTTTTGTTCCTGTCCCGGCTGGGCCGCCGCCGCCGTCTTTTGTTCCTGTCCCGGCTGGGCCGCCGCCGCCGCCTTTTGTTCCTGTCCCGGCTGGGCCGCCGCCGCGTGTTCCTGTCCCGGCTGGGCCGCCGCCGCCCTGTGTTCCTGTGCCCTGGCCTCCTCCTCCCCCCATCATCCGATGGCCCTCCATCCCATGTTTGATGTTTTTTGGTTTTGGGACGTCTGGTAGCCGTCCTTTAAGAGGGGGGTACTGTCAGGTTTTGGGTTAGAGCTGGGGTTGGTGTTCTGTCCATGTCACTTTCTGTTTTATTTTGTAGTCCTGGTCCCGGTTGTGTCCCATGTTGATTGTCTTCCCTCCCCTGATGTGGATCACCTGTGTCTTGTTTACCACTGTGTATTTAAGTCCTGTTTTCAGTCTTGTCCTTGTTGGATCATTGTCGCTGTCATTGTCACGTCGCCGTGTTGTTGCTTTGCCCATGCCTTGCCAAGTGTCATTTTGTCCATGCCTTGTCTATGCCCTGCCTAGTTGTCTTGCCCATGCCCTGTAGATTTTTTGCTTATTGAGTAAAGTCGTTTTTTTTTTTTTTTTTTTTTTTTTTTCTTTTCACCTACCTGGTTTCCGGCTCCTGCATCTGGGTCCTACTCGCAACACGCTCACCGCGTTCTGCTCCCCCAGTCCTGACATTTTATTTCACATTTCAGATCAGAAGTCACATTTCAGATCAGAAGTCACATTACAGAGGTCATGACATGGTCACTGGAAAAAGGCATTGTCACAACCACACAAACTATTAGGTTTCTAAATGTGTGGACATGAGTAAAGTACCAGAACAAGGCTGAAGGTCTGGACCTGTCAGCTGAGTCATTATCAACATGGTGTACAGTTCAGGCTCTTCAGACCTTCACTGCTTCACGTTATATTTGAGATCGATCAGTTCAGTAAATCTCGTCCCTCCAGTCTTCAGTCAGTATAATATTTCATCAAAGTTATTGTTTATTGACTGTAATGCATTTTTCTCATCAGGCTTTCAACATATCATGAATAAGTGAAAGGGGGTCTGACTTATCCTGACATGAGCCTTCACCTCCCACCACCAGGAAGCCAGACCTGCTCTTTGACGCACCACCTCTTTCAATACTAGCCTGAAATGAAGCCCACTGAGAGAAAGCCTCAGAGCAAGGAAATTGCTCTAAGCTCAGGACTGTACTAGCACACTCCCCAAGAATTCCTGCTGCTTCTCACTGTCAGCATTAAGAAAGACAACATACTAGTGTTCTGGCAACATGCCCCCATGTTTAACTAATTTAACAAATGTCTTATGTTGTACCTGTTTTCTTCTACTTTTAATATGCGTAAATGGGTTGTGTTTTGGTTTTCATTCCCCCTGCCTGAAGGTTTGTGTGTAATATAAGATTCTGAAAAGGGACCAGCTGTTCTGGCCAGGACACAGTCTGGACTGGTGCAGAGATTTAATATGAGCATGTTTTTCATGCCTTTTGCACTAAATAACTAAGTTTTTTTTGTCTGTTTATTTGCATTATTTCAATAAATGTCTGTCAGTCACTTGTGTGTTTTTGTGTCTGTGTGTGTGTACAGTGTTATGGGAGAGCACTTGTTCTCATCAAGTCCATCAGGTGTATAATTAGAACCTCAAGAGCAGATCAAAAGTGACAGTAGGGTAGACCAGAGATGGTTATAACACACTTTCTTTCCTATGTGAGAATACAGCCACAATCTGTAAATCACGCTGCTATCGGTCACTGTATGACATGTGACCAAGGTCTACAAAAACCTGTTTGTTCCTTCTCTATCTCTCTCTCGCTTCCCTTGTGCTCTCTCTTGGATTAGCTCTCCTGGCTCAGAGCTTGGCCCTGACCTGCTTTGCAACTCTTGTGGCAGAGCTAAAAGCACAGAACTCACTAGGAGACTTTGGCATCTTGGTATTTGTTTATTACACATCTTGCAGCAAAAGGCACTCAGTTACACCAAGCTCTGAACTCACTGCAGCAAGGTTTGGGGTGATTCAGGATATTGTCCACCCAAGGGCTTTGTGTTGAAGGTGGTAGATTTTTTGCCATCAGTGCACTTGTGTAAGGAGTGGAGTGGAGTGGCTGTTGAATGTATTGTAAGGGAAGAGTCATGAGACCACAGGAGCTGATTTTGTAGCCTGAGGAGGGGGAGCAAATGCTGAGGCATTATGTTGTTGAGGCCTGCACTTCTGAGTGGGATCAGATGGGTGTTGGATAATGAAGTGGGATGGACAAGTATCACTAGCTGGATCCACCTTCACATGAGGCATCTACTGTGTTATCTGTGGATACAAAGAAAGATATGTACGTGTGTGTGTGTGTTGGGGGGGTGTTGGTAATTGGTCTGTAGGTGTGAATGTGGGCTATATTTCTAAGCATGAATTGTATTTTGTATTTTATCCTTTTTAGGGGATCTTGGCATTTCTTTTGGCAAATGTTTAGAAGCTAACTTGTTTGCTTGTACTTCTGCTTCATTGATCCAAATCCTTGAATGACTTTCAAACTGTCAGTTATCCTTACGTTTCACCTTCTTTCCCTTCATCATCTTTTTTCCCCTTTTTCAAGTTTTTCTTTCAACTGTCCCCATTGTCCCTTACTCAAAGATCCACCCTCTGGAAACCCAATTTGGAACCATATCAGTAAAAAAGAGTTTGTCTCTGGAAGAACAGATTTACTGACTCCCCTATACCTTTGTCTATGTGAGCGCACTTCCCTTTACCTTTAACTATTTTACAGTGAGAATGTCTTCTCACTGAGTGGTTTTTGTTTACAACAAAACAACCTTAAAAGCGCAGTTTGTTCTTCTAGTGTGTAAAAACAGACAGAAAAACTCTTGTCCTATTCCTAGAATAGAAAAACTAGGTAAACATGCTGATCTTCTAGACTGCAGGCAGTAGCATCCTATTGTAAACTGCTGTGCTTAAACATATGCCACCATGTAAATACATGTCTAGTTACTCTTCTGCTACATTTGCTGAAAAACCGATTCCAGTGATTGGTGATTCCATTTTCATGACCGTGAAATTAGCAACACCAGCAGCCATAGTTAAGTGTATCCCAGGGCCAGAGCAGGCGACATCCATTCTTATCTGAAACTGCTGACTAAGGATAAGCTGTGGCAGAAACTATGGGCTCTGCCTCTCACCCAGGAGGGCTGTGAGCTTAGGGTGTGGTTTACGTTCCTGGGCTCAGGTGTGAAGCTTTTTCTGTTCCAGTTTGGTTTTGGAGTTGAGAAATAAAAGTTTAAACTTGCCTTCATCTCCTGTGTTTTTCTTCATCCTGCAACATTGGTGGCCTTCCCTATCTGGTTTGGGTGATGGGACGGCTGTCCTGAACGTGTCCAGGCCTTTGAAGGAGCTAAGAGCACCCCACACTAACACTGTCCTCCTCGCCCATCCCAAACCCGCTGCACCCATAGCTTTAACAACTGATGCATCTGACATAGCTGTGGTGGCAGAGGTTGAATATGGCGAACGCGTGGCAGCCACTTGCATTTGCCACAAACTGTGAGACAGTGAGCGCAAGTACAGTGTTTTTGATGGGGAGTAGTTGGCCCTGCACCTTGCAACCCATCATTTAGGCTTCCTGCTGGAAGGTCTCTCCTTCACAACTTATGCTGATCATAAACCATTAAGTTTTACTATGTCCAAGGTTACTAAGCCATCGTATGCTGATCAGCAGCACTACCTTGAAGACATATCAAATCAAATCAAATTAGATTTATTTGTATAGCACCAAATCATAACAAAGTTACATCAAGGCACTTTACATATAGAGCAGGTCTAGACCAAACTCTTTATAAAATTATTTACAGAGACCCAACAGATCCCGGGGGTCCCCAACAAGTTCCAGACGGGCATTCAGCATGTGGCCGGGAAGTCCAACCCTGTTGCTGATTGTCAGTCGCGTGTGCTTGTGTGTCCTTTGCACCTCAGGGTGGATTTCTCTGGCTGCCAACCAGCTTGGTGATCTGGACATCCTCGCCTTTAGATCAATATGCACCAGCCTTAAGCTCAAGGACACCATGATACAGGAAGTCAGTCCTGCCCGCCTCTGCAATGTCTCCACTGGCTGTCCGTGCCCTGTTGTTCCCGTAGCCTGGCGCTGTCGAGCTTTGAGTCAATGCACTCCCTCTCGCACCCAGGAGTTCAGGCGTCGGTGAAGATGGTCAGTTCCAAGTTCTGCCTTGGCCTCCGTAAGGATGTCAATGGGTGGTTGGCTGCATATGTGGCACGTCAGAGTGCTAAGGTCCACCAGCACACTCAGTTGCCCCTTGAACCGTTTCCAATCCCGGCTGGACGCTTCGACCACATGCATATAGACCTAGTAGGCCCTCTACCTTCTTCACAGGGTTTTACACACCTTCTGACAATAGTAGACTGGTCCACCAGGGAGCCAGAGGTTGTCCCTCTGTCCTCCATGACATCCTCAGTAGTCACACACGTGTTTCTTTCTTCCTGGGTCACCCATTTCGGTACTCCGTCAGATATCACCTCAAATAGGGGTCCCCTGTTCATGTCAGAGCTCTGATCACCATTTGCGTGATCATTGGGTGTGCAGGTGCACTGCACTACCGTGTACCACCCTCCGGCTAATGGTTTGTGCGAGCAATTTCACCAGTCGTGCAAGATAGCACTGCATGCTGCGCCCTCGAATGTTAACTGGGTGGACCTTGGGTAAGGCTGCGTTTGACCCCTAAGGAGGACCTTGATACTTTGCCCACTGAGCTGGTTCTCAGTCAGCCGCTCTGTGTCTCTGCGGAATTTTTGTCTGGGAGCTCTGCTCCTCGACCTTGTCTGGCCATTAATCCTTTTTTGTCAGACAGCACTAGGGTTTCAGGTCCCGTTCGTCACTGTTTTCCGCGGTTGTTTGTGCCTGCAAAGTTCAAGTCGGTTCGGTTTGTTTTTGTAACACATGATGCTCACCGCTTGCCCCTCCAACCCCCATACGATGGCCCATTTCGGCCCATGTGGGTGGGCATAGGGAGCATGATAGTAATGCCTTATAGGTTTAAACTAGCACACTTGGTGGCAGACAAAGTTGGGTCCCAGGTTGGCCATCTGGGTTGCCCTCCTTCCAGTCCCCCAGTAGTATCTTCACAGGTCCAGCATTCTGCTTCTCAACCAGTGTTGGACTGTGTTTTTCCTGCTGTTTCGGCTAGGATACACCGTGGATGGTGCCACTCTCATATCTAGGAATCTGACCAATATTACTAGAAAGTTAGAGTCGAGACCAGGAATCAGAGCCGCAGTTTAACACGCTTCTCTGTGCCTCAGTCAGAGCGGTCACCTGCCAAGATTAGAATAGAGTCTGTGTCTATGTTTGTCTATAGAAACTATAGAAACTGCGTCTGATCCCCGAACACCATAAATCTGGTTTCAAATAATACTCCAGTTAAATGTGGACTGTTGAATATTTGATCACTATCATCCAAATCTCTACTTGTTAATGATCTCATAACTGATCATCGTATTGATTTTTGCATAGCAGAAACCTGGCTGCAGCAAGATGAGTATGTTGCTGCGTATGAGTATGAGTATGAAGCTACACCCCCAACTCATGTTAATTTCCATGGCCCTCGTACCACAGGTCAAGGAGGGGGGAATGGCTGCGATATTTCAATCAAGCCTATTAATCAACCCTAGACCAAAATCTGGCCATAGGTCTTTTGAAAGCCTCACTCTTAGTCTTTCCCACTCAAACTGGAAAGGTGAAAAAATTGTTCTGTTAGTTACGGTATACCGTCCACCTGTTCCATATTCAGAATTCCTATCAGAGTTTTCTGAGTTTATATCAGAGTTAGTACTCAATACAGATAAAATCATTATACTGGGAGACTTCAATATTCACATAGATGTAGATGTAGTTCTGGGTTTCTTTCGTTACTGGACTTGACTTTTCCCAGCATGTGATTGAACCAACTCACAGCTTCAATTATACCCTTGATCTTGTTCTGACATATGGCATTAAAATTGAGAAGTAAACAAATTTTCCTCACAAATCTCTTTCGATTGACCATTACCTCATTATGCTTGAATTTATATTAATTGACTGGACAGCATTGAGGAATTAATTCGGCCATAGAAAATGTTTACCTGAAGATGCTATGGCAAAATTTAAAGAGAACATTCAGTCACCATTTCCAACAATGCTACATCTAAATTCACCTGTGATCCCCTTAGCTCTCAACAGCGATAATTTAATGGGCTTTAAATTATAACAATCAGAGAAAGAATTCATCAGCTCTTACCTACAATAGACAGTAATGTTCTACTGAATACAGCAACTACTGAATCAACTGCAATGCCTATTTTACATCTAAAATCAAATCAAATCAGATTTATTTGTATAGCGCCAAATCATAACAAAGTTACCTCAAGGCACTTTACATATAGAGCAGGTCTAGACCAAACTCTTTATAAATTTATTTAAAGAGACCCAACAGATCCCCCGATGAGCAAGCACTTGGCAACAGTGGCAAGGAAAAACCTCCTTTAAGAGGCAGAAACCTCGAGCAGAAACAGGCACGGGGGGAGGCCATCTGCCTCGACTGGTTGGGAGTGGGAGAGAGAGAGCGAGAGAGAGAGAGAGAGAGTGAGACAGGCATTGGAGGGGGGGGGGGTGTAGGAAGGAACATGTTGCTGCATGAAGTTCATGGAGTTGAGCTGTAATACAGAATTCATGAAATATGGGACCAGCAGGTGTTGCAGGAACATGGGATGGCGAAAATTTTCCACCTGCAGGATGAGGACAGGGAGAGAGAGGAGAGGAACTAACAGAGACAGAGACTTTGGCAGAACATGGTTAGTAAATGCAGTATAAATGCTTAGAACTGGGTGAAACTGTGTTTTTTAAGAAGGATGGTTCTTATCAATGCATGCAAGGGGGGAGGAGGGAGAGCGAGCAAGACGGAGGGAGAGAGAAAGAGGGAGAGGGGGAGAGAGGGTGACTGGGAGAGACAGGGAGAGAGTGACAATTCTCATTTCTGCACCTCAGAACTAGCTTCTACACTGCTAAAAATTTGACCAATGACCAAAGTGACACGTAATATAGTTGAATAGATTTTAAGTTGTGCAATTTTGATTAAGTTTTGTAAATGTATTCAATACTTAAACAAAAAAATTAAGTCTATGAGAAGGGGCAATAAATATCAGTGTCAAATCAAAAATATAATGGACAAAGTATTCTGTAAAATGTAATTGTATATCTTACTTAGAATAAAAAGTGTCCTTAACTCATTTCAGCTTACTCTGTTGACTCTCCTCACTTAAATTTAGTAAAGACAAATTTCTACTGAGGCAAGTAAACAAACTTGTCAGCTGCAAGTTACCTGTACTTAGAAGTATGAGTGAGCAAGAAGTGTCTGCAAAACCCGAAGGAACTCAGCATCTTTCAGCAGCATTTGGCATCTCTCGTTGAATACATACTCAACCCTCAGAAAGCGGGAAGAGACACAAGAGACGGTTGCTGCACAGTGTCATGGTAAGTTTAACTGGATTTGTACGTAGCAGACGTATAGTTGTTATTTTTGTTATTTTTGTTTTTATATTGCCAGAATAAAGGAGCAGATTTATTTTATCCAAGAAACTGTTTAAGTCACTCGACTTCCCCGAGTTGGTTGATGTGAGAAGATCAGTTGGAGCCGTTGAAGTACTTAATTTAAAAGCAAAGATCACACAATACAGAGTAAATTCTGCATCAACACCAGTGAGATCTGATCCACCCTTCTCAAACACAGCTTTATAACCCTAACCCTACCCCCCCCCCCGATAGATCTCAACAATCTCGCATAGATTTCTGGCTGGTCGAGTCCACAACAATAGAACCTACAATATCAACAGATCATCAGGGAGTTACATTTAAGGTCAATATGATAGCAACTAGATTCACCTTAAATGGCGATTTCTGGAAATTGAATAGAACCTTACTCCAGAACAAGCAATTTAAAAATGAAGCCCAAAAAATTCTCAAAAAATATTGGAGGCAAGTAAACACAGTAAACAGCTTTGGGAATCACTGGGAACTGCTGAAGTGTGACATCAGAAAAATGGCTATTTGGGAAAAAATTGCCAAAGCAAGTAGAAAAAGAGAACAGCAAATTAGACAAGTTTAATAAGACTATCAGAGAGATTAGATCCACCGGGAAATGAACTAGACGAACTGTCAGCACTACAACTGGAATTATACAGAATTTATGAGGAAAAGGCCAGAGGAGCTTTTGTCAGGTCTCGGGGAAAGTGGCTAGAACAAGGAGGGAAATGCTCCAAATATTTTTTTTAATCTGGAAAAAAGAAACTTTATTGATAATCAAGCGTGTGATAATGAAAAAGATATTTCCCAGTATGTAGCTGATTTCTACCATGAAGATGAAGGTAACATTGATTTATTTCTGCAGGACATTAAAAAGGACATTAGAGGCATTGATGACAACTTTAAAACTGTGTGTGATCGGGGGGTTAGCTTAACAGAGGTAAAAAAAAAATTATTGATTTTCTAAAAGATTATAAATCTCCAGGTAATGATGGGTTAATGTGTGAATTTTATAAAGAAGAAATTTATAAAATATTAGCTCCTTTTTTAGTTGCAGTGTGTTTAAAGAAGCCATTGAAAAAGAATAACTTCCACCAACTCTCTGCCAAGGTCTCATTAAACTGATTCCTAAACCAAAAAAAGACAAACTGAGTATTGAGAATTAGAGACCTATCAGTCTGTTAAACAACGATGCCAAAATATTTCCCATGATATTTGCTAAAAGATTTAAGTCCAGACTGGATGATATTACTGACAAAGAACAATCAGGTTTTATGCCTGGAAGAAATAAATATGTAATAACATCCGACTAATATTAGACATGACTGATTACAATGATTATATATTGGATGAGAGTTTAATTGTATTGACTTTTACAAAGCATTTGACACGGCAAGTCACCAATTTTTGTTTAAAACTCTGGGGATTTTTGGTTTTGGGAATCACTTTAAAAAGGCGGTTAAAACTCTTTATAAGGGGAGCAACAGCTCTGTTAAGCTAGCCCACGGCACAACTCCCAGATTTTACATCTGTAGGGGAATTAGACAAGGATGTCCCTTGAGTCCTCTCCTGCTCCTCCTTGTAACCCAAGTTATGGCTGTGTATATTAAAAAAAGATCATACCAAGGTATAGCAGCCTTGAACAAAGAATTTAAATTGGCTCAACTGGCCGATGATACCACAATTTTTATATCCAACAGGCATGAGGTGGTAAAAGCTGTGTAGTGTATTGAGGAGTTCTCTGCTGTGTCAGGTTTATTCTATAGTGGAACAAATTACTAGAAAATTTAACATGTGGTTGATGAGAGATCTCTCATTGAATGGCAGGCTTTTACTCTCTAAAGCGGAGGGGATATCTCGAGCAGTATATGTGTCTATCACTGGAAATGCCTGCTGCAATATAAAAAAAATTAGATAAAATTTTATTCAACTTCATTTGGAGGAACAGATCTCATTATTTAAAGAAAGATATTCTGTGTAATTTAAGAATTGATGGCATCTTGAAGCGTTAAGTTTTGAAACAGTAAACCTTGCTTCAACCACTATCTGAATGAACTGAAACAATACTACAACACCATCACTGGACTCAACAGCAAAAAAGCTGAAAACACTGTTTCTGTTTTGGACAAATACTTCAAAGATCAATGACTCTGGACTTTCTCTCATTGTTTATTTAGTGCCACGGGCTATAAGCACAGAGGGCACTACTTCTACACAGTAGAAGTAGTGGCCTCTGTGCATAGCACGAGGCACTACTTAATCTTCTCCATACTTATTATTTAGTGCCACGGGCTATAAATGAGATGTCATTCAAACGTTAAAACAGAGGAAATCTTGTGCTCTTTCCAGAACACCAAACCTTTTTCTCCTAAATGGTACGGTTTTCAAACTACGACCTCTCAAAGGAGCAGTCCGATTCACTTTTTCCTCAAAGTTAGAGTGGAGACGCTCGTTAACTAGAGTGAGAGCACTGTGAAAAACTCACCCACATTTTCATTTTTAACTCGAGCTCACGGCCAAACCCTGAAAGGGACACAAATGATTTTTTGACAAAACGTAGACACAGGTCTTGGGATTCAGAAAATCTAATTTTCACAGCTGAGCTCCTCACCAAATTTACACAGGAGCGCTCAGAGCGCCAGCAACACCTGCTTTTGCCCCAATTGACTGCAATGCAAATCAAGGTTTCACTAAAAACAATTTCACTCTGACTTCGCACTGTCCCTACACGCTCATTTTAAGGACTTTTCAAATCAAACAAAGACTGCTGGAATCCCCAGACTCTTCTGTCTCTCACGGTGTTTTCGATTTTCAGACCGGAGCTACGGTTTGCTCGTAATTCGAAGTAGTTCGGGAGGTGGTCAAAAGCCACTTTTGGGAGAGTTTTGGAGGGAGTCTGAGCTCTGACCAGACTGAATTCTCAAATCACCGTGGCAACCGCAGGTCCCTCAGCTCAGGTCTGTGTGCAGCTGTTGCTGTAGATCAAACCCACCTCACTTTGGAGCCTCACTGCTTCGTCATACATTGTCACAGAAACGCCGTTCAAAGTTTAAACGGCTCAGAAGACCTTGACCTCTCACCTTGAACACTTACACATATACACAGACATACACAGAGACAGATATAAACACGCACTCACACATATACACAGGACATACACAGAGACAGATATAAACACGCACTCACACATATACACAGACATATACACAAACAGATATAGACACGGACTCACACATATACACAGACATGCACAGATACTTATATACAGACACACTCACATATATACACAGACATACACACAGTCAGATAGACAGATGCACTCACACATTTACACAGGCAGAAATAGAGGCAGATGTAGACACGCACTCAAACATATACACAGACACACACAGAGACAAATATTCAGACACACTCACACATATACACAGACACAAAGACGAACAAATATCCAGACGCACTCACACATATACACAGACATACACAGAGACAGATATGCAGACACATAGAGACAGATATATAGACGCACTCACACATATACACAGACACAATCAGGGACAAATATACAGACGCACTCACACATATACACAGACACACACAGACGGATATACAGATGCCCTCACACATATACACGGACACACACAGAGAAATATCCAGACGCACTCACACATATACACAGACATACACAGAGACAGATATAGAGAAGCACTCATTGAATCAAGCTCAATCGGTTCTCCGAAACGAAATTTCATCAGGAAGGCTTTGAAAGCATGATGGTACGCGGGTTGCTCGTCCGGGCGACGGGCAACGGGTGACGGGCGACGGACCCGTGGCACTTCAAAATTTCCCTGGAATTTTCTAGTTATTATTTAATCCCCTGGTTATAACGATGATTGCTTTGTAAATGGTATGTTGTAAATAAAGATATGTACATATATACATATATACATACATATATATATGTATATATATATATATATATATATATATATATAGAGAGAGAGAGAGAGGGTAGGCAAATGGCAAAGGACAGAATGTGAGTGGTGTCAGACAGTATAGTCAATTGATACAGGACATTAGTGACATTAGATGAGTGGCTCGAACACTACTAGCAAGAAAGAACAGATTTTGATCTTCTGAAGACCCTCGTTTTCAAAATCTATTCATTTTTGTGTCTGGGTATTTTAGATTACATTACGTGATTCTCAGCCAGTTCTGCTGGTTAAGAGCAACTGCTCTTGTGTGGCTGGTTGTGGAATGTGCAACCATTTGGTTACGCTGCTCTATCAGACAGCTCATCATTCGGAGTATGGCATGTCTGTCATGCCTCCTGTCCTATCGTGCACCGAGACGGAACAGAAGTGGCATAAACCACGAACAATGGTTTGTATCATTATAATATCTAATAATTTAATCCCATGTATCTAACAGTTGTATCATAGTTTGCCCATCTCTTTCCTCATCCACCAAAACTGGTGAAGCCAGGACCTGCGGATGCCATGGTTGTGGTGAAGCCCAAACCCAGTGCCTCCTCAGCAAGTGGAATTAGGTACGTAGCATCGAATTAAACAGGCAGGCTACAATTTTATTGAAAAATAAAAAATAAAGGTTATTGATTGCCTGATAATGTCATTTCAAATCTACACTTTACAAGGGCTACAGTGGTGAGCTACCAGACCCCTGGTACATGGCATGTACATGACACCTGGGTCCTCTCATTTGCACTATGAACATTTCTCCTGACAAACCACTTGTGAACCATCTTTGGCAAGGTACAGGCTGGCAGTGTACTGCCTTATCAACACCCACCACCTCCATCTGACTGTGTTGTCATCCACAAGGATGCATCACAACACCCCCATTCCCAAGAGTGCCACTAAAGGGTTATAATTTAAATCAAACTGCTTGTATTTGCCCACAAATCAAGAACAGCTACATCTCAGTTAACTGTCTGTCACCTTGTCACAGTCACACCTTATTGCGGAGGCAACCAGATGCCAAAGTGCAACACCTAGATGGCATGCTCTGAGGAAGGAAAGAGTGTCTGCATTGCATTTCAGGGAGTTAAGCCACATTAGAGGTCGAAGTGCAGGAGAAAACCTGGCTGAAAGAATCGTCCGTGGCACACGACAAACTCTAAACATGAAGAGGGGGCTGGAGATTGAAGCAGGTGCCTTAAAGGATTATGCTGTTCTGAAAAATGTAAATGTGCTCTTGTGATTAATCCACATGCACCTTGGCTGGGTGCATCACCTGATGGGTTTGTATATGACCAAAGGCACCAAGCTACATTGACTACAAGTTCCTCACAGTTGACCATGGGTTAGGTGACATTTTTGTGCAGCGCATTTACAGAAATAATAGTCTATTGACCACTGACAGTGACAGTGATTTTTTTTCTTTTGATACCTCTGTATGCACAAGTAATGGAACAGACTAAATACTGAGGACATGAATTCATTCATTTATTTGTTATTTTATTCTGCCTACCAGGTAATTATTTGTATTCTGTCAATTGTAAAATTGTCACACCGTGGTGAGGTTGTCTTGTCTGGGATCACTGTGTCTCATCATTTCCTGTTTTATTTTGAAATGCTCTCCTCTCGTTTCAGAACACTTGCCTTTCCTCATGTCTACGGTGTGTCCTCCTGATTACCAATTGTCTCCACCTGTTCCCCATTTTCCCCCACAGTTCAAATAGTCTGTCTTCCCCTTGTCTTGTGCCAGTGTGTTGTTGATTCATTTCCCACACCAGCGTTACGTCCATGCCACAGCCCTCGTCTCTTTGTGTAAGCCTTTTTGATCCTCTACTGAGTGAATTTTTGTTTGTAAATTCTGTTGTATAGATTAATGTTCATAGCTTTTGTGTTTTCCTCCTTGAGAGTGATTTTGAGTTTCATAACATTTTCATAGAATTACCTTGATCCTCCACTTAGTAGCGTGAGTGAGTTTTATTTTGTTTTATTAGTCAGGTTTTTCCTCCCTATGGAGTGTTTTGTGTTGTCCCCCTTTTTCTCTCGTGACTCCCCGTTAAAGTTAATGTTTCATAGCCCTGTTTTCTTTATTCACTTGGTTCTGAGGTCATTGCTGCCGAGAATAAAGTCTGTGACTTACAAAGCCTCTGCTCTTGAGTCCTGTTTGAGTCCCGGCCTGACAAAAATAAGAAGTCAAAAACATTACATAAAATTCATTATAATACACCTTGGCATCAAAGCCTATTTTTTTGGCATAACATGAAGAGTTCCATTTCCCCCTTCAATCAACAGGTCTCTTTCTTAGTATAGATGACAATAAATCAGGTGACCTCACGCAAATCAAAACTATACATACAGTATATTACATTACCATCCGTCCATTTCTGCATTGATGTTAGCAGTTGCTTACCCAGGCTTTAACCAATGGCCCATTTTGATAGTTGACCAAAAGACAGGCAATTGTGTAAAGCCAATTGATGCTGCCTGTGAGTGAAAGGGGAATGACTGTGCTAAACATCTTCTGCTCCTTCACCGTTCGAATGAAATGCTCAACATAGACTCTCAGTCTTGCAATAGACTGCGTCTTCCTGTCATCTGGCCCAGACAGTTGTGCTCTCTTGGATAGAAATGTAGGTATGTTGACTTTGCAGGGGACACAGTCTTCCACAACGAAACCCTTGTCCACCAATATGGCCATAGATGGGTTTAAGAAAGCCACAATGCCAGACTGCTTTAGAATCTCTGTCACTGATGCTGCCTTCATAGAGCGATGGCATGAAGGTTACTGCGCCATATGGGGTCATCCCTATTAATCCTTTGAAGGTACAGTGGGATTTATAGTTAGAGAACTCCTCGCTCTGAAGGAGAACAGAATTTGGTGTTTGGCAATGTAGTTTAGTACAGTCCAAAATTACTTGAGTGTCTGGGTAATCCAGAAAACTTTCTGGCAAGTGCGCCTGGATGGTTTCCCTATCCAGCCAAATACCCACAGCACCAAGTATTGTAAATAGAAAGTTTGCCCATATATTGATTATGTGGCTCACAGTTGACTGGTGGAGCTTGAGCCTGCATGCCAGATCTTTCTGCATCAGACCCAATGACAAATAGTTCATAAACAGAAAAGAATCATCAATGGGTTGGAGAATCTGAATAGAATGAGATTATGACCTTATTAGAAGAAATACGTTTTGATAGATGGATTAATTTGAAAATATGATGGTGTAATATGCTTCATAAGAACAACAAAAAAAGTATTCACCGTCGCTTTAACTGTTTGAGAGACCTCATCAGTCTTCCCCACACTTTGTGCCCTTGTCACCCATATCACTTTGTGGGTGGCTGTCTCGGTTTCCAGAACGCCATAAGGTGAGCGTGACTTGCAAACCTGGGGGATATGGGGTAAGCGGTAACTGCTTATCATAACATCCACTGCGGAAAAACTTCAAGAAAACCTGGAGTTTTAACCTTTTATTTGAGCCTACCTTGTGAAGAATCGTATGTCATTATCAGATGCAGCAAGCCTCTCCAAGCAGAACTTGCTGCTGATTTGAATATCTTAAATATGTTTTCGGAGCCTGGCGATTTCAGTATTCAGGTCCACGTGCTCGAGTGATAAATCTAGCGGCTCTGTGCTCGCACAGTAGTCGTGGTCACAACATTCTGCAGGTGGAATATCGTCGGACTCGGTCTCTATTGTGTCCTCTCCCGAACTCCGGGACGTGAAGCTGTCCCAGTTAAAAAGCACAAGAACAGCTCCATTCTTCAGGCGTCTGCGCCCAGCTGGGGTTGAAGGCTCGATTAGGTCTGCGAGCTGGAAATGCCGGCTGCAGACTCGGGAGCTTTCTTTGACACGGAAGCCCTCCCTTCTTATGTTAAAACTCCATCGCCTCTGTAACTCACTGACTTTCGGGAATGTATAAAAACTTACACTTGGCCGATGCCGTGCATTGCGGTACATAGCAGTGGTGGCTGGACGTACTGTCCTCTCGCCTTTGAAAGGACACCTTTGTTCGTTTACACACCATCTAGTCCCATGACATAAATGAAAACGAATAACGACAACAAGAGTATTAGGTTAGTTTATTTTCTTATTAGTGAACAACAACTCTTTCTGATTATCAAACATGAACAAATTACAGTAGATTACTTCTTCAAATATCGAATAACAAGTACTATTAAGAGTATATTAGTTTTTCTGACTCTCGAAATCGACAAGATCAATTTAGATTAGTTTTTCTGAGTCAAAAGCAGGTTACCATTGATTTTTCCAGGTTTTGATCACGCAACCAGATGTCGACAAGGGTCCTGAGATTTAACCGGAAATAAGAGCCTATTAGTAGCGTTTTCATGCACATGATCTATATTCCATTTTAACCATTCTAACTCTAACCCACATAACCAATCGTCATTGTCAGAATAGGAAGCAAAAGCATCATTGGAAACTGAGTCCATATTTCTCATAATAGTAGAAAGCAAAAACCTTGGAATAAAAGAGTGGAGAGATGCAACTATCAACTATTTTCATTATAGACTAATCTGTTGAGTATTTTATTTTTTGCATTAATCAATTCTTTTCTCCTGAAAATGGCTAACAAAAAAGTGTTTCCACTGTTTCCCAAAACCCCAATATGATGTCCTCACATCTGAAACCATAATATATATTCACATTTATAATACTGGAACCCTGAGAATTTAAATTTTTTGTTTTGTTATTACAAAAACACTGAAGGTGACCTGACCTGAAACACTGATTATCAGAGTCCTTGGTGAATGATTTAATAGTTGGCAGCAAATCGATTAATTGACTAAATGTTGCAGCTCTAATAGATGGGGGGTGGGGGTGCATTGGAAGTGTAAGTATTGCTTGTTTTCTTCTGAAAAGAGGGCTCAACTATTCAAGCACTAGCACTTAAAACATGGAAGCTATGGGGGAACTACTCCAATTCCATGCCTCCACATAGATTGTCAGTGTTCATTCATTTAATTCACTAAATTTGCATCTAACAAGAAATCACTCCCATGAAGTGCATGATGGGCAGATGACTGGAGCTGATGAAATCCCTGTGATATTCCATTGTCTTCTTTGAAATTTTGAAGAACCCCGCACAGAACTAACTTTTTTCCCCATTTACTACCCATTTACTCCCATCTACTCAACATTTAATGCTCATAAAAGCAAAGAGCATCAGCTTCCCAGTCAGAAGCGATTGAAGCCTGACATTGCCTTGCGTAGCACACCTCACGATTCAGATCCAGATGATTTTACTAGTGATCCTACAGACTAAGACAAAAATGAAGACGAAGCACAAATCGAAAATTTGGATCACTTACAACATCAACTTGAGTATAATTTAGCCTCACTCGTTCTTAAACTGCAGGCAGTCTTGCATTTATCTGATATGGCAGTACAGGAGGTAATTTAACAATTAAATCAGCTTGTCCTTTTGCATAATGCCATTCAGCAAATTCTCAGTGGACATGGTGTCAGTGACAATTCAGTTGTGAGAAAGCTGTGAATGCTGTCAAAGAGAATAACTTGTTCTTGAAAATGACTGATGCTGGCCAGTCACTCTCCACAACCAGTAAAAAAGCCTTATATTTTCAGAGAGAATTTCCTATGGTCATGCCAGTTGAATACAAGCTTGAAAAAGACTTACAATCACTCTCTTATGTGCCAATTCTGAAAATGTTCCAAAAACTACTAAACACAGCTGAATAAAATTCTCACACGAGTACACCATTGATGGATTCAACACTTACAGAGATATTATCTCTGACCTTAAGGATTGTGTTTGGCCTTTACATTGATGAGGTTGAGATAACCAATCCTCTGGGCACTTCCAAAAAGAAACACAAACTGTGTGGTATTTATTGGGTTCTTGCCAATCTTCCCTCAAAACATCGCTCCTGTCTCCACCGTATGTCTCCACTGTTTCCACCTGACATAATGCATGACCTCTTGGAAGGTATCATTCCTGTTGAGATGTCTTTGTTCATTAATAATTTGATCTCCAAGAAGTACATCACCCTTGAGTCCTTGAACAAAGTCATCAAACAGTTTCCCAAAACATTCACTGACAGGACTGATCAGTCTCATATTATCCCAGCCACATTTGCCTCTAGAGGTATGATTGGTGGTAACGGCCACGAAAACTGGGCACTCACAAGACTTCTTCCACTCATGATTGGTTTTAATGTCCCAGAGAATGATCCAACATGGGAAATTTTAATGCTTTTGAAGGACATCTTAGAATCATCAGCATCATTCAGACTAACAGAAGATTCTCTTGACCTCCTTGATGCAAAGATCTCAGAGCATAGAGGTTTACTTTAAACAGTATTTTCTCACTTCACATTGCGTCCAAAGCACCATTTTGTGGAACACTATCCACAATTGATGAGGATGTATAGGCAGCTCAGAGATATGTGGACAATGTGCTTTGAAGTAAAGCATAAATTCTTCAAACAAGACATTCACAACACAAAAAACTTCAAAAACGTCCCACAAACTCTGGCTGCCATCTCCCATCTGCCATCAGAGAATGATGGCATACCATGTGGACTCCACCTCATTTTTCAAGCTATCCATCCAAATGGACAAGGTGACACTTTCTTTGGTTTCATTTTTACCTGAGAATATTCAGAACATGATGAAATGGAGGCATGCATCTCAGAACACTGTCCTTGTAGCATCATCTACATCAGTTCAGCAACAGTCCAGATATGATTGTGTTTGTTGGTGCTTGTTCATGCCTAGCTGAGTTTAGGCTAATTCACAACATCCTTGTCATTAACAATGATGTTTTGTTTCTGTGCAAACATATGACATCATGGTATAAAGAGCATCTGCGTTCTTATGGGCTATGCAGTCAAGTCTCATCAATGTCGGTCAACATGCTCTCTGAGCTGAATGACCCTTTTCCTCTGGCGGCCCACAGAATCAGGGGCAGAACATTTATTACCCTTAGACATTATATTTTGTGCTGATTGGATGATAAAGATTTTGATGTCAAGTGTCATGAAGTAACTCAACTTATTTTTTTTATTGTATTTTTTAAAGCCTCTGTAGAATCATAACCAACAATGGAGAAGAGGACTACACTAAGGTTAATTGTGCATAACAATGACATCAGGAAAATTCAACTGTCTGGGAAACCAAAAACACTTGACTCACTTGTTGAACAGCTTGAGGAGAAGCTGGGTCTTCAATAAAAATTCTCCCTGCAGTATGACAATCCTGATTTTAATCATGCCCTCGTCAACCTCACTGACACTACTGACAAACCCACCCTACAGGTAATCGCTTTGGTTCCAACCCACACACCAAGCACAGCCAGATCAGATGACACAAAGATCCTCTGTTTCCTCCCCTGAAAGTCGGTCATCTCTTGCTCAGACACCTTTGACATTCCTTATTTTCCTGTGGACATCGAGTACAGACTACGGCAGGGGAATCTTCTGTATATGAGAGACAAGATATACCTGGTACCCAGGGACATGAAGCACAAGATACTAGAAAAACTTGCAGAGGCAATTTACAGCTTCAAGGCATATCCCTGCGATGAAAAATTCAATGATGCTGCGCCTCAACCAGGCTCTGTCAATGGATGTAATGGCTGGAAAAATAGCATAAAATTCGAAATGGGAAACTATCGCACCAAACTGCGTTGAGCTGGGTGTACTGATGTGGCCGTAAATCAAAGGAAGAGAAATGGCCAAGCTACGCAGAGAAGCACCACAAATGCAACCCCATTGTGTATGCAGAGCTATTAATTGATTGTAATTTACCACAGGAGTGATATGTTTGTGTTTTTTCAGAGTACAGATGTTACTGTGACGTGAACAGCAGTCCTCCGTGGCCTTCCTGTCGATGATGATGAGAATGCAGACCTTTTTCAAGACATGCTTTGTAAGTCATCTTTATTACTGAGTATTTATTCTACACCACAGGATGTCCACTCTGGTACCCTCTCAAAAAAGTTACAAATTCACCCTTAAGGACATAAATGTCCCCTCAAAACAATTGCTCCAAAAATGTATTAGATTAATATTTTTTGTAACATTTGTTACATTTGTAACATCTTTCAGTCAACCTCTGTTCTTTCCAAAAATACTAAAAATGTATTGGAAATTTATTGGCAATTAAATAAAGTGTGCGACAGATTTTTGAAAAAAATAAAAATAAAAAATAAAGACTGAAAAGGCAAATTTTCAACATAAAAAGTGATCGGAGGCAAGAGATTCTTTACATGGTACCCTTTGATATGTCAAAGATTAGTAACAAAACTGACTTTGATGCATTATTAGTTAGAGAGTAATATGAAAACCTTCTTGAAAAACTTGACAGGTCCTTTGATCTTAGTTGACCTTTTGTCCCCAGCCCCTCTCGACCAATGAGAGTGTTTCCCTGCTCCTAACCACTCCCCTAGTGTGTTCACTTCCCTAGCAATGAGGTCACAACCAATCAGATCATTCGAGGGCAGGTATTAGCAGAATGGCGCCAAATTCATTTACAGGCTGACCGACGAAGAGGTAGGACGTGTGCTGCTGTAGTGAAAGGAGAGGATATTGACAATACAATGATATTCACATGACATGGTACACAGATTGTTTCTCTGTCTCTCTATGAAGAGGGAGGATATTCACAATACAATGATATTCACACAACAAGATAGAAAAAGAGTTGTAAATAATCTGAAAGTTGTGTCTTCTCCCTATGAAGGGCTACTCACTAGGGTCTTTGTAAATCAGGGCTGAGTGGAAAAGAGGTAGGTTTTCGTTCGTTGTTCAAACCTCTGTTGTAATGAAGGGAGAGGATATTGACAATACAATGATATTCACGTGAGAAAATGGAAAGAGAGTGTTTCTCTCTATGAATATGATTACAAAGAACCAGTTAGAATAAAATGACCTCTCATTCCAACACTCTAAGGTGTTACAGCTGGTAAAACAAAACATGGTGACGGTGAGTCTAGGGACAAGAATGTCTTGTTTATCTATAAAGGGTAAAAAAACTGTCAGGGTGAGTCTCGAGGGGTCTAATGTGTTTATTACATCTCGTGGAAAAAAAAAACAAAACAAAACAAAACAATGACCCATAAAAAGTTTTGTTTGTCCATGAAGGGAGAGGATATTCACATGAAATGGTACATAGAGTGCTTCTCTCTATGAAGTTTACAAAAAGAACCAGTTAGGATGAAAGGTCCAATGAGTCTGTCTTCACATTTCAAGATAGACAGAGTGTGTTAAGTAAGAGTCATTTTAGACTAATATGAAAGTTGTGTTTCTCTCTATGAAGTTTACAAAGAACCGGTTAGGATGAAATGACTGGTGAGTCTGTTTTCACAAAACAAGGTAGACAGAGAGTGTTAAATAATCTAAAAGTTGTGTTTCTCTCTATTAAGCTTACAAAGAACTAGTCAGAATGAAATGACCTGTGAGTCTGTCTACTCATTCCAAGAAAGGACAAGAACCTGATTCTAAGGTGTTACACTTGGTACAAAATATATCATGGTGACGGTGAGTCTTGAGGGACAAGATCTCGAACTCTAATGTGTATACCAGAAAACACTCAATTGACCGTCAATAAAAAAGACAAGTTGCTATGACGTGACAAGGTGGGGTTTAAAAACCAAGAAGCACACCGGGGGGGCACAGTGAGCACAACCTGTGTATTGACAAAACGATCGATTGACAAGTTGTGATCAGTTGACCGCTCAGACCGGCGGAAGAAAGAAATGAACTACAGTAAGTAATTCTAAGATAACGCAGTTAATTGATTGTTTCCAAAAAGTTTTGTGATGTATATATATTTTTTCTTAAAAGATTTGTTTTTACAGGCGGTTTTCTAGAGGGTGACTTGGAGTGTCTTACTTTTGATGATTTTCCTGAAGGCAAGTGTTGCGTCTTTCATCGAGATTATATTCATATTATTATTAGTTTTTTTTTTTTTACGGTATTTTTTCCCGGTAGTTTGTACGCAAGATCTGGACGAAACCGAGAGAGTTTTCAGAAAAAGTTCTCCCACACCAGCAACCGTTGCACCTGAGACCGAGCCCATACCAGAGACCATACCAGAGGCCGAAGGATCCCAGAAACCCGCGGGGGAAGAACTGCGGCCGTACGGGGATAAAAAACTATTCCGGGATCCCGAGGTCTCAAGACAGGAGGAAGCTCGAGGAGAATCTAGGAAAAGATCCAAGGAGTCTTCGAGCAGCTCTTCTTCTTCTTCTTCCTCCACCACCAGCAGAAGAGACCATAAGTCTTTTTTTTAACTGTTTTTTTTTTTAACTCTGGTTGTTTTTTCACATCGAAAACATCCGCCAGTACTTCAAACTGTGTACCTGCATTAACAGACCAAGTGAAACAGAGCGAAGCTGCTTCAACCGTGTATAGCTCCGTGAGAAATAAATTATTATTATTTATTTTTTCAGACTATAGGAAGGAGAAGAGGAGACGGCGATACAGAAGAGATAGATCACTGTCCTACAGAAGAGATAGATCACCGTTCTACAGGAGAGCAAGCTCGCCATCCTACAGGAGATCACCTTAGAGGCCTTTTTCACCATCCTGCTCCTGTTCACCCCGCTCGCACATCCGCCAGAGGATTCCGTGCAGACACCTTGATAGATTCCTTGACAGGTTGTATGCACTGGCGTATTAGGATATAATGATTTGATTTGACATGGAACAAAAAGGGAACGACAACCCTTTTCTTGCAATAAACTTCACTATAGATGAGTTGAATCATCCTGAAGCCGTAATGAATTCTGTAAATGAATTGCGATTTGTAATAAACAATTTAACTATAGAAAATTATTCTGCGACTGAGCCCCGTCTCTCCTCATTTCTCTGGGCTTGATTCACCTTCTCCACCAGTTGTTTCACACACAGAATGTTTGAATGCCATAGACAGAGCCATACACCTGTTAGAGATTCAGGAGGGGGGAAACGCAGGTGTAGTTTCAGAGGCAGAAGAGAGGGAGGGGGGTAGAGGGGGAGAGTTTGAGGCGTGGTACAAAACAGTCAGGGACGGGGTCTTTAACTTTGAAAAATAAGCACTGTTTTATTGTCAAAACGACGTGGACATTCTCTCTGAGGCTTGTACCGTTTTCAGAAACGGTTACATACAGGAAATGGGTGTGGATCCTTTGAACAGGTCGACCATAGCCTCGGCCTGCATGAAAGTATTTCTCACTTATTTTCTCAGGGCCAAAACCTTAGCCATTCCTCCTCCCAATCATTACAAACGTCAGTTTAAATCTTATTCGCACAACAGCATACAGTGGTTAGAATGGGTTTCTAACACCCGCGGCATCTTTATACAGTATGCTTTGAATGCTGGTGAAAAACAGCTGGGAAAGTACTTTGTAGACGGTTACACAGAAGCAGGAGGCGTTAAGTAGGTCTGGGAGTATCTTGGTTGTTTTTATCACGGTTGCCCTGTGTGTTTTCAGCCTCAAGAATGCTCTCCTCTAACGGGGACAACATTTGAGGAGCTCCACTCCAGCACCATCAGGAGACTAGAGAGGTTACGTTCGGTGCACGGTGTAACAGTGTCATGAGGGAGCACAGATGGGTGGAGATGAAAAAAACATATGAGGGGGTGAAAGATTTTCTCAGACGTTACGACGCTCCTCAGACTCTATCACCCCGCAAGGCTTTGTACGGAGGCAGGACGTGTGTCGTGAAGCTGAGGCACACGGCAGAGCCTGACGAGACCGTCCGCTACGTGGACGTGGCCTCCCTGTATCCCTATGTAAATTGCAGTTACCCTTATCTTCTGGGTCACCCTGAAATAATTCTTAAAGATTTCGAACACCCCAGCAGCTACTTTGGGCTAATCAAAGCCGTAGTGTATCCACCGAGAGGTTTGTTTTTCCCTGTTCTACCCTACAGAACTCTCTCCGGTAAACTGGTGTTTACTCTGTGCCGCACTTGTGCAGAGATGAATTTTCAGCAGGGGACATGCACTCACTGTGATGAGGCTAGAGCTTCAAAGGGGGTCTGGGTCACACCTGAGTTTAAAAAGGCTTTGGAGATGGGTTATCGTTTGGCCAAGATAACAGAAGTATGGCATTTTGATCGCAGGGACAACGCCATCTTTCTAAAGTACATGTAGACATTTTTGAACGGTAAACAGGAGGCTTCGGGTTACCGCCCGAGGTTGTAGATGAGGAGAGCAGGGAAAGATACATGAGGGATTATCAGACACATCAGGGTATTTTGCTGGATGCCTCCCAAATTAAACCAAATCCGGCAAAAAGACAAATTTCTAAATTGTGTCTCAACAGCTTCTGGGGAAAGTTTGCTCAGAGAAATAACCTCTGTCAGACGTCTCTCATCACAGAACCCTAAGAGTTTTTCTCTTTTATGTTTTCAGAAAAACACAAAGTCAAATACTTTAACTTCATCAATGACAGAGTGGCTCTGATCCAGTGGGTGCATGGAGATCGCTACATCGCCCCTCCCAACAAGGTAGACAATGTTTTTGTAGCCGCTTTCACCATGGCATACGGCAGATTAAAATTGTACAGTTACTTGGAACAGATGCAGGACAGAGTTCTTTACTTTGACACAGACAGCCTCATTTTCACCACTAGAAAGGGCCAAAACACACTGCCTCTGGGTAATTACCTGGGAGATTTGACCGACGAATTAGACGGAGACAGCATACAAAAATGTGCTGCAGCCGGTCCTATAAGTTGTGCTTATCAGACTTTTTTTGTAAAAATGTATACGAAAATTGTCAACATGTTATGAACCGTGTACCTGATAATATTGTATGGATTTATACTTATTATCAAAGCATGTATGAAGAACTGCAAAAGAAAAAAATATTAAATTTTTCGAAGGACTGCTGGATTCTTTTGAAGACGCTCAATTATTTCCCCCAAACGAGGGGTTTTGATGAAACTGGAGGTTTTCTTTTACCTCTGCTCTCTGCTGCGGTACCCATGTTCGGTCAGCTTCTCAGAGGTCTGATTCACAAAAACTAAGTCATGAGACAGAGAGCGAGCCAAAAGATGTTTCTGCTGAACCCTCAACAGCTGAGCCGACTGACGCAGATGTCAGGCCAGACAGTCATCATGGGTACGGAAACTCCGGCTCAAACCATGAGACGTGCAGCCGAAAGTGATTTGGATGAAAAAATTAGGTCTGTATAAAACGAGGCGGGACTAACCCCTTATGACAAAATAAAAAAATACAACGCCCTGTTGCAAAGATATCTCACCCTTATCAAACAAGATGACAGAGAGGGGGCAGTGAAGACACAACCTACAGCTGACACCGCTGCAGAAGAAGAAGAGGCAGAGCCGTTGCTACAGGAGCCGTTGCTGCAGCCGTTGCTGCTACAACAACAACAACAACAGGACAACACGGTCTTTGAAGTACTGCAAAACCTTGCTCCTAGCAACTGTAAAAATGCCTCCTATATCATGAAGAAATTAAGCAAGAGCAACGATGGATGGACTCCAAACGGTGAATTTGTGTATAAGGAAAAGTGAGAGGTTCTCAAATAGTGGACCTGTTTAAACATTTGTCCGTGTCTTATAATAAAAAATTCCAGAGACCGGCACCGAAGGGTTGGATGGTTTTTTTTAAAATACTCTAATGGAGGTCAACATTTCCTATCATCCGTGAATAGGACTCACGATAATAAGCTCACAAACAATACAGCAGACTCAGAACGGGGGGTGAGGAAGAGGAGGAAGAGGAAGAGAACGGTGGTGGTGGTGGTGGTGCTGGTTTTGAAACCGCTCGAAAGAAAATCATCCTATCCCCACGATGAGAGAAGAGATGATGATGATGAAGAAGAAACACCCCCGGTGGAGAAAAGATATAAAGAGATGAAGAAACCTCAGTGGATCGAATTTTAATAAAGTTTATCATTGAAAAAAAAAGCACGATTGAGACCGCTTTCTTTTTTTGTGTGTGCGTCTTTTATTTTTATTTTTTATCCAACTTGTGACATTCTTTACACATTTGTAAAGAGCAGACGGTGTGTTGAGCGTCTTTACGACTCCTCGTACAGCTTTGATATTTTTTAACAAAACGACTCACCGTATCTTCATTTTTTAATGTCTCGTCTTCACCACCGTACAAAGATAAAACATTTTCAAAAGTTAAACCGCAGGCTCTGTGACATAAATAATAAACACAATGCTGGCTGCAGGCCGTAGACAAGGTGTGTTGCAGCTGTCTGCCGTGATATGACACGGTTTTGCACCGTTTTTCTAAAAATGTTAAAATGTCTTTAGGGTAGTATATAAAATCAGGAGGGAATCCAAAAGAGTTGAAAAAAGTCCCCGTTCCGTCTTCTTCCAAAGTAAGGGCCAACCAGTGTTCTCCAGGCTTGTGTCCCGGATGTGTGTTCACAGTCATGTAGGCAGGGAGTGTGAAAGATGACGTCAGTAAAGGCAACTGGTCCGAGGCCCAAACTCCGCAAAAAACATTTCCCAGTAAACGATGCATGAGACTTTCCAGCTGAAGGTTATTCATTTTGCATCACTTTGATTTTTTGTAGTAATCCGCCAACACTTGTCGCTTGGAGTTGATTTCCAAAATAGATTCGTAGCAAGCATAAAGGATCAGGGTGGTGGTGTGAGGTAACGGTACCCTGAATCTCATTTCCAGCCTTAAATTTCCGTTGGAAACGGGATAAGGCATCAGCGTCTTCAGCGGCATTGAGGTTAAAGACAAACAGAGAGTAACCCAGCTCAAATTCTACCCTGTTGATGCTTAGAGGTAAATCTTTCAAGTGTCTCCCTGTGGCGGTAAATATGTTGTAAAACTTTCTGACGGACACAGTTGAAAGTTGAAAAGCTTTGCCCGGAATTTGTCTCCCATCACGACACAGGGCCATTTATTCCACGTCATTGTGGATAAAATTGAACGGAGACAAGTCTCTCCTACCTGTGAAAGCTTCATGGTGCACCATAGCCAAAACAACATATTTGGGGATGGTCCCTAGAAATAAAGATTCTCTTGGTCACATATTCGAGAATTATCCAGGACGGAATAAGTTATCACGTTCACCTGGGCCAAAGGATAGAGAGCGTTTCCCTTTGCTAAGGCCGCAGCGTGTCCTAAACGCACCACGGGGGCCACAGTGGCTTTTTTCACAAACAGAGAGGCTCCCAGCACTTTTAAACAGTAGGTGGCGTCACCGGTGCACATGAGGCTGAAGGCGTTGCTGGCTCTGGTTAGCTTGACTCTCAAATCCACTGCGTTCAGAAGAAGCCTCTCGCTGAAAAATATGTCAGCGTGGAGAGGTCCCAGCAGGTGGACCTCTTTGGACTCAGAGGTGAAAGCGGCTCTGACAACCACTGAGTCCATAGCACCTATGGACCTATGGCTCTGACAACCACTGAGTCCATAGCACCTATGGACTCAGTGGTTGTCAGAGCCGCTTTCACCTCTGAGTCCATAGCACCGGCCGTGTCTTTGTAGAATAACCTGGCGCTGAACTGACTTTTTAAGGCGTCTTCTGAGTAGTTTCGTAACGTTTTGATCATGGCCCTGTACGGGTGGATTGCGATATGAATCTGTCTCCCAGAATAAAATCGCGCTGACTAAAAATTGTATTCAAGGGGTAATTGATCAGGCTCACGCGGGCATTGTCGGCCAAGTCCGTACCGTCCGCGTTGGTGATTTTCACCCTCAGGTGCAGCAAGGTGTTGTTCAGATCCAGATATTTGTCACCGTCTCTCGGTATAAAAAACTCTATGGGGCTGCCGTCTGTAATCGCTGACAAAGGCAAGACCTCCGTATAGAGTTTTTCATCGGTAGACACCTGGGTCATGGGCGCTGAAAATAAATCCAGCGCCGCCATACTGCATTCAGTCAATTTGTGATGTAATAAGGCCAAGCCTCCTTTGCATTTTTTTTACCCTCAGCCCTGCCCAAAACAACACACTCCCCAGGAGGTCTCTTCCTAGGTCTTCTAGCCAAAACCATGATACCTCCGGCGCCCTCTTGAGATCCAGGACTCTGTTGCCCCCCGCCGAATAATTTACCCACAGCGCGGGTGAAAACTTTGGAGGATGTTTTTGGCCGCCGTTTTGATGTAAGGTTTAGCGACTGCAAAGCCCTTTCTCACCAAGGCACTACAAAACAAAATAACTATACCTCTCCCATACATCACAGGGAACCCATAAAAGCCGGGAAGTGCTTCCCCTACTTTATTTTCATAATAACTCACAAAACAGTGAGGGTCTGTTTTGAGACTCTGAATCATTTTTTTATACACCAGAAAGAGTTTTGATGGGTCTGAAATGTAATTTCAACACAGTCATTACACCCATGATGAAAGCCACAGGTAGAAAACAAAGAAGATGAACCTGACCCCTGGCATGATATTCAAATTTCTTGGGAATGTCGCTGAAGACTAGTTAAATGTCCGAGTCGATACGTCTAAGAAACATGTTGAACTCGTCCGCAAATTGCTCAGCGCTTCTGTAATAACCTTCCATAAATCTTTGACGACAACCCCCCATCTCTTTCTTGGACACACCTGCAACCGCCGCTACCTGTACATCACCTTTTCTCTTTAGAAGAAGAACAGCCTTCACCTCTTCTCCCACTTCCTCATCCTCTTTAGGTTTCTTTTTCCAATCAAAGACGTTGCAGCTGGCGTTGGAGGGAAGGGTGATGTAAAAACCCTCGCTATCCGTTCCGTTCATGATTTTTGTACAAACGCTACGAGGGAGTAAATGAAGAGTGTACACAGGTGGCTCGCTGGATTTGTTTTATACGTTTTTCAGATCGTCGGCTCTGATCCAACTGTTGAATTTTTCGGGCCAATTTTTCCAGTGCACCAAGGCTTGCTTTTCACCCCCCACCACCCTCCTGGCTAAAATTTTCTCCACTCTATAGAGCTTATCGGGAGCCGTCTTTACTTTTTGCAACTTGGCTTCGTAAAAAGTACCCTCGATAGGTTCGCCGTTGTAGTGTTTGAGTTTGTACACCAGCGGTAGATGCGGTATGCATTCAGACACAGTAAATAGCTTGTCGGTAAAGCTCTGTTTGTATTTTTTATCAAACTTTCCCCTCAGTCGGGATATTCTCACCGTGTCCCCCTGTTTCAAATTCATCTTGAACCTGGCTTTGTATCTCAGAGCAAAAGAATCATACGGGTTTTGAAAAACTTGAGAGGTATTTTCCTCAGTCACCTGCTGAGGGGTAATTTTTATACTTTTATGGCACTGACTTAATATCTGTTGAAAGTCAATGTTTAGTGCAGTTCTAAACTCATCTACTAAGAATTTAAAACAGAAAGCTCTGTGCAGTTTTTAGTGGGAGCTGTCTCAAACATCAGAATGACAGTTGCAGATTCAGTTGAAATAGTGATTTTATTTTGCAGTCATGCAATAAATGGATTGGAAACAGAGTTGATAAATGTTAGGCCCTGCAATTGACTACTGAGTTTATCTATAGTTCACACCATAGTCAGAGCAGGTATTCTCAGTGTTTTAATGAATGTTGTTTTAACGACTCAAAATTAGATTGAAGGCTGCCAAAGAGAGTCATGTCACTTTTTTCTGAAAAAGTTTTTATTTTACATTCTAATGTATAATAATATATTATAAATATTAACTTTCTCATAATTTTACTGTAATTTTTGCCTCATGGTGTGATTTTTTTTTGTCAGACCAGGACTCAGAGAGGACTCAGATGCAGAGGCTTTGTAAGATACAGACTTTATTTTTGGCAGCCAAAAGCTCAGAACTGAGTGAAAAAGGAAACAGGGCTATGAAACATTAACTAAAGGGATGTCACTAGGTTCTAAAATCGCGAGAAAACTAAATCACTCCCAAAGGAGGAAAAAACGCTACACTAGAGGAACCAAAAGGGGGAAAACAAAAAACACTCAAAACACACAAGATAACAAGGGAAACTCACTCACGCTACTAAGCGGAGGATCAAAAGGTAATACTATGAAAACGCTACTAGAACTCAAAATCACTCTTAACAAGGAAACACAAAAGCTATGAACATAAATCTATCCAAAAGAATCTACAAACAAAAAGTCACTCATGCAGAGGATACACAAAAGGCTATGGAAAAAAGTGCTAACTCAGGCATAGAAATTACAAACCAAAATTCACTCAATTCAAGGACCAAAAGCTATCACAAGGAATGAGGACTGTGGCATGGATGTAACACTGGTGTGGGACATGAATCAACGACACACTAGCACAAGACAAGGGGAAGTCAGACTATTTGAGCTGTGGGGGAAATGGGGAACAGGTGGAAACAACGGTAATCAGGGAGACGCACAGGATACATGAGGAAGGGCAAGTGTTCTGAAACAAGAGGTTAGAGTTAGCAAGTTAAGTTAAGTTAACAACTTAAAAAAAAAAACAAAGTAAAATCTACTTAACTTGTGAATTTTGAGGCAATCGGTTTCCTGACTTTTTTTTAGTAAAGTAAAGAACATTAAAATTTACAGTGTAGCTTATTCTTGAGGCAGTTCACTTTTGGGAAGAGCTTAGACCATCTACCACGAGGAGAAGTTTCTGAAACACTTCAAACGTGTACTTGCCTTTTCTTCCTTTTTTTTTGTCTGTGGTTTTTGTTTTGTTTTTCTGTTTTGGACTCCAGTCAGGATACGAGCTGCAGCATTTTGAACCATTTGCAGACCATGAGTGCTTTTTTTGGGTAAGCCAGACAAAGGAGCGTTATTATGTCATCCCATTTATATATTCGAGCTCCCCTAGGCATCCTAGGCACAACAGAAAGGATATCAAGGATGTCCTTGAGACTTTTTCACAGTACACAGTCTTACACAGTTATAATGTAAATAGCAGTGATTTGTTGAACAGAGAATGTGTCTTTAAATCAACATTTAGACAAAGACAAAATAACAGTATATGAAAACTATCCAGGAGGTAGTAGAACTTATAATATAGAAAGTCAACTATCCATTCACATCACTGTTGTGACATGGATCAGTATGCCCACTTCAACAACTTCAGCCAAACTGTCTGCCTATTTTGTGGGTGGAAACATTAAAGAATGCTTTCTGTTTTTCAGAGTGGCAAACAGTCTGTCACTTTGTTGTCACTCAGCTGACTTACTATGCCATTTTCAATTTCCATAACTGCAAGATTATGAAGCCCTCTCTGCCCCATTGTTCAATGCAGCCAACAGTTCACTTAAGGACCTCTCACAAGAGCAGCTATTTACAGGCACAGTCAGAGCAACTTGGAGGACTTCTTTCAGAGAGAGAAACATGTCTGTGCTTAGGAGGTTGTGCACAGCTAACATATCTTGGGGTGGATACCCAGCATCTGCTTTGCGAGCAAGAAAGCTTCTTGCAACAAGGATCTCTTCTGTTTTCAGGTCAATGTTATAGTGCCCAGCAAGTTCTTTCAAGTGAGATTCATTCAAGATGTTCTCAGATTTAGGGCTGCATGCCTTGATGCCTTTTAGGAGCCCTGCATCAACACTGACAAATCTTAGCTCACCAACCATCCTATCCACACAGGGAAAAAGCAACTCTGTTTTCAAGACCTCTGAACTCAGTAACTCGGTGCATGAACCTACGGTTGTCTCACACACAATCTTAAATTTTTCTCTGTTTTCTGTCTTTTCTTAGCATGTGGTTCTGGAACAGGAGGCACAGAGCCACGGTTCTCTCGTACATTACTGTGGCAAATGCATCTGTGCGTTTACCCTTGAGTGTCACACACAGCATCTTTGCCAATCAGAGCTTTTGCCAGATCTAAACGTCTCCATCTGAAGGAGTTTGTGCAGTCCTTCAATTACAGACAGAAGTGTCTGAAACTTCCAGAGAGCATAGACGGTTGAGAACACCAATAGTTTTGCTTTGATACCAATAGCCAAGGGAGACCCAGTGACAGAGAGACATTCAAACATGGCAGGTAAGGTCTAGGTCTAAAGAACTGCATTGATTGACTGCAGCTGACATACCCAATGAGAGTTTGAAAGTTGCACAAGCTGTACTGCTGCCAACCCAAGCCTTGACTGAGCATCCTTGAAATTATGGTGATTCACTTGGGAGATGGAGAAGGAAAATATACACATTCCAACAAATCAAATAGCTCCACAGCCCCGAAACAGCCCTGCAAGTGTGGCACAACACTAGGTTAAACTTTATCAACAGCCCCCTGCATTTTCTTAATAATATATTCTACATTTTCCCTCATTTCCACAAAGCTCCATCATCAGCAAATAGAGATCTTCCTATCCCTTCCTCAATGTCGGCAAATACATCATTTATCGTGATAGAAAAGAATATAGGGCTAATAGCACTTTCCTATGGCGTTAGGGTTAGAAAGATAGCCATCACTAATTCTTTGTTTACTTGTGCTTTTGCTATTTCTGTTTCCAGATTTATCACCGGATCCATGGTTCCCCTTCCTCTCCGAAAGCTACTCTGGTGAGGATTTACTAATCCCCTGCTTTCCGCATAAAATGTTAATCTTTCTGTAATCATTATTTCCATCACCTTACCTAAACTTGAAGTCAAGGCTATCGGTCTATAATTCCCTGGGTTAGATCCATCTTTACCAGGTTTCTTAATAGTAATAATATCTGCTTCTTTCCACCCAGACGGTAATATCCCTTTATCCCATATTTTGTTATACAATCCAAGTAGTTTTCCGCTTGCCACAGCACCAAGATATTTTAGCATCGCATAACATATTTTGTCCTTTCCTGGGGCTGAATGACCTGATCTTAATATGGCCCTTTCCATTTCTACCATTGTAAAGGAAGCATCCATTATACCGTCAAAGTTATTTTTCCTTCCAAGAACACCAGAGTTCAATGATTTTGTTAATGCCTTCCCCTTTTTCCCCTCCTCACTCAAGTTTTCTGAGCTATGAATTTTAGTGTTTTTGCAATTATTATATTATTCGCTCTCACTTATTCAGACACTGCTGTTTCTATCCCACTCTTTAGTACTGGATATCGTCTCTCTCTTTGGATTCCTCTCATTCTCTTTATCATACTCCAGATATCATTAATCTGAGTTGTTCTTTCAATTTAATTGCAAAATGTTTTCCAACTTGTTCTTTTAGCATGACAAATAGTTTTCCTAACCTTTGCCTGAGCTCGCTTATACTTAATTAAGTTTTGAAAATTATGAGTCTGTCTTAGCATTTTAAAAGCTTTGTTCCTTTCTTTAACTGCCTTAGAACATTTTTCTGACCACCATGGAACTGCTGTTCTCTTAATCTTTCCTTTGCTTTTAGGGATTGCCTCATGGGTGCTTTTAATAGTACATTTTTAATCATTCTTTCAATTTCCTCTGTACTCTCTTTCATATCGATTCTATGCATTTCCACTTCTGCCACTTCATTACCTCACAACCTCCATATGCGACGCTATGGTTACCGCCACAGCTGTAACATTTCATTTGTTTTGTCAACACTGTTCATATTCGTGATCTTCCCCACATCTAGCACATCTTCTCCTGCTTTTACATGTCTTAGCTGTATGCCCAAACTTTTGGAAATTGTAGCATCGCTTTGGCTTTGGAACATATTCCCTGACATTGTAACTCAAGAAGCCGAGTGTCACTCTTGCAGGGAGGACTTCCTCAAACTCTAGTACCACACCTTCACTTTCCTTCCTCACTTTATCCCTGGTTATTTGTATTCGCCATGCGGCTTTCACCGTTCACCGTTCCTCCTTTTAGATTTGCCTCTACCTCATCAATTTGCACCCAAATAGAGACTCCTCAGATCACACCTTTAATCAATTTATTCCTGTTATCGTTACAACTCACGCCTACAATTTTATACCAACCAATTTCTTTTAACCTCACAGCACACATTCTGTTCTTCGTTATTACAAAAAATCAGCACGTTTCTGTCTTTCATGACTTTTTCCATCTTTATGTCCCCTATCTGGTTTTTCAAAAATGTGGTAAATCTTATCGGATTCATTGTTGATACTCCGTTTGATTCTCCAAAACGCAGTATGATTTTTAAGTCTGACCCTACCAGCTTCCTTTCCAAACATCTTTCTTCATCTCCTCGAACACTCCTAAATTCCTTCGTTACTGCTTCAGCAGATTCACCCTTTTTTATCCGTTGATTTACGACTAGACTGAGTTACGGCCATGTCCTTACTCTCATCTGATCCTCTAGTATCTCCCCATTCTCCTCACTCAACACAATTGTACCTCACACACTGAGCTTCCTGACTGTCCTGAGACGCACGCCTTCTTTGCCGTCGTTGGTTCGCCATCACACCGCCCATCAGCCCCCACAGTTCGATCTGGTTTTTTCTTGGTGCTTGAAGCACATCCTGGTAGCCGCAATGTTTTGAAAGACTTCCAGGCTTCAGACCAAAGCAATCGATTAGACTCGATTTACGTTAACCCCGCCCACTGACTTTGATGGGTGAGTTTGACAGATAAAATTAATTCATGAAGCGCTGCAACAGGACCATGAAAAAATTAAATAAATAGTGAAATAATTATATATATATTTACATTAAATTAACTGGTATTTTAATGAATTAATGAAACATTTAATTATTTCTTTCCAATTTTAATTATTGATGACACATTTAAGTAAAGATTTATTTATATTTCATTCTGTTCCTTTTGTTCCTCCATACCATGCAACTAACCCTCCACCTTTTTACCCGGTCACCTTGGCACTATTTCAGTAGGCCTTAATCACCACGAGACATGTGGCAAGCAGCCATCTTGTTTGTAGTTTGATTGTTTGCCTTTTGGTTACTGTCACACACACACACACAAATGCATATATGCATGTATATATTAGGATAGTACCTGTTTGATTGTTATTACATAAATGTTTTTGAACACACCCGTGGGTTTGTTTGATGTTGCTGAAAAAGGAATAATGCCAACCTCTTCTCTGAGGAACTCTGAATCCTTCTACTTTACTATAGTAATTTGGCTGTAGTTGTTGAGTTGACTAGATAAAAAAATTTATATCGGTATTTTATGAGATTTAGTGATTTTTTTTCCCCTTTTTAGGGTGGTGCTCTGAGGTAAACATTTATATTAATTAAAGTTATAATTTAACATTAATATTTTTAATATTAATCGTTCAGTTAATTTTTAATAGCCAATCACCAATGACAACCAACTACCAGACCCCAGCAAAGTTGTATCACAACACAGGAAAATATTTAATAAGATAACAGAGGTTTATTTAAAAATAGAATTCCTCTCAACAGTATTGTGTTCATTATTCCTTGTAATGGTTTTGTGAAGGGAAAGTCATGTGTGTAACATAATTTCCAACCAAGAAGAGCTTCTTATTAGATATTTTTGATAACTTTACAGATCACTGAACAGGCTGCCAGTGAAGTGGCTGTTGGGGACTATACTTGATTGCAATTTTTTATGGATATTGAAAATCAATTTGTGTAAGAATTTTGTGTTTTTTAAAGTGCTGATTGAGATTTGTTGTATTTTCCCAGTTATTACTCTGTTCATCAGATCACTGAGCGATAAAAGTGATGAAATTGCAGTATGTCTCAGACATAAGGAGAATTTTGTAAGAGCAGCCTGATTTGTTATACTGGCATTTGGCTCCATGAAGGCACACAGACATCACGTTTCGTGGCTACACAGTCATAAGTGCAGACCCCCATAAACCGACATCTTCAGTGGTGGACTTTGCTTCCCATTAGCTGTAACATGGGTCACACAATTCAGAGTCTATGAAAAGTTGCTACTTTGCTACTGTCAATATCTTTTACACAGTTTTATTTCATACATGAGTTTGGATAAATCACTGTAATACAGCAATCAAGGGCTGAATAATAAGGAAGCTACAGACATTAGCTTCAATGCTGAGCTCCAGAGCCACATCAACTTGTGTTTTGTTGGGTTGACATGAATACATGCCAGCTGTCAGCTCGCCTCCCAACTGAATGTATATGCAGTTGGCTGGGGCAACTTCTGATTGGGGAACATGGGGGAGCGCTTCCTCCACTGCTTAGTACTGTCTTAGTAGGAGGAAAGTCATGCTTGTGCTCTGGGTCAGACTTGCTGCATTATCTATTTTTTACATTGAGGCCTTTTGCCATTTGCTAATTGAAATGTCTGAAATTGTGATTTCATTCAAACTCAATAAAACCTTCAGCACAATTATAAATATGAGAGAAGAAAATAAAGAGCTTTCTAAAATGTTTTTTTTTTTTTGGAATAAAGTACCAAATTGAGTTGGGAATTTAAAGGTCATTATTCAGTCCTTCCACAAGGTTTAATTACTAGAATCCACCTGCTTTTCCAGATTCTTGGTTACATTTTGTAAAAAAAAATATAGATCACAATGAAGCCACATGTTCATCCTGCTTTTTGTTCTTTTGTGTCTAAGCAGAATGTTGATATGGTGTTTGGACAACACACCTGTAGTTCCATCAATACCCAGATATTGGACAGCTCGTTTCACCAGAATAGGCTTTTCTCAACAGTACAATTTATTTATAATATTTCACATTTTTCTGTGGTGAGATGCAAACCAGATACCTTGGATAGTTCATTTACCAATTTTATAGATGGTTCAAGTAGGTATTCATCTTTCAGAAACAAGATGTTTCATCTGTTAGCTGCATGATCTGAATCTCAGACAGAGCAATAGTATCAGGGCTGTTCAAATTTTTTTACCAAAAGTAAAACATCCACACAAACTCAGAGCCTTATTCATAAATGATTTCAGCAGAATGTTTTAAAATGTCTAGCAATATAAGTGCGAGTAATTGATAATCCATATTTAATTATTTCTTTCCAATTTTCCAATTTTTATACAGTTCACAGAAGTGGATTGTATAAAAGCAGGGCACGGAAGGCAATAATAGGTAAAATAGCACCTATACAAAAGGCAGAGCAAATATGGATAGGGATGTGTAAATAAACTTGAAACAGCGCTGTGAAATTTTTGGTGGGGTCAAATCCCCCAAAACCACAAAAAATGCTGAGAAAACTATGCATTTTAGCACAGCTCTCACTATACTGTGTCAACAGGACAGAGAGACTGACTGACGCTTGCTCACTCGTCACTACACACCAAGCAAATCAAGGCGGAGCATTATTTTAAAATGTGACACATGAATCTGGTCTTTGAGGTGTAGAGAGGGAAAGCAATTTATTTATTATTTTGATAATGAAATGGTGTTGGTTTGGTGGTGTAACAGTTGTAGCATAACATTTCATATACTTTGAAATATATTTGACGGGTTTTTTTGTTGTTGTTTTTTTCATGCCATCATGTTTGGTGGGGCAGTCAGGGCATTTAGGGGGGCATGGCCCCCACGTGCCCATGCTGAGATCCGGCCCCAGATTGAAAGAAAGTTTCTTCCCTAGGGCTGTGAAATAAACCCCCTCCCCCCAACACACATCTCCTGACCCCAGCAAGCATTCTTACTCAGCATGCCTTAGGTCTCAGACCTGCACCGGCTGCACTTGATACATTTATACATCTTATATTTACTTACAGCTGCTGCGTGACATGACCCCATGTGTATTTATTACGTCCTTCATTTGTGAATACCTTTTTTTTTTTTTTTATACAAGTACTGTGCCTTTTATGCCGAGAGCTACCAAACTAAATTTCGTTAGGTGTATGCATAATAACAATAAAGAATTATTGATACTTGATTCTTAATGTGATATTCGTCTTTCTTCTCATCTTTTTCTAAATATCTTTTATCTATCTAACCCTAACCCAAAAACGAAGAGGGGTCCCTTTAGCAGCATCAGCATACAAAGTATTTATTTTATTTTCGTGTTGAAGCAAGATCAGAGGTGTGAGAGCAGGATTGGACCAGACAGACGTAATTGCCGGCAGAAGTGACGTTATACTCATGTGATCTCTAAACCCGGAACCGAAGCATACGCCTGCTCCTCCGAGCGTGAGAGAACAGTTTCCGACCCGAGTTTGAAATCCTGCAGAGGTGTTGGGGGATCCGTCGAGAAAATAGGAGAGAAGCGTATTCGACTCTAGACCAGCAGAGGGATGAGGCAACAGAGGCGCCATGGCGTAAAAAAGTGGTTCTTGAATAACAGTCTCCTCAGTTCGGTTCGCTTTTAGCCAACGAAACAACGGATATCACCCAGTGGAACTTGGTCGGGTGAGTTGCTGGTAAAAACCCTGTGACACGATATTTTTTGTTCTAGAACATGGTTTTGAGTTCCCAAAGTGAACTCGCGCATTCGTTTGATGAAGGATGCAGGAGATGTCCAAATCAATTTCATATATTTTATTTTAACACTGACAGTAAATTATTCTATAAAATAGAGCTCGTTTACAGAGCTCTGGACCAGACTATGTTTCCCTGACCAACAGATAACTCTAGCGTCAGTTCACTAAGTCTGATGCTTTATCTTTCCCTGGTCCAGCTTTTGTTATGGTTACACAAAGTAAATGAGGTATGTGGGTGTGACTTCCTCCTCATATTATCTGGCTCCATAGAGGCTGTTGTAGGTCCCTGTTTTCTGTGGAAGAGAAAGGAGAACAGACATAAACCACAAAGTCCACCACCCCAGTGTATCTCCTTCATTCAGTAATAAAAAAGACCATGATTATCATTTACAATATATAGATATTTCATACAGTGTTTTTCAATCATGTCTATATGTTATCCTTATTGTACTTCATTCATGTGGGTGTCACTCTTTACTCTATCATAAGTAGTTAGTTAAATCCAAACAGCATAATAAAAGTATAAAAACATGTAAGAGGTATAAACTCAGATATTAAAACAATATGTGATTAATTAGGTTAAAATAGCCTGATTATCAATTTACAAAAGCGTGTAAGTAGCATAAGGTTAGACATCCCAACAATGGTCAGATCAGATACAAGACAGCTTCCACATCAAATCTCATTAATGCTTGATGGTTAACGTTGTGTCTGTCTATACTATGCATACAGTAGCACTGAGTTATTGTTAGTTATGGCAGACACGAGGAAGGACTTCCTGCTGCAATCAACATAATTGTATAATATACAGTGGGTAAAATAACTATTTAATACGTCACCATTTTTCTCAGTAAATACACTTCTAAAGGTGTTACTGACACAAGATGTTGGTAACAACCCATGCAACCCACACATGCAAGGAAATCAAACCTTAGATGTCCATAAATTACGTTATGTGTGATAAAATGGAATGACACAGGGAAAAAGTATTGAACACATGAAGAAATGGAGGTGCAAAAAGGGACCAAATGCCAGGACACCAGATGAAATCTATCAGTAATCAGAAAGCAATCCTGCCCCGTGTCAGTGCAAATTAATATCAGCTGGTTCAGTCCCAACTGATGGCCTATATAAAGGTGTGATTTCTAAACTTCTGAATGTTCCAGTGGGCACAGTTGGGGCCATAATCCGTAAGTGGAAACATGATTCCACCACAAACCGGCCGCGTCCAGGTGCTCCTCACAAGATTTCTGATAGAGGAGTCAAAATAATTATCAGAAGAGTTGTTCAAGAGCCAAGGACCACTTGTGGAGAGCTTCAGAAAGACCTGTAAACAGCTGTTTCAAAGAAAGCAAGAAGTAACACACTCAACAGCCGTGGCCGCCCATGCTCACCATGCAAGACTCCATTGTTGAAGAAAAAACATGTTGAAGCTTTGTTTAAAGTTTGCTGCACAACATTTAGACAACCCTGTGAAATACTGGGAGGATATAGTCTGATCAGATGAGACTGAAATTGAACTCTACCATAATACACAACAGTGAAGTTTAGAGGTGGAAACATCATGGTGTGGGGCTGTTTTTCAGCATATGGCGTTAGCAAACTTCATGTAATTGAAGGAAAGATGAATAGAAAAAAATGTACCGAGACATTCTTGATAAAAATCTACTGCTGTCTACCAGGATGATGAAGATGAAATGAGGGTGGACATTTCAGTAAGACAATGATCCCAAACACACAGCCAAGGAAACTCTCAATTGGTTTCAGAGAAAGGAATGGCTGGCTAGAATGGCTGAGCCATTCACCTGACTTGGATCCAATTGAAACATTTTTGGAATCAATTAAATGATAGAGTTCATAGAAGAGGCCCATGGAACCTTTAAGATTTGAAGACTGTTTTGTGTGGAAAAATTAGCCAAAATCACACCTGAGAAATGCATGCAACTAGTTTGAAGCTGTTATTACCAACAAAGGCTTTTGTACGAACTATCCAATAAATTTAACTGTGTTCAATACTCTTTCCCTGTGTCATTCCATTTTATTACACATAATTTATGTGTATATTTACTGAGGTGAATGGTGACATATTCGATACTTATTTTACCTGCTGTATATAATTAATACAGTATATACTATGTATAATATATGATGGATCCTTCATATATATATATATATATATATATATATATATATATATATATATATATATACACACACACACACACACACACACACACACACACACACACATAGGCAGATAGCCGCATTTTAGTTAAGGCGGGGCTAGGACATAATATTAGGCTATGTTTTGATTTGATGAATATCGCAATGAAGAGAGAGCAGAAGGGCCGGGTTGAAATTTGACTGTACACCATAGACTGTATTTAAAAACTGTACATGCAATAAAAAAAAAAAACACAACAGCGTCACACAATTGTTGATATGAATGAATCTTTCTATCTATCTGTCTATCTAATCTGAGAACAGTTCCGGAATGTTCCAGCCCACTTAATCCCTGTGTATATGCACATACACTTGCCTCAATAAATTACAGTATTATCAAAAAGTTGATTCAGTATATCAATTCAAAAAGTGAAACTCAGATTCATTGCAGTCTCTGATATGTTTCAAGTGTATATTTCTTTTCATTTTGATGATTAGAACTTTCAGCTGGTGGAAACCCAAGATTCAGTATCTCAGAGAATTAGAATATAGAATATATAGAATAATTAATCCTGGGAAATTGTTCCACATATGCATGTTCTTGGTGTCTTTGGGACATGTCTCAGAATCTATTTCTAGTGTCAAAAATATTTTATTTGTTACTATGCCCACAAAATGTATTGGAGAAAAGTTTCTATCCTTTTTGACATGTAGTATAATACCATGCTAGCAATGATTCCAGGCACACAAATGCCATTGATCCCATTCAGCCCCTTATTGATTAAAAAAGAAAAATCAACCACTGAATATTCCCCTCTCCTGCTTTCATTCTCACCCTATGCTACCCCCCTTGTGTCTCTCTCACTCTCTCTCCCACTCTCAACCCAACTGGTTGAGGCAGGTGGCCCCCCGAGCCAGGTACTGACTGAGGTTTCTGCCTCTTCAAGGAAGTTTTTCCTGCCAGTGTCACCAAGTGGGGGTCAAAGAGTTTGGTCTAGACCTGCTCTATATATAACACAAGATGTGTGCCAAGTGTCCCAAATGGGTTACTTTCCATTAATAATGGATAAAGCAACTGTAACACTATAACAACTATAATTAATAACAACTACAACTATAGTAATTTACAACTGTAACTTGCTAACCCTACGCGCACCATCACCTTACTTCTGCCACTCATAATATACACAGGCCACAGACCTCAACTGGGTGATGTAGTTTCGCGATTGTTTGGTGTCATTCAATTCAGTTACTTTTCCCCTTTCGTAAGACTGCAAACATGGCTGTACTGCTGTTGGATTTACGAGCATTTGATTCTGTGCCACTTTGAGTTTTCAATGTTATGCATCATTTCTAAACATAAAAGCATTAGAACACACTTTTGTGGTCTTGTTTTGTGGACATTAAGACCGAAACCTTGGTGGTTGATTTTTCTTTTTTTGGCCCAATAGGGTGTAGCAGAATGTTGGACTACGTATGTGCAGTACAGACTACAGTAGAAACATGTACAGAACTCACTACTTGGTTGGAACATCTTTTGTGTGAGTAACTGCAGCAATGTGGCATAGCGTGTAGGCTATTAGTCTTATTAGTCTTTGGCACTACTGTAGTTTCATGGGAGCCCATGTTGCTCTGATCGCAGCCTTCAGCTCTTCTGCGCTGTTGGGTCAAGTGTCATTTCATCTTCCTCTTCACAATGCGCCGTAGAGCTGGCCACTCAAGCACCATGGTGCTCAAACCTAGGATTGGTACTTTTGGCAGTGTGGGCAGTTTCCAAGTCTTTTACACTGGTCCTCAAGCTGATTCTGTACATCTCCTCTCCTCCTCCCGACTCTGGGACCTTGAGTTCCAAATGAAATGCAAAATTCCCCTATATCTGAAGAGGACTTTAGACCACTGAGCAACAGTGCAGTCCTTTTTGTCATTAGTCCACGCAAGATGCCTCTGACATTGTATCTGGTTCAAGAGCGGCTTGATGCAAGGAATGACACATTTGCAGATCATGTCCTTGATATGTTTGTGTGTTGTGGCTTTTGAAGCACTGACTCCTGATGCAGTCCACTACTTGTGAATCTACCCGATCTTGAATGGGCTTCATTTTACAATCCCTGCGAGGATGCAGTTATGTCTGTTTTTTGTGCAACTTTTTCTACCACATTTAAGTACTTGGATACAGCACTCTGAACAGTCGGCTTCTTTAGCAATCACCTTTTGCATCATATCCTCCGTGTGCAGGGTGTCAGTGATCATCTTCTGGAAAACTGTCAGGTCAGCAGTCCCCATGATGGCATGGCCAACTGAAACATCATTTCAAGACTCAGGAAACCTTTGTATGTGTTTTGAGTTAATGAGCTTATTATCTTTTTCAAATTAATATAATTTTCTGACATACCAAATTTTAGGTTTTCATCAGCCGTAAGTTATAATGCAGGGGGATGTAGCTCCGTGATAGAGCATGTATGCTTTGCATGCAAAGGCCCCAGGTTCAAACCCTAGCCGAAACACAAAACCAGTGGTAGGCTTGTGCCAGTCCCAAGCCCGGATACATGGGAGGGTTGCAGCAGGAAGGGCATCCAATGAAAAAACTGTAGTCAAATATATCATGTGATCCCAAATATGGAAAACCCCTAAGAGGGGGGGCTCAGCTATAAATTATAATGAACAAAATTGAAAGAAATTAGACACTTGAACTGTGTCAGTCTGCATGTAATAAATCTATATAATATGATGTTCACTTTTTGAATTGCATTAATGAAATAAGTCAACATCCTGGTTATATTCTAATTTATTGAGATGCACCATGTGCACAAATTATTATCTGATAAAATGTGTTAGAATTAGGGGTGTAACGGTACTTGCATTTACCAAACCTTTCGACACGAATGCATGAATCTACCAAACATACCAAAAATATTACCACACTCAAGCAAAACAGAACTACCTGCCGCTCATTGTTTCCTCTGAGTGACGGAACGCTATCACAAAGCACTGTATGTTGTTATTGCGCCATCTTAGCAAACTGTGCATATATCTCAGAGCAGCCTCAGTAAGTTTGAGCTACCCAAGTAAATTTGATTTAATTTAACGACCCAATCTAATGTTAGTAAAGAGGAGCGACTCGGGGTCATCTTGCAACTCTTGTTGGCACCTAGCGTTGGCTCAGAGGAGAATGAGGCTTTTAATTTCTGTCCCTTCTACATTGAAGAATTAAGCGTGTGAGTAAGATTTTAAGTTTATTTCAATTCGCATAGTAGAGCCAAAGAGGTTTGTTTTTATTTAACTAAGCAGTTTGAATGTGAAGTTGAAATTGCTTACAGTATTTTCTCCTTGCTGCACTTTAATTGGGTCTTAAGCAGTCAGCAGTCCAAGAGCCTTATTGATCGCTTGGTGTTATTAGGGTCCAAGCACTTGACAAGAGCCCCATTGCATCTCTAGAGATAATTATTATTATTTTTCTGGCTTATTCTGACCTGTCCAAGGTGTACCCTGCCCTCACCCAGTGTCAGCTAGCATTGGCTCCAGCACCCCCACGATCTGGAAACGGATAAGTGTTTGAAGATGAATGAATGACATCACTTTGCATTTTTATGTACCAATAATGTACCAAACCGTGATTTCAAAACCGAGGTACATACTGTACTATGACTGTTATACCCCTAGTTAAATAAATTAAGTAAAATATAATTTTCTTTTACATTAACATTTTTAACATTAATATTACAATTTATTGCATATATGTTATATATACGATTACGATACGATTTGATTTATAATGATTTCTGCTTCGCATGGAATAACACAGAATTGGCCAACATTTTATATACAATTTTTTGTCCCCCCCCCCCCGGAGTAAAAAGGATCGTATCTGTCGGGCCCCTCCACAGGGGCCATTAATAATGCACACCCTCCTACCCATGAATGAATGAATGAATGAATGAAAGAATGAATGTCGTGACTTCAGCGCAGTGGAACTGGTTCGATTCCCAGTGGAATGTCTAGGTTAATTGGTAACGAGTGATGGACTAGGCTACAGCAAGAAACTGCAACCAAACTAGACCAGACCAGAGACTGGACCCCTGCAGAAAGTAGACACTAGACAAGACACCGAACCCCCCGGAGACTAGCCTGGACCAGAGACCGGACCCCTGCAAAGAGTAGACACTAGATCACATTAGACAAGACACTGGACCCCCCAGAGACTAGACTAGACCAGACCAGACCAGACACAGAAGCTCCCATCCAGAGACTAGAAACTGGACCAGATCAGACTAGACAAGACACTGGACCCCCCAGAGACTAGACTAGACCAGACCAGACCATACACAGAAGCTCCCATCCAGGGACTAGAAACTGGACCAGATCAGACTAGACAAGACACTAGATCCCCCAGAAACTAGACCAGTCCCTTGCAGAGAATAGAGACTAGACCAGAGACCAGACCCCTCCAGAAACTAGAGACTAGACCAGAGACTGGATCCTTGCAGAGAGTAGGGATTAGACCAGACCTGACCAGACGAGAGACTGGGCCCTTCCACAGAGACCAGATCCCGGTCTTTTTTTTTTTTTTTTCGGAATAAAAAAAGAACATATCTGTCAGGAAAATTCTCAGAGGGGGTCAATAATAATGCACTCCCCCCACCAGTGAAGCGGCCGTATGAGTGCTAAGTGCTAAGTAAAACGAGAGTCACTCACTGAGCTTAACACAAATAGGTTGACTGTCACGCACTTCAATGGAGATGTCAGTAATCAATGGGAAACCAAAGAGCATGGGGATTGAAGAAATTAAAAAGTTTACAGTGGATTTGATATTTCCACCAAAGTTGTGGGACATATGTTTCATTGTTTAATTGTTATGTTTATGCTTAAATGTGTGGAAGCATTAAAGTTTTCAGTTATAACTGAAGAAATTGTCAGTTTCATTATTAAACCACAGTCTCGGGGTTAAATTTGCGTAAAATCCTGAAAACGGAATTCTCAAGAATTAAAATACAATACATCACGACAGGCCGCCGTATTTATAAAACAGTTTCCAATAATGGAAATATGAGAGAGGAATACACAATTTCATGTAGTTTCTCTTTAATCAGAAACCCATATTATCCAATAAAAATAGCCCCACCTCTCCTGTCATTAGGTCTGCATGTTGTCTTTTCCTCTGCTTTTTTTCAGGAGAAAGCCATTGTTCAATCCACTCAACCCTCCCTTGAGGTGAAAGTTAACTTTGAATGCGAATTCAACTTATACAGTCTATTCGTTATTATTATTATTTGTTACTTTTCTAAGTTTTGCTACCTACTGTAACAGTTGTTGTCATGGAAACATAGTTGCTTCTCTGACAATAATGACAATGCTGAAGAGGAATACACAATCAATGTCGCTTTGGTAATAATAACAATAGTAGGGACTATTTTTTTGCTATTAGGCCTCACTTCTCTCTTTCTCCAGTTGGTCAACCTCTCCAGATGTCAGCTCTGCAGGCACCCAATTCATCGTTAGCCCTCCCCAGAGATCAGCATTAATAGGGAACATGCTTAATTAATTGTTAATGCCGTCAAACAATAAACGTAAAAACAAGCTACTTTTTGCTACCAGCTGTAACGGTTGTTGTCATGGATACATTGTTGCATCCCTGACGCGGATTGATATGCTGTGATAAGGCTTTAGAATAGTAGCTGTGATATATGCTCATTATATCACAGCTAACAACCATTCGGATTGCAGGATTTGACCTTTCTGTTTTATAAATCATAATATTACATTTCTGTGACAAATGACAAATCCAACATGCACCACCTGCACCATCCAAATTGCACCAGTTGTGCCAACTACAGATATGCATTAGTCTGATATGCAGTAATGTCACATCCCAGTGATGTCATCTGTCCTTCATCTCCTCATCATAATTGCATTTTACAATGAAAAACTGTTGCTTCTTGCCTCTCAAGTTCTCTGGGCTTCTGTAGCATTGTGACCTACTTGTATTTCAGTGCCATGTCTCTTTGTATGCCTACATTTACATTAAGTCTGTTCATCTATACTGGTTTGATCTGTTTTTAACCTTCTGTCTCCCACTCAGCGATGAGCTCCTGTGTCTTAGACAAGGAGACTTTTCGTCACTGCTGTCAGCTACTCCTGCAGCTGTCAGAGCAGCTGGGAGATTGCTGGTGTTGGGTGCCAGTCCAGGTGAGGAGGTCTATGTTGTCCCACTTGACAAGATCTGAGAGCTTTCTGTGGCCTATGAATGTGGTTAATGGGACTTTCTGATCTGTGTTTAGGATTCACAAGATGGCTACCTGAGGAAGACTGCTCTCAGGTTAGTCACCATTGACTCGAGACCATTTGGGGACCAGGCAGAATCTAGTTCAGAACTGGGACCACACAATTCCTGTCTGTCTGGGCCTGATGTGCAGCAGAACGATCAAGATCAGGTTCTCCAAGCACCACTCTCATAGTTCCTCACTTCTCTCCAGCTCCAGCACACATCACATGTCGTCCAGGGGCCAGATTCATACAACTCTGTAGATCCATGATTGGATTTATTTGTGCACAAAACTGGAAATATGTTTAGATGTCTATTAGGTTAAAGACACAAAGGCTAATTACCCCAAATTCCCTTTTTCAAATATTACTGATTAAAAAATTTGAACCATGTTCATGAACATCATTTCTGCTCCCATAATTAACCATAAATGATGATGACGCCCCCATAATCCATCAATTTACAAACAAAAATGCTGTCTGTGCCACAGGTTATCAGACACACTTGAGAAAAGAACAAAAAGAAACAACGTCGCCAGTTGTTGGTGGGACTACAAATTTAGTTCATCAGTAAACTTAAGTGCAATTGTAAAGCCCTGTTTACTCTGAACTACAAAATAATGATGTATTGGAACAATGCTAACTGAAACATCACATACAAACACACTTATTTCTATATGTGTGAATTGTAGTAATTGTGCAGAGAGATGTAATTTCACACTTAAACTTTTTCATTAATTTCAAAGAACTCTTATCTAACTTGCCTCAAAACCATGTCACACATGGTCAAAGGAATGTCAGGTGATGACAGTCTCACTGCTGTCTATGAAAAATCCTGATCCATGTGGGGGCAGTGACATATCAATCATTTATACATGAGGCGCAGTCTATCAGAACCAGGGACCAGACCTGATCAGATTGGCACTCTCCCTCCACAGTCTGCCCTCATTGGCTCAGCTAATGGTGACATCATCAGAGGTGACATAGAGGACCAGGACAACAAAGACAACCGTGACGGTGATGATGGTGAAGATAGGATCTGTAGGATGTGTGAAGGCAGCAGCCAGGTTCTTCAGTATGAGTATCACATCCTCTTCTCCTGCAGCTACAGAGCTCCGGTGCTGTACTTTAGAGTCTGCACTCTGGGTGAGACACGCATTGAAAACACACATTAACAGACACACAATGAGGTGCACACTGGACATGATGACTCAGATGGACACACACTTTTACACACTAAAACACTGAGACAAACATGATAAAGTGGAGAAAGTGGGAAAATTTTCACTGGCCCTTCCTCGGGAAGTCAGCATCGGAAAACCCTCAATCTGAAAGGCTAGATTCATAGACCCTACCCCTTGTTACGCCCACTACCTCTACATGAAAAAAGGAATCGGGACACCACTACCCTCATGAGAATGCACAAAATTTAGGGGTAGGGGTGTATTGGGACTGGGTCTCCCAGTTCTTGACACAGGCATTGTGTTTAAATATCTTGTAAACAACAATGATAAGCTTCTGTGGGGAAAACTGACCTGAGCTGTGTGTGTCTCTGTGTACATGTTTTCACCTGTATCAGTGTGTCATTAACACTTTCTGTGTGATATTTTGCTCTTTCCTTTTGTGCATCTGTCAGAGGGCAGGAGTTTATCACTGGAGGAGGTGTGGGGCTCCATTCATCCAAACTTCAGACTCTGCCTCCAGACCAGTCCTTTTACAATGGTCACTCAGCAGGTAAGTCCAGGACTGAGGAAGCTATATCACCCTTATCTACTCATGCACTGAGATATGTTTTGTCACTTTATCAGGAGCATCCTCTGCTGGGTCAGGCGTTCTTCATGCTCCACCCCTGTAGAACAGAGGACTTCATGAGGCCTCTACTTCAGGCAGCTCAGGACCAGAACAGGTGGGGCTACAGGATCTGCGGATCCAGAAACAAACTGCTGTTATCCCTGTCTGTCAGTGCTCATCAGTTCAAATGAAGTCGAAGCTAACCTTCTATGTCTGTGTTTGTAGACCAGTGAACTATGTGCTGACGTGGCTTAGTATGGTGGGTCCTGTTGTGGGTCTGGACGTATCTCTGAAGTACTCCACCCAGTTCTGATCCTGACCTACGCTGCTTCACCTATGGGTTTAAGTTTTTAAACGCAATACTGAAAGAGTGAGAATTAATTTAGGTATCATCTGCATTTCTCTCTGCTCATGTTGTTAGAGGGCTTGGCTTCTCCCATCATGTTTTAGTACTATGATAAATGCATACCTTAAATGTAGGGTTACTGCTGGTTGAATATTTCTGAGAGTTAATGACTATTATAATACCTGCCTCTTTGTACATGTTACACTACACACAAACTGTCACTACAACTGTCTGGACACTGAAGTCTGGAGCTGGTCGACCCAACTCTGACTCTCTATTAGATCCCTTGGTCTTAGTAAATATTATAATACAGTTTATTCCCTTGTTAACTGTGTTACACAAATAAAAGAAGAAAATGTACAGAGAGATTCAGTTGAAGACAAAGCATACAGTGGACTGTCACATATCCAGTATTATATAACATTCAATGTTCTTAAAAAAAAAAAGACCTTCTGGTCTTTTTTCTATTCACCTTCTGTCAGACAGTTGTCCTCGTCCCTTTGGTGTGAGCATTAAGCCTTGTGCCTGAAGAATATTTATATGTCCAAAAGCTTTTTAACAAACTGCATATATGCAGAAAAGCTGCATAGAAACAAGTTCTCTGTTAATACTTATTCCTTTATTTGATGTCACCTGTAGGAGAGAGCTGTAATGTCAAAGCTTTGCCATTATTGAGTTTTAGGGTGTGGAGAGGGATGATCAGACAAATGCGCTACTTTTGGTTCCACAGCCTGGAAGATCTGATACTGGTGCTTACTTTTTACTCCGCTCCCCAGTGGTACCAGACATTTCCATAAGGGAAGGAGTACAAAAAAATTTGTGAAAGTGGCTCAGTGCAAAGGGATCTCACCATTATCTGGTTTGATAATTTTTTTATTGTTATTATTTTTTTATTTTACAAAAAGTTTAAGCCCGTGAGCAAGACAGCAAGACAGATGACTTGCAGAGCCATTCAGCCTACTCAGTGACCCCCAGAGAGTTTCCATCTGTTCTACAGTGTGTGTTCAGGCAGTGAAAACAGTCACTGTTTACTTCTGGAGCCATCTCTTATAGAATCTGTGAGGTGGTGTGATGCTGCAGGTCTAGTGCTCTTAGGTCTGGCTTTTGATATGTACAAATGTATATCACATTACATTTCATTACAAAATAAATATGGACAAAAATGTACCCAAAGTAGTGTTAGTATTAAATTTGTAATTTTTAATATAAATGTTTGTTATGATATGTGTATTTGACTTCCATTTTCAATACACATCTGTTTGTGGAGATATTTTGTTAAAACACACTCAGGTACAGCTGTGTTGAACTGTAGCCTGTGATGTAGAGATGCAAGGAATATTGCAATTTTGCTACTAAAATTACAATAGGAAATATAAGCTAGTATATAAAATAGTATATACTATTAAGTATTAATTAGACGTTTTGATATTGACAGTAACAACAATGATAATTAGTAGTAATTATTGCAGAGGCAGGTTTAGAGTAGGAACATGGAAGCAGCAGTGAGTCAGTACCTGCAGGTGAACTAATAATCTAACGATCTGTCTGTGACACATCACAATTTACGAGCACGTAAAATTTGGATTTCCTCTACTGACTAAAGAGAGTCAAATACTACAGACGCATTCATTCATTAATCTTCTACTAGGGATGTGTGTATCGATCCACGAATATCGATACTTCCGATCTGGGGCCTTGTTTTTTAGAATCGATCTTTATATCGGAATATCGATTCCAAGTCCACTTTTACAGGAAATATTAATACTTTTATGACACCGTCATTATATGTGTCGGATAAGGAACTACTTTTCCGTCTGGCTTCCGCTTCCAGTCCGGCTTGGCCAGCTCGCGCACTGATATACATTGCACACAAGAGCCAGCAGCCGTCGCTCGTCAGTCAGTCACAGCGGAAGAGAAAGAAGCGCAGCATGTCAGAGCGAAAAAGGAGCATCATTTGGACATATTTCACTGCAGTAAGCTCAAATGAAGCTACATGTGACTTATGCACAAAGTGTGTCAAGTATTGTGGCAATACCACAAATCTTACTAAACACCTGAAGAGCACGATGAACTGCAGAGGAGGGGATTAGTGGAGCGTGAGAGAGGCAGTGTAGGGAAATGCCCCCACACCCGCAGTCCGAATGAGGCAGACCTCGCCCATGGAAACCCTGCAGAGCAGGCAATATCCAGGTATGGTGAAATACATCACAGTGCCCACCATCACAGGCATAAAGACATAGATAAGATAAATGTACAAAAAATGCCAGAATGTTTGTGTCAATTTTGCATTAACACATTTTATGTATTTAGTTAGATAAAAGTGTTTCCCATAAAAGACTTTCTTTTAGATCAAAAATTATTTTATTTTTCATAGATGACTCCCAAAGAGCTGCAGAGATTACAAGAAGTCTGGGAGAAATGATCACCAAGGACCTACAGCCAATATCAATTGTTGAGGACAGAAGTTTAACACATTTGTTAAGACTCTTGATCCACACTACAATATTCCCAAGCCGTAAACGTATGATGGAAGTCACAATTACAGACTTGTACAACAGCTGTAAAGAGAAAGTAATGGTAGCTCTGCAACATGCACACAGTGTGGTTCTCACAACAGATATGTGATCTTTGAGGACCACAGAAGCATATTTGACTGATTTGTCATTTCATTGACAGCTGGCAAATGCAAGAGTTTGTTCTGGAGACCCATTGTTTCCCTGGTCAGCACACAGCAGACATTATCAGTCTAGAGCTGAAAAGAATAGCAGATGAGTGGGCCATAACTCAGAAGGTGATAGCAGTTGTTACTGACAATGAAGCTAATATGGTTTCCGCAGTTCACAAGGCTGGGTGGAAGTACTACCCTTGCATTGCTCACACCTTAAACCTAGTGGTACAATATGACATAAAAGCAGTACTTGAAGTTGTTCAGCTTTTGACAAAATCCAGCAGCATTGTCTCCTTTTTCCACCATAGTGCAAAAGCTGCAGAGAAGCTGAAGCAGATCCAAAAACAACTGAAGGGTTCAGAGCATAAATTAATCCAATCAGTGGAAACAAGGTGGAATTCAGTTTTCTACATGTTGGAGAGGTTGCACGAACAGAGAGAAGCGGTGACCACAGTCCTTTGCCTACTTGGGAAGAGCTCCCTGTGCTTCAATTATGAAGCGTTCTCCATGATCCACCTAACTGCTGAGGCCTTGAGACCCTATGAAGAAAATGTTGAATGTTGAAAACATGAAAAAGCAACTGCCCACTAAAATGCAGGAAACTTATCACTTAACCTCTGAGTTGTCTTCTGCAGCCCCACAGGCAGCTGCCTCATCACCTGGGCCAAGCTCTGCCTCACCAGGGAATCCTGCACCTACTTCCAGCTCTGCCCAAGAGAAAAAAGTGATATGGTCTGAATTTGACACTCAAGTTTTGGCAGCCCAACAGCACCGCACAACAGGCACTGATGCACTTATTGAAATGCATCACTGCATGGAGGAAAAGCCAGTTCCAAGGGACCAGGACCCATTACTTTGGTTGAAAAGCCATGAGCAAGCCTTCCCATCCTTAAGCAGACTTGCAGCCAAGTACCTTGGAATCACTGCTTCATCTGTACCCTCAGAGAGGATATTTTCCAAGGCAGGAGAGTTAGTGAGCCAGAGTAGAAACAGACTGAAGGGGGATCATGTCAACATTCTGTTGTTTCTAAACAAAAACATATAAATGTAAAATTATAATCAAGCTAGAATGTGAACTTTGTTGTGGTTCGAGTTAAAATTTTGTCAGGTTCTAACTTGAAGACCACTCTATCTGGTCCAAAAAGAATTATATCTAAGTCAGAGGAGCTGTTCTTATTTTCTCTTTTTTGAGAGACTTTTTTTTTCCTAAATGTGATTTGCACAGATTTTCAGTTGATCTGTTGGTTGCATAGATTCTCTTTAATAGCTCTAATGAAAGAAAAAACTAAGTTTGATATTTGGCAGTTTGTTTAATTCTTATAGGGAAGTATAAAATACATTTTCAAGTTTTCAAGTTTTCATTGTAAAACAATTTTTTTTTTATATACACAAGTTGGACACTAAAAGTATCGGTATCGGTATTGGTATCGGGATATTAGCCTTGGTATCACCCAGTATCTGATCAAAAGGAAAAATAGTGGTATCGCACATCCCTATCTTCTACCAAGAACATTTAACACACACATAGCGACAGAGACAAACAACCAATCACACTCAGGTCTAATGTATTTGGTCACACTAGACCTGAGTCACCACACCAACAACCTAAAGAACATTGGCGTAACCATGCAACCCTGGCTGTCAATTGATCCATCTCTTGTTATTTCCAATTTATTTTCAATTTATTTCAGTTTGTTAAGGAAAACAAAAGTGTGTGGGGCCCCCACCTCCCAATTGTACACTTGGTTGCACCCATGTAATGCAGACTTTGTTTGAAGTGCCGGCTCCAACCACCACACGCCAAAGTAAACAACAGGGAGCTCTGAATGTGAACCGATGGAGGGAGTAATGAGTCCGACGTTACCAAAAAAGCGGAAAATGCAGGACCGGCAGGCGGACATACAACACTTTTTTCAGACAGTAAGCAACTAGATTCCTAAATAGTAGTGCTGTCAAAATAAACGCATTGATTTTTGAATTAATTTGAAATATTTAAAAGGGTTCAGTTTTAAAGCTAGAGTGAAGATACTGGTATCATATGAAACTAGAAGACATCCATTGGTACCAACCATGTCATGATAGCTTGTTGCAAAGGGGACTTTATAATAACGCTTCAAAATGTTGAGTTCTCAAAGTGAACGCATTATTTTGAAGAAGGATGCAGGAGACGTTCAAATCAGTTTCACATGTTTTACTACTCATCTAACAGCAAAATAGACTCTAGAAGCTATCCTGTTTGCTACTATCTCAGATAAATCACAGACTATTCCTTTAAATGTGAATTCAAATGGTCGATGTAGTCCTCAAAACTACATTCCAAATGAGCAAATCTTCATATATAAATATCATAGAATTTTGGGAAATGCACTTAAAAAAATCTGGGGAAGGGCTCTCATTTGGACCCCCCCAATGTCTATACCATGGTTATGCCCTTGCTAAACATAGATATCTTCAGGCTGTAGAAAACTGGATTACCCAGAGGAAACCCATGCAAGCACTCCAAACTCCACACAGAAAGGCGCAAGTCTGGGAATTAATCCCACAACCTCTTACTGTGAGGCAACAGCACAAACAACTATTCCATCGTGCTCCCTGAAAAATCATCGTCTAAATCTGAACACTCTCAAAACGTTGGTTTCAAGCTATGTCTCTGCATGGTGTTTGTATCTACTTTTCCTCAAATGTATTAGTCTTGTATGTCAACAATAAGGGAGAAACGACATGTGAAATTGCAGATGCGAATATTGAATATGTAGCTAAGTATGTGATACTTAGAGAGTTTGGTCTAGACCTGCTCTTCATGTAAAGTGCCTTGATGTAACTTTGTTATGATTTGGCGCTATACAAATAAATTTGATTTGATTTGATACATTTTGTGTTTGAAAAAGGCAGCTCAATGGTGGAGTTTGTGGAGAAGCTGCTCTGTGCTGAGCTGAAACTTTCTGAGGACACCGACTTGCAGATCCAACGCAGATATCATGCCCTTGCACAGAAACCTAATTCTAACTCGCCCCCGAGGTCTGTTGTGGTCAACTTTCAACAATATAAAATGAAGGAGATGGTGACAGAAGATCACAATCGAAGGTAAACTGCTACACTTTGACCATGACTACACAGCCAGGGTTCTGCAACAACACAAGGCATATGCCAGCATTAAAAAAAGCTCTTAAACAGAAAGGCATCCAATTTCAGATGCCTTTCAGTAAGATTCGAGCTCTGGAGGTAGGGGGTTAACATGGAGGCGCCAAGAGAGTCCGCGCAACAGAAGAGGCCAGATGCTGCATCTCCAGCGGAGTGCACCGTGGAAATGAGTAGGATAATACATTACTTCTGATATGGTTGGATGGGCCAAAGATCACCTACATCAGTTCCACTATGGCGGATACTGACGTGAACAGTGGGGATTGTACAAGAACAGACAAGATATCCTTTCCTTTTTCAGTGCGTGTGCGCCAACCGACAAGGAGACTGGGAGAACGTCAGTGACACTGCCCCACTAATAAGTGAGGAACAACCTAATGCCCAAAACTAAACGTAAAGGCAGATAAAAGGCCAAGTACAATTTATTTTTAAAATGGTAAAAGCCTGCTGATTAATAAGATAATTTGAAGTGATTAGGGGGAGGGTGAGCACAAATAGACCAGCTTCCTTTATGTTCTGGCTAGTTAGTTCTAGCTCCTTCTGAGAGGGTTTCCAGGTGCGGGGGTAGGGGGTACATCCTTTGTCCTCTTCTATGGTGCAAACTGTGGGAAAAAACAAATATGAGGGATGGTTCAGGCTTTTAGATGGCTGTGGGCATGATACAGTGCTTTTAAATACATTTCTTGACAACAGGCTACAGATGGAGAGACATAATAAGAAATGAATATGACTGATATGTGATTTATTTCAAATTAAATTTCTCATGTGTTAATAATATTAAACTGTGATTGTTGCAGATTCAATGTTTACACAAAAATAAAGCTGTTTCCATATGAAAAGGTTCACCATTACATATCTGGAGAGAAGGGAAAAGATGCACAGTTGCAGTCCATGTTTCAATAAATATTGAGTTTGGCCTGCGCCTTTGTCCCAGTTTTTAATGGTGGCCCACTGTGTATTTGAGTTTGACACCCCAGCACTAGGCTTACTCTTTGCTGGGATGCAGCACAACGTCCAATGCCGTAACATATCTGGTCTAGCAAATGATTGGCTAAGATCAGATAAATATCTGCTATATCATTGGTTAAAAACCTAAACAAGGCTCCATGTGCTGCTACATCATAGAATGACAGAAAGTTAGCATCATGCCAAAATGTAAGACCTCATTTAATTCAGAATTGACAAAAGAGCACAAGGTTATGACGAAAAGCAGTCGAGACTCTTTCCATGGCTACTGCACACTTTGTTGATGCAATGTTGATGTGCAATTGAACCGCGTGCGGGTATGGAGAAACATAAAAGGTCCTTGGTGGGGTACACGGGCAAGGTAAAAGGACCAAGAGGTGCTGTTGTCTCCTGAGCTGCTAAAGAGGGCGAATATGGAGTTTGCTTATATACAGGTGGACTGCTGCACTCACACACCATATACAGGTGAAGACACTGAAGACAAGTCCCCAAAGGACTGAAGCACTTAAGAAATGCTATACTATTTGAGCAGTTGAATGTAAATGTCTTTTGTGTTTGTTTTTACAATCTCCTTTGTTGTTTCCATAAAGGGTTATTTAGACTTTTTTCAAAAATCCTTTTTATTATCTATGTTACCTGTTATTTGTATTTTACATTTAAGCCCACACATGTTTTGCTTTGTGGCACTTTGCACTTTAAAAGATTAATCTCTGTGGTCAGTTTTTGAATACCACAATGTATTAAATGAACACAAATACTGTGAACAAACAATTTGACTTTTCACAACTATTTTCTCCTGTTAAACTACACAAACAACATCTTTAAATCACACAAAATTATCTTGTAAATGAGAGTATACCAGAGTCCTGTGTACACCGTAGTATACTGCATAATGTTCGCCTTTTTGGTGTTTGGAAATGCTAACACTATTGTGGGGAGATAAAGATGTAAGATATTTTCTGTTTATATATGGTGCAACTTGAATTAAAGCTAGTATCCTTGAATGTTAACAGACTGGGAAATCCTATAAAAATGGCATATCCAAATTGATGAGGGGGGAGGTGCATGTAGTTTATCTGCAGGAAACTCATCTTTCATAACAAGAACATGAGAAGCTAAAACGATTTGGATACAAAAATACTATACTTCATACTCACAACCTCATAGCAAAGGGTTGCTCCTCTTATATCTAATAAGATTACATTTGAATTTTGTAAAGATATAAAAGATAAAGAGGGCAGATATGTAATTGTAAAGGGCAAAATCAAAGAAAGTATGACCCTGATTAATGTATACAGTTGTGTGCGAAAGTCAGGGCATCCCTTTAAAAACAGCATATTTTATATATTAAAAAATAAATATTCATATCCATACTCTCTCTGGTATATGGGAAAAAAAGACAATATTATCAGGAAACATAAATGCATAGTTTAATTACAAAAGTACAAAGCATAATTTTGGCATGTGCAACTTTTGCACATGAACTGATTCTTTTTACAAGTTCAGACCTTTGCCAGCTCATTAGTCCTGAAGCATGTGTCAACAATTGTCATTAGGGAGCACCAGCAGGTTCCAATTTCAGGGTTTCTCTCTCTACAAACCTTGTGCAAACACTCATCAACCATGGGTTCCTCTAAGAAGCTGTGTAAGACAAGAAAAATTAAAGTTATGAAGGGGAGGGCTACAAGTAGATAGAAAAGTGTTATCAACTTGCAGTTTCCACAGTACAAGGTATAATTAAGAGATGGCAGGTGAGGGGAACTCTCGGAGAGAACCTGTGATGAGATCTTTAAAAGTAGATTTTCTATTTTGTACTTTAACACAATGTGATTGGATGGTTAGATAAGATTTGAACCAGTTAGAGGTAAATTGAGAAAACTTAAATTGATCAAATTTTGACTAAAGGATATTATGGTTGACAGTATGAAAGCTTTTCGAAGATCCAAAAAAATTGTGCCAACCACACCCCCTCTGTCCATTAGAGACTTTCAATAAAGTAGACAGTTGCCGTCTCTGTTGAGTGGTGAGCTCTAAAACCGTGTTGCATGGGATGACGGAGCTGGCTATGGTTGAGATGAGAAATTAGTTGATCTGCTGCTAATTTTTCGATAATCATGGCCATAACAGGGAGGATGCTTATGGGTCTGTAGTTTGAAACTGAATTGGGATCTACAACCTGTAAAATAGGGACAATAGCTACCAGCTTTCAGTACTGTGGGAAACTCCCCTGACCCTGAGTAAGCGAAATATTCACAATGTGGGTAATGGGTTTGTCAATGAGCAGGCAAGATCCTTTGTCATAGTAGAGTCCATTTCCATACACGTCTTTCAACCTCTTGGGTTTTAGTGAGTCAATCACCTTTGCAACTTCACTTTCTGATAATCTTTCAAAATCAAAGATGGGCCCAGTCAGCTTTGGTGCCTTGGCATTTTATTGCTGGTGGTAGCTACAAATTTTACAAAATAGTGATTGAAAGCTTTCAGTCTTCTAATTTTTTAGAGTGTCATTAATCCTCAGCTCATCTGTTCTTTAGCATTATTTTGTCCTGTTAGTTTCTTTATTTGCTGCCATATCACTTTGGCGTTTCCCTTATTACTCCCTTATTATTTACTATTATCTCAAGGAAGTAGTAGTTTGTTCTCTTGTAACCTTGTTGCTTAATGATGTAAATTTGTGCCTATCAGTTATGATTTTGGATTTCACTGATATTTTTAGGGCTTGATCTTGTTCTTTCATCATTTGAAACTAAGTATAATTTATCCAAGGCAAGGAGGCCCTTTTATTTTTTATTTCTAGACTTTTTTGAGAAGTCTTTTATAAAATTATGTAGTTTATCGGTAAGGTACTGGCTGGTATAGTCCAGATTATCTGATTTCGTCAGATCGTTCCACTTGCTACTCTGAACAGCATTTTTAAAATGTTCCTTTTTATTCTTTGGTATCTTCATGGCCTCAATGCTCTAATCAGAGATAGAACATTTCTTTCCATTTACTTTTTTTGCCATTAAAATCTGATTATGGTCAGATAGTCAAGTTATAAGATTATAAGATTTGATTATTCTGTCTGACATGTTACTAAAAATGAAATCTATCTGGGTGCTAGAGGAATTTGTGATTCTGGATGGTCCATCAATTATTCTCTCTTCTATGGAACCAACTTCCAGTATCGGTAGACTCCTTAGCAATTTTCAAGACTAGGCTTAAAACGTCTTTGTATGACAGAGCTCACACTTAAAAAGTTAAAGTTCATTTTCTCTTTAGCTATGCTGCTATAGGCCTCGACTGCTAGGGGAAGGACTGAGCACCCTTCCCTCTCTCCCCCTCCGCCCTCCCCCTTCCATGTGCCGACATATCAATAACCATGTTTGTCCTAAATCCCTGTTTCTCCCAGTTCTAAGCATGTGTACTGTATTTATTAACCAAGCTTTAACAAATGTCTCTGTCTCTCCCAGTTCCTCTCCTCTCTCTCTGTCCTCATCCTGCAGGTGGAAAATTTTCGCCATCCCATGTTCCTCCAACGCCTGCTGCTCCCATGTCTTCATGAACTCCAAACAGCATCATTTCTATGAAGTTCATGCAGCATAGTATGTTCCTGCCTGCACCTGTATTGAATATCCCTTCCTCCTGCTCTCATTCTCTCCCTACTCTACCCAACTTTGCCCCCCCCCCACCCATGTCTCTCTCTCTCTGTCAACCCAATTAGTCGAGGCAGATGGCCGCCCGAGGTTTCTGCCTCTTAAAGGAAACTTTTCTTTGCCACTGTCGCCAAGTGCTTGATCATTGGGGATTTGTTAAATCTCTCTAAATAATTCTATCAAGAGTCAAGACCTGCTCAATATGTAAAGTGCCTTGATGTAACTTTGTTATGATGGCTATGTGATGGCATCTTCTCTTCTCCTGTTCTTGTTCTCTCTCCATCCCATGTGTTGGGTTTCTTTAACAACACCATGAAGAGTTCAGTCTAGGCCTGCTCTATGTGTAGCGTCTTGATGTAACTTTGTTATGATTTGGTGAAATATAAATAATTTTGATTTCATTTGATAACCACCAGGTGGTGTTGTCCACCATTCATTCATCTTCTACTACTCCAGGTGGTGTGGGGGTGCTGGAGCAAATCCCAGCTCACATTGGGTGATGGTGGGATACACCCTGGACACATTGCCAGGCCATCGCAAGGCCAATGTATAGAGACAGACAGAGAGCCAGTCACACTCACACTTGCAGCAGCTTTCCAGTCATGGAATAAGCTGCCTGAATACCTTAGTTTAGGTCTTGTGAGGCCCTACAATCTTTTAAATTTGGTTAAAAAATTATGTTGTTTGCAGGAGCATTTTAGAGAATGTATCATCTTTAAATTGAATTGTATGTGTTTTATTATCTTTCATTTATTTTTTTAAAGGCACCTCAGATTGTCGAGAGCATGTAAGGTGCCATATACTGTATATATTATATAAATGTCTTCCATTGAGTTGGACTACATTGGGCCAGTCTTGACACCATGGACCATCAGTGAGCATTGGCTGTCCATGACTACATATTTTAGGTACTGACCACTGCAGACTAGGAACATACCACAAGAGCTGCAGTTCTAAAGCTGCTCTGACCCCTGTCGTCAAGCCATAGGAATTGGCCATCACAGGATGTGAGCAACTTTACAAGAACCAGAGTTTTAGACTGGACCCAAATGCAGACATAGACTCATAAAAGGTTCACATATGCATTGTGGACAAAAGGTGGATTGAGAGGCAGTGGAGGCAGGAACAGGTGGGGAGTGGAAATCCCTCTTGTGGGGGGCATGTTTAGTGCGCAGGCAGAGGATGTAAACGTGTTTCGCTTGTGCTCCTCTCCGCGACTTCAAATAACTGCTTTAATAGTCTTTCTGCTCACAAAACTGTGAGAGTGAATATATATACTTCCATAAGAACTTTAGTGAGCTGAAAATGCATCATGCCGAAACCAGCCATTCCCAGCAGCCAAAAGAACTGCTAACACCGGGACTGACGACTCCCCCGATGCATCACCAGATAAGACTTATATTATGTGCAAGGCTCTGTGTAAGATGTTTGAATCAGTCCTGCGCTGTATCAACGAGCATTTCGATGCTTTTGAAACAAAGCTCCATGCACTTGCGGCCTCACAGGTGGAGCTACAGGCTAAGGTGACTAGATCTCTTAAGATGAAAACCGGGGACATTTTCATTGCGTTAAAAAAACCATTAAATATTATCATTATAAAATAAAAAATGGGGACAAGTATTTTCTCATGTATTTTGACCATCTTTTATTACCTCAACTCAAACTTCATATATAGAAAATGCAATCCAAAGTGCTTTACATTAGCTCATGTATAGCATTATACATTTTTGCACATATTATCAGAATGTTGTGTGTTAAATATACAGTATGTATAGGTGTTTGTCAAACATGACTTTGACCTTGACTTGACATCATTGTGGTCCCTCATACACCTCCATAGCCTCTGCCTCAGGAGCCTGGGTAGAATAAGAGCAGAGGAGAACATGAGAAAAATTGCAAGAGCAGATACCATAGTAAGTGAATAGTTATAGCATCAGCAAGGCTAAACAACATCAACAAAATGCTACTTTATTAAAATCAAAGAATAGCCTGCATTTATAAAGTGTACTCACAAATGTCACTCATCAGGGGGACAGACTTCATTCACAGTTCCAGTATAGAAATTGGGTTCATACATCTGTCATTCATCTGTTTCTCCCCTTATCTCCTCTCCTCTCTCACTCCTCCTCATTCCCTCTTCCTCTCTCTCTCTCCCTCTCCTTACCTGATTTGCATATTTCTGTATATGTATTTTTCTTCCTTTTCCTTCACTAACAACAGTGACATAGGGCATCATCTAATAAGATGGTCTACATTTACAGTTACTACAGTCATTGGTAACTGTGGACGTGAGGAGAAGAGACTTGTGGTTAACAGAGACAGATGGATAGTTGATAAATATGAATTCACGTTGTAACAGTTCATCTTATTCTTAAACTAAGGTTTATATAATATTATTCAGTGTGAATAACCATTTTAAAATCTTATAAAGGTAGGACAATGGGCAAACTAACTTTTGGCTACTTGCCAGCTCTCAGCTGTTTGTGACCAGCAGCTGTCAAACGCTCTTGCTGCACTGTGAGTATCTGACCAAAGATGAATGAATGACCCGCTGTAAAGCCGAAAAAGGGGCACACCCTGATTAAGATGATACGCAATATACCTTGTCCGCTGGTCTTTGTTCTTCTCTCTCCTTTTTGGTGCCACTAGAAGATGTTTGTTGATACTGCTGCGTTGCCGTCTCATCATGCTTCGTGATGACTTGTGCAGGTCATACGAAGTCTAAAAGAGAGAAAAAAAAAGCGGGGGGGAAAGAAAAGATGAGAAAGAAAGAAAAAAGTGAGTATTTTGTATCCATAATTTTTTATGGATGCATTTCTAGCTGCCTGAAGACAAGTAGTAAGCTTTTGATGTTTTGGACGTGCCATGAACGGGATTCGAACCTGTGACCTGTGGAAATTTGTGATTTCTATCTGCATCGAGTCCTTAAAATATCTTAAAATATCTAATTACATGCAACAATTGTTTGGCACATTTCTTTAGTGTAATAATTCTTTTTTCCCCTCTCTCACTTACCTGAAGAAAAGGACTGCCCACTGCAAGGGGTTCAACGCGTGACCAGATCCTTACATTGCTGACCCTCTTTCTGAAAGTTCTCTTCATGAACATCAAAGACCACCACCCATATTTACCACAACTGAAAATTCCTCCTCTGAGCATGTTTCTTTTTCCTCTCTTAGTTTTTTTATATTTATGTTGTTATGACCTTTATTATTTTTTAGAGAATTTTCTCCTCATTTCCTCCAGCCACTGGTCTTTTGGCTGGGATTCAGTAACCGAACAATAAACCCTGCCACAGTACTGGCTGTGTCCAGTCTCTGCAGTGCGGAAGTGCACACACTTCTTGCAAGTGTTTGCCTCAACAGTTCGTCTGTATGGCCTCTTTGGGGCAGCCCAGGCTTCAACTTTGGATAGCACACTTGTTTGTGTGCCAGTGCCCTGAACAGCTGCCATAGGAAGGACTAACTATCACTCCTGCTGGTGTGATGACCTGAGATGCCAAAAATGGTCCTGGTGCTGGGGGTGGAGCAAGCACATGCCTCATCACTGGCCCCCTTGGCATGATGGGACGTGGGCACTGAGTAGAGGCTGTCTGCCTCTGCTGTGCCTGGCCTTCTGTACACTCTGGCAGCCTGTACTGATGTTCCTCTTTTGGCTGCATGGGTTCATCAGGAAGTACTCTTGCCTCCTGAATAGGCTGTGCAGAAACAGGGAGGCTGGAGGTAATGCAGTGCCCTGGAGCAGCACAGACAGCCCCTGCCTCTTTTGCCTGCTGTTGTACCATTGGATGACGGTGTTTTGATTTACTTCAAACAGTTGAATGTCTGTCCCCTGCATCACCAGAGCATTCCCAACAACAAGCTGTCTGATTCTTCGATAGTCCCTAAGAATTAAAGACCACCTCGAATCAGTTGACTTGCCTCTCCTTATAGCCTTATAAAAATGTTCTCTAAAAATGTTCTCTACCAACCGACTGCAGTCAGGCCACTGGGCAGATTTGCTCCTAAAAAGCAATGGGTGGTGCTCTCCACACCAGATATCTTTGAGGGCTTCTTCACCATCCTAAACCAGCCACTCAAAAGTCTGTCCCGATGTCGAGCTACATAAACCACCCGCTGCTTATCGCCTTCGTCCAGGGCCTGCCACAGTGACATGATTGTGTCCGCCTGCTGGTTGCTGAGACAGAGAGAGGTCTGACCCCGAAGCTCCACAAAGTACTCTGTGCCAGGCTGCCACATGCTGGTAACCAGGAATGTTGTTTTCACCAACAGCCTGTGCAAATGATTAAAAAGTTTAGATGTCCTTGTGAAAGCTTCACTGACATTTAAATGACACACTATTGATGTTGTGGATTTCATGAAATATATAAAAATGTGTAATCAAAAATAGTTATATTCCTATTTATATTCTTGTGTTCTCAAATTGACAAATTGATACTTACCATTTCTTCATCTTCAGCTTGAGTATCAACTCCAGCTACAGAAGAGGAAGTAGAGGGCAGCTGCTGGAAGCCAGTGTGGATGTGCTGGGGGCCAGAATGGATGTACTAGGAGCCAGTGTGGATATGCAGGGGTATTGATGGACCTCCAGCACTGTCGGATTATCTACATTATCAATGTAACCCTCATCTTCCTCCATGTCATCCTCCACATCATGCTCCTCAATGAGCTGAGCTGTCTCCTCTGAATCAGGGTGCATATCCTGCAGCGCCTGACCAGTCTGCCGAATACTCGACATTCACTGTATGCACAGATAACCCGCCACTAAGAGCATTTGTGTTAAGATTTCATTCAATTTTGACTTGACTTAATGGAATATATATTATTATACGTCGACGACGGCGTCCGAAATTCAAACCACATAACAGAGCCGTTTTTAACGTAAATGGGCAAGTAAACAAACAAGACAACATGACACAACAGGTGAAGTTACATTTACACTTAAAGTTTTATCACATTGCACATTCCATAAATGCGTAAATATCCTCACCATGTCCATAAATCAATGTAAAGTGCTCGCGTTTGAGTGAATAAATATCGTACTCGCCAGCTAGCTAGTTTGGTGCACGCCCCCTCCCACCAAAAAAAAACGTACCTTTTTGTTCCAACATTTCTCTGTCGTGATTGATCAAATGTTGGAAATGTTGGAGCTGGGGAAACCATGACACCGATTGGCTGACGAATTTTGGACTTCGTGAACATGATTGGCTGTCGCCTCCAACATTTCTCCAACATTTCCAACACTCCCGGACGATCCTTCTGCAGCTGAACACTAATTGCCTCTGTCTATGATTGGCCGTATTAACTCAATTAAAATGGTCTCTCTTCCCAGGTTCCTTTACCTTTGTCAGAACCTTCCTATTTTCCTCACGTCAGCTTTTTTTTTTTTTTTAAGAATTAGATTTCATCATTTCATCATACATTTGGAACCATAAGAACCACAGGCTCTTAAAGGCTCATTTACAAAAGGCCAAATTGAGGGGAGGGCTTCCTATATTTAGACATCACTACTGGGCTGCTAACATCAGGGCATTGATGTTTTGGCAGCAAGAATCTCCATGGAATTTGGCCCCTGACGCCCCTTCCTGGCTGAATATGGAGGCCAACTCTGTAGTCAGATCCTCCCTGTCTGCCTTGCTGTTCTGTAAAATAGAGAAGCCAGCCGTTCTGAGGAGTCGAAGTTTTATTGTTAAAAACTCTGTTAGAATTTCAAGCCAGGTGAGAAAAGCCTCGGGCCTGCCAGCCACTTCTGTACATATACATATCTGCTTCTACCATTCCTTCCTGCCGTCAGCATCGGACAAGGTTTTCCATGCCTGGAGAGAGAGGGGTCTTGCTTCTATTGAGCACTTGTATGTGGATGGATGTTTTGCTTCTTTTCATGAATTTTGAGTTTTGAGTTGCCACATAGAAAAATATGAGAAATATATACATATAAAAATAGAGGTAAAGTGCACAGTTCCGTTGAAGTAACCTGAAATAAATATGGTGAATACGAGTATTAAAATATAAATATATAAATATATGCACACATGGAATATTGCACACTGAAGGTTTTGATCAATTGCAGAATCTATGAAAAGTCAGTGCATACGACAGTTCAGGGTGGTTATTGCTTTAGGGAAAAAACTGTTCTTGAATCTGTTTGTGCTGAATGTGCTGAAGAGCTAGTCTCTCAAAGCACTTCATGATTACCGGAGTGAGAGCCACCGGATGGTAATCATTCAGGCTGGTGATGGCAGACTTCTTTGCCACCGGGATTATAGTCGAGGATTTTAGGCAGAGTGGGCCAGGGAGAGGTTAAAGATCCTGGTGAAGGTGGGGGCAAGCTGGTTGGCGCACTCTCTGAGCACCTTGCATGGTACTCCATCTGGGCCAGCAGCCTTCTTGGTGTTCACTGCCAGAAGCACCTGTCTGACATCATGCTCCTGTACAGTGAGTGGAGTGGTTCAGGAGGCAGGTGGGGGTGGGGGCTGAGCTGGAGCAGATGAGTGCTGCTAAGATGTTTCAAACCAAGCACAGAAGCTGTTGAGGTCCTCTGCTAGTGTCGCACTCAGGTCTGCTGTTGATGCATCACAGCCTCTGAAGTTGGTGATGTCCTGTATGCCCCGCCATACCTCCCATGTGTTGTTGCTGGACAGGTGGGACTCTATACATATCCTGTGGTCCGCCTTGGCTCTCTTTATTCCTCTCTTCAGGTCAGCTTGAGCAGCACGGTGAAGTGCTCTGTCCCCTGACCTGAAGGCAGCGTTGCAGGCCCTGAGGAGTGTGCAGTCATCCAGGGTTTCTAGTTAGGGAGAACCCAGATGGTTTTGTCCAGTCACGATGCAGAACTGAATATAGTCCAGCACTGTTCCACTATGTGTCTCCAGCTCCTGGTGTTCAAATAAGTCCCAATCTGTCTGTTTGAAGCAGTCTTGAAGTTTGGAGAGTGCATCATCAGGCTAGGTTGTAACAGTCTCTGTGGTGGGCCTGGTCCTGTGTCTCAGTGGGGTGTAGGCTGGGGTAAGCAGCAGGGAGAGATGGTCTGACTGTCCAATGTGGGGGAGGGGTATGGCTCTGTATGCATGCTTAATGTTGGTGTAAACATGATCCAGAGTATTCTCTCCCCTTGTAGCACATTTCACATGCTGGTAGAACTTCAGGAGTACAGTCTTTAAGTTGGCCTTATTAAAGTCCCCTTAGCCGTTTCTTAGCTGTAGCCTAACGCCGGATCTGCAGCCCTGCTTCTGCTTCCTCTCCCGCCTCTGTCTGCGCCGCCTCCGAGACCAGACAACAATCCATGGAGAGCCCGGTGGTCTCACTATGTCATCTAGAATGTTATGTGTGCGGTCAAAGTCACTTGAAACAGATATCTGGTGTTGATTCCCGATATCCAAAAGTGCCTGGCGGGTGTACTAGGTGTTCGCAGTACAGATAGTGCACATAAGTGACAGAGAAAGAAGAAGAAAAGAGCACTGAAATGGAGAGCCGCAAGCCACTGCAGCCATGCGGATACCCCAACTATTTTCTATTTTATGAGAGAATCCAAGTGGTCAAAACTAAATAATACAAAACAGGCAGAACAACCTGGGACAAGTGGAGGGAGAACCAGTGAACATATTGAAGTGCTGAGGAAGAAGGTGGTCTGAAGATGAGATAATGCCCTGAAGCCATACATGCAGAGAGGCAGTGGAGGAGAGTTTAGGACAGAAACACAAATAACAGAAAAAAAATCTAGAGCCCCAGGAGGATAAAGTGTGGCCCACCAGTTTTCACACTACTCTGTGATGCCGTCAGCCATCAGTCCAGTTTCTAAAATCTTCAAGAGCATATGGAGGACACTGACCCATTTGAGAGTATCTTCCCACCATTAGCAGGTGTCGTCTACAGGACATTGGCACATGATGGGAAAGGCCCTTCAACTGACACAGAACAAAACAGATGGTCCAGATCCCTTCCCAGCTGTCAACAGAAACCATCAGCTCCCTGCACTGGTTTCCTGTTGTGCTCCAATGTTTAGCTCCTCCCCCTCATTTCAATTTTCTGGAGCTCTTCTGTCAGCATTTAGCCTACTATTCCGTGAATAGGTTCCTGGTGTGTAACAGCTTGAGACTATAACGTATAGATTTAGGGTAATTATCCTGATAACATACACCAATCAGGCATAACATCATGTGAAATAACAGGTGAAGTGAATAACACTGATCCTTAATAATACTATCCTTCATTATGTCAGTGGGTGGGGTATGTTGACCAGCAAGTCAACATTTTTCCTCAAAGTTAGAAGCAGGAAAACTGGGCAAACCTAAGGATTTGGGCAAGGGGGTGTTCCCAGTCTGCAGTGGTAACTATCTAGCAAAATATGCTCCAAGCAGTGGTGAAGCAGTGACAGGGACATGGGTGGCCAATGTGATCCTTTCCAACAGACTAACTACTCAAATTGCTGAGGTTAATGCTGCTTCTTTAAAAAAAAAAAAAAAAACGTATTGCAGTTCGTTGTCAAGAGCACAGCTACCCAGTGTCAGGCGGGTATGCAGCAACAATTTTGGCACCCCCCCCAAAAAAAGAGAATAGTAATAATAAATACGTCTGCAAGACATCATCATTTATGGGCTTAAATGTAGGCCTAAATAATAACAAATAAATTAAATAATAAACCATTACAAATTTACAAGCATTAACATTGTCACAATAACCATTAAAGCAAGCTAGCTGTACACCCCACTTCAGCTGCTCGTGTTAGCAAACACTAGCTAATCTGAAAACAGTCTGTTAACATGAATATTTGCAAACCTCCAATTTGGTAGCAAATCTATGCATGATTCCATGGTAAACCAGAGTCATTGCATTTTTTATATTTTCCAGATCCTTGCCACTTACTGTACACCTTTGGCTGCTAGCACTGCATGCCCAGTGTTAGCATATGCTAGCCAGTCTGTTAACATGAATATTTGCAAGCCTCCAAGCACAGACGTTACACTTTAAATCATCCTATCTGTTCCCTTTCACTGTCTTCTTATTTAACTGTTGTCATATCCCTTGACATGCCATCTCCTTTTCCCTCTTTCCATTTTTAGCCCCTGACAGCTTTTTGCTTTATCCATCATTTCCCATTGTTGTCAATTCACTACTAGTGCCTGCTCCCTGCTCCTCTTCTACGTCAAAATTTTATGATGGAATCTTATGAGATAGGGTGCCCTTCTTGAATATGTTAATTCTTGAAAATGTTGCAGAACTTTAAGGAAATGCAGAAACTATTTAGAAATGCACAACAGCAGAAACATAAAGAATACCAATACTAATACCAATACCAATTTATCGAACATAGTCTCTAACTTGCAATTAAATTAAATTAATTAATTAATTTATTTATTTATTTATTTATTTATTTATTTATTTATTTTACCATCGCTTTGGCGCCCACTGGTGTGGCGCTCCTATCTGTCACATATAGTGCATGCCCACTTTTGCACCACTGTTTGTTGTGCATGGGGCTGCATAAGCTCCAACCAGTCAGTACAGAACTACTATGACTCAAACGACTAAAAAAGTTACAGTTGGAGAGAGTCTGGGGATGCATAGCTGCGGTTTGGCCGGGATGCCCATGCTGGGCATCACCAAAGGCACCAACAATGGGCATGTCAGCATCAGAACTGTACTATGAAACAATGGAAGACTGATGAGTCACATTTTCTTTATTACCTGGATGTATGTTGCTTACCTGGGGAACTAATGGCACCAGGATGTTACTTTAACAGATGTGGATATGGCTTTGACATGTACAACCTACTGAAACATTGTTACAGTCCATGTACAATATTGGCCCCTTCCTGATTTCTCACTATTTTCATGTGTGTCACACTCGACTGTTACAGATAATCAAACTAATTTAAATATTAAACAAAGATAACCCAAGTAAACATAAAATGCAGTTTTTCTTTGATGATTTTATTTGTTAAGAGAAAAATACTATCCAAACCTACATGATCCTGTGTGAAGAAGTAATTGTCCCCCTTGTTAAATGATGAGGTAATTGTGATGAATCATATTATTATGGAAAGCTGAGTTCAATTTCATAGCCACACCCAGGCCTGATTGCTGCCAGACCAAGAGATCACTTAAATAGAACTTGTCTGACAAAGTGGAGTAGGCCGTATTGAACCGAAAACATCAGGCTGTGAGCCAAAGAAATTCAGGAGCAGATAAGAAGAAAAGTAATTGGCATATCTCAGTGTGGAAAAGGTTACAAGGACATTTCTAAATCTTTGGAACTCTGGTGAGAGCCATTATCCACAAATGGAGAAAGCATGGTAAAGTGGTAAACCTTCCCAGGAGTGGCCAGCCTACAAAAATTACCCCAAAACCACCATCCAAGAGGTCACAAAGGAACCCAGAATAACATTTAAACAACTGCAGACCTCACTTGCCTCTGTAAAGGTCAGTATTCATGACCCAACCATAAGTAAGGGACTAGGCAAAAATGGCATGCATGGTGAAAGCCACTGCTGACAAAAAAGAACATAAAGGTTCGGCTCACTTTTGCTAAAAAAACATCTTGATGATCCCCAAAGATTTTGGGAAAATATTCTCTGGACGGATGAAACAAATTGAACCTTTTGGAAGGAGTGCATCCCATTAAATCTGGTGTAAAACGAACACAGCATTTGATTAAAAAGAACATCATGCCAATAGTGAAACAAATCAAATCAAATCAAATCAGATTTATTTGTATAGCGCCAAATCATAACAAAGTTACATCAAGGCACTTTACATATAGAGCAGGTCTAGACCAAACTCTTTATAAATTTTAATTTAAAGAGACCCAACAGATCCCCCGATGAGCAAGCACTTGGCAACAGTGGCAAGGAAAAACTTCCTTTAAGAGGCAGAAACCTCGAGCAGAACCAGGCTCAGGGGGGGCGGCCATCTGCCTCGACCGGTTGGGTTGAGAGTGGAAGAGAGAGAGAGAGAGAGAGAGAGAGAGAGAGAGAGGCATTGGAGGGGGGGGGGGTGTAGGCAGGAACATGTTGTTGCATGAAGTTCATGGAGTTGAGCTATAATACAGAATTCATGAAATATGGGACCAGCAGGTGTTGCAGGAACATGGGATGGCGATGAGTCACCACCTGCAGGATGAGGACAGGGAGAGAGAGGAGAGGAACTGGGAGAGACAGAGACTTTGGCAGAACATGGTTAGTAAATGCAGTATAAATGCTTAGAACTGGGTGAAACTGTTGTTTTTTGTTTTTATTTTTTGTTTTTGTTTTTTTAAGAAGGATGGTTTTTATCAGCGCATGCAAGGAGGGAGTTAGAGAGAAAGAGGGAGAGGGGGAGAGAGGGTGACAGGGAGAGACAGAGAGAGAGAGAGAGAGAGAGAGAGAGAAGCTCAGTCCTTCCCCCAGCAGCCTAGACCTATAGCAGCATACCTAAAGAGTAGAGGACTTTTTAACTGTACGCTCTGTCATACAGGAAAGTTTTAAGCCTGGTCTTGAAAGTTACTAAAGAGTCCGCCCCCCGGACCGATGCTGGGAGTTGGTTCCATAGAAGAGGAGCCTGATAACTGAACGATCTGCCTCCAGATTTACTCTTGGAGACTCTAGGAACCACAAGTAAACCTCCATCTAGAGAGCGGAGTGGCCTGCTAGGACAGTAAGGAACTATGAGCTCTCTGAGATACGATGGAGCTTGGCCATTAAGAGCTTTATACGTTAAAAGAAGGATTTTGAATTCTACTCTATATTTTACTGGCAGCCAATGAAGAGCAGCTAACACGGGAGAGATGTGATCTCTTTTCCTAGTTCCTGTTAATATTCGTGCAGCAGCGTTCTGAATTAACTGAAGGCCTTTTAGAGATTTGTTTGGACATCCAGATAGTAATGAGTTACAGTAGTCCAGCCTAGAAGTTACAAATGCATGGACTAGTTTTTCTGCATCATCCTGAGAAAGGATGTTTCTGATTTTCCCAATGTTTCTCAGGTGGAAGAAAGCTGCCCGACTAACTTGTTTTATGTGAGGGACAAAGGACATGTCCTGGTCAAAAATTACTCCAAGGTTTCTTACAGTGGAGCTGGAAGCTAAAGTAATGCCGTCCAGACTGATGAGATGATGAGATAGTATTTTTCTGAGGTCCTTAGGACCGAGTACAATAACTTCTGTTTTGTCAGAGTTGAGAAGTAAAAAAATTTCCAGTCATCCAGACTTTTATGTCTTCAAGACATGCCTGCAGTCTGACTATCTGACTGACTTCATTTGGCTTCATTGATAGGTACAGCTGAGTATCGTCTGCGTAGCAGTGGAAATTGATGCTGTGTTTCCTGATAATGTTGCCTAGAGGAAGCAGATAAAGCGTAAAGAGGATTGGTCCAAGTACCGAACCCTGCGGGACTCCACGACTGACTACAGTACATGAGGAGGAGCTGTTGTTTACATGAACAAACTGATGTCTATCTGATAAGTAGGATTTGAACCACTTTAGTGCAGTTCCTTTAATTCCAATTTCATGTTCCAGTCTCTGTAGTAAAATATTATGATCTATGGTGTCGAATGCAGCACTAAGATCTAGAAGAAGTATGGAGGCTGATCCATTGTCTGAGGCCATTAGAATGTCATTGGAGACTTTAACCAGCGCTGTTTCTGTGCTATGATGGGCTCTAAATCCTGACTGAAACTCTTCAAACAAACTGTTCCCATCCAGATGCTCGTGTAGTTGTTTTGCTACAGCTTTCTCAATGATTTTAGAAATAAATGGAAGGTTCGATATGGGTCTATAGTTTGCCAAAACATCTGGATCAAGATTAGGCTTTTTAAGCTGGGGTTTGATGACCGCAGTTTTAAGTGCCTGAGGTACATAACCCAGAAATAAAGTCAGATTAACCAAATCTAGAATGAACGGCTCAATTAAATAAAAGATCTCTTTAAAGAGGCTAGTTGGTACTGGGTCTAATAGACAGGTTGACGGTCTGGATGATGAAACTGTAGAAGCTAGCTCTGAGAGATTCAGAAGTGAGAATGATTCCAGATGTAAAAGAGGCGCCGCAGCTGATTCAGCAGTTGCCGTCTTCAGAAGGGGATTTTTATCTAACGTAGGCAAGAGCTGATAAATTCTTTCCCTGATCATGAGAATTTTGTCTGGAAAAAAACTAATAAAATCATTACTGCTTAGAGCTAAGGGAATCACTGGTTCAACTGAGCTATGGCTCTCTGTCAGCCTGGCTACAGTGCTGAAGAGAAACCTGGGGTTGTTCTTGTTTTCTTCTATGAGTGCTGAGTAATATGAACTTCTAGCACTGCAGAGAGCTTTTTTATACGTTTTTAGGCTGTCTTTCCAGGCTCTGTGAGACTCTTCTGACTTACTGGAACTTCAGTTTCTTTCTACTTTCCTTGATGTCTGCTTCAAGGCACGGATTTGGTAACTATACCAGGGACCCATCCTCCTCAGATTGAATACTTTCTTTTTGAGAGGGGCGGCATTATCAAGATTCGAACGCAGTGTGGCCATAGTGCTAGTCACAAGGTCATCAACCTGCGTATGGGAGAAATCCTCATTTGAATTTAGATATGGCATTGTTGGGAATGATGACCAAATGTTCTCTTTAAATTTAGCCACAGCAGCTTCAGATAAACATTTTCTATTGCTGAATTTATTCTTCAATGCTGTGGAGCCCATTAAAGTAAACTCAAATGTAATAAGGTAATGGTCAGACAGGAGAGAATTTTGGGGAAGAATTGTTAGCTTGTCAATTTCAATGCCATAAGTTAGAACAAGATCAAGGATATGATTGTAAAAGTGAGTGGGTTCATTCACATGCTGGGAAAAGCCAATTAAGTCTAGCAGGGAAAGAAACCCAGAACTAAGGCTGTCGCTTTCTACATCAACATGTATATTGAAATCTCCCAGAATAATGATTTTATCTGTACTGAGTACTAACTCTGATATAAACTCAGAAAACTCTGATCGGAATGCTGAGTAAACAAGGTGACGGTAGTGTCATGGTTTGGGGCTGCTTTGCTGTTTCAGGATCTGGATGACTTGCTGTAATTGAAGGAACCATGAACTCTGTTCTCTACCAACAAATCCTGAAGGAGAATGTCCCGGCCATCAGTTTGTGACCTCAAGCTGAAGCGCAGTTGGGTTCTGCAGCAGGACAATGATCCAAAGCACACCAGCAAGTCCACTTATGAATTACTTAAAAAAAAAAAAAAAAACTAAATGAGGTTTTTGGAGTGGCCTAGTCAAAGTCCAGACCTTAACCCAATTGAGATGCTGTGGCATGACCTTAAAGAGGCGGTTCATTCTCAGAAACCCTCCAATGTGGCTGATTTTAAAACCCTGTGCCCTCTTTCAGCAGGATAATGCATCATACCACCAAGCCAAAATGGTTCAGGAACGAGTTTGAGGTGTCTTATAAATCCCATACCAGTCGCCAGCAGAAGACATAGTATGCAAGTTAAGTGTTAGAACGTGTGATGGGAAAATTCTAACATTGACTGTTTAAGGTAGTTATGTGTCAGCAAGACAGATATGTTATGAGAATGACCATAATGACCAGAAACACCATATTTTTTCAATAAAGTGTATTAATTATGGGTTTTTGTTAATCAAGCAAGAGAGCAATTACTAAAACAATTTATTCATAGCATAAAATCAAAGTAAAACACAGATAAAAAGCTCAAAAATTGTGAGACCAAGGGGCTTGTAAAAGTACCTAAAAGACTAAAATGAGTGAAACTAAGGGGCAAGGAAGTCCAATAACAAAGTTAAGCCTTATCTGTGGAAGGGCCACGCAGGTGCGCAGCGCCGGTGGGAGCACCTCTGTCAGTCTGTAGGAGGGCACCAAGTCCTCTTGTGTTCACAGTGGTCACACCACTGTCATCCTCCACTGGGCACTGGCCTCACAGTCGACAGGCCAGAGTCCCACTCTGCCTGCTTTCTCATGGAACCCTCTACCAAATCAGTGAAGGTGGTAGCTTCTCCACAGGGGTTGGTTCTAGAGGCAGGGCCACAGGGACATTGGCCCCATCTGAACTGTAATTGGCCCCCTGAATCGTTTTACTCAAGAATGACAGATTATAGATGATTGCAATTCCATGCCTAACTGTTGGTGGCAATAGTATGATGAATAGTGTGTGAAAAGCATTGTGTCAAATAGGCAGGTCCACTGTCAATAAAACTGACAGAAGAATACTATCATTTGAATGAACACAAGTTATGGGAAGTTCAGATCTTTTTACTGACTGCTCCTGAATGAATCTCTTTTCAAGTCATTTGTTCATTTCGGTCATTGGAACCAGTGTGGAGCTGCAGCTGTCATTTGAGTAATGAAAAAGTACGGCTTTCAAACTCTGAAGAGCAACATGGTTTGCTTTTTGTTAAACTATTAAGCACCCTTCTGGGCCATAGCATACTGAAGTTGAAATTACTGATTACTTCATTTGCTGGTAGGAAAGCGCTCCACCTATCATTAAAAAATAATCCTTGTTTGAAAGCTGTTCACTTTAGCCTCACTCTAGACACTTATCTCTGTCATCTTGTGGCCATTAAAGTACATTACAATGACCGGTGCACAATCAAAATGGCCAACAATTCCGACCACCATACATGCCAAATAAAAGCTCGGTTCTCAGGAGTTGACAAAGCTTTTTTATGTATTCTAATCAACACAATGGTGAAACAATTCTCTGAAGCTCTTTGATCTCTGACTGAGTCCATCTCACATCACAAGGTATGGGACTGTTTTATCATGGAGCTTCAGAAACATCATTAATCAGAACTTGAGACAGCCTATGATCAAAGCAGCATGTTGACCTTGATGAGGTGTGTGAACCCCAAACACAGAAGCTTAATGAGCAGTGGTTTGCATGTTGAGGAGGGGCCTCAATATGCAGACCATCTTTGAGCCAGGTCCAGAAGCTAGGCTTGGGTGAATTTTAATATCTGATACAGTGTAGGTCTAAAAAAAAAAATCTCATAAATTTTTGCATTCTATGTGCTTTCACCTTATTTCACCTTATTCAAATGTTTTGTCAAATGCCATGGAAATTGTGAAGGACCAGGCAGACAGGTACAAAGGAACACAGGTTAAAAAAATGGGGGAATTCCTTCATCCAAAATGAAGGAAGGCATGGTGTTATGAGGCTCCTCTTCTATGGAACCAACTTCCAGTATCGGGCCAAGGGGCAGACTCTTCAGCAATTTTCAAGACCAGGCTTAAAACTTTTCTATACGACAGATCTTATAGTTAAAATATAGTTAAAAGTAATTCAGTGCACTAACAAAGCTGTTGTGTATGAGATTAAAGCTATGTCGCTATGTTTTATCTGTTAACTGATGTGTTTGCATTATGACAGATAACATAAGTTAAAAGTGTCAGAAGGGTCTGGGAAACTTTTTGCAGTGGCACAAAAAGTGGGTATACACTATATGTGTTGTATAGGGGCGCCACGTCGGGGGACATTAAAGCATTGGTAAAAATAGTAATAATAAAATAAAATTTGTATTTTCTCTGTTTCTACTGTTGTGTGTTTCTAAGTAGTTTCTGCATTTCCTTAAGTTTACATAGTATTTTTGAGGACTAACTTGCTAGAGAAGGGCACCCTATCTCATAAGATTCCATCATAGAATTTTGATGTAAAAAAGCAAGCAGACACTATTAGCGAGTTGACGTCCATGGGAAAAGATGGATAAAGCAAAAAAGCTGTTGGGCACTAAAAACAGAAAAAGAAAGAGGGAAAAGGAGAGAACCCCTTATTATTTAAAGCCCATGCATGATGATGTCCAGCAGACGTTTTTTTTTTTTTTTTTTTTTTTGGGGGGTGGGGGGCAAAATTGTTGCTGCATACCCCCCTAACACTGGTAGCTGCGCCCCTGGCTGTATGGGAATACTAATTGTAAGGGCTTAGCTGTGGCTAAATTTAAAGAGAACATTCGGTCATCATTTGCAGCAATGCCATGTCTAAATTTAAATGAGGATTTCTCCCATACACAGGTTGATGATCTTGTTCTGGTGTTATATGATTGTTTTATTTTATTAGTTAATAGTAGTGGTGGGTGGTCTGGTCTTGAATTTTAACGACCACGTTTCATAAATTTACAATTATTGCTGAAATAGGGTATTTTTATCATGCATCCTTTAATGTTAAATTCTGGAACTACAAATGAAATACCCACTCTGCCATTCAAATTCTTTGATGCATCTGTATATATTTGAATGTGATCATTGTATTTATTGCCCATATAATCCTTTATTAATTATTTGGTGGTAGATTAAATACCTTATCCACGCTAGGTTCAGGAAGCATCCAAGGTTGTGCCGCTGAGAGTGGAACTGCAAAAATAGGACTTCGTAGCTGTTCGAACCGTTTTTCTACGAGCTAATTTGACAGCGAGAGGACTTACACCGAATAATGAACTACTCCAATCACGCAGCCACAGCACCACCTGATGGCAAGCCATCGGAACCAATGTCATGTTGCCACCACACCATAACCTACGTACTTGAATTCCATTCATAAATGTCTGAGAAAGAGAAAAAGAAAGACACTTCATACACTGGCTGTGGCAAATCAGAGACATGGCTATGGACAGTCCACATATGCATGAAAATGATCATTTCTTAGTTTATTTGGTTTATTTGTGTGCTCTGTGATGTTGTGATTGCCTAATAACCATTTAATTGTGTTTTACAGTGAATCAGATAAAACCATGTCCACCAAAGTAACTACAACAAGCAGAGAAAACTGTACTTATCAAACGATACATTTATCCTTGTTTACATAACTTCAAACTTGGGTGAATGAAAGGTGTAGTTAAAATCCAAACACCACCCTTGCTATGCCCTGAAGGTTAAGGGAGAAATTCAATTGAACAAATTCGCACTGACAACCAGACCACACCTATGGGTCAGCCTCCAGATAAAAGTAGTCAAAATAAATTTTTTTAGGAGTCTTGGGAAGTTCTGGGGAAGTTCTGAAGAGGAGAGCTTCCCCAGGAGACCTGACAAAGCAATAACAATCACAACAGAAAAGAAACTCAGAAGTCAGAATTTAGCCGCTAAGCTACAAGGGCTAAGTTCCAAGTTGAAGCTGAAGCTGCTGGAGTTTGGAACAAGTTTGGCTGCACAGCACTCAGCCTCCAGCGTCTCCAGTTGCTGTGGTAACTAGGGCCGCTTGTACCGCCCGTGGCTCCAGTCTGTTTTCATCAGGAAAGGATAATTTGGATATTGACTTAATAACCAAGCCAATCGCATGAAAGACAACACTGCTGCTGAAGAGGGACGAGCCAGACCGACAGCCACTTCAGCCAAGGGCCAGTCTAGCTTGGGAGGCCATGATGAAGGACCTCGACACGGCCACTCTCGTTGGACATCTGCTCTTTTCGTGGCCAGTTCAGTTGTGTACCAAGTAAGGGGGCATTTATCTGCTTCCCCAACGAGTTGTTCTGAGTGGTGAGAGGCATGGATATTAGACAACAGTGAATCAAATTTTAGTTTTAGAGCTCTCCTTCTTCAGACAGATTCCCCTTTGTATTTCGACAAACAATCTGCCACTCATTCGCCCAAATCCTCAAGAATCACCAGCTGCTTAATTATCATTGTTATATCATGCCATTCCATTTACATATCCAAGCTCACCTGTTTCACCTAGTATATGCTTTAATTTGCACCTGTATATAAGGAGCATGTTTTATTTCCCCGTTTTTTATTAATAAAAACCTCCATAAATTAAGGGATTGTTGCACTCCTTCCTTCAGTAATTGCTCTTAAGTCAATCCACAGTAAAGAACATTCCTTAGAGATTGAGATTTGATGAGAGGCAACCCTATACACAATCCAAGGCACAACACTAGCAAACAACATCCAGGTCCTGGTTGACCTCATGGGCTTTTTCCTGCAATTACATAGATCTACGGATAGCAGTTGGTTGTTTCATGTATGCTTGTCTTGCAATTGCTCAAGCGACGTTCCCTTATGAGGACCTCTTAATTCAGTCAAACCTTCCATCAGGAAATCCCTGTAGTTTTCTCCTTTTTTTAAACATTTAAAACATTTTTATCTCCAAGTCTCTTTTAACCACTCATTTCTTACTTTTGTCCTTTATTTTATGATCTTTGATTTGCCTTCCTATGTCCTCACACACTGACACATCAAACATGCCATCCTTGGGCCATGCAGAGGTCATTCCTTTTGTTCGCTCCCATTTTTTAGAAATTATAGTAAATTTTTTCAAGTATTCTGCATACTTGGCCCCAATCAGGGCTGTTGGCACAACACTCACACTCATCCTGCTATTAGCACTTTTTAAACTGATGTTAACTGATGTGCAAAGAAAGAGAGGAGAGGAAAAAAGTTCAAAGTCTCTGCACAGGACTTGGAAAAAAACACAAGGGGGGACTAATTTTAGCTTTCTGTGTCCAGCAAGCACTTTCATATTTCCACACAAACTCAAGTTTTCACTTGCATGCAACAAGACAAGCAGATCACCTGCACTGACCGAAATGTAATACCACCAGAGGGCAGAACACCATAAAATACAAAGGGACTCTGTTGTGGAATGAACATCACCAACTAGCTGACAGCTCTTCCTCCTAGGCAATATTCAAAAAGAAACTATTGTTAAAATCAACAGAACATTAGAAGAGCATGACCATTCAATTCTGCCTTCCCTAGTGACTCTGTTTTTAATTCCTTGTCTGTTTGTTCCTTTTTTTTGTTTGTTTGGGTTTTTTTATTTATTTATTTATTTTCTTGATAATTATTTTATTTCTCTACCTCACAAAAGGTAAGATAATACTGTGTCTCTATTTTGTGTAAATTATTGTTGGTCGAGGTGAGGTCATTCTATAAACCCTTTGGGTTTCCAACCTCACGTGCACATTTCTCACATAATCCTCTCTACAAAGAGAGATATGCTCTTGCACATGTTCAATTTGATATGTGCTAATAAAATTTAAATAAATACATAAACAAATAAAAGCATTCTGGGAAATTTTCACCAGCCCTTCCTCTGGAAATCAGCACCTGAAAACCCTTGATTTGAAGCGCTAAAGTCATAGCCCCTACCCCTCGTTACACCCACTACCCCTACATGAAAAAGGAATTGGGACACCAGTACCCTCACGGGAGCACAAAAAATTTAGGTGTAGGTCTAAAAAGTAGGGTTAGGGGATGTATTGGGACTGGGCCGGTCATCAGATGTGTTACTGGCATTTATTCAACACTAGATGGCAGCACAGCTCTGACACAAGGGTAAGATTGTGATGCCCTTCACTCACCTTCACTGTGTCTCAGTTTGTTTTGTTGGTGCCAGGAGACTTTTAGCACACTGATATGATATGAATTGCTTGTGCTCAGCTGCAATATAACTTAGTAGACACATATGTAGAAGCTAGAGTTAGAACTCTGTCGACACCCCCCCTTGGTGACACCAGGAACTAAGGTTATCTTCACCCAATCAGCACCTGGCCCAATATCTATAACTCTCTCTTTTTAGAAAAAATAACTTAGCAGTTTGATTGCTGAGCTCCCTATAAAAAGCTTCAGTAGCCAAACTTCACAACCTTCTCGTCCACATCTTGGCTGCCAGTATGATGTACTTCACGTAAGAATTAGTTTTAGGCTTCTAGGATTTAGGATTTTCTGTTCCACTTACAGATAGTTTTTGCTACAACTCTCTAGAGTCTTGGTCAGCTCATTGGGACCTGGTTGTGTTACCACCGGAATTGCCCCTTTGCATCCTGATAAGATGTGCTGGAAACTTGCCTTGAAATGGCTACACAGTGGAAAGCCTACCACACTTCCAAAACACTAAGTTACTTCCTTGGGCATGGGTGAATATCATAGGCCATCCATTTGAAGGAAGCAGAGCCTGGCTAGTCTTATCACCTGGTGATACCAACCAGGTGATGCTTTTATTTATCATAGAAACCCATTGTGTGGCCGGCTGCACTGTCATACTGCTTCACATGAAATGTCCCTGCTCTACCCTAGTGATTAGATCTAATTCAGGTCCTTTCTGTTTTTTTGTTTTTTTTTTATTTTTGGGAGGGGGGGGGGGGTTGAGGCTTTGGATCAGAATAACTGGGGTTACCGGTGAGTCTTGTGCACTGTACACAAGTTTAAGCATCAGACATGCCTGCTCTTATTTATATGCCAGGCTCATGTCTTTCATGGGAAGTTCGGTTACAGTTCAGTTGCATGAAAAAGCCAGGAAAAGCCACCCACCCAAAAGCAGGAAAATCCACCCATTTTCAAATGTAGTTCTTAGCAATGCTGTCCATCTTCCTGAGTTCTGATGTGGGCTTTTCAAAGAGGCAACATCTTAGGTTGATGTGTTGGTAACAACCCACCTTAAACTTCCTTGGCAGACACTCTGATTGATTTTCAACAGACTCTCAGCCAGTTGGTTCTTGGTGAGCTTTGCCATCTGCCAATTGAATAGATTTTGCCTTTCCAGGCTATGCAGCAGGAAAGCCAGCTCACAGCTGGTCCAAAAATGAAACTGATCTTAAACACCCAGCACAACATGATGATATATTTCTTGACTTTGCAGCCTTCATTTTCAGTTTCTCTCTTGGCACAGAATTTGTTCACCATGTCAAAACGGATCCCTGAAAAAGCTGGTCCTCTGCTATTCCTATCAAATGAGCTCCTCAGATGTGTGAAGTTGCCAGAAAGAAAAATATATCACTTACTTTTGGTCTTTGGAGCAGAATCTCTTCAGCCATTCCATTATTGTAAAGCATCTGTTTTTATCATGTAATCTAAGTTAACAAGAAACTGCAAACTGTACTCATGACTTGCCACCGCAGTTTTGTGAAATAACAACCCCTTACATCTTCAATCATCTGTCTTTGTAACCAAATGTAAACCCAGTAATAATTTAAATAAATAACTGTCTATGTGAGTGTAAGTGTGTATGATGTCCCTTTCTCTGCCCTATTTTTTTTGGCATCCATCTCATTGAAGTGTCCTTCATATGCCTGACTAAGCAAACACAACACGCACATGCACACGCAGATGCACACACGCACACACACACACACACGCACACAACATTGAGAGACTTGCTTGTGGTCCTATAAGACACCCAGGGAGTAGCAGCTGTTCTTTACACACACATACATGCATACATAAACACATACAACACTTCTGCCATGCTTTGTTTGCCATTGGTTAGTAAACCAATGGCTTGGTAAACACTGATAGACATCCTTTCACACAACTGGCACAGAGTGATATGAGCCTGAGGGATTAAATGAGTCTGGTTTTTCATTGGTTGAAGTGGACAAGTCCAAAGACAGACAGACAGATCAGTAGTTGGCTGTAAACAATGACAACATCATTGTAAAACAGTATGATGACAAGCATCACTTGGTTCATAGTCCATAGTCTTCCACAGTCTTCAGGACTTGCACATACACGTACACACACATAACTACAAATTTATAGCATGATACAACAGTTACAATGAAAAGATAAGCCATGATGTTGAGAACCTGCAGGTCTGAAGGCAAGAGCCATTTGCAAAACATTTGCAAAACATTGCATCTACACAAAAAGACACACGCACACACACACACACACACACACACACATAGACAGACACACAAGCACATATAGGCCTAATGAAAGGTTCTGGGGTTATTATTAAGGTTATTATTAAGGATTTGAACAAATTGTTCAACCATGGTGGAGCTGATCCTGCTCACACACACATTCACGCAAACAGACACATACACGCACACACACACACACACACACACACACATACACTCAGTCTAAGGGACAGTGTGTGTATAAAGCACAAGAAGAATGTGTTTATGATTAACAGTACTTGTAGTCACACTTTGGTTTTTCTAAAACAGAGCAAAACAACATTCTTCATTAATTGTTAGTGCAATATAATAATGTTTTAACAGGAGCTGTTTATTTAATATTACAGAATTTTTTTTGTATTTCACATCAAAAATGTGGACATTATTAGATCAATCTTCAGACATGAGTCCTCCACAGACATAAAGGATGTTGGACTGTTTTGGACAAAAATAGGACAACCTTATGACCCTTTGACGAAAACCATAGTCCTCTGACTGAGAAAAGGTAAAGAAAACTAAAAGTAAACCATGAGTAACAAATACTTGATTTAAAGAATGAATGTGTGTTGTGTGTGTTCTGAAACAAATTTCTTTTATTTCCTGAACCTGTGTATTTTATAATGTGTTTGCCACTTCACCAAACAATAACTAACACATCCCTCAGACACTGGATGATCGATGGAGATCAGTCAATCTGAGTAGAGAGGAGCTTGCACTGAATCAGAGATGACAGGAAATCTTCTGTCGCTGTGAATTCTAAATTACAGGCCTGTTACTGAATGTCAAGGTTAATTCCCACATCCGGCATAATGAAATGATTCCACATGACACCTCCAATTGGTTCCTCTGGAGCCCCTCCCAGCAGAAGATCCTTCCATTGTGCTGGCTTTAAAACAGAAATGAGATTGAAATGAATGAGGTGACACTCATGGATGTGATATATATATACATATATATATATATATATATATATATATATATATATATATATATTATATTTGAAGTATCCTTCAAATACCTATTCATATATAGGGGCAGCACAGCAGCACAGTGGGTAGCACTGTTGGCCCTGCAACAGGAAGGTTGTAGGTTCAGGCCTGGATCCTTTCAGTATGGAGTTTGCATGCTCTCTCGATGCTTGTGTGGGTTTATTCCAGGTATTGTAGTTTCCTCCAACCATCCAAAGTCATGCATGTTTACATAAATTGGTGACTCTAAATACCCGTAGGTATGAGTGTGTGTCTCACGAATGTTCATCTCTGTCTGTCTCTGTATGATGGCCCTGTAGTGGACTGGCAACCTGTCCAGGGTGCAACCCGCAATCGACCTGCCCAGTGGAGTGGATTGGTTCCAGCATCTCCTGCTTCCTTTACACGGAGGAGCAGTAGAAGATGAATGAATGAAAAAATATTCATTCCCTCACCTCAGTTCTCTTCATGCTTCCATAATCCAAAGAGAATTGGTTCCATATTGTTTAAGGCATTGCACTTGTGATCCAAGAGACTTCATCACCAACCAGTCAGACTAGCTTTACCTAATCAGAAGCACGAACTCAGGAGGCCTCTTGGAGGATATACAGTCCATATCCTGTCACTCTTGACTCAATTTCTATTCTGTACCTCCACATCAAGACATTAGTCAAATGACATATTGAGTTAGTAGAGAAGATCCAATCCCTTCACCTTCACCTCCATTCTCTCCAGGCTTCCATGAACAGTCCCAGAGTTGGTACCAGAGCAACAAACGAATACAATACAAATAAGTTTAATAGCAAAAGAGGCACGGATTACGCAGTTTGGCATGCAATCTGTCTGTGAGATATGGAAGAAATTTCCAATAAGATGGCCTGGGTCGCAACAAGTTCCTTGTAAATGCTGATTTAGGGTTGGCGGGTTAGGGCCCTCTTTATAATATGTACAAAAAATAAAATAATGCAACTGTCACCTCTTTTATTGTGGGTAATATTAGGCCCCAATGTAAATTATAGTTCATTTAATTGAGTAAAAGAAACATTTAATTTGTCACACTGTTTTTGGGTGTACCACACACTCCCACACAAGCAAAAGTGGTTCCAACCACTTTGCATTAGTAATTCAACCTAAAATTTTCCCTTTTCCATTAATTGTGTACAAACTCAATCATATGAAAAACTCCAGTCACCAAAACCTATGGAATACCCAAATTTGAATAATTCATAGTAACCACGAAGTAAGCAATATTTTTCAAATTAAAAACTGTGAATGGGATGGGTGACCTATAGATGATGTGTGATTTGGAATGAGTAGAAGTATGTCCATGGATGTTGGTTGATTTAAACTCTGGGCTAAACCCAGTGCTGTAGCTTAAAATCTAGTCAGGACCTCTGTGCTGTGGAAGTAGATTGTCAGGCACAGTCTCTTGCACCTGTCCCCCTGGGTCATAAGTCTGTACAGTGCTGTGAAAACGCATTTGCCCCTTTCCTGATTTCTTACTTTTTTGCATATGTGTCACACTCAACTTTTTTTTCGATCATCAAACTAATTTAAGTATTGACCAAAGATAACCCAAGTGAATATAAAATGCAGGTTTTCTGTGATGATTTTATTTGTTAAGAGAAAAATACTATCCAAATCTACATGATCCCGTGAGAAAAAGTAATTTCCCCCCTTGTTAAATGATGTGGTAACTGTGATTCATTATATTATTGTGGAAAGCTGAGTTCAATTTCATAGCCACACCCAGGCCTAATTGCTGCCAGACCTTTCAAATCAATGGGTGAACAGAATAAATAGAATAGAATAGAACCTGTCTGGCCAGGTGATATAGGACATATTGAACCCAAGATGTCATGCTGCGAGCCAAAGCAATTCCGGAGAAGGTAAGAAGAGAAGCAATTGCAGTGGTAAACATTTCCAGGAGTGGCTGGCCTACAAAAATTAACCCAAGAGCACACCAACGAATGATCCAAGAGTTCACAAAGGAACCCAGAGCTCCCAAAGCTTTTGAGAAAATATTCTGTGGACTGACGAAACAAAGGTTTAAACTTTTGGAAGGAGTGCATCCCGTTACACCAGGTGAAAAATGAACACGTCATTTGATTAAAAAGATCATACCAACAGTGAAACACCACTTTTGAGTATGACATTTACACCTCTCTAAGTGTCTAATCTGTGAGCAAAATATAGTAACTTTAACTCTGAGTCTCTGAACCTAACCTAGTTGGGAGTATCTCCTGACTCCTCCCCCTTACAGAGCCAGAAATGCTGTTTTATTTCCTTTGATTCATTCAGTTTGTTTCAAGCTAATTTTTATACCCTCGGTCTGAATAAACATCCAGGTTTGTCTGTTACTAAGGCCAACTATATATTTGTCAATACCATTTTTTGTTTCTTTGAACATGGCATGTCTTTTTTGATCCTGTAGGTGAAGCTGCATTAGACATAGGGAGTTAAATATGTTAAATGAGGGTGTTAAATGTTGGGAGATTTTGAGGACCTGGCTAGTGCTGTTATTTATTCCAGATTACTATTTCTTTCACATTCTATTAAAAATGTAATATTAATAGCCACATGATTTTATATACATTAATTGAAATCAATTTAAAATATTGATTAGAAATTAAATTCTGTTAATAATATGCTGCTAAGACCTCAGACTGGGCTTAATCATTTAAATATTTTGGAGGATTTCCAAAAGAGATTGGCTACTGATTTACTGATTATCTGACCAGGAAGTCCAATCACAGTATTTTTGTGAAAGTACATTGACCACTGTCTAAAAATGTCAAAGTGACGATACCATAAAACATGTTTCTGAAATTTCTCATTTTCTTCTCCAGACTATTTGTGCTGTTATTACCAATGCTGAGGTAAAGTGTCCTGGGGTATCATTTATAAAAGTTGCACAAAAACTTGATTTAATTAAACAACGTTATTATGCATTGGACTGAGTAATTGTTTCAGAAACATCTCCTTAGAATCTAATTGAAGATTCTAAATCAAAATCCCTTCTCTATATTTAATCGCCACTGTCTCTCTGACATATTGTCCACTCCCGGAGCGCAGGAGGAGGATAGGACGGCGCATAAAGCCTCTGATTAAACCTATAGATACAGCGGTGAGCCCTGTGCGTAATGCTGCACCAAGTCACTGCTGGATGACTACGCCAGTGGCAGAATTTGGAAGGAGAAGGTCTTCAGGGACCATAACAACTTACTGGCCCGTCGGAGGGCAGGCTTCTTTACCATCCTGCCCAACTGTGCCGCATTATAAGAGCCCGTGGGGAGTTACACAATGTGGCAGAGGAATGATATCCCTCTACCTCCCGATCGAGAATATCGAAAATATCTCGTATAATATTACTTCGTCATTACGAGATCCTGCAGAACGAGCGCATCATCAATCACGTCAGACTGGGCTTTCCTTCTGAACAGTTCTAACACTTGAGATGCTTGCGCAGTATTGACATACCAATATTAATACCATCATCATTTTTAAGAAACAAGTATTTCCCAGTGTTGCAAACCGAGAAGATAATAATCAGATTGACTGTGATAGCGCCATTATTGTCACTGAGAGAGAAATTACAGACGTTTATTTGTTCTTTATCTTCTGTCGGGATGATGTGTCTATTTGTATCCAGTAAGCTGAATTTTTTTCTTGAGTACGCAAACTATGGCTTTTGGGCGTAGCACACTTAGTACCGATCCTACTGTGGCGAGAGGGGCGGTGACTAGTTAATAAAAATTAATACATTGGGCTCAAATAAATTTTAAAGTTGCAAACAACGCCACCTGGAGGAATTTCGCCTCCAGGAAATTAATGTAGGGCACAGGTTTAAATGCACTCAAGAGACAAATATTTATGATCTTTTTTCATTTATTCTTTTTTTTTTTTTTTAAGACAATAAAACAATTCAATAAATCACACTGAACCCCTGGAATGCACAATGACCACTGATATTCGAAAAACAAATCAGTAGTGGACCTAAAAAAAGAATAAAGCAGGCAAAATATTTACAAGAAACAAGGCAAACAAAACAGAATATCCAAACACACAAAAAAGAAACAAGCAAACAAAGTAAAATATTTAACAATCAACAAAACAATCAAAGTAACCTATTTAAACACAAGAGAAACAAAGCAAACAATTTAATAATACTCAATAAAAGAAAATAAACATGCAAAATCCAACCAGAATAATCATGAAAAATTAATCAAAACCACTCACTACATATGATTAATATGGACTGTAGATCAGTGTCCAGCATACAGTGACCTGCTGAATTTCACACTCAATTTGCATTGCACATAGTCTCAATTTATTAGTTAGAAAATCATGCGATCGGATCCCCACGCTTACATCCATCAGACAAAAGCTAGGCACATTGTCACATACTTCAGGTCAAGCACTACAGCCAAGGAGAAGCTTGCTCAAGTGCAGCAACAGATGGGACGACCAATCCTGAAACTTATCAATGAGGTGCCAACACGCTGGAACAGCACATATGAAATGCTGTCAAGGCTACATGATGAGAGGGAACCAGTGTGGGTATCTCTGGCCTCTCTAAAAACAGATTTGACTCCACTTACAGCTGATGAGTACACCATCATAGGAGAAACACTTCTTGTGCTTGCTCCTTTCCATCAAGCTACAGTGGCATTGTCTGAAGAGAGGCGAGTGTCAGGGTCAAAGGTCATCCCGATGATGAAAATGCTCTATCTTGCACTAGAGCGTAATGCGTCAACCTTGCACACACAGGCAGCCATACACCTACATGAACACCTGAATTGTTGAGTCACAGACATTGAGTCCAATCTGGAGTCATGAAGTGTGTTGACTCTAGCAACACTTCTAGACCCCAGATTTAAATCACTCGGGTTCCATCAGTAGACTGCGGTCAGAATGTGCGTCTGTAATCGGACGCACAAATGAGCCGCACCCAGAACCGTCTTCACAACAGCTATCTGCACCTACTTCAGGCATCCGGGATGCCATCCAGGAGGTGTAGAGATACCCGGCAGAGGGCAATATTGCCAGGTCCCAAGATCCTATGAGATACTATGACAACCAAAAGAGCCTCATCTGTGCCATGTGAGTGGGTGTTTGCTACAGCTGGAGAAGTTGTATCAAAAAAGTGTAACAGACTCAATTTCAAAACGTTGGAAAAACGAATTTTTTTGAATAAAAATTTGTAAAAAAAAAAGAAAAAAAAAAGAAAGAAAAAGTCCCAGTCCATAAGCATCCTAATTCACAACACGTTCACTTAGATTTTCACGTTATGATACATGTTCACATTATTTATTGACTGTATCTAAAAATAAAAAATATTTTAATTTAAATGAAGATATGAAATAATACAATATAAAATACAATGACATAAATTATATTATTGTATATACTAGGTCATCTAATCAGTGTCAGTTGAGTTTGAGGTTGCCTGTAGGGATTTTTAAGGTCCAGCAGGTGGCAGTATTCAGTGACACAGTATCAATACAGTTTGGCAATGTGTCGAAACGCTTCATGACGCCTCATCTAACCATCACTAAATTATGGAGAGGTGGGGGAGATCCGGCACACTAGCCACGCCAGCCGTCACGGTCAGGCCCACACAAGGGCCACGCCACACATAGACGCCAGCCCGGCAGGAGACAAGAGACAAAACTGACCAAGGGCACACCTGCACAACTATAACACTGGTCCGTCCCGCCCCGTATTTAGCGCAGTGGGCTCCCACCTGAGCTGGCTCAAATAGGAGGGAGGGGGAAGGGATAGACAGGAGGCCATCCTGCCACACTACGCACAGTTTTATAAATGAAGCCCCTGGTCTTTCTATGACTCAGGTATATACGGTGAATCTGAGCAACAGATCAGCAGCCTACAGCTTTGGACAGTATGAGTTAGTTGTCTTACTCTTTTAAGATATTGCCATATGAGATAGAATTTATTTATATAGTGCAGAATCATAACAGTGTTACATTGAGACACTTTGCATAGAGCAGGTCTAGACCAAAGTCTTTTTGCAGTCTTTTTGGAAAGAGACCCAACATATCCCCACAAGAGGCACAGTGGCAAAGAAAAACTTCTTTTAAGAGGCAAAAACCTCAGAAAAACCATTTGTCTCAACTGGTTGGATTGAATGAAAGGGAGAGAGGCAGAAAGAGACAGTGAGAGAGAAGAGGAAAAGGGGGTCATTATGGATAGAAATAATACATAAATTAATAATACTGAAGCTTGGTACCATTTAATGTGCTTAATGTAAACTTAACATAATAATAAAATAATTTAAAAAAATATATTAGTAAGTGAAAATAGGAGCAGAAGAAGTAACAATGGAAATTTATGAATAGTGTGTAATTATAAGCAATGGTAACTATTGCAGCAGCAAGTGCAGGAACAAGGACAGTGACCATGGAGCAGCACCTATAGGACAGGGCCAGGGAGCTAGAGGACAGGAGGAAAAACACAGACTATGAAAAGACACAAAGCTAGTTGCATGTATTGTTGTGTTGTTGTTGTGGGGAGAGAGTGACACAGAGACAGAGAGAGAAAGAGAGGTGCTCAGTGCATACCCATCAGTCTAAGCCTAAAGCACCATAATTAAAGAAAGATGAATTAAACATTAGGTCATGTCATGGAAGAAGTATTAACATACACACAAAAACAATTTGGTAATAGTATATCGTTTGTTCTTGTGTTAAGTGCAATAAAATATTCTGCATTACCAGTCAAGAGCACTACTGCTACTACTACTACTACTACTACTACTAATAATAATAATAATAATAATAATCATCATCATCATCATTGTAAATAACATATATCAGCCACATAACAAACACCAATGTGTTTAACCATTTGTTGATTGCAATATATATTTTAAGCTTATTACATATATTCAGTGACTGCTTCAGCTGTCACAGGGAACCCTGCTGCAAGGCACCCACAATCCAGTGGTACTGACACCATCTTGTGTCAGTCTCAAGTGCAGATAAATGAACTGGCAACAGGGTGTACCTTGCCCTCGCCTCAAGTGAGCTGGGATTGGTTCCAGCACCCCATGGGCTGCGAATACCTGGTTTGCCTAATAGTACGGTTCGCCTCTGCATTGAACCCACTCAGACAAATCATCCAATTCAGAATGATTTCCGGTGAGTCTCCTACCACAAGTTAGTGAAACAGTTCACCCAACTCATCTAATCCAGGACTGTATCCGGTGATTCAGAACAATTTCCAACTTGAGTAAGTGAATCGGTTCATGAGAAATCATCTGAACTCTTTCCGGTGAGTCTGCTCCCCTTGCGCACTTATTAAGGATGAGCGAGTACACCACTATCCATTCACACAAAAGTTGTATTTTTAAGCCTGAAATTGATATGGGTTGATCAGAACTTGCTTATTTATTGTAAGCCTCAATATATTTTTATTTACAGCTTAATTTGTATTACACCAAGATAAGAAGAGTGAGCAGACCAAAAAAAAAAAAAAAACTGACCCATTGAAGAAACAATGAGAATGAGAAATGTGATATGGGCTGCATTCAGCCTGTCTTTACCCCATAACCTTATAAAGTGGCGCAGATTTAAAACATTTGGGCTTTAAAAAGCTACTTTAAAATGATGATGTAGTAGTGTGGATGTAGCCTAACTTATGCAAGACTTGGTTTTTATCGCTATTAGGTGAAATGATGATCTTACCAGGGGAATTGATCAGGTAGTTGTAAATATCGATGTATGTCACTTCCCATTCAGTGGGATAATTTCTCTGTGAAAATTATGGCAAACAGAAGGGACAATGAGAAAGACCCACATATGTGAGTTTTTTATTGTACCGTTTTTTCTCCGGTACAGCTAGCGTGTTAAAATAATCATCTGATATGTTGAAATAATGTTTTAAGCAAACTACTGGACTGTGTGTTTTAAATTGTGCTGCAGAATGTTTTCCCTTCCGGTGGGTGTGGCTTTCGGAGTATGACACGTTGCTCTATCTCTATCACAGGACACCCTGAGGAAGATTTTCCTTCAGCCCAAGCATGGATATTGACTCATATTACTCGTATGGTACTCGTACTTGTCAAAATTGCTATATCCGTACCGGATACTCATTTCAACCAAGTATCCAGCTCAACCTTAGTACTTAGCATCAGCCAACCAGAGGACAAATGGCATCCAGGTTAATGGAGACCTTGGACTTGTGAGTCCGTACGAAGATTTGAATCATTAACCCGGGTGATCGGGTGATTCAGGAGGCGAACACCTCTAGAAAAATGGGTTCCTCAGCTTTCAGCATGTTGTCTCAGTCCATAGCGCATCTATCTTTCCCTCTCTTGTCTCCCTCCTGTTTGAGAGCTCACTATGTTGTGTGTCTGTATTATCCACCCCCTTTGCTCAACATGGACACACGTGCAGCTTTAACAGATAAAAAGAAGTGAAAAAAATACTGATTGGCTCCCAATCAAGAACCGGCTGCTGTTGGTCACTTCAGAGAACAGCAGAAAACGTTCGCAAACAACACATCACTAATTGGAAAGATGAACTATTTGTGATGAACCAGAGGCTGCTGCCTACAGCTATTATTCTTTTCTCAGACAGTCACTCCATCTCCCTGACTAGACCCTGGCTGCTCAGGAGCTGCTAGGGGGGAACTTTGTAGGCTGTTCTAGGAGCTGCTCTAGGTTGGTGAGCACCAACTACTTGGGCCCACCTAGCTACACCTAGCTAGCATAAATTCCACTGGCTAGGGTGTGGGCTGAGCCTCCCCCACCAAGTCTTGCCACCATATCTATAAACAAACTGCATTTACAATAATATACCATTATTAAAGGAGAGAGAGTACTAAGAAAACATGAAGCACACAGAGCAGAACAAAGTGAGAACAGATGCCAAAACATTGATGCGAGTGACTCTGATTAGTCCAAGAATGAACTGGCCACTATAGACCCCGCAGACACTGTCCAGCAAGCTGTGAGCAATCAAGGTGTTCTCCTTGATCACCATGAACAAATGATTCATGCTTTGTATGAAAGCACTCAGACTTTAACCGGTCAAATTTCTTAATTTGCAGATGGCAAATCTGGCTCTTTTGGTCTTGCCGCACCGGAAATCAGAGTTTTCATTAAAGGACTAAATAAACAACTCAAAGATGAGTTGGTGGCCCGCTGTGGGCGATGCCTCCAGTGTCTTGTGGAGTAGGAGGGGTATGGACCCAAGGACCAACCCTGGCTTCCCTGCTCTTTTATTTTGGACCCTGACCTGTTGAGGGCCTTTCATGGGGAGCACCCTGACAAGCCTGTTGGGTCGCCGGGAGGTGCCCATTACAGGGGGGATACTGTTAGGATTTGGGGTTTTGTCCTTCTCCCCTGTTGCTTCCTGTTCCCCTCCCCTCCTGGCTCTGTCTGTGTTTTTGTGTGTCTTCCCCGTGAGTCTTAGGCTGGGCGTGGCTGACCTACTTCTGCTCCTTCGCCTTCACTCACCTGCTGCTCATATAGGCAATCAAATCAACTCTGCTTTAAAGACTGGTTCACACATCCACTCCTAGCCAGTTCATTGTTTGACCTCAGCAGTAAACCTTTGGCTCTTGAAAGATTTGCAGGTTTTTTTTGACAGTGGTTTTTTTCCTCCTTGTTCCTAACTCCTGTTTTGGTCTCCAGTCTGCCAGCATCAATCTCTCCAGTTGTGTGCAGCCTTGCCTTTGCCAGCCTCTGCTCTGCCATGTCCCTCTTCTCTGGACTCACCCACTTGTCTCCTGTTCTCATTTACCTCTGCCACTCTGCCAAGAACCTTGACCGTGAATAAGTTCTTTTTACAGGCCCTCCTGTTGTCCAGTGTTTGCATCGTGGGTCTGGTCTGGTTGTCATGTAACACACTTAGTGACATTGATCACCAGCGTTAACAGGCTTACCAAAATATGCAGTCACTGTACAAATATGTGTATACTGTACACACTTGATTTTATACACTTATGTGAATCCCATCCTGGTATGAAAATCAATATATAAATAACGTTAATTAAAGTGAAGAGAATTTGATGATCTTATACTGGGTGACAGTATTGTTTTAGCGCTGCTTTATTTAACAGAAAGTTATTCTTCTTTGACAGACAAGAACACAGTACATTGGAACAGTGCAATCTACTGTTATATTTTTGTATTACAACAGACAGGGTACCCAGACAACAATGCTGACCCCTGAATCATGACCCTGACCTAGGCCTCCAAGAGCACTTTAATTTAGATGATGAAAACCTGTGTGGAGATGACTATAGGTCTTCTGAATGTATGTTTCCGGTGCCTACATCACCACAGGATAATCCTTGAGAAGGCCTGTGACCTTATTGTGGAATGTGTTGTTCTCCATGATATAGCCACAAGCAGAGGAGAGCCCAACCCTGCCCTCCAAATAATGCTGGAATCAGTTCACAGATTAACCCACTATTACCACCATTTTATTCAGACTCCTTTATTTTCTAGAAATACAAACCAACAATTACATTTTATATTCTTCCAAATAATTGACAAAATTCACCTGTGGTGGTCATGTCACCCACATCTAGCTTGTGTTTCAGTACTTCATTTCCCAGATCTGATTTCTTCAACTGGCAGTCCAAGTACACCTACATGTCCATGTCTGTTTTTTGCTTCTTATTTTTTTGATGAAATGCATTCTATGTAAGTACTTAAGTGATAGTTGTTTCGAAGTGGGGTTGTTGAGGTGGGCTACTTAGACTCATCAGTGTATTATCAGTATCAGACAACAGTGATGGGAATTCCAGCTCTTTTTACGGTCTTTAGGCTCATTCTTTCATCTCCCAAGTGGCTCCTTAGATTTTTTTTGGCGCTTGATTTCTCTTTATTACAGAAATTATTTAAAATTATGTGTAAAATAAATTACTAATGTTAAAAACATAGATTATATTAAATGTTTATTATTTAAAATATTTTATTTGTACACAAATAAAGTACTTGATAAACTGACAAAGATACACGGACTTAACTGTCTGGGCGTGTGTGAGTCACTATTTGTGTGTGCATATGTGTCTATCTTTTATTGTATGTCTGTGCCTGTGTGTGTCTATATGTGCCTGTGCCAGTTGATCAACTGTTCTCATATCAGAGGAGTCTGCACCTGAGGCACTTATAGCACCAGGGTTGCAGAGAAAAAGCCCTGAGAGCAGAGGCAGAGAGTCCAAAACAAGCACATTTTTGGCTTGGCGAAGCCTTGAAACTGAGGCTATTTATGACAAAATGGTTACTCCTATCAGAGAACTGACCAGGCTGTGATCACTGATCAATTTTATTGGAGCTAATGGAAGACATGGATAGAGGGCATGTCTGTCAGAGGCTGATAGATCATGTTCTGTGTCTGTATCAGTGTGTGTGTATGTGCACGTGAGCCTGTGTATGTCAGTCAGTGTCTCTGCGTGTGAATATATATGTGTGTATATGTGTATCTTGTATATCTGTCCGTCTGTCTTCAATATGTGAGTGTGTGTGTGGGTGTCTCCATGTCATTTGATCAGCAGTCTGTCATTAAGTCATTGCTCGCACCTGCAGTTGTCACCTGTAGCTCCAGGGTTGCTGTGAAAAAAGTCCTGAGAGCAGAGGCAGAGAGCCCAAAATGAGCTGATTTTGGCTGAGTGAAGCCCTCAAACAAGGGCAAATTATGTCAAAGCAGACTCCAATCAGAAAACTGACCAGATGGTGACTACTATGACGAGTTCCATAAGCAGTGTATGGTTTTTGGTGTTGCTGGAGGCTGAAATGTGGAGAGAGTGATGCTGTTCTCCTGTACGTCAGAATAATCAGCTCTCCACTCTGGTGAAACAGTACAACACTCTAACGCTGAACATTTCTTGCAATACACAATCATTATAAACTGAAAATTTGTAAGTGTAAGAGATATGAAATAGCTGAAAACTGTAATGAACAGACAAGACTTTTGTCAGCATTTTAAAATTTGAATGGAGTCTGCAGCTGTAAGTATGAGGAAGTAGTACAGGTTTTAAAAAAACAGAAAATTTGAGTCAAACTAAACACAAATACACAAATGTAATAAATCAAAACTCAAATCAAATCAGATAGACACCCATACATTTTTCACACCACTAAAAGTGCATATCTGGTAGAGGAAAAACATACCACAGTGATTGACTAAACTTTGGATCACAATAGTGACTGTGCAGAGCCCTGAGGCACTAATAAGAAAAAGAAATGGGCAGGATAACAATAGTGACTCTGTGCTGGGCCCTGAGGCATTAAATATAACAAATCAGGTGCTGTTCACACCAAAAGCAATGGCAGGGTCTCTGCGGAATCGCAAAACTAGAGGAAAATGTCAATATGCGAAAATGAAACATGCGGCAAGTTAAATTTTTTTGTTTGTTTTTTTACAGCAGTTACAGATGCCTGTATCAACAGTCACTAATTTAGTGAACCGTGGTCTGATACCTCATTTTAGTCACAGTTTAAGAGTCCTTTAATTTCTGATTCTAAATTAGTTCAGTCTATTCTCTGCAGCCACTAAACAAACAAAAGAAGAAACATCTTGTCATCCGCTGATTAAACACTGAGTTAGTCGATGGTGCCAAACTTGTCAAAGGAGTTTTGAACTTGCTGTCACAGATAACTGCCACAGCTGATCACCCACACAGTCTGCCCTCAAGGGCACAACTCTGGTTGTTCTTCATATGATACTGGTTTATTATAATCTCACAAACAATCTGAGATGTGCATGTTTTTATCATGTCTGTCCAACAGCACATGCTGTGATTGTTAAAGTTAAATACATCTGTAAGTTTAGCTACTAAACAGCATTAACAGCTGTTTACTTATCAGTCAAGGTGAAATATCATACATTCCTAACACAGTTTAATTCCTTTACCCACCAACACCTCTTCCCAGTGGTGGAACCAAACACCAGTTAACTCTGAGCTGTTCACTGTAGCTTCTAGTATGTCACAAAGAGGATATTACCACTGAGAGGGAATATTACAAACTCTTCTATTATGAATAACAATAATGACTGAAAAGCTAAGACCACACACCACACACGCTAAAGACAATTTCAGGCTGTTCTGACATAAACAAGCAATCTTTGATTTGCAGCTAGGTAGAGACCAGAGAAAGAAAAAGAAAAACATTAGCTGAGTTCATTGATAATCTCTGTGTGTGTGATAATCAGACTCACAATTGTACTTTAGGGTTGTAGGTGTCCAATAAAGCAGGTGAAAACTTTTTATACCCACTTTGTGCCTCTTCAACTTTGATAGTGAAATATTGACATTCCTTTTTATGAATACAGTTTGTCCATCTGTCTATTAATAAATATGCTTTTTTTATTAAAGAAATTACAACATACTTCTACGAGTAAATAAACGCCTCAGCCACAACATACACTAGCCCGTGACCTAACACACTACAGCTCTCTGATTGGTCCGTGCTCTCTATATGATTGACATGATTGGTGACACTCAGCAGTGTCCTGTGAGGAAAAAGCAGCTGACTGTGCCTTCAGCGTAAATGCATGGTGTTCTAGAAAAGAGTGTGATGTGAGCAATGGAGGAGGAACGGGCGTGACACCACCTGTATTCACCATGTGCCATCTGCTACACATCTGAAGTTATTTTAATTCCCATAAGACTCAGTTGTATGTCAATAAATGTTTTACTTTGAAAGTTGAAGGCGGAAGAGAGTAGCGTGTACCGTTGTCTTATGAGGGCTGTGAGTAAGTTATCAACCAGGACATGGGGACAACAGGTGGCCAGTGACGCTAAAAACTCACTCCTCATAGGTAAGACTAATCGCTGGCCAGCCGAGCTAAGCTATTTTAGCTTAGTTTACCCCAGATGTGCTCACATTCCAGATGCTAATTTCTGACCGACTGTCGCAAATGCAAGAAGGTAATGAATCACATTTCACGGCTAGAGTTTAGCCCTTCAGTCGTTCAACCCACCGTTAGTCAATTAGTCCTCTTTACGCTTTAAACTTTGTCGATACGACAAGCTGCCTAACCATGAAGTGCTAATGTTTTCTTGGGCCTGTGAACAGCTTCTCTGTTCCTGATAGACCTGTGCATGTGTCCTGAGGTTAGCATGTTATTGAGGCTATGGCTCAACTGTCGGTTCTGGCTCGACAATAGATTCAGGAGCTCCAGGAGTATGAAATATGCAGTCACCTGGTTCTGTAAACCCAGAGAGGAAGTCTACGTATGACTAAACACAACAGAACATGGGTTTTAATATTAACTCCCCCTTTTAACTATCTTGTCTTTAAAGCTTTTAGTTATTATTTAATAAATAAAACAAGATGTATCACATAAATTAATATTTATGTCTGTTCTTGATACAGATTAACCTGAACGTGTGTTCAGGTTAATCTGAACACATGACGCAATGCATCCCAGAAAGCCAACCTGGACCATGTTTTATCTGTTACAAGCCTAAACCACAATTCTTCACACAAACTTTAGAGGAAGTTGTCAGCCACCTTACTGCAGTGCTGGAAATGCCCAAAATTTATGATAAGTTTCAGTGAGTAGGTTTTGGTAGGCTTCTTAGTGCACTGACACTGGTTGCTCTCCATTGATATTTGAATCAAATCAAATTCATTCATAAAGCACCAAGTTGTTACATCATGGCACTTTACATTCAGAGCAAGTTGAGACCAAACTCTTCATGTAGTAAAGAAATGTAAATGATTGAAGCCCAGTACCACTTAACGTGCTAAGTAAATATTAGTTGTAGGTGAAAATAAGGGTTTTAGTGGAAGAAGTAACAATGAGAAATGAGTTGTAGTGTGTAACGATAACTAATGATAACTATCACAGCAGCACGTACTGAGCAAGAACATGGAGCAGTAATGATTCAGCACCTGTAGGACAGAGACAGGAGGGAGAAACAAAGTTAGTGACATGTAATGTCATGATGCACATGCATGGGGGAGAGAGGGACAGAGACAGGAGGAGTGAGAGCGTACCTGGGTGGCTGTGGTGACTTTCTGGGTTTGGTATCTTATGTGTTCCTGCACACAGGGTGGTGGGCATGGGGAGCCGGGGGCCCTGTTGATGCTCTCACTCATATTTAGGGAATGCCCACATGCTTGTGTGGTGTCACTTGCCAGCTTGTGTTGGGCCACATCATGAAGATTTGATGAATCCTGCCTAAAATGGGCTGAACTGTTCTTTCATTACATCATTATGTACACCATCTTTGACTCAGCTCCTCTATTGGGACACCTTCACCTATCTGGACTCTCATTTCTCCAGAAATCTACACAGAAACCCTCATAACTGGCAATGCTCACACACTTGCACTGAAATAATGAAATGTGTAGCTGCAAGACTATAACTGCATCAATCTCATTTAAAGTTGATTAACCCTGTGGTAAACTATGAGGACAAATGCAGACAAAACAAAAGAGAGAGTGAGAAAGAGAGGGGTGCTCAATGCAACCGCCAGCATTCTCAGCCTATAGCAGCATAACCAAAGAGAAACAATAAGTGGTCATTAAACAAACCTTTTAACTGTAGATATGTCATTAAGCCTGATCTTGAAAGCTGCAAGAGGGTTTGCTGAATACTGGGAGTTGGTTCCATGCAGGGGCAATTTTAGGACCAGTTTTAGGGGTGCTGAGCACCCAATGAGCCCTACCACCACCACTTAACAGTTCACTCACCCAATCAAGTTTTGCTGAAGCATCCTCAATATAGGGCTAGCGTCAACCACGTTCCATGGAAGACAGAATCCTGATAGATAAAACATCTGCCTCCAGATTTACTCTTGAAGACTCAAGGAACCACAAGTAAACTTGCATCCAAAGATGAGTGACCTATTGGGAATAATAAGGAACTAGGAAATGTCTGAGATATGATGAAGCTTGGTCATTAAGAGTTTTGTATGTTCGTAAACGAATATTAAATTCTATTGAAAGCAAATGCAAAGAAGCTAGCACAGGAAAAATTTGAAAAATGTCTCCTTTTTAGTTCCTTTTAATATTTGTGTATCTGTATTTCTGAATCAGCTGAAAGCTTGTCAGAGGAATGTTCGGACGTCCTGATGGTAGTATAGAAAGAAAGAATAGATAGAAAGGTTTCAATGCTGGATTTGGAGGGGTTACTCTCAGATGAATAAAGTTTTGTTTGTTTGTTTGTTTTTTTTTTAAAAAGAATTTCCTGAAAATGTGATTTCTTTCTCCTGGGTCACAGGTTATTTTCCCAGTGGAGTTCTTTATTGATGATAACGTTGCTCTTTCTTTGTTCTTTTTTGGTTGGTTTGCTAGAAATCTAATGGATTTATTTCAATGTCAAAGTGGGATAGGGATATCTCTGCAGTTGGAATTGTATTTTGATGTTGAGTAATTCATTTAGTTTTAGTCTTAATTCCCTTAGTTATCTTAGTAGATGTTCCTCTTGGAAGGCGGCATGAGCTGTTTCCAAAGCTCAAATTTTTTTGTTTAATTTTGTGTAATTCTGTTTTGAGATTTTTCTCCAGTTTTTTCTTATATGAAGAATAAGATATTCCCTCACATAAATACTTTTGTGCCTGCCATAGCATGCAGGCTGAGACGTCAGGCTGGTCATTTATTTCACAGAATATTGTCCATTCCTCCTTAAAGAATTTAATAGAGTGGGAGCCCTTCAGCAACAATGTACTAAATCTCCATTGTTTAGAAAGTGGTGTTTTAGTTTTTTGTGTCAGAGTGTGAGTAACTGGTGCGTGGTCGCTGATGGCAATTGGGTGGATCTTGATGCCAAAGACATCCTTCACAATGGAATTACTAATTAAAAAGTGGTCTAAACAGGAATAAGAGTGGTGGACTGGTGAGTAGGAGGTGTATTCCTTCCACGTGGGGTGATATGAGCGCCAAGCATCGCCAAGAGGGGAAAAAAATCTGTCATATACTGCTTTATTATATTGTATGATTGGTAGTTGCGTTGACAAACTGCCCTACTGATTCTGTCCACTTGTGGGTTGAATACCAGATTGAAGTTCCCTCTTACTATAAGTGCTTTGTCTGTGTTTAGCCCACTCTTCTTTGCAAAATTGTGTTAAATCAGCCACATTGGATGGTTTCCGAGCATGAACCGCCTTTTTAAGGTCGGGCCACAGCATTTCAATTGGGTTTTATTTTTTTATTTTTTCTTAGCCATTCAGAAGTGGACTGTTGTGCTTTGGATCATTGCCCTACTGTACAACCCAAGTGCGCTTCAGCTTGAGGTCGCAAACTGATGGCCGGAACACCATGACACTACCACCACCATGTTTCGCTGTTGGTATGATGTTGATGATGATGTAGGTTTGGATAGTATTTTTCTCTGAACAAATAAAATCATCACAGAAAAACTGCATTTTATGTTTACTTGGGTTATCTTTGTTTAATATTTAAATTTTTTGGGGGGGTGTTATTTTCATGAGATGAGTGAAAGCATAATTCTTTTGTTTGCATCCATCCAACCAACACGTTTCCAGTGTCTGTGTGCATCCTCCAACGCAACAGAACAGTAACTTTCCCATCGGAGGATGCTTCACTCTCATTGATTTCAAAAAGTCAAATTGGCTTTCTAACATTAACAATCCAAAGAGAATTTGGTAGTTTCATGAGAAGCCGTATTGAGTTTTCGTGTTGGTAATAAAGAAAGAAAAAGTGTTGCTTGACACTGTCCTGCTGGTCCTGTCAAAATGTAGGGAGTCTACAAGCCCAAATGGTTTCAGCTAAATTACGACTGCACGATCGGTTATTTGGGGAGGTACTAGACGTTTTGACAATGAATTTGGAAAGCAAGAGACGAGATGGAGATTGTTTCTAAACATAGTACAACTTCTCTGTTGTGGGATTATTTTTGTTTCAAGCCAAATAAGAGGGGAGAGCCTGCAAATCTGGAAGAGGCGATTTGCAGGCTGTCAGAAAACGGTCATGGTAAACAGCATCTCAAAAATCACCATCCCTCACAGTTTGCACAATTAAACAAATCAATCAGTGTCCCTCCATCAATGGTATGGCCCCTCCCGTTAGCTGGGCAAAACGGAGTCATTCAGCCAGCAGATGAAATATAAACGTGACAGTGAACGTTCAGCACAGCTGGCACTATTGCAAGCCCAGTGAGGTCCAGCCTCAAGCCAGAGAAGCTGAACCCGCCTGTGTTTTTGGCCCGAAATCTGCTGGAAAAATATCCTTTTTAATTTTTTTTTTTTTTTTAACCCTAACCCTCACACCCTTTTTTCAGAGGACTATATATTTGTATTATTTTTTTATTATTATATTTATTATTATTTAAGATGTTAGTTGTTGGCACTTGTCCATATACACGTTCATATCAACTAAAATGACAAGGGAGGGACACATACACAGCTAGTGTTATAACCAGCTGTGTATGCAAACTGCAATGAGCTTAATATACAATTTCCTGCTTGGGGTAGATGGGTGTGCTGTAGTAGGACAAACTGTAATTTTTTCATATCTGAACCAATCTAGTGTATCGAGTGTAAATTGTCATAATTGTGAATGTGTAGCTGTGTGTGTGAGTGCGTGCGTGTATGTGTGGTGGTGCCGCCGGAGAGGAAGAGAGTGCATGTGTGTGGCCAATGTAACTGCATATTGTAAAATTGGACTGCGAAACATATAAACATCACATTCATAAATAAAGTGTAACACAAAACAACAACAGGAAAAAAAATTGGGTGACATAAATGCACATTTTCCGGGCAAGAGAACAGCATGGTATACCGCGTGTTCATATATTTTTGCATGACTAGCACAGGATTGAAACAAAGAATGAATGAGAGAAATTGATGTTACCTTCATCCATACTATTACCATGCTCAGGTGAATCTGGTGAATCGTGACAAGTTATGTTTGACCATTCTGATGCAACTGGCAGGTTTGTATTATCAATGTAGCTGAATGACTGAAGCTCAGTTAACTAATATTGAACAGATTCAGTAGTTTGGATGTGTGGATACAATCAATATTCCTGAGAATACTGTTATGTTCTTATCCAGATACAATGGATGGGTTATGATTGATTATTTACATGTGAATGACATATCCTCTAGCACTCAAAAACCTGGTGTGATTCAATAGACTGTATGTGCTAATCACTCACCTTGTGTGTGTCCTGTTAGGTTGTCATTATGGCCCCATGGATTATTCAGATGACATTGGTGCTGTTGCCTGTCTTCATCAGCAGCAGCCAGGGGAAGAGGGACAAGGTGCTGTACTGTTCAGGTAAGTCAGGTAAGCTCATTCAAAGGATTCCATGTCCTGCTGCTGTTTTACAAATCTTTCCAGATCCATACAGTTTTCTGATAATATTAACTGCTGACATTTGAACCTCAGGGTTTAAAATGTCTAAGTCTTTAAAGTAAAAGAAAGCACAGTGGTCATCTGATCACAGGTTGTAAATCAGCCTCCATGAGATGAATGATGACTTTATGTCTGGAGTTTGTTATTGTGTGTTTGTGTGTGTGCCAGCCTAGTTAAACAGTAACTATAAAAAACTCTTTGCAAGTTTTTAACACAAAGTTAGTGACTGCGTAAATATTCACCCTGTTTAGTCCAGTATTTGGTAGATGCAGTTTTGGTCACAATCACAGCACTGAGTCTGTGTGGATTGGTGTCAAACAGGCTTGCAAATCTGGACACAGCAGTATTTTCTTTAGCATTCTTCTTTGAAAACTGCTCAGGCTCTGTCAGGTTCTATGGGAAGACACAACTTCTCTGTTGGATCTGGGCTTTGATTCAGCCACATAGAAGATTCATTTTGTTGTCTTCAAACCATTTTTGTGGATATTTCACTGTATGCTTCAGGCCATTGTCATGCTTCAAAATATTTTTTTCCTTAGAACATAAATTTTGCTGTCTTCAAACCATTTTTGTGTAGTTTTCATTGTATGCTTCAGGCCATCGCCGTGCTGGAAAATAAGTTTTCTCCCAAATCAGTTTTCTTGCAGACTGAATCAGATTGTCCTTCGGGATTTACGTATATTTAGCTGCTTTCATCATACCCTCAACATTTGCAAGCCTCCCATGGACTGAACTCCAGGAGATGTTCAGTGACTTAGATATTTTTGTATGTATCCTCATTCTAAGAGTTGTTTAGAATTTTCTTTGTCTTCATGGTCTAAATGTACCCTGAAATACTGAAGAACCAGTGACTGAACCTTCCAGACATATTACTTTCACTTGACGAACATTCACTGCAATCAGATGAATTATATTGACAAGGATTCCTTTTATGAAAGCAATAAAAAGGGAAAACATCATAGGGTGTGAATACTTTTTTATAGGCTGTAAAGTTGTAAGTAGGAAGTTGGGCTATTAGAATTGTGATTTGCTCTGCAACATACTATTGACTTCATCTGCTCATCTGGTAGTTGCACATTGTATTAGTCAGTCTGCCAGCTGTCAAATGGCACAGTCCACCAAACACATTGTAGTGTCACTCTGTGTGTTAATTTTCTAAAATTAGTATTTGTATGTGTGCGATAGTGTATCCTGCTGTACGGTCTGTGATTGATTAATACGTTATTGCCCATTAATATCCTTTCTAAATGGCTCAGTCTCAGCTGATGAATGTATATGTCATTTTTCATTAATGGGCATACTAGCATTTATTTTTATTTCCCAGCTTGCAAAGCAGTTGTAGCTGAACTGAACTATTCAATCAATAAAGTGGACCCAAAGAAAACCATCAACTTGGGCAGCTTCAGACTCAACCCTGATGGGACCATGAAAGACAAGAAGGTACACTCTCTTTCCCATTTCCCCCGTCTCCTGTGCCTGCATAGGCTGAACCACAGATCTGCAGCCCTCCTCTATGAATCTAAGATACAGGAGTCCATGAGAACAATAATAACAGACACAGACAATTGATCAATCATTTTATCAAAGATTATATAATCGTGTCAACAGCAATTTATTATCAACAATGATATAATAGGTTATCGATGTTGATACTGACAGTAATATCAAGTATATTATTCTAAATTATATCATTATTATATGAATATTGTCATCAATAAATATATCAATCTAGGCAACACAGTGGCATAGTGGTTAGCTCTTTGGCCTCACAGGCTGATTTCCAGCCAGGGGCCCTTCTGTATGGGTGTAGGTTTCCTCCAGGCACTCAGGTAACCGCCCACTTTCCAACAACATGCATGTTGTTGCAACATGCAATGACTGGAGTCATTATGTTTGTGAGTGTGTGTGTGTGTGTGTGTGTGTGTGTGTTCTGTCCCCTATGTAAATAGGTGTGTTCCATAGCTGGTAGCTGATTGGTGGATGAGTTCCAGCCTGGCCTGTGATAAGCAGACGACCAGAGTCACTGCGGGTGATACGGAGGGTGACGCACGGGGGGCAGAGCTGAAAGCAGCGGAGGCTGCTGGCATGCTCGCTGCTGGTGTGGAGCCGAGGCCAATCACAGATCCTCTCATGAGCAACATGACCACAGAAGATCTCCGCATAGCCCTTTAAATAAAGGAGGCAGAAACCATAAACAAACAACTGGAGGTGCAAGCCATGCATCGGCGCATAAGGGCGCTTGAGCTTGAAAAAGGAGCTCCTGCAGTCTCCACCCCAGGGGATCTTTTTGGCCGCAGCTCTGTTTCTGCTCCCGCTTTTGACATTAGTATGCACATTGCGTTAGTTCCTCCTTTTCGTGAGTCCGAGGTGGACTCATATTTCAGTGCTTTCGAGTGGATAGCTGCCGCCCCGAGTTGGCCCAAAGAGTTCTGGTCACTTCTCCTCCAGTGCAAACTAGTGGGTAAAGCCCAGGAGGTCTGTGCCAGTCTATCAATTGAGGATAGCCTTGATTATACTAAGTTAAAAAAGACTGTGTTGCTGGCTTACAGGCTAACCAGACATAGTTTGTGCGCAACAAGAGTGTTTTGTTTGATAAATGTTGCCATGCGTGTAATGTGAAAACGGTGGCGGACATGAGAGAGCTCATTTTGCTTGAGGAACGAATTGTAGTTTATCTGAACGAAAAGAAAGTGGCGTCCGTAACCAAAGCAGCCGTGCTGGCTGACGAGTTCATTTTGACTCACAAAAGTGTTTTTTCTATGCCAGCACCTCGTGCCCTGCCAGAGCGTCGAAACAGATCTCCAAAGCTGATGCGTAAAAGCACTTCACCGAGTGAGAGCCACGAGTGTTTTTATTGCCACAAGCCAGGTCATTTGATCGCTGTCTGTCCGGCTCCTAAGAAAAAAGGGCAACACAAAACTGATAGGTGTGGGTTCTATCAACACAGCATCCCCACCTGAAAAGTGCATAAATCCTTTACTGGAACTAGAGGTGAACGCGGAGGTTGACCCACGTTTCATACCGTTTGTGTCACTAACCGGTGAGGAATTGGATAAAGTACCAGTGACAAACCTGCAAGATACTGCCGCCTACTATTCGTTTATGCTGGCTAGTGTTCTACTGCTTTCAGATGTAATTTCTTGTGGTTCAGATTTGCTAGTGTGGGGAATTAAAACGAGTGAACTGAATGCCCCACTGCATATGATCCATTTGCATTCCCCGCTTGTGTCAGGACGGGTGAAAGTTGCCGTGCTCCCACGGTTCCCGATTAGTGGCATTTCGTTTATTTTGGGGAATGATTTGGCCGGAAGAAACGTGTTTCCTCTGCCCAAAGTTGTGAGGGATCCCACTTCGTCTGCTTCCTGCCTCGCCTCTGTCTCTCTGGGTGTGTCTGTGTCAAATGTGTTCCCTGTGTGCGCAATTACGCATGCACAGGCTCAAAAATTGAGTGACATTGTTGATTTGTCGGAGTCATTTATGGCTACTGTAGACGAAGGGGAGCGCTCCTTTTCAGTGTCCCCCGCTGCTAAGCGCGAAAAGGTACCAAAAGGTGCCATTGAGTCTGACCTCTATCCTACTGACACAGACCTGAGTTTGAATGTAACACAGGAAATGTTGATTAATTCTCAGAAAAATGATCCCACTCTGACTTTGTGTCTGTCCTCTGTTGTAGCCGCCGAGGAAGACAACAAACCTTGCGTGTTTTTCCAAGACAACAGTGTCTTGATGAGACAGTGGAGCCCTGACTCCAGCAAGATACGTGTTGTAAATCAAGTGGTTGTACCAAAAGACTACCAAGCACAAATATTAAGTCTGGCACATGACTCCAGTTTAGCTGGCCATCTTGGAGTAAAAAAAGACATACCATCATGTGTTGCGTAATTTTTTCTGGCCAGGAGTAAAAACTGACGTAGCACACTATTGCCGCACCTGTCATACCTGTTCCTCCGGCCCCCTTGCATCCGATTCCGGTGCTTGGGGAGCCGTTTGAACAGGTGTTAGTAGATCTCTCTCTCTCTCTCTCTCCCACTCTCCCACTCTCAACCCAACCGGTCGAGGCAGATGGCCGCCCCCCTTGAGCCTGGTTCTGCTCGAGGTTTCTGCCTCTTAAAGGAAGTTTTTCCTTGCCACTGTTGCCAAGTGCTTGCTCATCGGGGGATCTGTTGGGTCTCTTTAAATAAATTTATAAAGAGTTGGGTCTAGACCTGCTCTATATGTAAAGTGCCTTGATGTAACTTTGTTATGATTTGGCGCTATACAAATAAATCTGATTTGATTTGATTAGATGTGTGGGTCCATTACCTAAAACCAAATCTGGACATCAGTATATATTGATGGTGATGTGCGCTGCTGCGAGGTACCCCGAGGCCATTCCCACTCTAAAAGCGAAGCCAGTTGTGAAAGCTCTCACAAACTTTTTTTCAACTTTTGGCTTGCCTAAAATCATTCAAAGTGATCAAGGTACCAATTACATGTCCAAACTGTTTACTCAGGTCATGAAAGAGCTGAGAGTTAAACATATAACATCAAGTCCATATCATCCAGAGTCTCTGGAGAGGTTCCACCAGACGTTAAAATCCATGGTGCGAAAATTCTGTTTTGAGTCCAACAGAGAATGGGATGAGGGCCTCCCTCTTTATTTAAATTTAAATTTAAATTTTTAAATTTAGCTCAAAGCCAAGCCAAAATGAAGTGTCGATATGATAAAAAGTCTGTTCTCCGTGTGTTTCAGCCAGGTGAAGAGTTACAGTCTCGGTTTTCAGGTCCATACACGGTGGAAAAAAAACACAGACTATGTTGTTCAAACCCCAGATCGGAAAAGGAAATCCAGTGTGCCATATTAACATGATGAAACGTTATTTTTCCAGAGTGTATGATCCTTCGCCACCTCCCGCTGCGCCTCCTCAGTACCACCTTGTGGATGATGGGTTAACAGAAAATAGTACTTTGTTGCCGGCCGCTCGTTTGAGAAACTCAGAGATATTGGGTAATTTGGAGGGGATTTTGTCCCATTTGTCCGTTTCAGGCCGTTTCGGATATTGTAGCGTTGATTGAGGATAACGTGTTGCTTTTCTCTGGCCATCCCCGCCAAACATCTGTCCTGTACCATGACATTGATGTGGAGGGCCACAGACCCATTAAACAACATGCATATCAGGTTAACCCCACTAAACGGACCCTGATGCAGCAGGAGGTGAACTATTTGGTTGAACATGGGTTAGCCGTTCCCAGTGACAGTGCATGGAGTTCACCCTGTGTTCTGGTTTCGAAATCTGATAACACTCCTTGTTTCTGTACTGATTACAGGAAAGTAAATGCCGTCACAAAAGCCGACTCTTTTCCTTGGAGGATCGCATAGATCGCGTAGGCTCCACCAAATATAACATAACATTAGGTTGATTGGTGACTCTAAAATTGCCCATAGGTTGATCAGATTTTGCTTAGTTATTGTAAGCCTCAATATATTTTTATTTATAGCTTAATTTGTATTACACAAAGGTAAGAGCAAGCCAACTGGAAAAAACCTGACCCATTGAAGAAACGATAAAAATGAGAAACATGATGCAGGCTACATGCAGCCCTGTCTCGTCACACAAGCACCACTTCTGTTACAAATCAAGTTTTTACCCCATAACCCCATAAAGTGGTGCAGAACATTTGGGCTATAAAAAGCTATTTTAAAATGATGATGTAGTATTGTGGATATAGCCTAACTTATGCAAGACTTGGCTTTTATCGCTATTAGGTAAAATGATTATCTTACTGGGGGACTCGATTAGGCAGTTGTAAATATCAATGTATGTCACCTCTGGCCATTCAGTGGAATCATTTCTCCATGAAAATGAAGGCAAACAGAAAGGACAATGAGAAAGACCCACATATGTGAGTTTTTCATTGTACCGTTTTTCTCCAGTATAGATAGCGTGTTAAAATAATCATCTGACATGCTGAAATAATGTTTCAAGGTAAGTACTGGATAGTGTATTTAAAATTGTGCCGCAGATTGTTTTCCCATCTTGTGGGTGGGCTGAAGACATTTGGGTTTCAGATAAAATGATGAATATGACACAAAAGTTCATAATTCCAGCTTTTATTTTGTGGTTTTTACATCTAGATGTGTTAAACAACCCAGGAAAGATTACCTTTTCTTTGAACCCACCCACTTTTCAAGTGAGCAAAAGTATTGCAACATGTGACTGATGGGTGTTTCTAGTTGCGCACTTGTTGCCTTTCAGATTGATTGCAGAGACATTAAATAGTTCTTGTTTTTGGCTTTGGGTTTCACCTGTGAAAACTGCATTTTCTGTTAAGCAAACATGAAAACCAGAGAGCTGTCTATGGGAGAAAAGCAAACCATTTTGGTCCTGAGAGGTCCTGTTGTATACTGAACCCAAATGTCTTCAGTATACAACAAAAACAAAGGAATTGAACTTGCTGTTCCAATACTTTTGGACGGGACTGTACATCAAAAACTATAACTATGATTATATCAATCATTAAGTTAATAAATAGAAATTGTACATATATAGAAAAAGATTCACACATAATGATATACACCAATATTTAGGTCAATGATTTTAGCAACATTAATATCAGTGTTAAGTACGATAAGTTCAAAGTAGTTCTTATCTGCAGTTCTGTCAGCAAGTATATCCATGAATAAATTGACAAATATCTAAATTATTATGAGTATTGATTTTGATGAACATCTCCAGAATCCATCCATCACATGCAATATGATGTATATCTAGTGTTTCAGAAGCCTCAGGGTGCCCATCTTTACAACAGGGCTGCGCTTTATCACTGAGGTTGATAGACACAGTCATGCTAGATGCTAGTCATAACTTTGGTTTTTTTTTCTCCTTCTGTTTGGACGGCCAGTAATAGCCACTCTGGGCTGAGAAAAGCACATCTCAGCAAAAATCGATAAAGGCACATCTAAACAACAGTTTGAGGCACACTCATAACATATTTGTTCAGGTTAGATTCAGATCAGATTAGGGAGTAACATCACTGTCCTAATAGAACCCTTCCTGAGCGATGTGGACCTGGTTAACCCTCCATTGTCAGCAAGCGCAATGATAGTCAACGAAATATACGTCACTATTTTTGCAGCACAACTGATCAAAATCTAATCAAACTGGAGAGGATGGAATTTTTATGAAAATAAAACGCTGATGAATTACTAACACCATATCCATTGTGGTAATACAATCCTTCAGGTCATATTCTCCAAAGGAAAGCCAACGAAAATAACTAATCCCTAATAATTGGAATATATAATGAACATAATATAAATGTTGTGAAGTTTGCTAGACATAAAAAACAAAGTAGGTTGAAACATGAGGGTGGTCGCATTTAATATAATTTTCTGCCCTGTACTCACATTTACATTTATACTGAATGTCAACCTCCAATGTTCTACCAGTACAGAGAAAAATAAGTTGATAAGATGTGTGTTACCTCAATGTGCCTAAGATGCCTCCATTCTAATGCTCCGCTGATGCCTCATGATTTCTGTGTCTCAAATTTCTTATATTTTTCTGTTTGCCGTGATTATTTTCCTTGACTGCTTCCTTAACTATTTGATTATTATATATTATTATATATGATTATATAAATTTTACAAGTGCAATAAAACATAAAACATTATCATATAATCTATTTGTAATTTTAATCCAATTAACCATATTGTTCTAAACCTTACCAAGTCATGACATCATAGTAACCACTGCAACAAAGGCTATAGGAAAGCTCCTGACAGTACAGTCTGCCTCCCTAGCTAGGTGTGTTATTCTAGGACACAGCGCATTACACACTTATATTGGAGGGTTGTTAGCTGTTTGATTGATAATCACTAAAGGTTAATGATTGTTGTGTAGTGAAATTATTTATGATCTTTATTTTTACATTGATCTCAAGGATAGCACATTTTGCTGGCCCTACCATCCACCTGCTTTATTGTTTGGTCCATCAAATGAGTCTAGAAGAAGCCAAACCTTGATCCTTTGCCCTTCCAGCTCCCTCCTTTTCAGTAGCTTTTGACCTGGTGAGAATCAGAGAGGGAGGGATGTCACAGCTTAGATGCCATCACTGAGGAGGATTTTCAGGTTTTAAGTCTCTGCTCTTTGGCCCCCTCACAGTGGGACTTCCTGGGCCCATGGGGCTGTTTTCTACCACAAAAGTTAAACCTGCCTGCTGCAACAATGACACATTTAAGGCCTCCAAAGACATTGAACTTAGTTGGCACAGCGAGATGTTCTCATAGTGACCGGTGGGAAGTCATGCATTGAGAATGAGAGGATTCACAAAGGCACACTGACACAGTGACACATAATATCATGGCCCAGAAATGTGTGTGACTTAGGTGTCATCCAGAGAGGTTTTGTTTCTCTTTGCTGTTGTCTTAAAGGAACAGTTCAAGACACATATGCAAGTCTTCACTTTCTGAATGGTAAAGGAATCACAAAATTTATCGAAGACTTAAATAAAAAATGGTAAATTAAATTTGAGAGTGATGATTCAACAGAGAAGTTTTAACTTTAACGATATGTTAATGGTGTCCCACTTTTTAAACAGTTTTTTAATAAATACGTAATGGTTTCAAAAAGTTAGCTAAATGTTCATGTTTTACATACCATAAGCTAAATGAACAGTAAGTGGCTTGGATGCAGTTAACTACATGTTACTTGTTAATAAAGTGACATATTGTTAAGATTGCAAGACATCAGAAGCAGAGTGGGTCAAGACATGGAGGTTGGCTTTTTGTATTTGTCTGTGGTAGAATCATCTGCTCTGTGCTCATATTTACATTTAAACTAAGTGCCAGTCCTCAGTGTTCCCTAATGTAGTTGCACTCTTCACCCTTACCAAAGGGTTGTTGTTAGTTCAGGGTTGAGCAACCACAATATTTGCCAAAAATAATCAGTGTCATTTTTTTCCATATTGTGTAGCACATATTTTAGCCGAAATTTACAGTTTAGTTACTAGCTTAAAAAGATCAAAACTACATGTTAATAGTTTATTTAACATGAATTACATGTTATAAAGTTCATCTCTGCAAGACACTTTCACCTGAACAACTGATAAATACTCAAACAAGATTATCATCAGCGCTGGTGGGCATTGTCATACGAAGATTGTCATTGTCATATAACCCTAACCCTAATAAAACTGGATTTGAAATTTAAAATAAAACTTATTTCCAAATCTCATCAAACCTTGATTTAAAGAGAGAGAGAGAGAAAAGCCTGCTCTCCCCCCACCCGACAATGAGACCATGTTGGGCTATCTCAGCCCGGGCTTGGGTGTGAGTCATTATCATGCCAGGCTACTAAATGGTTTGGAATTAACGCCCTTCCCTGCCAGTCGCAGCCTTGTGAAAAGGAGCTGTCAGTCACCATGTTGTTTGAAGAAAGAGATTGGGGGTGGGGGTGTAGGGGGTGCAACCAGTTGGGCCAGAGAATAAGCTTCTCAGGGATGCTAACCTCCATTCAATTCCCATTGGAGAGGGAGCCATTATTGCACCACTTTGGACAGGGGCCTTTCAGTTTCATTGTCCTAGTTATTAAAGCCAATTAAAGTTCATAAATTAATAATAATTTTTCATGAATGTGCAGAGTGGAGGGAGAGGCTAGGTTTCATTTACACCATTGAAAACATGGATTAGTGAATAAAAAAAGGTTTTACTTACTATGGCAAGAGAGAAATACTGAGTGTGTAGCAACTACTTTTGACATGAGAGTAAAGACCAGTTATGATATGAGGAAGAGGATGGAGGACAACTGAGACTGAGAGCAGCATTTAGAGAAGGACAGCCCTGTGTAGACTTGGTTAGCTTGGCTAAGCATCAAGCAAGTGAATCTTCCTTTGTCAAAAGAAAATACATTAAACTGCCAAATAATGATTATTTCCTGTTATTATAGTATTTTTTTTTGTTTTGTTTTGTTTTGTCAAAACACAAATGAAATGCAGCTGATTCTCAGCTCATTTGCAGCTAGTTACATTAAAAAGATCTGTACAAAGCCTTAACTATGGTAGGTTAGAGTCAAAACCCCAAACCCCAAAACCTTTTTCTGAATGTTTGATACTGTGGAAATGTCTGAACAATCGGTACATCTCAGCCAAATGTGGAAACATAAATTACAAAAACTATAGAACCAAAGAAGGCAAATGAAGTCCGTCGCCTGCCAACGTAAGTCTCAGTTCAAACTGTTGAGAAATGGCTGTGATCCGATGAACTGTCTGGTCTTCCTGTATATTTTTTAATTATTGATACCAGTCTCATGGGTGATGATGAAAATACTCTGACATTTCCTCTCAGTCATCCGGTGGATAAAATGTCAAAGTCATCACAGGCAGGTTTTGATTGACAGGTGAACCTCATTTTCATTGGCAGGCATGACCTACATCCATTGGAGCTCGCCCTTTGACCTTTGACCCTGTGCTGTAACACACAGTTGACTTCCTTCCTGTTGCAACACAGCAGTGTCAGGGATCCATTTTTGCTGAGCCAGAAAACACAAATGGTAGAGAGGCCCTTTTTGTTTCTGTGTGCAATGTATACAAAATCAAGTTGGTCACAGGACAATAAAGCTGTGTTGTTACAAAATCTAGCTCATCAGGACATAAACACCCACTAAAGTAAAAAAAAAAAATCCCCCCTTCCACCTTTTGACCAGGACACTAGATTTCCTCCTTTGATTCGAAGAGGATTGAGGTGGATAAATGCTTGAAAGTAGCACCACAGGAAGGGAAGATGTTGGCATGAAGGGGATTGTAGTGGGGGTTCAGCCACACTGACAAGATGAGCTTTTTACCCTGCACTTGGCTTCTGTTGAGACCTCCTGTTCCCTATCTTCTCCAATGACCTCACCCTTCTCAGGAAACCAACCTCTCCCTTTTGGCTTTTATATAACCTGGTCAAAGAGCACCACCCTGTCCTCACCCCTTCACCTCCACACATCACTTTTGTCACCCAGTATCCCTTTAGGACTGTTGGAAGCAGTACACTGCACCTGTATTGACCTGTCTAGACTCCATTGCATCCCGAGGGGGAGGGGGGCTGGATGGAGAGGCGTGAGGGTGTTCACACAGGTTAAAAGTCAGTGAGGATAAAGAGACCATCGGAAACAGGAGGTCACAATGGTGAACCCCTCTGAAGAACACCATTTCTCCTTTCTCATCAGAGCCTTTGTGTTGTTCAAAAGAAAGTATTCTCTTTTCAGTTTGTCTGCTCCACGATGTGTGTTCATCATCTGTGTGATGCAGTAAATGACATGGTGAGGACCAGTCTCAGGACTTTTGTGGACTCTGCCAGCTGATTGTCAGCACTCTCTGTTTTTGACCAGGTACCTCTTGCTCGCTCAGAGACTCACCTCAGTGAGCTACTGGATGGGGTGTGTCGTAGCATGAGCGACTACGCCCTCCATGTGGACCCTGACACGCAGCATAAACAGTACATGAGATTTGCCCCCAGGAGCAAAGGAGTCCCTAGGGACTTCCCCGACTTCAAGAACTTCCATTTTGACAAGCCTGATGTGTCAGAGGCCCTGAAATTCGCAGTGAGTTCATAATGAAATGATAAACCCTTTCTGTGTTCGACAGAATACAGCTGTAACAGTTTTGACAGAAAAGGGCCAGCCTTAGAAAACCAACAAATGCTGTCCTATTACTGTGTATCCATGCTTGCATGTGCGCATATCTATGTGAATATTAATCTGACTTTTTTCAATCTCTTTGAAAAAGCTTGTCACCTCAAACAATCAGTGTGTACAGGTGATGTACAGGTACTTCCCTTATCTTGAATCAGGATCTTTGCCATATGACCACCAAGCTGTGAAAATGCCACAGTTTGGCAAATGTACAGAGAACATGGCCACCAAGGCCTTGCTCTTCACTGTGTTGGGGAAAATGAGACAAACTAGATTTGTGTCTGTATGTCAGTGTGAAACAGTGGTGGAGGAGCTGGAGGACGATATCATCTCTCTGTTCCGCCAGGACGTGGAGCAGGAGCAGGTGCAGGAGGAGCTGTGCAGTCGAGTTTCAGGTACACCTTAATCAAAAGCATCAGCCCAGGTCTGACTCCACTGACTGGGATGTTAGCTTCAGATGGCCTGAAGCTAACAGCTAACATCTCTGTGTTAAGATGCCTTTAAAGTCACTGAATATTGTTTAACACAAGCTGAAATTACCTGATGGGTTCAGTCTCCATCATGTGACATGTCACATATCTTTTCTCCACCGATGAAGACAGAAAGTCAACCAGGGCATCTGTGTTTGTCTCTGTATTTCAGACTTCTGCAGATACAGCAGCCACACTACTGAGGAGTTATAGTGCCTGGTAGAGCATCACCACAGACTTCAAGCTAATCTATTGTGAACTTTTCAATAAAAAGAGGTCTTGACAAACTAAATAGTGCAGTTAAATTTTTGGCTCAGGGTTGAGATGGACGCTCTGCACCCTGCACTGTCAGAGGTCAGGTATCATGTCATCAGCTGCTGGCTCTTAGCGTCAAGTGATGCAATAACTCAGGGATTGTGTTTTCCCCAAATGCAGACACAGACAAACATGGATTTGAGCAAAGCAGGTTTTATTGCCGGGTAAGTGGGGAATGATGGTGGAGGAAGCAGGTTGAGGCAGAGACCTACAGGGCTGAGATGAGTGTGGGAGAATGGCGAAGGCAGGCAGGAGTAAGCAGGTGATGGTGGGTTGGAGTCCTGGCAAACAGGCAGGCAGGAGTGCTGGTCTGTGAGTACTGGTGAGAGAAACAATAATTTAGGGCGTAATAAAACTTAGAAAGCTCTCTAGATAGGAGAGAAGCCTGAAGTGTCAGCTACCACTGAAGTGGCAACAACGATCTAGCGATGAGCGGGTGGAGAGCTGGGGTAGATATGCTGCAGGCTGAGGAATTGAGAGAGACTGCTGAGCAGACTGGGAGAAGTGCTGAGTTGATTGCAGCCAGGAGTTTAGAGCAGGGAGCCAGGAGAGCCATGCCCAACACCCACACCAACCCAAACAAAATAAAACAGAGAGAGACAGACAGGGGAGCCTGGGAACACAGGAAAACACTAGGGACTTGTCCGGTGTCATAACAGGACCACCCCCTCCATGGGCGCCTCCAGGCGGCCCACCAGGCTTGGCAGGGTGCTCACAGTGGAAGTCTGGGACGAGGGATGGGTCCAGGATAAGCTGACAGGATATCCAGCACTACTCTACAGGGCCATACCCCTCCCACTTTCGGGCCAGGCAGGTAGTTGGGTGCGCGGATCGGGTGGAGGTTGGTCAGGTGCTTGGTGTGGTTGGTTGATTGACACATGATGGCGTGGGCATCTTTTCAAATCTTGTGGCAGCGGCAGAGATGGGAGTTTTGTGCATATTCAATCCAAGGGAGGTGGGTGCTCCAGGAAGAAGGATTCCGAGCAGTGACACTGGGGAGTTTAGGGAGAGCCACAAAATGCACAGCCTTACAAAATCTGTCAACAATGGTGAATATAACTGAATTATCTTGGGAGGGTGGCAGTCCGGTAATGAAGTCCAAGGTAATGAGACTGTGGTCGAGCTGGGACGGGTAGAGGATGCAGCAGACACAAAGCCATGGGTGTCAGTGTCCATGGTAGGCCAACAAAAATGCAGTTTCATTCGGGACAAGGTTCAGCTAATTCTGGGGTTACAGGCAAACCGGGAAGCATGCACAACACTGGAGGACTTCAGAATGAACAGTATCTAGTACAAAAAGGTGATTTGGGGAACCAGTACCTGGGTCTGGTTGAGTCCATTGAGCCTGCTTCACAAAAGACTCAATTTTCCAGGTAATTGCCGGAAAACACACAGGAGGAAGGTAGGATGGTGTCAGGGTTGGTCGGGGCCTCATCGGGGACGTGTGGAAAGGGCATCCAGCTTAATGTTTCTGGACCCTGGGTGGTAGGTGAGGGTGAAGTTGAATCGACCAAAGAGCAGTGCCCACTGGGCTTGACAGGAATTTAGGTGCTTGGCAGTATGAATGTAGGACAGATTTTTGTCATCAGTCCAGTCAATAAAGGGATGCTCAGCCTCTTCCAGCCAGTGTCTCCATTCCTCTAATTCGAGCTTAACTGCCAGCAGCTCCCGATTTCCTACGTCATAGTGGTGCTCGGCGGGGGACAGCTGGCAAGAGAAGAAAGTCCAAGAGTGGAGCTTTTGGTCTGACAAGGCATGCTGAGAAAGGACGGCTCCGACCCCAGTGTCTGAGGCATCCACCTGCACAATGAACTGAAGAGATGGGTCTGGCTGGATGAGGACAAGAACTGATGTGAAATGCCTCTTTAGATCCACGAAGGCTTTATTAGCTCAGGGGTCCAAGTAAAGAGGGATGCAAATGAGATGAGTTTGGTGAGAGGGGAGACCACACGACTGTAGTCCCGGATAAACTTGTGGTAGAAATTAGCAAACCCCAGAAAACACTGTTGCTGTTAAAGGGATGCGGGTTTGGGCCACTCTGCCAATGCCTGAATCTTCACCAATAGTCTTTGAAGAGCCTGTCTGGCATGCACAGTGTGTTCAGGTCCCAGAAGAAAATGAGGATGTCATCCAGTTAAACTAACACTAAACAATTAAGAAAGTCCTGAAGGACATCATTTACCAGGGCCTGGAAGACTGCTGGTATGTTAGTGAGGCCAGAGGGCATGACCAAGTATTCAAAATGGTCAAGGGGAGTGTCTAAAGCATTCCATTTATTTCCTTCCTTGATTTTGATAAGATGGTAGGCATTTCTGAGGTCCAGTTTGGAAAAGATGGTGGATCCCTGGTGGGGGTCAAAAGTGGAACTGATAAGGAGCAGAGGGTACTTGTTCTTGATGATTTGATTGAGGCCACGATAATCAATACAAGTTGTAAAGGTGGCCAGAAGGCAGTGGGGCTCCAGGGAGAAGGTCAATGGCGCAGTCATAGGGACGATGTGGAGGCAGAGAGAGCACACACTGTTTATTGAACACTTCTCTCAAGTCATGAAAGGTGGGTGGGACAGAAGACAGATCTGGGGCTTTAATGGCTGGTGGAGGCCCTGCAACCTGGACATTGGCAAGAGTAGACTGAAGAAAATAGGAATGGCAGAATGAACTCCAACTTACAACCTTGCTTAGTAGACCAGTCAATATGGGGATTGTGTCTCCTTTGCTCCTTAGCTGGCCTCGCACCATGGGGGCCTGGGAAGAAGGGATGACATGAAACTGGATAGTTTTGTGATGATTACCAGAAATGAGAAGATGCAGAGGTCAGCGGAAAAGGTTGGAGAGTAACCATCAGCCCAGCTTCAAATAGTAAGGGGGTCTGGAGATACACTGGACGTGTAGATTGACACGTCCAGTGGCTGTTACTGGTGAGTCTCCCCTTTTGGCCGTAGAGTACATGAAGCCAGGAAGTGACCAACTTTGCCACGGTAAATACAGACTCCAGCATTAATCCTCTGAAGACATTCTGATGGAGACTAGTGGGCGTGTTCTAGCTGCATCGGCTACTCTTGTGGGGAGTGTGAGGCTGGAGAACTAGGTGCAGAAAAGGAAGCCGGCCAAGGACTGGGACTCGCTCTTGCAAGAGGTGACAGGACAGCGAGAATAAGAGGATGGAAGACAGCTGGTAAAAAGTAAATAAACAAAGCTCAATCAAACTATCAATGCTTTATAAATTGATTTATATATACTTTATAAATGGAATTCTGGAATTTAAGGTCTTAGAAATGTAAACTACAATTTTCTCCTTTTTTTTTTTTATTTTTATTTTTATTTTTATTTTTTTTTTTTTTATTTTAACCCTCTATTTTTCCAAACCTTCCATGGCCAGCTGTCAAGAGCGCCATAGCACACTGCTGCCACCACAGTGCTTCATGGTGCGTTTGTGGTGGTACACATGGCAACTTCTTTAATGGCCAAAAGGCTCTATTTTTTTCTTATCAGGCCAAACAACTTTCTTTCAGTTGACCTTTCAGGGCTCCCAAATGCCTTTTGGTGAACTCCAGTCAAGATTTACTTTCACCTTTCTTCAACAGTGGTTTTGTCTTTAGCGGTCTCTCACATCTCAGCTGCTGAAGTACTTCACTCCTTTAGTGTAGTCATAGATGTCTCAGTAGCCTCCCTCACTAGTCTTCTTCTTGCCTGGTCACTCAGTTTGTGAGGACAACCACTTTTAGGCAGGTTTAAACCTGTGCCTATTTCTCAGTGATATATTTAACTGAACTCCATGGGCTGTTCAGTGGCTTAGACACATTTGTATACATCCTCTAATTTACCTTTAAATATATTTTCTTCTTTGTCTTCATGGTATAATTGTAACCAAGAATACTGATCTTTTTTTTTCCTTTTTGTTTTTAATGACCTGTCCTGGAATTTATTTCCAGTACAGCTCATTGGTACAGTTTCCAACATAAAAGAACAGTGAACATATTACATAAATACACATACAAGCAAACACATCTCCCAATACATAAGGTTTTGCTTAATTCTCAGGGTTATTGGCATGATTCAGATGATGAACCAGGGACTGAACTTTTCAGTCACATGTCTTTATACTACTGTCACTTGAGACACATTCACTCCACTCAGGTGATCTCAATTTCACTGACTGTGAAAGTTTCTACCTTTTAACAGAAGTTTTTCCTTGCCACTGTTACCAATTGCTTGCTCTTGGACGGATATTTTGGGTTTCTTCAACAACTCCATAAAGATTTTCATCTAGACCTGCTCTATGTATAAAGTGCAGTGATGTAATTTTGTTATGATTTGGCACTATACAAAGAAATTTGATTGGATTTGGTTTGATTTGAATTGGTCAGTCACTTTAAATGTGAGGAATATTTATAGAATAACATGACATGACGATTAATGACGAAGATTAACCTGATGGTCGAGAGCTTCGCTTTCCGGTTCAGCTCTCTTTTTGTCACAGCGGTGCGATACAGCGACTGCAATATCACTCCCGCTGCTTCGGTTCTCCGGCTAATATCACGTTCCAAAGGACTTTGGAAAAGACCCCAAGATACTTAAAATTGGGGCAAAACCTCATTCCCAACCCGGAGTAGACTGTCCATAGTTTTCCTGCTGAGAACCATGGCCTCTGATTTGGAGGTGCTGATCCTCATCCCAGCCGATTCGCACTCAGCTGCGAACCTGTCCAGTGAGGGCTGAAGGTCACAGACCGATAGTGCCAAGAGCACCACATTGTGCGCAAAAAGCAGCGATGCGATCCTGAGCCCCCCCCGCAAACCCTCTCCTCACCGACTGCGCCTAGAAATCCCGTCCATGAAAAACAGGATGGTGACACGGTTCGTTTGTTTTTTTCGTATTAATCTCTAATTAATAAAAAGAATCAAGTCACAGTATATTCAATCAACAATATGTTGATGGATTGAATCAACACATTGTTGATGTGTTGATTGAATGAATAATGAATGAAATATTCCAGTACATCAAGCTGTTCTCTACATCTGGATGTAGTCTGCAGAGGAAGGGCTGCTAATTGACGGTGGAAAACCAAAAGAGGAGGGGAGGAGGAGTACGTTTAAAATTTAAAGGATTTTGCTTCCAAGTGCAGACATTAAGGCTGTTTCCAACCTGAGGTTCAGGTCAGAGATTTGAGCAGAACTTTGTGTAATGTCACTAAAAGGTTAAATGACTCTAAACTCTGTCAACTTGTTTTAAGTGTGTTATTGCAAAGTTAAATTGCAGGTATTTGAGTATTTTTAGTTAACATTTTTCTTTTTTTTTCTATCAGATGTATATTTTGGATACTGCTCTGAGATCAAATGTCTAGGAATCCAAACAAGTATTATCAGAGTCACTGTTCTGTGGGCTAAGAAAAGCAACAGAAGAGAAACAGTAATTCTTTCTCTCATTCTTTCATTTTAAAAACATAGATCATCAACATCAATCATGAATTATTTTCACTTCCAGGACAGCACAGCAGCATAGTGGTTAGCACTGTTGCCCCAAAAGAAGAAGCTTGCAGGTTCGGTTCCTGGGCCTGTGGTCTTTCTGTGCAGTGTTTGCATGTTCTCCCCATTGTTCATAATATTACACGTTACAACCATCCTTGTACACTGGGATGGCTGTAAATATTTCAGAAGCTGTACAAATTTCAGAAAACACATTAAATTTTATAATGTAGCAAATTGGCTGTTCCAGGGTCAAGAGTTTTTGATTTATTGGAAAAAAAGTGTTACAATCACCCCTTGTCTTGCATACAGTAATATTGATGACATTCTAAAAAAACAACAAGCTCAGACATTGCTTGAGCAGAAGCTTGGTAGCCACCAACGCTATTATTACAAGATCAAAGAGGGAGAGCAGGAGATGTTACAGAGTCAGATAGTAAAGGATGGACTAATGGGTCCAAATAACCACTGATGTTTTCAAGCCTTATTGTACTAAACCTAGTGGCAAAGGTCTTCTTGAAGACGTGTTGTTCACTCTCTGATTTTGCTGCTGCGATTTTTCTGATATTGACTTTCACCATTTTAATTGAAAACCTCAGAGACAAGTGTGATTTTGTTTTTTTGTAACCCTACACTGTTACAACGTAAAGTTTGGTCACTGAGCTGTGGCATTAACTTGTATTCTAACAAGATTAAAATATATTTGTCCTGGAGATTAGCATAGTTAATTCTCCCTTCTCCCTTCCAGCTTTTAGGTTGGCAGCAGCAGGCTTTGATCAGTGTAGTGCAACGAGGCCCAGGCTTGGGCTGGCCATCCAAGGCCTAAGTGTGAAATTGGTCTGATGTCATCCCCCATTCTATTCCATCAACAGCTTTTAGCCGCCATAATTGTATTTCCGCCACAAAGCCCCCATCCCCTTCATTCCATATTCCAAGTTTGACAAGGAAGCATTTGGAGGACTATGGCTAAATTACTCAGTGGGGGGAAGGGGTACTGGATGGGCTATCTTTTATCTGATGGACACATGGGACATCAATACTTTGTGATATGTACTTTTCTTTTCTCTGTACATCTGCCCTTTGCCTCAGTCTGTTGAAGAGGTTAAGTTTTTGACAAGAGGATATTTTTAGCTATTATACAAAGGTTTAGCAAAAAGTGGTTCCAAGTTTTACTTGACCAACTGTCTAATGACCAATCTATGTATCGCCAGAAAAGCACTTCTGCTGGTTGGATGTCAGCTGTAAAACTGAGACTGGAATTTCATAGGGTTGTTTGTACGGTCAATCTAAAAATGAATCTTAAATAGAGAATTAGTATTATAGGATGAAGGTTTTCATGTCGGTGGATCTCTAAGTTGTTGTGATTTAATGTTTGTAGACTGGGTTGTTGATGACTACAGCACTTCTGCTGAAGGCTTTTGCTGGCACCATGCTACCATTCATCCTTATATATGCCTCCAAGATCTTTGAATCTGGTTGTTTTAGATTAATAATTTTACTTACATGAGACATTTAACTGAGTTCACAAAGCACTTTAACAATTGAAGCAAATAGAACAAGGACAAGAGGGAGTAAAGGAGGAAGTAGTTAGTAGTAGTTGGTAGTAGTAATAGTAGTAAGATTTCAGCCACTTTACAAGAAACCAAATAGAAAACCACATTCCAGACTGAATGAAAACTAAATAAAGGCTCTACAGAAATAGATAGGGTTTAAATCTGAATCTGATATTGAGCCCTGTAAGACAGAAAATGCATTTGTAAAAAGGTGCTGATCACCACATGAAGCAGTGGGCGAAAACCTGCCAGCTTCTCACCTGAAGAGTTTTATCTAGCTTTTGCATGGACACCCAAAGCATTTTGGCCTGCACCCCCACCCCCACAACTGCACCACAACCACCACCACCACCACCATTCCACCCCACCCAATGTGATGCCAGCCTCAGCCTGTGCAAAGACCCCCGGCTCTCTCCTCCTTCAAGTCAAGAGGAGCAGCACTCATCAAGTCAGCAGGCGTTGGGCGGAACTTCCACATACAAGGCAGCTAAGAAAGGAAATGCATATGAGGCTTCAGCCGCCATTCAGGTTTCAGGTCTCCAGTGCTGCCAAAGGACCAATCTAGGCAACCCTCAGCTCTTTTTTGATTGCATTCTCCTCTGCACGTTTTATTTCTTCAGTGATTGCATTGCTCTGTCATTCAGGTAAACAGCAGACACACACATCATTCAAAAATTTTTTTGGTTGACCTTATGATTTTAATATCTGAGAGAAAGATTGCAAACTAAGAAGACATACTGGGAAATAAGAGGGCAGACTAAGGACAGACTGTGGACTGAGTTGACATAACGTAAATGAAAGGACAGACTGAGGAGCAATGAAAGACTTGGAACTGAGAGGACAGAACAAGGATTGAGAGACTGCTGAGGAGAGTCTGTGTCTGAGAGGCCAGGCTTATGACTGAGACAGACTGACTGAAAGACAGTCAGGAACTGAGAGATGGACTGAAAGTCCTATTGTGTGTGTGTGTGTGTGTCAGTATTCAATCCTCATTTGTGTTGCATCGCAGTGTTTGATTTTTTTATCAATGAGAAGTTCAGGTCCAGGCGTCTTTTCGCATGACAAAGTTGATCAAGATGACCTGTTGACTGATACTTTCACTTCCTGTGCACTGACTTGTACATGTCTGTATCATGTTGTTATTAGCAAATAAGCAAAAAAGATCAGTGTCTCAATAATCATCAAGGACAGGAGAAAAGAGAAACAGCTTTCAGGTTCAGCAGAAATAAAACCTGATCTAGCACCTGAAAGAGTCCAAATTGAACAGAGTGGCTCTAGGAGATGACATCTGTTGACGTCTCAGTGTTAATGTGATTTTTATGTCTTTGTGTGTGTGTGTAAATAAAAGCAATCTTAAGGAGTTTCTTCAAGTGGCTAATCTTTACATGTGTTTATCTTTGGTTTAATATGTGAATAATGGCACTATCACACTGAGTCCACTTTACTGTTGGTATGCCAGGAGTTATCACTAATGTCTCCTGATTATATTTCATTCAGTTAATTATTTAGCTCGGATAATTATCACAGTTGTTAATTTATTAAACAGTTTCCTGTTTTTACTTTTTATTTAACTCAGAAATTTCGCAATTGCTTTCTGGTTTTGTTTATGTAACTCAGAGATATAACAACTGTTTCCTGTTTTTATTTTTTATTTAAGTCAGCAAAATCACAACTGCTTTGTGTTTTCATTTTCATTTAACTTCGAGATAGCACAGATATTTCCTGTTTTAATTTTATTTGAATGAGAGCTATCTCATCTGTTTCCTGTATTTATTTTTATTTAACTCAGGGATTTCTCAGTTGTTTCCTGATAATTTTTTTTAACTCAGAGATATATGTTTTCTGTTTTCTTTTTTAAATTAAAGGTAGCTGCACCGCTGGTTCAGCTCACCTACGCGCAACATTATATTTATTACATTACACAATTGTCTTCCCTCGTGTTTTTCAGTGACTTAATAGGGAAAATATATATCTTAATAAAAATAATAATTATTATTACATTTGTCACGCCATTAGCTAACCATTCATTCGACTGATGTTGACATGCAGCTGAACACTTAACACAGTCGCCTCTGTTACTTCGACAGAAACAGCGGCTACTCACGCGTCACCACCATCATCATCTTCGTCGTAGTTGTCATCATCATCTTATCGTCACAGTCATCATGATCATCACCTGAGGATGAAGGGGAGACATAACCACCGTGCGCTTTCCCCTTTTCTACAGAACATTGGTTTCTTTAATAAAACAAATGTATGTTTAAATGAAATTTGCATTGTTGTCGTTTATTCACCATCACAATATAAATTATGTACATATGAGATAGAAAAGACAAGATCGGCGGATTCTGGCAGCAGTACAGCACTGATATGGAGCTGCTGCTGTGAATCTGGAACTTAAATCCCTTTAAGGCAGAAGCTAAAAACTAAAAACACATTCAGCGTTTGATTTGGACCCGGAGGTGATATTGCATTCAAATGCAGGAGTTATTGCAGTAAAAATAAGTTATGGCCCATGCCCACGAGACTCACTTAACCATAAATAGGAATGTAGCGGTGTTTGTTCCGAGTTCTAACCTGATCTGTTTTCTGGACTGGTCTCTGCTGCAGGTCCAGGGTCTGGCCGTTCAGCAAAATCTGGTTCTGGGACCTCGAGGTGAGCGGTTGAGGCTTAGTTGGTGGTCATTTCAAAAGTGTTGTTTTAGAGCTCGACATAAAATAGAAATTGAAATAAAATAACAAACCCGCTTCTAAATTGGAAATGTGTTGCTAATCTATAAAACCAGCCCATAAATTCATTTTTTAGATTTTGTTCATTGTCACGACTTTTATCGTGAACTGTATCATCACACACTGAACACAAACTGCAGCATTACATTCCAGCATGTGGCGCGTTTCGTGGCTAAAAAAAGCGGTAGAAGGCAAACAGCAGGTAAACAGACACGCATTCAAACACACATACACTGGGCAGCTCCCACTCAAAATTCTTTGGAATCAGCAGATTTTTTTTACCCTAAACACACAATGGGTGCCGAACTGCGCTTTTTGAATATGGGGTGAATAATCAAACATAATTTGTCGTGTAACTTTGATTTTGCATTCCCCGAATCTGCCTCTTGAGCTTAAGTCAATGTTGTGTGACACAGTTAGCAATGACGCCAGGTGCGGGTTGGTTCAGTGTGGGCTGTTCTGGTTCGGTTTGTTCCGGGTTGCAAGTGTGAGTTTTTTGTCTGTTTGTTTGTTTGTTTTTTGTGTATGTGCTTGTTGTTCTGAGTGCGGGTCCTTACGCAGCATCATCTTCGACCTGCACAAACTTCTCAGCACTGAAGTCTTCAGGAAACGTCGCTTACACTGGCTCACAGCAGACAAACCAAATCGTCTCTGGTCAAATTTTAAATAGGAATGTTGATTGTGAATTGGTCTTATTGTGTGGCTCACTACCCGTTTGGAGTCTAGTCGCTGTCCGATTTGCCGTCCTTGGACGTGGAATGGTCGTACAGCCCCTGCGCCATCAAGTGCAGCGCCAGAGAGTTTTTGTTGCCGGACGCTTTCTTGATCTTGGCCCGTTTGTTCTGAAACCATATTTTGATCTGAGACTCGTTGAGGCCAAGGTCTCGGGCCAGACCCTTCCGCCGTTGCTCAGTCAGGTACCGATCGTTCTGGAACTCTGTTTTCAGCTTGTGCAGCTGCTCCGCCGTAAAGGCTGTTCGGGGCCGCTTGTCTTCCTTACACATATGTTGCGCCTTCTTTGGTTTTCGAGATCTGGGTCCTTTTAGAAACAAAAATCACAAGGGTCAGGATAAGTACACAGGCAGGGTAAAACAAAAAGACAGTCGAGTCGTAGGTTCACTTTAATTTAAGGTAAAATACAAATGTTCTTAAGTTGCAGGCTTGAAAAAGAAAAACTCTGGCTACAGCAGATAACCTATTTTCAGTGAACTTTTATACAGCATTTATAGGCTACAGCGTCCATAAGTTTGAGACTATATCATCTTGTTTCCATGTCCTCACAGTCTCCCTGGCAGCTGGCTGTCCCTCCCTCAGGGAATGCACAACAGGAAAAGGGGGATTTGTAATGATAAAAAATAACTTGTCGTCTGTTCTTATTATTATAGGTACACACACACACACATATATATATATATATATATATATATATATATATATATATCAGTTTGACTGAAGAGCCACTGGACGTCGGAGGAGGCTGTTGTCTTCTGGTCGGTGGGAGTTAATGGATCCTTCAAGAGGTTGAAGTCACAAAAAATGCCGTCTTTACAGGCTTGTGTCTGCTTCCGTCTGAGCTGTAATGATGCTTCGACCTGCAGAGTTCAATCTCTATCGGTCCAGACATCAGATACACCATCCTATGACATTCCTTAGAGGTTGGCGTCAAGGGCCCGCGGTCTGCTAGACAGAAGGCCAATATGGGACAGAGACGTGGGTCTCATGGAAACTTTTGGGGCCCTGCACAATAAGGCATTACCTGAGATTTAAAGGGTTCGGTCTGACTTTGTAAACATTCATTCGACCAAAACAAACGACTTCCCGCGCTCCTCTGCGTATATCATGACAAAGGAAAAGTCCAAGTGCAACCCTCCACCACCACCCCTAATATTTAACTCAGGACTGATGCCACTGTGCCGAAAAAAAGCGGACTGAGAAGGTCCACCATCCCTTACAATCTCATTTTGTAATATTTTTTGTCAGTGAAGAGACTTCAGCCTTTCACCGTCTATATGCTTCTCTGCGAGGACTCTCGGCCTCAATTTTAGACCCCCCAACACTCGCGCACACATACACTCACGCACACATGCACACACACTATTGTCAAAAAAATATGCTAATTGGTATCAACAAAGAGAACTGAGGAACAATGGCGTTAAACTTGGTTTCTACATCATCTCTGTTCGTTTTCACTTTCGTCGTTTACATTTTCGTCTCATATTTGATTTGTGGGTTTTTCATGAATCGCTGGTGAAACCTCCGAGACTTTATCTTTATTTAAAACCGAGTTCGGAGTGGAATCATTCACAACAGAAATTAGTTTGTGATTCAAGGTTAACTACTTTGGTTGTTTTAAATCGGTTGGTGATGAAAGATAATTTTAATAAATGGGACAAATCTTATTTTAGAACATTGTAGCCTTGCAAAAATAAAGTCTGTGTTATTTATTAGTTTCAGAATGAAAGAGTCGAGTGGAGTCAAACAGTTGGAAAAATGAAGCCATTAAAATATTGCACTGTTGTTGTTTGTTTTTATTTTTAACAAAGCTTGTTTTTCTCAAAGAAGAAGCTGAGTATTTTCTACTGATCAGCTGGGCTGATCTTGAACCTAACTCAGAGAATTAGAATTCAAATTAGGCCTCAATTATTTTATTTTATTATTTTTTTTATTCGGATTCAAGTTATTATATCATGAATACATTTATTTCATTTCATTCAGAACTGTTTAACTGTTTTGTTTTTTTTGTTGTTTGTTTTTTTTGCACCAACCTGAGGACGGACGATCTGAGTAGCGGGTACAATAAACCCATGCTGGCCACAGCATCGGCTTGTCTGCTGGGGCCCCGCTGGCCCGAGGGCTGTGGCAGTAATCCCCGGCGCCCTTCACGGCCGCATCACCAACCCTTTGATGAGGCCTTATGGTCCGGGACTCTTGATTTTGGTCATCAGATCCTCCGATGTTCTCCTCTACTATTCCTGCTCCACCCTGCTGTGGGTTGTCAGTTTTGGGGGCCTTTCTTCCTCTTAGCTCCTCGCCCCACAGGATCACACCCAGACCAACTCCGTCCCGGACCAACGTGCTGTCCTTCCTCCTTCGACCGAAGTCCGGTCTCAAAATATTGTCGATGTAGAAGTTGGTGATCCTGTGGGTCTGGTCGTTCCCAGGTGGCTGAAGGAGAGGCAGAATGGCCCGGTTGGACTCCTGGCCTCGACTGGAGTCCAAAGGGCGCCCTGGGTCTCGGTGAGCACTCTCTTCCATAATGATGGAGCTGTGTCCACAGAATGCTGGTCCCCTAGTTCTGGTGGGGCCTGGTCCTCTTATTTGTTAATACAAATAATTGTTGGTCAGAAACCAGAGTTTAATTTCTTACGAAAATCGGGGAGTAAAGGTAGCCTTTTGTGATTTTGAAGACGAACTCATGCTTCAGTTTGACAGACCGCTCCTCGTCCTCACCTTCAACAAAAGTTGGCTGAGAGAGCAAAAGCAAAAACAAACAAACAAAAAAAAAAAACAACAACAACAACGATAAAAAATTCTGCATCAATTTCCACGGCTTCAGCACAAAACGATTGCAGCCTCCATCGAGTAAAAGTGTCTAATAAAGACGATGCTCAAATACTTTCACTACGGATTTGGTTCTCATTTCTGATTGGCTGCGAGACGCTACCATGACGTTATATTACGGGTCCCTCAGACACGTGCCTCTGACCAATCCAGCTGCAAATCTGATGTCACATGAGGTTTCCGGAATTCCCTTGAGGTGCAGATGATCACAATCCACGAACAGTGTGTGGTGCGTTCACCTTACTGCGGAAAAAATCTTATTCCTGCAGTTCCATTTGTAGCTGTAATCTAACTGATCAGCGGTCTCGGTCCGTACCAGCTCAAATATGAACTCGAATCCATACACAATCACTCTCCAAGGGATAAAGACCTCTGACATGTAGCTACAAATTACCTCACGTTTAGTCTACATCAGACTGTAGGTGCAGTTACAGGCTAACAGGGGAGGATGTGACTGCAGCCCGAGAACAGAGCCTCTCTGAACTGAGCTTAACTAGATCCGCAGATATTTGCTGTATGGCTTATCTTGTTGGATTCAATTAATATTTATACCTGATAGTATTTTTCACAGTTCGTGAATGCCACACAGGTATGAACGTAATGTCAGAGGCCGTAAATGTAGTTAAATTAATATAGTTACGCCATCCTAGCGCCCACTTTTCCCCACAAAGGCACAATTTAAACCATACACTGAGACTCCTGCATTTTATTGACTTGCTAATCAATAGTTCCCCACAATGAGCATATTTTCATTTCCACCTTATACATTCATCACAGATGCCGTTTAGCTCCAGTTCCCAATCTGAAGCGAACATTTAGCTCTACTCATGCTCTGCAGTGAATTCACAACGTCAGTACTTCTTCAAGAGTCCTGAACCAGATCCCAATTTGGTCTAGTCCCACATGGAGGCCTGCAGAAGTATACAAGACATCCAGTGTGTAGCACATCTTGGTACAGGCTCCTTTGGCTGTGAGTGTGTGTATCTAGGTCAAATTTGAAGACACTGAATTTGTTTTCACACCAGATTTTAGCCTATGTTTTCAGCCCTTGGATGGTGCATTGCTTCCTGTGTGGTCAGAAAGAAGCAGATATAGTTATTGTCATATTAATGTAACCTATTTCTCTGTTATGGCAGCTCTCAGTAGAGTTTAGTCAGGCACTGTTGTATTACGTTACACTGGCAGTGCAGAGGTTTTTTTGTGAATGAAACCAGAAGTTGTGTGTGGTTGCCGGACAAAAGTAGTTAGTTGCCGCTACCACTGTTTAGCTTAGCTGCTTAAGTGTAATTAGCATAGCATGCATGCCGTGTCGTTGGACCTGCACTTTGTGGTACACTCTTAACCCGAATTAGTTGACTTTACTCGCAAATCGCGTGGAAACCCGTTGCCCTATACCACTTTAGTTTTTACACAAGCTGAAACTAATTATGTTGAGTTGTATTAACATGGGATGTTTAGTTTTTACACAAGCTGAAACTAAATATGTTGAGTTGTATTAACATGGGATGTTTAGTTTTTACACAAGCTGAAACTAAATATGTTGAGTTTTACTAACATGGGATGTTTAGTTTTTACACAAGCTGAAACTAAATATGTTGAGTTGTATTAACATGGGATGTTTAGTTTTTACACAAGCTGAAACTAAATATGTTGAGTTTTACTAACATGGGATGTTTAGTTTTTACACAAGCTGAAACTAAATATGTTTAGTATTTATATTTGTTAGTAGTGTGTACTCAAAATTATTAAATATAACTAGCTATTATTTTCCTCTCATTAAATTACCTTTTCTTTACAGACCTTTAAATGCTTCAATGCACTTTATTTTCAAGAAAAATGGCAAAACACAGCCAATCTTATTATTACAAACTTATCATCAGGTCAACATCAACGCATCCAACCTAAAATTATTAATCTGAAAAAGGTCATTTCAAATCATTGAAACAATTATGTGTGTGGCTGGTGAATGTGTCTGTGTGTTGTCTGTGTCTGTGCTGTTTGTGTGGTTGTTGGTGTTGTCCATGCTGGTTGTATGTGGGGGTGTTGAATGCATCACAAATTTACAAGAAAAAACATGGATGTGCCCTGAGATTATAGTGGTAAATCCATAAAAAAAACAGAATTCACAAGAAACCTCTGCTCAAATGTACAAGAAATTACAAACAAACAGAATCTGTTTGATCTGCCTAAATGAAGGGAGGCCAGCACATGAACCAACAGAGACTATCATATCAGAACAATATCTAACTCCATCTACAAAGACTGATGATGCAACAATAACTGAACAATGTCTTATGTCTTTCTGCTACAACTCCTCTCAATTTTCACAGAAGTCACATCCTTCAGCCCGCTTCCTACAACATTTAAGTGTGTGTAGGTGTGTATGTGTCAGTGTTTTTTGTGTGTAGGACTGTGTAGTGATTGGGTGTTTATGTGTCTGTTGTTTGTGTGTCTGTCTGCGTTTTACGTGTGCCTGTTTGTCGGCCTGTTTTACAGAAAATAAAAAAGGTTCACCCCACTGGTCAGAAAGTGTTTTTACCGGTGTGGCAAAAAAAAAAAAAGTAGTTAACAGCTTATTACAGTACTGCTGACATCTCTTTACATTGCGAGCTGATTTTTCAAAGTCTGTAGCTTCGGTTTTAGGTCAGTGTGGCCTAACGAGAGCAGTACCTGTTGGATGAACTGAAATGTGAGCTTCATAGTCTTGGGATAGTTAAGATGGAGTGCATATGTGAGTCCAAACAGAATGCACATTGCTTTTGGCAGATCTTGAATGTTTCCCATCACGACCTCTCCCTCAATGATGATTTTCAATGAAGCTGGACTGAGATGCTGGGAAGACGTGGGCACAGCACCTTCACGCTCAATGAGAAGTATCCCGATGTCAAGGTCACGGAAAGAATCATCATCATCAGATTCCTTGATGAAGAATAACAGAAGAGCACAATCATTACATTAGACTTCTCATTTGAAAAAAAAAAAAAACTTTAATCAATATACTGTTAGAGTATCATGGTGAAAATTAAAAGAAAGCAAGAGCTTACTTACAAAGCCTGCTTTGAAGAAGTTTGTGGGGTTGTCCCCCAGGATGATTGGAAGCCCTCTGAGCACCTGTGTCCGGATCGCAGTTGGCTCTGTAGTCTTTTGGGAATTAAACAGAATAACAAGTTAGATAGCTAAAATGAAAAACAAATAATGATCTATAAGAAACTGAATTACACAACTAATACAGTGGCACTATGATGTTTTTACAAAACCTGTAAAGAACAATGCCAAGCACATAATGTGTATGGACCTACATTGGTCTGTTGTGAAATCTGTGTCAACAACTGTCCAACATTCCCCCTCTTGGAACGAAATAACTCAAGGAGACGAGGACTGTGCCGATCGATGCTCTCATAGAATTCCTGCTTGAGGTTCTTGCCCACAATCCTGCTGAACTCCATAAACACCTGAAAAATAGAGAGGAAAAAAAAAAAAAAACAACAACCTAAGAACCTAGATCAACTGAGCTATACAAGGCAAGCCATCTGCAAAGTAGATCTTGAAAAACACCAATGAATGTCCTTTTTGTATGATTTGAAATGCTGATGTTTAAATGTGTAAACAGCATGCCTCAAATCAAAAATATCAATGTTTTCCTTAAAGAGGATAAGAGAGGGGGCGTCGTGTGGTGTAGTGGTCTAAGCAGGCACTCCATGTAAAGAGGCTACAGTCCTCGTTGCAGTCGGCCCTGATTCGAGTCCTGCATCGGACGGCCCTTTACTGCATGTCATTCCCCCTCTCTGCCTCCCCATTTCCTGTCTCTCTACTGTGTGCTATCAAATAAAGGCATAAAAGCCCAAAAAATATACTTAAAAAAAAAGAGAGGACAAGAGAAATATATATCTAGACACATTATATAATAGAAAGATAGTCATTAGTCATCTTCTCTTTCGTGAACATACCTGATCTTCAGTGAAAAGGGCAGGCCAGCGTTTCACCATCGTGCTTATGGCGGGTTCCGACTCCACTACCTCTTTTCTTCTCAGAGCAAACGTCTGATCCATCTTCTGTTTCACAAGAGGTCCATTTGGTGATCTTTTCTGCATTTCATCAACCAAGTCTTTGCAGGCCCCCTCCAGGGCTGCTTGATCAAATCCATCCGGAAAGTTGGGCAAGTAGTTGATTTCACCTTTCTTTGCCTTTTTGAAGCGCTTTTTAGCTGGTTGTCCTTCTGCTGAATGCCTTCCCCGCTTACCGGCATTTACTGCAACATCAAGGCATCCTGATTGCCTGCGCTTTGTTCTATAATTAGCCATTTTATGCTTTAGACTATTTTTCCAACCACAACAGCGAGTGGTTGAGCCTTGCTCCTGTAGACAAGGGTGTTTGCTTATCAGTGCCGCTGCAACACTTTTGAACTGAGCTGGAGATGGGTATGCTGTGTAGCTATACATGCTCTCTGCTAATCTCTCAAGTATCTCGTGTTTTAGTTCTTTTGATACTTTAAGGTGTGTTCCCTCACTCATAAACAGCAGATCTGCTTGCCTCAGTCTATACTGCACATCAACAGAAAATGTTGGGATGTCAAAAAATTCTGGCCACTTTTCCTTTTGCTCCTGAGATGAGTGTGAGAGAATCTCTGTATCTGCTGTACTCGTGTCACTGAAGACTTCATCAGGTGAGACAGGTACCAGCTCAAGGACAGGCAAGACTTTAACTGTTGGTTTTTCTGGAAGTTCTTCAGTATCTGTCAGATTACATAGTTCATTATTGAATTCAGGGTCTTGGTATTGGAGACTGAAGTTGTATTGAAGTCCCAGTGACTCTTTAAGCTTGCTTATCAAATCTTCGAGTGTAGAGGGCCTTGTATTTAGGATAACTTTTATTATATCTGCCTGTGTTAGAATGACCCTCAAGGTCATCTTCCGGTTTTCAGTCATCTTGGGAATAGAAACAATTAGATTAGAAATTTACATATCGAATAGGTCATTCAATTGCTGAGCCATTGCTATGTGCATCACAAAAATAGTTGATTAATAAGTTAGTTGCTTAAGTTCAGTGCACTTTCTTTTTCCTCCAGAAGAAACATTACTGTAAAGATAAGTTAAATCATATGAGTGTTTATGTAGATGTACAATGTACCATTAGAAATAGTTTTGCACATCTATGGAATAAAAGAGCTGTAACAATGAATAGATCACATGTCTGTTACTGTAATAATCTCCAACTATTTTCACATTTGAATGATGATTTCAAGTCAGAATATTTGAGAATGTCACACTGGGCTTTGGAAAACACTGATCAAGCTGAACCAACACCAACATTGAACCAAGCTATGAATAGTATTCTGAGAAAAAAAAAATTAATAAATTGTGTCTGTGTTTGTATGTGTGTTGCATGTGTCTGTGTTGATTGTGTGTGTGTTGCATGTGTCTGTGTTTGTGTGGGAGTTGCATGTGTCTGTGTTGTTTGTGTGTGTGGGCATTCTATGTGAGATTTACAAGAGAAAAATGTGATGTCCCCTGAGATTAAAGTGGTAAATCCATTTTAAAAAGTCTAATTCACAAGAAACCCCCTTCTCAAATGTACAAGAAAAACATTTACAAAAAAGTCACACATTTAGGAAAAAAGAAAAAAAAACTTCTCAGACTGTATCATTATAAATTTCAACATGAGCTCTAAAATAAGCTACAAAATCTTCCATTACAGTCTAGACTGATTGCAGAAATCACATTGTGGCCTCTTAACACAGGATATGACGCCTGAGGGTCACTACTAAATTTTCACCATATCTGTACGCTGACAGAGGGAAAACATCATTGAGCTCTTTCAGCTGCACCACACACAGAGAGGGGTTACTGTTGTCACAGATGAGTTCGAAAGATCTCAAATGCTCGTGGTACCAAGCAGTCATCTCACTGCAAACAAACAGGATCTCGGTGTTGAGTGCCACTATCTGTTTGATCTGCCTAAATGAAGGGAGGCCAGCGCATGACCCAACAGAGACTATCATATCAGAACAATATCTAACTCCATCTACATACACTGATGATGCAACAAGAACTGATGTAAGCTGAGGAACTCTCTGGCAGAAAACCTGTTGGACATTCTCAGGATAAGATGTGATTGATGCTGTACTGACCTTGTCCATTTCAACTGATGGCTTGAAAAATGAGCTTGTATCCAAATAGTAAGCCATCATTTTCTGATGCTTAACAGCCAATGTAAGAGCTACATTTTTGAAGTTGTGGGCATTACGAATGACCCGTTTGAATTTGTGTTTCCCCTCGAATCGCATTGTCCAAACATCTGAAAGGGGACCAAATGCTTTGATCATCTCGGGGTAATGCTCGAGGTAGTGATGTTTCGGCCGTAATCTAAAATCTGGGAATGTTGTTTGCAACAAATCTCTCTGTTCTGAAACTTTGCAGTCAAGGAAATGTACCGACTCTTCTGTGTGCTTAGTTGCGACAGCCAACTCAACAATGTCTTTTAGGAGCAGCAGAATGTTCCACGCATTGTCTCCCTCGGGGACTTTATGGCCAATGATAAGTGGGAGTAGCCTGAGTAGGCTCCAGTTCTCATGGCCATTGCCACCTTTGGTAGAAAAGCCGTGGGCAATTGGCTGAGGCTGGTCAGTTTTGTCATGAAAAGCATATTCAAAAGTTTTCATGGCATGGTTCAGTGTTTCTATGGTGAAATATTTCTTAGAAATCATGTCTGAAATGCAGAGCGATAGCTCAACAGGAATAATCCCTTCCAAAAGGTCATGGAGGATGTCAGGGGGGTAACCACGGACAACATGAAAGTGCTCCAGACCATCAGTCAATACACACTCTCCTTTAACACCATACCGTTTTGCCATAGCGGGATCCTGCTTTACCTCCTGCACCTGCTGGTTGTGAGTGTTTATAGTGCGGGGTTCAAAAGCACCTGAATGTACCTCCTTGGCTTGCATCTCGCCTCTGGTTGCCATGCAGAACCTTCAGAATCTGTCCACCGTAAAGCTTTCGAAGAATCCTGCCAGAGAATGAGCAGCCAGGTTATCTGCGGCCACATATAAAACCGTACCTTTGACACATTCTCCCAACTTCTCAACATACACACCATGTTGCTCCAAAGAAGCTAGATCCTGAATGAGAGGGCGGAGAATTTTGGCATAGCCAAATTCTTTTACATGAGAGGCTTTACACAAAACGGCAAGCTGAATGGAGTGGAGTGTGGATCTGTATTTTGATGGCACATTATCTATCACCCAATACACTGCACTCATTTTATGTTTCTTTCTAGATGTTCCTAAGGGGTTGGACACTTCAAAATCATCTGTATAAAGTCCAACAGCGATTTTGAATTCCTCCCCTTTAAGGAGGTCATTGTCATTACAGTACGTACCATCTCTGTATGAACTGTACTCATGTTGCACATGCTTTTGGATGGGAAGAGCTTTATCCAAAATGTCTGCCCTATTCAACATCTTCTGAAGCATTGGATGCAAAGGTACATATACAGCACTACATTTTTTCCCTCTTTCAATAAGGTACTCCACTGGTTTAACCTCTGTGAAGTTTTTATTCACATATGCTGCTCTCCTTTTTGATGTTGATAAAGGGCCATCCTTGCCACAGAATCTCATGATCACATTGCTCTTTGCGGCAGCCCTGACTAACTCTTCCACAACTGAATCGTCTACATATGCATGTTGTATGAGAATGTCCTTGACTGCATTATGCAGCAGTGGCTGGGCTAGTTCACAAATCTGTAACAGCTGTTGTATTACTTCTTGTACCGTATTTTCTGGAATGTGTAGCACTGTTTGCATCTTTAAAAAAAGAGCTGCGAGATTGTGCTCCAGCTGTTTCTCTAGATCATGAAGATCTTCATTGGTAGAATCCTCGCTTTCTTCTGATTCAGAGGTGTCATTTGGAGGCTCATGTTCTTCTTGTGCCATTTCATTAGTTACACTACCAGAGACAATTTCTGGCCTGAACATCCTCCAGTTGTGTGTTCTGTGCTCCTTACTTCTGTGTGCATTAAATGTAGAATACACATTGGTGTGAAAGTTACAGCCATTAAATGGACACTGGACTCTGTGATTTACCTTCAAATGTGTACTGCGCAGGTGAGTGAGAAAGACTGCTTCTGTGCAGGGTGCAGAAAAATCACATGACTGACACTGAAAGTTTACTTGTGCAGTGTCTCTTGGTTGTGCACCCTGGGTTTTCTGGTGAATCTTTGCTAAATGGACCTTAAGTGCATTAATGGAGTTGAATGTGCACACACATTCTTGGTGTAAGCAGGGAAATGGGACAGTTCTACCATAGTTGCCGTGTTTTAACCGATAATGTTTTAAAAGGTAACCCCTTTTCTCACACATAAACTCACAATACTTACACTTCCACAGCATCCTCACAACACAAGGATCTGTAAAAATAGAAAACAAGAACATTTTTAGTTCAACAACTCAGCTCAACAATATCGCTGTTAAATAACAAAATGGTAATAGAACCGAAACGACGTCTGTGTTACACATAAAACCGGCATGTAAACCACCCTGAGAGAGTGAGAGGAGGAAACAGAGTGGACACGGAGCGGTCGAGTGGATCAATGCTTGGCGCGCAGCTCACGGCGTCCACAACATTAACACCTCCACAACGGCAGCGCCTGCTACACTCTTTTGCCTCCGACAGCGGTTGAACCGCTTTTCTACCGCATGAAATGGCGGAAATATAAATTATAGTCGCGCAAACTCGCCGGTATTTGAGCTGTCCTAAGACTGTTAACACTTGCTAATTTTAAGCTTTAACATTCAGCTGACACTATTTTGAGTGGACATTAGCTAGCAATAAGCATGCATGCACAGGTTCAAACAGTACATTAACATGTAACAGAGAAAAAACAGACAACAAATTCAACAAATTATCTCCAAGCTTTTGGGTGTTAAAATTTCCCACAAAGATAACTAGGCTACTTATTTTACATACTAACCGTTCAAGGCGTTCTGTAAAGCTGTGAAGGAGCCGACAGACCGTCTGCTGCAGCTGCCTGTGTTCGTCCCGCCGAGTCAGTGTCCACCTCCGTGCAATTACCGTTGCGCTGGCCTTGTCATGTGACCATGGACGTTTTTGAATTAGGCCCCTCCCCTTTCTTGCAAAACTTAACATACCAAGTTATCTCTACTAAACCCGATTAGTACAATCAATCTTTCAGCTAAATAGTGAAATCAACTAATGCTGTTTAGTAATGATGGCAGGTTTTTACAAAACATAAAAGTTTAAGTCATGATCACTCGGAAGGTTAAGTAGAAACAAAATCTGGGTTTACAGTGTAGGAATTAGCTTGGTTCAAAAAAACAAAAAGACTGAAGCTGCAAATATGTGGAAGTTTGAGCTGAACCCATTTCATGACAGAGAGCGACACAGTGAGAAGTCATTCGCCATTGGATCACCAGCGAGGACAAGCAAAATTTCCCCTGCTGGGCCCGACAGTATGAAGTGGCTGTGAGAGCGGTCATGGGAGGAACTGGAGGTGACTACGATTATGAACTGGTGAGACTTTTGCCAACATGACTGACCAAGACTGCTTTTCTCCTGTGGGACAGCCTGCCATTCAGGCCGCAGTTAAAGAGAAGCTGCCTGAGGCTTTTGGACACAGGCATTTTCTAGACTGTTTTGGAGCTAACCTCTCTGCTCGCCCCCACACTCCAGGGGAGAGCTTGGACGTTTATGCAGCAGACATAAGCCAGTTAGTGCAAGAAGCCTTCCCAGGTTATGTTGCGATAGCCCAAAAAGAGGAGCAATGTTGCAGGTTCATGACAGGGCTTGACCCAACTCTGTGAGTTAAATGCAGAGGGGGGCCCCTATGATGATGGAGTACCCTCTCCAACCTGGCATGGTCCCTGACCTTCCAGGGGCCCCTTAAATGATGACACACAGAGACGCAGAGGAGTACAGTTCCTCTTCCCTAGAAGGGAGGACACCTCCAATCAGTCAGGAAAAGAGATGTAGCTGATGTTGCGGCCCAGGCATCAGCTCCATCCCCTATGGGCCCCCTGGAGGAAGAAACAGTTGCTTCCCCCACATTTAATACATTGACACAAGATGCTAAAGAGTGGCAGCACACCTCCTATGTGTGGGAGGGCATTGGAGGGACTGAAGTCAACATCCAGTTGGACTCAGGCAAAACAGTCAAAACGTGTTGAATTCTACAAATTGGTTCCAGCACTGCACAAGCACCCCCTAAAGGCTGGCCAGACCCATGGACCAGTCTCCTGACTTTGTTGGTTACTTAAAGCCCAATATCCAGAACGATTGTGAGTTTGTGATGGCCCATGCACCGACCTCTCTGAAAAAAGGGGCTACACTGGCCTGTGTGTTAAATCTCACACATCAGGACATTACGCTGAGATAGGGGACACATCTGGGGGAGTTTTTCTCTGTGGTGAATCAGAGATTGTGCCTCTTGCACATGCTCCGGTTGAGACAGTCTCTGCTATTTCATCCACTAAACTGCCCTTGGTGTCACTGCAAGAGTCTCCTGCCAGCCAGCAACAGAAAGAACAATTAGCTGCTCTCCTGGCAGAACACCAGGAGATATTCAACATGACAAACAGCTGGTAAATGCACTCTCATCAAGCATCAAAACTCTCAACCATATCATGCCTCTCCAGAAAAGAAGGAGGAAATTGATAGGCAGGTTAGAGGCCCTGTTAGAGGATAGGGTGATAGAGGAAAGCTGCAGCCCCTGGGCCTTGTCTGTCATTCTTGATAAGAAGAAGAGTGGTGAGTGGAGATTTTGCATTGATTATCGCCACTTGAATAGTATAACTGTAAAAGACTGTCATCCCCTGTCCAGAGTAGATGACACCTTGGACGCACTGGCCTGGCTCCCTCTGGTTTAGCACCTTGCTTTACTGGAACGGCTATTGGCAAGTGGTGGTCAGAAGAAGACCACGAGAAGACAGCATTCACCATCAGCCGGGATCTCTACCAATAGCGGTCGATGCCGATGGGCCTCACCAAGTCACCTGCCACATTTCATATGTATGTGTATCTCGACAATGTCCTGTTATTGTTGAGTTCCCAAAGTGAACTCACGCATTCGTTTGATAAAGGATATTCAGAGACGTCCAAATCAATTTCATGTATTTTATTTGAACAACTAACAGTACACAGAGCTCGTTTACAGAGCTCTGCACCAGACTATGTTTTCATGACCAGCAAACAACTCCAGCATCAGTTCACAAAGTCTGATGTTCTACCTTTCCCTAGTCCAGCTTATGTTATGATTATACAAAGGAAATGAGGTATGTGGGTGTCGTCTTCTCCGGGTTGCACACTTCCTCCTCGTATTATCTGGCTCCATTCTCGCGATCAGCCCCTAGTGTCACTCTATACTCTATCATAAGTAGTTCATTACATCCAAATAGCATAATGAAAGTATAAAAACATGTAAGAGGTATAAAATCAGATATTAAAAGCAATATTTGATTCATTCGGTTAAAACAGCATGATTATCAACCGTACAAAACTATGTAAATACCATAAGGTCTGACATCCCAACAATATACAGCCCCTTGTTTGAGGACCACCTCCAAAATACTTGAAAAACCTTTTGTTGCAAGACTGGACAGTTTTACTGAAAAGCACCATATTCTGATTGAAGGCCGTATAGCTTCAGAACCAACAGATCCACCTCGATGGCTCCCACAGAAGTAATAGAGGAATTAAGCAATTCAATAGATAACAAGAAGTATGTTGTTGGGAGTCCTTACTGACTTAAAGAAAGTTTTTGACAGCATAAATCATGATATACTACTACACAAACTTGAGAGATATGGCATCAAAGGAATAGGACTTAGTTGGATAAGGCGCTATATAGAAAACAGAAAACTGTTTGCTCAGATAGGAGATTATAGGTCATCATGCTCAAACATTTCCTGTGGATTACCACAAGGCTCTGTATTGGGTCAGAAATTATTTATACATTAACGACATAAGCATGGTATCTGACATACTTAAATGTGTAATTTTTGCAGATGACACCAATATTTCTTGTTCAGGTAAGGACCTCCAGCAGTTGCTGCAGGTTATTACAGTAGAACTAGAGAATCTAAAACTGATTTGATAGTATATAAGCTTACGTTTACGTTAAAAATTAGCAAATCTAAATTGATCCAATTTGGTAATAAGGTAAATCCAAGCACTCAAGTAGAACTAGGCATTGAGAACGTAAAACTTGAAAGAGTACAGGAGTATAAATTTCTGGGGATCATAATTGACCAAAACCTGAGTTGGAAACCCCACATTAACTACACTGATAAAAATATCCTGCTTGATGTACTTGGCAACTTTTTGCATAAGATTACGTAGTTCACACAAGGCTGAGCTTTGAACTACTCAGTGTTTATCAGTAATAAATACATTTTCCAAGTAAAATCAATTTAGTTTTTCCATGTAAAGTCAACTTAAAATCACTTGTAAAATTTTGTTTGTTAAAGAAATCGCATTAATTTTACTTGACAAAATAAGTTATTTTACAGCCAAAAGCAAGCTTAGTTGACTTGGAAATGTGCTTTTTATATACAAATAATTAAGTAGTTCATACAAATACCAGTTTTGCTTGATTTTCATAGTAATCTCATGCAAATCTCATCGCCATCCCATGTTCCTGAAACACCTAACCCTGGTCCCAATTCTGTACTACAGCTCAACTCCATGAACTTCATGCAGCAACATGTTCCTGCCTATACCCCCCCCGCAAAAAGCAAAAACCCAAATTGAACTGTTACCTGAAAACTGAGAAGGTGCATTGGGAGAGCCTGAGAAAATGCAGTGTAAAACTAATAGCTGGAAACTAGATAAGAAGAAGCATATCACTTCTCTACATTCAATTACATCTTTCTGGCTTTTAGTTATATAAACTGACCTTGACATAGCAAAACCAACTAGTACAACTAGACAAGAGCAAAGTAAATCAAACTTGCAACCTGCAAAGATTTCTGTTTGTCTTTTAGGCATGTAATTTGACCTTGAGATTGTGGACCTTTGAGGACATTTTTTGTTTGCATCCTCCAGCTCAAGAAAGATTTTTTGAAAAAGCTAAAAAGGAATATATTAGGCCAATTAGGTAAGTACAAGCAAGCGCAACATTGGAGATACCATAAAGGACTTGTGTTCCCTGGATGGCTAGATTCCTGCTTGCTTGTCAAGACCTCCATCCTTGGTTTTGCTGACCACAAAGATGTTGAGGGCAAATGTAGCAATAGCCTCTTGGATAGCTGAAGCATCATCATTGTCAATAATCTGAAAATATACCAGAGGGAATAAAACAGGTTATCAGCAAATTGATTTTAATGTTTTTAGCCTCTTCTAATGCCACTTAAAACATAACCCAAATCCACACTAGGCTCACTATTAATTGAGGGACTCATGTACATGAAAACAAGCCCATATTAGAGATTGGATTTAACACAAGGCAAATATTGAGTCAACTCAATGATGGAGAGCTGAATGAAGATGAACACTTCAGTATAAACATGTACAAATTAATTCAGTAAAGCATCGGCTATCCTAGATTTCATACCTGTCTCATACATGCAGGGCTCCGAATGTCACTGCACATGCACATTTTTGTAAGCATGTGCCTCATTTAACGTGTCAATGGTTTCATCAAGCTTCTTCCTGTACAAGCTCAGCAGCTTGGGCATGTGTTGGTCCAACTTCCCCAGGAATGTGGACTGCAGTGGCTTCAGCGTGATCCTCGGAATTCCTCCTCAATCTGAGAGAGATGGACAAACAACACAAGATAAATAAATGATAACTGGACACACAGAACAAGAGAAACAGGGTTTCTGCACAAGATGCATGAGTCCAGTCAAGAGCATTGTTGATTAGTAGTTCCAGTAAATGGCACAGGTAATGCAATAAGCACGTCTTTTTAGCTCACAGCTTTATCAGAATACTGCTCTTTTTTTCCCCCCACCAGTAATACACAATCAAAATCATTTTATTAGCCTAGCTATTTCATATGGAAATATACCAGCCTGCTACTCAGCCTGGTATATGCCAACACCAAACAGCTACCTAAAGTAATGACACTTGCATCACACTGATAAACCAAAGAGTTTTCAACAGAGACACTCTTAGGAATAAGGTATGAACAGAAAGAGATGACCACCTTTCACTTCAGAAAGTGTCAGGTTGAGTAATAACGGCAGTTAAAATGTCAAACAGGCCAATAATTATTTCAAAATAGAATCAATTTCAAACTTTGTCACAAACACCCTGTATTAAAGAAGACACAATTTAACAAACCTGGGAAAACTCAAACAGGGCAGGGCATCAAGCTTTAAACCACAGGCGGTTTCTTGAGGATTACATCACTTCGACGGACTGAGAAGGTTTTTCAACATCTTCACTCCAATATCTGGAGTTTTGTCAGAAGCTGATTTTCTTTTCAGACTATCTACATGTAGCTTTGCATTTACAGTTTGGTCCTCAAGCCCCTTATCCCAAGTAACTGGTACACCTGTTTTAGCAGAGAAGACATGAAGTTAGTTCCCTGATCAGTCAATACTTCACTTGGAAAGCCCACCCTGGCAAATAACTGCACCAGACAGAAAGCAACTACTTTTGCTTTTATGGACATGAGAGGGAAAACTTCAGGTAACTTTGGAGCATAATCTGTTATGATCAGCATGTAACGGTTTCCTGCCTTGCTCCTCTCGACAGGACCAACAATGGCCATCCCCAGATGCTCAAATGGGATGCCAATAATGAGTAGCAGTTGGAGTAGAGCTCTTGAGGGAGTTTTAGCAGATGTTATTTGGCACTGATGGCAACTTCTACAGAACTGAGTGACATGTCTGTGCAGGCCAGGCCAGTCAAAATTATGTTTGATGTCCAAGTGCCCCAAAGCAAGTATGGTGTCTCTCGCTGCCTGGGGAACCACTAACTGCAACATTGACCCCTACTGACGATAAAGGATAAAGCATGCCATTTTGTAGAATATACTCAGCTGTGTTGAAGTCCAAGTCAGCTCCTGGCTCCTTCTCCTTTGCTTTCTGAAAAAGAGAAACTAGAGATGGATCAGTCTTTTGCATTTCAATTATATTGACTGGCATTTGAAATCCTAAAGGTAACTCTGGCTCAGTATTGGTTTGTGATTTCACAACTGTGTGTTGGAACTTCTCCTGTTGTCTCTGGCTGTGTGTTTTCCAAGACTTCCTGGGTGTTGTCTCCAACTCAACATTGTAGAAAGGCAGGGCACACAGAGTCTCAGAATCGACCTCAGATTTTCTTGCCTGTTCAATGTTCATCAGGTAAGTTTTACCATCGACTTTTACAAGCATGTCTACAGTTGAATAACTCTTCTCGTCCCCATGAACACAACAGATAGGTATGGTGTCTCTCGTGCTGATTATGCTGGGGGAAGCAAATTTCCTGTGCACCAGAGTCTGTTCACTTCCAGAATAAAGTAGGGCCCTGAGAGTTGTCCAATTAACCTCAATGTTTGTAATTTTAATAGACTGGTCTTTACGCTCAAGTTCAATGTGAGGGCATGGCACAAAGCATATTTGTGTAATTTTAGCTGAGTTTTTCGGGCACATGGGTTTTGTATGGCTTTCTGCTCCACAGAAATAACAGATTGGCTTTTCACCAGAGGATTTTAATGATCTGCTAGCTGGCTGGTTCTCCCCCATGGGAAGCTTACCCGCACCAGTCACTGGTTGTTGGGCTGGTTTGCAGTTGTCCTATGTTGTTCTCCATAAGTTGTAGCTCCATGGTTGCCCCTTCTTCCGGGCAGCCACAAAGACGTCAGCCATCTTAGCAGCCTCCATTGCTGAATCTGGGTCATGCTCTCTGATCTAGACCTGAAGCTCAGGGGCCAACATTCTCAAATATTGCTCCAATATGATCATTTCACCAATTTGCTTGATAGTTTTACCTTTTGGCTGGATCCACTTCCCATAGAGCTCCTTGAGCTTCACATATAACTCCTGGGGGCTCTCATCAGGGTTGACCTCTAGGCTGCAGAATCTTTGCCGGTAAAAGGATTAATGTTATATTTAGCAAGAATGGCAGATTTTACTTTGTCATAGTCAAGGGAGTCATCAATGTCCATATGCACATAGGCACTTCTAGCTTTACTCATTACCAATGGGATTAAATGAAAAACCCAGTCTGATTTCTGCCACAGACATGCTACAGCAATGCGTTCAAACATAATGAGGAAATGTTCAATGTCATCATTATCAGTTAATTTTTCCAGTCTGGGCTCATATGAGCGAAACTGACCTGCAGGGGCCATGGTTGAATTGATCCTCATGGGCTCAGCCTGGGCCTGAGGAGGGTACCTGGAAGACGATTGAACCTCCAAATCTGATGGTTCAGAATCTACTAAGAGGATCTGGCAGTGGAGATGTTCGGACTGAATTTCTAACTGCAACAGATGAAATTGGTGTTGAAGGGCTTTAAACCTCTGTTCCTGTTGTGCAGCCATCTCGTTCTGCTTCGCCTCTCTGGCCTCTGTGCCCTGCTGTCCCATGTGAGTCCAGAAAACGGCTACCAAGTCCGACAGTGTTGGCTGTCCACCTTCATGCTCGGTGCTTTCTACCACTCCAGAAGCTCCATTTTCCTCTTCTTCACTGGCTGGCTTCTCCTGGGCAATTACACCTGGTCCTCCTGTTTTCTTCCCACTTTTTTCCTCCTTTATGCATTTTTCCTCTTCTCTTTTAAGTCAGTGGGGAAGCAAAAAAGGAGAAAAAAGCAATAAAGAGAGAAAAAAAATTGAGAAAAGGTTGAAGAGAAAAAAAAAATTCAGTTTCCTCCAGTGGATGATCCCACCACTGCCACCAATTGCCAGGGACCAAGCAGTGAGACAATGAGGAGAACAGGAGTTTGGTTTAGAAAATAGTGTTTTAATCTACTCAAAAAATTTGAAAATAATACAAAACAGGAACTTAACATCTAGGCCTATAAAAGAGGTCAACAAAATAGAACTCTACTCAAAATAACAGCAACAAAAGAAGATGTTAACTGAACAAATAGACCTGCCAAAATTAGACACAGAACATAGATACTGGCTTGACCAAACCAAATAACACACAAGGGGAGAACAAAGATGGACGCACACTATAACTAAAGCAATGCAAATGAACTAAACCTAAAGCCTTTAGGAGCACATGGTATGGCCTGATTGCCAAGCTTCAGGATTTAAGAGTCCTCCACCCTTGGCCACACCTTTTGCCCATAAGGAAGGAGACTCCCACTAATGTTGACAACCATACAAACCATTGAAGGAAATTGGGTCCCACAAACATGGTCACTTCATTACCAGGGCCTCTGCAACCTACTCCCTGTGCTTGTGAATGATAGGCAGTGTAGGTAAAGATGCTCTCTGCTAGTTTGTCCAGAATGCTTGATTTTACTGTAGGATTATTGAGTAGAGTTCCATCCTTTTGGTAGGCTTCATTTGCAGCTTGTAGAATGACCTCAGTGTCAAAGGAGAAGGTAGGTATCTCAAACTGAGCTGGCCATGACACAGAACAAAGGGGTGTGCTCATTGGAGGAGACATAATTATGTTGTCACTGGATGCAGTGGAACTGGAAGCAAGATCTTCCAAGAGTGCAGTACCACTGCTGCCAAAGCTCTCTTGGAGTCCTACAGTAGGCAAATCATTTTCAACTTCTAATGTGATTACTGGTTCAGCAAGAATGACCTTGATGGTGTCTTTGTCCTTAATGTCGCTAGTGTCAAGTAAAGTTAAACACTGGCCATCAAATTCTTGGTCCTTGAACTGCAAAGTAAAGTCTTTTTCAATTGCAAATGTCTCTTGCACAATATGCTTCAAATCATTCACTGTCTAAGGGCAAGGGAAACTTCTGCATTTCTTCTTGCAGTATGACTTGAAGTTTGGCAGACATCATGATGATTCTGTAATTGGGAAAAAAATGGAAATTTGTTATGTTGAATAAATACATAGGAAGACTCCAATTACATCCTATTACAAAGACTTTGAGTAAAAATAAATAAGATTTTAGTGTTGGTAATTTTTTATACTGTCCCTCTCATTGAAATGATCCAGTCAGCAAATGAATGAAATAAATGCAGTGTTGTCCAAAAGGTACAAAAAAAAAAAAAAAACATAAAAGCATGGAGTGTACAAGAAAACGACCAGGCTACATAGGTAATAAGAACCCAATTCAAAGTAAATACAAGAAACTTGTGCTGCATGGACCAGACTCAGTGACTAACTCCCTATAAAAAGCCCAATTATAAATAGGAACCACTAGGGATGCACAATTTATTATCCAAACATCAGTGTCCTCATGAAAGTGATTTTAAACAATAACTAATAGTGAATTGAGGAATCAGGAGCAATTGAAAACATGTCAATACCGTATAACTACCTAATCTTGTATGGGAATATGATGCTTTAATGTGATGAATAGTGTTTGCTCAACAATCTATGCTGCAAGAGGGTCGGAGTCTGCTAATTCCTTGAATTCAAGGACTGTCACTTGTCTTGTGGATTCTAGTTCAAAAGCCCTCAGGTGCTCACTGTACTATGAATGTAGACACTTGACAGCAAATAAAGGCTAGTCATTCACAATGAAGATCCAGTCCTCCAGTGGATCTGTAGGGAAAGATCATTCCAACTGAGTAACTGGTGCCATAGCAAGTCACTGTATTGGCCACTTGAACACATCTTTCCAGGGAATGTTCCTTTTTTTTTAATGCTCAAGGAAATAGTGCTTCTGTAGGAGGTTGGTCTCTGGGAATACCTGCATCTATCTATGTCTGTGTTCTGATATCTAATGATGTCATCTGTATGAAATGGAGAAACAACTAGTCCAACAATGTCTTTAAGATTCATTAGAAGATGCCATGCTGGTTTGCTCTCAGGGCAATTTACATAGGCATTTCCACCAACAGTGTTTTGGGAGGCATAGTTTAGTGGAAGAGGCTGTGGACTGTCAGCTTTGTCCACCCGTAGGGGAACTGTCTGATTAGGTAATTGAGTTGAACTAAAGTTAAGTATTTTTTCTTAATCATAACATTAAAACACAAAGCCAACAGGTCTGACAACACATGAAAATATCTTAATTTACTAGTTACGGCACACTGCCTTTTTACACCAAAGTGGTGACTCTGAGTGGGACTCTAAAGCAGCATGTACATGAAGATCATGTGCAGCTTTGTTCTTGCTCGGAAGGATCCAGTTATAACTTTGTTTATCTGAAACTCAGAGAGCTCTCCCAAACAAAACCTGCAGACACAACATCCAGAAAAGCTGTCCAAAAAGCCATCAAGTGAACGGGCACCTAAATTGTCAGCTACCACACAAACTACTGTGCCTTTCATTTTCTTTCGAAACACAGGAATAAAGACCCCTTCCTCTTCCAACTGGACAAGGTCTTTTAAAAATGGTTCAAGCACTACCTCATAACCAAATTTCTTTACATTGACAGCCTTGCAAAGCACAGCTAAATAAACTGACTTCCCTTTTTTTTTTTTGGAATGTTCCCAGGAGTGCATACCTCAAACTTATCAATGGAGAGAATGAGAGGAAGTACTATATCTTCAGTGGAGAATTGCATTTTCCTTAAAATGTGTTCTATCATGAAAGGATTCATATCTACCCTTGTGAGGGGTGTATTAGTTCAAAGTTTTTTCCTGTATGTCTTTTAGGCTTAATATCTGTGACAATGACTGAAGAATGGGAATGTTCTGTCATGTTTGACCTTCCTTTTTGTCTAGAATGTATTTGACAGGCTCAGCCACATTAAATTTCTTAAAAAAAAAAAACCTCATGTCTTTTGCACAATGTGGCAAGTGGAACAGTAATATCACTTGTAATGTCTGACTAGTCTACATATTTGTGTACAATATCGGCTCGAAAGTCACTTGCAAGTGTGTTGTCTGGATCTATGTGACACAAAAGTTCCATACACATTTGTGCGAAAGTCACACTCTGGAAAGACAGTGCACAGTTTCACTTTTCCTAAGATGGACTCCAAGATGATGGAAGTAAGTTGTTGGATGATTCTTCAAAAGTTCATTTGTTTCTGGGGCAATAAAGGCACAGGTCTTGCAAATCCATCCCATAGACGCCGAATCCAGGTGTTACATGCAAATATATTTATCTTGACTGCGAAGGAGAAACAAAGTTGTTGGTCTCTCTAGGAAAGGTTAGGGTGGGACTCTCCATCAGTTTGTCTCTGTATCCAAGAGTAAACAAAAAACAAAAAACATTTTTTTTAGATGTTTAGTCATTTACAACAAGAGTTGCACTGTCTGCAATTATCCCTGCCAGAAACAGATTTCTATGGGTCCATGCCAACTGGTGGCAGTTGGAAGTGATGTGTCTTGGCATGGCAGCAAGTTTGTGAGGCTTTGCCAGGTTGCGCCATAAAAATGGAAGTCTTCGTAAATCCAGTAGGTCTAAATTCCCTACACATGATCAGAGTCCCACCCTGAACACATCCATGAATTAATATTGAGTTACAGTACCACCAGAGGAAGTCACTCTCGAAGACTGTGCGTCATAGGTGGACATACTCCTACAAATTCAAATGACTTCACATTAACTGAGTATCATACATTTTTTTTATGCTGTTATTCCTGCTATTCCTGAGGGGCATGGTGTTGCACCAATATCAATGAGTTGCCATAAGGGAGGAAGTCCTCATAACACAAGCATATATCATCCAAGCTGCTCTAAATTCGCCATGCATGATCAGGGTCCCACCCTGAACACACATATCTGTTATCACTAAGCGACAAACAGAGCACCACCTACTGGGTGCAGGATACCAGCCTAAAACACTTCCACATAATGTAAAACTGATGGCTGCTCTCTGGCGTCCCATAGTGGAAGCTCACAATGCATTGCATACACGCCACTCAAAACAAAACAGGTGTGCGAGGGCCCATTCATCACTGCTTTCAGCATTAATTATGACTATTATTAATTAAAGGACTTCTTAAAAACCAAATTTTAAAGTGTTAAAGGTCTGGCTCAGACTGCAAAGTTAAGATTGAATTGATACATTGCTATGTAAATGTTTTCCTACTGAGTTTATTACTCAGTAAGAATCTGAGCCAGAGGATTATGATCCCAACTAGACCCATTCCTTGGGTCTGGTCCAACATCAACCCAGGTTGACTTGCAGGCCAGGATGGCTGTCCTAAACAGTCGTCCCAGACCTTAGCTTAATCCTGTATGACTTCACAGCAGTGCTAACTGACAAAGGAAGGTTTTGCTCTGTTGCTTTCTTCATTTTGAAGACCTCCTTCACTTTGTCTATCGAAGAAAATGATCCAGCACAAAGAGAGAGAGTCAAGCTGAGCTGCACCCTCCTCCGATGGTCTTAACATGGAAAATTAACAGATTCTTTAGAACAAGCACAACGCTGTATGTGTATCGCCTTGTCTTTGATAAAAGAGTCCCAACCATGAGTTCAAAGTTGTTGAGAGGTGATTTTGAACAGAAGCTGGTTCAGTGTCATCTGTCTTTGGCTAAGAAACTCAGAGCAGTTTCACATTTTGATCCAGTATCAATAAATTCTGAGTGTGTGTGTGTGTGTGTGTGTGTGTGTTCCAGGTTAATTACTATGATTTCCCTCTCATTTTTGATGCACAGCTCCAAGTTCATCATTTTACATTCCTCATTTACATCAGATATTTATTTTTATCTAATTTGTGGCCTCTGCAGAAGTGACAGAGCTGTGTGACAAAAGCATGAAGAAAAGCAACTGTAATTCATGCATGATATCACTTTTATTGATTTCTTATTTATAATCATCATGATCTGTTTTTCTTTTTCTCCACATGATCTATATCTTTTGTCTGAAAATCGACAATCTAGAATGAAGAAATATTTACTTGTTCAACATGTTAAATGAACAATTTGTTAAGAATTCCAGGACCATCAGTCAAGCAGGTGATCAGCTAGTGGGGACAGCAAGAACGGAGTACCAGTACCAGTATCAGAACATGAGGAGCTTTATATCATGGAAGAAATATTTTCCGGCACAGCAGCTATGGAGATAAAGTCATCAAGCAGTTCTTCCATTTTCCAGCGCTCTGAGGTGGATATCTCAGCCCCTTACAGGCCACACACAATAACAATACATTAATAACATTGTTATTGTAAATAATGAAATACAAAACAAAGTGAAAAATCTGTATTACAAACTGATCTGAGACAGAGAATTGAGAGGATGAACTAACCCCTAGAGTCTATAATACAGATCAAATGAAAATACATCAAATCTCTGATAAATGAAGCTATATGGGGTGGCCTGCGACAGGTGGTCTTAATCTAAGTCTGGACACACTCTATAAAAAGACATGTAGACGATGTGGACCTTTAATGGAAAATGTCCTCTTAACTAGCTGCATCATGAATTATTTCAGTAGTCGCACAATGAGTCACTTTCCAAAGCTAGGAATGCACCACCCGTTTTTGAAATGCTGTGCTGAGTATGTTGATTTTCCTCCCGATACAGCAGCATATATATTGTGATCTCCCGTTGCCTTTTCCCCAAATTCACCCATGTCTCCCTGGTTTGTTACTGTGCGCGAATGCCAGAGGGTGAGTGTAATGATGTACTGTTTGGGTTGGATACTGATAATGTGCTAGTGTGAATTGTTAGCCGCACATAAGCTCATGCTAATTTGTTGCTGGTGTGTCGTTGAAGTTATCAGGCTAAGCCATGTTGACTGTGTAGCTTGTGTGAGGTGACTTGTTTATGTTATGTTATGCTGCTGTAATCTTAGTTGTTAATTGTGTTTGGGTCATGTGTGTTGTCTGCTACAGTATACTGATGGTTACTTGTATTGTTATTACAGACCACAGCAAACTAAACCAAACTTGAACTGGACATCTGTACTCATGTTCTTTAATGGGAACACCAGCCCTACGCCTTGCCACTCTTACCAGCTAAATCTCTGGAGACAACTATTTCTCTCCTTTTTACCACCTGTAGAAAATCTATACCATACAAGGAGGTTCATCAGGACAGTGACCTTGACCTGATGTTTACCGACAATTTCCTGTGCTTTCCATTATCTTCTCTGGAATCCCATTACGTCTTATCATCTTTCCACCAACCATAAGGTGAAGGCTATTATTATTCCTGTTGAATATTATATTTCACAATGGCCTAATTTAAGCTGTTTAATCTGTCAGTGCTGATTGAAAGTGGGTGGCAGTTAAGTAACACTGTAAACCCTGGGGAACTTTTCTATTAGACATTTTCTTGTTTCATTCTGCCTCTTGGAGGTCATCATCTCATTTTCAATTACAGGCTGGTTGTAAAATGTACTGCTGCTCCAACATGTCTGATGACAAAATCTAACCTTCAAAGATAAGGTCTATAGAAAGAGCTGCTAATCGTCTTCACGCAGATGGTGACAAACCAAAATACAGTCAGGTGATGATCTTTCTTTACTGCTGCAGGTGTCTGAACCCCACCTACAGAAGCAATGTCTTAACACACAGACATTTAGTAATACAAACATATACACATATAGCACAGTGTAATTTTCGCTATTCATTAAACTGGGGTGAGAGAATTACATTGTGTGCTTAGTGATAATTCTAGTTAAATCATCTCATATTTTGTAAAAATATTTTTCCTAACTTCCCATAATTTCTGAAGAAAGTAAAGTAGCTTCCTTTATAGTTTCACGTCACATCCTGGATGAATGACGTCAGGATGAAGAAGTGTGGTGTGGTAGCCAAAAATGAACAACAGTTCAGTAAGAAGTCCATTGTTAATGTTTATGGGTTTATTGGGTTTTCTGACGCTTGTGTTCATTCAGATAAGTGACAAAATTGTTAAATTACTCCTATATGTGTTAAATTAATATACAGAGGTGAATTCTTTTGTTTAAAATATCAGTTTAAAAGTTCATTAACATGAACTTTGGTGGGAGTGAGGTTGGAGTGTGGGTGTAGGGACAAATAACATATTGCCCCCAAGTAATGTTTACACCTGATAGCAGTGAGGTCAGGAGGCTACCTTCGCTAATTGAATCTCTCCAACATAAATTCAATGCTGTATGTATCCTAAATACATTTTCGTATGGCCAGGTGATCCCCATTGACAGTAACAAGAAATAAAATTATTATTATGTTTTGCTCTTATAGGAATTTCACGTGAGACCTTTACCTTAAACAAACTCATCCTCCATGTTTCATCAAAAATTTAATTTCTCCGGTCAAAATCAGCTAATACGCAACTGACGTCTTGGCATGCTTTAGAAAGTTTGGGCAAGTTTCCTTCTGTGTCATATGGGTAGCTTTAGCCTGGTCCACGTTTCTTGTCTCTGTAATAATACACAACTGAATGGCACATTGAGATGGTACTTCATTATTGTTAATATCATTGTTTATTCCCTGGCCTATGTCCCTTCCAGCTCGGCTCCTGTAGCCCAGGAGCAGGCCCTCCAAGAAAATATTTCGGTAACTGGCTCCTTCGAAGCACAAACCAAGCTGTCTTTGGCAACCTCAAACTGCCGCCCACAGGGACTCATACAGATGTCATCTCCCCGTGGAAATGCGCTCTGTGAGTGTGCTTATAATGCTAAGCTTTTTGGTTGAAATCAGTAGAAAAATCCAGCCTGTAAATCGTGAAATCCCAGTGACAAACAAACGGGCAGAAAACAGTGTCCTTTGTCAAGTAATAATGAAATAGTGACATTGACACTACTAAAAGAAGAAATTCCCTCTCTTCACTGCTTGGACGAGATAGCCTGACCAGCAGACATTCAGACGCAAACACTTTTGTCATAACATGGGGGATTACATATCGTTCAGAAAAAAACAACTATGTATTCGCGCCGTGTAAGTCTGCCGTAATAGTAGTTGAAATTAATTATTATTTGTATAAAGCCACAATAGATGATACAATGCATTAAATTATATAAAAAAACCTAATTAAATTAAGAGGTAATAGTGTCCGACCAAAAGACCCCCCTACAAAGTTTGAAAGATTGTGGTGACCCGAAGCACACTGAGCTGTTTGGCGCTATTGAGTGGACGGGATAAGATTTGCTCTGCAGCTGTAGGAACATCAACGCCTTCCTTTCTCAACCTTGTCAAACGTCTGGGGCGTTCATGGACAGCCATGTCCCAAGAGGAAAACGCGGTTTCTGGTGAACTTTTCAAAGATGTTAAATTCTACTTGGTAGGAGACATTGACCAAAAGGTAAGCCCATGGTTGTTAGCCCCTTATAGCTAAGTATGTAGCATGGCCACTAGCTAGCATTATTCACTGTGAATAAGGTGCTGCTAGAAATGCTAACTAGCTGGCTAAGTGGCTCACAATACAAGGAACAGTGAGCTGACGCTAATGTCCAGCAATGTCCCTGTGTTTTGTGTAGTATAGTCTTATACTTGTGGGTTGTAAATCCGCGTGCTGAATTGTGAACAGAAGCTATCTAGCACTGTACTTTGGGATTAGCACAGATGTTCAGCTGAAAACGCCTACGCTGCGGTTCAGATACTACCAAAGCTGGTGTTTCTGAGCTCGCTTTGTCTGTTCACCGAGTTATAGCGGTGATATCACATCTGCGCGGCTGTATGTACAGTGTGTCATTTAAGTGTAAAACTCGTCAGACACTCTGACAGAAAAAAAACTGTCATTGTCAAAATCCTGCTAAATCGTGAGACCGCTAGTTTAGTAGTCTTCAGTGGTACCTGTGGCACAGATGTACTTCCTGTCAAATAGTGGCCAAGTCCATGTTTGGATTTTTTTCATGTTTCACAATGAAGCCGGACATTAATATATTTTTTTATCCTAACCATAGTGATACACAATATCGCTATAGTTCTATTACATACGTAGTACTTTAAATTAGAGATCTCAAGCTAGCTTTAGAAATATTTTCCCGCCGTTGATAGATCACATCCTCGTCTAGTTGTGCAAAATAATCGCTAATCATCTTCTTATCCAGCGCACTGTATGCGCATGACATTTTTTGTTCTTTTGCCCTTCATTACGAGCAGGGTTGGCTTTAGACGTCGTCTTTAATAACTATGGGTATGTGTAAAGCCCATATCAGAGGGTCTGTGACAAACTGCCTCTCCTTGCTGTACAAATTGCACATCAAGAAGTAAAGGGGACAGTACTCAACAAGGGGCTATAACAAAAATCATGTTTCAGTCCTGCAGCCTTAAAATCCATTCATTCATTATCCTCTGAATTCTATCCAGAATTGTTATGTCTTTAGAATTTATTAATTCTATATGATCATTGGCCAGTGTATATAAAGCAATTGTGGCAACCAGGTGCATCAGGTCAGTTTTTCAAACTCTTACTCCTCCAGTCCACCTGCCAGAGTGTCCTGGGGTATGATCCTATAGAAATGTGCTGAGTCTTGTGTTGTTGTTTTTTTTTTAAACAATCTGGGCTGATATAGAATTTGTCTGATTATCCCCAGGTGGTGCAGCTGCTGAAAGCAGGCAAAGGGAAGGAGGTGTCCTACAATGCTCTTGCCTCGCACATCATTGCAGAGGATGGGGACAACCCTGAGGTGGGTGAGTCCAGAGAGGTTTTTGACCTGCCTGTTGTCAAGGTAAGACTCATACCACATTCAGTTTAAAACTCTGTCAAGTTGTTAATGGAAAAAAGAATGAACTCACAGTTCCTGCATGTGTTACAGCCATCCTGGGTGATCCTCTCAGTCCGCTGTGGAGACCTGTTACCGTATCTTTACACCACCGGAATACTTCATTTAAAATGATTAATGCTCAGAGTTTCAGAAATTAGAAATTGTTTAATTGGCTGCAAGCAACATAGAACATGTGGAATACCACAAAAAGAGAAGTTTTTCCTTTTATTTTGCTTTAACACTGATCACACCACAGAGTCACTGGATTCTCCCCAGAATCAGGACAAATCTTCTTTGGTGTGACAGCTTGTCTTCCCAGGGTAAGTGTGTGTGTGTGTCTCCCTGCAGGCCCATCTTTACGTCAAGAAATGCACATTTGTATTTTCAAGGAAATATGCAATGGTCCAAAATGTCACCATTGAAGACGTAATTACAACAGCAACTAAATGTCAAATTAAGACCAGGAGCAGCACTGGGTTTACCTGCTGTATGTCCATTCATGTGAATATTAAATGTAGTATTATTTTCCTGTTATAACAGCTTTCTGAAATTGTGTGGCTGTCTAGCAAGGCAATTCCAGTCCTGAAATCAGTTTTGAAAACACACATTAACCAAGTGTCACACACAGAGACTGAGAAGCTACCTCTCACTTTTTCTGTCCTGTGTCTATAGTCATATGGTGATTTTGCTCTTGACTGTAAACAAACAAAACAAAACAAACACATGATAGGAGTCAGTCATTAGGTCTGTACAGTAGGTTTCTGTGATGAGCCAGTTTCTATAATCAGCTGTAGGTATGCTATATTTTTTCAATATAATACAGCTAATCTGGTTCTTTATTCTTGTGTCAAAATAACTATGCTGGATAGAGCAGTTGAAAATTGTACTTTTATATGTGCTTTAAGCTTTTTGACCAGGTGGAGTTATGGCAGACACCTAATATTTTGATTACATGTAGTGTGTAAATGCATGGCACATGTAAGTTTATATTTTTCAAAATTCATAATGCTTACATGTTGTTTAGGAGAGGCCATTTTGTCATGGACTCAGATCTCTCTTTTTGTTTTTCTTTTGAAATACCTGACTACTCCAGCATCATAACTTATTATGTGTATTTATGTGTCTTTATCTCTCTCTGCATATGTACAGCTTCCAGAAGATCTCAACGCCCTATGGGCTTACATTACATTTTATGGAGGAGAATGTCAACTTAACCTTAATAAGAAGGTTACACATTTAGTGGTGAAAGAACCGAAGGGTGTAAGTATTTGATTATAATGTGCATTATTTGTGTTTAATCAACAGTACAGAGGGCTTTTTGTGTTTAATTATAGCTCTTGACCATCGGTACAGGTTGGTTGGTAGTTAAATTAACCCATCTGTTGTAAAAACACAGATCCCTCTGCACAAAAAGCAGAAACGTTTCCATGTTTATCTAAACAGGTACACCCAATTATTATTATTTTTTATTTATTTTTTTTTCCCCTCCAGGCTAAGTTTGATTGTGCCTTAAAACATCCTGGCATTAAAATTGTTACACTGGACTGGATAACAGATTCTGTTAAAGGTATGTAGATCTGGTTTATATTATGATTCTGTGATCTACTCACTGACCTTTAGAGATGTTTCAGCTACTTACTCAGTTCATTAATTAATTGATTGTCAGACAATAGTGTCATATGTTTAGCTTGTTTTATGTGACAGACCTGAAATTGCCAGCAAGTAGTGATTGGAACAGGCTTCAATCACTACTTACATCTAAATTTTACTTGTGTGTTTTTTTTTTTTTTTGTTTTGTTTTTGTTTGTTTTTTTTGCATCTTTTCTCCTCCTGGACTCATTCTTTCTCATTGACTTTGATTTATCACTGTAGTTTTACAGTAGACAAGATCATTATTTTTTGCCTTTCCAGTTTTACTATCATCAGACTATACTGATATTAGTATATTGGAAGCAAATACCAGGCTTTGGCAAATTGCACACAGATTGACAAATCATATAATGGTATTAGCCAGCATCCTTACTTTAAGGTGAGCTAACATGCAAAGATAAAATCACAGCGAAATCTTGTGTTTTTGATCACGAAATCTGTCAATGGATACAAAACAATGGTGACTTGTTTTGTTTGTTTTTTTTTTGTTTTTTTTTAAGACAAAAGCAGAAAGGATGAGGCCCTCTACCACCCCAGACTCACATATATAGAGCCTGAGGAAGAGAGTGAAGCAGAGTCCTATGACCAGCACTCCCACTCGGATGGAAGCTACAGTCCCCGGCATTCCCGGCTGACAAGTGGTGGCTCGTCTGGTGAGGAGTCCAGCCCCCGCAGACGACCAGGACCTAAGAAACTGAATTCGGTGTCTCCAACTTCACCCCACAAGCCAGATTGCCGCAGCGAACGTATGTTCGACGATTCTGATGATGACTCCTCCACAGAAAAAGAGGGTACCAACCTCAACTGGACGCCAGCTGAGGTTGTCACACCAATACCCCCTATTCCTACTGGCACAGCCAGACGGCGAGGCGGGCCACCTGGGAGCAAAGACTCAGTGCCATCTACAGGCAGTGGGCTGATCAACTTGTGTGCCACTGTGCCTCCTGTTCCTGGCAATGGAGGAGCCATACCTGCAGAGGCTCGATCTGCTGCTGCTGCGATCAGTCATGGCACACAGCAGGGTCAGTATGTTGGGACACCATCCTGTGCGCTAACACTAACCAGTTGAGCAGGAACTTTGTGTTTTTAAGCTAGTTACAGTACATCTACATAGGTTAACTTGCTCCAGCTTGTCTACTGAAGTTAGCATGCTAAACAGGTGGGCCTGTGTCATATCCTCACTTTAGCTCCAAGTATGTACAAGGGATGTACCCTCTCAATGGACATTTTACAGCCGTTTATAAATAATGGCTAAAGCCAGTGAGAAACTATACAAACAAGTGTGCTACTAGTATCAAGTATCATTTTTCAAGTGGGTACAAACACACAGTGTTACTGTGACTAATCAGAAGTCCTGATGACCTTCTTCATTAATAGTGATCAAAGCACTCCTGTAATTTTACACACTCAATATCAGTATTCCTGTTGGTTTGTGTCAGGTTGATTCATAAGCTTACAGAGATGTTCTTCTGCAGGTTGACATTTTTTAGAAAGAAGGCACACTTTTCAAAGGTTTGTTATTTTCATATGATCTTATGCTAAATGGTTGAAAGTTATTTATTGTTCATAGTTTAATGTGCACTTTTTTTTTTAAACCCAATATCTTGCCTCTGTCTGTTAGGTCTATCAATTCCAGAGGGAATGCCTGGATGGAGTCCATCCACTAGAACCCTCAGAAACATCACTAACAACTCAGAAATGCAATCCACCAATCGACCAGGCAACGTAGCGCATGTAAGAAATCCTACAGATTTGGAACAAGAGCCATGAGTCAGAACCAACTGGTTATGACACCAGCATGACACATAGCCAAAATTTACTCGTTTCTTTTTCTTTTTTCTCTTTTGCAGATAATCCAGAATCTGACAGCAAATCAGACAAAGCCCTTGGAGCAGCATCCTAATCAGAGCATTGCTCAGACCCCCAACTGCACCAACCCTCTTCTGTTCAGTCAGTCCAAACCATCTGGCCAGCCTCTCACAGCAGAGCAGCAACAGTTGGTGCAACAGCAGCAACAGTCACACCAAGTTGCACAGCAACAGCATCAACAGCAGCAGCAGCATCCCATGATGCACGTCCCGCAGCAGCATCAGATGATGCAGCTGCATCACCAACAGCAGCATCAACCACAGCAGTCTCAGGTTGCACAGCAACAAGGGTTCCCACAGCTACCCCAACAGCAGCAACAATTTCTGCAGCAACAGCAGCAAATGCACCAACAGATGTTTTCACAGCAACAGCATGCATTTTCCCAGCAGCAACTGCGATCACAGCAGCTCTTACGGCCTGGTTTACAGCAGCTGCAACAGCAACAGGCTCTGCAACAGCAGCTCCAACAATTCCAACAGCAGCAGCGCATACAAATGTTACAGCAACAACAGCAGAACCAGCAACAGTTACACCAGCAGCATCTGCAGCAGCAGCAGCAGCAGCAGCAGCAGCACTTCCTTCAGCAACAACACATGCAGCAGCACCTGCAAAGTCAACATCAGAACCAACAGGTCCTGCAGCAACAGTCGACAACACTTCAGCCTCAGCTTCAACAGACTCCTTACATCTCCCAGCTGTTTGGCCATGAGCTAGGACAAGAAAGTGAGTACAATGTGTTGTGTTGATCCAATGCACCATAGTGGAGCATTACAATGACTCTTTATGTTCAAATGAACATAATTGTTGTGGCTGTAGGGCTGGGCAATAAAACGATAACGATAATTATCGCAAAATAACTTTTCCTTGACAGAAATATAAGACATGGTCAATAGAACTCATTCCATCCATGTTTTGACAGACAACACAAGCAGCCAATGATAATGAGTATAGCGCTGTGCCAAGCCAATCATGCAGCTGGAATAGAGTTACAGCCATGTCAGGCTAAGTTGACACACACATAGAGTAGGTGATGTAGCCGGCTTAAACTTAAGCATACGTGCTTATGTTTTGGCCACCAGTACATTAGGAGTGGGAGTGAAATATGTGAAAATTGCAGAAAATGTTAACACGAGCGACAGTGTCCCTAAAGAAGACAGCCCAAGGCTCAAAAGATGAGGACATTGTTGAGAAGAAACGTCCAAGGAATTTGGTAGTGTGGGGATGTTTTGGCTATTGAAAGTCCGACAAGAACCAGAGTAGCGTGCACTGCAAATTGTGTCAAGCTTTTACTGGTCAGAATTGTGACGTTTTATTTTCGATACCCTATTTTTTTGTAGTCGACCAAAGAATTTAGTTGTTGATTTGTTTGTGTTCTCCTGTAACACTTGACACTCTGACTGGTCAGAATTAAGGTTTTAGTTTAATATATAATCATTTTATTTATTTGAAATACAGTTCTACAAAGTATGTAGTACATTTCATATGTTTAATTTCTGACAGAAAATAATATTTAAACCAATATTAATGTGGTATCTTCACATCTCTCATAGGAGTAAAAAGGAACCTTTAAACTTGACAGAAATAGTCATTTGATTTATATTGTGATATATCGATATCGACTGACATGAAATATCGTGATAGGATTTTGTTCCATATCGCCCAGCTCTAGTTGGCTGTTCCACACAGTGTTTAGTTTTGTTTCATTTCTTATCAGAGATTTAAATTAAATCATGATTTGGCTGGCTAACCGGATATAGGGTGAAAGAGTCACTGAAGGAAAAAATTATATTCAACTTTACTATCAGTGCAGGTACTCAAAAGAGGCAACAGTGTTTAGAATCCATTCCAAAGTGCAAAGCAGCAATGAAATGCAACAAATATACATATATATATATATATATATATATATATACACACACACACACACACACACACACACACAAAATTTACAAATGAAGAAAATTAATTAAAAAAAAAAGCATAACCTGTGAAAATTTAATAAAATATGGAGATAAATAATTGTAAAGAAAATATAATAGAAATGGTCAATTGTGGATTGATTACAGTATTTACAACAGTTGTGTGTGTTCCTTCATTGTCAGGATTTCAGCAGGCAAACTGCTATGTGAAAGAAGCTGTTCTTCAACCTGCTGGTTTGCGAGTGGAGGCTCCAGGGGAGCAGAGTGTATAGTTTAAGGTCTTAGAGGATTAGAGGAACCTTTAATGTTGTTGCAATGATGATGATGTCAAACTGGACTTCCTACTTATGCCTGTGATGGAGGGGAGCTTTCTTTTTGTTTGTTTTGAATAATTTTCTCTACCTGCTGCAGCTCTTACTGTCAGTAATTGTCATGCAGCAAGTCATTATGCTGTCAATGGTGCATCTGTAGAAATTTATGAGGGTTTTTGAAGAAAGCTGAACTTTCTTTAATGTCTGTAGAAAGTAATCGTGTTTGTTTTTTTTTTTTTTTGTGCTTTCCTGTTCAGGCTGGAGGTGTTGGTATGCTAGGTGATTTTTGTCTGTGATGTTGACACTCAAGATCTTAAAGCCGAAGAAATGTTGCACCTCTGATGTTAATCTGTCTTTGCATTGCCTGTAGTTCACAACAAGCTCCTTGGTCTTGAAGAATGGCAGTGATGGTATCCTCAGGAGATCTATTTACTTTTTCAGGCATGTCTATGGACAGAGAGGAGAATGTACAACTGAATTTATTTTTTTTTTCATTGATCGAGATGTGGTTTGTTAGTTGGAACCACGTTTCCTGTATGATAGCAAAATGAAATGGACTGCATCCATATAGTTTTAGAATGCTGTGTTGATTTTAATTCAGGGTAAAGGCAACAGTGGATTGGCATTATAATTAAGAAATTGTTGTTTCGCTGTGCAGTTTACAAAGCCATTATAAACCCATTCTGTTTTTTCAAGCCAGTCAGTACGTTGAGGAACTCTGCTCACATATCTTGATCATTGCTTTGATTTGCAGGCGGCCTGAGCGTTTTGGCTGTTGACCCTCTGCTTGTATTCACACAGGAAGAATATGTTTAAATTTGACTGCATTAATGCTAGTCCTTTTTCTGCCATGCATCAATTTGTCCATTGAAACAGTTTGTTCTATGAATTTATATTTTACTGCAGTTATAACTTAAAAACCCAGTTTCATGCATAGTCTCAGTTCAAAGTTCTTGAAAAGGTTCTGTTGGGTCAGCAGAGTAAACATTTCTTTTTTCTAAAAATTCTCTCTACAGTACCACAGGATGGCTTCCTGCTAGGATGTGTGTTTGCTATCGCTGACTACCCAGAACAGATGGCTGACAAACAACTCCTGGCCACATGGAAGAGGGTAAGATGGGCAATTATTCACTTAGCCATTCTTCAATCTTTCATTTGCGCAATACTTTTGTTGTTCATTCATCTGCCATCAGTATTGTTGATTCTATCAATAGTAAAGTAACAGATGCTGCTGTTTCCTGAACTCTTTCTCCAGGTAATTCAAGCATGTGGAGGTGCTGTTGACCCCTCACTGACCAGCCGTTGCACACACCTGCTGTGTGAGAGCCAAGTCAGCAACATGTATGTACAGGTAAGAATGTGTGTGGTTAGTACTGTCAATGATGAAACGTAGTGACTTGGTCTATTTCAGTTGGAAAGTAAGTGATGATTTAAGTTTAGGTGTAGGAGTTAATTGAGCTGTCTGATGAGTGGCTTTATTCTAGTTTAGTCAAACAATGGTTGGTTTGATTTTTAGAAACATGTAGGCTCTCACTGATATTGATGATGTTACCGCCATCAGGCTCTCAGAGAGGGGAAGCGTTGTGTAACTGCCCACTGGCTTAACACTGTACTGAAGAAGAAGAGGATGGTTCCTCCTCATCGGACATTACATTTGCCCTTTGCCTTCCCTCCTGGAGCTAAACCATGCTCCCAGCACGTACGTTTCTGTTTGTTAACAATCTGAATCTATTAGGTTTACGTGGGGCAAGGAGGATCTTTCAGGCTGATCAACCTAACAGTACTACCAACCTCTCATCTGTTTTCCCTGACCTGTTCTCCTTCCTGTCTCTCCTCAGATCATATCAGTGACAGGGTTTGTGGATGCTGACAGAGATGACCTGAAGTTAATGGCCTACCTGGCAGGTGCCAGATACACTGGCTACCTGTGTCGCAGTAACACAGTGCTGATCTGTAAAGAGTATGATGTTTGTTTTTGGAACCTGGATAGAATAAAAATGTTTATTGAATCACACAGATTGCAAGCAACAGTTTGCACTTACCACAAAAACTTTCTGGCTGGATGTCTCGTACACTGACACAGCACTTGTACATGCATGTATTGAAAGCTCTCTGAAAGAGATGGCTCAGTGTTAGTGATCCGGTTTTGCTGTTGGTTTTTTCCTCAGAACCAGTGGACTTAAATTTGAGAAGGCCAAAGAGTGGAAGATCCCATGTGTGAATGCCCAGTGGCTTTGTGATATCCTGTTGGGAAACTTTGAAGCACTGAGGCAGATTCAGCACAGTAGATACTCCATTTACACACATACTGAACCACTGGTGCCTAACCCACAGCTGGTCCAAAATCTGTTGGGTGAGTACAGTGTGGGTGAGTTTTGTTGAATTTCCTGTGGGATTTTCTCTGCTCCTGCTTTTGTTCTTTCTCCATCCCTCTACCGAGCCCCCACCTCTGCCATTCCGTTCCTTCACGCTTGCTCTCACTTTATCTCCCTCACTGCCCCTGCTTCTCTCTCTGCTCGAGGCAGATGGCCAAAGATTTTGGCCTCTTAAAGTTTTTCACTTCCACTGTCTCCAAGTGCTTGTTCTTGGAGGTATAGGTTGGGCCTCTTTTAACAGTTCCATAAAGAGTTCAGTCTAGACCTGCTCTATCTGGGAATTTATGTAATTCTATCATGATTTAGCGCTATATTAATACATTTGATTTACAGCTGAATGTTGCATCATTACAACAGGCAGCTCATTTTTGTTTTTTACAATGGAAACACATAGAGATTAGTCACAGGAAGAAAATGTGAGAGATATGTATGTGTATATGCATCACTGAGTTGTATTGATTGCACAATGCCACTTTTCATCCTATTGGAATTTTTGCCATCATGCCAAAATGTACTGATACCTCCCGAAACTGGAAACAGTGAAAAGGGACTGAATGAGAGATTGCCTTATGCCTCACTGACTATCTGATTGACTGTTTGACAGAATGTCAATTTGTTTGGCTGTCTAGCAGTGTTACTGACAATAAGTACTGAATTGAGACTCAGCCTGCTGCAAAGTGAATTTGGAATCATAGGTCCAAATTAATCAAAAGTACTGATCTTCAGTCAGTAGATTCAGTTCTGCTGCAATTTTAGAAGAAGACCAAAACGGAGACTGAGCAATGAGCTACTATCAAACAAAATGTGAAATAAATAGTGAAGGGACCCGAACACTGACTGTGGTGTCTATTTCTCTGTAGCTGCCTGGAGAACGCCCATCAAAGTATCTTCTGAAGCTCTGGCGGTGAGTGTGTCATTAGATGATTGACCAATGACTGATGTGTTGTAATAGGACACACACAAGTGTTGAATGTCATTTAATGGACTTGATATATCTGTGTGTACACATGAATGAAAATCATTGTGAAGCATAACAATATGACAACACTACTGATCTGGTTCTGGATACCCGCAGTACTTTGATTCTAATTATGTAATGATATTAAACATGTTAATCTTAAAGTAAACTTCTTCTTCAACCTCACATGTTAGAACCTAGTCAGACAAGATCAGTGTCACACATTCCAGACAGAGTGCGTGTGGTTTATCTGATTGTGTGCCTGTTGGGTTTGTTTGATTTGTAGAGCCTCCAGTTACTGAAAAGGCAAAAAATATCTGACTCCACCAACCAGCCTGCAAATAAAAAAGTCAGGTCAGTAGAGAAGGTTAGGGTTCAAGCTGTGATATTGCAGAGGTCAATATCATCTGTCCATGTAAATTATGTAATAAGGAATATGGTGTGTCCAGACTGGAGGAGATTCCGTGTCTTGGTAAGAAGCTTCCTCTGGAATCTACTCCTCAAGTCATGTTCACTGGCTTTGAACCTGCACAAGTGCAGCAGTACATCAAGGTACAGATTGATCCTTTGTTTTCATTACATTCAGACTGGATGTAAGGTGGATATAACATAACACAGAAAATCAGTCTTTTCATGCAAATAACAAAACCTCTTCTCCACAATGGCCCTTGTTCAGAAGGGTGTATTACAAGGGGCCTGTTGTTTTTTTTTTTTTGTTTGTTTGTTTGTTCCCCCCCCCCCACAGCGGTTGATTGCTTTAGGTGGTGAAGTAGCAGATCCCAGTAAAAAGGTCACCCACCTGGTGGCCAGCAAGGTGACACGCACTGTCAAATTCCTCACTGCCATGTCAGTGGTCAAACACATTGTCAGCCCAGAGTGGCTGGAGGAGAGCTGGAGAAGTCAGAAATTTGCTGGTACGTGCGTCTATATCTGTTACTGCAAAGCAAAAACAAGAATCAAGCATTGAGTTCTGTCTCACTCTTTTTTTTTTTTTTTAAATAACTTCTTTTTGTTATTTACGATCATAACATCTCCAAGGAGACAGCATGTTCTCCGCTTGACCTCATCTCAGGAATCTCATTACATCTGACACAAACTAGTTAAAGGATGAAATGCATAGAATCTAATGGTCAGAAATCAAGGCAGCCAAATGCAAAGTTTGAACCTTTTATTTGTGTGCGTGTGTCTTTGTGTGTTTTGCAGATGAGCAAAGTCACACTCTGAGGGATGCAGAGGCAGAGGTGTTGTTTGCCTTCAGTCTGGAGGAGTCATTGAAAAGAGCCCACAGTGCTCCACTCTTTAAGGTCAGACCACAAGATTTTGCACATTCCCAAGATGCGATCAGGTTTACCTTAGGTGAAATTAATTTGCATAGAATCTTGTTTAACACTGAAGCTGGAGTTTGCTGGCTTTAACAGTTACTGACTGTGCCTGTCACTGACCATTTCTTGTAATGGACAATGTAGGGGAAGTGTTTCTACCTCACCCCAGGGATCTGCCCCAGCATCAGCACTATGAAGTCCATTCTGGAGAGTGCCGGTGGAAAACTGTTGGCCAAACAGCCCTCCTACAAGAAGATTATGGAGCACAAGCAGAACAAGGTTAATATTCTGTCATGTTTATGTTCTGAATGTCACCGAAAGATTTTAATATGCTATAAATTAGGTTGTATGAGAACCTTTATTACGAATGGAATGATTATTGATCATTATGATGTGAAGATTTATGATGAACGTCTTTATTTTCATATCAGGTTGGAACCTGATATGAGTAAAAATACTCAGAAGTATTAGTATTGATTAAACAGATTTCTGTTTATTGGACTCAAGTATTTAATTTTGTACTTTATTTTACACCTGTATGCTTTATCGTCGTTTATTTACAAAGTTCTAAGTACATACTGGTCTTTGTTGCAGAACCTTCCAGAAATCATCCTAATATCCTGTGACAATGACCTCCACCTCTGTAGAGAGTACTTCTTGAAAAACATTGGTAAGATACATACTGTAGAGGCATATAAATACATTTACACAGTCTAACTTTTCACGCTTACTATTACAGTTTTATGAAGGAGCTGACAGTAATGCCATTGTGATGTAATCTTGTTGTCTGTCTAAGCCTGTGAGGCTCCACCCAGGTTAGAAAACTGCTGGATTTCCCATGAAACTGCCTCACTGTTTAGTGGAAAAAAGTGACAAATCCTTGCTACAACCACTATCACTATGAACTGATCACTCCTCCGTCACTGAACACTAGAGCCACTTTAACTTTAACAGCACCATAATATGAAGATCTGAAAGTCCTGACAGTAAAGTGAGATGTGCAAAGTTGCTTGCATTTACCCTACTGCAGTCGCACCTGACTTTCGAAAGTCACCTACATCCTACTATGTGCCCAACACCTTCCAGGAATTGTAGCTACATGTAGCACAACTGTGACTCATTGGTTTGGTAACATCTAGAAAACAAACTCAATCACATCCACGCTTAGGTCCAATCTCAACACAGTCACTGTTATACTACACAGAAGTTAAACTAGCCAGCCTATATCTGTTGATGAGTTATGTGTCTCAGATGTATATTCTCCTTTTGTCCAGATGTCCACAATGCTGAGTTTATCCTGACTGGCGTTCTTACCCAGAAACTCGACTATGACTCATATCCTTTCCGCCCAGTGATGGATAGGGACAAAAGGGTCTGACAGAGTATGCTAAAATAAGCAACCGTGATGTCATATTCTGAGTGAGACTCTTTGGACACTTTATATTCCTAGTTTGTTTAATTTGAAATAAAATAAGATTAATCAAACATGAAAGTGCAGAGCCTCAACAGATTTACATCTGTATTGAAAGAGCTGCATGATATTATATATTTATATAGTGGCAAATCTTAACAAAGTTACATCAAGGCACTTTATATATAGAGGCGGTCTTGGCCAAACTCTTTATAAAATGATTTAGAGACCCAACAGATCCCCCGATGAGCAAGCACTTGGTGACAGTGGCAAGGAAAAACTTCCTTTAAGAGGCAGAAACCAGGCTTGGGTTAGAGAAACAGAGACTTCAGGAAACATGGTTAGTAAATACAACACACATGCTTAGAACTGAAGAACAAAGATTTAGGAGAAGCATTGTTATTGATACATCAGTGCATCCAAGGGGGGAGAGGGGGAAGGAGGTGCTCAATACTTCCCCCAGCAGTCTAGGCTAATAGCAGCATAGCTAAAAACTTAATGAACATTAGCTTTTTAACTATAAGCTCTGTCATACAGAAAAGGTTTAAGCCTGGTCTGAAGAGTCTGACTCCCAGACCAACACTGGAAGTTGGTTCCATAAAAGAGGAGCCTGATAACTTAAAGATCTGCCTTCCGATTTAGTCTTTGAGACTCTAGGAACCACAAGTAAACCATCTTCTAGAGAGCAGAGTGGCCTGCTAGGACAGTAAGGAACTATGAGCTCTCTGAGATATGATGGAGCTTGGCTATTAAGAGCTTTATGTATTCAACAGAAGGATTTTAAATTCTACTCTGTATTTTACTAGCAGCCAATGAAGAGCAGCTAACACAGGAGAGATGGGATCTCTTTTCCAATTTCTGTTAATATTCGTGCATCAGCATTCTGAATCAACTGAAGGCCTTTCAGAGATTTGTTTGGACAACCAGATAGTAATGAGTTACAGTAGTCCAGCCGGGAAGTTACGAATGCATTTTCTTTTTTTCTGCATCTTGAGACAGGATGTTTCTGATTTTCCAAATGTTTCTCAGGTGGAAGAAAGTTGTCCTACTGACTTGTTTAATTTAAGGGACCAAGGGCATGTCCTGGTCAAAAGTTACTCCAAGGTTTCTTACAGTGGAAATGGAAGCCAAAGTAATGCCATCCAGACAGATTAGAGGGTTAGGACAAATTATTGGTCTCAAGCTCTAGTTTCAAATCTGCAATAGAACATGACTTTTTTTTTTTTTTTTTTTTTTTTTTTTTTTGCGATCCTGGAGGTCCCATTTTGAGGGAAAATTAGATATAAGTTGGAGCCAGGCTACAGTGTGATTTGAGTACTACATAGACAACGTGCCTGGCAACTGGACTATAGTACAGAGGAGGTAAGATCTACTCATCCTCGAGTCACCAATTTGTCCAAATAAAACCCCAGAGGTTCAACATCCCCATTTCAAACTGGCCCTTTAACATAGGAGTTCACAAACCAACATCTGAATGACATCAAGTTGGTTGTCAAATTAAAAACTTTGGCTCATGTGTTGTCAAATATTTGCTTCATGTCAATGTATCAATACAAGAAATGTGCAACAAACAACAGAAATGAATGTTACACAAAGTTCAATGATGTGTGTCATGATAAGATGCAAGATGAAGAACTGATTGTCAGCTTAAGAGAGGGTTAGGGTTAGGGTTAGGTTACCCTAACCCTGCAGAGTGACAGTGCTCTCAGTTCCTGATTATACTATTGGAGAGAGGTTTAGTCCAACCAAAGTGTGGTGCGTCACTATCCACTTCTGAAGTCATTGTGCTCTAGGGTAGCATCTAAATTTATGGTATTCTGACTGATAAGAAATATTATTAGGGGATCCAGATCTTGTCTTAATATTGCAGGACAGTGTGGAGGCAAAGCAAAAACTAGCTGACCTCTACTTGTTTGTTGCTCTGATTAAATAAATGGAGCCAGATTGTTGTATTTGTTGTATTTGTTGTATTTGGAGCAAAGTCCCTTTCCTTGACAGGCACACATATAAGTTCACTTGATAGTGAAACATGGCAGAGGAAGAGGAAGCCACCGTGCACAGTTCATCCTCACTGACTTTTATATGTTTTCATTTGTGTGTAAGATTCTGAGTCTTTTTGTAGCCTTTTGTTACCTGTCAGAGAATAAATAAATAAATAAATGGATGTTATTTTTGTGAATGAATGTTTACATTATGGCAGACTTAAAATTTTTTGCTGTTCTGAGCAAATGTGGGAATCTTTATCTGCTTTTTGAATAAATCTGTATGTTTAATTGTAATACAATTTTGTCTTTTGTTCCCAATTGTGCTGTGGTCCTAAAGCATTGTCTGCATTGTATTTGTGTTTTCAGCATGTGAGAGGAAGCTCTGTGTAAGGGCAGAAGTATCTGAGCTCTGTTTACAGGTTCACCTCGAGTTCATGATGGAGAAAAGGACATTTGAGAACAAAAGCTTCTTGTCACTGGAGGCTTTCCTTGAAGGTATTCCTCCTGGGTTTCTATAGATAATTCCTGATAGATTTGATTTAATTAATTGTTAATGAGGGTCTGGGGTAGTTACTGGTGAAATCCTAATTGGTGTCTGTCAAACAGATAGCCTGGGGTCATGTGCGGGTGTGGGTGTGGGTGTTGGGAGGCAGTGTGCATCATTGCCTCCCATCATTGCCCTACACTCAAAACTACAGCAGATGGAATTAGATCCAGCCTGAACCAAGGTCGTGTGCTACATATTCCATGTGTGTCAATCTGCATGTTTACATGAACATAGGAAGGGACATTTATTTTGTACAGAATCAAAACCCCTTCAGCATAAGATTGACCCAGACAAACCTTTGGACCTGTGTCTTGTTTCATCAAACAGCGAATAAATCTGTTCAGCTCCAGACTGGGTTCACACAGGCTGAGAAAGTGACTGAGCTGTTGACAGTTCCCTTGAAAACATCAATGTCAGCATTTAAATCAGGCTTTCAGACATAAGTCGGCATATTTGATTTGTCAGTGAAAGCAACTCAACAAGGTATTTTTTTTTTTATTGGACATGGACACTGCCCTGTAGTTAATTCACAGATATTCCAGTTATCCAGTGACCACAGTTTGCTGTCAGTTATCACTACAGTAGTCCTCACAGGAGCTATGAGTTCCAGAAACATGAAGTAGAAGAAATTGCTGCCCATGTGCTTTTAATAATGGCATCAGCTGTAGAAATCCACATACACACTTTTGGGCAAATCTAATTAATTCCAATTAGAATTGCAAATACGAAGGCTCATCTGTGATTAACCATTAGTGAGGCTCCTTGTTGGTTTCTGATGTCCTTCTCTGACACGGCCCAGTTATGGGAAGAAGCAAGGAAAAACTAGAAGAGAGAAGCTGTTGTAATTAATTAATGTAATTACTGCTTCTTCTGAGATATTTCTAATTAGTCCTTGGTCCCTCCCTTCATTGCATCAGACAGTTTGAGCTGTTCTACAGGATGCAGAGGAATTGCAGACTAATTACAGAGACGGGCACTGGGACATAACTGGCCCTAGAATGTACATATGAACTAATTAGCATATGATGGAACTAATGACTCATAATTTAGCCAATTACAGGGCTGGGCTTGCTCAGCGCTTAGCATTATGCCACTGTGCTGTCCCCTTTACAACTCATGAAAAACAGAAATGGTAAAAATACAATAACCAACAACTTTGTTAAAAGAGGAAGCACAGATCTACACAACAGGTTACATTGTGTTACGCTGTCTCAAATAAATCTAAAGATTTATTTAAGTAGTGCCAAATCACAACAAGCTTACATCAAGGCACTTTTAATACAGAGCAGGTCTAGACCAAACAATTTATAGAATTCTTCAAAGAGACCCAACAAATCCCTCCTTGAGCAAGCATTTGGCAACAGGGACAAGGGTTGAGTAGAGTAGGGAGAGAATGAAAGCAGGAACATTTGATAATGTATGAATATGGGAGCAGGAACATGGGGTAGCGGTGATTCACCACCTGCAGGATGAGGACAGGAAAAGAGAGAGGAGGAACTGGGAGAAACAGGGACTTTTAAACATACAGAAAAGTTTTAAGCCTGGTTTTGAAAATTGCTAAGGAGTCCGTCCCCTGGACTGATGCTGGAAGTTGATTCCTTAGAAGAGGAGCCTGGTACTGAAAGATCTGCCTCCCAATTTATTCTTGAAATCACAAGTAAACTTCCATCTAGAGAGCAAAGTGGCCAACTGGGACAGTAAGGAACTATGAACTATATAATCCAGAACCATACAGACTGAAAGAGAAAGATGAACTTACACAGTTTCACAGTTTTCTGTAGCAACATTATATCACACTACACAGTATTGTACTGTATCGAAATTTAGCATTTATGACATCAAACAGACTTTAAAAAGAGACACTTGATTGGAAAACACTCCCTGAAGAAAACCAAAAGCAAAACTGAGCTTCATCAAAACATAACAAGAACAATGATAACAATTATCATCATCATCATCATCACCATCACCATCATACATTATACATTATACGCCAGGTCCAGTCTCTGTCTCCTGTCTTAGACTCTCTGACAGTAATTTACGAGTGACTCCAAACAGGTCTTGATGTTGGTTTACTGGTTAACTGTCATGATCATCTTTCCATCAGACTCTCAGACAATAGTGATGGTTGCAGTCTGCCCTCCGTTGGAGCCCACCGCCTGCTACACTTATTCTCCTGAATATTCTTAAAGGCTGAATTAGTATTAAAGAAATAAATGAAAACAAATTTTGGAATTTTTAAATTGTCACCATCCACACAGCCCAACCTGCTTGGCATGCACTTCTTGCTGTGGCATAAAGTGCTATATTGGTGTATTGCTGGACACTCCTTATCCTGTGACTTACTATAGAGGGCAATGAGGTGGGCGATAGAAAGGAAGAGTTTGGGGAGTGTGAGGATGAAGAATACTAGCAGTATTCGTTGTATTCTAAGTAGAGATTGGTATGAGGACAAAATGGTGATGGCAGCTGCTGCTAGACAGCCCATGTTAGGCGGTGTTAGCGTGGGGTGGTGATACAACCCAGTCTCGTGAAACGGTCACTAATTTTAATCAATTGCTTCGTGCTTGCCAGCACGAGTTTTTCGGATTTTTTTTTTTTCGTGCTCGGCAGAACGTTTTTCAAACTAATGTATTTCAATTGGAAGTTCATTTCGTGTGAACAATCACGACAGTCATATGCCACGGCGCACATAAGCTGTTCGATTTTATGTAATTTCTGAACCTTGACAACAACTGAATAATGAATTTTAATCATCAGATATTTATCGTATATCATATTTCTTATCACATTGATTTTGAATTGGTATTTTTTCCGGTTTTTAATGTAATGTCAAGCCAGTACATTTAAGAATTACGTGCTATATTTTGCGTCATTTCGTCCTATATTTATGATCTAATGTTTTTATTCTTCTTTCTTGCTGCAGGATTCAGGTATTTTGTGATTAGAAAACTCTTTTATGGTTTTTTGCTTTTTCTTTTACGGCAAGTTAACGTTATGTTTTTTGTCGTTTTGTCGTTTTTTGTCGTTTTTTAAGGTACCACTGACCTCTTGAGCAAAACCCTGTGCTGTGTGATATCCAGGCACAATCTCTGAAAATTGTGGGTTATTTCAAGAGCAGCACCACTGCAAAGGGGATTTCTTTATCTCACTGATGTATTCCTGGTGACACACTCGTTTAAGTTGCTGCTGCAGTGAGGCTTGAATCAATCACTTTTTGTTGTCACATTTTGTAGGACAGGCTGGTAAAGGTAAATTAACAAATGGGCCTTCCAGACCTAAAATTTATTCAAGCAGTGGATACCTGCTGGAACAGCACCTACCATATGCTGCAATAAATTTATGACCTGAGGGAGTCTGTTGGGGCTGCTTTGGCTGGCTTATGCACAGACATTGTGCCACTTTCTTTGGAAAAATTATGAAATAATGGCAGAATGTCTAAAGGTTTTGTTACAATTTTATGAAGCCACAGTGGAGCTATCTGAGGAGAAAAGGGAGAAAAGTTATTTCCCTGTTGACAATGTTTCATCATGCACTGCAGGAGGAGGATCTTGGAATCCCACAAACTCCAGAGAGCAGAGAGCTGACAGCAGAGAGTGTGAGGACAAATAAAGGACAAGCTCTTCATATACCAGTCAAAGAGCATCACATCACTGGCAACACTGCTGGACCCCAGATAAAAAAAAAGGCTTCTATTGCGCTAACAAAGCTGAGGAGGCAGAGAAGAGGCTAATAGCAGAATGTGCTGCTGTCATGCAGAACACCAGGTTCCCCCATCATCATCCTCCTCTTCCACATCATCCTTATCAGAAGCTTCTCAGCCTGGGACTCAAGGTAATCAGTGTATTTTAATTGGTTTAATGTATGTATTTTCATTATTATTATTATTGTATGTAGTCACTTACAGTCAGCTTTTCTGTTTTAGGAAAGACACTGTGGCATCGTTTGGAGGCCACAGTGCAGCAGAGAAAAACACAAAATGAAACCGCGGATTCAACTGTGGAGGTCAAATCATACCTGGCAGAACCAAATATAAAGAGATCAGAGGACCCGCTACAATACTGGGAAAAGTGTAAAAATGTATACCACAGTTTGTATAGGCTTGCTTTCAAGATTCTGTGCATCCCAGCTTCATCTGTGCCCTGTGAAAGGGTATTTTCAAAAGCAGGTGAAATTATCTAAAAAAACCACCTGAAGCAGAGCACTGTTGAAAAGTTGCTCTTGAATAAAAATGAATAAATGTCCCCCCAAACACGAGTAATACAAGCACACTTTTGTTTATTAGCATAACCATTTGAGCACAAATTATGTCAGAGCTTCACACATTTATTGTCCACTTGATGGCAAAGTAGAGCAAATGAAACACCATGAAGCTTCAGCCCACGTGTGTACTACTCGGATGGAAAGCTTCAGTGCTTCATGAGGCTTCATCTCGTACTACTAATTTCCATCCTTGGTCCCTGGACAGATTGATCGTTAATGTACAGTGAATAAAACAGATACAATAGCAAAAAAAAGTCAACAATACAATGACAATAAAAATGAAAGGTACGATAAACAGCCAAGACAGACGATTAACTGTGTCAATCTTAACAGACCAGAAAAAGGCGACCACGAAAATTTGGAATATGAAGTGTTAAAGTGCAAGAGTGCTAAAACACTTAAGTGTTAACATACTGAAGTGCTGTTATGTAGTTCACATATTTTGCACACAGATGTGTTTGCAGGTCAGTTTGATGTCCTTCCTTGTTATGTGTTCACAGGGAGCAATGAGTGCCAATTTGATAGAAAGTGAAAACTTGCCCTTTCTGATGGAAGTTGAGTCTCTGTCATCCTCCTGTAGACTCCTCCAGTGCAGGCCTGATGACTTATTTGTACTTTCTACCAAAACTACTTTCCATAGTTTATATAGCCTGAGGGAAAACTGGACATTGGGCATTGTGATGCATAGATTTGTTGTCCAATACAACGAGGGTAGTTGGTTTAGTAAATTACTTTTCTGAAAATCAACATTCTCTACTATGTTATATTTACTGTTGAAAGTCATTCTTACTTGATGATCTACCACATGAATAGTAGGAAGTGGTTTGGCTTAAGTTGGAAACTAGATTTTCATCTGTTTTGAGGAAGTGGGAACAGCAGAAAAAAATAACAGGAAATTCTGCTGGAAAGAACAAAACCTTGTATTTTGACGTGACTAACTCTAAGGAGGGATCCAGTAACTACAGCCTGTGCACAGAGTTACTGCATGGTATCACAAACAAAGCCTTTTTATATCATATCCTGTTGAAATATATGCATTATATTTGCTTTTTAGGATAAGAGAAGAATGCAGATATCATACATTAAACCTGATCAGCTGATGATTTTACAAAGAAACAAGAAATCCCTATGGGCTTCAGCTGAAGTAAAGGATGAGAGGTAAAGAGGGAAAATGCTGAACAGTTCTCAAAAGAATGTGTTTCATTCCAACTTATTCCTCTGTGTCCTGGTGACAGATATGTGTATGTCCTGAAATCAACATCATCACTTGAAGGATATGAGTAGCCAAATTTAAACTCTACAGTCTTCAATTTCAGTTAGCATTTCACACTTTACTTTTATATTGTACATTTTCTCATTGTTTCGTACACTATGCGTATTGTGTAAATATTCTGCATTATCTTTTGTATTCACAGTGTATCTTAAAGTCTTGCTCCTGTAACATGAGAATTTCCCAGTTCGGGATCAATCAATCTCTCTCTCTACTCCTCTGTATCTATCTGAGAGAAAATGACAAGGATGTTCCCAACAAAATAAAACCATGTTTTATTGTGTGTTCCAGAGCTGACTTTGTAAAAATATTCACAAAACAACAAATTGGTGATTGGTCCTGAAAAGTATGGGAAAGCAAGGAGAAATATCTGGTTGGTACAATACTTGAACAACATTTCTCTTCTACACCACATTCTTACCCTTTATCCTTCAGAATTACATGGCAGTGTCTCTGATAAAGTAATTATTTTTACGTATTTGCTGTAATGTGAGTATATTGACATTTCAACGACAATAAAGCTGCATGTGTTTTAAACAATGTGAGATGTGTAGAGCGGGAAACCAGACTGCATTCGATGTGAAACAGAATACCTGAATTAGAGAATAAGAATTTATTCATTTAGTTTAAAAGCAGCCTGCATTCGATGTGAAACAGAATACCTGAATTAGAGAATAAGAATTCATTCATTTAGTTTAAAAGCAGCCTCATCACTACAGTGATTCACCTGTGTTCCTGTGTGTCCTCTGTCAACCACAGATGTCAGAGGAAACTTCATATATCAGCTGAGACTGCGACCACAAAAGGCAGCTGCTCCGGATGACGTTTGTCCAGTGCTGCTGAAGGCCCGTGCGGACCAGCTGGTCGAGCATCTCCAGCGGCTCTTCAGCCTGAGCCTGCAGGCAGGGTGGTCCCGGTCCTGTGGAACCTGCACTCACACCCTGGATCACAGAATACCTGACAGGACGTCCACAGTTCGTCAGGCTGGGGAGCTGGGTCGGCGGAGAGCAGCGCTGGTGCTCTGCATGGGACTGTGCTGGCCCCGTACCTGTTCACCTTGTACACATTGAGTCCTGCCACGTTTTGACGATATGGTTATTGTGGTATGTGTGATGAAGGGACATGCGGCGGAGTACAGCGACCTTGCAGGAGCCTTCAGCAGCTGCTGTGAACACCAAGAACACTAAGGAGATGGTCGTCAGTTTCTGAAGGTCTAAGCCACCTCTGCAGCCTGTCAATATCAGGGGCAAGGACATCAAGGTGGTACAGTCCTACAAATACTTGGGTGTACACCTAAATAGCAAACTTGGCTGGTCTGTGGACACTGATGTGCTTTACAGGAAGGGCCAGAGCAGGCTTTTTCATGAGGAGGCTCAGGTCCTTCGATGTCTTTGGCAAGATGCTGCTCATGTTTTACCATGTTTTAAATGGTAGCGAGTACCATCTTTTATGCTGCATTCTTCTGGGGAGGCAGTGGGACAGAGGGTGGACACCCGAAGGCTGGACAAACTGATCAAGAAAGCTGGGTCAGTGCTGGAGAGGTGCCTGTACTCACTGGGGAGTGTGGTGGAGAGGAGGATTAGAACCAAGATGCTTGACATCATGGACAATGCATACCACCAGCAGCTGCAGCTGGCGGCCCAACACGCTTCAAGGACTGAGTGCCACAGGTCCCCCCACCACCACCACTTCCTCTCCCCTCCTCTGACCCACCCTCCGTCTTTGCGTGCAATCTACAACTGACTTTTATGTTTATTTTTTCTAATATGCACTTAACCCAGTTTTATCATACTAGGCTAACATTTCAGAAAATATAACCATCAACATATATTAACTGCCTGTAGTTTAATGCCATTGTGCAGATTTAAAAAAAAAAATGCTACTTTGGAACTGCCTCAAAATAGCAACAAATCACATATAACAAAAACACTACTATGTCACAATGTCCATGCAGAAAGTATATTACATATGGATAATATTGAAGTAAATATTGGTCTTAGTAGTTTATTAGAAATTCAAAGACCGTCTCATCTGTTATGAAATTAATCATGGGTGTGCCACATGCCTACTGGAAAAAAAAGACAGTCACATTGTCATCACTGTAGTTTGAGAAAGAACACAAAGAGATTTTTTCTTCTTTCCCATTACACATCAGTGACAGAACGAACACCTTAACAAGGGCAAATGTTCCAATTGCTCCATTTTAAAACTGGGTGTTTTCCATGTGAGTGCTACAGTGGCTTGTCTGAACATAAAAGACCATGGCTGAGAGAGCTGTAATGTTTCATTTCCTATTGTTTAGGTAAAGAGTCTGAATTTGTTCCCATCAAGAGGTGAAATCATCAGCCGGGCCGAGCCTGGGGAGTAAAGAGGCTGCCACATGTTCCTCCAGATGACTGTACAGATTCTGGAAACCAGCAGGACACACCCCAACACTAAGAGCACAACTGACAGGACACAAGTAGGAAAAAAAAACATGAGCAAAAGGGACAGACAGCGCCACAATGACTGGTCTTAGTGCTTGTGTTAAACTCACCCATGAACATAGAATTTGGAGTGGGATCTGCTGGGTTAAAATGCTTAAAAATGTTTCCAACAAGCGCCACAATCACCACAGGGTAGACAGTAAGGATGTTGCGCACCCAACGGTCCAGAACCCAGTTCTCCAGAATGAACCTAAACACACACATACAAACAAAATGTAATTGCTCAACCATAAAATGTACTGGGATGGATTGTACAATGCCTTTTTTTCCATGAAATGGTGCTAGTAATGACAAGCTGATACTGGTATCAGTAATTCTGCACCAAAGTGTGAGGAGCTGATGAATTAAGTGAAATTTCTGAAAAATGTTTAAATATTCAGATTCAAGGTGTTACTACAATCACTATTCTCTATTCACGCAGTGCAAAGTGATCTTACTTAAAGCACTGAAGTAGTGGTCTCATTCAACAAATATTAACAAAAATTTTAATCAATTTATTTGAATGCTATGGTGAGGGTGTTGATCTTCTTATGTGTGGTTATCATTTAATTTTGTCCCAACAGAGCTTACCATCCCACTAACTCTGCAAAGAGGAGGCACAGAGATGTAGTTGCTGCTGTGCTCTTGTCCACACCCCACATATGGAGAACCAATGAGAAGTTGATCAGAGAGGCAATGGACGTCCATGTGGAGTATAAGGCCAAACCATTCTGGACCTGAACATATTAACATATATAGGAGCAGAAATTTTGTTTCAAGTAAAATGGGTAATTGTTAAATGGGATTAGGTTTCATTAACGTTATCACAAAAGTAGAAGTAGTAGTAGTAGAAATAGTAGTAGTATAGTTGGTCAGAAATGTCACTAGGGTTAAATTCCGCCCTACCAATATTGTAAGACAAGCCAGGTCTTTGCGATGGTATGTCTTTAACCACATTCCATAGTAATCGGTGGCAAAGCAAGAGAAGAACAAAGCACTGTAGTTGGAAATGGCAATCAGAATTAAAATAACCAGAGCTGTCAGCATCAACCTAAGACAGAGAAAGACAAACAGAGGGGGACCATGAATGCATGTTATTAGCAGAACCTATCATCAGTTTTACTACAAGTGAAGATATCAGATATATAATGGAGATAATTTAACAAATATACTCATGGATATCTTGTGTTTAAAATTCTCTCAAGGTTCAGTTACACAAAATGTTCTCAACAATTACAAGAAAAAACCTTTATAATAATAATAGTCTAATGCATCACAGCAGAATCCAAAATGATGATTACGTAACTAGTCCCATAAAGTTAAGAGAAAAGACTCCAATTTTGTATCAAAGTGAAATTAACTTTTTGAACTATAAAGCAGGTATTGGGCCTATATTAAGCTCAGGGCCTCTATTCCGAATGGTTCACTGACCTGATATAACCAGTTTATCAGAGAAATGCCTGACAGGAGCTGAGATAAACTACACATAAGTGACTTTTTGGTTCTTAAATCACTGGAAAAGTATAAAATGTGGTGAGTAAAATAAGCACTGAAAATGTCCAAATTTTTCTCAGTAAACATATTTCTAAATGTGCTATTGACATTAAACTTTCCCCAGATGTCTAAAACAGTAATCCATGTGTAATCCATCTATTCATCCATCTTCTACCACTTTTCTGTTTCCGGGTCAGGGGCTGCTGAAGCCAATCCCAGCCAACGTTCTGGGCGAGTGGCACCCCCTGGACAGGTCACCAGTCCATCATAGGGCCAACACACAAAAACAAACAACTGCTCACGCTCGCATTCACGCCTACAATCAATCTAGAGCCACCAGTTAAACTAGACATGCATGTCTTTGGACGGTGGGAGGAAACCAGAGTACCCAGAGGAAGCCCACACAGACAACACAAAAATTCTACACAGAAAGGACCAGGAACCAAACCCACAACCTTCTTATTGTGGGGCAACAGCACTAACCACTACGCCAATGTGCTGCCCCAAGTAATCCCTAAATATAAATAAACAAAAATAAATAAGTTCAGACATTAAATTATGTCAAATAGAAAGTCATGTGGATTTCAGGGGAGTGGGGTGCTCTGCTGCTAGAGCGACGCCCACCACTCTTTATGTTTTTTGTTTTTTTTATTTATTGTGCAAGTCTAATAAGCATTGATAGTAATAACAAAGGACAAGAGTCCTGCCTTTGGATGTTGGGAAAGACAGGAAGAGAACTGGATCTGGAGGAAAGGAGTCTAGAGAAGGGATCGAATAAGATCTAGGGGCACGAGGCAGCAGGTTTCCTTTAGCTTCTGGTGATTTAACAACAAAATGACTGAACTTTCTGCTCTGATTCATTATGACTTGGACTACAGAGTCTTCTCTGCAGAATCGAGGCTTTCAAGGGACACTGACATATTCACATTTATTTTCATTTGTTGAACAACTGCAACTACAACAACAACAACTGTCTCAACAGTTCCAATTTCATCTTTATTTTGAGCATTTTCCTTTACAGCTTAAAAGTTAAAAGTACAGCTTGGAGTTTTGAGTGCAATATCTAATGGGTGGGTGTTGTTTGCGAGTTATACCTGGAATAGTTAATTAGGCACTCATTTTTGTAGAGGAGGTCCCACAAATAAAACTGTGTTGTTGAGTGTCCCTGAGTGGATCATATGGGTTTTATAGACCCTTTGTGTAGAATTGGCTGGTTGAACAATTGTTCCTGGTATAGGGCATAGGCAGTGGTTACCTCTGGAGTTACTTTTCCTGGTAGGCATCCTCATTGTCCACTTGTTGGTTTATTATTATACTTTATTTTTGTACATAACTATACTAGACATTAGGTCCTTGGGTACACATCCATGACTGCCTAGGTGGGGAACAGCTTTGCTGGGGCTTGACTGGGTGCAATGGCCCTGCCTAGGCTGCTATAGATTTTCCCTCTGCTTGACAGTGACGCAAGTGTGTGTTTTTCCGAGGTGATAAGATGACTTCATCAACTTGATCAGGAGCACCTGGGCCCAGGGCTGCAGACGGATAAAAGTACCAGTTGCTGCCTGCCAGAGCGCGCTCTTCCACCTCACCAGTGCCAACACCTTTGATTCCTTTGGCTTACACACCTTATACCTGCATTCCTTTAGTTTATTTAGCTTTATTTAAATGAAAATATTTTTCTATTGGCTTTGCGCTGTGACTCTCCCACTTTGTCATCTCCTTTGAGCCAGGTCATGACACTGGCTCACTGGGTTTTGTGTTTGAAACACCCATCGTCCCATGCATGAAGACTAGGGTGGAGAAAAGGAAGTTAGTGTTGATGTGTGTTCCATGAGCAGGACGGAATCTGCATTGCTCCTCTTCAATCTGAGGTTCGACAATTGGCCAGACCCTCCTTTCCAGCACCTTGGAGAAGACTTTCCCAGGGAGATTGAGGAGTGTGATGCTCCGGTAATTGGCACACATCCTCTGGTCCCCCTTTTTAAACAAGGGAACCACCACCCTGGTCTGCCACTCCTTTGGTACTGTTCCAGACTTCCACACAATATTGAAAAGGCATGTCAACCATGACACACCATCAACACCCAGAGCCTTCAACATTTCTAGACGGATCTCATCAATCCCCGGGGTTTTGTCACTGTGGAGTTGTTCAACTACCTCTGACCTCCCAGGAGATTGACACTGATCCTCTATCATCCTGCAGCTCTGCCTCCACCCCCGAGGACGTGCAAGTTAGATTCAGGAGTTCCTCAAAGTGCTCTTTCCACCTTCCGACTACCTTCTCAGTCGAGGTCAACACTGACCCATCCTTGCCATAGATGGCTTTGATGTTCCCCTGCTTTCCCCTCCGGAGATGCCGAACGGTTTTCCAGAAACACCTTGGTGCCTCCCGAAAGTCCTTCTCCATACATTCTCCAAACTCCTCCCACACCTACTGTTTTGCCTCCCTCACCACTGACGCTGCAGCCCTTCAGGCCTGTCGGTACCTTGTAACCGCCTCAGGAATGCCCCGGGCTAACATATCCCAGAAGGCCTCCTTCTTCAGTCGGACGGCTTCCCGGACCACCAGTGTCCACCACGGTGTCTGAGGGTTACCGCCCATTGACGCACCTAAAACCTTGAGGCCACAGCTCCCCACTTCGGCAATAGAAGTTGTGAACATCGACCAATCAGGTTCAATGTCCACCCCACCCCAACCTCCACAGGGTTGCTAGAAAAGCTCCGCCGGAGGTGGGAGTTGAAGGTTTTCAACGAAGGCTTCCTCGAGACATTCCCAGTTCACCCACACTACACGTTTGGGCTTGCCAGGTCTGTCCTGAGTCTTCCCCCGCCACCTAACCCAACTCACCACCAGGTGGGGATCAGTTGACAGCTCCACGCCTCTCTTCACCCAAGTGTCCAACACATGCGGCCTCAGATCAGATGACACGATCACACAATCGATCATTGACCTTCGGCCTCGGGTGCTCTGGTACCAAGTACACTTATGAGCATCCTTATGTGTGAACATGGTGTTCATTATGGACAGTCCATGGCTAGCAAAAAAGTCCAACCACAACCCACCGTTTGGATTCAGATCAGGAAGGCCGTCCCTCCCAATCATGCCCCTCCAACGCGCACGTGGGCAATGATGGAGACACCTGAAGTCCCCCAATAGGACAATGGAGTCCCCTACCAGAGTCTCATACAGGACCCGATTTACGGTCTTCAAGAAGGCTGAATACTCCAAACTGCTGTTTGGTGCATACACACAAACAACAGTCAGGTTCCCCCCCCCCCCCCACAACCCAGAGGAGTAGGGAGGCGACCCTCTTGTCCGCCAGGGAAAACATACTGGCGCCAGCTGGGGGCTTGTGAGTCTGGGTCGTCGAGGCCATCCGCCTTCACTGCCACCCAACAGGCAGTGCACCTGACTCCATCGGTTATACCCGCAGGTGGTTGGCCCACAGGGTGAAGAAAGTGCCACGTTGCTTTTTCAGGCTATGCTCAGCTGGGCTCCGTGGCGTGCCCGACCACCAAGCGCTCACTGACGGGCCCTCCTTCCAGGCCTGGCTCCAGAAGGGGAGCCTGGCCTTCCTCCGGGCAGGGTCACTAGTTTCTCCCCTCGTTGTTCCATGGGATCTTTTTAACCACTCTTTGTTTGACCCCTCAACTGGGACCAATTTGCCTGGGAGACCCTACCAGGGGCACCCCAGACAACACAGCCCCCAGGTTTTCAGGGGCACACAAACCTCCCCAACATGATAAGGTGATGGTTCTCCGGGTGAGGGGGTCTCTGCTGAGGGCCATCCAATCTCTGTATTCCCAAAACGAGAGCTGTGTCCGGGTTCTCGGCAATAAGTCGGACTTGTTTCAGGTGGGGGTTGGCCTCCGCCAGGGCTGCGCTTTGTCACCAATCCTGTTGGTGATTTTCATGGACAGGATATCAAGGCGTAGTCGTCTGTCGACCATCGGTCTGTGACCTCCAGTGCTCACTGGAGAAGTTCGCAGCTGAGTGTGAAGCAGCTGGGATGAGGATCAGCACCTCTAAATTGGAGGCCATGGTTCTTAGCAGGAACTAACCCTAACCCTAACCCTAACCGGTAGCATGCGTACTATGGGCAGGAAATGAGTCCTTAACCCAAGTGAAGGAGTTTAAGTATCTCGGGGTCTTGTTCATGAGTGAGGAGCCTGAAATTGGCCAGAGAAGCAGGGGCAGTGTTGCGTTCTACTGGGTCTGCTCTGATTGCATCGAATCACACAGCATGTGCTGTACCAAGTTTTGATAAAGTTTTGTGACGGGATGAAACGTACCAAAATACAGTTGTTTGCCTTTGTGTGTTGAACCGAACAGGGTGCATTGAACGGTTCAATAAAATATAGAATATTGTTGCATCCCTAGTGTATATTCCTTTAAGGAGCAACGGAGCAACCCTAAATTACATCTTCTCCAGAAGAAGACCTTTATTGGGCTTTGCCTCTCCATGGGGATTTTGCAGGTACCCATGCACAGAGACCACCGGAGGCAGAAGAAGCCACTATTCCAGACCAAGATACCCAACTACATGTCTGGGTGCTGGCGGTAGGCCTAATAATAACTTAATTTATTTATATTTAGCTAACGTTACTACTACTACTAGGTTACTTTTACACAGGTGTGCACAGCTTCATCCTAAAGTTACAGTGCTCTCAATTAGCACAAAAATAAATAAATAAATATAGAAATAGATATACAATGATAACACATGACTGATGGGCAAACAACAAAAAACAAGCTATAATTGCTTAATTGTGGAATAATAATTGCTCTGTGCATTTCCAGATACCTCCACCTGGAGAACAACAAGACAGATGAAGTGGACCACTTTGACAAGCTGTGGAAGGTCAGGTGATACCTGGACCTCTTGGCACGCTGGTTCTATGAGATCTATGAGGTGGATGACAATGCGACAGTAGACGAAAGCATGATCAAGTTCAAAGGGGGGCTGGCCTTCCACCAGTATCTACCTGTGAAACCCACCAGGTGGGGGATCAAAGAATGGATGATGGCAGAGAACTCAACTGGATACTATGCAAACTTCCAGGTCTACACTGGGGCCACAAAAGAGAACCAAGCAAAGAACAAGGGAGAGAAGGGTCCAATCTGGATAAAACGTACTCGGGCGTAGAGGGGAGGGGACATCCAGACCCAGGTTCCTGTGCCTATTTTCCTGGCTGACTATCAGAGGTATATGTAGGGGGTGGACCTACTACATTGTCAAACACAGGTCCAAGCAATTGTGGCCCTGGCTCTTCTTTTTCTTCCTCTCTGTCAGCTGCAACAACGCCTTGATCGTGGCAAGGAGTGCTGGAGCAGCAAAGAATGGCCTGAAGGATTTTGTGGAGAACCTGGCTGGTAAACAGGTCATTGATGTGAGAGCAAGGAGTGCTCCTCAGCGCATCCCCCAACCATCCTCAGGCATACATGACCATGAGAAGGTCTTTTCTCCCAAGAGGAAGAACTGCATTCTGTGTGCAGAGAAGCCTGGCTGTCTTTCTGCAATGGAGTATGGATGCTGGCAGTGCGAAGTGCCTGTGTGCTGCAAGTGTTTCGCCGAACACTGCAGGAGACACTAGATGTCACACGCCCCCCCCCCCCCACACACACACGCACACACAAGTTATCAAGTTATCTGAATCATCTGTTCTTCCTCTCAAACATCAAACATACACATTACACACCATGAACTTGAGACTGAGACTTCTTTGTTCTTATAGTTATCTGAATCACACACACTCTCTCCTCCGTCTTATACTTGTCAGTCATTTTGCAATGTCTACAGATCTCCCATTCACTGTTCTCTCTGTTCCACAGTCACTATACATGTTGTAAGAAATGTGCATATTAGTTATTATTGAACATTTATTCTAAATTGATTTAAGAGTTATTTTAGTTTATTGAATTTCTTAAAATCTAAATTGAATATTATTGCCAAACAAGTAAGCACCAATAAAAGCCACACTCTCAAATGCTTTTTATTTCATGTTTCTATCTGCCCTCAAGCCTGAAAAAATAAGGTTTTAGTAGGCAAGGTCAATTCGTCTTCATTTTTCAGAATATGCTCAAGATTAGGAGTTTTATACAGGCTTTATATTGCCTTTTTTCCAGGATAAGTCAAAATGGGTTAATCGATTTCAGATGGTGTCTTTTCCATGCATTTTAACACCTCCCTTTCTTCATGTGTTCAATGTTTTTCCCCATGTCATTTCACATTGTTATACAGAATTTATCAAATCAAATCAGATTTATTTATATAGTGTCAAATCATGACAAAGTTACATCAAGGCACTTTAAATAAAGAGCAGGTCTACTATAAGTAGGGTTTCTCAAACTTTTTTAGAGCAAGGACCACTTTGTAAAAAAAAAAAAAAAAAATTCAGGACCACCTGCCCACGTTGTCCTCAAAGGGCCAGTAACAATTGAAAGACTGTATAAATGTAACTGCTCATTAACATGTTGTTGAATAATGGTCTCTGCTTTTGTGTACTGTACATGTTTTTTTTTTATGGAAACGTGTTGCCTATAAGACGCACCTTTTTTACTTGAAAATGGGGTGTGTCATACACTGGATATGATGTAAAAGGCTGTTCACACTGTGAATAATAACTTTTTGAAAGACTAAAACTATAAAGCTATTGATGTGAGTAAGAACTATACATGCACTCTAGTGGTGTCAGCAGCTCATTAAAAATAAGTAGGCTATTTACAGACCAAACTGACAGCAGCGGATGTTGAAGAATGCATGTGCAAAAGTGCATAGACTACCAGCTATTGCTTGGCAGTGACACGCAGATCTGAATGATAAAGATTCACTTTGTTGGTTTTCCACTGGATGGATGAGAGGATGATGCTTTGTTTGGGGGTTAGTGAGCAGTGAGCTTGGTGAACCTCCTGCAACTTTCGCGCAATATTTACGCACAGCAACCATTCAGAAGAAGAAGAGTTTTGGGGACTCGACTAATACAATATACATACATATATATACATATATGCAGAGAGATTAAATTGGGCCAGGGCTGTTTAGCATTTTTTCCAATGAGATCAACCAAAAGCAGCAGTCAAGCAGTCAAGACATGCCATCTAAGCTCTTGCAGACCAGGTCAAATAACGTGGCGGCATGTCTTCAGTTTGACACATGTTTTAGATGTTTCAAAAAAAGATAAGAGAACAGAATTTCATCCTCCCATATCAGGATATTTAATCAGTTACATTCGCACATGTTTAAAATGGCAAATAACATGAATGAACTGTCCACCGCCAATGTGTCAGTTTAGGATATGATTTTTATATTTTTTTTGTTTTTACTTCCTTAGCTATGCAACTGACGTAACCACGGTATGTTCATTGCCTACAGACCATGACGCTAACGGTGGGCTTTTAAACACCGCAAATTCAGATAGACTAAAGTTTTATTTATAGGCTACATGAATTACAGGCCTGCATCAACAACAACTGCAACAACTCATCCTTAGCCTTCTAATAATGTTAATTTGGACTCATAATCCATGTATTTTTTAGAAGTCCCCATGCGGACCCCACTTTGAGAGCTACTGATTTAAAAGACACCCAACAGATCACCCCATGAGAGCTGCCTCCTGATTTACTCTTGGAGACTCAAGGAATCACAAGTAAACCTCCATCGAGAGAGCGGAGTGGCCTACTGGGACAGTAACGAACTATGAAATATGATGGAGCTTGGCCATTAAGAGCTTTATATGTTAGAAGTAGGATTTTAAATTCTTAATTTTACCAGCAGCCAATGAAGAGAAGCTAAAAACAGGAGAAATGCAATCCTTTTAATATTTTATATTAATATTTGTGCAGCAGCATTCTGAATCAACTTAAGGCCTTTCAGAAATTTGTTTGGACATCTAGAGAGTAATGAGTTACAGTAGCCCAGCCTAGAAGTTACAAATGCATGGACTAGTTTTTCTGCATCATCCCGAGAGTGGATGTTTCTTATTTACCGAATGTTTCTCAGGTGGAATAAAGCTGCGCTACTGACTTGTTTTAAGGACATGTCCTACTCAAAAGTTAATCAGAGATTTATGTTGTGTTTAGGATTGTGTATAGTATTGCCTCTTATCCAGTCTCAATCTGGAAGGGATGTTCTTTACTATGGCTTGACTTAAGAACAATTACTGAAGGAGTGTAACAATGGCTTAATTTATGGGGGTTTTTATTCATTAAAAAGGGGTAAATAAAAACATGGTCATTATATACAGGTGCAAGTCAAAGCATAAACTAGGTGAAACAGGTGAGCTTGGATATGTAAATGAAATGGCATGATATAACAATGATAATCAAGCGGCTGGTGATTCTTGAGGATTTGTGCAAATTAATGGCAGATTGTTTATCAAAATACAGGGGGGAGTCTGTCTGAGGAAGGAGAGCTCTAAAACAAAATTTTGATTCACTGTTGTCTAATAGCCATGCCTCGCACCACTCAGAACAACCCGCTGGGGAAGCAGATAAATGCCACCTTACTTGGTAGATGACTCAACTGGCCACAAAAAGAGCAGATGTCCTACGAAAGCGGCCGCGTCGAGGTCCTTCGTCGTGGCCTCCCAAGCTAGACTGGTCCTCGGCTGAAATGGCTGTCGGTCTGGTTCGTCCCTCTTCAGCAGCAGTGTTGTCTTTCGTGTGATTGGCTTGGTTATTAAGTTATTATCCGAATTATTCTTCTCCCTCGTTACCATGGCAACTCGAGACGCTGGAGGCTGAATGCTGTGCAGCCAAACTTTTTCCGGTCTCCAGCAGACTGGCTTCAAGTTGGAACTTAGCTCTTGCAGCTTAGCGGCTGACTTCTGAGTTTCTTTTTGTGTTGTGGTTGTTATTGCTTCATCAGGTCTCCTGGGGAAGCTCTCCTCTACAGAACTTCCACAGAATTCTACCAAGACTTCATAAACCCAAACCCTAACCCTAACCCCACGGGTGTGGTCTGGTTGTCAGCACGAATTTGGTCCAATCGAATTTCTCCCTTTAGCTTCAGGGCATAGCAAGGGTGGTGTTTGGATTTGAAGCTACACCTTTCATTCGCCCAGGTTTGAAGTTATATAGAAAACAAAGATAAATGTACTGTTTTGATAAGTACAGTTTTTTCTGCTTGTTGTGGTTACTTCGGTGGACATATCTTATCCTCTAAAATACAATGAAATAGTTATTAGTTAAAAGCGACATCACAGAGCACACAACCAAATAAACTAAGAAATTATCATTTTCATGCACATCTTGAATGGCTTTGGAAAATCAGAAATGTATGACTATGGACAATGTATGAAGTGTCTTTCCTTTCTCTTTCTCAGCTAGTTATGATTGGAATCCAAGTACGTAGGTTACGGTGTTGTGGCAACATGCCATTGGTTCCGGTGATTCGCCATCAGGTGGTGCTGTGACTGCATGATTGGAACAGTTCATTGTCCAGTGTAAATTCTACATTTGCCAAATTAGCTTATAGAAGAACAGTTAAAACTGTTATGAAGTCCTCTTTTTGCAGGGAAATCAGTTTAGTGTTTTTGCAGTCTCTTATTGGATCAGAATATCCTATTTCTCATAATATCAACCCTTGTGTCCTTGTGGGTATGGATGCATTCCAGAGAGGCAATTTACGTCCGTTGCCTGATAATGTTATCAGGTTAACCTGAGTGGAGGCTCGGAGAGGGGGTACCTCTCTGTGGGGTCAGGCAGGCTTATGCTGATTTGTGGCACTGACTGCAATCTATTGTTTTGGGAAAGCAGGGTCTTTAGATGCCAGGTCTAGATAGGGGTCAGGGTTGGCACTTAAGAGAGATCTGAGAAATCTCTGTTGGAGGCAAGTCTCTTTGAAGTTTGAGGGTTGTGGGAGATTGGAACCCCTTTCTTCGGACCTCACAACATTTATTACAGTGGAGCTGGAAGCCAAAGTTATGCCATACAGACTGATTAGATGATCAGGTAGGGTTTTTCTGGGGTGCTTAGGGCCAAGTACAATAACTTCAGTTTTGTTTGAATTTAGAAGTAAAAAGTCATGCAGTTTTTTCTGCCTTCAAGACATGTCTGCAGTCTAGCTATCCGACTAACTTCATTTGGCTTCATTGATAAATACAGCTGAGTACTGTCTGCATAACAGTGAAAATTGATGCTGTGTTTCCTGATAATGTTGCTTAAAGGAAGCAGATAAAGCGCAAAGAGGATTGGTCCAAGTACTGAGCCCTGTGGGACTCCATAACTGGCAATATATAGTGCGTGAGGAGGAGCTGTTGTTAACATGGACAAACTGATGTCTATCTGATAAATAGGATTTGAACCATCTAATGCAATTCCTTGAATCCCAATTTCATGTTCCAGTCTCTGTAGTAAAATGTTATGATCTATGGTGTTGAATGCAGCACTGGGATCTAAGAGGAGAAGTATGGAGTCTGATCCATTGTCTGAAGCCATTAGAATATCATCGGATACTTTAACCAACACTGTTTCTGTGCTGTGTATAACTGCTTTGCAACAGTTTGTTGTTTTTTTTTTTGATGATTTGATTGATGATGATTGATGATTTTTTTTTTGATGATAAAAATGAACAGAAGGTTCGTTATGGGTCTATAAATAGCCAAAACATCTGTATTTATGGATGTCTATGGTTTGATTTCTTTGCGTGTGTGGATTGCATGTATTGATAGCAACATCTGGGGAATATTATTGTCAATAGCACTACATAGAAAAACATTTACTGATAAAAATTGTTGCATGATGGATTTTTCCCTCTGTATGATGCCTTTCATATTCAATTTATAGGTGATAGGCCTGGATTCTGACCTAGACTGAGGTTTACCCATTCGTGACCACGTTTCCCAGCAACATATACAAAAATAGGTTTTATTTTATTTATATATCAATAAAATAGTAATAGTCATATCTTGATTGTCAAATAAACAAATGCTTTATCTACTCTGTGTACCACAAAACTCTTCATACTTCATATTTCCATTTATGATTATGTTACACAATCTAACCTTCAGGACTGTTTGACTAAGTATGCTTTCTTCCCATTTTGAAATTATGAACTACCTTCACTGTACTTCTGTGATACTTGGGTGGGGATAACAACTACAACATCAAAATCTCAACAACAACATCTCCAATGTAACTAATACCCTCTTAGTTATTACTTATTAAAGCCAATATTTTTCTTGAAAGAACATTTCATTATTCAGTAAGAGAGCAAGCAGTATTGTGTATTATTACCCCCACACTAGAACAACATATTAATTTTTTCCTGTGGTGTTATAATTACCTTATGCACCTATGTCTAGTTTTAAAGATAAACATTTTTATGTTTTCTTGTGATTGGTCAGAGGCTTTTCCAGTCCATTTCTTCCTTGTGCTGTCCTCAGCACTCTGCTATCACCCTAAATTGCCTAACACTCAAGCTCATTTCATTTCAGTCATTTTTTGATTCCTTGTATTCTGTGTAAATAACCTAAACTGATTAGAAAAAAAGAGCAGACATACTCTCTGTCCCACAGCACCAGCCATGCCATGTTCATCCCCATACTGGTCAGCCAGCAAAAGTAGAAACCATAGGGCAGTAAGCACTGGGCCCAGGATCTATTAACAGAAAAGAGGTGTCTGTTTCATCTTCTCATCATCGGAGCATGTTTCTCTGACTTCTTTAAGACAGCTTTAATCTACATGAGTAAATATTTGAGCTGAGCTTACCCTCTGAATGCATATGTGGTGATATATATGACCATCAGGGTGAGCCAGGTGTAGATAACACCCCAGATAGAAAAAGTCCAGCCGGCTGGAGTGATGTCTGTCTCATAGTGGGCTGACACATTGCCGGTAGAAAAGTGGAAAGGTCCTGAAAAACAGCCAAAGACATATGAAAACACTAATGTTGTCTAATAAAGCCTGGTACAGAATAACAGCTCCTCATAGAGATGTAAGGTGGAAATTAGGTCAAAGTCTATGCATGGAGGTACTGCCATATTTCAGCACATCCTGCAACATGGGACTAGAGTAAGGAAAACTTAACTATTAGCTGGTTTATATTTTCTGTGGCGCTCTCTCCAAGTGGCCCTTTGGCTACTTCTGACTGTCCTTCTGAATCCCTGGCTAAATCAAAATCAAATGTTTTTATATAGAGCCAATTCATAACAAAGTTACATCAAGAAACTTTATACATCGAGCAAGTCTAGACCAAACTCTTTATGGAGTTGTCAAAGAGACCCAACATATGCCTCCAAAAGCAAGCACTTGGCAACAGTGGCAAGGAAAACCCTCCTTTAAGAGGCAGAAACCTCAGGCAGAACCAGGGTCAGAGAGGGCAGCCATCTGCCTTGACCGCAAACATACAGTGATTGCAACCTGGTAGTTCTAAATGTGCACTAGTAAATATTAGTAGTAGGGGAGAAGACGAGGTTACACTCAGAAGTGAGTTGTAGTTTATAATGATAACTAAAGGTAACTCTTGCAGCAGCAGGTACTGTGCAGGAACAGCACAGATGATTCAGCACATACTGCGGGAAGAAACTAAATTAGAGATATGCAATGTTGGAATGTACATGCATGGGAGCAAGACAGACACAGCCATACAGAGACGGAGAGAAGGAGAGGGAGCGGGGGGGGGGGTGCTGTCCCCCCATAGGCTGTCCTAGAGACTTGTTTTATATTAGGGACAAAGGACATGTCATTCCAGTGGAACTGGAGGCCAAAGTAATGCCATCCCGAGTGGTTAGATGATCAGATGTTGCTTCTCTAAGGTGCTTAGAACCAAGTACAATGACTTCTGAAGTAAAGTAAGACCTGCCTGACGTCTGACTAGCTGATTCGTTTCATTCGGCTTCACTGACAAGTATGAGTGAGTATCATCTGCAAACCAATGAAGATTGATTTAATGCACCTGGATGATCGCCTCAGGCAAGCATATATAGGATGAAAAGGATTGTTCCCTGGACAGAACCCAGTGGAACTCCATGATTAAATAAAGTTTGTGGTGAAGAGTCATTGCTGACTGGAACAAAGTGATATCTTTTTTGGACAAATATGATTTAAACCAACTTGGTGCAGTTCCTTTGATCCCCATTTAATGTTTCAGCCTGTGTAATAGAATAATGTAACAGAATATAATACAATTTATGGTCAATGGTGTGAAATGCAGTTAGAAATCTTTTGAGGGGCTCTTGTGTGGAGCTGGTTCTAGTGGAGATGTTCCTTCTACTTCTGGATAAAAGCCCGATAGTGGTTACTGGAAGATTTAAAAGTTTTGAAACATGCCTGTAACTATTTCCATTGATATGTTGAGCAACAATCAGCTTGTGAAGGTCTCAGGTGAGCTCTTAGCTTTTCCCCATCATCTAAAAGTATCTAGCTAACAGCTTTCAACTAAACACCTTAAGTGTGCTGAGAGCAGCTATTAAAAGGAAATGTGAAAACTCCTCATCTGAGAGAACAGCTCCACTGCTGTGGCTTATGGCAATTATGATGGACAAGCTCACAAAGAACCATTGTGAATGGCTGATGAAAGGCTAGACAGCATCATGAAAATGCTTGCATTACATCTCAAAGTAATAATGATGAAAAAGAAGCACAGAGAAAAAAAACTGAGTACTGGCAGATTACGTGTTGTTCACAAAATTACCGCATTCGTCTGGCATTCATGTTAGACACCACCGCTTCTGGTGTTTTCTGGTGGGTTTGAGCTGCTAATGCATTGCTGTAGTGCTGTCATGATTTCCTTTAACAGGTAACATCAATGTCCCAACTTCGAAAATTCACCAAAAAAGCATACTAGAAACACAGTGAGGGAAGAATATGTCCAAACCAGTCCTTAGCTGGACTGAATTTTGGTGCCACACCTTATCCATGGATGAAGCCAACATGACTTTTCCCCTCTCAAACGGCAGTAATAGGCTGGATAAGGGTTAGCAGGGGCTTTCTTTGTTCAAATGATACCTTTGCTTGAAAGCAGTTAAAATACAAATTTGAACAGTAATTTCTAATAACAGGCTGCTGATGTATAAAGTGTCGTTTTAAATGTATAGCTTCTTTCCAAGCGACTCCATTTTGGATAGCATTAGATGGTTGGTTGAAACCCACCAGAAATTCAACGATCATCTAACAGTTAGTGATATAGGAGGACAAAAATATTATGTGTAAATTGGGCGTTTGAGTTCAACAGATCAAAACAACAGCGGAAGTGATTGCATCGTCTGGAATCAAAACCACATTTTTACTCCAATATATATAAGCATTAACTAACTACATAACTATTGGCGAAACATCGTAACTCACAAATAGTTTAGAGGAGCAGTGGCCTAAAGAGAAAGAGCTGCCAGTCGGACGACATTAACTGACTCTCCTTCCCAGTACCAACACTGTTTATTTCCACTGGAAAGACGCTTAGGAAACTCTCACCATATTTCGCATGTCGATTAAAATGATACAGAAACATTGTCCGAATGATTTCATACAGAACAAATTATCGTTCTCAAAAACATGAGGTTGTCTTACCTTTCCCCGCTCCGGCCAAAGCGTTAACAATTAAAACGGCGATGAAAATCACGGCAGACAAAATAATGACGCAAATTCGGGGAAAACTGTTGTCTCTCATGTTTGAGCAGTCTCTTTGCTCGGGTCTGGTCTGCTTCGAGTTCTGCTTCGAGTTATTCTGCTCGCACTCTGTCAGGGCGGAGAACAACGACTGATGCCTTCACGGGCTCCATGTAAACGGCTCGGGTCATGGAGGAAGTAACAAAGCAGGACACTAACTTCAACCTTTCGTTTAAAATAGCCTACATGTACAAAAAATGTCAGTCATTTAAGGCTGAATGACCTGTTGGAAATCTGTGGAAATACATACACAAAATTTTACATCTTCACTTAATTCACTTATTTGGATCCTTAATTTAATTCCACAGCGAACTCTTGATTTGTGTTATTTTTTTGTGGCAGATTCAGTCAAGAAATGACTGTCATGTATTTGTATATCACTATGCAGTTCAAAAGATTGTGAATTGTTCTTTCTTTGTCTGTCAGAGAAAAGACTGTAGAGCAGATCTTTTAAGTTTTTTCATGTATTTGTCTGCATGGTCCAGAATAAACCCAATAGAGACATCTTGATTTAAATATGGAAATCAGGGAATCCTCTCTCTATTGTGTGTGTGTGTGTGTGTGTGTTATGTACCCCGGACATCAATCAACAGTTAACCTAGTCTTTGGACAGTCGGAGGGAACCAGAGAGATACAGAGAGAACATGCAAACTCCACACAGAAAGGCCCCAGGCCGGGAACTGAACCCACAACCTTCTTATTGTGGGCCGACACCTCTAAACACTATGCTGTCATCCTGCCCCCACCTCAACCTACTCAACCGAAACTTCAATTGCTAGGTGTGAAGATCTTCATTCATTTATGTGACCATTGGATGTATCTCAGTGCCAGTGAAGAGTTTAATCCCCTCATCAAGTGGGTAGGGGGAGGAGTCTGAAGAGCATGTCAAAAGAATAAGAGCAGTGCATGTAGATCAGCCCTCTGTTAATTGATGAAGGCTTTGGAGCATTTAGAGTAATTAGGGACGTGTCTTTGGCAAACGACTGTCATACCGTGGTGAGGTTGTCTCGTCTTGATTTTATTTTGTCTTGTCATTTCCTGTTTTATTTTGACATTTTTAACTCTCCTCTCATTTCAGAACACTTGCCCTTCCTGTGTAGCCTGTGCGTCTCCCTGATTACCATTGTTTCCACCTGTTCCCCATTTCCCCCACTTCTTAAATAGTCTGACTTGCCCTGGTCTTCTGTCAGTGTGTCATTGATTCATGTCCCACACCACCATTATGGCCATGCTACAGTCCTCGTTTCTTTGTGTAAGCTTTTGGTCTTTGAGTACATTTTTGTTTGTAATTTCTATACCTGAGTTAGCCCTTTTTCCCGTAGCCTTTTGTGTTTCCTCTGCATGAGTGACTTTTTGTTTGTAGATTCTTTTGGATAGATTAATGTTCATAGCTTTTGTGTTTTCCTTGTTAAGTGATTTTGATTTCTAGTAACATTTTCATGTAATTTCCTTGATCCTCCGCTTAGTACCGTGAGTGAGTTTCTCTTGTTTTATTAGTCAGGTTTTTCCTCCCTATGGAGTGTGTTTTGTTTTCCCCCTTTTTTCCTCTAGTGTAGCGTTTATACGTCTTTCGGGAGTGTTTTTCTTTTTTTTTTTTTTTTTTTTTCCCCCTCCCTCGCAATTTAGAATTTTTGTGACTTTTTTTTAAGTTAATGTTTCATAGCCCTGTTTTCTTTTTTTTTTTTTTTTTTTTCACTCGGTTCTCAGATCATTGTTGCCAAGAATAAAGTCTGTGTCTTACAAAGCCTTTGCATCTAAGTCCCAGCCTGACGACCCTAATCCCTAAATGGAAGTAATTAATTGATGTGAAAAAGAGGAAATTGTTTTTTTTTTTTTTTTTTTTTTCTTCCCACTGCGATTCTGTTAAAGCCATGCAGTGAAGTGCACTGTACTGGTGAGAGACCAAGGGTTCAGCCTGCCCACATCTTACACATGTGATGGCATGGAGATTGTAGCAACATCCATCTATCAGAGAGAACCTTCTAGAAGATAGGGCAAATAGTAACAGAAGAAACAGGATTAAATCCCCTAAAATCTGAGACACTTGATGCCAATAGTCACTAAAGACCAGCTAAAACTGTTAACTGGATGCTGTGTTTCTCCTTTTGCATATTTTAATTTATATTCTGTTTATATGATTCTTTATACCTGTCTGTTTCAATGTAAATAAGTTTTTGGAAGGGTATGAATTCAATCAGACATTTTCTAATTGAGTTGGAATCTTTGGGGTTTTGTACTATAATTTATTTGTAACATTATGCTCCAAGTTCATTCATTCATCTTCTACGGTTTCTCTTTCCAGGTTGGAGGGGCTGCTGGGGCCAATCCTGCCTCACTCTGGGCAAGGGAGGGTTCTGGTCACCAATCTATCATAGGGCCAACATCCAGTGACAGACAAAGATGAACAACCACTCCCAGTCAGACCTAGAGGAAATTTAGTCATCAATTAACTTAAACATGCATGTTTTTGGATGGGTAGAAGGAAAGCGGGATACTCAGGAGACCCATGCAGGCACGGAGACAATATGCAAACTCCACACAGAAAGGGCCCCGGAACTGAGCCTGCAACCTTCTTATTGTGGAGTACCAGGGCTAACCACTACGCCACCGTGCTGTTCTGCTCCAAATTTAGTTTGTTAAATAACTCTATATGAATAAACATTTGATATAATGCACATTATTTCCATTAGTAATTCATTTTAAACAAAATTTACATTATTTTTGTGAAGAATAAATTTAAGTAACAAGGAGCCACTTGGGAGCCGAAAGACCCACTCTTTTGTGTGAGCCAAGCTGAAAGAGTTGGGTCTTTAAAAAGAGCTGGAATTCTCATCACAAACATACACAGACACCCCCCACCATCCTTCCTGAGGAGATTTTCTAGTTAGTGCCTCGGGGACCTGTACAGAGTCACTAATGTTATCCTGTGTGTTTCTTTCTCTTCTTTATATTATTCCTCTTCTGTCAAAATTTCAACTTTTCATTTGTCTTTTCATTTGCTATATATTTTCCCTTAGAGCAGCTGATCAACTGACATGGCCACACACACTATGACATAGACATGCACTAAAAGATAGATACATATACACGCATATACTCACACCCACACACACACACAAAATATGGTCTATCAGCCTCTGATGGACATGTCCACAATCCATATCTCCCATTTGCCTCAATATCATTTCTCAGGAGAACAGCAGAACGGTTAATTTTTTTACATCACTCTCCTATACGCCATTTTAGGCTCTTGAAATACCATACACTGTTTCAGGAACTTGTTGTAGTAGTCACAGTCTAGTCAGTTTTCTGATAGAACTTACTGTTTTGTTATAAGTCGCCCTAGTTTGGGGCTCATTTTGGCCTCTCTGCATCTGCTCTCAGGCAGTCATCCTAGCAACCCCGCAGCTACTGGTCACAGTTGCATGTGTGAGCAATGACTTAACCACAGACTGCTCTGATATTTAAGCAGCTGATCACACACCCTGATATATACAGACATGTGGACACAGAAAAACAATCAATAACAGATACATATTGTAGCGACTGTTGTCAGTTTTGTGTCACTGCCCCTTTCCAGGAACTTCATTCATGCTTTCCACAGTCCACATCCAGAATCAATGACTCATCCAATCACAACAAACCCCGCCAACCTCGAAACCCCGCACCCGGAAGTTTATAGAGTGGAGTCAGGGACACCGGGAGAAGATAGTCGGCGTGTGTGAGTTTGTGAGAGAAGCCAGTTTACGCTCCCATCTACAATTTTTTGAATTATAAACATTTAATGGGGTCAAATTGACCCCAAGGATTATAAGAGAGTTAAAAGCCTGTGTGGACAGTCAGGAAGTAGCATTTGTGTCAAGAGGTCATAAACAAGATCACAGGACAGGAAAGGGGCTTTTGTGTGATCTCTACCAGATGCTACATGGATAAAACTAAACTCAAGCCAGAGAATAATTGTCAGACTTGTCCAATCCAACTCTTTTCCAACTCAGCTGACTAGTTAGATACAATGGTGACTTGTTGCTTGCTTCTCGTATATATAACCTGGGGGAAAACTGAACATTGAGCATTGTGATGCATGGGTTAGTTCTTTGTCCTACACAATAAGAGTACTTTGTTTGATAAATATTTTTTGTGAAAATGAGCAATATCCTTGTGTATCTTTTGTGGTATCTTTTACTTGATTATCTACCAATACACACCACCAAATTCACACTGAAACTAACTTAACGTTGTGCACAATTTTTTTGAGTGTGTCAATGAAAATCAGGCCTGTATAATTATGTGCACAACATCAAATATAACATAAAGCAATGACTTGTAGTTTTAAAGGCATTTAAATATATGGGTCTCATTCTTTTTAAAGCCACACCACAGCTCTTTTTCAGAGGTTTAGTGGAGTCCAAGTCTCCCAGATATTGTGCACTTACACAGTGGGTCAAATTGTTTGGACTGATCAGTGTAGAGGGTGTAAAGAACGGTAATGTGCTGCCTCATGTTAAAGTCCATCCAATCCAGCAGGTGGCAGCAGGTGGTTGATTAGCAACCGCTGATAAATCCAAGGAAGAAGAAGGAAACGATTAAGCTTTTTTTTTTTTTTTTTTTTTTGAGGCGCTATGGTCTGAATTCAATGCTTGGCTACCGCCAGTGTATGTTACAAGGAGGAGACAGCAAGGAAGCAGCTGATGTAGGACTACTGAGCTGCAGAAATCTGTTGTCCCGAAATCCTGATTTTCTTCGATCACCGCCGATTTTCCCTAAAATGTCCAAAAACACCGTGTCTGACCGCTTCAGGAAAGTGGACGTAGATGAATACGACGAGAATAAATTCGTGGACGAGGAGGACGGAGGAGAGAACCAGTGTGGGCCGGACGAGGCAGAAGTCGATGCTCTGCTCAGACAATATCCTTTCTCAACTTTTGCTGTGCACACTTTATTTTCGTGCTAACTCGACACGGTTCAACACAGCTCATTTGTGCCTGTAGCGTGTGGGCTGGAAAAAAGATATATGGTTGGTTCGTGTTTCCCGGTATATCTTTATATACTTAGGGTTGAAGGTTTGCTTATCTGTCGAGTAATTCTCAACATGTTGCTTCCGGGTGTCAGTGACGGCTGTGGTTTCCCCGCCGCTGTTTGGAGTTCATCGTGACGTCACCATTTGGTTTGTTAACAGCACGTTTAAATGCACAGTAAAGTCAAGCTATGGCCATAGCTCGATAAAACCATCTTGTATTATTTGTCGAAATCATGTCGCCTCAGCGACGATAGGTGGCGATAAGCACTCTTTTGGTTCGTAGGTAAGGAGCCACTACCGATTAACCTATGACGTCACAGACCATAACAGACATGGAAAGAAAATACCGGTGAGCTAACGAGGTAGCCTCTGTATCCTTTGTTTTGTTTTGTTTTGTTTTGTTTGCGTTCTGACACAAACCCCTAGGGCGGATGGGTTCTTTAAGGGGTGCCTCGCCATTGGCTCATTAGTTTTTGAGTGACAGCTCCATAGCTGGAGCAAAATTAATGTATGACTCGGTATAGTTTGTCTTTTTGGCTTTTCTAAGATACTGAATTAAGTGTTATATCCAACAATTTATCGGTATCAGATGTACTAGGTACCAATAAATAACAATTTCTTGACACCAATCCCTGAAATCTGTCCATGACTGCTTTAGGTCCTTCTCTGGTCCCACAATGTTAAATTGTTCTACAAAGAGAAGATGACAGTCAAGATACATTCAGCTTCCAGTGATTCTTGTGATACTTTTTTTTATTGACAAAGGTTATCATCACATGCACTTACATATCTAACTTAACTAGAAAAGAAGGGTTAGTGTTAGTGTGTGTAGGGGTGTAGGTGTGTGGTTAGCTAGCTAGCTATTATTAGCTAGCGTTAATTCAATAAAAACTTTGTAACCAAAACATATAGCAAGACACAGACAACATATATGATCAATACTTACGTGTTAACGATCATGTTTGTGTGTGTTTACATGTTTCCGGGGGCGCCCATAGACTGTATTGTGGTGCCAGAACTTGGTGCGCTGAACAACTTCCGGGGCAATTAGTGAGTGCTCCCTTGCCAACCTGAGAGGTTTGTGTCAGAACCACAAACAAAAAATCAGGGAGCACAAGTGCAAAGCCAGCAGTGAGAAAGAAATAAAGGCAACTGTAAACAAAAGGATATGTAATGAAAAGAGTAAATAAAAGATTGACACTTCACACAATTCTCTTTCAAATTTGTATTTTTGTTTGATATCTTAAAAGTTTTGTTTGAATATTTTGGCTCAAAAGTAATTCCATACTCTCTCAGGATTGGCATACATGAATGAAAATTGATACACATGTATCATGACAAGCTGCACAAAAAAGTCTCCAGGACCCATGCGCTCACTCCAAGGAAGTTGGCCATTTTTAGATTGTTGGCGATTTATAACTCCTCCTACAGTTTTCATTCAAATGATTTCATAGTTGTTCAGTATCATCTCAAGACCATGAAGAATTAAATGAAAATTATCAAAATCTTTTTAATCGCTTGTACTTGCTGGTGGTGCGGCGAGTTTTGAGGCTTTGCCATAAATAAAGGAAATCTTCATAACTCCAGCATACATAGTTCATTCAGGTCTAAATTCACCACACATAATCAGAGTCTGACTTTGAACATGTTCATGTATTAATATTGAGTCAGACTTGGTGTGCCACCTGCTGGACACAGGAAGTTATTCTCAAGGATCAGGCCACATAGATGGACATACTCCTCCAATTTTAATCAAAATTACTTCACATTCGCTGATTATTATCTCAATACTTTGAAAATAAAAAATTAACATCTTTTTTGCCAGTTTTCCTGAGGGTTATGGTGTTCTGCCTATTTCGACGAATAGACATAAGAGAAGAAGTCCACATAACACAAGCATGCATTTTCAAAGCTGTACCAAATTCACCAGATATGGTCAGGGTCCCACCCTGAACACATCTATCTGTTATTACTGAGTGACACGCAGAGCACTATCTACTGGACACAAGATAATAGCTCAATACACAAACATAATCTCCTTTTCACAATATGTACACAGTGTGTTCTCTATATCCTACAGTATAGCATGATGATTTCAGATTAATGGAAGTTCTCTAGCGCCACCAACTGGAAACCTAAAAGGACATCATTGAAATAAGTCTTGCAACATTGCAACATTTAAATTATGAACATGAAAAGTTATCAAATTCTGTCAATACTGTTACATTGGCGGCAATTTCGATGCGTCCCCACATTTTGCACACATAACACTCCCACCCTGAGCACCTCGATGTGTCAGTACTGAGTCACACACAGAGCACCACCTCCTGGACACAAGAAGTTGGCCTAGTAACACAAAGATCACGTTGCGTTCTCATCATCTTGACCTAAGCTTGGTGGATGTTCTCTAATGGTGTATATTGGACACCATCACAGGACTTCATCATAACTCTTGGATGTAGTATCTAATCTGCACTAATTTTTGCAAACATGTTCAGACTCCTGCCCTGAGCATGTCTATATGCCAATACTGAATCATATGTATGTAACAGCCTAACAACATAGTCCTATTTTCACGACATTTACAGGGTGTGTTCTCCATATCCTACACTATGACATGACATGCAATCAGATTGAAGGATATTCTGTGGCATCACATAGTGGCCACTCATTTTGCACACTTGTTCAGACTCCCACTGTGAACAAATCCATGTGTCATTACTGATTTGCAGACATAGTCCTACCCACTGGACACAGGAGGTCAGCCTCATTACAAAGACATCCTCTGAGTTGTATGATATTTACAGGACGTGTTTTCCACATTGTACACTTCCACATGATGTTTTCCCGCTCTGGTTCAGCGTGTGGTGATCGATCAGGTCTGTTGCCCTTTTGTGCAGGATAGGGCTCTTGCTCAAATTTTAGGGTAAAATTGAAACGTAATGGCCACCACTGCAACTACCACATTGTGAGCAAGCCCACATTAGTGCCCACTGGGAAGGAGGGTGTGGCTTAAAGAGCCCTAAGCTCTGACAAAGTGTTTCTGACAGGGCAAATATGGTATTAGATGTACTGAAGGTGAAAACTACAGTCTTTGACTATTTTTCAAAGGGAACATGAATGGTGCGCTTCATACTGTGCTGAAGAATCCTCCAATCAACACCAAGAACCAGAATACCAAGGTACCAGTTTATGCATATCTCAGTAAATTATGCACAAGAAAATTGCAACTCCCTTTATTGAGCTTATTTAAATGTTTCATAAGCAAACTGACTTTAATGTCTTTTTCTTGACTTTCTTGCTTGAACTGATTTTCTAAGATGTTTTATAATGTCCAGGAATGACTCAGTTATTTAATGCAGCAAAGGGGAGGAGCGGAGTTGTTGAGTAGAAGGAAGTTAATAAAATTAACATGTTTATCCTGTCATGTAAAATCAAAAGAATAATAATAATACTATGAAAACAAACAGCAGCAATTAGAACTAACTAATGACTTGTAAGAAATGTTCTCCCAAATGCTCTTAAACAATTATGAACCTGAGCACATCATGGAAGGTTTGAATAACAGTTTTGTTGTCCATGGAGAGCTAAGTCAGGCTCTTGACAATCACCGGTGTGAATGTGTACATATGCCTTTGCATGTCTGCATGTGTGTCTCTGCATGTGTGTAGGAGCGAGCAGAGCTGCTGGTGGTCAAAGTGCTGAATAGTTTTAAGAGCAGTGATATAGAGAAAGCAGTTGCTTCGCTGGACAGAGCAGGAGTGGACCTGTTGATGAAATATATCTACAGAGGCTTTGAGAAACCCTCAGACAACAGCAGCGCTGTACTGCTGCAGTGGCATGAAAAGGTAAATTTAACCCTTGAGTTGATTTTGATTTAGTGTCAACATTCTGCAGAATTTTGGGGAATTACATGAGTAAATCCAGACTAAAGCAAAGAAACATTTAAACCTTTGCTTTTAATGTACTGGTACGTTTCTTTTAATGAAGTAAAATTATTTCATCATACTAGTGTTCTTTGTCATGTTACTTAGTTTCACTTTTAGATCCTTAGATGTTACGGCTGAGATTCTGCTGAGACAATTCTTAATGAGATTAAGAGTAAGCAAAAAAAGCAACAGCATTAACATTTGCATTCTTGCATTACATTTCATGGACATAGTGTAACTGTATTTATTCATCTTCTACCACTTATCCATTTCCGGTTCATGGGGAGTACTGGAGCCAATTTCAGCTCACATTGGGCGAGGGTGGGGTACACCCTGGACAGGTCGCCAGTCCATCGCAGGGCCAATATACAGAGATGAACAACCAGTCACTCTCATACTCAGACCTCTGGACAATTTAGAGTTGCGAGTTAACCTAGACATACATTCTTTGGACGGTGGGAGGAAACTAGAATACTCGGAGGAAACCCACACCGACACGGGGAGAACATGCAAACTCCACACAGAAAGGCCCCAGGCTGGGAACTGAATCTGCAATCTTCTTGTTGTGGGGCAACAGTGCTCATCACTGCGCTGCCCCTATAATATGATGTTGTATTTGTGTTTGACAGACCAGGTTCTAGTATTTATGTGAATAAGATTATCTAACATAACATTTGATGTGTTTCACCCTGTGCTTGCACCTTCAGGCTCTGGCCATAGGAGGGGTGGGCTCTATAGTTAGAGTCCTGACTGCCAGGAAGACTGTCTGATTGCCAGCACCCAACAAAGTATCTGGATGTTGGTCAAGAGTCTGGTCAAAGACAAGTCACTGGGGCTGACTACAGACACTACAGACCCCAAGTCTCTTCTTTCTTCTCTGCTCTTGGATGTTACCCTATTTGTTTTTGGCCCAGCACTAACTTTATTCTTGATTCAGCTCCCTCCCCCTTCTTTCTGCAATCAGTTTTCAGTTACACCTCTTGGATTTAGCTGTGCTAAATCTGACAGGGAGGTGCTGGCATCTCACTGTCTGTTTTGGCAGCTGCATGGGAAGTAGACATCCTTCAGATGCTTTGCTTAGACAAATTCATTGCTCCTTTCAAACTGCTTTACCATTGCAGGCTCACCATTACAGCTAGCTCCTCTCTCCTTCCTCACCTTGAAAATGTGAGTCTTTCAGGTTGAGGAAATGGATTACTCTGCGTTTGACCCAGTGAATGCCGGGTTCTTTTTTCCTTAACATTGTTGGGTCACGGAGTAGTTTTTTTTCTGCTTTGGGAAATTCCACATCGCTTACATTCCTTTCATATCTGAAATAAAGGAAAGAAATGTGTGCTAAATGCCCTCTTAATTAGTTTCAAATGTCTGTGATTGGCCAAACAACAGAAGAGCTGTGGCCTGACTTCTCAGTGCACCTCTACTAAACCTGAATGTCTTTCCGGCTTTAGCATGTTACAACATGAGACTGGTAATCAACTGCAGTAGCTTTCACATCAGTCCTGAAATTTTTATCAATACTTTTGAAAACCTTCTGTAGCTTTAAAAGCTAACAGCAAGGCAGTATTTTAAAAATTAAAAATTTACCCAAAATGCCTTACAGCCAACTTAAAAAGGTGTGTGTAGTTTGGTAAAAGAATAGTCTATATTTTAGTTTTTCAGAATAAGATGCCTCATAACCTCTGAAGATTGATACTGTGTTTTATAGACACTTCTGGCTGGGAAATACTCAAACTATGAGACTCTTTAATGCCTCTAAAATTCTGTATGGCTCTGTTGACATGACAGGAACTAAAGCTGAATGTGAATACATAAAGACACCAAAGCTTAAATTGAGTCCTCTTTTTCCCCCTGCCTTCCAGGTGTTCATAATTTTTATTCAGCTCTATTTTATTTCTTGTAGGACAACTTCAGTTCTACTATGTCAATATAGGAGTGGGACCTAACTATAGTACGCCAAGAGTCCATTACGATGCTCAATAAGTTAAACATTTTATGTCAGTGAGGACACAAGCAGTATGAGTGCATTTTTGTTCGAACTGATTCTGGGTTTTCGTCCTAAAAAGATGCAGTTTGTAGCCTCCATACACACTGACAGCAGTTGAGACTCACCTTTGATCCAATAAACTGTTTATCTCAGAAGTAGAAACTAGGGGAAATCCTTTATCATGAATTTGCCAGTTGGATCAGTTGTTTTATAGAGCAAGTACTCAAAAGAAGTCAAATGTGAAAGTCCAATCTCGACCAAATAATAATAATAAAGAAAAAAACAAACAAACAAACAAACAAAAAAATCTTGTGACATCTGTGCTGATGAAAATAATGACATGCAGCTGAAATAGCTGCCAAAAGTTTAAGCAGCAAGTTTTTCTGCCAGACTAACAGATATTGGTTAGTCTTGGTTAGTCATATCATCGGTATCAGCACATAATTGAGAAGGGGCGATCGTTCTTAGGTTCAGAAATTGAACGTTGTTATGACGAATATGGATTCAGTTGTCCTGAATTAAACTTAATATTGTAAAATCATACCTTATTTTTCACTATTTTGCCATTACGGCCTGTATGTTGTTGTGAAACCCTGGTTTGTTTATTCCATAACTTCTGAGACTATCAGCTGACATACATGTTACACACCGCAATCGTAACATCCTTAAGCCAAAACATGAACAGAACAGCACAGCAACAAGATCATACATGTGAGAGTTCAGCTGTTAATGAAACAAAAAATGATGTCCAGATGCAGCAGCAAGTTGTACTATTGCTTTTTCCATACCTGATGTGAACTGTAAATGACACATTTAGGTGGTTATCCTCAGCAGTAGTGGCAGTGCCGCGTTAACTTTAGCTGACCTCATTGCAGTACTGCCCATCAAACATCACGGGACAATGCACCACATCAGGTTCACCATAAAAGACATTTTAATACCAGGACATTTAAAGCACAAACATATTCAGCTTCACATTCAGTCACTCTAATCCTAAAAATGTGTTCTGGGCTTTCTGTCCTTGCATTAAGTCACACTGCTCCAGTGGAGTAGCAAAAATGTGTGTCATACAAAAACAGAAATATATCCTAATATGTTCTGTGATATAATGTTGGTAATGTCTTCCAGTAAAGACATACAATCATAACCCATTGGTGATGCAACAGAGGGAGTAGTTTTGTTCAAATAGTCGATAAAATGGTCAATACTGCAATAATACAGTCACAAATGCCCTCCCTTCCCATCCCACCTTGCTCCAATTACACAGACTCTCTCCTCACCATGGTACAAAAGACATTTATAAAAGACAAGTAAGCCACAGATATTATAAGACAGTTTGTTTCTATAGGCAACAGATCAACACAACAGCTGTGAAATCCTCCCTCACAATACAGGCCTTCCCGTTCAATGATGTTTTACAAACCTTGCTGATGGAGCAGCTGGATTTCTATCATGGTTACACTGGTGGCACTTTTGTCACCAGAGCTCCAATTCTTGGTTCTTGTTAGTGACTCCATTTGCAAGCAGCAGCTATTCAAACTGTCTCCGTTCTCCGGTTGTATTTGAAAGCCAAAAGAAATGTCAAAAAAGTTCAGGGAACACTGAAAATAGACAAACAAAAACACAGATTTGCCTGATTCCACTTCATCAGCTTTGCATCATTGTGTGTAGATTTTTTATAGATGTGTCTGAGCTACCCCTGGCTTTTCAAAACTATCAAGTTCCTTCCTGTGAAAGCACATTTTGCCTTCTAGTGTTCAAAAATACAGTTTACATTTTTGTCTGATCAATCAAATCAACATTGTATTGGTAGCAATGTGTGCGGAAGCTGAGAAAGTCAGAATAATTTGATTTTCAGAAGCTACTGAAATCTAAAGGAAAAATTGTGGTTGTTTATTCCAATTAAAAACATGCATATGTGACTGAAAAGCTCTGCCTGAACTGTAACAAATCCATTGAATGCATTTCTTTGTTCATTTACATTATTGCCACCCTCAGGTTGGTGGAATAGTGTAGCAGGATTGTATATCGCTTTACATGTGTGTGAGTATGTGCATAAGATAAACAAAACATGAACTCGCAAAAAAACAAAAGAGCAAAACAGATCCATTGTGCTGGTAGAAATCAAAACCCCATGCAGAACCTTTAAGGAGCAATTCAGAAGTTTTCTTTTTGCTACACAGCCAAAATTTGCATTATCAGTTATTTTTTTGTATTTGAGAACTTTACACTACATGAGGTGAAAAAATTATATCTGAACAGCTACTTGTTCTGGGTAGACTGACCACTACAGCGACTACTAAACCTAAGTGGATCAGGCAGGATCATAACTTGTGGATTAGCATCTTGAGTTCAGCAGAGAAAAGGGTGCAATAGCAGGAGGGGTTCTTAATATCTCTGAACACAGTTGTTGGTGAGTAAAGGAATGAAATATCATTCTGAACTTTCAAAGTTTCTTCTGATCTTACAAGTAAACAACCGTTAACTACAGCAGCAAACTAACACATAGTTCATTTGGCCACTATTGATTATAGAAAGTTGAACCTTAAAACAATTACGAAGTAAAACATTTCAGATTTCCTTCTGGCAAACTTCCAGTAAATCACTTCAAAGTTTTATGATTTCAAGAAATACTTTAGTCTTCCCAGATTCAATTATATCTAATTAAAAGTACAGGAAGGAAATTTAACAAAAAGTTGTACCGATTAAATATTTAAATGTTTAAGATTCAGTGGTATTTATATATCAATGTGGAAATTTTTTTCTTTCACATTGAATTTCAAGTAGATTTTTTAGTTTACTCTATCCATCTAAGTTATTATGGCCTGTGTTGGCGTCTATACTCAGGTCTACAGGCATATATATATATATATATATATATATATATATATATATATATATATACTGTTGACATTGACCTGTATACACAGTATTATTTTATGCTGTTTTGTAGATGTCAAGTCAAAATTTCAAGCCTTTCATAAGTTTGACAGAGGGAATTTTTGTACCTATAGCTCAACCATTGGTGTTTGTCTCACAGCCAGATCCTGGACCAAGAACTGGGACCTTTGATAGTTCACACCAATAGTAGATAGTGGTGTGCTGGATTTGTTGGAGAAAATGTGAACTCACTGTTTGCAGTCCATTATCTGTAATTTACCTGCTCGCTGCTGTAATGATCTGCTACCTTCTACTTAAAGAAAGCTAGAAAGACAGAAAGATACAGAGTATATAAAACAATTTTTCTTTTTTTACAAGAGTCCTTTGGAGGGTGTCACTAACCCCCTCTAATCTCCTTCAGACACAAATTCCTCATGTGTATGCAGGTATAGATGAGTCCATCTGCTTACTTCTTCCTGGTGTGTGTGTGTGTGTGTGTGTGTGTGTGTGTGTGTGTGTGCGTGCGCGCTTGTGTCTACTTGTGTTCTTTAGTGGGGGCAAAGTAGAGCTCCATGGGTTTGTTCACCTTCCAGTACTTTTCACTGACCAGCTCCAGAGAGAAGGATCCATTCAGAACCTGTGGACAGAGTTAAACAACTGAAACATGCAGCATTTTTTCCTGCTCTGAGTTGAACTCGTTACCCTCAGTGATGCAATATGTGAACCAATTAATATTGTTTATGTGCCGAAAATTATTTTCCCCTGCCTTTTTACTTCTCAATTGAAGACCATAATCAACAGGACTCTATTTTTATGTTTTATTTATTATTAATTTTTTTAAATACTAGAATTAAGAGGAAACCATATATATATTTTTAAACATGAAACAAACACGAAGCAAAAGACAGTAGATTCTTTTTATCCAAGATGCACTTGGGACTTGGTAAAGCACTAGGATACAATCATCATAATAATGAAACCAGCACCGCACATTTAGTTCTGTTTAAGTCAAGGTCTTATAGCCATTTTTTATTTTCACTTTAAACATTCAAATGAATGTGCAAATGAATAAACAAATGAAACTTATTTAAAATAAATTCACAGCATTTCCAACAGTTTGTGATGTTGATTTTTTTTTATTTTACTTTAGCAAGCAAGCATGACAGCTAGTTCTGCAAAACATATAAAATCATAAGGGGAAATCATTTTTTATTATTCCTTCATTGTAATGTTGTCCCTGTGCATTCTCATAAGCTTCAATTTATTTTATCTTGTTATTGTAATGCACACTGACTGATAAAACAAAACAAAGGGGGAAAAAAAAACAAAAACACCGCACACCATGTAATTTTCTTACTAGGGGAATTATTATATACTATCTGTCAGGTATAAAGCTAAATAACATTGCACTTTAGTATTGTATAAAGCTGTTATCGCTCAGCTTTTTGACAGATACCCCACTTCCCATCATAGGAAAAGCAGCACTGTTCTATCCAACTGACCAGGACATCATTCTTTTACTTTTTTTTTAATTTATTTCAGCATTAAAACCTGTGCTTTTCCTATAGCACCATGTCAACATGTCATCAGTTAAGACTGTCTATTAAAACAACATGCGATGACTGTATTCATAAACAGTAATACAGGTTAGAAACATGATGCTACTGTGAAAGCAGTGCTGTGTTTTGTGTGTCAGTGATCATTGTGTGTGTGTACTCACAGTGAACTGGTTTGCAGCAGTGGGTATGTAGATGGTATACTGCTTCTCTGAAGCTGCCTCCACATTAACAGGACTGGCCTCAGAGTTTCTTCTCAACTCCTCCAGAGCCAATCGGACCGCCAGGTATTTTGACAGGTGATCCACTGTAGCGTTACCAGATGTCTTAATGTAGCGAGGGACAAACTCCACACTGCAGACAAACACACACAATGAAACATATGTAAACAAACAGGTAGGTACAGCTGACGAAAGAAGTGATGTGGTCTGATACTTACGACTGATTTCATACATATTACTGTATACTATTTGGGCACTGTTCCAAATGGAAGAAAGTTTGCTGAAATCAATGGGTTTATGCAAAATACAAAAACCCACTGGAATTACAATGGACAACAGTAAAACAACAAATTTTCTCACAATGTGAAAACTTTCTGAACACCCAGGCAGCCAGACTGAGTTACAGCCAACATTTAACTTGATTAAAGTACCAGGTTAAAGGTCACGAGCATGACACTACCTGTTGTGACCTTCATCTTTCTCCATCAGGGTGGGATGTGGCCTAAATACAAGCTCGATTTCACTTGCACCACCATCAATTGCAGAATCCCCGCCCCCATTCTCAGCAGCGTTATCCATGTCCAAACCGCTGTCATCACTTGTCTTGGTGCGTTTGATACTCGGGCCTGCTTCCTGGAGAAAGAGATGAAGTACATATTTTAGAAAGACTGGAAAGTCAAAAAAAAGTGAGGGAGATGACACAGACCACAGATCAGATTCATGACACACAGAGAGAGAGCGCATCGTGTCATACTCCAAAAGCCACACCAGAGGGGAAAAAAACTGGCAGCACAATTTAAAAAACACTGTCCAGTACTTAACTTAAAACATTATTTCAACATGTCAGATGATCATTTATTATTATGTGGGTCTTTCTCATTGTCCCTTCTCCTTGCCTTCATTTTCATGGACAAATGCTCCCACTGAATGGCTGGAGGTGACATACATCGATATTTACAATTACCTGATCGATTCCCCTGATAAGATAATCATTTAACCTAATAAAAATCAAGTCTTGCATACGTTAGGCTACATCGACACTACTACAGCATCATTTTAAAATACCTTTTTATAGCCAAAAAAAATTTCAAATCTGCCCCACTTTATCCTGTTAAAATGTAGTTGGGTGGACGGACATTAGCCTTGGTAAGATTCAACTCCTACAATTAGCCTTGCCAAATAGACTTCAAAATAATTAATGCACATAGCTGTGTTATCTTTTTATTACCTTTATAAAATATTATATCACTTATGTTACAAAATATTCTTATTGGCATGAGAAGAGTATCCAGTGAGGGATAATTGCTTGTTATATATCTTCCTTTTTGTTAGGAATATACACTCACACAACAATAAGAAATTACAGCCCTTTGGATGCCCATAACTTTTTTGTAAGTGGACAGCTAGCGTCTTTCTGCCTGTATCCACTTCTCTTGTCTTAAAGACAAATATTGTCTATTCAGCAGCTTATAAAAACTTTAATCAGGGTTCTTTACCTTGTTAGTGGTGCATTCTACCACACAGCAACTTTTTCGGCATTTGTTTGTTGTTTGCTTGGCAAACGGAGAGTGACAAGAGACACCTTCACACAATACAAAGCCAATGGAGAGCTATTGATTGTTTTCCCCTCTGGTGTGGGGCGGGGCTTAAATGTGCTCTGTCAATATGGGCAGGTGAAGCACTTAGGCTGTTGGAAACATATAATTTCAAGAATGAATATGCTATGTGTGATTACACACCTGGTTACTGTGGACAGAAGCATTGCTACAGTGGGATGAGTCCCCATTGTCTTCAGCTCCACTCCCGTTCTCCACTGTATGCCTCTTGCCACGCTGCAGTCTGACAGCAACAAAGACAAATTCAGTTGATCAGGGTTTGATCAGAGTTTCATGTTTGCCTCTGCATTATCGGTGTTTGTGTGTTCTGAGAGCACTCTGTTCACCTGGTCATAGCCTGTATCTTCAGCCCCTCTTCTATGCTATGCGACAGAGCTTGCTGGTTGTTGTGTTTGCTGATACGGGCCAACACCCTCTCCTGGTGGGCTTCGTACTCATCTCGGCTGGGATAAATTTTACCTGGAATGGGATAAATGGGTTTAAAACAAATGTCTACAATAATTTTACTGTATTTTGACTTACTCAACTGTCACAAGTTTCACATCATTCTGATTAAGCTGCCTATTTGTGGTTACTTACTTATCAGAGCATCGAAATTTGGGTCTGGGCGCAGTGACCTCTTTGACACCAGCTTCTTACGACAGGTAGGGCACTCTTTATTACTATAAAAACAAAGAGGACGGACAGACATTCATCTATTTCGATCACGTTGCAGGCTGGCACCAATGAGGCAAGGAAAGGTACATGCCAGTACTAGATTGGTTTCTGTCATATTGTCCAGATATGATTAAATCCAACAGGAGGGCTACTTACTTATTTAAGCATGAAGATTATGTACAACTAATGCCATTGCCTAACCTAAATCTAAATGAAAACCCAGAAGATTGGTCTGTTCTGTTAGAAAGTGCTCTAGAGGGAGTACTGACGTTTTATGGCTTTATGTAAAATTTTTCTTTGTTTTAATATACTAAGCTGTTAAAAGAAACAAACAACATAACAATGTAGTCAAATCTGAATGCATTTTAATGCACTGAGTACTGCTAATTTCGCTGGGTTCCACTGCAAAACAGTTTATCATTTTTATGTACCTTCATAAAAATGACAGTAAAAACATTCAGAATCTGAAATGTGTAGGTGCTTCAGACCACGTGTACATATCAGACCCATGGAAAAAATTTGCAAAATTAAGAACGTAATATTACTATAATTCATATGACGTTTGTTCTTTGTTACTACTGGGACAGAGTCCCATCATTTGTACTAAAACTGCTTTATGAGGACACAAGGAAATGCTCACAAGGTTTTCAGCACTATTTCATGTTATACATGAAAAACTGTGAACTTATTCTTTTAACAGTAACTTTCATTATATAGGCAATTTTTATATAAATGATGTAAGCTCCAGTCAATCAACTTTATGCTGACAAATCTGACTTATCCCACAAAATAGCCAACATAACATTTTCCCAGATTGTTATTTGACTTTTAGATCATATACATGCAGATTTTGGCTGATGTAAATTACATTTTGATTAGTGAGGCACTTCACCAATGAAAGTCATGCCACTTATTTGGATGCTGTCTGTTGTGTCCAAATAACATCAAGACTTACTTTGCCTCTACTTGTCTACTTGGGCCAACAACAGACTTACAATACAATAACAATACAAGTCAACTTTTGGCTGTTGACTAAAGCTCAAGTTATCCAATGTTTGTGTTAGGTCAAGACAGTCACTGAGCAGTGACTGGTTGAAACACACAGTTTGTACTGGAAACAAGCACAATGGAACTTATTTTGCAAGCATCCAGTGAAACGTGCACACACACAGCTCAGAAGTTATCATAGCTTTCTTGCTCAACTAGCCCTGACTACATGGCTACCTAACAGGGCTAAGGTTAGACAATGGCATCAGATTTACTTAACTTTAATTTAACTTCAACATAACACATTATTCTTTAAGCTGAAAATAAAAAAAATCATAAGCAGACTAATCCCTTGTGTTTCTCTTGTCTGACTTTGGAGACCAAACCTGACATCTTCCCTTGCCTTTGAGGTAACCATTATTCATGATGAATTGCTCACTTCGTTCCAATACCTAGGTGAGATGACAAGAAGCTAAATACCTCTACATGGACAGGGGTTTCTACACTCACCCAGATCTCAAAGCTGTGATGATACAATCAGCACAGAACCGGTGCAGACATTCTTTTGTTGTCATTGTGTTCTTCAACATGTCCAGACAGATAGGACACATTAATTCACTATGCAAGGACCTGGGCGACACTGCTATCTCCAGTCCATCTGTTATAGCTTCCTGTAAAGGTACGAAACAAAGTGAGATGCTGGTTAATACCCACTCAGACACATCTGTAGAGTGGTACACACCTGATGCAGGATAGTCCACAGTTCTGAGTGATGATTTTAAAATCTCATAACCACAGTAAATCAGGCCCCTCATTTAGGATACTGTACAAGTAAGTATTTTAACTCAGATTGTTATAACATTAACTCATTAACTTTTGCGTTTTATGTATGTGCCTCATATTTTGATTTGTGGTATGTTTGTCCCTCTGAGAAAAGTTTAGCCAAACTTCAAAATGACATGGAATAAATGTGACATTTAAAAATGATTTGTGTTACTACATATGAAATGCATAAAAAAGCCAAAAGTAAACGATTTCAAATTAAACACGTAAGGGAATTGATAGGGTATAATGGTTACCTGTGGAGTTCTCTGTAGCTCATACAGACTGAGTTCCCAGGTTTTACTGAGGGGTTGGACCCCATTGGTCTGAACTGTCTGAGTCATTGCAGCAAAACTGAAAGACACACACAAAAAAAAAAAACATTTTCTGACTTTCTATGATGCTTTGGCCTCTGCAGATTAATTGTATCCTCTGAAATCTATTGTATTTAAGCAGAGAAAGCACTTCATATTTGTCTCACATTTACATAGAACTTCCTCCCTGGAGAACCATCACCTTATCGTGGTGGGGAAGTTTGTGTGTCCCTATGAACTTGGCTGTGTTGTCTGGGGCCTCATGCCCCTGGTAGGGTCTCCCAGGGCAAATTGGTTCCAGGTGAGGGGCCAGACAAAGAGTCGTTCAAAAGATCCCATGGAACAACGAGTGAAGAAAATAGTGACCCTCCCCGGAGGAAGCCTGGGGCCCCCTTCTGTAGCCAGGCCTGGAAGGAGGGCCGTCCGTGAGCGCCTGGTGGTCGGGCACACCATGGAGCCCAGCTGGGCATACCCCAAAAAAGCAACGTGGCACTTTCTTCACCCCGTGGGACCACCACCTGTGGGGATAACCGATAGGGTTGGGTGCGCAGCCAGTTGGTGGCAGTGAAGGCAGACGGCCCTGACGGGGCTCCAACGGGAAGGAGCTGGAGCTTGTGCGGGAGGTGGAGCGCTACCAGTTGGATCTGGTGGGGCTTACTTCTATGCACAGCCTTGGTTCTGGGTTCCTACTCCTGGAAAGGGGTTGGACTCTATTCTTCTCTGGAATATGGGGTGAGGCGCCGGGCGGGTGTGGGGATACTCACAAGCTCCCTGCTGCGTGCCACTATGTTGGAGTTTTCCCTGGTGGACGAGAGGGTCGCCTCCCTATGCCTCAGCGTTGTGGGGGGGGGGACTCTGATTGTTGTTTGTGTGTATGCCCCAAACAGCAGTTTGGAGTATTTTGCGAATTTAAGGGGACTCCTTTAGGGAACTCCATAGTTCTATTGGGGGACTTCAACGCACACGTGGGCAATGATGGAGACAACTGGAGGGGCGTGAATGGGAGGAACGGCCTTCCTGATCTGAACCCAAGCTGTGGTTTGTTGTTGGACTTGTTGTTGGACCCTGTGCTAACCATGGACTGTCCATAATGAACACCATGTTCAAGCATAAGGATGCTCATAAGTGTTCTTGGTACCAGAGGACCCGAGGCCAAAGGTCAATCATCGACTGTGTGATCATGTCATCTGATCTGAGGCCACATGTGTTGGACACTTGGGTGAAGAGAGGGGCGGAGCTGTAAACTGATCCCCACCTGGTGGCGAGTTGGGTTAGGTGGCGGGGGAAGACTCAGGACAAACATGGCAAGCCAAAACATGTAGTGCGGGTGAACTAGGAACGTCTTGAGGAGGCCTCTGTCCAACAGACTTTCAACTCCCACCTCTAGTGGAGCTTTTCTAGCATCCCTGTAGAAGTTGGGGACATTGAACCTGAGTGGTGGATGTTTCTATTCCCGGGGATTGATAAGATCCATCCGGAAATGTTGAAGGCTCTGGGTATTGAAGGACTGTTGTGGTTGACACACCTTTTCAATATTGCGTGGAAGTCTGGAACAGTACCAAAGTAGTGGCAGACTGGGGTAGTGGTTCCCTTGTTTAAAAAGGGGGACCAAAGGATGTGTGCCAATTACCAGGGCATCACACTCCTCAGCCTCCCTGGGAAAGCCTACTCCAAGATTCTGGAAAGGAGGGTCCGGCCGATTGTTCAACCTCAGATTGAAGAGGAGCAATGCGGATTCCGTCCTGGTCGTGGAACAATGGTCCAGATCTTTACTCTTGCACATATCCTGGAGGGGGCCTGGGAGTATGCCTATCCAGTCTACATGTGTTTTGTGGTCTTGGAGAAGGCGTACGACCGGGTTCCCCGGGATATGTTCTGGGTGTTGCTTTGGGTGTATTCCCAAAGCGAGAGCTGTGTCAGAGTTCTCGGCCCTAAGTCAGACTTGTTTCCGGTGGGGGTTGGCCTCCGCCAGGGCTGCACTTGATTTTCATGAACAGGATATCAAGGCATAGTCGTCAGGGAGGAGGGCTGCAGTTCAGGGAGTTGAGGGTTACATCCCTGCTTTTTGCAGATGATGTGGTCCTATTGGCTCCATCGGTCTGTGACCTCCAGTGCTCACTGGACAGGTTCACAGCTGAGTGTGAAGTGGCTGGGATGAGGATCAGCACCTCTAAATCTGAGGCCATGGTTCTTAGCAGGAAATCGGTGGCATGCGTACTCCAGGTAGGAAATGAGTCCTTACCCCAAGTGAAGAAGTTCAAGTATCTTGGGGTAAGATGGAGCATGAGATTGGCCAGAGAATTGGAGCAGCAGCGGCAGTGATGTGTTCGCTCTACTGCACTGTTGTGATGAAGAGGGAGCTGAGCCAGAAGGCAAAGCTCTCTATCTGCTGGTCAGTCTTTGTTCCTACCCTCACTTATGGTCATGAGCGATGGGTCATGACTGAAAGAACAAGATCGTGGGTACAAGCGGCCAAAATGGGTTTCCTCAGGAGGGTGGCTGAATTCTCCCTTAGAGATAGGGTGAGAAGTTCAGCCATCCGGGAGGGACTTGGAGTAGAGTCACTGCTCCTTTGTATGGAAAGGAGCCAGTTGAGGTGGTTCGGGCATCTGATAAGGATGCCACCGGGACACCTGGCATGTCCAGCTGGGAGGAGGCCACGGGGAAGGCCGAGGACCAGGCGGGGAGATTATATCTCCACACTGGCCTGGGAGCGCCTTTGGATCCCCCAGTCAGAGCTGGCCAATGTGGCCAGGGAAAAGGAAGTTTGGGGTCATCTGCTGGAGCTGCTACTTCCGCGACCCGGGCACGAATAAGCAGATGAAGATGATGATGGTGATGATGATGATGATTTAGATCAAACTTGGATTTTTTGTTTTGCTCGGGGATACTTACACTCCTGAATTCTGCCCTAAATACACCTCTCATACTGCACATATTTTTATATAGATAAATTTTTTGCCCTCATCCAGACTGTATAGCAGTTCACACAGCAAATACATTTCAAGCTAATTATAAGTGCCTAATAACTATATAAGAGATTTAGATAAATTGAAATTCCATAAACGCTTTTTTTTCTCTTTTAGAACCAAATTTATAGAGACAGAGATCACACCCTGTTCTTGTTATTTTACAGATGGACACTTCTTATACTGGCAGACAAGAAAAAAGATTACAAGAAACGTCTCTAAGGCCACTCACACATTTTTTTCACACATTTTCAAGGTTACAGTAAGCACCTATTGATGCCATCATTCTACCAACTTGAAGGCATTTCAGATGATATCTAAAAATTATGAAAATACCAAATATGACAAGTACTGAAATTACATTAAATTTTGTATTATAAATGTTGTAGAGGTTGGAAGTCCAATTAGAAAATCTAAACCTAAAAAAAAAATGCTCCTGACAATTTTACATTATCATTCTGGCAGTGAAATACCTGCAATAGGATATTTATCATTCCCCAGAAGTCGGTCATGGTTTTCTTAAGTTCTTGACCAAAGTCTTTTGTTCATTGAGAGTTCATAAAATTATCTTTGCCTCCCGACCTCACAGCTTTTATTCATCAGCTAAAATATCTTTGAGCCAACCAGCGGTTACCTCTTATCCTGGACACTGGTGGGCCCCTAAAGAAGAACCGCATGATCATGAATGAAGACATGTGGGACATATATTTGCTCTCAGGCTGCCTTGATTCATGACCATACTGCCAAACACGTGACACACACAGAGAGGACAGTGGGGGTGGTCTACATTAAACCTGTGCTGTTCAATGCAAACCACATCATCTTAAAAATGTACGAAACAAGCAAACAAAAAACACGAACAGAAGCATTTTATTAATTAACATACATCTCCAGCGTCTTCTACAGAACTTCTGTGTCTCTGTGCCGGATTCATTAATTCGTGTCAGTAAACAAAACCCAGTGTCTCACGACTCTTGTCGTGAGATACTCCGGTTGGTGTCTTTCAGCTTTCACCTTCTGGCTCAAAACAATGACCACAACCGATTGAGAGCCAACCAAGCCCAGTTTATAGACAGAGCCCAGCACATATTTCATGAGATATCTGTGCTGCTCAGCTAATGCGACTAGCTTCCACAGAGGACAGCTATTTTACGTAACAAAATACGATAAAGAAATAGCATATCTGAAGTCCTCAGTGGACAAATAACACACAGGCACGGGGAGCAAAACGCTCTTGTCAATTTAAACTGTTAAGTTGATGATAAAATGAACTAACGTGTGATAGCTAGGGAATCGTGAATGTAATGTGTCGCTGTGACAGAGGGAAAAACAACAACAGAGAAAAGAGCCCCGACGCATCAGTCTTGGGGAAAGAGCTGACGCCTTTTTCTACCAAATTCCAACATTAATGCAGTTGAAAAAGTCAGTAACACACGAACACATAGGCAACATATCCCAAAATCTTACAATAAAATGATTGTTTATTTACTTACGTTTTCAGTTGTAGATATCAACCGATCCAGGCAGCGAGTTCAGACGAAGGCAATATGGCGGATGCAGATGAAGCGATGCAGTCTGGGAAATTGAGGCGCTATGGCAAAGGTGCCACGGAGCCCCAAATCAAACAGGGATGGAGGATCACGGTAAATTGAGAACAACTGGCACCGTATCTCTTTACAGATTAATTGCCATACAACATAACGTTCAAAATTATATATTTGGATAAGGACAGTTTTATTTCTGCCCCACATTGGATCTAGTCAGGTAATGGAGCACAGTGCATACTAATGAACAAATTCAGTGGCATGCACAAATTGAGTACATTTCAGAACTACAAACATTAAATCACCAATTAGTTTACACTGAATAATGTTAATCAAGCGTTAGCATAGAGAAGAGGGAATCAAGTCTTTTTTGTTTGCAGTTAGGTCCGTGCTTCTTTTCCACTTTGTCGATTTGTTTGCCTCGGAATCACTTTAAATTAATTCATCCTCTCGTATTCACTTCATCCAGCGTCTAGCGGAATGGAGTTTTACAGTGATACCACTAGATGACAGAACCTTATCTTTGCTTGTTAAAACTAGAAGGTAGCTTTAAGTAGCCTATACATTTCATTTGCAGGTCATCATATTTTCTTATGAACGGCAGTGGATGTATAATACACATTGACTAATCAAATGACTTCAGTACATTTCATTGGGAAGCAGATCTTCTCCCTGTATAAATGGAATGTTGCAAATATTATTATGTATTCAACATTCAAACACAAATACACAATGGGATGAATTTGAATATTGCTGTTTGATTACCTCACAGTTTAAGTGATTGCCCACAAACTGAGGGAGCAAGAGAAAAGGTAATTATAGATTGATGTTTTCAAGAAATGCAGGGTTAGGGTTAGTGAGTAGATTTATTCATACCAATCAAATTACACACTGGTTATTTCCCCTACACATTTTCCCGAGAAAAAGGTAGAAAGAAAAACAGACAGCAGCAGGATCACACTGGTCAAACAAACATGTGTGGTTGTGCATTGCATACGTTAGTGAAGCCATTACTTTATTACAAGTCCTTTTGTCCTTTTATTTTATTTTCACAAAAGAAGTTGATGAACTGGCTAAACTTGGATTAGGTAAATGGGAGATCGAACCACATAAGTATTTAGTTTTATTTACTTATTTACTTTATTTACTTTTATTTACATCTTATGTAGCTTCTTGCAAAGAAAACTATGGAATGAGCTGCTTTGAATTTTTGTTAGCTTGAGCCTGTCTGGTCCCATTTGTTATACAGTCTCTATTTTACGTTTTTAGATTTTTTCTGATGTTTACATCTCATTTAAAGGAAAACCTGTCATGAGTCCACAGAGGCCGGACACACAGACTCAAGGATTGTATGCAGACTAGTTGTGTCAGAGCTGGAGGCTGAGGCTCCAGTTGGACCAGAGGAGGGATAGAGGTCTGAGGTGAAGGAGGACAACCAGAAGAGTCTATGAACGAACAGCAGTAAAATTTTCATTCTTCACTTGGTAAAAGCCACAGACAGCCATGTCTACACCTCTGACCCTCAACAGTGGCTTTCAGTCAGGTTTCTCATCCTCCAGGTCTGAAGGCTCCAAGACGAGGTTGGCATATTGGGCGAGTACAGTTTCAGTTCAGCCTTTTCCACAGCTGATCTGTAGTGATGAGTTCCAGTAATCTCACTGTTTTTTTTTTTTTTTTGTTTTTTTTTATTCAGTCTGGTAAAAGTTCCTGTGTTGCCTTGTATTGCTTTCATCTTCAGTCCTTTGGCACATTGGTATAACATGGTGAGAAATGAAACTTTAACAGCTGCTCATTCATAAACAGACAGTATATGTTCATTACATCACGTTTACTTGTACTGACTTCTATCCCTCCAGTGTCTCCTCTGGTCGTCGTCCTTCACCTCACCTCCACTTTATACACCCCTACTCTGGTCCAACTGCAGCCTCTGCCGCCAGCTCTGACACAACCACAACCAGTCTGACTCTTTGTTTACCTTGTCTGTATTCACTGTGTATTCATCATCATGTACATAAGCCAAACACATTGGCTGTTATGTATGATTTGGTCAAATGTGTTGAATTATATGCCCCATGAATGCTGATAGAAACCCATACATTAAGAGTTTTATTCAACATTTAAACCTCATTCACGCTAGATGTTTTCCACTCTTTCTACTCATGCACCTTCAGCTGCTTTTTCATCCAAATTAAAGGCAGCATTTCATTTTAGCATTAATCCTTCCAAAATTCACATGCTGTTTCTATAGTAATTGCCTTTTCTAGTGTCATACACATGTAGAATCATATGTATATAATTTTATTAAACTATAATTATTTATTATTAAACGCCTGAGCTTTATTTTATACTTTGGCTATTTTAAAGTGGCAGATCTACAAGCTCACAGCATGTCAAATCTGCAGTAACTAGTAGCTAATGTTGTCTAAATGTAGTGGAGTGAAAAAGGTCATTTGCTTTGAGATGTTGTGGAGCATAAGTTAAAACTTGGAAATGTAAGTGAAGTAAAGGTACCTCAAACTTGTACTTAAGTGTAGTACTATACTAAATGTACTTGGTAACTTTCAACCAGAAGTTAAGGTAAGGCATAGATTGTTTTTATTAATTTCCAAACAATTAGAAGACATTACAGTCATACAGTATTCCTATGACTCACCCAACCCCCCACCACAAAAAAAAATTGGGCAATAAAACAACACAACACCAACAGTGCTGTTAGCTGCTGGCAATGTCTGTGGACTGGCACCAACAAATCTAGCACACCTGGCATTAGCTCCATCAGCTGCTGCAGCACCGCCCATACCGCCTTATTTTAACAGAAAATATTACTTAAAGCTGTTGAAACTAAAAATGTCTTTCTGTTCTGGATAATACTGTATATTACAGTATTACAGTATGGAACCTGCATGCAGTCTCTGTGATGTTAGTGTTTTTGCATTTTTACTGTTCAGGCACCATTCATAACACAGTGCATGATTGAATTAATTCAAATAGGAATTATGTACTGTACTGTATATGCAACCAATGAAATTTGCCTCTGGGCTTGGACTATACCTGAGTTTGCAAAATCCTGACAATTGCAGTACAACAAGCCTGATATTTCATCTTTAGATCACAAATGCTATGGATTGCATTGTGCACAGATAACAGTTGTTGCTGAGTGAGGAGGAGTTGAGGTGGCTCCTCACGTACAGCTGGCAACTCTTCCTCATCAAGTGTAGGCAGTGTTTGAATTCCATACTGTGCTAGGAGGGCATCATTATTTTGGTTGCTGTAGGGATTTTCCCCAAACACATTGTTGACCCGTGTGCTGATTGTTGCGATGTTTTTGAGCACACACTGGAACATGGAGGTTCCAGGCCTGTACAAAGTGCCCTCAGTCTCAGTATGTGGACATCATTATCTGGGTTTGGAACCTCTGAATCCTCAGAGTCAAACGTAAGGTAAACACATACAAAAATACATCATGCCAAAGGCATTCAATTCTCTTATTGTGGACTGATTCTCTGGTTATGAAACCTCTGTGTTTAAGTCCTTGAACTAGATGCATGAATAAAGACACAAGGACGTTTTCACCACCGTAGTCAGATCTGACTCTTTGACAGCAGGGCTTAGAGGCATGTTGCTTTCAAAAACTGAGAAAGCACTGTTGTGGCACAATTGTCTGTGCTGCAGTTGAGGTAAGTAATCAGACGGGAGTATCCATTGATTGCAGCTTGAATCATAAAGCCCCATCTATAAAGGTTGATAAACAAATAAAATTATTACTTGAAAATGATAATACTATTGACAATAGTCTTGAAACAATATAGCTGTAAACCCAAGGTTTTCACTTGCTGGAGTTCTTTTCAAAATATAAAAAAGTAAAATAAGTCTGGTAATAATACCCTTATGAGATGCATGTTCCCATCAATGTGCCACAAACTGTTGGGGTAAGGTACATGATAAACATGTCTTGCAACAGTCCAGCTCCATCTCCTTGCAGCAGCAGTAGGATTCAACTGTGTCAACATCTCACGTACCTTGGACCGTGTAACAAGCACACACTGTGTGCGCAACAGGGCTCTTATCATCTGAAATTGCCATGATATTCACAAAACAATGGCACATAAATGTGAATTAAACATAGTCTTAAGATAAAGACCACCAATTATCTCATTTCCAGAATTAGGATATTGACTCTGAAGTTGCCTCACATGTTGTTCTAGTTCACCATCATCTATTGCAGACCGCATACTTCTAACAAGTATACCCAGTGACTTTGACGTCTTGTACACAAAATGACAAGGAGCACCCCAGTATTTCAGCAGTTTTTGCAATAGTATGACCTTGTTTCAGTAAAAATTCAATGTGTTCTCTGGTAACATTAATGGCTGGTCGACCTCTTCTCCCTACAAAAAGAAAAAGCCAACTAAGTTTAAGTCTAAGCAATGAATCGACCAGTCGGCTACCCTGGTAAAGGAGAGACTTATTGCTGTGACCAGTGGTGCATGACCAATACATTTAATGATCACTTAAATAAGCACATGGACACATACAGTAAATTAATAAATATAAACAATTATTGATAAACATAACTCATTTGAATCAGGACATAAGTTCTTCTTGAACATGATGCCACAGGGACAGGCTTTTTATTTCTGGGTTACTAGCCTTCCAGTTAGGCAAAAGATCTCTTTATCACTGTAATGTGACTTCTAAGCCTTGACTTCTTTATACTTACTACTCTTGCCTCCCACTCTTAAATTTAATAAGAATGGGGAGCAATGGAGGCAACTTTTTTTTTTTTTAAGGCATCTTACCTTTATTCGATAGGACACTGAAGAGAGAGAGAGAGTACATGCAGTAAAGGTCCAGCCTGCAGGGCTGAGCAATGGTTCCCATGTGGTGCAACCCAACCACTCGTTTTTTTTTCTTTATTTACAAATGTAAAAAATCCCCAGCAATTCGGTTATCCGGTTCACCCATGCAACTTTTGTTTTTATTTTCCCAACCAATCAGATGCAGCCTGACCAGTGCACTTGCAAAAATATCGGTAGGAAACACAGCTATTGCCTCTATATGCCCCCACAACACCGACAGGCTATCTGGAAATTATATTTAACATTAACATAGCGAACAAATCACACCATCAAAGTTTATCATCGAGACATGCATTGTATGCATTTAAAGGTTCAATAATTGACCCCCCGTGTAATTCCAAGAAAAACTACATACTTCTTCATACAACAGCGTTAACGTTCATGCAGATGATAATCTATGAATGTAGTGGTAATCTGACTCACCTGAACTAAAGCGTCTATTAGAGTTTTCGGTTCAGCCAAATTGCTTTTAAGTTGTGATTGCAAATGTTCAATTCTCTTGAGATTTATTTCATTGCTTTCAATAGACCGGCGTTCTCTCTCTGCACAAATCTCCTGTTTGAAGACTCGTTCAATTTCATGGCATTTCCTTGTGGTTTTTTCGATTACAGCCAACGCCATGACCACTTCTTTCGTCTTCTATTGAGGAAATAAGGAAATGAACCAACTTTCTTCTTTGATTTAGGCAGGGATAGGAAATTTCGTATTTCTGGATATCTAAAATAGAGAGTTACAGATATAGTGAATGAAAATTCCAGCTATTCAAAATGTAATTACGACAAGTCACGAAGGCGTTGTTGATATCGACAATATTAATTCCAGAGTGTCAAACTTACCGGGGGGCCAGAGGAATAAGGGTGGAGGCAGAGGGATGAATGGGGTAAGAGGGGGAAGAGGCAAGGAGGACGCAGAAGGCAGGTGGAGGACAAAGGAAGGGGAGGCAGGAGGAGGAAGGGTGGAAGAAGTGGAAGGAAGGAAGAGGAGGAAGGCAGAAAGGGGAAGAAGGAAGATGGTGAAGGAAGATGGTGGAGGAAGGGGACAGGAGGGAGGGACAGGAGGAGAGTGGCAGGCCCGGGAAGGAGGCAGGACGAGTGCAGTTTGGAACGGGGACGCAGCACTATCTCTCCGTGTCATGAATGAACCATGTTCGGGAACGGAGGGTTAGCTCTCCAGGTCTGCTCCTTTCTCTTTCTACACCTCCCGGTTCTCCTGCTAACGAACAACTGGCCCAATAAGGTAAAGAGCGACCGACTAGCCGTCTGTTGCACTCACTGGCTGTTTTGACTCACTGTGCTGTTTTTTGATGGGGGCTCTGTAACTTAGTCCAGTGGATAATAGTTACTCCTCAATTCTCCCACTCTGACTCTGCTTTACTGATAATCACTATATAGTCACTATCTGCTTTTCCTCTCGAGTTAAGGATTGTAGCCAAAAACGATGAAGCCAGCGAAGTTAATATCTAAGTTGGACGTTGCTCTCCAAAAATGGTGGAAGTAATGTCCATGTGTATGGGAAGGGAAGCTAAGTGTTAACAAATTCGGAAACATGTCTGTTCCGTGAGGCGAAGCTCAGAGAGTTGGTGCTTTTTGAATAAACTCTAGTCGTATGCTTGATTGAATGATTGGGTTACATATGTTTGCGTTAAATAGTGTTTTCCCTTAAGTGCTGTAACGTTGAAGAAGAGCAAAACACACCAAATTTTAGTCACTGGTGAATGGTTGTTTCATTCAATCTGCGTTCCTCCATTAAACTAAAACAGTAGCTTTAAAGTACTTGACAGTAGACACAGAGGCAATTTATAGCTGACCCCTGGGGAATTTTGCATTTTTCAGGTTTGGCCCCATTACCCCCCATTTTAATTGCATTTACCTTTGCCAACTATCTCAAACACCACTGTCAACTACTCTAACCTCTCACCAACTGCACCAGTGAAAGCGGGGTGGGGATACAGACCCTGGTTCGGGTAGGGGGCATGAAAGTATAGAGGGTGCAGGAGGTGGAGGCAGTACAAGCTACGCTAGCAGATTCAGCAACTAACCTCATCTAAATAATCCTAGTAAAATCAACACACCAACACAGGCCAACTCACCTGGACAAGCTACGCTAGCAGATTCAGCAACTAACCTCATCTAAACACTCCTATATTCAAGTAAAATCAACACACCAACACAGGCCTAGACTAACCGCATGGTGGCAAAGAGGCTCAAACAATTTCAATAAATTCCTGTTTTACACGCTACATGCTCTGGGCTAGCAGGTCCACATACTCTGCAAGATCTAAAATGTCTTTAAACAATGTTGAGTTCCCAAAGTGAACTCGCACATTTCTTTTGATGAAGGATATTCGGAGACGTCCAAATAAATTTAATATATTTTATTTGAACACTATCAGTAAATGAAATATACTATAAAAAAGAGATCGTTTACAGAGCTCTGGACCAGACTATGTTTCCCTGACCAGCAGACAACTCCAGCATCAGTTCACGAAGGCTGATGCTTTATCTTTCCCTGTCCAACTTTTGTTATGGTTACGCAAAGGAAATGACATATGTGGGTGTGACTTCTTCGGGTTGCACACTTCCTCTTCGCATTATCTGGCTCCATTCCCGCGATCATCCCCTAGTGGCTGTTGCTGGTCCCTGTTTTCTGTGCAAGAAAAAGGAGAACAGACACAAACCACAAAGTCAATAACCCCAGTGTATCTCCTTGATTCAGAAATAAAAAGACCATTATTATAATATAATGTATATAGATATGTCATATAAAACATATAAAAGACATAAAATTAGATATTAAACAATATGTAATCCATTAGGTTAAAACAGCATGATTATCAACCGTACAAAAGTATGTAAATAGCATAAGGTCAGACATCCCAACACCAACTCCCAAGAAAGCTGAAGTGCACTGTCCCTAGCTGCAATGTTTTGAAAGACTTCCAAACTTCACCAGAGCAATCATCCAGATTTGCATTAGCCCGCCCACTGACTTTGATGGGTGTGTTTGTCAGATAAAATGAATTCATGAAGCACTGCAACAGGACCATTAAATAATTAATTAAATAATGAAATAATTATATATATTTTTCACATTAAATGAACTGACATTTTAATAAATTAATGACACATAGAAGTAATTATTTAAAGATGTATTCATATATTTCATTCTGTCCCATTTGATCCTCCATAGTCCATGAGGTAGTTTGAAAATTGGAATAGGATGCAAGGCTGTAATATAACACTTAACTGTGTGAGGTCAGTATAACAATTATGTTGCCTAGACTACATTATTTTTTGTTACTTACTTAAATGCAGCATATAAATGCAAAAGCGCAATGGACCTAGGATCAGTCCTTGAGGAATATATGGCAAATAGATTACATTAGGGAAGATATTTTAAAATACTCCCAATACAGCAAAACTTTTCATGGTATTACTTATTTACATTAATTCACTGGCAGCTGCTTTGCCTGCTAAGAGCTATGATTTATACAGTTTCTTATTGCATTTTAGATTTACAGTTTCATAATAGAAAACTTGTGATGTTCTTAACTGAATTCTAGTAAATTTATAACACTATACTGTTTAGTTTTGTCAGTAAACTGTAATATATTTACAGTATGGTGCTGCATTTAAGTTGTTGTGTTTAGTTGTGTTTTTCGAGACGGACTGATGTGTTTTTTTCAGGACTGATACTGATTATTAGTAGTCAAGGAGGCTGATAATTGATATTTGAAGCCGATATTCATTTGCAGTAAAAGGGAAAATAATTGGTGCAAAAACTTTGAATAACGCAAACTCAAACACTTAACTTCATTTAAATGCATTTAAACATATGGTTATTCAATATCTTATTAGATTAGCAACGTGTTAAGTTGAGAGTTAGTTAAAAGTTAAGGATTTTTTTTTTAAATCTTAAGCATTTTCCAGCAAGAAATCAAGAGAAAAGCACATATTTAGTAGTTTGTGAAGTGATTTCAGCAATTGAGTTACATTTTGACAAAAAGTGAAAATCTCACTCTACATGCTGAATTATGTGTGGACTACTGTGAAAATTAAGCATTTTCCAGCAAGAAATCAACAGAAAAGCACGTATTTAGTAGTTTGTGAAGTGATTTTAGTACTTGAGTTACATTTTGTTGAAATGTGAAAATGTCACTCTACATGCTGAATTATGTGTGGACTACTGTGAAAATGTGAAAATTAAGCAGTTTCCAGCAAGAAATCAACAGAAAAGCACATATTTAGTAGTTTGTGAAGTGATTTTAGTACTTGAGTTACATTTTGACAAAAAGTGAAATTCTCACTCTACATGCTGAATTATTTGTGGACTACTGTTAAAATGTGAAAATTAAGCAGTTTCCAGCAAGAAATCAACAGAAAAGCACATATTTAGTAGTTTGTGAAGTGATTTCAGCAATTGAGTTACATTTTGACAAAAAGTGAAAATCTCACTCTACATGCTGAATTATGTGTGGACTACTGTGAAAATGTGAAAATTAAGCATTTTCCAGCAAGAAATCAACAGAAAAGCACGTATTTAGTAGTTTGTGAAGTGATTTCAGCAATTGAGTTACATTTTGTTGAAATGTGAAATTGTCATTTTACATGCTGAATTATGTGTGGACTACTGTGAAAATGTGAAAATTAAGCATTTTCCAGCAAGAAATCAACAGAAAAGCACATATTTAGTAGTTTGTGAAGTGATTTCAGCAATTGAGTTACATTTTGTTGAAATGTGAAAATCTCACTCTACATGCTGAATTATGTGTGGACTACTGTGAAAAACACTAAATTAAGCAGTTTCCAGCAAGAAATCAACAGAAAAGCACGTATTTAGTAGTTTGTGAAGTGATTTCAGCAATTGAGTTACATTTTGTTGAAATGTGAAAATGTCACTCTACATGCTGAATTATGTGTGGACTACTGTGAAAATGTGAAATTTAAGCATTTTCCAGCAAGAAATCAACAGAAAAGCACATATTTAGTAGTTTGTGAAGTGATTTTAGTACTTGAGTTACATTTTGACAAAAAGTGAAAATCTCACTCTACATGCTGAATTATGTGTGGACTACTGTGAAAATGTGAAAATTAAGCATTTTCCAGCAAGAAATCAAGAGAAAAGCACATATTTAGTAGTTTGTGAAGTGATTTCAGCAATTGAGTTACATTTTGTTGAAATGTGAAAATCTCACTCTACATGCTGAATTATGTGTGGACTACTGTGAAAAACACAAAATTAAGCATTTTCCAGCAAGAAATCAACAGAAAAGCACGTATTTAGTAGTTTGTGAAGTGATTTTAGTACTTGAGTTACATTTTGTTGAAATGTGAAAATCTCACTCTACATGCTGAATTATGTGTGGACTACTGTGAAAAACACTAAATTAAGCATTTTCCAGCAAGAAATCAACAGAAAAGCACGTATTTAGTAGTTTGTGAAGTGATTTCAGCAATTGAGTTACATTTTTTTGAAATGTGAAAATCTCACTCTACATGCTGAATTATGTGTGGACTACTGTGAAAATGTGAAAATTAAACAATAGGCATCTTTGTTTTAAAATTCGAACAAAAAGTGCAGGGAGCTCCCAGGCTCAGCAGCATGTCTTACAAAGTTGAATGAAAACACTCGGAAAACAAATTTTTTTTGACATCATGCGCCACTGAGCAACGTCCGTAGGAATGAACGGGTCCCCCCTCAGACACTGAATCCAGTTCTCTTTATACATTCATGTTCGAAAGATATATGTGCTCTCCTGACCTTCTCCATTCGACAAAACCTTACCCATGCTACCCGTGCCGTGGCTCTGCATGTAACCAATCAGATGGTGCTGTTGGTGGGACAATGCTGGAGAGAGAATAGTGGCAGCAGAAAGAGAGGTGCAGCTGCATCAGAACCAAAATAATCCAGTTTTAAATTGATCTCTTATTGGAAGTAGTATATATATATATATATATATATATATAGAAAGGCTGATGCTGATATGCGTCAACATGCTGAATATTGGCACCGATAATCCCCCCTGCTGCTAATCGGTCGATTGCTAATGTTCTTTATTAAGCAGGCCAAAGAGAGTAAAACTTTAACATGCTAATAAAAAAATGATAGATGGACCATCGGATGTCCACAGCAGTTGGCAGCAGTGTCGACTCTGGACCCTACTTGCGATTTCCCTAGCCGCCACACCTGCCGGCTGCATTGGCCAGGGACTAAACAAGGAGAAGGTCCGACTGAGGCCTTGTCTTTGTAGTGAATCTAGTTGAAAAATCCAGCAAAATAACACACAAGCTGAAAAATGGCTTTAGCTAAGAGCTTATGTGTCAGTTATTTTTTTTAATCTTAGATTAAGGGGACCAGATTTCTGGGATAAAAATCAGGGCATTTTTAGTGCGGTGGCTAAAAATCATGTGTTACCAGTATGATATAAATGACAAGGGCAGTTACGTGTTCATATATTTTGACAATGTGCATTGAAAAGAATTTGTAGCCATTAAGAAGTTTTAAAACCTGTAGTCTTAACCCAAGTTAGAGTTCCAACCTCTCAAGGTCACTTCTGGCTCCAAAAAAAACCAACCAAACAAACAAACAAAAACAACAGGCAACAACCAAAATGATCTGCCCTAAATAATTTCCTCAATTTGACATGTGCTGCAGCTGAAGTTTACAAACCTTTCAAACTACCTGCTACTTTCTGCTTTCTACATAAATTAGAAAATAACTTATTTACCCATGCAGCAGCATCAGCAAGATCAAAAAATGCAACTGTATTAAAATTAAAGAATCGCCATGACCCTGCAAGGACTGTTTCTGGGTGCTTTCTGATAGTAGCATTAGCACATTAGTCTTATTGGCTACTGTTATTACTGGGGTTTGAGTCTGTGCACAGCTTTTTTTTTTTTTTTTTTCCTTCCATTCAATTGGAGACGTCTGGACACCCTATCTTAGATCCACGCTCTTACACCTTCCCAAAATCCCCAGCTGTTTGCAGTCAAGTTTATAGTACTGCTTTATAGTACAGTACTGCTCACCTCTCTTCTTTTGAGTGAGAAATTTATATTCTCCTATATTTGACATTTTGCAAATTTAGCTGGCTCTTCAATGACCTCACTGAGATTCTGCTTTATTATAAAGCCATTGGATCAACAATTCAAAATGAACCAATTCATTCATTGTGCTAAGTGAACTGTTTGCTGACTGGCTTTAAAATATCTGTTGTGATATACCTGTGTAAATGATGCGATATGATATGTATGTGGACATGGTAGTGACATTGTTTCTAAGTAATAATAGGCAATCCTATGCATATGTCATTACTCATAAATATGTGATAACTAGGTACTGGTTTATAATATCAACACTTCTTACACTGACATTTGATGTTATTAACATTCAATGTAATGCTGCCCGATTGATTAACTGATGATTAAAGATTACTTTGAGAGAGCATCAGGTTATTTCTGCAAGCCATATAAACAATGTGCGAGTATTTGTTTACGTTATCAGTTGTAGTGAGTTTAAGTTAGTAACTCACTGTTACGTTTCTGCCAGAAGGGAACAACCCGGAACAGTAACACTGATAACCATTTAAGATAACTCAAGGCAGGTTTCAGGGGGGTTTATTTACAATCATTAGATAAAATACACAAATCAAAAAATGTTGGATTGCAAAGTTTTAGGGGAGGAGTAGCCGTGGGGGTTGTGCCAAACAAAGGAAACAAAATATAACAAAACAGGGCCTAGCTCAGCACTTCCTGAGTAAGAAAAGAAAAACAATGGGCCTAACTACCTGAACAAAAAAATAGAAGATAAAACTTACAGCGGTGGCACCAACCCATAACCTAGTGGAAATAACAATTACTTCCTGCATGTGTGTATAGGGTACCCAGGTCTTACCTCAGCTCTTCCCCCCCTGCACAAACCTTCACTAGCATTCTCTGTTCCACAGAGAAAAGAAATAATAAGCCATCCCCTTCCAGAAGCTTGAAAGGCCTTTGTTTTAAAGAGCTCAATTCATCCCCAGTTGGCTAACTGGTCAACATGAGAGCCAAACCTCTGCTCTCTTGGAGCCCACAGGTGGCAGCCAATCTTGCAATTCTCACCTGCAGGAAAGAGGAGGGGTGAATAATGGGGAGACAAACACACACGCTCCACTCTGTACATTTAACACTCACTAAATATGCAAATTGTTGTTTAGAATACTTGTTCTAAACAACCGTAAATGGTCAGGGAACAGTGAATTGAGTTCACTGAGTTTCGGTTTTAGAAATTTTGTTACAGAAAGCATTTGAAACATGTGACAATGTTATAAATACTGTTATTTCTTGGAAATGTAATTTTTCTGGGTTAGGTTCATTCCCCATTTTTTCTGGGCTCTGGAAAAACCACCTCCGGAAACCGCTTCAAGATTGAGAATCCTATGATTAATACTGGTTTAGTATAAACTGAGAATCTAGTAGTAGATGGTTGGCGGTGAGAAGAAGAGGTTACTAAGAGGGAATTTGTGTGAAACTTGTGACTAGAGATCTTCACTCAGACCAATATGTTTTTGCAACCAACAGCCAAAATCAGCTCAAATCAACTTTTACAGTCCACTTGTTCATATCAATGTATCTGTATGTGGTGTTCACCTGCCAGGACAGGAGTGGAGGGAGGGTGGAGCAGGGTAAAATCCATCGACAATCACACAGCCACTTTGTCGCTGCAGTGAAATACTTGCACTACTTTCAATCTGTTCATTATCTTACTTCTGTAATTTAAATGTTATATGTCATTATATGAGACCCCATTTTAGGGATTGGTTTCTGTTGACGTTAAGAAGATTCTTCATTATGTCACCTTTACCTTCACCTTTAGTTGACATACCTCCACATTGTGACAAGGAAAGACCTGTCTGAAAGGCTTCCTGTTAAGCAGCATAAAGTGTCCAAACTTAACCATACTCTTAAAAGTCAGGTTGTAGATTGCTCATGTCAAAGGTAGTGCATATCAACTAAAAACACAGTTTGCTTTCGTGGCAAGCAACTATGATGTGTTACATTCCCAACGTAACTGAAAGTACATGTATGTTGTTTTTTTTTTTTTTCTCTCTCTCATTGTATGTTTTCATCCAGGAAGAGGTGTTTCAGTGGTGGGGGGAGTGGTCCAGTTGGTCCTCTTGTTCCAGGAGTTGTGGAGGAGGCATAAGGAGTCAAGAGAGACACTGTCTCATGCAGAGGTATTATTTTCACAAAAACTGTATAGACTTCCACACAAACAAGTGCATCTCAATAAATTAAAATATCAAAAAGTTGTTTCATTTCAGTAATTCAGTTCCAAAACTGAAACTTGTAGATTAATTGCAGAGAATTATATTTCAATTTTTTTTTTCTTTTGTTTTGTTTTTTGATGATTATAACTTACAGCAAATGAAAACCAAGTTCACACAAACTCTCTTGAAAGTCTTTTGTAGGCTGGTTTTATCCTTTTTAGATACATACTCATCTGTGTTTATGATACATTCTTTTCTGATTGTTTCACAGTGGTTATGTTCAAAAACACAATTAAACTTCCCCACACAAAAACAGCAAGTAGAAAAAGTTGTGTATACTTTACTTACTTTACTACTAACTGACATGCCTAAATGTAAATAGTTCACACTATGAAGTTTTATAATTGTACAGATCAACATGCATTGTACAAAATAAACAAATAACATGTAAATACTGTAAATATGTAATTACTGCGTGACTGTAAAATATGAATTTGGCTCCTAAATTACTGTATTTTATTATATACTAGGCTATTGCTAGTACTGTATTTTAAATTTATAATTTTTTTCTGTATACTTTTTTTTACAAACTATTGCATTTAAAAAAAATTAAACAGCACAAAAATATAACTAGTCCCAGCTGAAAAGGAGTAGAAACACTAAAAAACTTCTAGTGATAAGAAAGTTTTAAAGTATTTAGTATATTAATGAGTCACAACTTAAGCTCCTTAACTGTGGGCTACATAGATAAGTGGAAGTTATCACCTGCCGAGAATAGAATAGAATCTCTGTCTATGTTTAGGTCTATAGAAACTGTGTCTGTCCCTCGACCACCTAAATTTAGAAAAGTTACTAAACCCAAATTAAACAGAAGAGGAACTAAAAACGAAAAATTTCGATCACTATCATCGAAATACCTATTATTTAATGATCTCATTGCTGATCATAACCCAGCCCATGCATGAGCCTGTTCTAACATATGGCATTGAAATTGACAAGTTAACAATCTTTCCTCAAAACTCTCGTTTGGACGACCATTACCTCACTACATTTGAGTTTACCTTAATTGGCTGCACAGCATCGAGGAACAAATTCAGCTATAGAAGATGTTTATCCAAAATTGTGGCTAAATTTAAATAGAACATTCGATCATTATCTCCAACAAAGCCAGATCTAAATTCAAATGCGTATTTCTCTCATACACAGGTTGATGACCTTGTGATTAGCACTATGGCCACACTGTGTTCAAGTCTTGCTGATGCCGCCCCTCTCAAAAAGAAAGTAATCAAACAGAGGAGGCTGGCTCCCGGGTATAGTTCCCAAATTTGTGCCTTAAAGCAGACCTCAAGGAAATTAGAAAGAAATTGGCCTTCCAGTAAGTCGGAAGAGTGCTAGAAGTTCATATTACTCAACACTAATAGAAGAAAACAAGAACAACCCCAGGTTTCTCTTCAGCACTGTAGCCAGGCTGCCTCCCGGGTATAGTTCCCAAATTCGTGCCTTAAAGCAGACCTCAAGGAAATTAGAAAGAAATTGGCCTTCCAGTAAGTCGGAAGAGTGCTAGAAGTTCATATTACTCAACACTAATAGAAGAAAACAAGAACAACCCCAAGTTTCTCTTCAGCACTGTAGCCAGACTGGCAGAGAGTTATAGCTCAATTAAACCAGTGATCCCCTTAGCTCTAAGCAGTGATGATCTTGTGGACTTTTTTACAGATAAAGTTCTCACAATTAGAGAAATAATTCATCAGCTCTTACCTACATGAGACAATAATCTTCTACTGAATACAGCAACTTTAAAAGCCAAATCTTGATCCATATGTTTTGGCCAATGATAGACCAATATTGAGCCTTCCATTAATTTCTAAAATAATTGAGAAAGCAGTAGCAAACAAATTACACGACCACCTGGATGGGAACGGTTTGTTTGAAGAGTTTCAATCAGGATTTAGAGCCCATCATAGCACAGAAACAGCGCTGGTTAAAGTCTCCAATGATATTCTAATGGCTTCAGACAATGGATCAACCTCCATACTTCTCCTCTTAGATCTTAGTGCTGCATTCGACACCATAGATCATAATATTTTACATCAGAGACTGGAACATGAAATTGGCATTAAAGGAACTGCCCTAAGGTGGTTCAAATCCTATTTATCAGATAGACATCAGTTTATTCATGTCAACAACAGCTCCTCCTCATGCACTGTAGTCAGTTATGAAGTCCCACAGATTTCGATACTTGGATCAATCCTCTTTACATTTTATCTGCTTCCTCGACGAAACACAGCATCAACTTTTACTCTTATGCAGACAACACTCAGATGTACTTATCAATGAAGCCAAATGAAGTCAGTCAGATAGTCAAACTGCAGACATGTCTTGAAGACATAAAAGTCTGGATGACCCAAAATCTTGCTGACAATAACCGTGCTTCTTAAAAATCCTTGTTTCTTCCAGTTCTAAGCATGTGTACTGCATCTACTAACCATGTTCCCCGAAGTGTCCCAGCTCCTCTCCTCTCCTTGACTCCCTGCCATCCTATGTCCCTACAATGGCTGCTGCTCCCTTATCCTCATGAATTCCGTACTACAGCATAATTTCTATGAACTTCATGCAGCATCATCTTCCTGCCTACACCTGTTTTGAATATCCCCTCCTCCCTGCTCTCATTCTCTCCCTACTCTACCCAACTTTGCCCGAGGTTTCTACCTCTTAAAGGAAGTTTTTCCTTGCCACTGTCACCAAGTGCTTGCTCATGGGGGGATCTGTTGGGTCTCTTTAAATAATTCCTGCCTTCATCTGTTTGACTATCCCCCTCTCCTGCTCTCATTCTCACCCTGCACTGCACCCCCCAACCTCTCTGTCTCTCTCTCCCCCACTCTCAACCCAACCGGTCGAGGCAGATGGCCACCCTCCTGAGTCTGGTTCTGCCCAGGGTTTCTGCCTCTTAAAGGAAGTTTTTCCTTGCCACTGTCACCAAGTGTTGCTCATCTGTTGGGTCTCTTTAAATAATTTTATAGAGTTTGGTCTATACCTCCTCTATATGTAAAGTGCCTTGATGTAACTTTATGATTTGGCGCTATACAAATAAATCTGGTTTTATTTGATTTTAACTAAACAAAAGGAAGGTGTGAAGCATTCGTGTGTGTTTTTGAATGGCAATAGACAGGGAGGAATTCTCTTGAGGGGATGGTAAGGGTAGGACAGGAGAGTCACAGAAAACATGCTTTGCCTGTGCATTGCCTCAGGCTCCCAAATGAAATTGTGCAGTTGTGGGATGAGACAGGCTGATGTTTGTGCGTACCCCTTAACAACCACTCTAGACTGAGCCAATTGCTTGCAATAATTTATTTATTAATTAATTTGGGGGAGGGGGGGTTATTTTACCAGTTCACAAATGTTCTGAACAAACCATAAAACAATCTCCATATTTAAGCTGTGGAGTTTACTAAATCATTATATTATAGCACCAAATCATAACAAGGTTGCATCAAGACACTTTACATATAGAACAGGTCTAGACCAAAGGCTGGGTTGAGTAGGAAGAGAATGAGAACAGGAGGAGGGGATCTTCACTACAAGTGCAGGAAGGAAGGTAATGCCGCAAGAAGTTCATAGAAATTATGCTGTAGGAGCTTCATAGAGATGTGGGAGCATTAGGCGTTGCAGGAACATGGGGTAGCGATGAAGACATAACTGTTGAATATAACCACTGTGAAACAATCAGAGAAATAAAGTTCTATTGATCTGATTCACTGGCTTTCATACTGTTAGTGGTCCCTCTCTTCATTCACTCTCTCAAATAGCTGCTAATAACAGCGTTGCCACTCTCAATTGCAGCTACATTGTTGTCAAACATGAAATTGTCCCAAAATCTTTTGAGCTGCATTTCTGTACTATGCTTCCACCTACTGGCTACCATTGTGACTTACATTTCAAGCAATGCATGAATCTCATGCCTTGCTAGTGAAGTGAGCATTATATTTAACGAGCATTTAACGAGCACACACTGAAAGGCTGTTGCACTGCTGAGGTGTTGAAGCCCAGGTTGCTCTGATGTTCTAACGTGATGTTGGGGCTTACATCTTCCTCCTCACTGGTAGACTGCTGCGCTGACATTGGACCTGATTAAACACAGTGGACCAACACCAGCAGATGACATGGCTCCCTGAACCAACACTGTGGAATCTTTACACTGTACCTCAAGCAACATGGATTTTGTACCTGTCTTGTACCTGACACAAGGAATGCGACAGTTGTAGCCAATTTCTTGGATACATTTTGTCAGATCCCCGGTGTAAGCTGTTACAGGACTCCACTGGTCCAGCTCTCCACTTAAAGGAATCTGAATCTATAGTTCCAACAGGCTCTGTCCTGAGTAGAATCTCTACAGATTTTTTTAAGATGGTAACAAGGAAACTCGCCTAGCTTCTAACTGCCTACATCTGAGCGTCTACTCTGCTTCCTCCAGCTGTCAGTACACAATAAAGTAACTGGGTTGACTGACTAACCGCTGGCCGCGCCTGTTAACAGCAGCTTCCCTCTCAATGATCTTAACATACAGATAAGATAACCTTTCAGGGCCCCTAGATGTATCATGCAGCGAAAACCTGTAAAATCTTTTTACATTCATGATGGAGAAGCTAAAATAATAGGGATGAGATTAGCAATCTTCTCTGCAAGACGCAGTGGTTTTATTAAATTCATAATAAAATCATTAAATCTCAAATTCAAGACTACCTTAAATCTGATCTAATACTGTTTTGCTGGGTGGGATGAGAGCGGCTCGCATGGCCAGTGCCAACCTGTTTCAACCTGTTCTGCCGAGGAAGGGGAACTCACTGCTCCGGCGATGAGGCATTGGTGCTCCGCCATCGGGTGTGGCAGATCAAATCTCAGTTCTCCTTATTCTCTGGCAGGGTGAGCAGAGGCTCATCGTGTGCCATTTCTGGATAGGAGACGGCTTCTTTGGTTTCTTCACCATCTAGTTGGTTGCCTGCTTACTGTCCTAGCAGGCCACTCCGCTCTCTAGATGGAGGTTTACTTGTGGTTCCTAGAGTCTCCAAGAGTAAATCTGGAGGCAGATCGTTCAGTTATCAGGCTCCTCTTCTATGGAACCAACTCCCAGCATCGGTCCGGGGGGCGGACTCTTTAGTAACTTTCAAGACCAGGCTTAAAACTTTCCTGTATGACAGAGCGTACAGTTAAAAAGTCCTCTACTCTTTAGGTATGCTGCTATAGGCCTAGGCTGCTGGGGGAAGGACTGAGCTTCTCTCTCTCTCTCTCTCTCTCTCTCTCTCTCTCTCTCTCTCGCTCTCTGTCTCTCCCTGTCACCCTCTCTCCCTCTTTCTCTCTAACTCCCTCCTTGCATGCGCTGATAAAAACCATCCTTCTTAAAAAAAAAAAACTGTTTCACCCAGTTCTAAGCATTTATACTGCATTTACTAACCATGTTCTGCCAAAGTCTCTGTCTCTCCCAGTTCCTCTCCTCTCTCTCCCTGTCCTCATCCTGCAGGTGGTGACTCATCTCCATCCCATGTTCCTGCAACACCTGCTGCTCCCCGTATAGCATGAATTCTGTATTACAGCTCAACTCCATGAACTTCATGCAACAACATGTTCCTGCCTACACCCCCACCCTCCAATGCCTGCCTGCCTGTCTCTCTCTCTCTCTCTCAACCCAACCGGTCGAGGCAGATGGCCGCCCCCCCTGAGCCTGGTTCTGCTCGAGGTTTCTGCCTCTTAAAGGAAGTTTTTCCTTGCCACTGTTGCCAAGTGCTTGCTCATCGGGGGATCTGTTGGGTCTCTTTAAATAAATTTATAAAGAGTTTGGTCTAGACCTGCTCTATATGTAAAGTGCCTTGATGTAACTTTGTTATGATTACATATGATACAAATAAATCTGATTTGATTTGATTTGATCTGTTGTTTCTTCTTTCTTCATCAGAATTAACGTTCCCTTCTGTCAGCTGTCTTTTGGTACTTCTGGGTGTTGGGTTTTGGAAAGGGAACTGCTGAAGATCAGTCCCTAGCTGTCCTCAGCTGCAGTCCTCTTTCTCCGGGGGTACACCCTTGCTTGCCAGTGTTTTCTCTGATGTGGCTGAAGTTAACTCCCCCGAACTTCCCTCCACACTATCTTTTTATACAAGACATTGCTTTTTCCACACCCAGCAGTACAAACCACCAATGATTTATAACATTACCTCATTTGATTATCATATTGAATAATCTATCTTGATCTGGTGAGTTAGGTACCTTTTCCATTAGCTCAGACTGGCTCCATCAAAAGTTCCCTTTTTTGGAGACTTATCTATTTACACTTCCGCTTTTGTCAAGTCATGTTTCTATTAACACTTTTCCATTTCACCTATCTTAAACTCAACTTGGTTATCATTTCACAGCAGTTAATATTTCACAGTCACAGTGTCAACTTATTTTAGTGCCTCAATCATTCTTAAATTTTTAACCCATAAGCTTTCAGTCATATTTTCTAATCCTCATCTTAATCATTCGTTATTAGTATTATTATTATTTTTGTTCAGCAACATTTCATGTTATTCACTCATACATACAATCATAACTTTTGCCGTATTTATTTGGGCTCACAGTTCAGTGGTTTTCATTTCTTTAGTGTGTCCAGTCTCAGTAGGGGCAATCCCTTGGGGTCTCAACTTCACCGTTTAACCCGGTGCTACTCAACAGTCTGTGCATGGGGGCTCTTGAAGAACTGACTAAAGTTGCAGTCCACTCCTTGTGAACCCCCCCCAAATTCTTGAATAGGCCTCACTTCACGTTCCTCTCAAGGGTGTGGTTATATATGTTGCTTGTGCCCCTTTTTTAGAATAAATGTTTTCATTCCATTCAACATTCCATTGATGTGCTGGGATACAGCACTCTGTGAATAGGCATTTCTTCTCAGGTCAGCAATGACATTTTGCATCTTACTCTCTTCGCACAAGATGTCAATGATTGTCTTCTGGACAACTTCCAAGTCAGAAGTCTTCCCCATGATTGTGTAGCCTACTGAACCAGACTGAGACTATTTAAAGGCTCAGGAAACATTTTCAGGTGTTTTGAGTTAATTAGCTGATTAGAGTGTGACACCAGGAATCTCCAAATATTGAACTTTCCCACAATATTAAAATTTTCTGAGAAACAGAATTTTGGATTTTCATCAGCTTTAAGTTAAAATCATGAAAAACCATAAAATGTGGGCACATTAAATGTGTACATCTGATTTGGATGTAAATGCGCTCAAATTAAAGCTGAAAATCAGCACTTAACCCTTTAACACAGAAGAATCCTATTCCTGTACTAGAATAAAGTGTAATTGCCCCCCCACTCCAGTAGATGGCAGTGACGCTCTCATTGTCAGCATGTGCGCAGGGAGAATTATAAGGTTTTTATGCACCGAGCATGTGCACACACGGAATAGAGCAGGAGATATGAAGTGCAGTGGACAAACCCTCAAGAGACAACATGAAAAAAATATTTAATAGGGATGAAAAGAAAGGCAGAGAGAGACGGAGATAATGATAATAAGAATACAATGTTATGCAGAGGTGTACTTATAACAATTTTATAAACAAATGATACACGGGTGGGGTGGGGGGGGTGGGGGGGGGCGGGCGTGAAATATTTTCTTCTTCCTGGGGGGGGGGGGGGGGGGCGCGTAACAGAAAATAATTGAGAAGCACTGGGCTGGATGATTATGGCAAAATTAAACATGATTATTAAACATAATTCATTGTTTAGACAGTATAATAATTTATTAAACACTTAGAATTTAGCTTGTGAAACTTGTAACTTGTGATGCCAGAATCAAAATTTTTAAGAAACTTTGTCATTGCCACTTTGTGACTAAACTTTGAATGGTTGAAGAAATTGGTCATTTCATCATGATTCTTTTTGAGGTATTTTGTGTATGTAGAATTGTATGAGGACATCCAGAACACACTGGAGATATTATATTTTTCTTCTGGAATGGAAAACAGCGGGATGCCCCAGAAGGGAGTAGGATAAAACTCCCAGGGAAAAAGAGTCTGCTGGCACCATGGCACATCTGGGAGAGCTCTGTGTTTTTGCACCTATGCCAACAAAAGCCAAAAAACTGCTTTGTGTTGCTCCCCATGCTGGTGTGCATTTCTACCAGGTCCCCCAGTTTCAAAAACACAAAGGTTAGGTTAGTTTGCAACTATGAGGTGTGACTTTCATATTTAAGTCTTGTTATAGACTACTGACTTGTTGAATGTGTAACCCACTTCTCACTTAGCGTGAGATGGAATTGGCTCCAGCCCCTGCCATCCAAGACAGCTAATGGATGAAGCACCACACTGTACTGAATGAGGAGAGACACAGCCATATGCAGAAGGAATATATGTTAAGTATTGACAGAATGTGTGTTTGTAACCTTTCAACTTCCTCTGTCAGACTTGCAGGTTTGGGTTAGTTTCCATGATTAATGTAAGACCATGATTAATGCTTTTACCACTCTTTTCCCACCATTTTCTCCTCTGTGGTGGCAAAAAGTTGATAAAGAAATTTGAAGAAGGAGTCTGCACACATCAGCTGTCTTTCTTGAGTCTAATAGCATTCAATGAATGGACTCACACACATACAACCGTATGAACAGTCAGTCAGAGACATCACTATCTTGGTGTCTCACAGACCCAGAGGGCCATCTCTTTATCTCTTTATCTTTATTATAGCTTAGTTTGTATCTTCTCTGTGTCTGACAGTGCTATCGGGGGGTTACCAGGGATACCAGGCACAAGGTTGTAAATACCAAGGACTGAATGTCAGAATTTTCCATCACATTCCCCTCTATTTAGCATTTTAATGCAAAACCACACTTAATTCCACAAGATCCTACTACCTTAGGGCCCATGAGTCCTGCCCACTCCTACTGGGAGATAAAACCCTAGTATGCCAGTCCTGTTGACTCTTTCCTTTGTATCATTCTTGGTCTTTTTGCCAACATGCGCCTCCTTCTTCTCTTTGCTTCCCAGTTAACTTGGAGCTTCTACTTTTATTTGCTCCCCTTGTCCTCTCCCCTCATCAACCTCTGCCAATTAATTGCGACACTCACATTGTGACTTCCAGCTCTCCTCTTACTGCTGTCTCTTTACTTTACTGGCTAAATAGGATAGGAGAATGGGCTGAAGACAGGGAGACACAGACAGATAGATAGAGGAGGTGTTAATGTCTTGGAGGTTGGTGGTTGGGGATGGTGGGTAGTGGGTTAACAACACACATACAGAATTAGAAACATATTGAACTTTTTTGTACAACCGTTGCAGACACGTTGTGACATTTCACTCAATTTTAAGTGCTAGAACCCTTAAAATACTTTTTCAACAGCTGCTCTCAAGTGAATAAAGAGGTCCCTAGCGATTTACTGTCAAAAAATAGATAAAAAAAATATGCAAGCTGTAATTCTTATTCACAGTAAAATAACAGCAATTTCATTTTGTGTTTTTTTTTTTTTTTTGTTTGTTTTTTTTTGTTTTTTTCAAACATAAATGTGTCTGTGTGCTTGTATATTCACCCAATTACAGTAGTAGAAAACTAAATGCTAGCACAATAACAGGATTTCAGTGCACTGGCGTTTTTCATTCATGTGTTGACATAGGGTGTGAGTGAAGATGAAAGTTTTTGTGTTACCTTGGAAATTTTTTAATCATGGCTTTTTTGTTAATCAAAAAAGGTTTAAGTAGAAATGGAAAACTGAGATACTAATAACTACAGTGTGTTTTCTTTCGTATACTGTATTCTGAAATGTATACAAAAAGCAAAGACAAATTACATGTACAGTTGAAATAAATATGGAGGCCAATCTGTTGTCAAAAGAGGAAATCAGGTTGTCTGAACACAGGTGTCAGATGGGGAATGTCTTTATTCACATCAGCCCTACTAACAGCGTAGTCAGAGACAGAACCCTCCAGCAAAACATGTGACATGCTTCTTATACCTAGGACAGGTTACATGTGCGTGTTGTGTGGATGGCCTTCACCCTTATCTTGAACTTCAACCATAGTGATTGTGCAGCTCTGTGCGCATATGTGTGGTGTAATTCTCTTCCCTGGCACCCAGATGTCTTCTACTTATTGTTTTGACTTGTTAGGGACCAGAGCAGGTCCTGATGACCTGACTCTCATATTGACGCATGAACAGAGACAAGGTCTCTGAACCTTGTCTTTCTCCCACAGTCATATTGTGCAGCACGGTGGCATAGTGGTTAGCACTGTTTCCCCACAACATGAAGGTTGCAGGTTCAGTTCTCAGGCCTGGGTCCTTCCTGTGCAGAGTTTGCATGTTTTCCCTGTGCTTGCGTGGGTTGGATTGAAAGCTCGTGCCAGAGTAGAGGCTGCCCATGCTCAGCTTGATTATGCAAATAAGGAGGGGAATATCATCATACAGAAAGCTGACCTTGAAGCAAATCTTCATCTTTACAAAGTCAAAAAGCGGTTGCTGCTGCCACAACTGAAGCTAGTTTTTATAAAGAAGATTACCATTACCAAAAGTAGACGAGCATGCACTCCTAAATAAGGTAGAAGATTTTCCTAAACTGACCAACAAAGATAATGCCAAGCTAAGAGAATTGGGGGATGTTCTTCAGGAAGGAGTGTGCAAAAGACGGTGGGTATCTGCCAGATTTGTCTTATATGGACACAGCTCGTGGAGTAAATCCCACTGTGGACAAACCACCTCACAGCCTCAAAGAGAAATGGACTGCTGCAGGATCCAAGTGTAAGAAGGAATATGGAGCGGCATTTCCTGCTTTAAGTTTTTTCTCAAGGTTTTTTCAGACAGCAGGCTAAAATAAGAAATGACCCTAGTTTTGCTTTCACATCCCCTGGCAACCAGAGTGCAAGACCTGAGAAATACATGGAGAGCAGCTACAGAGCTTCTGTAAATGTCCACAAAAGTATGTTCCACAAGAGCCCTTGACTAGCCAGAGTAACCCTGCTGAAATGAAAATGGAAAGTCCTGATAAACAATGCCCCATACAGAAAAAGCCTCATCCATTGAAATAATTTTAATGGCAAAACCTGTTGAAGAAGTTATTCCTGAAAGAGAAACAGATTTGTTTCAGGTGTTGTGACTCAACTGAGCTTGTGGCAACAAGTTGCAGTAAGACAGTAAAGTGTTTCAAGTGTGGCAGTGAAAGACACATTTCTGTCCTGCATCCTGGCCCTCCTCCCAATACAAAAGAAACCAGTGTAGCTGAAACAGACAATGGCGGGGATGTGATTTGGCAAGTAACAAGTCACTTGCCAAATCTGACTTTTTCCATCATTTCAGCATCACAACCTTAGCAGACCAATGCACTCAAACATGCTCTGGTGTAAGTACTGCTATGGGTTGCAGGGCTAGTAACTCCATGATTGAATCTCAAGATGGCAAACTATGACTTCCTCTTCTAAATTTAATTGAATGTGAAATGACTTCAGAGGTGGCACATCTTCACCCACGCCTACAACAAGTTGCAATAAGAGTCCACCTGTGGATTCAGAGGCTCCCAACTTCCTGCTCTTGGGTTGAGATGTACCGCAGCTACACAAGATCAGGGAGCAGATAAACGGACCCGAAAGTACTTCTTATGCACATAGATCTGGGGTGGGTCATCATGGGTGAAGCCTGTTTGGGAGAAACCAATAAACCAACAAATATTGATGTGCTGAAAACACATGTGCTCAGTAGTGTAGCTCGTAGAGTAGATCGGCTCAGCAGTGTCTGACAGGACAAGGGATGATGATGTTTTTCTTGATATAATGGACAGAGAAGTTTTTCAAGACAATGGAAGTATCTGGGTGGTACCACTACCGTTTTGTTTGCACCATTTTGAATAGGACCGATACTGGAAGTTGGTTCCATAGAAGAGGAGCCTAATAGTGGCAAGGAAAAACTTCCTTTAAGAGGTAAAAACCTCGGCAAAGTTGGGTAGCGTAGGGTTATTCAAAACAGGTGTAGGCAGGAAGATGATGCTGCATGACGTTCATAGAAATTATGTTGTATGGAGTTCATTAGGATATAGGAGCAGCAGGTGTTGGAGGAACATGGGATGCAGTTGATTCATCACCTGCAGGATGAGGACAGGCAGAGAGAGGAGATGAACTGGGAGAGACAGAGACTTCAGGGGAACATGGTTAGTAAATGCAGTACACATGCTTAGAACTGGGAGAAACAGGGATTTTGAGAGGGTTTTAAGCCTGGTCTTGAAAATTGCTAAAGCCTCTGCCCCCGGACCAATACTTGAAGTTGGTTCCATAGAAGAGGAGCCTGATAACTGAAAGATCTGCCTCCTGATTAACTCTTGAGACTCAAGGAACCACAAGTAAACCTCCATCTAGAGAGCGGAGTGGCCTACTGGGACAGTAAGGAACTATGAGCTCTCTGAGATATGATGGAGCTTGGCTATTAAGAGCTTTATATGTTAAAAGAAGGATTTTAAATTCTATTCTGAAATTTACCAGTAGCCAATGAAGAGCAGCTTATACAGGAGAGATGTGATCTCTTTTCCTGCTTCCTGTTAATATTCGTGCAGCAGCATTCTGAATCAACTGAAGGCCTTGCAGAGATTTGTTTGGACATCCAGATAGTAATGAGTTACAGTAGTCAAGCCTAGAATGCATGGACTAGTTTTTCTGCATCCTCTTGAGAGAGTATGTTTCTTATTTTCCTAATGTTTCTCAGGTGGAAGAAAGCTGCCCTACTGACTTGTTTTATGTGAGGGACAAAGGACATGTCCTGGTCAAAGGTTACTCCAATGTTTCTTCCAGTGGAGCTGGAAGCCAAAGTAGTGCCATCCAGACTGATTAGGCAAGGCAAGGCAAGTTTATTTATAGAGCACAATTCCTACCCAGGGTAATCCAAAGGGCTTTACAGATACAGAAAAAAGTATTTTACAAGAACACAGATAGAATCATTACATAAAGCATAAAATAATCATTGAATGAATAAAAAAAAAAGTGCAGATAAAATACTTTCAGTTGTCATATGCACACCTAAATATAACTGTTTTCAGTCTGGATGCAAATGTTGTCAGAGTTGAGGCCTGTTTCACATCTTCTGAAAGACTTTAGACTGCATAAAACTGGAATGCAGCCTCACCATGTTTAGTCTTGATTCTGGGTACCACCAGGAGACCACTCCCCAAGGTTCTCAGAACCCGAGATGGTTAATATGGCTCTAGCATGTCAGAGATGTACTTTGGCGCCAAACTACGAAGAGACTTGTACACAAGCAGAGCTGTTTTGTCTCTGAGCAACAGGAAGCCAGTGCAGAGACCTGAGACTATTTCCTGGTTCTAGTCAGGACTCGAGCAGCATTCTGGATGTACTGCAGCTGTCTTACCGCTCGTTTAGAGAGTCCAGTGAGCAAGCCATTACAGTAGTCTAACCTGCTGGAGACAAACGCATGGATTAGTCTCTTCAAGTCTGGTTTAGACATTATTCCTTTAATTCTGACAATGTTTTTTAGATGATAAAAAGCTGCTGATGTTATTGGTTTAATGTGTCTGAGTCTAAAATTACCCCTAGATGTCTAACCTGATTATTAGGTTTTAGAGAGAGAGTCTTGAGGTGACTGATATCTCCTTTTCTTTGTTTCTGTGGGCCACAATGACTTCAGTTTTGTCTGAGTTTAACTGGAGAAATTTTTCATTTCATCTGTTCATCAATTTCATCTGTTTGATGAAGTGAGAGTGTATCTATAGGCCCATGTTCACCAGTGATATGTAGATCTGAGTGTCATCTGCATAGTTGTGGTAGGACACATTATAACTGCGTATTAGCTGGCCTAATGGAAGCATGTACAGATTAAACAGATTAAATAGGGGTCCCAGAATTGACCTCTGGGGAACCCCACAGGTCATAGCTATTTGGTCTGAGACACAGTTGCCAATTTCAACAAAGTATGTCCTGTCCTTGAGATAGGACTTAAACCAGTTGAGAGCAGTACCAGAGATTCCCACCCAGTTTTCTAACCTCTGTAATAAGATCACATGGTCAACTGTGTCAAAGGCAGCACTCAGGTCAAGGAGAACTAAGACTGAGACTTTGTCTGTGTTCAAGCAGATATCATTTCCGCCTTGATCAGAGCTGTCTCAGTGCTGTGGTGGGGCCTCAAGCCTGATTGGAAAGTATCAAAAACATTATTAAAGAGGAGAAAGTAAGTTATTGATATACAACTTTTTCCAGGAATTTGCCTAAGAATGGTAGGTTTGATGTGGGCCGATAGTTGTTCAGTACTGTGGCATCAAGACTGCTCTTCTTTAGAGGGGACTTAATGACAGCAGTTTTTAAGGCCTTGGAAATGTTGACTAAGTGAGATGTTGACTAGTTGGGAAAATTTTAGTAACAAACTGCTCAGCACAGACTTTAGAAATCTAGTGGGTAACTCATCACAGCAGCACGTTGATGGACTGCAGATGATCTCTTCGACAGTTTTGTGAGTGACAGGAGTGAAATGCGTCAGCTGTAGGTGTCTAGCTGGATGCAGAGTAGCTATTTGTGTTGTGGAGGTTATCGCATTTTTAATTCCTTGAACTTTGTTGCTAAAGAATATTGCAAACTCATTACAATAAGATGTAGATATTAGGTCTAAAGATAGTGAAACTGGAAGATTTGTTAATCTGTTTACTGTAGCAAACAGGACATTAGAGTTGTTACTGCAGTTTGTGATGATTTTTTAAAAATAACTGGTTGTCTGGTTGAACACACATTGCTTTTCTTTATAAATCTCGCAATCAATCTTTGACTTGCGCCATTTCTGTTCAGCTCTCCGGCATTCCTTTTTCTGTGCCCTCACTGAGTCTGCTTTACTCCATGGCGCCTTTTGCCTACTTTTAACCATTCTGACCTTGACAGGAGCAATGGTATCCAACACATTTAAAACACTTGCTGTAAAAGAGTTCAACAGGCCATCAACATTTGACTGTGGGGTATTTTCAAACCTAATCTTTTCCATAAACTGTGTCCATGTGATGTCATTTATGAGTCCTCCTTGAACAACTGCAGACCTAGCTACCTGTTTGGGTGCAACAGACCAATCGGAGAAAACACAAAAATTATCACATAAAGCAACATCAAAAACGTTTACATTTGAGATAGAAACATCCTTGGTAATGAGTACATTCAGAGTGTGCCCTCTACTGTGGGTGGGCTCAGTCACATGCTTAGTTAGACAAAACATATTAAGGACCCCAGTGAGTTCTTTAGCATGCCTGTCATTGGCAACATCCACATGCACTTTGAAGTCACCTGTAATGACCAAACAGTCAAAATCAGTGCACGCAACTGAGAGTAGTTCAGTGAAATCGTCAATAAAACAATTCTGTGGTGGTTTGTAGAGGGCGATATAAATTTTTGAATGACACATAATCAAATGATGTAAAAACCCCAATTGACAATTTGTGGCTAAGTATGTTGTATATGGCACAAACACCCCACCCCTCTGGTTTTGCCGTGCTTCAGAAAAATTTAAGTGAGGTGGACTAGACTCAATTAGGACTGCATTAGCTGGGTTTTCGTCGAGCCATGTCTTGGTTAAAAACATAAAATCTAAATTGTAAGAAGAAATACTAACTATTAATTAAGAAAGATTTTTTATTTAAAGATCTGACATTGAGTACTGCATGTTTAAGATTAGCTGGAGTAGAACTGGATGGTGCGTTCTTGCAGGGAAAATGGATTAGATTTCTCTGATCAGACAGTCCAGCTGTCCCTCTCTTATCTCTGTGGTTTGACAGTAGTTATTGTTTTAGAGGAGAACTGTCCCTCCCCGGGCCTCTGGTTGATATGAGGCTTGGTAATACAGAGGCCCCTGGTGTCCTAGGCAAGAGCACTGACGCAGCTGGGGATAACAGCTGTGGGCACCAGTGTTGTGGGCTGAGCTGGAAGAGCCTTGGCTGGTGGAGTAAACTGACCTCTGCTGGGTCCTTGGTTGGCGTTGCAGGAGCCCTACTCTCGCTCCTCTCTTCTCCCTGTGGCAACACAGGATCTGGTTTGGGCCTAATCTGATGCCCCAGAGCATGGAGGAGTTTGCCTGTCAGTTGTCTCACTCCACCTCGGTTCAGGTGTGGACTTGTTCCATTAAACAGATCCTGCCAGTTCTCAATGAAATGCAGTCCTCTGGCCTCACAGACTTTGGACAGACGTGTTCAGTTGAAGCCGCTGGCTGAATTTGTTGATCTTCCTGTCAGCATTTGGGAGAGGTCTGCTAGTGAACTTGGGTATTGCCACTTTATCAAGACTATCAAACAGCTTCTCAAAGTCTTTTTTTAAGATTTCAGACTGGTTCTTTCTGATGCCCACTGCACCCAAGTGGATAATCAACTCTTTCACTCCTTGGTGTTTTGCCAGTTCCTCAGGCATTCGCTCTGTGATATCAGAGACATTGGCACTAGAATAGCAGCAAGTAACCATCCTGTTAATGTTTATATTAGATGTGGGTCCATCTCCAAGCACAAGAGTATCTTTGACCTTGACTCTTGGTACAGTTTTTCTGTTTATCTGCTGCTTTGTGCTGCCTTCATGGTTCTCAGTAATTTTTTCTCTCTGTTTGTTATTTATAGTCATTTATAGTCATTTGTCTCTGACAGTAGTAAAAATCTGTTTGTTAACTTTATTCCGGGTGATGTCACAAATCATCCACTGGTCCCAGCATTTTGAGTCCATTATAAGTGTCTTTACAGAGTCATAGAAAATGCACAGTATCATTTCGCTTTAAATTGAAAGTAAAATTTTTTCACCCTTCCCTTTGAAATTAATGTGGACTTCTTACCACTGGATTCCACCGGAAGTGTTTCATGAAGTTCTTTTTCAGTTTCGAAGGCAAAAATCCTTCCTTGTAGAGCAAGAATTTCTTGTTGATATGTCCGAAAGTTTTCGCAAGAAGATTTTGTTTGGATTACACCTTCTGGCATCTTGAGAAAATTGTGGTCGCTGTCTTGTCAGATCAGTTGTAAAAGGAAAAAAAAAATTCAGAAAATATCTTGTGGAAGAAGTAGATTAATTTAGAAGTGAATAAAGCAGCAAGCAGCCGGAGCAAGCATATACATGTCCACACCGTATGAGACTGGTTAAGATATTTATCATTATGTAGTTAAGTAGTTAAGATGTTAAGATGTTTCTGAGACCAATATCTGATATGGTGGTTCTTTTGTGTGAGGGACAAGAGAAACTGGACAATTTTACCTTTTCAAGTTTGTTTTCTGTTTGTTTGATTTATTGTCTTTAGTGGGACAATTGCATTGCCCCACTATTCTACCCTACCCTCTACTGAATTATTTTATTTTATTTTATTTTCTTGGTGGGGAGAGAATGTATCCCCCCCAACTCAAAGTATTTTCACCATTACAAAGTAATTATTAACAGCCAAAATACAAAGAGTTCGTGTGCATTCTGGTTGTGTGATTTTGATCCAATTGTGTGATTGGATCTGACGAATTAGAGGCGTTGCGCTCGAAAACAGCAGTTTTATTTTGAAAACCAACCGGATTCTCTTGTCTTTTGAAAGCCTGACTTCCTGCCTGTCTCATCAGTGCGAAAATAAAAGATACAGTCAAATAAAGAAAAAATTAAAAGAATCCACAGCAGCACATCGTCGTATTTTACAGGATCACAACCAAAATGATATGACAAAATTTGTCCAAGGGGAACACATCCTGACGACACATCAGATGGGGGCGGGGCTAGGAGAAACACGTCTCGATGCTGAAACAGTTCGACACAACACCTGCACTGACAAAGATAAAATAAACAAATGCTATTATTGTAATAATTAATAGTATACTGTTAAACGTTAAAAGCTTGTTTAGGTTCCTCAGCAAGTTCCTCCTATGATCATTGTGCTTAAGATTTTTTTTTTTTTTTTTTTTTTTTTTTTTTGAGGGGTCTGCTTGTTTTGGGCTTGTTTTCATAAGTCTGGGCGCTTATTTATCTCACGAGATCTGGCAACACAGGTCAGACTCTGACTGGTGTAAGTACACTACACAAGAAGTAACTGTTTTCCTACTGTTTGCCCACTGCTTGTTCACCGTTGTGTGGTAATTTTTTAATAAAAATGTTCCTCAAAATGACCCCCATCCCCGTCTCTCTTTCTTTTTTCCACAAATCGAACCCTGGTGATAATTTATATATTTTACCCCTTTGTGGTAGTTTAGGGAATTTATGAATTTACAAATGGCCCGTGCGGTAGCATAGTGGTAAGCACTGTTGCCCCACAATAAGAAGGTTGTGGGTTTGGTTCCCGGCCTGACACCTTTCTGTGCGGAATTTGCATGTTCTCCCCATGCCTGTGTGGGTTTACTCCAGTCACCTCCCACCATCCAAATACATGCATGTTTGGGTTAATTGTTGCCTCTAAAATTGTCCGTAGGTCTGAGTGTGAGTGGTTGTTTGTCTGTCTGTTTGTGTGCCCAGTGTGAGCTGGGTTTGGCTCCAGCACCCCTGCAACCCAGAAACAGATAAGCTGAATGAATGAATGAACATAATCCTTACTAACATGATATGTACTACTTGATGTTTCCTTAACCAGAGGATAAATCTTTCTAAATTTGCACATGGACTCCAACAAGGTATAATTTTTGTGTAGATGAATGAAAGTAGTACATAACCTTTCTTTTATGCTACTGATTTACTGTAACGCTGTAGGCAATAAAGACATACAGTGTTATATAATGCATTTTTGTGTTGTGATTGTAACACTATATTAATCATATTATATCCTCTCTCTGTCTCAGGCTCTTGACTACACAGAATATTAACAGCTCATATTGTTCTGGCTCTCCTAAAAAGTACCAGCTCTGTCCAAACCAGGTATAGTACTGCACAATTCATAGATACAATATGTAACTTTGCTGCATACAAATGTGAAGTAAATTTTATTTGGTCACCTGTTAATAGTATAATAAAGCTATTGGATCTGTTGCAGCTGGTTGTCTCGTCAAACTTAATGTTTTATTCACTACATATATAGCAATATATCTGATATATCCCGTGGGATTACTTGGATATCTGCATAAATTGGTCATAAAATGTGTTCTGATCTTCATCTAAATCACAACAATAGACAAGCACAGTCTTCTTCAACTAATATCGCACAAAAAATAATGTTTTCATGTTTTTATTGAACATGTAAACATTCGCAATGCAGGGTGGAAAGAGTATGTGAACGTTTGATTTAATAACTGGTTGGCGCTCTTTTGGCAGCAACCCCAACCAAATGTTCACTGTAGTTGCGGATCAGCCCTGTACAACGGTCAGGAGAAATTTTGGACCATTCCTCTTTACAAAACTGTTTCATTGCAACAATATTCTTGAGATGTCTGGTGTGAATCGCTCTCTTGTGGTCATGCCACAGCATCTCAATTGCGTTGAGTTCAGGACTCTGACTGGCCCACACCAGAAGGTGTATTTTCTTCTGTTGAAGCCATTCTGTTGTTGATTTACATCTATGCTTTGGGTCTTTGTCTTGTTGCATCACCCATCGTCTGTTAAAATTCAGTTGGCGGACAGATGGCCTTAAGTTTTCCCACAAAATGTCTTGATAAACTTGGGAATTAATTTTTCTGTCCATGACAGCAATTTGTCCAGGCCCTGAGGCAGCAAACCGTGATGTCCCCTCCCATGAACTCCCTTCTTGTTTAATGTTTTAATTATTGTAGTTTTTTTTTTTTTTTTACTTTATTGCCATGAACACAATTATAGGCAATTAACAGTACAGAGCAAAATTGCCTTGATATTGAGCTTCACTCAAAATCCTAATATGTAAATATGGATGATGTAACAATGTACAGGAAAGAAAGAGAAGAAGAAAAAGGGAAAAAAAAGGATGTGAAAATAACGACACACACACCTAGCTACACACACACACACACATATATGCATACACATGTACATGTATACATATATACACATTTATACATACATGTATAAACCCATACCCATTAAAGGTTATACAACAAGACAATAAAATGCTAAGATCCTAACTAAGGTAGTCGGTAATTGATGACCATCTCCTTTCAAAAATAGGGAGTTTAAGTTATAGCTGAGCAGTCAATCGTTCCATCATATAGACGTGCTTTACTTTTTGCATCCATTGATTGATAAATTCATCCATAAATTCACAATGTTTTTTTTTTTTTTAAGCAATCATCAACAAGATGTGCAGTATGCAGTATAAGATTGGTCTGTGTCAAACAGATGTCCTGGTGATATTTCCAATAAAGACAGTATGGGGTCAAGGGGAACATGTTACAATCTGTAGTGTATGTTTCTAGTACACTTTGTGTTATTTTAAAGTCTGGTGTCATCCTCGTCTTCCTGTCAAGTTTCCCGCCTTAGTTGATTACTTATGTGTTTCACCACACACACCAGCCATTACCAAACATCTACTTCCAGGATTTTCTCCAACTCCTCTTTGATGTTTTTCCAAAATGTCCATATTTTCAGGCAGTCCCAGAATATAAGTAGGATCACCAACCATACCACAGATTCTCCAGCATTTGTTAGTATAATTATTTTTAAAAACACAGGTTACCAGCTGAGTTCTAAAGAACCTCACTTTAACCTTCCAGTCAAACCCTTTCCATAACTGGCTTCCAACACCTGAGATCCAGAACACACTTTTTCCCAGTCATCATCATCTATTATTGTATTCAGCTCCAATTCCCATTGTCCTTTAATATGCAGTGTTTTCTGATATGTCTGACATAAACTTTTTCTAAATATGGGACTTGTTTTTTTGTTGATACATGGTATTCAGAGGGATGTATAAAGTAGGCTTCTGTATTGGTTGGTTTTCTTTTAATATGATAGATAGATAGATAGATAGATAGATAGATAGATAGATAGATAGATAGATACTTTATTTATACCAGACTGGGAAATTGCAATGTAACAGCAGCATTACATATAGGGAATAAAATATATAAAATATATGCAATAGGAATAAAAAATACATACAGTCGGGTAAAGTGCGCATTGACGGTAAGTAATGACCAGGGTTATTTAGCTGTTGTTGTATAGTGTGATGGCATGTGGCAGGAAAGATTTCTTGTATCTGTTACTTCGACAACGGAGCTGTAGTAGCCTGTGGGAGAAGTTGCTCCGCTGTCGGTCCACTGTGTAATGGAGAGGGTGCTGCTCATTGTCCATAATGGATAACAGTTTGTTCAGTATCCTCCTCTCCACTACAGTCTCAAAGGAGTCCAGTCTCAGACCAAGTACAGAGCCAGCCTTCTTGATGATCTTGTCAAGTCTGTTGGTGTCGCTGCCTCTGATGCTGCTGCCCCAACATGCAACAGCAAAGAAGATGGTGCTGGCAACAACAGACTGGTAGAAGATCTCCAACATTTTGCTGCACACGTTGAAGGATCTCAGCTTCCTCAGGAAGTAGAGTCTGCTCATCCCCTTCTTGTACACAGACTCAGTGTTGGATTTCCAGTCCAGTCTGTTGTCAATCATCACTCCCAGGTATTTGTAGTCCTCTACCTCCTCCACCACCTCCCCCCTGATCCGTAGTGGCTGTGAAAGTGTCTTCTTCCTCCTGAAGTCGATCATCATCTCTCTGGTCTTGTTGATGTTCAGCTTCAAGTGATTCAGTTCAGACCACTGGACAAAGTTGTCTATCAGTGTCCTGTACTCCCCCTCCTCTCCCTCTTTTATACACCCGACAACAGCTGAGTCATCAGAGAACTTCTGCAGGTGACATGACTCAGAGTTGTACTTAAAGTGAGTGGTGTATAAGGGGAAGAGGAAGGGAGAGAGCACAGTCCCCTGTGGAGCTGCAGTATCACTGACCACCACATCAGACAGCACACTGCCCAGACGGACAAACTGTGGCCGGCCTGAGATCACTTCGTCATCAACACCCATCACCCGCAGCTTCTCACCCAGTAGCAGAGGCTGAATGGTGTTGAAAGCACTGGAGAAATCAAAGAATGTGATCCTCACAGTGCCTCCCCCACCATCCAGATGCAAATGGGCTCGTTGCAGCAGGTAAATGACAGCGTCGTTGACTCCTAAATGGGGCTGATAGACAAACTGCAAGGGGTCCAGAAACGTCCTCAGCAGTGGCCTCAGCTGGGCTAGGACCAGTCTCTCCAGAACCTTCATCACATGGGATGTGAGGGCGATTGGCCTGAAGTCAGCAGGGACTTGTATACATATATATATATATGATCCCAGTATACATGTGTTGTTATATAGTGTCTGACTTGCAGATATGTGTATTGATCACTTAAGGGTAGAGCAAACTTATTCTGAAGTTGTGAGAAAGGCTTTAATTTTTTTTACCTCAAATAGTTGCTTAATAGTGTTCAGTCCACTCTCAGCCCAACTTATACAAGTTGTATCAGACATAGATGGAAGGAACTCTATATTTCCTACTATGGGAATGGCCCAAGAGAAAGCTGCTGCCCCTTTTAGGTGGTTTTGGACCAGACCTTGGTCCAGATCTTCAATGCGCATTCCGTGTTGGGAAGGATACTTTCAAAACATATTCTGTTACAGAATACAAAATACATGCCCAAAAATGTAATTTGTAACGTATGCTGTCACATTACTCAATCAGAGTAATGTATTCTGAATACTTGGATTACTTCCACATCGAATTGAATCTTTAAAGTGTAGGCTATCATCAGCTGACTCTTTCCACTCTCTCTCATTCCTTCTCCCTTTCCTCTCCTGTCCTGTGTGCCACATGTCTAGCTATTCTTCGGCCTCTTTTTATGATAGCACCTCTTATCATAGATGCAGAATGATAGTAGAAATGGAGGGGAAAATTAGCAAGTTAGAGTCATGGCTCTGCACCTTAGCTCTGCACCTTAGCTAGCCCAGCCTATGCTGGTGCCCCCTGTAGCCAGTGCAGGCTGACCTACACCAGCTCCTACGGCAGCCGAGAGAGTCCCCCCAGTGGCTCCCAAGCTGCCAGGATCTAGTCAGGGCGGCTGGGTGACTGTCCGAAACAAGAGGCATAGTCGTAGGCAGCAGCCCCCGGTTCACCACTAAACAGTTCACGTTTCCAACAGGTTCTCCACACTCTGCGACACACCCGCTGAAAAGCTGACTCCAGTGATTGGCAATTCTATTTTGAGGAACGTGAAGTTAGCAACACTGGTGGCCATAGTTGAGTGTATCCCAGGGGCTAGAACAGGCGATCCAGTCATAACTGAAACTGCTGGCTAATGATAAATGTAAATATGGTAATATTGGTATTCACGTCAGCAGTAACGACACCCGACTTCGCCAGTCGGAGGTCTAAAAGATTAATGTGGATGAAATTATGTCGGATACTGTAGTTTTCTCTGACACCCTCCCCAATCGGACCAGTGATGACATGAACAGCCACATGTTGTCATTTAACTGCTGGCTGTCGAGGTGGTGTCCTGAAAATAATGTGGGCTACATAGATAACTGGAATACTTATTGGGGGAGACCTGGTCTGATTAGGAGAGATGGTGTCCATCCCACTGTGGGTGGTGCTGCTCTTATATCTAGGAATATGGACGATTTTATTAGAAAGCCAAAACCCTGACAGCCCCGAGCCGAGACCAGGAGGCTGAGCTGCAGTTTAACACTCTCCTCTGTGCCTCAGTCAGAGCGGTTCCCTGCCGAGAATAGAATAGAGTCTCTGTCTATGTTTAGGTCGAAAGAAACTGTGTCTGTCTCCTGACCACCTAAATTTAGGAAAGTTACTAAACCCAAAAGAAACAGAAGAGGAGCTAAAAACAAAGGTGAAAAACCAGTTCTGTTAGTTACAGTATTCCGTCCACCTGGTCCGTACTCAGAATTTTTTGAGTTTATATCAGAGTTACTACTCAGTAAAGATAAAATTATTACACTGCAAGATTTCAATTTACACTTAGGTGTAGGACAGCCTTAGTTCTGGGTTTCTTTCCCTGCTAGACTCAATTGGCTTTTCCCAGCATGTGGATGGACCCACTCACGACTACATATCCTTGCAGAATATCCTTGACCTTGTTCTAACATATGGCATTGAAATTGACAAATTAACAATCTTTCCTCAAATCTCTCTTTTGACGGACCATTACCTCATTACATTTGAGTTTACTATAATTGACTGCACAGTATCAAGGAATAAATTCAGCTATAGGGTTATGATGTTTATCTGAAACTGCTGTGGCTAAATTTGAAGAGATCATTCTATCATCATCTCCAACAATGTTCTTTTGGTCTTTCGGTCATTATTTCCAACAATGCCATATCTGAATTCAAATGAGGATTCAATTCAGTCCAGTCAATTCAGTTAATTTCACACAACTTAGTTATCAGATAAAAAACAGAAAATACTCCACATTCAAAACCAGGTCACTTTTAAATCAATTAAAAATCAAAAATTACTTCAATAGTCTCTGGTGTATAGGGGTTATAAGTGTTATTGAGTTCAGTTCAAAACGAGTGTGAATGTGTAGATTCAGTTCAGTTCAATGTATGAAAGAGGGGTTTTGGGCATGTAAGGGTATAGGTGTGTGGTGTGTTAGAGGGGCTGTATGGCTGTCCAGAGGAATGGTGAACAGGTAAGAGGCCAGCAGAGCCAGGTTAGTGTGGTTGAGGCAGAGAGTTAAAGGGGAGAGGTTAGGTGAAGCTTGGAGAGTGCCAGTCAAAGAGGGAGTACTAAGCATTTAGCTTTTTTTTTTCTTGGTCTCCAATCCAGGGAGGGAACGACTTCCAAACACATCCAGGGAAGTTATTCACACTTTTCTCCCAAACACACTCCAGGAACAGCTCTCTCAGCCCCAGGATTGGCTAGCGTGCTCCAAGAAATTCCAACTGACTACAGTTTGTCAATGCTGCATGCAATTAACTCTTTGCTTTAAAGATTAGATAAGTAGTCCAGCTTGGATTATAGCATTTTATTTTTAGTTCTCTCCTCTCCTTCACACTTTCACTCCTCTCTGTTCTTCTCCATGCTCCTTTGTCAGTTTCTCCCTTCCCCCGGCTCACAGGTGTGTCTAATTTATCTCCTCTCCTACTCCACTTCCCTTTCCTTCCAGGTGTTATAGGGTAATTCTCCTGTTTTTGCTTTCTTTCTTTTCTACCCCATTTCTGCCACACTCTAGGCAACATTAGCAGGAAACACAGTATAAACTTACACTGTTATGCAGACGACACTCAGCTGTACTTATCAATGAAGCTAAATGAAGTCATTCAGATAGTCAAACTGCAGACATATCTTGAAATCAAAGTTTTTTACTCCTTAACTCTGAGAAAACTGAAGTTATTGTACTCTGCCCTGAGCACCTCAGAGAAATGCTATCTAATCATCTAATCAGTCTGGATGGCATTACTTTGACTTCCAGCTCCACTATAAGAAACATTGGAGTAACTTTTGACCAGGACATGTCCTTTGTCCCTCACATAAAACAAGTCAGTAAGGCAGCTTTCTTCCACCTGAGAAACATTAGGAAAATCAGAAACATCCTCTCTTAAGATGATGCAGAAAAACTAGTCCATGTATTCATAACTTCTAGGCTGGACTACTGTAACTCATTACTATCTGGATGTCCAAACAAATCTCTGCAAGGCCTTCAGTTGATTCAGAGTGCTGCTGCATGAATATTAACAGGAAGTAGGAAAAGAGATCACACCTTTCCTGTGTAAGCTGCTCTTCATTGGCTACCGGTAAAATTCAGAATAGAATTTAAAATCCTTCTGTTGACATATAAAGCTCTTAATAGCCAAGCTCCATCATATCTCAGAGAGCTCATAGTTCATTATTGTCCTCGTAAGCTACTCTGCTCTCTAGATGGAGGTTTACTTGTGGTTCCTAAAGTCCCAAGAGTAAATCTGGAGGCAGATCTTTCAGTTATCAAAATTCTCTTCTATGAACCAACTCCAAATATCGGTCCGGGGGGCAGAGGCTTTAGCAATTTTCAAGAGCAGGCTTAAAACTTTTCTGTATGACAGAGCTTATAGTTAAAAGGTTAAAGTTCATTCAGTCTTTAGCTATGCTGCTATAGGGAGGAAGGACTGAGCATCTTTCTCACCCTTCCCCACCCCATGCATGTGCTGACAATAACCATGCTTCTTAGAAATCTCCATTTCTCCCAGCTCTAGTGTACTGCATTTACTAAACGTTCTCCCAAAGCCTCTGTCTCTCCCTGTCCTCATCCTGCAGGTGACCATCCCATGTTGCTGCAACGCCTGCTCCTCCCTTATCCTCATGAATTCCATACTACGGTATCATATCTATTAACTTCATGCAGCATCATGTTCCTGCCTGCACCTGTTTTGAATGCCCCCCCCAATGCCTCTTTTGCTCTCGTTCTCTCTCCCACTCTCAACCCAAACGGTCAGGGCAAATGGCCTGCTTGCTCATCGGGGGATCTGTTGGGTCTCACTAATTTTTATCCGTATCTGAGTTGCGGGGCTGCTGGAGCCAATCACAGCTAACATCGGGCTAAGGGCGGGGTACACCCTGGACAGGTCGCCAGTCCATCGCAGGGCCAACACACAAGGACAAACAGAGACAAACAACCACCTACGGTCAATTTCACGTCTCCAGTTCACCAATACATGCATGTCTTTGGGTGGTGGGAGGAAACCGGAGTACCCGGGGAGAACATGCAGAATGGGTCTCTCCTTCGTCACTCCACCATCTGCTCCTACTCATCTACTCGTGCCTGGATGTTGAGCTCATTAAATTTTGGCAGGGCATCCGAAAGTGTCGGGTAGATCAGACTCCATGAACACGTTTGCTGTGCTAGGTGGATGCACTGATGTCTTTCTTTTTCTGTTGTCTGATAACATCATGCACCTGTGCTTTCTTTTTTGTAGCTTTGGGGAGTAGTATTGGTCAAAGTATATCTGAATAGCTTTGCAGAGGTTTTATCTTTGACTCAGGATCGCGTCCTTCACTGACACTAACTTCACAATCAGGGACCTCAGGGCAGCAGTGGGTTTCATGGTTTGGTTGTCAGAGATCGATGGCTCTCTCTATTTGCAAATTTACTTCTTACTTTGGTTCGAGGTCTGCTTGAAAACAAACTCTTTCAAATCCTTTCCTTCACTCCCATCAGGAACTCTATATTCTCAGATTATTGCATATTGATCTGTCCTGCAGGTATTCATACCTGGCTGTCAGGTCCATCTCCCGGTGTCGCAGGTATCGGATTGCTCTCTTGTGCCTCCTCCAGTTGTCTTCTGTAGTGCAGATGCGACCCTCCGTTTCCGTGGTCCATTTCTCCAGTTTTGTCATCTCACCCTTCAAATCTTTTATTGGGGATTCCAGTTTTGTCAGCGAGAGCTTAGTCTGGTTGTGTCCTTCTGGTTTTTTTTTCTTTAATTTCTCCAGCTCAGTTTATATCTTGGATTCTGGATTGTGTGAGCTAGCGCTAGCCACATTCCTTGTCGGAGACTGTTGCTTAAAATTTTCACTCCTATCCTCAAGTCTTCCTGTGTATTTGGGCCTCTGCTTCTAATAGACAATGCCAATCCCAGTTTTTGAAGTTTTGCCATGTTTTTGATAGTTTTGCTGGGAGATAATTGGTTCGACAGACAGAGTTCAACTTGTGCCGTAGATTTCTGTAAGTTATTCATTCTTGTTCACCTCATTGAGCATTCTACACTGTGCTCTCACAGTCATTTTTACAGGACAACCACACCTAGAGAAAGTAGCAACAGTGCTGAACTTTCTCCATTTGTAGACAGTCTGTGTTACTGTGGACAACATCAAGGCATTTAAAGATACTTTTTTAATCCTTTCCAGGTTCATGCAAGTCAACAATTTTTGATCATAGGTCTTCTGAGAGCTCTTTTGTGTGAGGCATATGGTTCATATCAGGCAATGCTCCTTGAGTACAGCAAACTCAAAACTGGTATGTGTTTTTTATAGAGCAGGGCAGCTTTAACCAACACATCCAATCTGATCACATTGATTGGACTCCAGGTTAGTTAACTCCTGGCTCTAATTAGCTCTTGGAGCAGTCATTAGCCCAGCGGTTCACATACTTTTTCCACCCTCCACTGTGAATGTTTACACATTGTCTTTAATAAAAACATGAAAACATTATTTTTTTGTGCGGTAATAGTTTAAGCAGACTACATTTGTCTATTGTTGTGACATAGATGAAGATCATAACACATTTTCTGACCTATTTATGCAGAAATCCAAGTATTCCCAAAGAGTTCACATACTTTAACTTGCAACTGTATATGTAAGGGTCCACGGCGCATCAGGGAGTTCGGCACCTCCACGTCGTGCATTAAAACAGTTTGAAGCACACCTACTCATGGATTAACCTACTTATACCATGGTCATTTTCCAAGAATATCATAACCATCTTTTGTTATTGTTGTGATTGAGAGACTGCCACTGGCAGAAGTCATGCGACTGCGTGTGTATGTCTTTGTGTGTTCTTCTGCTTTCAAGCCCTGTCCCAGCCCTAGTGTTAGCTTCAAAGAGCACCAGTGCTCCCATTTTAATTCAAAAGCCTTTGGAGAAAGACATTACCAGTGGATACCTCTCTATCCAGGTACACTAACTGTCTACTTCTCAGTTATCTCTCTCTCTCTCTCGCTCATCTGAAGTCCCTTGACACACTCTTCTTACTGTCTATACTGGACATGAAAGTTATTTTTTCCAAAGTTGTTACTAAAAATTGGCACCTGGTGAAAAACACTGACTACTTACAGTGTGGTAATGAGTTGTCAGTTTTCTCATCTAAGTTCTTCAGTTAATGCTGTGCATGCACACAGAGAAATTATATATGCTAAAGTAAATATCTTCTAAAATATATCATTTCCTGTGCAGCTGATTACATAAGCATCTCGAATAAGCCATGCGACCTGCAGTGTACAACCATCAATGGCGAACGACAGCTTCTAGTTCCTGCCCATGATGGTACATTCTGCCGTGATCCTAAATATGATGGCGTTTGTATAGAAGGAGTATGTCAGGTAATCCAAACATGTGGAAGTGGTGTTTACATTTAGTTTCTGTAAAAAGTGTTGATATAAAATGTATACAATACCATGCAAATTATGTAAGGCTCTTACACTTTTTAAAGAGAAAAAAATCTTGTTAATTGGAAATGCTGATTGAGACTGTGAAGCGTCTAAATAAATTACAATCTGACTGTCTTACAAGATTTAAATTCTCCTGCAGCCTGTAGGTTGTGAGGGGAAGTTGTACAGCCTTAAGACAGTGGACAGATGTGGAGTATGTGGAGGCAATGGGGCGTCATGCCAACGTTTCTCTGGATCATACAGGAAGGCACTCACACAGTTAGGTAACAGGCACACACAAACACGCATGTAGACAGATGTGTATACTAGGGTTCATTCTGCGATGTTTTGATTCAAGTTATTTGTTGATGAAGTCGATTACTCCAGCACAACAGTACAAAATACTTGATTAACATTTAAAGTCAAACATTGCTTTTCCTTGTCAGATCTCTTGATGCAGATAGTTTTGCAAGGGTAACCACAAAATTCCAGTGCCATGGGTGGCTCTGTGTGTGTGTTTGTGTGTGTCACCTCTGTCTGACACTATTCTTGTCATGTATGGGCAAAGTGAACTACATGGATTTTAACTCTGTGTCTGTGTTTTGTAGTGTATGAGTCTGTGAGTTTGCGTGTGTCTTTGTGTCTGTCTGTGTTGGCGAAGTAGTTGATAAACTGCTCTCATTTCAAAGGAGTCTGTCATTATTCATTGCTCCACCTTTGGTTCTCCCCCAAAGCTCAAGGGTTGTTTCAGTGAGCTCTGAGATTATCATGACAATGACCACAGAGCAGAGGTAGAGAGCCCAAAAATATTTTTGACAAAACAGTAACACTTATCAGAAAAATAACTAGATGGTGATCGCTCCAACAATTTGTTGAAGAAGTGTCTGCCTTTTGGTGTTTCTAGAACCTAAAATGTATGTTGTGATGTAAAACGCAGAGGCAGTTCTGTATTATTATATTAGAGGGAATGGGACACATGGATTGTGGACATGTCCTTCAGAGGCTCACAGATCAAAATGTCTTGGTCTCACTGTGAAAGCGGACTCATTTCCTTAACAGAACAAAAGTCCTAGCACTCCATTGTTATGACTTTTCCACTGGTAAACACATCAAAAACGTTTGCAATACAAAACCAAAACCCCTAACTGCAAAATTTTTGGATTATTTCAATAACAAGACAGTACTGTTTTTCAAGCATAGTTGTTCATACTGATACATACATAGTGGCCGCTGGCTGCTCAATCAGTCAAGGTCCTCTCAACTTCCACGACTGATATAGACACTATTGGATGGATTGCTATAGCATTTTTTTACATAGGGCTTAGACCAGTGGTTCACAAACTTTTTACAGCAAGTACCATCTCAGAAAATACTTGGCCTGGCCAAGTACCACCATCAAATCAGATTTATTTATATAGCGCCAAATCATAACGTTACATCAAGGCACTTTGCATATAGAGCAGGCCTAGACCAAACTCTATAAAAATTTTTTATAGAGTTTGGTTTGAGACATGCTGTCATGCTGTCACTCTCTGTTCTCAATCCTGTTTCTCCTGCTTAAATAAATAGCCATCTTTGCTTCTTCTGAGATATAGTTCAGGAGCTGCAATTTGTCTTTGTGTTTCTTGTTAGCTCATGATCAATATTTTCTCCGTGATCTCCGTGAGCCTGTTGCATTCAATGAATGTGTGTAAAAACGGTCTCACAGAGATCACAAAAAGTACATTTACTAAAAACAGCAAGATTAAGAACAGAAATAAAAGCATTTGTGGCAACAGCACAACCTTTTAAAATTCTCCACTGGAGGTCACAATTTCTCCAAGGGTTGCTTGTAAATAACCCTCCACTGTGGTTTCAGGTTGTTTTGTCCTAGTCTTTGTCTCCACACAGTGGAGGGCCTGTTGCTCAGTCCGACCTTGTGGATGATTTTCACACAGTTGTGATAAAATGTTCTTTTGTCTGCTTTGTGCAGAGTCAGTTTCTGTGAGTTGTAGACCATCAGTAGGAGGTCAGGTCTCCCAGCCCCTGGGCTCAGGAATATTTCTGGGAAAACATCAGCATTATTAGGTTCACATTTCCTCTTTGCATAATCTGTGAGGAGTCGTTTTTCATCACCTTTGAGCCTTTGGGCCCACAGCTCCAGGGTCCTTTGCGCCACCCGAGCAGATGCTCAGGGCAGGCAGAGAGCCCAGGTCCTGGGCATCATTCACTGCCAGCCCCACTGCATCCACCAGCTGTTGCAATGTCAGGATCTTTGACTGGAGTAGCGCCCCCCTCAGACCAGGTGTTGTTTCACAGGTTATATCCAGTCTGGCCCCGTTGATCAAAGGTTCATTAACCCTCCTATTCAAAAAACAATAGTTGGCTTTTTTTTTTTGCTCCATATTTCATGACTTTTCCTAATTTGATGGGGACAACTGATTAAGCGTAAAATTATCATGATAATATTTTTTCAATGTGCTGAACGCATATTCCACGCATCGGTGTTCCTCTGGGGTCAATTTGACCCCAAGCTGTTTTAGCTGTGTAAAACTTGTCTGTCTGTGTGTGTGACCTAACATCCCCACACCTGCAGGTGCAGAGTTGATACTTTTGAGTTGATACATAATGGGGGGAAACTTTCCCGCTCTGGGGGGGGGAGACTTTCCCGCTCTGTGGAGGGGGGGGGGGACTTTCCTGCTCTGTGGAGGGCGGGGTATTCCTGCAAGGACATTGGTAGTTCATGCAAAATAAGGGAGGAGCAAACATATAAAAGCTTGCATTGCAGCCCTCTATCCACATCATTCTTCTTTGTGCTCTGTGTACACTGCAATCTGCACGCTCTCTCATTTGAAAATGTCTTCTGGGAAAAGGTTTACTGTCAATGACGTTTTGGAACAGCTCTTTGACAGTGAAAGTGACATAGAGGAGAATGTTTCTGAGACAGAGGATTGTGTTGAGGAGGACCCTGATTTTGAGGCATTCTCATCTGATGAGAATGAGAGTGTTGACCCTCCTGTTGCTTCTCAACCACCAGCAGACACGATCCTTTCCAAAAATGGAAAGATAATATGGTCCCTTTCCCCACTTAGACAGCAAGGTAGACTTAGCGCTACTAATATTATCAAAATGGTTCCAGGCCCCACCAGATATGCAATCAGCCATGTTGAAGACATCAAGTCATCATTAGAGCTCTTCATAACACCATCGATTGAGAATATTGTACTTGGGATGACAAATTTAGAGGGGAAGCGTGTGTATGGGGACAGTTGGAAAGACTTGGATGTAGTCGACTTGGAAGCCTACATTGGCTTGCTCATTTTGGCGGGAGTTTATAAATCAAAAGGTGAAGCAACAGCAAGCCTTTGGAATGCTGAGACTGGAAGGGCAATATTTCCAGCCACCATGTCTCTGAAGACATTCCAAGTTTTGTCCCGTGTCATACGCTTTGATGACAAACAAACAAGGCACGGCCGACGCGAACGTGACAAACTTGCGGCAATAAGGGATGTGTGGGACAAGTGGGTGCAGCGTTTACCCCTGCTTTACAATCCAGGCCCCCACGTGACTGTCGATGAGTGCTTGGTTGCGTTTCGTGGGCGCTGTCCATTCTGACAATATATGCCAAGCAAACCTGCCAAATATGGCATCAAAATATGGGCAGCATGTGATGCACAGTCCAGCTTTGCATGGAATATGCAGGTTTACACAGGCAAATCTCCTGGCGAAGCACCGGAAAAAAATCAGGGCACAAGGGTTGTGCTTGATATGGCTGAAGGACTGCATGGGCATAATATTACATGTGATAATTTTTTCACATCTTATGCCCTGGGTGAGGAACTGCTGAAAAGGAAGGTAACGATGTTGGGGACAGTGAGAAAAAATAAACCAGAGCTTCCCTCTGAACTTCTTGCTGTCAAGAACAGGAAGGTAACATCTTCAGTGTTTGCCTTCACTGATAAAGCAACTGTGGTCTCCTATTGCCCCAAGAAAGGGAAAAATGTCCTGCTGCTTAGCACCATGCACAAAGATGATGCCCTGAGCAGCAGAGAAGACAAAAAATATGTTACAAGAAAAGGAGATAAAAATAAGTAAATAAATATGTTTATGAGAGGAAAGGGGGGCTTATCAACATCAGTCAATATGGTTCATTCTGTGAGAGTCATGAATGTGCACCCCAAATTAGAAAAGATTTGGATGAAAGATTTTCAAGATACACTAACTCTAAAACTGAAAGTTTGACCTGATGGTGGTGCTACAGGGAAGGTCATATCATCACCAAAACCAATAGGATTCATACTCTTGTGGTCATTAATGTTGTCAGTAAATTTGAGAAGATTTGTATGAAAAGTTTTCAAGATAAATTAATTCTAATTTAAAAGTTTTGCCTGATGGTGGCGCTAGAGGGCAGGTAAAGTCACTGATCGGTTTCATTATCAAGGGGTTATTTATGTATTCAACAAATAAACAAAGTGCCTGACACAAAAACTTGGTCAACAATTTTCTGTAAATCATTTTCTGGAGGCAAATATACCTGGGGTCAAATTGACCCCAAGGGTAAAATGTGTTAGTAATATTTGAGGATAATACGAGGGTTAAGAAGCCAGTGGAGAGGGTCAGCTGTGGAACACCTTCTATGAGGAAAAAATGTTCCAAGACTTAAAAACACTTGATAAAATGGAGGTAACCCCTTTAAAACAAGAAATTTTGGGTCAGTTAAAAACAGAGCTTTATCTAACCCCAAGTTACTTAAACGCCTAAAGATGCAGCTGGCCACATCCCTCCACATTAGATCTGCTGGACCTGTTAAGTGTTTTTGCACAAACTGAAGTCTAAAAGTCACAGTCCGGCCGGCCAGATGGATGAGGCCCTGCCCCCCCTTCTCTCTGGCTAAAAACACCCCCTGTGGCACCCAGTGTAGCCCATCCCAAAAGAAATCCACCATTTTTCTTCCTATTTCCGCTAATAAGTGTGGTGGCAGGTCTACACAGGTTAAACAGTGCCACAGTTGGGATGCAACCAAGTTATTTAAAACCAGGACTCTACCTCTCTTGGACATCTGAGGGAGATTTTGTCTGTTATGGTCTCCCAGTTTTTTTCCACTACATTTTGTTTGCCTAAATAAATTCCTAGATACTTAAAACCATCTTTTATCCATTTAAGATCTTAAGAAAAAACTGGGAGACTGCTACGCCATTCACCGATAGCGAGGGCTTCACTTTTTCTCCAGTTTACCCTTGCTGCTGATGTTGTGCTAAAACAATGTTAGTTAAAAGATCTACATCCTTCTGATTTTATTAGGAATCAGAGGGATGCAGATCTTTTAACTAACATGATATAATCAAACAATGATATCATCAGTATAAGCCGATAAAACCATGCCTCCACTAAAACCAGGTAAAACCAAACTTTTAAGTATGTTGTTGAGGAGAGGTTCAAGGGAGAGTGCGTAGAGCATTCCCGACAGAGAACAGCCCTGCCAGACACCTCTATGCACCATAAAAGGCACTCAGACTTCCATTAAACTTCAGTACACTCAATTACACTGTACAACACCTTGATCTTACCAGTGCTCAACCCAAACTTTTCCATGACTGTCCAGAGGAAGTTGTGTTCAACGTGGTCTAAAGCTTTTTCCTGGTCTAGGGAAATCAAATCAGTGTCTAACCCCAATGAACTAGAGACATCCAAAACATCCCTAATTAGGTGGACAATATCCACCATTGATCTGCCTGGCACACAATATGTCTTGTCCCGGTGGATGACCTCCCCCAGAGCTCCCCAGCCTAGAGGGCAAGACTTTGGACAGAGTCTTGTAATCCATACAGAGCAATGACACGGGTTTTTTCTTGATGTCCTGTAGGTTCCCCTTTTTAGGCAGCAGGGTGAGCATTGCTCTCCTGCAGGACACTGGGATGAAACCAGAAGCCAGACACACATTAAAAACATCTAGGACATCTTGTCCTATGATCTCCTTAAACGCTTTGTAGATTTCAACAGTGAGCCCATTGATGCCAGGGGCACAGTGGCCTTGCATGCTCTGCAGTGCAGCTTGAAGTTCCTGCATGCAGAGCGTGGCAGTGAGCTGTGAGTTAGTCTCCTCTGAGACTCATTACAGAACTCCTCCATGAGCCTCTGTTCTTCCACATACTCACTTTTGTAGAGCTCTGTGTAAAATCCAATAGCTCACTTCGGTATCTGGCTTGGTTCCGTGATCTCCTGCCCCATGTCAGAAAGCAGTCTGTGGATCACCTTCCTCTGCCCATTCTTTTTCTCCAGGCTGAAGAAAAAAACAGAAGGAGCATCCATGTCCCTGATGTTCTGGTACCGGGACCTGACCAGTGTGCCCGGTACATTCAACATTCAACAGGTTGGCCAAAGTCTTTTTTTTTTTTTTTTTTTTTTTTTTTTTAAACTTTGAGGCTTTCAATACAGCCTTGATTTTCTGTGGACTCAAGCTTCACTATATCAGTCCCTAGATCCCTCACGGATCTGGTGATGTCTTTGGTGACATTAAGAGTGTGCTGCTTACAAAGCAGTTGGATTTGAGTCCCACAGCTGCCTAAGACTACTAAAATCACCCTTCCTCTGTCTAAATTCACTCCAGAAATATTTAAAGACCTCTCTAAAACTTTTATCATACACTAAAACTGAATTAAAATGCCAATAGGCGCTTTTAGGTTTAAAATTTCTGAATAAGACCTTACGTAAAAGCAAAGAATGATCAGAAAAAACAGCTGGTACAATAAAACAATCTTTAACAAAATTAAAAAGATGTTTAAAACAATAAATACGATCAAGCCTAGCTAAAGAGACCCTATGCTCTCTAAGGTCGGACCAGGTACATTGTCTGGAGTCTGGGTGCATCCTTCTCCACACATCCACCAGGCCGTGAGTATGTACCAGCTGCCTCAAAGCGTGCTGAGAGGCTGGATGAGGCTCTGCATGATTGTGATCTAATGTCGCATCATCTCGAAATAAAAAATACAAAAAGAACACCAAACACTCACACACAAACCTCACCCTGCTCACTCAGAGACAAAGAGAGGTGGTCAGTCCTTCCCCCAGCAGTCTTGGCTTATAAGCAGCATAGCTAAAGAGTAGAGGGACTTTAACGTTTTAATTATAAGCTCTGTCATACAGAAAAGTTTTAAGCCTGGTCTTGAAAATTGCTAGAGATACTGGAAGTTGGTTCCATAGAAGAGGAGCCTGATAACTGAAAGATCTGCCTCCAGATTTACTCTTGGAGACTCTAGGAACCACAAGTAAACCTCCATCGAGAGAGGGGAGTGGCCTACTAGGACAGTAAGGAACTATGATCATATGATGGAGGTTGGTTATTAAGAGCTTTATATGTTAATAGAAGGATTTTAAATTCTATTCTGAATTTTACTGGCAGCCAATGAGGAGAAACTAAAACAGGAGAGATGTGATCTCTTTTCCTAGTTCCTGTTAATATTATATATTATATTATACCACGGAGCCAGCCTCCTCTGTTACTTTCTTTTTGAGAGGGGCAGCATCATCAAGATTAGAACACAGTGTGGCCATAGTGCTAATCACAAGGCCATCAACCTGTGTATGGGTGAAATCCTCATTTGAATTTAGATATGGCATTGCTACAAATGATGACCAAATGTTCTCTTCAAATTTAGCCACAGCATCTTCAGATAGACATCTTACATAGCCAAATTTATTCCTCGAAGCTGTGCAGTCAGTTAAAGTAAACTCAAATGTAATGTAATGAGGCAATGGTCGGTCAAGTTTTGAGGAAAAAATGTTAACTTGTCAATTTCAATGCCATATGTTTGCACTGAGTTTAGTAATGAAAGAAACCCAGAACCAAGGCTGTCACTTTCTAAATCTACGTGAAAATTGAAATCTCCCAGTATAATGATTTTATCTGAGTAGTAACTCATATAAACTCATATATACTCATATAAACTCAGAAAACTCTGATTGGAATTCTGAGTACGGACCAGGTGGACAGTATGCTGTAACTAACAGAACTGGTTTTTCAACGTTCCAGTTTGAGTGGGAAAGACTACAGATTTTGGTCAAGGGTTGATTAATAGGCTTGATCAAAATATCGCAGCCACCCCCACTCCTCGACCTGTGGTGCGAGGGATATGAATATTAACATGAGCAGGGTGTGTAAAACATACTCATCCTGCTGCATCCAGGTTTCAGTTATACAAATTAAATCTATACGATGATCAGTTATGAGATCATTAAGTAGTAGAGATTTTGATGATAGTGATTCGACTTTTGTGCCTAGGATTGTGTGTATCATTGCCTCTTGTCTAGTCTCAATCTAGAATGGATGTTCTTTACAGTGGTTTGACTTAAGAAAAATTTGTGAAGGAAGGAGAGTAACAATGGCTTAATTTGTAGGAGGTTTTACTAATTAAAAAGGGGTAAATCAAAACGTGCTCATTATATACAGGTGCAGCTCAAAGCATAAACTAGGTGAAAAAGGTGAGCTTGGATATGTAAATGGCATAACATAATATGGTGATGAAGATTCAGCAACTGATGACTAATTTGAGAACTTGGGCAATTGAATGCAAGGTTGTTTATCAAATACGGGTCAGATTTATCTGACGAAGGAGAGCTTTTAAAACTAAAATTTAGGCTAGCATTTTCTAATAGCCATGCCTCGCTCCACTGAGAACAGCCAGCTGGGGGAGCAGACAACCTTACTTTGAAAAGAAGAAAGAAAAGAACATTTTCATGCATATCTTGAATGGCTGTGGAAAATCAGAAACATATGACTATGGACAGTGTATGAAGTGTCTTTCCTTTCTCTTTCTCAGACATTTATGAGTGGAATTCAAGTACGTAGGTTACGGTGTTGTGGCAACACGCTATTGGTTCAGGTGGTTTGCCATCAGGTGGTGTTGTGGCTGTTTGATTGGAATAGTTCATTGTCCAGTGTAAGTTCTATCTCTGCCAAATTTGCTCGTAGAGAAACGGTTCAAACAAGCTATGAAGTCCTCTTTATGCAGGGAAATCAGTTTGGCATTTTTGCAGTCTCTTACTTAATCAGAATATCCTATTTCTTATTATGTCAACCCTTATGTCCTTGTGGGTATGGATGCATTCCAGAGCGGCAATTTATGTCCGTTGGCTGATAATGTTATCAGCTCACCCTGAGTGGAGGGACAAAGAAGGGGTACCTCTCTGTAGGGTTAGGCAGGTTTATGCAGATTTGTGGCACTGACTGCAATCTATCGTTTTGGGAAAGCAGGGTCTTTAGATGCCAGGTTCAGATAAGGGTCCAGGATGGCACTTACCAGAGATCTCCAGAGATTGGAATCTCCACCCCCCCCTTTTCTTCAGACCTCACAACACGACTCTTCAGCAGTCCACATTTATTTGCAGTATTATTTGAGACCAAATTTGTGGTTGTTTTAAATTTCAGTTAAGTTTTTGTTTTTAGCTCATTTTCTGTTTAATTTATGTTTATTAACTTTTATATAATTTAAGAGGTTGGGGGACATACACAGTTTCTCTAGACCTAGACATACATATACACAGACACAGACATAGAATCTGTTCTATTCTCAGCAGGGATCCGTTTTGACTGGCACAGAGGAGCTTGTTAAACTGTGGCTCTGCAATAACAATAGTATTGTGATAAGTATCGTTGTCCCTGGCAACATTGTAAATGGAACACTGACCGTTGCCAGGTAACAGTGGCAACTGCCAGCTGATGTGTGTTTTACATTCTATATCTAGCAGTTATGTCAGTTACTACTACACTGCGCTTAAATATAGGAAAATAAAAAAAACTGTACTTAAATAATGACTCGATTAAAATGATTGCATGTAAAAGTTAAATAAACATTGTACTTAAATAAATGTTTAAAAAACAAAATCAAATCAAATCAGATTTATTTGTTTAGCGCCAAATCGTAACAAAGTTACATCAAGGCACTTTACATATAGAGCAGACCAAACTCTTTATAAATTTGTTTAAAGAGACCCAACAGATCCCCCGATGAGCAAGCACTTGGCAACAGGGGCAAGGAAAAACTTCCTTTAAGAGGCAGAAACCTCGAGCAGAACCAGGCTCGGGGGGGCGGCCATCTGCCTCGACCGGTTGGGTTGAGAGTGGGAGAGAGAGAGAGAGAGAGAGAGAGAGAGAGAGAGAGAGAGAGAGAGAGAGAGAGAGAGGCTTTGGGGGGGGGGTGTAGGCAGGAACATGTTGCTGCATGAAGTTCATGGAGTTGAGCTGTAGTACAGAATTCATGAAATATGGGAGCAGCAGGTGTTGCAGGAAAATGGGATGGCGATGAGTCACCACCTGCAGGATGAGGACAGGGAGAGAGAGGAGAGGAACTGGGAGAGACAGAGACTTTGGCGGAACATGGTTAGTAAATGCAGTATAAATGCTTAGAACTGGGTGAAACTGTGTTTTTTAAGAAGGATGGTTCTTATCAGCACATGCAAGGGGGGAGGAAAGGAGAGCGAGTGAGAGGGAGGGGGAGAGAGGGTGACAGGGAGAGAAAGACAGAGAGAGAGAGAGAGAGAGAGAGAGAGAGAAGCTCAGTCCTTCCCCCAGCAGCCTAGGCCTATAGCAGCATAGGTAAAGAGTGGAGTAGTAGACTTTTAGAAAATTACTAAAGAATCCGCCCCCCGGGCCCATACTGGAAGTTGGTTCCATAGAAGAGGAGCCTAATAACTGAACGATCAGCCTCCAGATTTACTCTTGGAGACTCTAGGAACCACAAGTAAACCTCCATCTAGAGAGCTGAGTGGCCTGCTAGGACAGTAAGGAACTATGAGCTCTCTGAGATATGATGGAGCTTGGCCATTAAGAGCTTTATATGTTAAAAAAAGGATTTTGAATTCTACTCTATATTTTACTGGCAGCCAATGAAGAGCAGGAGAGATATGATCTCTTTTCCTAGTTCCTGTTAATATTCGTGCAGCAGCGTTCTGAATTAACTGAAGGCCTTTTAGAGATTTGTTTGGACATCCAGATAGTAATGAGTTACAGTAGTCCAGCCTAAAACGTTGCCACATACCACCCACAGCAGCCTGGGCTCTTCCTCCCTTTATGTAGTTTTTGTCATATCTCTTCCCTGGTTTATGCCGTTTGGGGGCTTCACTGGCACTACAAAAGTAGCCACAAGTAGCCACATATAAGAAGATAGGTTAGGAGAGGTGAACGACACAGTTTAACTTACATAGTAAACACAGATGAATATGTATCTTACAAAGGATTTACGTGACAGTCACCAGTTAAACTGTAACACTGCAGTCTTAATTTGTATCTCCTTTAATTTCCTTGTCATCGGTTGATGATATATTTTCATCCTATTTTCAATTCAAATAGATTTGGTAGTATTTCATGTTTTGAATTTATTTTATTTTATCTTTTCCATACCAATACAGGGAGCCCGCGTACCACTAGTGGTATACATACCACACTTTGAGAATCACTGGTGTAGACTGTTTTCACCGTTTCACCCTTGTATGTAAAGTATATTAAAGTGCTAACAAGCTAAGCTAAGATCAAGAGCAACTAAAACTTTGATCAATGTGTACTTATCAGAGTGTGCATATTAATGTATGGATTTGATCATTTAAGCTGAAACATGACCTCAGTGACAAAATATCTGTATGGGTTGATTTTGGATGTGCTGGAGAAACAGAAATTTAATAGTTTAGATGTTCAGAGCAAAACTTTGCGTAAATGTTGTGTCCCAGGAATATCATGTTTAGATTGTCTTTTGTATCATTTGTACTCTGAACACAATTAGGTCACATCAGTCAATCCTGCCTGCATTATTGTACAAATATTCCACAGCTAATATTTCTAATGTCAATGTATATATGTTTATATATTTTTTTTAATGTGTCCAAGAAAGAAACACTGGAGTCAAATTCCTAGTATTTTTACACATAATAAAATTATTTCTGATTCTGTTTTTTGCCATCAGGATATGTGTTCATCACCAACATCCCTGCTGGAGCCAAAGATATTCACATCATAGAAAGGCATAAAACAGAGAACATTCTCGGTGAGACCCTAGAGCTTCTATGAGGTCAATGTACAGAATATGAGATCCACAAGATCACACAAAATCAACACTCATGTTACATCATGATGAACTAAGTACTGAAGAAACACCACCTTGAATAAAAAAGAAATGAAATGAGGAAACACAGGAGATATTGTTTAAATATTAAAACAATAAAAAGAGAATTCAAATTGACCAAATCATATTTATATATAAAATAAATGAAATAAAAAACCTAAAATGGATTAAATTAAAATTTAGTTTTAAAATGACGTGTCACCCTCCGATCTACAGGCAGGCTATTCCATAAATGGGGAGCATAGTAATAAATGCCTCACTGTATGTTTTTGTTCTAACTTTGCGTACTGTTAAAAGGGCACTTCCAGAAGACCTGAAGGCTCTGCTGAGTTCATATGATAAAAGCAAGTCTGATAGATAAGAAGGAGCAAAACCATTAAGAGCTTTATAAACCAATAAAAGAATTTGAAAATCAATTCTAAAATACACAGGAAGCCAAAGTACAGACTTTAAAATCAATGTAATATGAGCCTTCTTTCTGGTCGTTGTCAGCATTCGAGCGGCTGAGTTTTTAAGTAATTGTATTTGGAAAATATTTTTTCCAGGAGACCAGAAAGAAGAGCATTGCAGTAATCAATCCTTCAGATAATAAAAGCATGAATAAATGTCTCTGAATTGGCTTGAAAGAGAAACTGGCCTACTTTGGCAATGTTTCTTAAATGATAAAATGTCTTTCTTGTGACATCTTTTATATGAGTCTCAAAATTCAGTTCTGTGTCAAATATTACACCAATATTTGTTGTTACATTAGGGTTCACACAAACATCCTAGTTTCATATTCTCATTTTCTGTCATATCTAGCCCTGTCAGACGAAGCTGGTCACTTTTTCTTCAATGGAAACACTGTGATTGACAACCCTCAAAACTTCCAAGTGGCAGGAACAGTGTTCAAGTACCGGCGTCCAACCACTATATTCTCTGATGGTCTGGAGTACATGATCGCACAGGGACCAACAACGCAGGGCCTCAACCTTATGGTAGACATTCACACACAAGCACAGACACACACACACACATTCATTTTGTAAATAGAAAATGTATCACATGTGTAACAATTGTATATAAAATATGATCGATGTTATTCAAGTATGAATTATCTTTGTTTATAGTACTATAACTTGAATGGAAAGCTCCCTCACATCACCTACAAGTACACCGTCCCTCACAAGTCTCGTGACCTCATTGCTGGGGAGAGTGCCACTATGAGCTCTGGCCACTCCCATCATAATTTCACCGATGAAGAGTTAAATGAGGACATTGGAGGTGATCATAATAGGCTGACAAACCACAGCAGGGAGAATGTGACCAATTTGCACCACTACAACTCCAACCTGGGAGCTGACAACCAATCAGATGTCCAGCTAGAGGAGGAAGAAGATAGAGAGGAGAAAAAAGAGGATGGAGAAGAAGCTGTTTGGGAAATCTGGACACCCAGCCCACCACCAGCAGCTATATTGGTCTACAGACCTACCGATATTACTAATCATGTGTTTAATCACAATTATGTGGAAGAGCAGGAACCTCCTTTGCCATCTGGCTACAGTGAGTCAAAAATTGAGCATTTTTCTAATATTCTCATAGACCCTGCTTTCCCAAAAGCTTTGTTCTTTTTAAAAATATTATCCATCTTTGTGTGAAAGTTGCAAGACAGACTACACCAATTAGTAATTTGAGGGCCAAACTATTTTGAGAAATAAATCATAAAGTTTAATGTAAAAAATTGTAATGGCAACTATTAGTTTGTTTCTTTTTATTTCATAACACAATTATAGTGCATTTAGAAAGTATTCAGGCCCCTTCAATGTTCCTATTGTAGAATGTTGAAGTCAAAGGCATATTAATCAATTAATTTTAAATCATTTGTCATACTATGTAGCTCATATTAAAAAATAAAAACAGATTTCTTATTTTTCAAGGAAAGACAATTTTGTATCAAAAAGGAAAAAACTGGAATTTAATGGATTAGCCTTGCTTATGCAATTCTTGGAAATGTTTATAGACAGGCACTCAGTAATGTTTGAAATGTCCAAACTGTTCCATTGGAGAATATAAAGGCCTTAGATTAGCAAAGTTTCCAGCCTAGCATTCCGTTCCAATTTGTTTAGCCCCTCAGGGTTATGGGCATATCTGTTGTTAATATCTGTTTCACCTTCTTTTTGTCTTTTTTCCGGTCTTACCAATTTGATTGATGAGCCATCTTCCGCTGATGACAATACTGTTGTGGTCTCATTCCCAGGTAGGAAAGATAAGTTTTTGTTCAGAATTGAGTGTTTAAATAAATTATACTACTTTTTAATTTTATTTTTTAATTTTTTTATTTTATGATTTGATATGCTACACACTAGCTCTTTTAATAAATTAGAGATGAGTCTAACCAACAACATCTGCATGCCCTTTTTCATAACACATCATTAGAAGTTAGCACCACAGTCTGGCAAGTGACTGGAAGACCTCACCAGGCCATTTATCAGTAACCCTAATCTAACCCTAGCCCTTTTAAATAACATTCTGTCAAAATGTCAAAAACTTTCCTATGTTTGTTCTTTCATAGGTAGTCAAAGTGTTCACACTGCAGCCATGCCTGAAGAGACCTCCTATTTCCTGCAAGAGGATCTCCAATACAACCAGACAAATTCAAATACATATTCCCATTTCACCCAAGAGCCAAAGTTACACTCTGCTAAACACACTGATCCACAGTCATCAGTAGAAATAAATGTGGAAACACTACCCCCCACATACCCAGAAACACCAACAGACTCACAGTTGGACACACACCCAGACATGGTTATGGTTACTGAAGAACACAAAGAAACAGAACACAGTGCACACTCAGACATGCAGACTGCAGTTTCAGTACAGCTGCAGCAGGTGTCTGCAGTTCAAGTAGCGAATACAGAGAGGTAAGAATAAACAGTTCCAGAGAAGAAATCTGGAAGGTGTGTATATGATTGTCTCTGTTTCTAAATGTCTCTGGCTTAGAAGGTAGAACAGGTAGATTGGTAATTGCAAGGTCAGTTGTTTGATTCCTGAAATATATCCTTGGAAGTGTCCTTGAGCAACAACCACACGAACTACACATTCCTGCCACTACATGTATCATTGATGCCTGTGCTTTTCCGAAGCAGCTAAAGTCTTTTTTTTTTTTTTTGCTTTTTGTATAGCGCCAAATCATAACAAAGTTACATCAAGGCACTTTACATATAGAGCAGGTCTAGACCAAACTCTTTATAAATTTATTTAAAGAGACCCAACAGATCCCCCGATGAGCAAGCACTTGGCAACAGTGGCAAGGAAAAACTTCCTTTAAGAGGCAGAAACCTCGAGCAGAACCAGGCTCAGGGGGGGCGGCCATCTGCCTCGACCGGTTGGGTTGAGAGTGGGAGAGAGAGAGAGAGAGAGAGAGGGATTGGGGGGGGGGGGTGTAGGCAGGAACATGTTGTTGCATGAAGTTCATGGAGTTGAGCTGTAATACAGAATTCATGCTATATGGGACCAGCAGGTGTTGCAGGAACATGGGATGGAGATGAGTCACCACCTGCAGGATGAGGACAGGGAGAGAGAGGAGAGGAACTGGGAGAGACAAGTCCAGTGTGTGCAAAATGTGCTGTATGAGTGTGTGCATGAATGGGTGAATGTGGCTTTTGCAGCAAAGCTACCTAAGTGCTGCCTATTGATCACAAGCCTGCAGACAATATGTAACAATGAAACAGCTGGTTTATAGTAGGTAATATTATACAGTAATTTGTCTTTAAAAAAAATCTAATTCCTTCCAGAAGTGTTAGTATGTGACTATGTTACAGCATTGCATTTTATATTATCGCAAATCGCTTTGAGTTGTTTAAGTACCTTCAAACTCACTTGATCAGTGTTAATAGATATTTCATGCTGCCCTTTTCCACTTTTATTGCAGAAGGTTGATTAAAACCACACCCATTTTTATAGAACTGTACTAACATGATTTCCCTCTTGTTGTATAAGCACAACAACTTTTACATTAGTTGATTTTCATAAATTAAATGGTGAAAACATTCAGGATTCAGGACTGTATGTGTCTCTGCCTCTGTCTCTCTCCAGCAATGACTTTGATGTTGCTCTAGAACCAGATATTAGTCTGGTAGACATGTATCGTTGGAAGGTTTCTGCTTATGCTCCATGCAGCTCCACCTGTACAACAGGTAAACTCATCTGTATATTCATTGCTAAGCATCTTAATTTTCCTCTAATACATATGAGCCGTGAATACACTTAAGTGTACACGGATTGTATGTTGTTTCTCCTGTAGCTCGTATGTATGTATCTCCAGGTATCACTACCAGCTATGCTCATTGTGTCCGGTATGATGGTACTGAAGTGGATGACAGTTTCTGTGACTCTATGGCCAAGCCAGAGCCCGCACATGAGTTCTGCAGTGGATTGGAATGTGCTCCAAGGTACTGATTGAATTTATTAACTAACCAAGTGAGGCCTTTCTGTGCAGATTTGAATCATGCAAAAACATGCGTTGCTGCTATCAACGCTGGCAGTCTCGAAGCATGCAAAGAGGGAGTTCAGCTCCTCAGTTAGCGAAGGATCTGCATCAGCCATCGAGTCCTTGCATCCTCTATAATCTGTGATGTTCCAAAGTCCTTGCCTCATGCGTCTGCTGTCCTGATCGCCCAGTGAAGCCTCCACTCTGTTCTTGTAATGCCATTTAGCTGCCCTCACCTTCCTCCGGAGTTCATAGGACGCCGCTTTGTATGGGACCATGTCACCGGAGATTAGTCCTTCATTATAGGCAGTGGTTCAACCCTTCAGAGCGTCGCGGATAGTTCTATCGACCCACGGTTTTTGATTAGGAAAGACCCTCACAGTCACCACGGGCACAATATCATCTCCAAGCTTTACAATTAAGTCCATCACCACTTCCATAAACAGATTGACGTCATCTCTGGAGCTCTCCCATGTTCCATGGACACGATTTTAACACACTACACCTTGGTGGACAGAACAAGGCGGGCTCAGGGAGTTTTCTGACAGGGCAGGCTGTAGGACAGCTGAGTGCTACGGCCCTCTGACTTGCTCTCATCCTCCTCACCTGTTTTATTTCTTTCTTTTTGAGAGGGGCAACATTAAAAAGATTTGAACACAGTGTGGCCGTAATGCTAATCACAAGGTCATCAACCTGTGTATGGGAGAAATCCTCAATTGAATTTACACATGGCATTGCTACAAATGATGACTGAATATTCTCTTTAAATCTAGCCACAGCATCTTCAGATAAGCATCTATAGCTGAATTTATTCCTTGATGCTGTGCAGTCAATTAATACTAGAAAACCCAGGGTTTTCTTACCACTGCCACAATGCCCAGAGGGCAGCCAAAAGTCTGCTGGCTTAAATTTTACAACTCAACAACCTACAATTAGCCACCTTTCTTTTGTAAATGCAGCCATTACATCAGAATGTGGTGGACCACCATTAGCACCAGAATGCTCAGATCTGGGGGAAGGGTATGCTTTAATACAGCCTGGAAGCTTCAAACATCTACTGAGAGTTTCTGGTGTTGGGCTGTAGGATTGTAGGGCAACTGTAACTGTAAATATCTGTGATATGATTAGAAATACTATTTCTTATGTAGTCCACATTCAGGTGGCCTTGTGCAAAACTGCTATTGAGTTTTTAGTTTAAGCTTTTTTTTTTTATAGTATTTTCATTTTTGAATATGATTTTATTTATTTTGAAGTGTTTTATTGCCATACTCGTTTTATATTGTTCTTGATAGACTATGAACTATGTTTATGTGTATATGAATGGTATGTGCATGTTATATGTTATAAGGCGCATGATAAAACATATAAAGGGAAACACAGTACGTACCGGTCTTACAAAAAGTGGTGGAGGTAAGCGTACTGTTCTCCGATTGGTTTATAGTTGCCAGTTACAGCAAACACCTGAAGTTAGTGTGACATTGGAACAACATAAAACATTTGATTATAGTTGGATTATGATGTGGACTTGAAAATTGGGTTTTCTGTTAAAAACCTAACATTGGCTTGACGTCTAATTATAGTAAGGCAACATTGACTAAATGTTGGATGGAGGTTGGTCGCCAGCACTACATAATTAGTTATCTAACATTGTCAGACGTTGCAGCCCATATCCAACCAAGGACCGAGAACCAAGAATGTTAATACAATGTCCCTGTGTCAGCTGGGAATGCGCCGACAATCCTGCTGCAGCCAGGTTTAATTGATACAAAATAAATCAATAGGCTGATCAGTTATGAGATCATTGACTAGTAGAGATTTGGATGATACTGACTGAATATTCAACAGTGCACATTTAATTGCAGCATTGTTTGAGACCAAATTTATAGTTGTTTTGATTTCAGTCAAGCTTTTGTTTTTTGCTCTTCTTCTGTTTAATTTAGGTTTATTACCTTACCTAAATTTAGGTGGTTGCGGGACAGACACAGTTTCTATAGGCCCAGACATAGACAGAGCCTATCCTGTTCTTGGCAGGCAACTGCTTGACTGAGGCGCAGAGAAGTGTGTTAAACTGCGGCTCTGCCACCTGGTCTTGACTCTGGATTGTCAGGGTTTCTAGTAAAATCAGTCAGATTCTTAGATATGAGAGCAGCACCATCCACGGTGGGATGGACACTATCTCTCCTAATCAGATCATGCCCCCCCCCCCTCGAAAGTCTTTCAGTTATCTATGTAGCCCACATTGTTTTCAGGACACCACCTCGACAGCCAGTGGTTGAATGACAACATGATGATGACATGATGATACATGTCATCACTGGTTCAATTGGGGAGGGGGCCAGAGAAAACTACAATGCCCGACATCATTCTAGCAAAGCTGCACACCGACATCACATTAATATTTTCGACCTCCGACTGGCTAGGTCGGGTGTTGTTACTGCAGATGTGAATAACAATCTTATTTACTCTTATCCTTAGCCAGCATTTTCAGATAAGATTGGATGTAGCTAAGGTGCCTGCTCTGGCAACTGGGATACACTGGTATTGCTAATTTCACGTTCCTCAAAATAGAATCACCAATCATTATAGTCTGTTTCTCAGTTGGTGTGTCTTGCTGAGTATGGAGAACCTGTTAGAAAACGTGAATTGGTTGGTGGTGAATGGGGTGCTGCTGTCAACGACTATGCCTCTTGTCTTGGACAGTTACCCAGCCACCCTGACTAGATCCCAGCTGGTTGGCCTGCACCAGCTACAGGGGGTGGCTAGCTACACTAGCATACACTACACATAGCATAACATTAGTTAGCTAAGGTGCAGAGGGACGACTAACTCACTAATTCTGTCATCATCCTGCATCTATGACAAGGTACATAGTTCATGAAAGGAGGCAGAGGAGAAACTGAACATGTATCACAGAGTTGGAGAGGGAGAAGGAGAAGGAAAAAGAGTGGAGAGAGAGTGAGTGGCCATTGCTAACCATTTAATTGAATTAGCAGAGCTACAGAATAATATGTACAGTTTAGGGAAAGGGAAAAGAGGTTCAATTCTTAGCTGAGTATAAGTTTGATAACAGTTCACTGTCTATTAATCTAGGTAAACAGAGATTTATCTGCTAATGTTGTCACATCACAAAGAATTGATGAGTCTTGCCAAAAATGGTCTGAGCTGTTCTCTCAACCTGTTACTACAGCTCCTGTGAACACTTCTTTTGACAATTCTCTGGATTGGCAGGAAAAGCTCAGGAACCTTCACTCTTTCAGCACCACTGGCAGTATATGGTGTTCCTTCAACAAACTAGCTTCCAGGGAGGGTTGGGGATGGTCGCAGCGACGCACTGAAATAATAAAACATTTAGCAGCAAGACTAAAAGTTCATCAATCTCATCAAAAGTTGACACACCTTGTGGTATTAACTCATGCAGACAAAAGATTCTGTGTGAGAGTGTACAGAGGAAGAAGGATTAACAGGTAAAAAGTTGAATTCAAATGATAAGTACCACAGTACACCACATCCGCAGCTGTTCAACCATCTACATCATCTACTACTTGAAACGTACCTGGTTTATACCAAAGTTGTATTTTTAAGTCTGAAATTGGTATAGGTTGGTCAGAAGTTGCTATATTTATTGTAAGCCTCAATATTTTTATGAACAGCTTAATTTGTATGATGATGTGGTAGTGTGGATGTAGCCTAACCTTTTATCGCTATTAGGTGCAATGATTATTTTACCGGGGATCTCAATCAGGTAGTTATAAATATCAATGTATTTCACCTCCAGCCATTCAGTGGGATAATTTCTCCATGAAAATTAAGGCAAACAGAAGGGACAATGAGAAAGACCTACACGTGAGTTTTTCATTGCACCGTTTTTTCTCCAGTACAGCTAGTGTGTTAAAATAATCATCTGACTTGCTGAAATAATTTGTTATGCTAACTACTGGATAGTGTATTTTAAATTGTGCTGCTGATTGTTTTCTCCTCCAGTGGGCATGGCTTTCTGAGTATGACAGAGCCTGAGTTTCAGCCGAGTATCCGGCTCAACCTGTTTTGGCCTGGTCTTACTGACACTGCTGATCTCTGGTGGTACCACATTTCAACCACACTGAATCAACACTGATTAAACCATCATCTAAATGGTACTCTACATATAAATTTTAAACAGATATAAATACCTCAATTATTTTAGTTCAAAATTACCTTTGTGTGCTTTAAATTTAACCACTAAATGTAACATTTTAACATTTGAATTACTAAAAAAAAAACAACTGCACATTGTTTTGATTTTCACATTTATTCTGAAAACTTGTGAAACAATAGTAGCAACTGAATTGAATGAAAAAAAATGAAAACAACAGAACTATTACATTAATCAATTGGGGGTGGGGGGCTACCCTAATCTAAGCCACTTTTTGACAGTGGGACAGCTTGCAGTCAAACTGTCTGGCTGCAGCTGAAAGATTAAAAAATAATACCTACAGTATAGACAATGTGCTTTAACATTTTTAATGATCATTAAACATGACTGAGTGTGATTTTAGACATTTTATGAATCACAAATTTCCACTCAACGGACACACGTTAGCTCAGCTTAGTCTTGGCAGCTAACAATCCTGGAAAGATGAAATGTTATCAAAATTTGATGAACTCTAACACCCACAAAACAGATTCAGTTAGGAAAAATATTCTCTACTTACCAAAAGAGCAGCAGTACAAAAATCGAGTAGCGGGGAAAATCAGAGGCACAGACGGCTCACTAGCTTGATCGTAGGTGAATCTAGTGTTACAGGTCCCAGGCAGAGTACCTGTATGCAGATAAGTTTTCCTGTAAAACAGGAGAAATAATCAACAGACGGACATAGGCTTGTGCTTAGTCCAGCTTCGCTCAGCGGAATCTATTTATTACAAAACAAAATATCGCTTTTCTATTTTGTTTTCCCCATATTCCCGTCGTATTACAGTACAACATTTGTGATATTAGAGACAACTCAAAATACATGTTCATACAATAATTATCACTAGTTTACTATATTCTCACTCAGTTACTTAACTGGGATATCATTAGCTCTCAGCTATTAAAATAATACTATAAAGCATAAAATGTCTGGGCCAAATCAGTATATAACTTTTACAGTAGTAAATGTTGATTCAAAATAAATACTTGAGCTGAAGACTTAACTATCACTATTAACAACAATGTATTATCTTTTATAACTATATTCAATGTATTCACATATTTAACAACATTGTGCTCTTATAAGTATTTATGAACCGACAATGACATGAGCCGGAGCCAGAAAGACAGTATGGTCACAACGGAAAAAGACAAAATATACAGGAAGTATCCAGCGGCACCATTTTGGGTCATCCGTGATACACACAGAGCAAAATTTTTTTTCCACTCACTCGGTAACTACTAACACAGCACTGCATTTAAATGCACAACACAACAGACAATCACGAACAGTGTTTCAAACATTACCAACCTGTAAAACAGGAGAAATAATCAACAGACGGCCGTTGGCTTGTGCTTAGTCCAGCTTCGCTCAGCGGAATGAGGAAGAAAACATTCCGAAGTGGAGAAGTAACACGCCCCCTGCCGGTAGAACTGAGTAACTTTGTTTTCTTCTTGTAACAAGAGGTAACAGTGGACCATTTTTGGCATATAAATAAAAATAAATATTTTCAAAATAAAACAACAAACTACATAAAATGCGACCTACACTTTATGAGCATCACGCTAGTCCATTTTCACATTGAGCCCCAACCCCCCCAAATGTGAGTACATTTGAAAGATTTATTTATTTATTTATTTTGTTTATCTCTGATCCCATCCCCATCCCCACCACCTGCTTGGGACATACCAGCAGGCTTAAACATTTTGACTGCCACACTCCTTCCTGTCGCGATCCAGAGGCAACTTCTAGATGTCATGATGTATTACGCACAAACTTTAAGACGATTTACTTGTAAAAAATAACGTCCACAGCATATAGTGCTTAAATTGGACTGCATGAGGCACCCCTAAATGGTCTCACCCAGTTCTGCGCATCAAAACAGCATTGTTGAAAAAAAAATTTATTCAATGTTGGCATTACAATTATCAAACTCAACCATTATTCAGTGTTGATTCAATGACATATTTTCAGCAATTCAGAGTAAATACAAGAAACTTTTGCTACGAAAAAAGGACCAGACTCAGTGACTAACTCCCTAACAACAAACTTGCGCCCTGCCCTACGTGCCCAACAGATAATATCTAACTAGCCCAGTGAGCAGTGATAACTAACATGTCTTTGGGGTCATCAGGTGGGAACCTCTTTTCACCGGTCTTTCATCTAGTTAGTCCAACAACACCTCCAGGAAGCTAGACAGTGATCATTGGTGTCCCAGAGTCACCTCCTAATGCCAGCCATCAACACTCCTCACGTCAAGCTAACTATCTCAAACAACACCACCGTCAACTACTCTGACCTCTCGCCAACTGCACCAGTGAAAGCAGGGTGGGGATACGAAAGTATAGAGGGTGCAGGAGGTGGAGGACAAACTGCAATAGCAGATTCAGCAAACTCATCTGAACAGTCCTATAATCAGAGAAAGAACATTCAAACCAAACCACTCAAACCAATACAGGCCAACTTACCAGGACGAACCACATGGTCTCAAAGAGGCTCACACAAGCCACACCTAGGCCACACTTCCTCTTCCTGGATTTCTTCCTCTACTTCCCCCAATTGTCTGTCTATCTTAAGACCGCCCCCATGCTGGGCCCCCCAGCTACTATTACTTATCCAAACCCAATGACTGGATCTTACTACTTCATCCGACATTTCCTTCACTATTTTCTTCACACTCTATCCCCTTCCTCCAAACTCCCTCAACAAAGGAACAACAGATCTTGCTTCAAACCCCTCACATCCTACTTCCACTGGACAAATCCTAACCTTCCATCCTCGCTGCTCAGCATCCTTACCTAGATCTGCATACCTGAGCTTTTTCCTTTCATACACTTCTACAACTTGAACACAATGAGCACACAGAGTTTTAGGTTCTGGGGAGTTGGCAATACATCATATGTTGCCCCTATCAAAAACCTAATATTACTTTCCTCCATACTCCACAGCTCTTTCCAACTAACCTTTTTCTTCTCTACACCTTCCCAGTTCAACCACTGTCTCTGCTTAGCCTGAGCCACTGCCTTTGCACTCCTTAATATTTCCACCTGTCTACCAGCCTGTTCCACAACTAGCTTTCTCTTCTCTTTGGGACCTGCTCTACTCCACACCGATTTGCCTGGGCCAGGCCGCAAGCCTCCCTGCCTTGTTTGCACATTACCCACAATCCCTGTATGCCTAAGAGTTGCTTTCGCTTCCTGCACTGCCATTCTTGGATTCCATTTTCTCCCCTTGGTTGTGTTTGGAACTACCTTACTAACTACCACATCTTTACTCCCAGATAACAGGTGCTCTGTCCCAACCTTTGTACATTTAAACTCCTCCACTCGACTAGATACTGGGAGCTGAAGTATGCCTTTCCCATACAATGCCACAGTACTTAAACATCTAGGAACACCTAGCCACTTCCTAATGTAAAAGCTTACTAATCTTTCCATTTTCTCTGCAGCAGATATCGGAATCTCATATACAGACAGTGGCCACATCAACCAAGGCAATAATCCAAACTGCAAACACCATAGTTTCAATTTTCCTGGAAGCCCTGATTTATCTATTCTATCCAGTCCCTCAGCAACATCCTTCTGAAACTGCACTATCTGTTGTCCGTCAGGCAAATCTGCCTTGTGCCACCTACCTAGACTCTTTACTGGTTTTCCCCTAATTATTGGAATTTCCTCTTCATCTATTACAAACTCTGATCACTTAATCTCACTCTACTTATTGAGATACTTCTAGACTTACTAGGCTTGATTTGCATACTAACCCTAACCCTAACCCACTTTAAGTTTTTATTAATTCTCTCAAGTGCTCTTTTCATACATGGCACCGTTGTAGTTACCAACATCAAATCATCCATGTTTGCCCTAATTGGTGTAAGGCACATCCCATCCTGCCGCCTCTCTCCACCTACAACCCACCTAGAAGCTCTAATAATTACCTCCATCATGAATAATACAGAAATTGAGAAATTGTACACCCTGCCATAATACCTATTTCTAGCCTCTGCTAACCTGTTGTAAAGCCTGCTGTACTTACGCATAGTCTGATATCCTGGAAATATACTCTTACTAAATTAACAACTATTCCAGGCACTCTAAAATAATCAAACGCCTCCCAAATAAGGTTATGTGGCACTGAACCAAATGCATTTGCGAATGCCAAGAATATCACATGCAAGTCTCTTTTCTCACTCTTGGCTCCCTGAATCTGGTGCCAAATCATGCTAGTGTGCTCTAAACACCTTTCGAAACCTGGTATTCCTGCCTTCTGTACTGAAGTATCTATGAAGCTATTCCTTTCTAAATAACTAGCTAATCTCCTTGTGACTACATGAAAGAAAATCTTCCCCTCTACATTCAGGAGAGAGATCATGTGGATCTGACTCAGGTCTGAAGACCCCTTCCCCTTTGGAACAAGAATGCCCTATGCCATGCTCTGGGTATAGACTGTTTCTCCCAAACTATTCTTCTTTGCCTTCACAAAAACCTAATAAACCTAATAAATTATTAGAAGGTTGATCTGCTGTTGGTTTTTCAACCTTAACCATAAATCAGCCTTTCTGACCATATATAAATCAAATCAAATCAGATTTATTTGTATAGCGCCAAATCATAACAAAGTTACATCAAGGCACTTTACATATAGAGCAGGTCTAGACCAAACTCTTTATAAAATTAATTTAAAGAGACCCAACAGATCCCCGTTGGGTAAACGTTGATTCAATGTGATTTTGCTATCTGGGATTAATAAGATTTTATTCACAAAATGAACCTGAAACCCTGGAATTTTATCAACTACAAAGTCTCATTATTGTCTCTTCAGGTGGGAGACCAGTGGTTGGAGTGAGTGCTCTCGAATCTGTGGTAAGGGTGTTCAGTACCGCACTGTGCGCTGCTGGAAGATGCTGTCTCCTGGTCTGGACTCCTCTGTTTATGATATGCTCTGTTTGTCACATGACTTGCACAAACCAACCAATAGAAAGCTCTGCCTAGGTCAGAGCTGTGGACCACAGTGGGAAGTATCAGAGTGGTCAGAGGTAATAAAGCAACTATCATGTGCTTTTTCATTGTACTAGGATCCATCCTGAAGTTTGATCCCAATAAGACTTGAACTTGGTCACGTTAGTGTGGTCAAAGAAGTAAAATGGACAGAGCAATGTCCAACAACTACTTGTGTGCATCCTGCCTTAAAAATTTCAATAGCAGTGTCAAACGTTTCAGATATAACTCCACAGATAGAATTAATCATAAAACAAATACATTGACTAAAAACTAAAAACACTGGTTTTAGTATGTGAAATAAAGATTTTAAACAGATATTGAGCTTTAAGACTTAAAACTTAGCATAGTATACAATATTTCATCATTACTTGCTGGGAAAACAGAACAGCACAAAGCTCTCCCCATGTGTATCAACTACTTCAGCTATTGCCTCTTGATATCAAGGGACAGTAGCTGAAATCTTTATGTTGTGTGACATCTACTGCATACAATAACACTGTCCGCTGGCAAGGTACACAACACTGGGCAGTGACATGAATTCTTAGGTCTTACATTTGAATTCAGAAGTCCTTCACCTGAGCATTTTCCACCTGTGCCTGATCTGTCGTTGTTAGAATAAATGTATATAAAGTGATTATCACAGTACTGCTCAACTTTTACTGACCCTGCAAGAATGCAGAAACCTGTGTTTTATTAGCAGGAGCAGAGGTCCGAAGAAGAAGCAACAACCTTCGAAGAAGATTTATGAAGAAAGGGAGGATGTCGAAGCGAGATTACTTCGTTCATAAACTAACCCTCAATGTGTTTGAGTTTCTTGTGACTTATAACTTGAATATAAATCATATAACAAGCGTCTATTCATTCACTACTTGCAGCTGTGTATTCTCACCTTTAGAGCTGCAAGATTTTGTAACTAGGGACCACCCTAAGGAAATAAAAAGGGGGGAGAACAGAAGAGATACTCCAGAGCGGGTAGAGAGTGTCACTGAGCACATCTCTGTCTGTTCTCCTTGCAAGTAAAATGAGCGCTGTTGTCCTTTGTCTTTCTTCCCTGTGTGTTTAATAATGTTCTAGGTGGGTTAAACCTGACAGTCGTTCTCTTTAAATCAACTCAAATCAAAGATTAAATTTACTAACTGTCCCAAGAGCCCCAGAATCTTCACAGTCTCCCTGGGAAACATAAGACCACAAAGCAGCAGTATACAAGTATACAAGTGTATGTAATGACTAGCTTGGTGTTATGTGTGTGTATGTTTGTTAGTGCTCAGCAAGTTGTGGCACTTGGGGTGTTCAGACACGGGAGGTTCGTTGCTCAATGGAAATGAGAAAGTGTAACAAGTCCTCTAAGCCTGTAGAGAGTCAAGAATGTGAGGCCCTCCCCTGCAACAGACGATGGACAGTATCTGACTGGGGACCTGTATGTTTAACAACACACACACACACACACTTTTCAGAGTAGTGAACATACTCAACACAGCACTTTTTAAAAAATATCTTGTTTTGACATCTAACAGTGCTCAGGGGTGTGTGGAGAGGGAAGAATGGTGCGCGCTGTGACGTGTCGATCATCAAATGGAGTAGTGATGTCAGAGGGGCAGTGTGACCAATCACTGCGCCCACTGGCCATCTATCCATGTGGTGAGAGAAACTGTGCCCCCCATTGGGTTGAACAAGAATGGCAAAAGGTGAAGAAACTGCACATATTTGTGTGTGTATGTGTGTTATTAGTATATATATCTTTAAAAGTGTTTTTTGTTTGTTTATTCTTTGTGGGTATGTCAGTGTGACACTGCATGTGGCCGTGGTGTGCGGCAGCGTCAGGTGGTGTGCGCTGGCCTGGAAAGTGGTGTATTCAAAGAGTTTCCAGACAGTAGCTGTATTCAAAGCAGCAAACCAGAGAGCAGCTCCTCTTGCTTCCAAAGACCATGCTCAAAATGGTTCACCACATCCTGGTCCCAGGTAACTCTGTTTACCTATTCATGCATCTGCTAGCCAATTCACTACCATAGTGATCTAAAATGGTTTCTATAAATTAACCTACCCTCATAAATCCTCTCACAATGTCTGTAATGTAAATGCACTTAATCACAATCACTAACAGCTTCTCCTTGTTTGGACTGGGGTCAGTGGTTCAGGAAGTTTTTACATGGAGATGAATTATCTTGAGTTATCCTCCTCTTCAAATGAAATGTATTTGGTGATTAAAGCTATTAAAAGACTGAAACCTATTTCTCATTTAAAATCTGTTCTTGTGGCACGACAACAAAAGAAACCTGTTTCTTTGATAATTTATGAATCAGACATAAGGGTGATTTTATATGCAGCCTAATTATTCACTTGGAAGTGATCTTTTCCATTACATGTTAAAGAGATTATAAAGATTCATGTTTGGGATGCAGACCATATAGATGCTAGTCCTCTGACTAAGTCCCCAGTTCCGTAAATTTTCAGCATTTTTTTCCACTTATCTGGACTTGGATTGCGGTGGCTGGAGGACAATCAGGGAATTCCATAATTCCTTTCCCCACCAAAACTCTCCATCACCTCTCATGGGAGCCTAAGATGCTCCCAGGCCAAAAAGGACATGTAATCCCTCCAGCAAGAGTTCCTTCCAGTTGGGCATACAAGTAACATCCTTTTCAGGTTCCTCAATCTCAACTGGCTCCTTTCAACATAAATCCTCATTCCCTCCAAATGCCCAAGCCTCAAAGCATATTCTGTTGACAATGCAGCCATCTCAGCCAGTGAGAATACCCATTTCAGCTGCTTGTATCCACAATCTCATTCTCTCCCTACCCAAAACTCAGGTGAAGTTTGGAGGTGCCATGTCTGCATTATTGTGGACATTGTTTGTCTCTGTCTGTTTCTGTGTGTTGGCCCTGCGATGGACTGGCGACCTGTTTAGGGTGTACCCCGCCCTCGCCCAGAGTAAACTGGGATTGGCACCCCCCACGGCCCATAAATGAATAAGTGGTTGAATATGATTGAATGAATGAATGTATGCCTCTGGCTTGAAAATTGATGGAAACATTTCACACAATGTAACAACACAAAAAACATAGTTTTAGTCATATTTAGACATTGTAATATGACATTTAAATTATGCATTTAAATATTGTTTTGTGTGATCAAACTGAGACGATGTTTAGAAAAATCTAAAAATTCTGTTTCGTGGTGCCCAATCAGTGCAGTAAGACCTGTGGAAGTGGCATCCAGATTCGAGAAGTCAAGTGCTACCAGGGGGAGGAGCTAGTAACCAGGGGCTACAGCTGCAACTCCACCATCAAGCCAGAAGCCAGACAGAGCTGTGAAATGCAGAGCTGTCAAACAGAAGCACAAGGTTAGAAAATGTAGCTTTTAAAGGAACATGTATTCCCATCACTGGACGATAAATTATTTATAGGTGAGAAAAGATGTTTTTGCTGTACCCTGATAAACTATACAATTATGGATTCCATAATTGTAATGGCTTCTGTGTTTATCCAGCAGTTGTCCTGGCAGAGTCAGTAGCAGTAGATGACTCCTGCCAAGATAAGCCAACAGCAAACTGTGCCTTAGTCCTAAAGGTGAAGCTGTGTTCCCACTGGTACTACAGAAAGGCCTGCTGCCAGTCCTGTAAGGGGTTAAGATCCTGAAGCCTTCACTGTAACCCATCACTCCAGTTCTTCAGCATCAAGCACTGGTTCTAGTAACAGGCACATAAGATCTTAGCACAAAAAAAGCCTACTGCCATGTATATTCTGTTCTTTGTTGAGGTCAAAGGTCCCTGGTTTTCTCTTGTCAGGTTACTTTACTACATTATTTCATCTTTTGTGCGGTCTTTCTTGCTGTTTTTAAGAAAGCTGGATCATCACTACAAAAGATAATCTAATATGATTACTCTTGATGCACTTCCTATTTTGTTGCAATATTTGGAATATCTGGTCAACTTATCTGTTACCAACCCAGCTAATTAAGGGAAAAGCAAAGTAACACACACCCAAACCAATGGATGGATTGCAAATTAAATAGGTATTCGTTCTTTTGAGACGTGAATTTTAATAACAAAACATTCAGAAAAGGTCCACCAGAGGCTGACAAACCAATAAACAAATATAGCAAAATGAGGACACTAAAAATAAAAAAAATCTCACCATCATCAAAATGAAACAGAGTTTAATGTTTAATATGACTGATAAGGGACCACACATATATTCAAATACAAATATTCATAAAACAAAACTCTAACTACTCTGGTGCATGGTGAAAACAGAAATACAAATGATCAACACCTCTAAACCTGGTTGGACCGAAAAATGTGAATCTTACCCTGCCCCAAATCTGGAGAGTCAACCTCACTTTAATACCACATACTAATACTACTTGCACACGAATGGTTCTAGGGTGTCTGCCAGCATCAGCAGGGCACACCAGGCATTTATAAGCTTCTCCAAGCTCCACTCAGCTGCACCAATCAGCCACCGGGGATCTACTCAGGGATTGGAAGGATACGCCCGCTGGGGATGCTCCACTAGAACCTATGGCTAGCACACAATTGGGCAGAACACACATACACACACACACACACACACACAGCAGAAGGGGAGAAGTAGTGTCAGCGGCTCAAGGCCGTAACATTATCTCAAAGCACTGAAAGCTTATAATCTAACAGAGTATTCAAGAGCCTAGTTGTTGACTTTAGATGTGACAACTAAAGTAAATAATATGAAATAGAAATAAATGGAAAAACATCCTTGGAGTTTCTGATTAAATAAGAATACAACACAGACAACACAGATTCACCCGAGGAGCAGGGATATAGGCCTATAAACATTTGTTCAGAGAAGGTTGCTGGGGCCAAACTCATCTATTCAATACACTGTCTAAATATGAAAGTATTGTTTAACTGTTGATATCCTACCCACAGAGCTGCTGTTTTTTTCTTGAGTTTTTCTTTTTTTTTTTACTGTAACACACAAAGGACAGACTGTTTGCAACAGTCTGACCTGTGTTTGACCTCTGACTGCTACTCCTCACAGTAGATTGACCCTTATGGATATTAGCTATTTCTTGGAGAAACATTCAGGTTGTGGAGATTTAAATAAGTCTCTTAAAAAGTAAGATTTAATAATTATCATCTTAACTGTGTTAATTCTAGCAAACAAAACAGGAAGCAAACGTGGCAACACCAAGGAGGGCTACTGCGTTCACTAAAGTGTCATCAAAAACATGGCCTGAGAAGAGTTTATGGATTACTTCATGAAAAAACCACATACACATGAATACATACCAATAACTCATCTGAACTTGTCAGGGTCTTAGGATTCTTTTATTTTGAGTCAGTTTAGCTTTGTCTCCACTTCCTGTTTTATTTTGATAGTTTCTATGTTTGCTTCCTCCCTTTGTTCCTGTTCCTGCTTCCTGACTATTACTTTGATTGCATTCCCTGCCCTAATATGTTTCACCTGTGTCTTGTGGTCCCCCCCCTCCTTGTGTCTTGATGTCTCGTTAAGTTCAGTTGTATTTAAGCCTTGGGTGCTGTCTTGTCCTCATCATATCCTTTGTCTTGTCTCGTTTTGCCTGTCCTGATGGAGAGCCTGTATTTTCCTGCACTATTCTGGAGAGTCCAGTAGTGACCTGTATTATCCCTTAGCGTTCTGATATGTTCAAATTAAGTTCAGTCAAGTCCTGCTGTGTTCAGTCATGTCCAGCCTAGTTCAGTCTTTCAGTGCAGTATTTGCTTGTCACTGTTTTTGTATCAGTTCTACATCTTAGTATTTATCATTAAACATATTCACCACTGCTTGCTTCTGCATTTGGGTCCCCTGCATACAACCATGACAAAACTGGCCTCAACAAGATGATTTTGATCTCATTAAAGATTCTAACTAAAGGTAGATATGATTATCATATTACACATGTAACTGTTACACCTGCCACACACATGCCCTGCAGGTGAAACAGAAAGGGGAGGGGGAGGGAGAGAGAACAAAATACAAAGAATCAACAACAAAAACCACAACCAAAATAGAACCCTAACAGTACCCCCCCTCACAGGATGCCTCCTGGCAGCCTACCAGGCTTGTCTGGGTACTGTGCGTAGAAGTCTCTGAGAAGATCAGGGCACAGAACGAGGGAGCGAGAAATCCACGAACACTCCTCCAGCCCATACCCTTCCAATCAGCCAAGTACTGAAAGCCTCGACCTCGCCTCGACATCCAACAACCACCGGTCGGTAAATGCAGGGTGCTTCAAGAGTTTCACTGCGTCAGCTTCACATTGCTCTTCGGTCGTACTGCAGATCATAAGGTCATCAAAAAGAGATTCAGGACTTTATCTTTGAGCATCATTGTAAAGATGTAAAGTGGGACTTTCACAGTAATCTTGGCACAGTGAATGTGGTGCCTCGTCCATCTAAGTTGAAAGCAAGCCAGAATTGACTTTCTGGATTAAAAGTGATGGCAACAGGTTCACAGTCTTTGATGCGGCCAACATCATATTTACTGAAAACCCACAGTGTCTTAGGGGCCTCCTGTAGGGCTGTAATAGCTGTAGCTTGTTCTTCTGACAAAAAAGAAAAAGAAAAAGGTTTGGAAGTGCTTTTTGGTACCAGCTGGATTGTTCTTTGAGTGTGCACAACAGATGTTAAACTCTTAGAATAGCACTGCAGTGTTGGTGAAAATAAAATAGTTCGATCAGATGTTTCTTGCCAATCGGCTGCACACTGACATGATTTCTGAACTGAACTGACTGAACCCAAATCTTCCCAGTTATCTGATGTGAGGTGTTGCGTCATTTCCGGTCACTGGCGGTTGTGCTCTCTATTGTGCTTGTGTTGTTTCCACTGTTCTTCTGCTATTATTTCCTAATTCACTCGAGTAATCAGGCAGAAAATTATTTTCACACCAACACTAGGTTTTAGAAGTCAATATCTCCCCTTTCTCCAAAGTTTATAACCGTTTCTGTTCCTCCGCTAATCAAACTACCCGATTAGCAATGTCCTCTAGCTCTCTGTCTCCACTCTTTGTTCCTCCTTCTCCTCCTCCTCTCCTCTCCTGTTCTCTGTGCCTCATGTGTAGTTATTCTTCTGCCTCCTTTTATGATAGCACCTCTTGTCATAGATGTAGGATGATGGTAGAAATGGAGGCGAAGATTAATGAGTAAGAATCCCGGCTCCGCACTTTAGCTAGCCCAACTTATGCTAGTGTAGTTAGCCCCCCCCGTAGCCGGTGCGGACCAACCTAGACGAGCTCATACGGCAGCTAAGACAATCCCGGGTCGAGACCAGGAGGCAGAGCCGCAGTTTAACACGCTCCTCTGCGCCTCAGTCAGAGCGGTCATCTGCCGAGAATAGAATAGAGTCTCTGTCTATGTTTAGGTCTATAGAAACCGTGTCTGTCCCCCGACCACCTAAATTTAGAAAAGTTAAAAAACCCAAATTAAACAGAACAGGAGCTAAAAACAAAAACCTAACTGTAATTAAAACAGCCACAAATTTAGTCTCAAATAACACTGCGATCAAATGTGGACTGTTGAACATTCGATCATTATCATCAAAATCTCTACTAGTTAACGATCTCATAGCTGATCACCATATTGATTTATTTTGTATAACTGAAACGTGGCTGCAGCAGGATGAGTATGTTAGCATTAATGAAGCTACACCCCCAACTCATGTTAACTTTCATATCCCTCGTACCACAGGTCGAGGAGGTGGGGTGGCTGCAATATTTCAGTCAAGCCTATTAATCAACCCCAGACGAAAATCTGGCTGCAGGTCTTTTGAAAGCCTCACTCTTAGTCTCTCCCACTCGGACTGGAAAGGTGAAAAACCAGTTCTGTTAGTTACAGTATACCGTCCACCTGGTCCGTACTCAGAATTCCTATCAGAGTTTTCTGAGTTTATATCAGAGTTAGTACTTAGTACAGATAAAATCATTATTCTGGGAGATTTCAATATACATGTTGATGTAGAAAGCGACAGCCTTAGTTCTGGGTTTCTTTCCCTACTAGACTCAATTGGCTTTTCCCAGCATGTGAATGAACCCACTCACTTTTACAATCATATCCTTGATCTTGTTCTAACTTATGGCATTGAAATTGACAAGCTAACAATTCTTCCCCAAAATTCTCTCCTATCTGACCATTACCTTATTACATTTGAGTTTACTTTAATGGGCTCCACATCATTGAGGAATAAATTCAGCTATAGAAGATGTTTATCTGAAGCTGCTGTGGCTAAATTTAAAGAGAACATTTGGTCATCATTCCCAACAATGCCATATCTAAATTTAAAGGATTTCTCCCATACGCAGGTTGATGACCTTGTGACTAGCACTATGGCCACACTGCGTTCGAATCTTGATAATGCCGCCCCTCTCAAAAAGAAAGTATTCAATCTGAGGAGGATGGCTCCCTGGTATAGTTACCAAATCCGTACCTTGAAGCAGACATCAAGGAAATTAGAAAGAAACTGGCGTTCCAGTAAGTCAGAAGAGTCTCACAGAGCCTGGAAAGACAGCCTAAAAATGTATAAAAAAGCTCTCCGCAGTGCTAGAAGTTCATATTACTCAGCACTCATAGAAGAAAACAAGAACAACCCCAGGTTTCTCTTCAGCACTGTAGCCAGGCTGACAGAGAGCCATAGCTCAGTTGAACCAGTGATCCCCTTAGCTCTAAGCAGTAATGATTTTATTAGTTTTTTTTTCAGACAAAATTCTCACGATCAGAGAAAGAATTTATCAGCTCTTGCCTACGTTAGATAAAAATCCCCTTCTGAAGACGGCAACTGCTGAATCAGCTGCGGCGCCTCTTTTACATCTGGAATCATTCTCACCTCTAAATCTCTCAGAGCTAGCTTCTATAGTTTCATCATCCAGACCGTCAACCTGTCTATTAGACCCAGTACCAATTAGCCTCTTTAAAGAGATCTTTTATGTAATTGAGCCGTTCATTCTAGATTTGGTTAATCTGACTTTATTTCTGGGTTATGTACCTCAGGCACTTAAGACTGCGGTCATCAAACCCCAGTTTAAAAAGCCTAATCTTGATCCAGATGTTTTGGCAAACTATAGACCCATATCGAACCTTCCATTTATTTCTAAAATCATTGAGAAAGCTGTAGCAAAACAACTACACAAGCATCTGGATGGGAACAGTTTGTTTGAAGAGTTTCAGTCAGGATTTAGAGCCCATCATAGCACAGAAACAGCGCTGGTTAAAGTCTCCAATGACATTCTAATGGCCTCAGACAATGGATCAGCCTCCATACTTCTCCTTCTAGATCTTAGTGCTGCATTTGACACCATAGATCATAATATTTTACTACAGAGACTGGAACATGAAATTGGAATTAAAGGAACTGCACTAAAGTGGTTCAAATCCTACTTATCAGATAGACATCAGTTTGTTCATGTAAACAACAGCTCCTCCTCATGTACTGTAGTCAGTCATGGAGTCCCGCAGGGTTCGGTACTTGGACCAATCCTCTTTACGCTTTATCTGCTTCCTCTAGGCAACATTATCAGGAAACACAGCATCAATTTCCACTGCTACGCAGACGATACTCAGCTGTACCTATCAATGAAGCCAAATGAAGTCAGTCAGATAGTCAGACTGCAGGCATGTCTTGAAGACATAAAAGTCTGGATGACTGGAAATTTTTTACTTCTCAACTCTGACAAAACAGAAGTTATTGTACTCGGTCCTAAGCACCTCAGAAAAATACTATCTAATCATCTCATCAGTTTGGACGGCATTACTTTGGCCTCCAGCTCCACTGTAAGAAACCTTGGAGTAATTTTTGACCAGGACATGTCCTTTGTCCCTCACATAAAACAAGTTAGTCGGGCAGCTTTCTTCCACCTGAGAAACATTAGGAAAATCAGAAACATCCTTTCTCAGGATGATGCAGAAAAACTAGTCCATGCATTTGTAACTTCTAGGCTGGACTACTGTAACTCATTACTATCTGGATGTCCAAACAAATCTCTAAAAGGCCTTCAGTTAATTCAGAACGCTGCTGCACGAATATTAACAGGAACTAGGAAAAGAGATCACATCTCTCCCGTGTTAGCTGCTCTTCATTGGCTGCCAGTAAAATATAGAGTAGAATTCAAAATCCTTCTTTTAACGTATAAAGCTCTTAATGGCCAAGCTCCATCGTATCTCAGAGAGCTCATAGTTCCTTACTGTCCTAGCAGGCCACTCCGCTCTCTAGATGGAGGTTTACTTGTGGTTCCTAGAGTCTCCAAGAGTAAATCTGGAGGCAGATCGTTCAGTTATCAGGCTCCTCTTCTATGGAACCAACTCCCAGCATCGGTCCGGGGGGCGGACTCTTTAGTAACTTTCAAGACCAGGCTTAAAACTTTCCTGTATGACAGAGCGTACAGTTAAAAAGTCCTCTACTCTTTAGGTATGCTGCTATAGGCCTAGGCTGCTGGGGGAAGGACTGAGCTTCTCTCTCTCTCTCTCTCTCTCTCTTTCTCTCTCGCTCTCTGGCTCTCCCTGTCACCCTCTCTCCCTCTTTCTCTCTAACTCCCTCCTTGCATGCGCTGATAAAAACCATCCTTCTTAAAAAAAAAAAAAAAAACAAAACAAAACAGTTTCACCCAGTTCTAAGCATTTATACTGCATTTACTAACCATGTTCTGCCAAAGTCTCTGTCTCTCCCAGTTCCTCTCCTCTCTCTCCCTGTCCTCATCCTGCAGGTGGTGACTCATCTCCATCCCATGTTCCTGCAACACCTGCTGCTCCCATTTAGCATGAATTCTGTATTACAGCTCAACTCCATGAACTTCATGCAACAACATGTTCCTGCCTACACCCCCCCCCTCCAATGCCTGCCTGCCTGTCTCTCTCTCTCTCTCTCTCTCTCTCTCTCTCTCTCTCTCTCAACCCAACCGGTCGAGGCAGATGGCCGCCCCCCCTGAGCCTGGTTCTGCTCGAGGTTTCTGCCTCTTAAAGGAAGTTTTTCCTTGCCACTGTTACCAAGTGCTTGCTCATCGGGGGATCTGTTGGGTCTCTTTAAATAAATTTATAAAGTGTTTGGTCTAGACCTGCTCTACATCGAAAGTGCCTTGATGTAACTTTGTTATGATTTGGCGCTATACAAATAAATCTGATTTGATTTGATTTGATTTGATGTGTGTTTTGCAAGTGTGATGTGTGGGACTGAATGGTCCATGGTATACACATCAGATTTTGACCTTATATAACAATAATTATTATTTTTTTTAAATAGATCATACATTTTTCTTTCTCATTTCTTGTTCTTTTTCTTTTAGTTTTACTTCAACCAAGAGTATAAAACATACTATTGGGGGATTCCCCTGTTGGAAATCCCAACTCAGCTATCCAGACATTTAAATATTTCAAACTTTTATCCACATATTTCCTTCTCATGATATCTCTCAACCTCCAACCTCGATGGATCCTTTACTCTCCATTCCAAATGTGGATGTCGTGCACAACAATTACAATAAAGTAATCTCTGGAAGGACTGCTTTGCTCTATGCCAGAAGCAATAAAAAGCCCCCAAAATTTTTACACTTTGAACCCTCAGTCAGCCCTTAACTCAGACACAATTGTGGATAAAATTAAAATGAAAATATTTGGCCAAATTAAAATCTTGAATTTAAAGAAAATGAATTGTAATGTGAATTATGTTCATGAAACCCCAACCCCATGTTCCATCCCAGATGATCACTTGAGGGATCCCACTTCTGACACCAAGCTGTTGTGGAAATTATCTGCTGCTGGTGAAGAATGAAATAGAGACTTCTGCCGGCCGACAAGTTTTTATTTTCGTTGCAAAGAAAAGGTCAATCACCACACAAGCAGTAAAAATTAAGTAAGACCCCAAGCATGGGGAGAGCTAAACATTTATTCTTGAAGAACGCCCCCCCAACCCAAAAAAGGTGTGTTTTCACACATTCTGGTCTGCTGTAGGTGTCAGTGCCGACTCCCTGGAGTGTGGTCCACACCGGAGGTATCCTGCAGGGTTTTGTATGTTGGTGTTAGAAGGTCTAGACATCACAGTTAAAAACCCAAAAGGATCTGACATCCTGGTGAGGAAAAGGGAAATGGGGTATCTCAAGTACCTCAAATGTAAGGAACTGAAATTACCATTACAATTGATATGTCAGATAATTGCAAAAAAAGTTTTTGGAAGAAAGCTGGATCGTTGTTATTAGGACTATAGAGTTTAACAATTGTTGTGTATAATTTACTAAAGGTGAAAGATAAACACTACTACTTGAATAATGATTTAGCGGCCTTCTTCGTCAGTTACCATATTGTTTAAAGTAAATAGTAAGTTGGTTTCTTGAATGAGGAAGATCTCTGCTTTTAAATTGGAGATATAATTCATAATTAAAAAAAAAATTGCCTGTGAGCAAATGCCATGCACGTTCCAGAATACTATAGTTAAGTGGACTCTGGAAGTGAATGTTGGAATGTTGGATTGTAAATGTGTGGATATTTGAAGGAGGTGTGTACAGTGATGTAACAGGAAATGTCATCAAAACTGAACATCAAGACTTGGGAAAGAAGCAGCAAAGTTATTCACATGGGCACCACAATTAAAAAGGTTATTGTGTACAATAGGGGGTATGTGGATGGCTGCAGCAGAGGGAAACATACATAGGAGAAAGAGGAAAGAAAAGCAGAGGAAGACGTATCAGGTGAGTGACAGGATAGGAGAGGTAGTTAACATTTTTGTGAACTTTTTTTTTTTTTTTTTTTTTTTTGGTATTTTATGTATGTATTATATATGTACATATATGTAACCGGTGAACTGTTGTCTGCGTTGTGTTGTGATGAAAAGGCCCAAACCAAGGATATCTTTGGAGGCAGTCTCCGTTTATTTTTGATAACTGACAAGCAAGAGGTAAAAACAAAAGGTGATGGTTGCGGTGGGGAAGCAGGAAAGGCTGGCAGGGAGTCCATGGTGGAAGTAGGATAACTGAAGAAAGGGACTTACATAGGCATCATAGTCACACACGATTACATCATGGAGGACATTCTTGAACAAGAGGTCAACTGGCAGACAAGGGACCCGACCAAGCATGTGTGTGAGGTGTGAGGTGTGTCAACCCCTGACAGCATCAACAGCTCAGAAATCAGTTCATTTCAGTTCAGTTCACTTTCAACAGTTTGCACCCTGGTGAGAGTAGGCGCTGAAGGAAGCCATAGATGCAAAAAAAGTTGTCCCACAGCCTCTTGGCTACCCTCTCAGCAGTCTGGTCCAGTAAAGGAAAAGTATGTGCCAGCCTGGTAAAATGATCAGTGATCATTAGCATTAGCATTCACAGACTTGTTATTACTGTCTTCACCTGACCAAAAGTCAATGCATATGAGTTCCAGAGGGGCAGACATCTTAATGCTCTCCAATGGGACTCTGGCACATCAAGATAACAGAGTTCAGGTTGGCGAAGACACTGATCATCATCCGCATAAAGGATGCGGGGCTGTTGCACAGGCCCTGGGGAAGGCCTAAGGGTGTTGTAAAGACGGTGTACCGCCTGTCAGACCCATGGAGGGGGATCTTGTAGATCCATGGTGCTGAAAAAAGTGTTTCCACCAAGGGCATCAAGGCAGTCAGCCTGGTGGGGCAGCAGGTTGCCGTCCTTGACCATCTTCGCATTGAGCTAGTGAAAGTTGGTGCAGCTCCTCAATTCCCTTGACTTCTTCCAGACGAGGACCAGTGGTGAGGCATACTAACTGACTGACTTACTGATTATGACTTTCAACTCCATCTCAGACAGTACCTCTCTCAGTTTATGATAATGTGCTGGAGGGACTCTGCGATAGGGTAGCCGCAAGAGGCGGTCACAGTAAGGTGAATACGGGTGGAAAAACTCCTTTGCTTCCCCACAGTCCAACTTATCCTTAGAGAAGGCGTCCTTGTGAGCACGAGTTCAGCCAGCTGCTGTTTCCATTCATCTGACACTTCACAGCTTTCAAGGTCGATGTCCTCCAATCCACATTCTTTCAGCTGCTGAGACGGTGCAGAGGTGGTGTCTGACTTGATGATAGGGTCAGCAGCCTGACCAGCTTGTGGCTTACACACACCCTGATAGATGGGAAGATCTTCCACAGCAATGCATCGAAAAACATCTGCCAATTTTGCATTGCGGCGCAGTGTCACAGGACATTTCGTGGGGTTAAGGACTTTCACTGGGACCCAGCAATCACCCCACATGGGAGCCACAACCCGTCCGATAATTATGTCTCTGGGAGCTGAATGGGAAGTGGTGGCCTTGACAATGATAGTGCTCCCGGGCGACACAGGGGCACTGGTGAGCAACCTTCCTCACACCAAATACTCCTGCTGTGGTGCAAGGGTGACAGCCTGCTGTAGTCTTACAGTGCCAACCTTGTCAGGCAGTTCAGGACCAGACTAGTGAGGAATGCAGCTGAGCAACTGAAGAAACTGCTCACAGTCTAGGTCAGAGGTGCTGGAGCAGAAGAGCTCCCAGTACTTGTCATCACATTTCATCCTCTGTACCATGGGCCCAAGAACATTGCTTCCAATGATGAGCTTGTCCCTCAGCCCTGGAACAAGGAAAGTCGGGACAACAAACTTGGAAATATTAATTTCAATATCAAGGTCATAAATATATTTGGGTTATGTTGTAAGGCCACCACAGGTGACTAGGACCACCTTCTCAGGCACAAGCTGAGGACTCGGGAGAGGGCCAGCGGCCTTAAGCTTGGACTCTGCCTTCCCAGTGTGCATGACATGCTCTTGAATCAAGCATCCCTCTCAATGCTGCATGTGTAAGACTGGTGACGGGGTTGACTTGCTGATGGTTGCCAGTTCTTTGGCTGGTAGCAAGTGAGGCATTGTACAAGGACAGAACTTTGTCAAACATCACCACAACCTGTTGGACACCAGGCAGTAGGTGGGAGAGCGGCAGCAGGAGCTGAAGAAGGGGTTTTCAGCAGCAGGCAGAGACAGTACAGCAGGCTTATCTACCATCTCGCCTGATCTAGACTGGCTGCAAGTCAAAACAGGAGGAGGAAGAGAGGTAGTAGGGGTCTAAGACTGACATGCCACTGAACACATGGACATGGCAGGACTGAAAGGGTGAAATGAGGTAGTCAAAGGACTTTGACTGTAAGTTGACAAACCTGCTGTGTGTCGGGACTGGACTGCCATCTTCCTCACATTTCTCATGTAGCTATCCAGACGCTCCTGAACCTCTGCTGCGGTCCACCGCTTAAGCGCCTTCAGCTGGAATGACATGGCTAGACTGGGGTTGGGACAGTCATGAACATGACCACTTCAGCACTGGGGTCCTCTACGGACCTACCTCTCTTCTAGAGGCATTCATTGGCAGTACGATGGATTTATGAAGGTGAATCCAGTAATCCATAGCACTCTCATTAGCATGTTCACTGAAGCACAGCTCACTGAAGTTACCCTTCAATATGTCGAACACAGCTGTAGGAAGGTCAGTACTCAGGCAAAGCTAGAGATTTGGTAAAAGTGTCGCTTCGCAACCACCCTGAACTGTCAGTCTCTACATGATCAAATTATACATTTCAGAATGAGTGTCACATTTAACCCTGTTCAGGTAACATTTAATCATATCCTCCCATTCATGAACAGAGAATGTATCAGCATGATCACCCCTGAAGTAAGGTGGAGGTTTTTTGTCGGACTGCTCAACGACCTTCAGTGGCAACAAACTAGTGTTACTGGATGACTGATTGGAAGGAGACTGAGACTGAACTGTACTAGCCTGATGCATGTTGCTGAGAATGGCTAATATGCTTTCACTGATCTGTTTGGCTAAATCAGTGACCATGTCTCCAAGAGCTCCAACAGAGATGACTTGTGTAGGCTTACAGATTGATTAGGAAAATGGCGTGGAGCTACCAGAGGGGGCCAATGGTGGGTCAACAACTGACTGATCAACTGTGTAGCTGAAAACACTGTGGAACATAGACCTACCCCTACCATAAACACAGCGAAGCGAGGTGCTACCCCCCCCAAAGATGAAATCACACCCACAGTCAGCCATAGTATGAGCCTCAAAATATCTCCCCCTGACATTACAAATACTGCAAATACTAGTAGCAGAGAGGAGAAAAAAATAAATAAATTCCTTGAACCTGAGCACACTTAAAAACACTTGCCTGCAATTCAACAGTGTGAGCTTAGTATGTAATAGTATTAACAAAGTGCATAAAAAACACCAAATGACAGCCAAAATTAAATGCGTAATGAAGATCAAAGGGAAAATACTGATATTGGCTTGATATAAACAACATTGTCAGGCAGGGACTCAAGGCAGAACTCAGACGCAGAGACCTTGTAAATAACAGACTTTATTGGTAACGCCGGTGACCTCAAAACAGAGTGACAAAACAATGACTATGAAATTACTAGTCCTTTCCTGACTCACAGAGGAAGGTTCTATATTTTGACATGCCAACATGCCCTCCGACTCATGCAGTTTTTTTGTTTTTTGGTTTTTGTTTAAATAAGGTTTTAATGACCAAGGTGTCCCTTTAATGCGCTGGTTGGCCAGCCACTCAGTCGCAAGCACAAACCAGCAAGAAAAGGGAAAAAAAACTAAGTACGCACTCTTCAAGGCAGTGCACAAGCATTGCTTTAATCATTTGAGTGACACACCTCAAGCGCCAGCGGGAGCGAGCACAGATCCCCGAGGCCACACAGTGCGGGCAGGACGCGGTGGAGACTGAGAGGTGAACCGGGCACCAGCAGTTGTATCCTGGGTGACCAGATGGGCGTCGGACGGAAATGCGACGGGTCAAACGGCACCAAGTTTAACCCGAGGACTGTTGTCTGCGTTGTGTTGTGATGAAAAGGCCCAAAAGATGGATAGCTTTGGAGGCAGTCTCCGTTTATTTTTGATAACTGCCAAAATCCTCCATTAATTGCGTCCACACAATTTGAGCCCCTCCCATGGAGCACAACAGCAAAAGGGCCGTACCACCATCTTACATCTGATAAAATGCAATAAACACAGAAACATACCTGACAAGCAAGTGTGAAAAACAAAATCCTCCATTAATTATGTCGACACAACTTGAGCACCTACACAAATTAAGCAACACAGTATAAAACGTTCCACATAACCATGGAGGTCTAAGCATGTCAGGCAACAACAAAAGGGACATATTTTGTGTAATTATAATATTCAACATTACACCTGTACATCTGGCTTCTTTATTTACTGTTGAATAAATGACCCTGTTACATATATACTACTTATTCAAGTGCCAATGATATACACGTTACTGTACTTATCCCTTCAGACGAGCCGGGGGGATGATGTTGACATCCCGGAACAGCTGTTTGTCAGAATAAAGTTTGTCTGCAGTTCGCACAGTCCTCTTTCCTTTCTGCTGGTATTCTTTCAGGATTTAATTTCCGCCTCTTGTTGATCTGTCTTGGGAATTGGTTGTTCATCCCGAAAGAAGTTCCTTTAAGTTCTTGTCCTTTGCTCTTTACAAGCAGCTCCTTTGGGAACGGGGACTGGGACGATTTCCTCCTCGGGCTCCAAGTCGATGGGCGCGTTGAGAAGGTGATGTTATTTACCTTCTCTGTTGGAAGTTTGAGAACGGATGACTTAAAGTTCTTAATCAGGGTCTCAGGGAGCTCTAACGGATTCCTGAGAATATGAAATTGTTCCACATACTCCTAGATTGTATGTCTAGGACAGTTTCTTTAAGTTGTTTTCCTTTTTCAGCTGATCCAGCTCCACTTTAATGGAGGAGATGACAGCTCGGCGTTATCTCTGCAGGTCGCTGATCTACTGATGAGAGAACTGCAGGCTTGCTTTGAGATCCTTGATCTCCTGGTGCAGCAAGCTGAGCAGATCAAGTTTTTTTTATTGATGGATTCAAGTAGGGCTGAAAAGCTTACTTGAATAATTCAATTACAAAAAATGATCAAAGCATTTTTTCTTGAATCGACGCTTTGTTTAATTCAAGCCACTCGCCTAACATGTCACACTGTTTTTGTTTCACATGGACCTTAACTACTGATGCACAAAGTTTTCAGAGATGAGAAGCCAAGATGGAGCAAAGTCAAGACACAACAGAAAAGAGGAAAAGACAGAAAATGTAGGACCGTTTCAAGTTGCTAAAAAATGAAAACACTGTGCAGTGTAAAGCGGAGCTTGCATACTGCTGCATAAGAGCATGTCTTCAATGATGAAGCACATGCACTGAAAGCATCCAGTCTACCACTGCGGTCAAGTGAGCCAACATTCGTTTTCGCAGAGTCAAGCCAGCCGTGCCAATATTTTCTGTGCGCCCGTGTCATGGAACTTACTAATTAATTAATTAGTTAGTTGATTCAATACCGAGCGAGATTCCTTCCGGTTTTCAAAATAAGACATCGGTAATACAAAGGCAATCAGTCAAGCTCACCCATTCATTCTAATGACTAAAATACATTTTTTAATGTGCAGTAATATCACTTTGGCCCATAAGTTCTGACAATGGCTGGTACAGTCGACCTCAGGACCATACTGACTACCACCTCACTCATTATCAAACATTTTTATTCTATAACTTTGGAGGAATTAGGCCTCAAAGTTTTTTTTTTTTTTTTTTTTTTTTTTTTTTTAGTTTTGCACTGAGAAAGCCTAATGAAAATGAAATGAAATGAAATAAAATGAAAATAATTTGACAAAGTTTTTTCAGTAATACTCACAGGCGGTTTGTTCATAAGGGCGATCGGGTGACGCACCACCAAAGGGGAATTTTTTTTTTTTAGCATATTCTTTACAGTGTTATAGTGGTTGTGACAGTTCTAGACAGTTGGAGCTGCTCTGTATGTCATTATCTAATCAGTGTATGGCTGTGCTGTGATTTCAGTCAGGATGAAATCGTCCTGACTGCCCTCATCGACTCTCATGTAATGTCAGGTTTTTTCACATTTCAGTCGTTACAATGCATTCTCTATGGGTACCGGGAGGGCTCGCCCTAACGTGTTTTCGTCATATGTGACGTGAGCATAGCCCATGTAGCCACCGCGCTAGTTGCATTCAAGGTCAGCAAGGCAAGTGTACGGAGCAACACGATCATTTCCCTGAAAGAAGTCCCTTTCAGTCATCACAGTAATGAGGATAAATTGGCAACGAAACAATTACGACCTCCCAGACCAAATTTAAACATAAAACAAGTTTCTACAAAGGGAGGGAAATCATGTAACCGGGGATTTTCCCGGAGCTGGTATGAGCGGAAAACTTGGCTAGCAGGCTGTGAAGCAGCTAACGCTTTGTTCTGCTACCCCTGCACATTGTTTCACCCTGATGGCAGCAACTGTTGATGTTGGTTTTTAATAGTTTTTTTTTTTTTTTTTTCATTCAAATACTGATTTCAGGCAATATGTTCATCTGTTTATATTTGTTTGTGTTCATTTTAGCAAATCTGTACAATTGGCCAGAGATTATATTTGTATATATAGTTAATTTGCACTTTTAGATGATTAAACTGCACAAAAAATATTGTCACTGATATGGTATTCTTTGTGCAATGTTGAGTAAGTTGAATGCACTACCCCTTTATTTGGATTTATATAAACTATTTTTAATTTTAAACTTTAAACTTTAAAGAACTGTAAATAAATACTTTTGTTTTTGTTTATCTCTCTGTTGATCTTCATTTATAGAGCCAAGGCAAATTTATTGATTGAAGACTCCTGGATGTAACTTTTCACTGTAGCTGTTACATTTGGTATTGCTATGTAAATTGACCAGAAAGTAAAAAGATGTGGCAATTCTCTTGCTGCCTATTAATTTTCCCATTGAACGGGTCACCTGGGTCATCATCAGAACAGTTGCCCCCCCCCGAAAAATTTGTCAGGAGCCGCCACTGGTAATACGAGGTTACTGTATAACATCCATTGTTACACACCTGAGGCTTCCAGGACTTCCATGGCCTTTCCTTTCCTCTGCCATCTTGCTTTGAGCTGTTTCAAATATCCTCTTGGCTGTATGTGCAAAGGCCTCCATGACTACCTTTGCCATCTAAAAAGTAAAAAAAAGTTTGCATAATTTTCCAAATCCGGCAGATGGGTTTACAATAAAACAGAAATCGCAAAGATAAGTTTCTGGTATTTCCAGAAACATTCTTATTAGTTTGATGACAATCACTCCACAGCTTGAGCCATCTTTCTGGAAGGGGTGCTTTAGAACTCCACCTTTCCACCTTACATTGAAAGTCAGAAAAAAAGTGTAATAATTATAACCTTTATTTATTTACTTATTTATTTATTTTTAACAATGTCACCTTCGGGGCCCCTTGACGGTAAAATATTGGTAATATTGCTCCGTCCAGTAGCTTTCTGTTGTCGTGAAACATCTTCTGATGTATAGCTAGGGCACATCTTCAGTGATGTACCTGAGCTCACTGGCTGTTTTGAGTCTTTCAAACATCAGACACCCTCTCTCAGACGATCCAGCTGAGGTTGATCAGGCCTCAACTTGTGCCAGAGCAGCACTTGACCACAGATCCGCCCTCTTTACCCAGAGCCACTTAGAGGCTTTCTCTGCTGCCTCTGTGATGTTGTGGATGGCCCTCCTCCTTCTCTCCTGCGATTCTGAGTGCAGTGTAAGCTCTGCACAGAGACTGTCCAGCAAAGCCTCTGCACCCTACCTCCACAGGCAAACACCTAGTCTTCCAGTCTTGTCTTTGGCAGTTGCTGACCAGGCCGTCATATTTTCCCCTCTTCGGCTCAAAGGCCTCCTCCATACATTCTTCCCACGGCACTATGAGCTCCAGCGTGACAACATTTTTTGTTGCCTCTGACACCAGAATGATGTCAGGTCTGAGGGTGGTCTTTGCAACATGCTGGGTGAACTTGAGTTGGCTGCCCAAGTCGACTGACAACTGCTAGTCCTGTGCAGTGTTGAGAAGCCCTGATCTTGCTTTCTGTGTTGTTCTTGGCTTCTCTCCAGATGAAGTTGATGGCCTTCTTTATGGGTTTTGCCCTCCGACAGCTGGCGATGCCACTACAGATGCTCTCTGCAATGGTCTTGAGCACCTGATCGTGATACCAGCGGTATCTGCCTTCCACCAGAGCTTTTGGGCAGCAACTAAGTATGTGCTCAAGGGTCCCCTTTCTTTGGCAAAGGGGGCATGCTGGTGTATCAACCAAACCCCAGCAGTGCAGGTTGGAAATGCTGGGAAGTACATCGTAGACAGCCTGGACCAAGAACTTGATGCGCTGTGGCTCTGCTCGCCAGAGCTCAGTCCACAAGCTCTTCCTCCCCGCAACTTTCTCCCATCTTGTCCAGGTGCTTTGCTGCCTCATCCTGACTGCTTGGCTGAATCTCTCCTCCTCCACCACTACTCTCACCTCATTCTGGACTAGTTGCCTCTGCTCCTGTCCCCGCACCTTATCAAAACGGGGGGATGGAATGGTTCCTAGTCCAGCCCTACCTCTGGCCACTGTTCCCACCAGGACTCTGTGGTGCAGTTGAGACTCTGCCTGCTCCACTGCCGTATCTGCTCTCCATTTCCTGCCAGTCTTAACTGCTACTTGTGCTCCTAATACTTTTGGGCCCGCTGACGGAATCGCAACACCTCCCTTGCTCACAAGACCTTGAACTCCTCATCAATTGATTTCAAGGGGAGTGCCAGTTTGCAGGTGTTTGCATAGAGGGAAATGTTGCTCAAGTGCCTCGGCAGTCGAATCTGCTTAAGTAGCAAGGAGAACTCATAGAGTAGCAGAGGCCACAGTATCCTTGGCAGAATCCCATGTTGATAAATCCACGCCTTGAATTTTCCCGCAAGGCCAGTCTTGTCCACAACCTCCAGCCATCTATCTAGCTTCTCGCAGGTATTCTTGATGGAGGCTGTATCCCTGAGGCTGCTGTAAAAGAACTTTCCCAAGCTCTTTATCAGCTTCTCAGAAATGGTAGGGATCAGTGTTCCTGCGATAGAGAAGCAGAAATTATCTGTCACTCTGCCCTTTTTCAAGACCAAGGATCTTTTGTTTTTGCTGGCTTGAATGACATCCTGGCCCGTCCCCTTAGCCTCTCCAACCCTGTTAAGACCTATCTGCTTCCAGGCACTGACTCGGTGGTCACTGTCAGGTCGTGCATGAAGGCATGGATTGGCGTTTGGCGGATCCCAGACTTAGACTTGGGACCCCTGCACTCTGGTTCTGCAGATTTCACCAACATGTTCATTGCCAGAGCGAAAAGGATCACTGAGATGGTGCAGCTTGTGATGATTCTGTGCCACTCAGATGTTGTTGACCCTGCTGAGACCCTCCTGGGACAATGCTTATAGACCTTGTTTGATGTTCTGCTTGGTGCTGGTGCTGACCTGGACCTTGCTCTGGTGGTGTCATTGCTGTGTTGCACTGTCCTAACTCTTGGTCTCGGGTTGGGTCACTGAAAGTATCGCGGCGGTGTTTGTCGACTTACCAGGCGTCCACTGCGCTTCTGTCCAAGAAGCCCCTTCAAGAAGCTGAATGGGTTGTTGATGAAGGCAGCCCGCTTCCTAGCCCTATCCCTCCACCGCCTCCTGTGTTGTTCTGCTCTGTGCAGGATTAGGAGCTTTTTCCTTAGAATGAGACAGAGCTCTACCAGTGGTACACGCTCCTCTTCACTGGCTGCCTAGTGCTGTTTCTTCAAGGCTTTCAGTTCATTCCTGATGTTGTGGATTTTAACTGCACTTTGGTTCCTCAACACCAAACCTCTCAGCAGCCATGCTCACTATGACGGTCATCATAGTCTGGAGCCTCCTTTCAACATCCCCTTTGTCTGTTACTTCCAGCACCTTGTCTGCATCCTCGTCAAACTTCTGCCACTCTGCTGTTTTATAGGCTTGGGGCCATCTGATCCTTATCTTCACTGACTGCCTGTTTGGAAGGACTGTTTGCACCACTTGGAGGCTCTGGGCTCTGTGGGGTGCTTCCTGGCCCCCCTCCTCTATCTCACCAGGTACAAGACCTGTGCATAATAACCAATTAACATAGTGCCTTATTCTGGAATTTGCACTGATTCAAACTAAATAAAATAAAAAAATAACAATACTTATATATAGTACACACTTTGCATTAAGCTAACTACGTGTCTCTGTTGACCCCATAGCTATCCTATTTAGCTATTTGGGACAGCACAAATGTCTTTCCTAACCCATATTAAATATTAACATTTATAGACAAATAAACAATAGACAAATTTAAAAATCAGATGTTACTTTAGCCAAATAGCCTTGGGAAATATAAGGCCCACTTACCCTTTTCTTGCAGCCCTTCTTGAAACCAAGTCCAGCAACCAACGAGGTCTTGAACCCGATTTTCCAATGGATGTGCAATTTTCTTGGAAAATATCTTATGCAGTGATCGTTATGAACTCACAAAATAAGAATTAATTCAAACTTAAATACACATTTTAGAAAAAAAGTATGTAGAAAAATAAATCAATTCTCTGAAATGATACAGTAAAAGTGCTTGATACTGAGTAAAGGAGTAGTCAGGATGGTCTTGCGCTCAACTGTACCAACCATTGTGAGAACTTATGGACTAAAGTGATATTACTGCACATTAAAAATTGTATTTTAGTAATTAGAATGAATGGGTGAGCTTGACTTGTATCTTGACTTGTACCTTTGTATTACCAATGCCTTATTTTGAAAACCAGAAGTAATCTCACTCTGTATTGAATTAACGTAAGTTCCATGACACGGGCACACTGAAGATGTTTGTGTGGCTGGCTTGACTCTGCAAAGGCAAATGTCGGCTCACCTGAATGTAGTCAGTCTACCCGAGCTCACAAAAAAGGTAAGGCAACGTAATACAATCATGCTAATTGAAGGATATTGCTAATCAAAATGAACACTAGTAAGAACGTATGGTAATTATGGTTATTTGTGATGGCTAGTTAAGAACGTGAATTGATAGAGATGGTGAGTTATGATATCCCTAACTTTAGTTCAAAGGGGCAGAAATGCTGCTGCATTAATTTAATTCATGTTATGTCATATAAGTAGATCATCATATTTTTTTTATTTTTATTTGATTTATCTCTTTTTCAGAACATCACAGCGAAGTATGGAGAGTTTCATTCGGACAGCTCCATGTTCAACTGAAGAAGCTGCTGAGTTAGCAGGCAACATTTTAAATATGCTTGTGGCAGACATATGCCCACTGTCTATGGTTGAGGATGAAAGCTTCCAACAGCTGATTCTCACTTTCAATCCAAAGTACATGCTCTTTCTGGTATTCTTGCTCAGGACTATGTTCAAATCTTGACGATGCTGCCCCTCTCAAAAAGAAAGTAATCAAAAAGACGAGGCTGGCTCCGTGGTATAATTCCCAAATCCGTGCCTTAAAGTCTCACAGAGCCTGGAAAGATAGCTTAAAAAAACATATAAAAGAGCTCTCTGCAGTGCTAGAAGTTCAAATTACTCAGCACTAATATTTTTTACAGATAAAATTCTCATAATCCGAGAAAGAATTCATCAGCTCTTACCTACCTTAGACAATAATTGTCTACTGAATACAGCAACTCCTGAATCTACTAGAACGCCTCCTTTACATCTGGAGTCATTCTCACCTCTGAATCTCTCAGAGCTAGCTTCTATAGTTTCATCATCCAGACTGTCAGCCTGTCTATTAGACCCAGTACCAAATAGCCTCTTTAAAGAGATTTTTTATTTAATTCAGCTGTTCATTCTAGATCTGATTAATTTGACTTTATCTTTGGGTTATGTACCTCAGGCACTTAAGACTGCGGTCATCAAACCCCATCTTAAAAGGCTAAATCTCGATCCAGATGTTTTGGCAAACTATAGACCCATATTAAACCTTCCATTTATCTCTAAAATCATTGAGAAAGCTGTAGCAAGACAACTACGCAACCACCTGGATGGGAATGGTTTGTTTGAAGAGTTTCAGTCAGGATTTAGAGACAGAAACAGCGCTGGTTAAAGTCTCCAATGATATTCTAATTGCTTCAGACAATGGATCAGCCTCCATACTTCTAGATCTTAGTGCTGCTTTCGACACCATTGATCATAATATTTTACTACAGAGACTGGAACATGAAATTGGGATTAAAGGAACTGCACTAAGGTGGTTCAAATCCTACTTATCAGACAGACATCAGTTTGTTCATGTTAACAACAGCTCCACCTCATGTACTGTAGTCAGTTATGGAGTCCCGCAGGGTTCGGTACTTGGACCAATCCTCTTTACATTTTTTCTGCTTCCTCTAGGCAGCATTATCAGGAAACACAGCATCAACTTCCACTGTTACGCAGACAACACGCAGCTGTACTTATCAATAAAGCCTAATGAAGTCAGTGAGATAGTCAAACTGCAGACATGTCTTGAAGACATAAAAGTCTGGATGACCCATAATTTTTTACTTCTAAATTCTGACAAAACTGAAGTTATTGTACTTGGCCCTAAGCAACTTAGAAAAACAGAAAAACACTGGAGAAACACTATCTAATCATCTAATCAGTCTGGACAGCATTACTTTCTCTTCCAGCGCCACTGTAAGGAAACTTAGAGTGACCTTTGACCAGGACATGTCCTTTGTCCCTCATATAAACAAGTCAGTAAGGCAGCTTTCTTCCACCTGCAAAACATTAGGAAAATCAGAAACAGCCTCTCTCAGGGTGATGAAGAAAAACTAGTCCATGCCTTTGTAACTTCAAGGCTGGACTACTGTAAGTCATTCCTATCTGGATGTCCAAGCAAATCTCTGAAAGGCCTTCAGTTGATTCAGAATGATGTTGCACCAATATTAACAGAAACTAGGAAAAGAGATCACATCTCTCCTGTGTTAGCTGCTCTTTATTGGCTACCAGCAAAATACAGAGTAGAATTTAAAATCCTTTCAACATATAAAGCTCTTAATGGCCAAGCTCCATCATATCTCAGAGAGCTCATAGTTCCTTACTGTCCTAGTAGGCCACTCCGCTCTCTAGATGGAGGTTTACTTGTGGTTCATAGAGTCTCCAAGAGTAAACCTGGAGGCAGAGCTTTCAGATATCAGGCTCCTCTTCTATGGACTCTAGCAATTTTCAAGATCAGTCTTAAAACTTTTTTGTATGACAGAGATTATAGTTCTCTACTCTTTAGCTATGCTGCTATAGGCCTAGGCTACTGGGGGAAGAACTCTCTCTCTCTCTCTCTCTCCCCTCCTCCCTCCATCTCTCTCCATCCCTCCCCCCTGCATGCGCTGATAAGAAGCATGCTTCTTAAAAAACACTGTTTCTCCTAGTTCTAAGCATTTGTACTGCATTTACTAACCATGTTCTCCCCAAGTCTCTGTTTCTCCCAGCTCCTCTTCTCTCTCTCCCTGTCCTTATCCTGCAGGTGGTGACTTATCGCGAATTCTGTACTACAGCTCATCTTCATGAATTTCATGTAGCAACATGTTCCTGCAACATGTTCCTGCCTACATCCCCCCCATGCCTCTCTCACCCTCTCTCTCTCCCACTCTCAATCCAAGCAGTCGAGACAGATGGCCGCCCCCCCCAAGCCTGGTTCTTTCCTCAGTTTCTGCCTCTTAACGGAAGTTTGTCCTTGCCACTGTTGCCAAGTGCTTGTTGTTCGTGACAACTTTTGAAGTCCCTTAGCTCTCAAAAGTGGTGATTTTATGGGCTTTTTAACAGATAAAATTATAAGAATCAGAGAAAGAAACCATCAGCTCTTACCTACATGAGGAAGTAATCTACCGCTGAATACAGCAACTCTTGATTCAAATGCAATGCCTGTTTTACATTTGCAGTCATTCTCATCTCTGAATCTGAAAGAAGCTAGCTTCTTTGGTTTTGTCATCTAAACTATCAACCTGTCTGTTAGACCCAGTGCTGGCCAGCCTCTTTAAAGAGATTTTCTACTTAATTAAGCGTTCATTGTAGATCTGATCAATTTGGCCATATTTTTGGGTTATGTACCCCAGACTCTCAAGACAGCAGTTATCAAACCACAACTTTAGAAAAATAATTTTGATCCAGATGTTTTGGCCAATTATAGATTCATATCAAACCTCCTGTTCATTTCTAAAATACTTGGACCAATTCTCTTCACCCTGGCAAGGCAGGCAACATTATCAGGAGACACTGCATCATTTACACTGTTATGCAGATGATGCACCGCTGAATTTATCTGTGAAGCCAAATGAAGTTCAAATCAAACCACATGTATTTGTATAGCACCAAATCATAACAAGGTTACATCCAGGCACTTTGCATATAGATCAGGTCTCGACCAAACTTATTTAAAGAGCCCTAACAGATCCTCCGATGAGCAAGCACTTGGCAACACTGGCAAAGAAAAACGTCTCTACACAGATAGCTAGACTGCAGACATGTCTTGAAGACATAAAAGTCTGGATGACCCATCATTTTTTACTTCTAAATTCTGACAAAACTGAAGTTATTGTGCTCGGCCCTAAGCACCTCAGAGAAAACATCTAATCATCGAAACTTTGGCTTCCAGCTCCACTGTAAGAAATCTTGGAGTTACATTTGACCGGGACATGTCCTTTGTCCCTCACATAAAACAAGTCTTCAGGGCAGCTTTCTTCCACCTGTGCAACATTAGGAAAAAAAGAAATATCCTGTCTCAAGAGAATGCAGAAAAACTAGTCCATGTCATTACTTCTAGGCTGGCCTACTGTAATTCATTTCTGTTGCGGCCCGGTGGTCTGTGTGGGTGCGTGTGTCTTGTGGTCTGCCTTACTTGTCTTACTTTTGCAACAGCAAGCCACAGGTGGTCGTGAATCATCTCCCGTATTTGATCAGGGTGAATTTGGTGTTCTGTTATCCATTGTCCAGTGTGTGTCAACTGCTTCCTCGCAGTAGGTAAGAGTGGTGAGTGTACAGCTGGGCTGAAGTAGTCCCTCCTGTAGGTATTCATTTGTTGTTTTGTCTTTTTTGTTTTCATAGTAAATCAAGTGTGGGGATTAAGTTCCCTGGTGGGGGTAGGCGTTTCAGGGCTTCAGCCACTGTTGGAATATCTGATTTTATGCTTTTATACTCTTTGATGATTATATTGCTTGAACTTAATGAACTGCTTATGATGAAGTAAAGAGTGACATTTACATGGATAAAGAAAGTAACAACTGCACAATGTGATGAGGATAGAATGGACAATCATGAATGAAAAACATTTTTTATATAATATCCATATACGGTATATGCTGCAACTGTTAACTTCTACTAATTGTTGACTGAATGCACAAGATACACTGGGGTTGTAGGAGTTGTAGTTTGTCTGTTCTTCTTTTTGCACAGAAACCAGGGACCATCAACAGCTGCTAGGGGCTGATCACGAGAATGGAGTCAGATAAAACGAGGAGGGAGTTTGCAACCTGAAGAAGTCACCCCCATATACATCATTCCTTTTGTGTAACCATAACATAAGCAATAACATAAGGGAAAGATAGAATATCAGACTTTGTGAACTGATGCTGGAGTTGTTTGCTGGTCAGGGAAACAGTCTGGTCGGGAGCTCTGTAAACGATCTCTTTTTCCATAGTCTATTTTGCTGTTAGATGTTATAATAAAATGTATGAAATTGATTTGGACTTCTCCTGCATCAAACGAATACGCAACTTCACTTTTGGAACTCAACACCACTGATGTGCAGCCTTTCAAGTTGCCTCAAGCCCAGTGTGTTCCAGAAGACAGGGAAGTTAGGTAAAGTTTTTGTTAGGCAGGGTCTGGGTTGTTCTTTTAGTGTGGTTGGGCTTGGTAATAATCTGTGTTTGGACATCAGAATCATCCCGTTCGGTACTGGTAGGAGTCAGTCACAGATATGGGTGACGGTGTTGTAGGCTATGATGCTTGTGTTCTTGACTTAGCAGTGGCTATGCCGTTAGCTTTGTTTGCACTGAGCTATTGTGTTAGCTGCTAGTTGACGAGGTAACTGTTCAGTGGTAGTGTTTTGTAGCAGAGTGTGACTAGCTGGTGAGCACAGTGGTGTTCGAAATCGGTGTTGTGATGAGTATGGCTGCTTTTAAATTTGAATGAGTTTGTGACAAACCCTGCTTTGAGTTACTTACTAGAGGACATGCATGATATTGCCAGACATTATGGCATTCCTGAGTCCACCGCGCTTCGTAAGAGAGCGCTGAAGGCTGTTAAAAGGGTTGACTGTTAAAGGGGTTGTCCTGTTTCCTGTGGGCGCTGGAGACATCGTGCAAGGGGTGACGGGCACTTTAGTTGCGGCAGAGCCCGCTGTCGTTGGCCACTCTCTTTCCCAGGGGGAGAGGTGACTAAAGTGCAGTCTCAAACACCCAGTGAAAAGGATAAAATTAATAGTAGTGATAGTGAGGGGGAAAGGAAGCCCTATACATTACCGCGTTTTGACCCACTTTCTCTTGAGTATTGCTCTGTCTAGGAAAGGCATTCAGTTGAAGCTGCAGTTTGCTCGTCTCCAGGTGGGGGCTCAAGAAAAGAAAGAGAAGCATGAGCTTCAACTTGAGTTGAAGAAATTGTAACTGGAGGCAGAAACTGCTGTTACAGATGGTACTGGTTAAAAATGGTTACTTCACTCGTGGGATGTGAGAGCCACAATGTAGCTAGATGACCTTGGATAATCACTTTCTTTGTTTTTTCAGAGCTAAAATATGGACATTAGGGTTGTTGTTTTTTTTTGTTTGTTTGTTTGGAACATTGGTTAACTGGTAAAATAAAAATTGCTGGCCTGAATTATTGCCCGAGTCCGCCCCTGTGAGCCTATGTCATGACCTGACTGGATGTTGCTTAAATATAATATAATAATTAGCCTATAGCCTTGAAAGTAATATATCAAGATGTCTGAGATTGGGATTTCCCTTTTCCATGGCAGCCATGGCTAACTAGAGAGCGAAACAACTACACATAGTCTACAGAGGCTTCAAAGTCCATACAAGCATATTTGTTCTAATCAGTTCCATAATTCAGAGAGGATTTTTACTCAACGAAAAAAATTTATAAAGATCAGTTTTTATAACTTTATAAAACAATTCTGTGAACTGAAAAGGATTCATAAAGCTGCTTGTGTGTATGTGTGAGAGTGCTTAGTTAGGAACCGGTTTTCCTGTTCACATAGAGAAAGAAGTGACTCCAAGCTGAACTGCTGTGAAAGAAGGGGCAGGGCTCGCCTTTTGTCTGACCATGTACAGAAGGCTACTGTATTTAAGGAGCTGCTAATGTGAGCTCATAGCTTTAAATAGAGCAGAGGAGAGTAAACAACCATCAGCCTACAGGCAGAAAAATAAGGTTTTATTGATCTGATTCACCGGCTTTCTTTCTGATTGTTATGTGCAGCAGTTATGTTCAACAGTGCAAATAAACTCCACAGCTTAAATATGGACATTAGTTGTCTTTTTTGTTTGTTTGTTTGGAACATTTGTTAACTTGTAAAATAAAAATTGCCTGCCTGAATTTATACCCGAGTCTGCCCCTGTGGGCCTATATCACGACCTGACTGGATGTTGATTAAATATAAATATATAATAATTAATAACATATATAATAACTGGTAAAAGAATCCCAACCTGAATTACTGTACAATAATAATAATCATAAAAATTGTTGCGAGTATTTTTGCTCAGTCTAGGGTGGTTGTTAAGGGGTACACACAAATCTTATCCAATGACTGGGCAGTTTCAGTTGGGATCCTGAGGCAATGCTCGGAACAATGCATGTTTTCTCTGACTTTCCTGTCCTACTTGTTACCCTCTTCCTTCCTCCCTGTCCATTGTTATTCACAAACACACACCAAGAAAAACTCGTCACATCTTCCTTTTGTTTAGTGAATGAGCCTAAATTGTGACTGCCATTAGCATACAGAAAAACTTTATCACTAGAAGGTTTTGAGTCTTCCTACTCCTCTTTATCTAAGACTAATATTTTCATGCTGTTTAATTTATTTTAAATGTAATAGTTTGTAAAAAAAAAAGTATTAGAAAAGGCCCACTATATAATGAAATAAAGTATACACATCCTTTTCTACATTGTGTTTCTTTAAAATATTAAACTGTCTTTGCTTATCAATAAGACTTGATTTCATGATAACTTCAGAGTGGATCAGGATCAGATGGAAATAAGAATAATCGCTCAAGAAGCTTTAAACTGGAACGACCAAACCAGCATAATGTTGCTGGTTAGCTCCTGCAAGCAATTTTCAAGACCAGGCTTAAAAACTTTCTGTATAAAGTTAACGTCCATCTACTCTTTAGATTTGCTAATATAGACTTAGGCCCAGTCCCAATACACCCCCTACCCCTAAATTTTGCACGTTCCTGCGAGGGTAGTGGTGTCCCAATTCCTTTTTTCATGTAGGAGTATTGGGCATAACGAGGGGTATGGGAGATGAATTTAGCCCTTCAGATCGAGGGTTTTCAATGCTGACTTCCCAAGGAAAGACCAGTGAAAATTTCCCAGAATGCTTTACGCCATACTTTGCATACTGAATCAAGCAACAATGGCGACCCACAGAGAGCAAGAGGATGTGGAGAAATTGGAGAAGAAAAGCCACAAAAAATTCATGAGACAACAGATGTCGATGGTGCATTCGTCTCCATGTACCTCTTGGTTTATTTATTAACCAAAGTGTGATGAATGCTAAAAAAACAATCGCAACCGTAGCCTCCATGTTGCTGCTGGGACTACACAGTCACTTGCATGCACAAACGTAAACTACAGAGTGACGTAGCAAGTGGTGTCCCAATTACTAGGGAAGATCACAAAGCCCTACCCCCTGTGGCTTCCTTTCGAGGGTGAAGGCTAGTGGTAGTGAGTAGGGGGAACATTGGGATTGGGCCTTAGACTGCTGGGGGAAGCACTGAGCACCTTCTCCCTCTCTCTCCCTACCCCATGCATGCACTGACATAATACTAACCATGTTTCTCTGAAGTCCCTGTTTCTCCCTCCATGTCCTCATTCTGCATGTAGTGAATCATTGCAACCCCATGTTCCTACAACGTCTGCTGCTCCCATATTTCTATGAACTTCATTCAGTATCACATGTTCCTGCTTGCACCTGTGTTGAATATCCCCTTCTCCTGCTCTCATTCTCTCCCCCCTCTACCCAACTTTGCCCACCCCCGAATCGCTCTCTCTCTCTCACTCTACCCCCAACCGGTCGAGACAGATGGCTGCTGCCCCTCTGCCCGAGGTTTCTGCCTCTTAAAGGAATATTTTTTATTTTCATTCATCGAGGGATCTGTTGCGTTTCTTGAAATCATTTCAATAAGAGTTTGGTCTAGACCTGCTCTATATGTAAAGCGCTTTGGCGTAACACTGTCCGCACAGGAATCCAGCAGAGCAAACACCAGCTCCCAGCAAAACACAACATCGTCTTTGTCAGGGCAGGGGAAAAAAACCTCATTAAGAACACAAGGTCATAACTGGGCAGTTAACCTCAGCTGCTGACTGGCAGTTGAAAGTGGAACTTGAGGGGCAGCTGACATGTCCAGACCACATCACAAAGACACCACTTAGGCCAGATTTCGTCTTAACATCCAAATGTTCTTAGGAAGTGTTGCTAATGGAACTTGCAGTCCTCTGGGAAGATCAAATAGAGGAGGGCCATGAGCAAAAGAAGGCCAAATACCTCAAGCTGGTTAAGGCCTGCAGAGCCAATGAATGGAGGGCCCGCTGTGAGTGATCAAGGTGGGCTGCAGGGGATTTCCTGGGCAGTCCCTTCACCAGGCAATTTGGGTCTTTTTCATTAGAGGGTGGCAAGAAAGAAAAGCCACCAAAGCTGCTTCAGTGATGCATAGCGTAGCACACTGTTTGGGCACAAGCCAGGGTCTGATCACCCCCAAATGGGTTGCATAGATGAGGGTGTCTGATATTCTGAGACCCGAAACACCCTATGACCCAGGCGTCATCAGTGATGATGTGTGCAAACTCCACCTTTTAGGTGTTTCCATTAACTAATTCACAGCACACCATGTGTTAAAATTACACAAAATTTTGATTCTACGTGCATGCATCTGCTCTAATTGCATCTCAGTTAACAGGAACCCCCATCACAGACTGTTTTTTTTCCCATTTGCACCACATTACTCCATCTTCTACAATTCACTGTGGCTGTTCTGTCATGTTTGTCTTGTGTTATTTGTTGTGAAATGATTGTCATAAACATGTCAATCACCGTCATTCGTTTGCTTCACCCATACAAATAAACAAAGTAATTGAATCAAACAATGAAATAAACATGATTCCTAGAGACCATATGGTCGGGTGGAGGATCGTCGAGACAGGACAGCTGAAGGTGAGATTCTGGAGACTTCTTTTTTCAAACTTGTGACACAAGGAAGTGTTCTCAGCAGGTTTTAATGTCTCATGTTAAACTTCACAAACTTGTCTACAGCCACTAAAGAAGAGACATCTACAGCATGGTTACACACACATATACACACAGAGACATCTCAGCTGACTCAGGTTTGTCTGCTCATGACAACAGTTGAGCCTGTGTTTTGTTAATCAGCTTCATGCTGATTAACAATCCACCTCATCTTTTTTTTGTCTTTTTGAAAAGATATGATTGGCCAATTGTCTCTTCTTAAAAGATGCATTATACATACATTTTAAAAACAAACTTTTAAACAGAATGCAAGCAGAAAACCATTCTGTCAAAGAAAATACTGTGTGTTGGTGTGATTATGGTTCTACACGCACAGCTCCATCAGCTTCAGATTCATACCGTTTCGTTTAAAGGTTACGAAACTAGCAATGATTGTTATGTTACCTTACTGTTATATTTTTATACTTTCCTTAGTTCTTAAGACTCTTGAATAGGGGATCTGTCTGTCCCCTTATGTCACACCTGGTATTGTTTCGGAAACAAAGCAAATGTGACGAAAGCAATTTCCCCTTGGGGATCAATAAAGTATTTCTGATTCTGATTCTGATATGTTGTAAAGAACTTCAGTACATTTGAATGAGGACCAGTTTGATTGGTTAAGAATTGCACTGAAACAAGAAACACTACACACAAACACATGATGTACACCATTCTGGTCACTGAGCAATATGTTGCAGGTAACAATTGAACCTGGTGACTAACAGACTGAGCTGTGGCAAATCCCAGAGGCATTTGCTTTGTTTCCGAAACAATACCAGGTGTGACATAAGGGGACAGACAGGTTGCTATGCTAAGGTCATCTAGAGGTCATGGAGGACCTCCAAAATAGTGGCCAGAGACCAGGCCTGGGTCTCACAGCTGAATGGGCAGTACTGGCCATTTTCATTGGTCAGTTCTGGCAGACCCTTCCATGGAGACCTAAGGAAGCAGAGAGAGAGAGAAAGACTGTAATATATAAACGGCTCTATTACTTGGAGTTTGGGGGGTTTGGGTGGGGGCACAGGTTGACAAGCGTACTTCTCCAGGTGGGTGTAATGGTGTGACAAGACATTTTTAACCAGGGTGACGGTTCTGGTGTAGGTTTCCTCTCCTAGCTTCTTGGCAAAGTAGAGTTTGGCACGCAGGAAGTAGCCCACTGGCCACAGCCACTCCTGAACACACACAAATAGGGCAAAACAGTGCTTTATCTCTGAACCTTTAGACATTGATGGTTATGAATCTACACCGACTGACTTTTACACTTACTGGTCCCTGGTGATAGTTGAAACCTTTTGCCAGGTTGTAGTTGTCATTGTCCAATGCATTGTCATAGACACCATAGTACACCATATCACTAGAACAGCACAAACATTTGGTCAGCACGAGACTGACTGTAAACCAGGTTGTTAAATATTAGAATACAAAAACACCAGTTAGGAATGTTTATGGGTACATGACAAACAAACACAATGGCTGTATATAGTTCTGTGTTTAAACATGGATTACTCTGGGTCCAGTGTCTTCATTCCCAGTGGTCCTAGCAGTTTCGACTCAGCCACTTCCAGAGCATGCCAAGCTCTTTCCACCGTGAACAGCTCTGGAGCCTATCACAACATCATGCCAACCAGCCAATCACATCTAAGACATCTCCTTTCTCATCAGACTATGGAGCTAACAAATTAACCACGAGAAGAAAATATTTAGTCAGAATTATTACAGAGAAAATGGGACTAGTTTCCACTTACCACGACCATAGCAATCGTGAAGTTGGGTCTCAGCTGATAATCACACCAGGGGCTAGAGGCCCCAAAGCTGTCTTTGTAGATGCCCCTTTTATGCACCAGATCAGGGTGTTTCTCAGTGGGGTCCTTTGGGTCTGCTGATACCCAGAAATTAGTTTCAAATGAGTTCTGGATCTGCTGGCTCCACTGGGAATATGAAATATACACTTCTTGACCTGGAACACATTAGGAACAGCTGCTGTAACGCCAAGTGTATAGACAAAAGATTTTACTGTGTGTTTGTGTGTGTGCCTGTGTACTACCATCTCTGTGTACTTTAGCGCCATCGTAAGGGAACAATCCTTTGGCATGGAGCTCCACCACCCAGCGAACAGTAGACTTACTGAGACCAACAATCTCCACTGCTGCTCCATCTCTAGACAGTCAAACAGAAAACATCATGTCCATTAGTAGTTCACTTCATGTTTTCACTAAACACAGGGCTCTCCTCTAAGGCACTTACTAACCAGCCGGGAGAAATAAGTAGCCAGTCGGGGGGTGGGGGGGTGTAGGCACAATTGGCCTATAGCATCATATACACTCACTCGTCTTAAAACTAACAATGACAACAACACATTCATATTTATTTTCATTTATTGAACAACTACAACAACTGTCTCAACCTTTCCCATTTCATCATCATCTTCACCATCTTCACATTCAGGATCAGAATCCATGCCAAGGTCAAAAAGGGCCCTATTGAGCTTCTCCTTGGTGCTTGCAATGCCCTCTCCCTCAGCCTGGACCCTTTTGTCCATTAAGCTTTCCTCTTCATCCTCTTTCTCCTCCATGAGGTAGACTAAGTAAGTCGGAAGAGTCTCACAGAGCCTGGAAAGATAGCTTAAAAACATATAAAAAAGCTCTCAGCAGTGCTAGAAGATCATATCATTCAGCACTAATAGAAGAAAACAAGACCAACCCCAGGTTTCTCTTCAGCACTGTAGCCAGGCTGACAGAGAGCCATAGCTCAGTTGAACCAGTGATCCCGTTTGCTCTAAGCAGCAACGATTTTATGGACTTTTTTTTTTTTTTTTTTTTTTTTTTTTACAGCTAAAATTCTCGCAGAGAAAGAATTCATCAGCTCTTACCGAGATTAGACAATTATCTTCTACTGAATACAGCAACTCCTGAATCTACTGCAATGCCTATTGTACATCTGGAATTGCTCTCACCTCTGAATCTCTCAGAACTAGCTTTTATAGTTTCATCATCCAGACCTTCAACCTGTCTATTTGACCCAGTACCAACTAGCCTCTTTAAAGACATTTTTTATTTAATTGAGCTATTCATTCTAGATCTGATTAATCTGACCTCATCTTTGGGTTATGTACCTCAGGCTCTTAAGACCGCAGTCATCAAATCCCAGTTTAAAAAGCCTAATCTTGATCCAGATGTTTTGGCAAACTATTGAAACCTTCCACATTTATTTCTAAAATTATTGAGAAAGCTGTAGCAAAACAATCACACGACCACCTGGATGGGAATGGTTTGAAGAGTTTCAGTCAGGATTTAGAGCACATCATAGCACAGAAATAGCGCTGGTTAAAGTCTCCAATGATATTCTAATGGCTTCAGACAATGGATCAGCCTCCATACTTCTCCTTTTAGATCTTAGTGCTGCATTCAACACCATAGATCATAATTTTTTACTACAGAGACTTGAACATGAAATTGGGATTAAAGGAATTGCACTATGGTGGTTAAAATCCCATTTATCAGACAGACATCAGTTTGTTCATGTTTAAAACAGCTCCTCCTCATGCACTGTACTCAGTTATGGAGTCGCACAGGGTTTGGTTCTTGGACCAATCCTCTTAAGGCTTTATCTGTTTCCTCTAAGCAACGTTATCAGGTCACACAGCATCAACTTCCACTGTTACACAGACGACACTCAGATGTACTTATCAATGAAGCCAAATGAAGTCAGTCAGATAGTCAGACTGCAGACATGACATAAAAGTCTGGATGACCGAAAATATTTTACTTCTCAACTCTGACAAAACTGAAGCTATTGTACTTGGCCCGAAGCACCTTAGAGAAACGCTATCTATTCATCTCATCAGTCTGTACGACATTAATTTGGCTTCCAGCTCATTCAGTAGAACAGCTTTCTTCCACCTGAGAAACATTAGGAAAATCAGAAACATCCTCTCTCAGGATGATGCAGAAAAACTAGTCCATGCATTTGTAACTTCTAGGCTAGACTACTGTAACTCATTACTATCTGGATGTCCAAACAAATCTCTGAAAGGCCTTCAGTTGATTCAGAATGCTATTGCATGAATATTAACAGGAACTAGGAAAAGAGATCAAATCTCTCCTTCGTTAGCTGCTCTTCATTGGCTGCCAGTAAAATATAGAGTGGAATTTAAAATCCTTCTGTTGACATATAAAGCTCTTAATGGCCAAGCTCCATCATATCTCAGAGAGCTTATAGTTCCTTTTACTTTGCACTTTTACTTTTAATCATGTAGTCAGTTAGCTAGTTGCAGAAACCCTTTTGACGAAGAAGATGGCTAAAAGAAAAAAAGATGAGGAGTATCGTACATTTCAGCAGGAATGGACAGAGGAATTTCGAGAGCAAATCTGGAGGCAGATCTTTCATTTATCAGGCTCCTCTTCTATGGAACCAACTTCCAGTATGGGTCCGGGGGGCGGACTCTTTAGCAATGTTCAAGACCAGGCTTTAACTTTTTAACTATAAGCTCTGTCATACAGAAAAGTTTTAAGTTCATTCAGTCTTTGGATATGCTGCTATAGGCCTAGACTGCTGGGGGGAGTGCTGAGCATTTCTCTCTCTCTCTCTCTCTCTCATGCAGCATCATATGTTCATGCCTGCACCTGTATACCTGAATATCACCTCCTCCTGCTCTCATTTGACCCAGATGACCCCTCCCTATCCCCCGGAAGTTTTGAAATTGAAGTTTTAAATAATTTTAGAAAGAGTTTGGTCTAGACCTGCTTTACATGTAAAGTGCCTTGATTTAACTATGTTATGATTTATAAATAAATGTAACTTGATTTGATTAGTGTACCAACAAACATAGTGTTGTAAACATACATTGTAAAAGGCCAGCTGCAGTTGCATCATTATCTTGAAACACTCTGAAAGTCTGGAAGAATGGGACTAAATGTTGGTTGACACTGGCAACAGCTTTGCCTGTTGAAAGCCAACTTTCTGAATGTTAACACAGCTTTCTTTTCAGCTTCTTCCCAATTTCAACATACAATTTTTGGTGAGTTTACAGACCTTTGAAAATGCTGAGTGTTTTGGGCATTCAAGCCATTTCCAGACCTGTCTCAATGTTGTCTCAACAACTTGAATGTATTTCTCAAAGTCATTTGTGTTCCCACATGCCAGTGCAAGACAGTGATTAATACAATGACTTTGAATCATAATCACTGAAGTGTTCTTCAGGCGTATTCCAATCCCTGATTTGGAACCTGTCATGACGCTTGCTCCATCTGAACCAAGACCACAGAGGGGAGGAGGAGGCAATCTACATTCTTTTAGTTCCTGAATTATGAGCTCTTTTTCATGTAGCACATGATTGGAATTCACTAAATCACATACTGCAGCAGTAAGTAACAATATTACATATTTAGGCCTACATTGAAATAAATACTCTGAAAAAAAAATAATAATAATAATAATTGGCAACAATAATGTCCCTTTTGGGATGAATAAAGTAATCTGAATCTTATTCTGAAGCACTTAAACTGACCACCACTTCTTTTCTTTAAGAAGCCTTTCAGAGCTGATAAGATTTTCTTTAAGATGGCATCTCTTCTTTTATCTCCACACTTATGGGCAGGAATAAACAATGAACAAATAATTCAGGTCATATAATTCGATACATCCAGGGACTAAATTACCTCTCTTCTTGAAATCACTATAGATATTTATAAAATATTGTCAATATCATTTGTCATGTCATCATATCATGGGTTATCAAACTGTTGGAATTTTGTAGTGGATAGCCTGAGTAAGTAAGGACGTACCGTGTTTAAGATGGCAAATTGAGCATTTTGTGGGGAGCTCTGCTTCTGTTTCCTCTGACACCATTCAGCTAAACGTGCACATGCACACACACACACAACGCATGTTGAGGCTGGGATGAGTTTGTGCGTAATGATTAGTGTGATTTGTGGTCATCAGTAAAGGCGAATCAACTTTAATGAGTTCGGTTCAGTTTAACATTATTATCAGTCTGATGGAAAAAGCATATATATATATTTTTTTTTTTTTTCTTTTTTTCCTTCTCTTTTTTTCTTCGAATCATAATATATAATATATCAATATTATCATTGAGTAAAAGGCTATCTGGCCGGCGACCAATGCTTGTGGAAAGCCCTGTAAATACATTAAGTAACTTCAATTTAGTCAATTACTATTTCAAGTCTGACAATGTCAAATACAACATCAGAGATCTTCAATTAAAAAAATTGGAAAATTAAACTACAATCGGTTGCAGTGACCCAGTTAAAAAGTGGAGGGTTATTGTGTGTGATGGGTATGTGGGTCTATGCTACCTTGGAGTAGCAGGCATGCCTTTGTTTCTTGCTCGGTCACTCTCTCCCATCTTGTCCATCCATGTGCCACAGTTGAAGCGGTTTCCTCCAGTAACAAAGCCTGTGGTGGGATCCACCTTAGCAACCACGTTGAAGCCTAGAAAAGACAGGAAAAGTTTATGACCAGCAAAGATTTTATTAAGCATTCTGCTGCTTACTGAACCAGAAAATTATTTTTGTCATGCCCGCTCCTTAGTTAAGTTACCTGTTGTTACATTCACTCATCTTGTTTTCCTCTTTTATTTTGAAAAGTTCCTCACTTCTTTGTTTTGTTTTTGTTTGTTTTATTTTGTGTTTTTTGTTTTGTTGTCTTTTTTTAAGTGCTGCGTCTTACCCCTCTCCCATTTGTGCTCACCCGGTCCCTGTTTCTCACCAGCTGTGCCTCATCATCCCATTTTCCCTTATGTATTTTGCCTTGTGTCGACCCTGTGTCCTGTGCCAGGATGTTGTACCTTTGTTGTTGCGTTCCAGCATTTGTCTCATAGTTTTGCTTTTGTGGTTTAATCTCTGCCTGATCTGACTGCTCTTCTGGTTTGATCAAACTATACTGAACTATACTATTCTCTCACTCTCGTGTCGTGCATTTGAGTCCTTTTCATGGTTCAGGCGTGGTTTGAGCTCTGACAATTGGTCAGCTTCTGTTCTCTCTTTCTATCCACTCCTGAGCCTCAGCCCAGTAGCAGCAAATCAATACCATTGCCAATAAAGTTAACGCAGATGGCGAAAGGAATCTGACTCTTCCTTTGCAGAGTAAAACTGTTTCAGTACAACAAGGTACCAGGAGCATTCATACTGCCTGCCCCAGCTGATGAAGAGACCAGGTAAAAAAAAAAAAGAAGAAGCAGAAATCAACATGTTCTCTGTCACATGTGCACTCACCCCTAACTTACCTTCATCTCTCATGTTCATGTCTATCCTGGGTCCAGCATTCCTCTCTCGAAAGGAAATTCCCTCTAGGTGGTGCTGCAAAGCCTCCTGGATTACATCATACAGAGGCTGCTCCTGGAGACAACCGTGCACACATAATGATGCACATACACCGAAACATAGATATGTACATTCACATGTCTAGTCTGTATTGTGTGTATTGTGTAAACATACCACCTCTCCAGGTTTACAGGGCTCACAGTCATCACTGGGGTACATGCGTGTAACTGGGCAGCAGATGATTAAATGTCCTTGGGGAACATGGGTAGCATAGTCCTGTGCAGTATGAAGCACAACATTAAAACAAAACATATGACATTAGAATCTTACTCAATTAATATCACATTAGAATTAGAATTAATATTAATACACCTTTCACTGTATCTTTTCTGATTATGTCACAAATAAATCAATTGAAAAACAAAAAACAAAAAAACATGATAGCTATTAAGCTCAAAACCCATGAATTAAGTCAATCAGTCATAATTATTTGTTCCTTGACTATCCCTCAAAAGGTGACATGGTTATGATCCTGCAATCAATGTGCTCCAAAGGCTCTGATGGAGTTCACATTTTCAATTTTAATCATTTTACCTCTTAGACATGAGTCAAGAATCACATGTAATCAGACAAATATTACTGGAGAGTCACTGATATTTGTGGGATTTAGTGGCAAAGTCTGTTGCTAGGATTTTGGCAGTGTAAGGTTTAATGAATAATAGACTTTTCCTGTTGTAGGGATTTAACCTTGACACTCAGCTGTCCCTGCTTTGCTCTTCATGCTTATTTTTATTCATACTTTATGTCCTCAGGTTTTGGCCTTACTAACTACTCCTACTACTAACATACTAACTAAATATGCTTTCTCAGATGAAAGTAGTTAACATGCTGCAGCTGAAATATTATTGGAGTTTCTCAAGAGGGTTAGGAGGCTTGAAGGAATTAGGTCTATTACTTTTACATCTCTTCTTCTTTGTATGGGTGTGTGTACATACCTGGATGCACTGCAGCCACCACCACACAGCGTCCCGGCAGTTGTATCTAGCACAACGACCCTCACCAAGAAGGTTGGGGATCAAACCATGACGCAACGTCCCCGCAAAGGCCAGGATTATGTTGCTATGGAGACCAGGAGGTAAGACCAGTTTTCAATTAGCTACCTTGGACACATTGGAACAAACATTGGACTTCAATATGAACGCCACTAAATTGGGAAATTGTGTCATCCAAACAGTTTGCATACACACCGAGCCTCAGTGTGTCTCCCTGTGAGCAGCATCAGCCCTCTAAGTGCAATGAAAGTGTCTCTGCCCCAGCAGCGGAAAATCCCAGAGGAAAAGTGAGGAAGACCTGATGAACCAAAGCATCAATAAATACAGTAAATAAGATTGGCAAAATGTATTTCATTGAAAATATTTTTTTTTCATCTTTGTTTCCTTCTGATAAAAACAACAGAAGCAACACCAACTGTGCAGGGTTCTACCTGCAGCCAATGAGACACAGCACTGTTCTTTCTGGCCTGTGATTGGACTAATGCGATAGGGAATGCCCTCTAGCTTCTCAGAGAGTGGAGGGAGAGCAGGGAAACGTCCAACTCCACACATCTGAAGTGAACCCAGTGCCAGGTGACGAACAAAGGTGGAGCCATTCTGCACAAAACTTTAGATAAAAAAGCGAAATGCCAGTGAACACATCAGTCTTAGATTTCCATTTTGTGTCATCATCACTTGTACCTTGACATTTGTTTGTAGGCAGCATCCAGGACTGTGGTGTAGGTTGACACTAGAATGGCATCAAAATAACAGGGAATGAGGTAGCGTGGGATGTGCTTCAGGTAGTTAAACATGGCTTCCAACCACTGACCCACCTGTAGCAAAAAAAGGAAACACTTTATTGTTGATGTGGTTATGTCAAAAGCTAAATCTAAAACTATTTTTTTTTGTTCAATAAAAACATGTTTGACCCTATACAGCTATAAAGTCTTCACCTGTGACAGGGGACCCTCTCTGTGTATCAACCTGTTGGACACAAAATCTATCAGCCAGTCTCCTTGTCTCAGGTTAGAGCACAGGGGATGGCCTAGGTCATTGTTTGGACGGATATCAGCCAAGACTGACATGAGACCTGGAAAGAGACAGGAGACCTTCCACAGTCTTTTCAAATTACAGACACATTAGAAGATACATACCTTTAACTCAGGAGGTATCTGTACACCTGTGTATAGTGAGTCAACTTACTTGTTAAAAAGCTTCAATATTCAGTAGTGGTTGCTAAACATTTTAATATATGTGTGTTTGTAAAAGGGAAAATTATAACAAACTTTTTATGACCACAATTATCAGTTTTTATGGTCATAGAATCTATGATTCTGTATCTACCTTGTAGTCCAGCATATTTCAGGCTCCCCCATCCTGGGATGGTATAACAACCTCCTCCATCTTCCTGCTCCTCTGAGTCACAGCGAAACAGGAGGACATTCAGGTCTGCCAATTTCAGCTGGGACAGCAGCCTGTATGACACGCAATTTCAAAATAAGAGTTCACACTTGCAGATTTGCAAAATGAAATGCATGCATGTGTGCAAGCTCATTGTATGTATGCATGTATTGTATTGTAACAGCATCCCGTGTTTTCTGTTTTTTGCTGTAGTATTGAATTTAATTTAATCTTTATTGCCATATACACTATAGGTGATATAGTCATATAGTACACTGCATTCTTACAATGAGTAGACATGAGTATTCTGAGCTTCTTTGATTAGCTGAGATAAGCTTCTTTCATTCTCCTAACACTTTCTCATTGTGTGTACTCACTGTGCCAGAGGCTTCTGCATTACTTCTGGTGGGTTCTCCTCTGCTATGCTGCCTTTTTTGTACTTTGGGCTGAACTGGGAGAGATAATACCTTAGCACCCCTACCAACTTCTTGCCCCTCGGATCCAAACTGACCCTGAGAGGAGGAAAGACGGGGGCAGAAACATTTTGTTAATAATAGCTCACCAGAATGTACACTGGAAATTTAGTTTTCATTAATCGAAATAGAAAGGTATTTCAAGTTTACCTGAAGGCGATAACACTACCAGGAGTCAACTTTTGAAAAGTAATTTCCTGTACAAACTCTGACCGTCCTTTTGATGTCACACCAGCCTGCTTCACAACTTTACTCTCCTGTAACTATTTTCATACGATAATTAGATTATTCTACACTTTAAAAACGTAATCATGATCAAAGTGATATTTACCAATATATGCTCTTTTATTTCCACACTGTACTCTGGCATGCCATTAATATAGTTGTTATCCTTCTTATAGCTCCCAGCATGCCTTTCCACTGTCCTCGCCTCCAGTACCACTTCCTCTATCTCTCCTAAAGAAGAAAGAAATATTTTCAACTCTATTAGGAAACCTGGTTAATATACAGTTATGACCAAACATATTGGCTTTCCTCCACTTATGTCAGATAATGTACCACTTCTCCCACTCTTCTTTTGCAAACTGGTTCAGGTCCCTTAAGGCTTTCAGATCTTAAGGGTAATGTCATTCACACAGTCAAAGCATCCAATGCCAGAAAAAAAAACAATACAACCTCAGAACATCTTGTGAACCGTAACCACGTTTGACAGTAATAACTGTGTTCTTTTCTTGAAAGCCTCTTTGAATTTTTCTGTAAAAAGAACTCTGTGTGTCTCAATGTGTCTCTGTTTCATTTGTTATTTTTCTCCCTTGCCCTGTCTCCTCGTGTCTAAATCCAGGTTTCTTCTGGGCCCAGTAAATCAAAATTTTTTGCTATTCCAGAAAAAATTATCTTGTACATTTTGTCTGGGTTTTTCAAAGACTTCCCACTTAAGGTAATTGTGATCCAGATACCACAAGACGAGGATCACAGAATCCAGTTTGCGGCCTGTGGATAAGTCACAATCTGCTGGTCAAATATATTTATTACATTCAAACAAGTCTTCAAGAAACATCTTCAGGATGCACTGGGATACATCATCCCAGTGTTGTGACCTGCTGTCATAAGGTGTTTCAGGTCTCAAAACATACATCCTTACCCAGGCGACCCAGCTAGGCTTAATCAATCAATTAATAAAAGCCCTGTCTTTGTTCCAGCAGTTACCCACATATTAGCCCTCTTTAACAAAGCCACCGAGTGGCTTTTTCTGCAGCTTCACTGGCAAATTGAATGCCCCTCTTCTTGGCTGGTGCGGTGACATCCAACCAAATGAGGAGCTTACACAAAGAATTTCCTGCACATCCTCAACAGCATACTTCTTATGGGCTGGTACACTGCTTTCCTGCCTCTGACCCTGCAGTACTCCACTAGTATCTGGTACTTGGCATGCTTCCTCACTGGCTTCCTCAATGTGCTCTTCCCAAGGCACTGTCAGTTCCAGCATGATCAGGTGTTTCTGGGCCTCTGAGATGATGATTATGTCTGGACAGGTTGAATTTGTTTCAATGTGCTGAGGGAATGTCAGCTGCTTTCACAGGTCAGCCTGCAGTTGCCAATTAGAAGCTGTGGGGAGGAGGCCATTCATTGGTTTTGGCTGAGATTTAATCCTTTACTGAGGATTCTAATCTCAATCAAATCATCATGCTGGTTCCAGATGATCAGCGTGATCTAACCGGTCAGGGTAGGGTAAAAGCTCTGGTTCCAGCTTCAGAATGAAGGCTTATGACATGGGGACTGCTATACTTGCGCATTCTCATCTTGAATAGTTTGCTTGTCTTCCAATTTAATTATGTTTTCTTGATTTAGCCTCTTGATTGTTTATATTTGAATACATTATGACTGTGTTGTTAGAAGTGTCTTATTGGTTTATGTCAGTTCAGTGGTGGAAGTAGTGAATTAGCTGAAGTTTATGGATGCCAATATTTGTGGCCATGGCTGTACATTAACCGGGTTTTCCAAAATCCTAATATTTGGTCCATACATTTGATCATATCATGGTCATACCAGGTATGAACATGGGTGGGACATGATTGTTGTACTGGTGGGTGTTGGGGTTCCAGAAGGCAGTCCTGCACACGCAAACTACAGATTGGTGAGTGCTGGGACAGTGACGAGTAACTGCAACAATGTCTGCATCAACCTGGTCCACATAGACCTGATGAGGAAGATAATCAGAGATTAAACTTGGATACTAGGTGATCTCTGGCAAATATAGCCAAGAAACACAAGGATAAACTTAGTGACCATGCTAATTCTTTTGAACAGAAAAGTGGTATGACACGAGAGCAACTTCAGTGTGAGTTGGGCTTTGTGTGTTCTGTACCTGTGTGAATCCCTGGGCAGCCAATTCCCGGTGAAGCTTGTTGAGGGCCAGTTTCCCAGCTATGATACCTGACTGGATTCCAACCTCATTAGGGGATGTGAGGGTTGCTGAGGGGTTCCACTTTGTGTAAAAACGCTCCTCCTTCACTACTGAAATCTAAGCGCATGCAAAATCAAGACCATTTGTTAATCTATTAATCTACTACTAAAATTTGTAATTTAAAATCTTTCTGTAGCAAACAGGTGAGCAGGTGTGTACTCTATATGGGTATATGGGTATAGGTATTAGCTCTGCAATGATAAGAAAACTGAAGATTATGAATATATTCACTATTCATTTATTAAAATTAAGACATTTTGCTAATCATTAAAAGCACCACATATTTACTGCTTTCCTCTGTAATGTTCATTGACCCATTATTAGATTCAAGATTAAAAATACATCTGTCTCATGCTCATATTTATACTCACATTTTCTCTATGTGTGAAGTGACACATTTGTCTAATCCAATCAAAAGGATCATGCTCAATTATCAAGAATTATAATTAGTAGAGGTAAAATACAGATTGTAATGAGTTTCCCTAGATTTGTATATTACAAACCTTTGTACAAATTATCTTTTTTTTCTCCAAACACTTTAAGCAAACCATATTTTGGCTCAGAATAACAGCTGAACTGAAATGATGTGGTGTATGTGTAAGTGTGTGTTTAACCTGATGTGGGACTAATTCATCATATCCTCTGGTGGAGCCTGTAGCGCAGCAGGCCATAGAGACAATAGCAGAGCTGGGTAGTGCGTCCAATGCTGAGCGTAGCTATAAAATTTGAACAGCTACAGTTAAAAGTGGTACAGCTAAACAGTGACGCTGTCAAGGCTCCTTCTTCTTCAGCAAAATTATTGCAACTAGTTATCAGCAACCCCTTGAATTCCTTAACCCCACCGTAACTTCAAACCTAATCTTTACAGGGACCCACCTGTATGGGACACTCATTGTCATGGGTCACATCAAGGAACATGGCGTGTGCAATGGAGGGTTTAAGTGGGCGAAGACTAGGCTGAACAAAGGCTCCCACTGGCTCACCTCCATAACGATAGACTAATCTTCCCTCTTCATGGCTGTCACCAGCTGACATGGCCTCTAAAAAGTTGATGACACAGGAAAGGACAGGTATTTCAACAAAAGCCTTGCAGCAATTCCAGCAACATGGTTTTCATATTCACTCATACATTCAGTTTAGTGCAGTTCTGGCCACATCCCAATTTGGCAATGAAGGTGTTTTACAGTTAAAGTTGATGGAGAACACAAGTGACAATAGTGACTATATTGAGGTTCTCTCTTAAAACTCAACCCACTTATAAATCAGTGGCTCAAAAACAGTTAGGTGCTTAACATTCAATTGTCTATGATCTTGGAATTGTCATAAATGGATGACTGGATGGTAGAGTACTAGTAGTAACTTGTGATCAAGGTAGTGATAAATTACTAAAAACTTAAATATATGATTGCAGGCATAATTAGATCTCCACACACTTGCATGACAAGGGGCCATGATGCTGCTCTGAGTGTCAGGACCTTACTAACATTACATGTTACTTTTTTTTACTTTGATGTGCTACCATCTGTAAAGAAAATATACACCAACATCTCCTTGGTAGCTGCCTACTTTGTCAGTCTTAATCAATATACTGTCAATTAAAGTGTATGAACTTTGTGTGCATTTTAAACATACAACACTGTACCTCGAATTAGTGATGTGATCCCTAGTTTGGTAACGAAGATATTATCCAGCTCCTCACTACCGGTGAACAGCTCAGCTACCACATACAGGTTAGGGCACACTGTTCTGGCCACGTCCAACATGAACTGGTTAATCACAGCAAGGCAATGCACAAAAATTGGGTGGGGGGGAGAGGAGGAGGGGGGAGTTAATTTGAAGGTAATAAAGTGAGCCAGTAACATCAGGTCCCAGATTCAACACACCATGCAGTCATACATTCCACCGACAGATATATACGGCGAGTACAGATATAAATAGAAAATTAATATTTATGTTGGAAGAGGCAGAATGTAGAGCAATGCAGTGAGGAGAAAAGGAGGAGACAAAAACATAGAGTTAGCTCATGCAACAGTTTTGTACCTCTTATAAGGCTGCTAATTCCCAGCCGGTTAACAAACACATTGTCAATGAGCTCACTTCCTGTAAAAAGTTCAGCTATCACATACAGATTGGGTCTGACTGTTCTGGCAGCATCTAGCATTGCCTGGACAAGAGAGTACAACAGCATCACAGACACGGGGAGAAAAGAGAAGTCCACTGTTACTGTGGTTATTTACTAACCAACAATGTGCAACTTTATGCATACAGGAAATCTACAGAAAAAATAGGCTATACATAAAAATTCGATGGAGACTCCGGAGTTGGAAAGTGAAGATAATGCTGAAGTCACTGAACATTAGTCCTGTTTTGGCTGTGAAAACACCAGCTATTTTATTCACAGACTCAAACGAGAATCCAGTTTAGGGATGATTCCTAAGCATGAGGTAGGTGTGGCTATGCTGAGAGTTTTTTGTTTGTTCGCGTGGTTGTTTGTTTTTTTTTTTTCATAGTTTTCAATTCTGTTACATATAAAGTTTTAGCAGTTCAACTGAAATTTGTTTTCATAGATTTCAAGTTCAGTTTGTTGATTTTGTTTTATTTACTAAAAATGTGTCACACACATTACAAATCTTTTTGTGTAACACATTTTGATGAGGTGGTGTGCTACCTGGTGCATCATGAAGGTGATTCTTCACGTTATGTGTTAATATGTATTTTTTTATAGTTTATTCTCAAAACACAGACACCTAGAAAAACACAAATACCTGTATAATGTAATCATATGTTGTGATGTAGTTGAGAACATTTAGCTGACAAATTTGTTTCATATCTCTTAAAACTGTAGTTATATCTTAATTCAAATTTAGAATATTTTTTAAAGCCAAACTTAGGGTTGGTAGAACATTTGAACATTTGACTGATATGGGAAACTTAATTTGACTGAAATGTGTTCACACTCCTACTAGTTTCAGTGGCTATGATGATTTTGATCATTTAGGTAACACATTCTACAGGAAACATAAGAAACCTGATTCTTAATTTCTTTCGGATCATACAATTTGCCTTGATTCCTCAACATGTCAGGCACTAATTTTAGCCCTAACTTTGGTTTCTATTGGAGCACTAGCAGTACAAGGTATGATAATAAATGACAATACCTCAGCTACATGTAATGGTGTAGAGTGGCAGTTATCCAGTCTGACTCCATGGAAATATTTGGCAGTGATTTCAGTGTATTTCTGCATGTAGGCCCACAGGTATGGGCAATCCTCCGGGCCATTGCCATATCGCAATTTGACACTGTCACCCCAACAAATCAATTCTCGGCGCAGGTACACATAAGAACCTACACAAAGAAAAAGACATATGTCAATCCTGAAAAATGTATTAATACTTTAAAGGAAAGAGATCAACACATATTCTGACATGAACTTACATTCTATGAGTTATTGATATGTCAGATTTGCTAGTTCATTGTTCTATAATGTGCATTTAGAACATGTTTTTATGTCTCTTAATGTTATTCTTCACGATTATTATTGCAACTGGTTGTCTTTTCACCTGGCTCAGCAAAGTTGCGCAGTGGATCATCACCCATTACCCAACCATTGTGAGCAAGGAAGTGACTGCTCTGGTCTGGCTGATCCAATAGCTGCATCTCCTGCTCAAGAGTCAGGTCCTTATATGGGTAGGTGAAATACCTGAGATAGACAGATGAGAATACTGAGGGCTCTACACAGTTCTATAAAGAGGCCATGGTTCAAATGACAATGAGTAAATACATTTTCATCTCATTATGAAAATGGGGAAAGAGCAATTCAGTCTAGTTGGTGAATGGATGATGAGGGAATATATATCCTGTTTGTATACCCGCTTCCTCCATGCTTAACATGACAGTGAAATAGTGCACCAAAACCAGGTTCTTGTTGGTCTCAAGATAGAAATGTGCCAACTTTTGCTAAGATGGATGCAATTTTATTTGAAACTTAAACAACATGGACACTGGATAGGAAAAAGACAACTGTAACTGTCTGACATTTAGAGAGAATATTCTTCCTCGCTAGAGGATGAAACATCTCTTATCACACCATCAGGGGAGGTCCTTTTACCACAGATACCAGGATACCAGGAGTCAATTCTAGCCAACGTTTTGGGCAAGGGTGCAGTACACCCTGGACAGGTCACCAGTCTATCGCAGGGCCAACACATCGAAACAGACAGAAACGAACAACCATTCACACACCCACTCATCCTTATGGGCAATTTAGAGTCACCAATCAACCTAATCATGCATGCCTGTGGACTGTTGGAGGAAACTGGCGTAAACCCATGCAGACACTGGGAAAACATCCACACAGAAAGGCATCAGGCCTGGGAATCGCTAGCCTAATGCTGCTGTCCTGCCCTTATTTATGTTAAATGTAAACTGAAAAGAATGAGAAATCTATTTTTAATCCATCTTTCCAGACCTCCTCTGTCTTTTCATTCCATTATTAAATTCAACTCAGTTCCTTTTGTCTCTCTCTCCAAATTCACCTTTTTAATTCCATTACCTGGTAACCAGAGGGTTCTTTCTGGTAACAGGACCAAGTTTTGGACCATGTTTCGCCAGACGCTCGTATACTACATTCCCCACAATACAGTTTGTAGCCTGAAGAGAAAGAAGACATCATAAGAAATGATTACCTGTACTGTGTGAATACTGTAATTGCAAATAGTATGCAGTATACAGAAATTCTTCATGTTTGAAATTCAATAGTTTGGGCTGGTTTCCTTTTCAATAAATTATTAAAAAACCTCTGGTACAGATGGCGGGAGGTATTTTTTTCCTCCCGGAATGCACCTGGAGCCATGGCAACAGGCGTCATGTCTCACACACGGATGCTCAAATGTCTTACATTCTTTTAATAGAGAGCTACTGTTCTACACTGTAACTATGTATATTGATACTGTTAGTCGTAACTTTGGGTAAGGGACATCCCAAATACCCTCACCTGTTCCTGATGCTGATGTACGATATGGTGCTGTTCTTCATTTAGCTCATTCAGCTTCTGTCTTAGCCAACCACAACACTCCTCAATGTGCTGAGCAGAGGAGCTACAAAGAGAATTAGGGAAATAGGTAGCAGAAAGTAAGAATGGAAGTTTTGCATACAGTACACATACGTATAAATATAGAAAATAATTGTGGACAGTATGTTCCTGTACAACACTGAGTTGGAGTACCTGTTCACATTGATATGAATATTTTCAATATTTGAAACATACTTGTTTGGTAATTTTTATGCTCCAATTGTTACTATAGTTTAAAACTCAAGCAGACATTAAACTGTCAATTCATATATAAAGAATAACGGCTGTGGTTGTGAAAGACCTGTGAGGGACGAATGTCTCCAGAGCTGAGTCCATGTCCACTGTGTTGCCAAAACGACGATACTGTGGGTCCTGGGTGGTCTTTAGACCCTTCTTACCACCGGTTTTACTGTGGTTTGGCTTGGTACCTTAAAAATAAAAAACAAAGTACATGTTTAACTCTTTTAAATAGCAATATCATAAACTTTGCATATTTTCAAGTCCAGTATATCTATGTTTTATATCCCTTTCACACTATGGCCATAGCAGCGTATGTACAGCGCACTAAACAATCTTCATTCCCTGGATGCACAATCTGAATTGTTCGCTGTTGTTGAGATACTGCACAGAGCTGTAAGTTTTTAGGTTTCAGTTGCTTTTCAGTCTTCAGTGTTGTGTGTTTGACAGAACAGACAAAATTTTATGTGCATAAACACAGGTGTTTACAGAGGAAAAATATATATATACACATGTAATCTCAGTAGTTGTGTTTAGCTCAGAGTTAAATATTTAAATTTATGCCACAGGACTGTGTAGACACTGACATTGATGGTGCTATATTGAAACACTGGCCGAATTTTGAAAATTAACCAACATACCATTTTGTAAAAGGTTTCTAAATTGCTCCACAGTACGGTTCACATTGACCTGAAAGAACTCCCACAATTTGATCTGAGGATACACTTCCTGCCACAACACACTGCGGATTGCCTGATACATAAAAATAAACATACAGAGAGAAAGAAGCAAAATAATATATTATCACATAAACCTTTGTTTGTATAGCTGTCATGAACTGTAAAATGCTCTTGAATTATATGTTTTGAATTTGTGTTGTATCATAAAAGTTTGGGATAAAGCCATTACAAAAGCTTTCAGATTTTCTACATGCCATTTTTAATGCTCTTCTTGTGAAATGTAGCATCAAGGTCTCTATTACATGGCAAGGTGTGATGTTAACACAGTCAAAATATGTTTTCATTTTTGTGGTCAGTACATTTGTGCAGATTGCATGGGCTCACATTCAGATGGCTGTCATTAGTAATATCTGGAGGAAGTCCTTTAATCGTGTAGTGTCCGTCTGCTACTCTGGTGGTTACATGCCAGATAGCTCTGTCTAAGACCCAGGCTGGACGCAGGTGGGGAGAGTTGACTAGGTTGTACCCACATTCTGGATGTTCTCTTATCCACACACTATTAGCAGCTGCAAAGAAAAGTGGAAACAAACAGTTAAAACTGACATCAACTACTTTTGACATTTTATTTTCTATTTTAGTAAAATTTAATTTGAATGTAGTAAGTATGATGGATAATGTATTGGCAATTAAAGCCGCATTGAGCAATCAATGCATTACCTAGTGAAATGTATGTATTGTGTGCGTACCCTTTCATTAATCCATAAAAAAAACAGCATTAGCATTAGGTTTTAACGTTCATGTTGCAAAGGCATTAAATACACTTGACGTTTTGTTACATTTGGGGGGGGGGGGGGGGGCGTAAAAAAAACCTGATGCAAGATAGACCTGCAACTATTGATATAGATATCGCCAATGGAAGGAAGGCTGCCGCTGGCAATCTTCTGGGCGGTTTTCACCACCCTCTATAGTGTCGTCATGTCAGTGGCAGAGTTTTTCCCATAGGTGGTGATGGAGGACGTGGGTGCCCTTTCCACCACACATTTGTAGAAAACTGCCAGCACTGAGGTTTTGAGGTTGACCTGCCTCATCCTTATTGATGGGCCTTCTTTAAGATGGTGGAGGTGTTTGTTGTTCACTGAAAGTCCCTGGAAATGTGGACTCCAAGATACTGCTCCACTGATGAAATGGGGGAGGGGATGGTTACTCGACCAGCTCCTTCGTCTTCCTCACATTGATGCAGAGTTTAATCTCTCCACACCAGTCCACCAGATCTTTCACCTCCTGCCAGTATGATGACTCGCCACTGGGGGGTCATCAGTCCCACTAATGCTGCGTCATCTCCAAATTTCACAATAAGCCTTCCTGGGTGTTTGGCTGAGCAGTCATATGGGAATATGTGTACAACAGGAAGCTCAGAACACATATGGGGGAAGCCAGTGTTGAGGATGATAGGAGAGGACAAGATGCTGTGGATTTTGTTTGTGGTGGGTGTGTCAAAAATTCCAGGACTCACTTGCAGAGGAAATGTGTTAATTAGGGCAACAGTAATTTATTGAAGAAAGTCTTCATGATGATCGTATTAAACGCAGAACTCCAGAAAAAGGTAAGTATACTGCTGTGGATCTAACGCCATAATGCATGACATTATGATCGCCTGCCTAGTATTGTAATGGTTCCCCCTTTTTGATGCCAAAACAGCCCTGATCCATGGCATGATCCATGGACTCCACATGACCCCTGGAGTTGTGCTGAGATATCTGGTACCAAGATATGAGCAGCAGATCATTTGAGTTCTGTAAGTTGCAATATAGGGTCTCCATGGATTGGACTTGTTTGTCCTACACTGGACTGGATTTAGATTTGAGGAATCTAGAGGGACCTCAAACTCGTGCTCCTCAAAGCATTCCTGAACCATTTTTGCTATGTGTTACAGTACATTATCGTGCTGAAAGAGGCAACAGGCCACCACAGTGTAACATTTCCAGGTTGTAGGTGTCAAATGAACATCTACATGGATGGCAGGGCCCAAGGTTTCCCAGCAGCACTGTCTCAAGCATGCCTCTGCCTCTGCCAGTTTGCCTTCTTCCCATAGTGCATCCTGGTTTCATGTGTTCCCCATTTAAATGAAGCACATGCACCTGGCCATCCACGTGATGTAAAAGAAAATTTGATTCTTTAGACCAGGCCACCATCTTTGCTCCGTGGTCCAGTTTTGATGTACATGTGTCCATTGTTGATGCTTTTAGCAGTGCACAGGGCTACAGTATGCACCGGTCAGTAGAATTAATGTTGTACCAGATCAGTGTATATTCCTGTCACTGTGGTTCCTTATGTAGACCAAAACTAGCCACTCAAGCATTTCATGAATATTGGTATCAGAGCTACTGGGTGAGAGTCAATCATGTTTTTGGAATGCTGAATGTTGCAGAGAAGATGTTAGTAACATACAGTGCAGGCCAAAAGTTTGGACACACCTTCTCATTGAAATGAATTTGAAAGTGTGTCCAAACCTTTGGCCTGTACTGTATGTTACTAACATCTTCTCTTCCTGCCTCCTACAGGCAAAGTCTCATTTAGATAAGTAAGAGACATACCAGAAACCAACATTGGAGAGATTTACAGCGTGAGACTGGTTAGATAAAGACATAACTAAGGTGTAAAACCTTTTCTACACTCAGGACACCTTGTGATCTCCCACTCACACTCACACACTTAGATTCCAGGTTGTCTATTTTAAGGACTATTTCCAACTCTGTGTGAAACATTATAAAACAAATGTCATACCAAACACAACAAAGACATTACAATTCAGGAAATATTTGAACGCAAAATACAGCTAAAAGGGAAGTTTCTAGGCCCCCAGGAAGTGCATGGAATGGAATGTCCAATTCCATTATCCAGCCTCCTACCTAACATGATAGCATACTGCCAGCTTTGTGATGGGACCAAATGTGGTACCGTCTTTTAGACCAAGCATGTAACCTCTATGTGTGCAATATAATCAATTATGACTTTTGATTTAGATTTTATAAGATGTCATGTATCAGGTTAGAGTAAGGGACCAACTGAGTTAGGCTGTTGTATTTAGTGATTATGGTGGCAAACTTGCAGCATGAATGTGCACTCAGATTTTAGGACTTTTTCTTTGCCACTAGTTTAATACTAAGAATGTAACCTACCCAAATACTTGTCTAAGCTTTTAATCAGGTTCATTTTAATTCTTGCCCTTTTCTGAGAGGGGATATGAGGTCGTGTTGGATTCTCAAGGAGTACAGCAAACATCTGACAATGTGCTAAAGTCTTAAACTTTTCTTCAGTTACTGATTAACAGACATTAAAATGTAGTGAAGCTATCCATCTCAATTAAGTCACTACATCTACTTTCAGTTACATGTATGAGTGCTTGGTTTTTACTTGAAAATTAGTATCTGTGTGTGGCAGATGTAGACAGGAACTTTTAGTGTGTACTGCATAAAAGTTGAGTCCATTACAGTTTTATGTGCATTTTAAGAATACTAGTGGACAGCAGTTACGATTAGGGCCACTAACTAATTATCTTAAATATTTTAATGTGGAATACAGATTAACTGTTTGGTTTAGCATCGTTTAATATTACATCATCATTTATTGTGATGCATTCTGGAAACATTTGATAGCATTTTTTAATATTATGCACAATGTAAATATACAAATGTTAATTAACATACTCACCAGTGTGATTATACACCACATCAGTAATACACAGAATGTTCCATTCTTTCTGCATCTTCTCAACCAGTGCACCTAAATCTGCCCAGCTGTGGCTATGACCCAATGGGCTGAACTCAGGGTTGAAGGTTAGCTGGTCAGCTATAGAGTAACAGGACCTGGACTCTCCTAGAGTCTGCAGAGGAGTGAAGTGGATCATGGTATACCCTGAAAGAGGACAACAAGGAAAGTTACTAAAATATAATAAACAACATACAATGGTCTGTAACACAAAAGAGCTAAAATAATTTGAATTGTGTATCATGGGAAACACTTCATGTGTGTAACAGAAATGATACATTTGAGTCTCTCAGTCAATTGAGGCCAATTGCCTGGTGACATGACCCAGTGACCTGAGGTGCCTATGGTGCGGACAGTGTGATGGGCCAATGTTCTTCTGGGTCACTTTGGGAGATGCCATCCACCTGGATTGTTGCAGACTGTTGAAAGCCTGTGTCAGAGTTTTTTTTTTTTTTTTTTTTTTTTTTGTGTGTGTATGTGTGTGTGTTTTCCCTGTCTCTCTATCACCTCTTGTTTCCCGACAGGTGATCATTAGAAAATATGCAGCCACCTGGAGGTCCTTGTCACAAATACCTGGCCAATCAGATGCTGGACCCATCCTCTTAAAATGCACCTGTCTGGAGGCCATAGAAGAGCTTCTTCATCATGAATTTTGGCTTGTTGATGTGACCGCCTTTGAGCTTTTGCTTTATGTTTAAGTGGTTTGTGGTGGGAGGTTTGCACTGAAGTATGGCTGGGGTACCATTTACACTTTTCAACACCATAGATAATTAATGTCTATTGGACAAGGTTATAAGTTGATGCCACCATTGTACATTTTTTTTAATGGAAGCCTTTTTGATTTTTAGCTAGCTAGCTAGAGAGTCAGGCCTTTTTGTGTTTCTTTCCCCTTGCACAGACATGAGTTTGGCCCTGTTTTGTTGGATTTATGTAATTTCTTTGGCACAACCCCTGTGTTTCTCCTCCCCCACATTAGAGAACATGTGTATATTTGGCCGGTTGATAATTTTACATAAACAAAATGGCTACCTTTTATTGCTTTAACATTTTAGCTATACATTTGTTGATTGTGTTTAGTTTGTTCTTTTAAAAAAAAAAACAAAAACAAACACAAAAAAACACCACACACACCAAGCCTAGGCATCCATGTAGTTCTCTAATGGTAGTAGCCTCACATCAACAATGCTTCAGGAATGATTTACAACAACAACCAGTTCAAGGTGTTGATTTGGATAACAAATGTCACCAATTCACACAACCCTGACCTAATTTAATTTTAATCAACAGCATTAACAAGAGCCCTCAAAACTTGTATAAATTGTCCCAAACAGAATAACACAGGGTTCGTGTGTTTTTTAGCAAGGTCATTCTAGGATGTGTTCAACTCCATTATGTTGGGCCACAGCCAATTCCAGAAAGGGACAAAACAACATGCTCCTTTTGTTCCACAGACAACGGAGGGTCCTTTGACCTCTGCCTCCCAAAATGCACATCTTTTCACATCTACCAGCTACTATTGGTCACTTTATGGCGCATGACCCAGGACTATAAAAGCCTCTGTTTGTTCCCTCTCTAGTTCTCTTCTGTTGAGGCTTTCCCTTCCCTCGTGCCCTCTTGGGCTCCTCTCTCTTGGTTCCGGGATCCTCTCGTGGCTTAGATACTGAGGCCTCCCTTTGATTACATCTCTTCAGTTGGAGGTTGGCCCTGACCTCTTTTGCAAGTCTTCACTTCCTATGGTAGCAATGCAAGGTCCAACCTAAGATGTAACTTGACACTGCATCTGTTAGTGAAGTGTGTTCTGTGTTTGTTCTTGATGAAGTTCATGTCAGAAAACGCTGATTCACAGAGATAGGTTGAACCAAACAGGCTGGCAACCTCCATACTGCTGTGTATACATCAATGTACTTCTCTGTATAAACAAGGCACCAAAAGTTTGGTGCAGCCTGGTAGGCTTTTAGGCCTAGGTCATTTTGCAATGTTATGATTTCAATCTCCACCTGTCCAGCATCCAAGTTGAACATTGCACTTAGTTGCTCAGCAAAGCATGCTGTGTCCATATTCATGAAAGGATTGGAAATGAATGACACACATGGCTCAAGCTGATCAAGGTCACACAACCTATTCTCAAACTCTTGCCCCAGTCTGTTTATGACTTCACAGTACTTTTCTGCATGTGTCAGATGTAGAAATATTGTCTTTCGGCACCAACTGCCCAGAGGGAAAGTGCAGAACCCTTTTTCTCTGTAAATCCACATAAAATGTTCATCTTGGCTTTAAATGTATTTAAAACATTTATCATATCAACAACCCTCTTACCTTTGACTTGCAGCTTGCAATTCAAGCGGTTTAGTTTACCAGTAAGGTCTGTCAGAAGTGCAAAGTGTCCACTCTATGTCCTCTTACAGTAAGACGTCTTCGCCTTTGGACTGCATGAACTCTTTGATTTCACCCAAAAATGAACAAAAAACGAAGTAAAACTCATCCTCTGCTGAGCCATTGGATTTCTGTGTGTAGCAGAAGGTCACCATATTCAGCTGACATCTCCTCCAATAGCACCTTGAAAATCCTGTGCTGTTTTGCTTTGGAGCAGATATTGTTTATGATTTTCACAATGGGAGTCATCACGTGCCCAAAGCCGATCACTTTTGCACATAATGCCTGCTGGTGAATGATGCAGTGGTAATGCAGAAATTGTGGGAAGTCTGGGTCACCTTTACAGTGAGCGATGAAACCTGTATGTAGGCCAATCATAGCAGGAGCCCCTTCTGTAGTCACCGCAACCAGCTTTTCCAGTGGTACCTTTTTCTGCACGAAAAACTCCTTCGCTGTGTTATAAATCTCAACTCCCCTTGTACTTGTCTTTAAGGGCAGTAGTGTCAGGAGTTCTCCTCTTGTGGAGAAATCTTCAAACACCATCCAGATAAAAACCTACAGCTGCGCTGTACTGCTGCTGAACTCGTTGCACTGGATGCTAAACCACCTGCACCCAGTCCACCTGATTGGCCAAGTTACCAGACATAGCTGACACTCGTCTAGCCATCGTTGATGCCCCCATTTGGACGTTGGGGAGAGTGGACATTAGATTGGTTCAATTTTTCTCATTTTTAAGTGTTAGCAATTATCAATGCTTCTTTGACAACTTCTCCGTCTGAAAAGACCTTCTTCTTGATCAGAAAATGTGTATACGAAACTTCAGTTGCTTTTTGTGACTTTTTCATTGGCCTCATGAAAAAAGACTATTGCTTAACCAAAGCTGCCTTTAGCTAACACTTCTGCCTGTAGTGTGCTTCCCGGTGGGTACTAAGCATGGTAGCTTTTGTGACACGTAGTGAAGTGTCTCTCCACATTGTGCTGCTTTGCCGTCTCCACAGTCACCCCGCAGATGAGACACACGCAGGTTTCTTTCACAGTCGTAAAAAAGAACTCATCCTCCCATTTGTTGTGAAAGTGATAAGTTTTCTTTCTTTTTTCCTGCCATGTTTTTGGGGTAAGAAACTGCATTCAGCACCGATCTTTGCTGTGCCTGCCAGCTTACTCTCCACGAGCACTGGTTTTGTCACATGCACAATACTGACCTTTGAACTACAGCAGGTCAGAGTTCACCTAAACTTATCTAAATTTCATGTATAGTGAAGATATTTTAAAGATATTGTAATTTTTAAATCTAGTGTCATAAAAAAATAGCAACAGAATACAATTAAATTTTAGAAGCAGCTCACTAGTGTGTTGTGCTATTTTTAGAACAGGCCTGTGGGCGACTCATGTGGTCCTTGGGGGCAACATGTTGGTGACCCCTGATTAACTCTTAACTTGTACTTGGAAGGGGCGGGACATAAACTGGAAGTGGGCGTGGTTTATAAAAAAGTTGTATTTTTAAGCCTGAAATTGACATGGGTTGGTCAGAAGCTGCTATATTTATTGTAGGGCTCCATATATCTTTGTTTATATCTTAATTTGTTATACACCAAGGTAAGAAGAGTGAGCTGATGGGGGGGGGCCTGACTAAGAATGAGAAACGTGATGCGGCCTGCATGCAGCCCTTTCTTGCCACACAAGCACTGCTTCTGTTATGAATCAAGTTTTTATCTCATAACCCCATAAAGTGGTGCAGATTTGAAACATTTGGGTTATAAAAAGCTATTTAAAATGATGTAGTAATGCGGATGTAGCCTAACTTTTTATCGCTGTTAGGTTAAGTGATTACCTTACCGGGGGTCTCGATCAGGTAGTTGTAAATATCAAAGTATGTCACCTCTGGCCATTCAGTGGGATAATTTTTCCATAAAAATGAAGGCAAACAGAAGGGAAAACAAGAAAGACCCATGCATGAGCTTTTCCATTGTACCATTTTTTCGCCGGTATAGCTACCGTGTTAAAATAATCATCTAACATGTTGAGATAATGTTTTATGTGAACTACTTGATAGTGTAATTTAAATTGCGCCACCGATTGTTTTCCCCTCCGGTGGCCGTGGCTTTCAGAGTATGCCATGTTGCGCTCTGTCTCTATTGCCGGACGACTCGTATGATACTCAAAATTGCTATATCCGTACCAGATACTCGTTTCAGCCCAGTAGCTCAACCCTAATATCAATCAAATGTTTGTCGGACAAATGAAGTCAATAGCACAAATTGAAAAAGAATTTAACTTACCAGCTTATCACTTTTAGAAATTCTGACAGCTAAGAGATTATCTACAAAAACACCAGGAATGGGGGAATATTTGTAAGACACCATCCAAACTGGATGAAATGTTATGGTTATTCTCTGAAGACAAAAAAAAAAAAAAAAAAGGGATTATATCTAAAATCTATAAAGCAGAGTTGGAAACGAACATCATAATAGCCCAGCATGGAGGGAATAGGAGGTGAAAATGCCTTTTAACAATTATTACAATGAAATATAGCAATACATCTGAACTTTGCTGGAGGGACTGTGGAGTAGTGGGTGACCCTATGCATATATTCTGGAATTGCCCAAAAATACAGGATTTCTGAAACAAATGGAGATTAAACAGATTTTGGGTATTAATGTCCCTTTGGAACCAGCACTGTACATTTTAGGTATAATTCCTGATATTAACATAGATAAAAATTCTATTTACTGAGAATCCTGCTCCTGATAGTGAAAAAGACAATAACAGCTACATGGTTAAACCCACAGCCTCCCAGTATAACGCAATGGGAAGAGAGGGTAAAAAATATGCATGGAGAAAATCACAGCAAGACTAGAGCTGTAAACAGATGTTTTTTTTTTTTTGTTTTTTTTTAAAAGCTGGTCATTATTAGTACAGCTGATACCAGATTTCTTGCCACCTCCCTTATTTATTTATTTCCTTTTTCTTTCTTTCACTTGAAAATAACAATGGTGAATGCAGGTCAAGGTTAATAGAGTAAAGGTGAGGAATGGATTATGGGAAATATGCTATATAAAGGATTGCTTATTTGATTTTATAAGGATCTAGTCCATAGGAAATTCAGAAAAGACTTACAATTAAAGAACGTTAAGTGCAATTGTATATGTTATACATCAATGTTTGTTGTATGTATGTATGTATGTATGTATATGTCAAATAAAAAATGTTAAAAAAATAAATTGTATTGTGTTGTATTAACGTTGGTCCTTGGTTAGATATGGGTTGCAACATCAGACAACGTTAGATAACTAATTATGTAGTGCTGGCAAGCAACCATCATCCAACATTTAGCCAATGTCTTTACTATAATTAGACGTCAAGCCAACGTCTGGTTTTTAACGTAAAGCCAATTTTCAAATCCATATCAGGAATTTGATGGATTTGTGGTGGACGAATGATTTAAAATATGAGTGTATTTTTCTGTATTTGTCACAACTGAACATTATTCTTATTTATTGTGAATGAGTTGAATAAAGTTCAGCTTGCCTGACTGTTTTGTTTCGCTTTATTTATGTTTTATCATGCACCTTATAAGCAGGTGCACCTTATGTATGAAAATAGGCCCATTCATTGATATTGCCTTATTATGCAGTGCGCCTTATGGTCTGCAAAATACGGTACTCTGCATGTTACTCTTACCTGCTGATGCCAATAATAAACTTTATCAGCCTCTAAGAGCCGATACCAATGTTGTGCCATTATTATTGAGCCTCCCAGTTCATTATTAAGTAAAAACAACACACAAAAACATGTATGTGTGTACATGCATACTTTACCTGACTCCTTGGCTACCCTCAGTCGATCAGTCCAGTCATCCAAGTATCCCAAACATTTAGACAGAAAAGTCTGACTGGTGATGCAGTCTAATGGCACAATGTGGTCGTCTTGTCCAACACAAAGAACAGGGTCAACCACAATATATCCTCCTCCTGACCGCTCCTTGTCTCTGTAACAGACAAAACAAAGCAATAATTCATGATGATTATAGGTGGAGGTGAATGGGTTTCGTTGAAACAAATAATTCCATTACAATTGTAGTAACACGAAGAGAAGATATGACAACCTACAATATGACAATTTGTGTAGCCGCAAGGTTATTTGTATTATTTGCATGGTTTACTATATACAGTAAACCATAGAGTCTTAGTCCACCACTAGCTTTTTCGTTTTACAAAGTTTTAATGACCACCCAGATTACATATTTTCATTATGTAATCTTTTAAATTAAAAAAAAAAAAAAAAAAAAAAAATCTAATCAAATTTATTTATATAGCAACAAATCATAAAGTTAAATCAAGGCACAGAGACCCAAAAAATCCCGAAAGAGAGGGAGAGACAGAGAAAGAGCAGTAGGGGAATCAAACCCAGGCTTAAAAAGCTGAATGTTGTTCCAGATGTTTTGGCCAACTATATAACCATATCAAACCTTCCGTTCATCTCTAAAATCATTGCAAAAGCAGTAGGAAACCAATTACACAACCATCTGCATAGGAACAGTTTGTTTGAAGCGTTTCAGTCAGGATTTAGAGCCCATTACAGCACAGAAACCGTGCTGGTTCAAGTCTCCAATGATATTCTAATGGTTTCAGACAATGGATCAGCCTCAATACTTCTCTTAGACCTCAGTGCTGCATTTGACACCATAGATCATAATGTTTTATTATTATTACTACAGAGATTTGAACATGAAATTGGCATTAAAGGAACTGCACTCAGGTGGTTCAAATCCTATTCATCAGATAGACATCAGTTTGTTTGTGTTGACAACAGCTCCTCCTCATGCACTGTACAGTCCCACAGGATTTGGTACTTGAACCAATCCACTTCAACTCTATCTGCTTCCTTTAGGCAACATTATCAGGAAACACAGCATCAATTTCCACTGTTATGCAGACAACATGCAGCTATATTTATCAATGAAGCCAAATGAACTCAGATAATCAGATAGACTGCAGACATGTCCTGAACACATAAAAGTATGGATAACCTAAAATTTTTTACTCCTTAATTCTGACAAAACTGAAGTTATTGTACTCGGCCCTAAGCACCTCAGACAAATGCCAGCTAATCATCGGATCAGTCTGGACGGCATTACTTTGGCTTCCAACTCCAATGTAAGAAAGCTTGGAGTAACTTTTGACCAGGACATGTCCTTTGTCCCTCACATAAAACAAGCAGCTTTCTTTCACCTGAGAAACATCAGATCAGAAACATCCTCTCTCAAGAATCAAATCAGATTTATTTGTATAGCACTAAATCATAAAGTTACATCAAGGCACTTTACATATAGAGCAGGTCTAGACCAAACTCTTCATAAAATTTTTTAAGAGACCCAACAGATCCCCTGATGAGCAAGCACTTGGTGACAGTGGCAAGGAAAAAGAGGATGCAGAAAAACTAGTCCATGCAGTCGCAACTTCTAGGCTGGACTACTGTAACTAATTAACTATCTGGATGTCCAAACAAATCTCTGAAAGGCATTCAGTTGTTTCGGAATGCTTTTACACGAATATTAACAGGAACTAGGAAAAGAGATCACATCTCTCCTGTGTTAGCTGCTCTTCATTTGCTGTCCTAGTAGGCCACTCTGCTCTCTAAATGGAGGTTTACTTGTGGTTCCTAGAGTCTCCAAGAGTAAATCGGAAGGCAGATCTTCCAGTGTCGGTCCTGTGGGCGGACTCTTTAGCACTATATGTGAAGTGCCTTGATGTAACTCTGTTATTATTTGGCGCTATACAAATAAATCTGATTTGATTTGACATTTGTGTTTTGTGTAGTTTTTATTTATAATTTGTATTGTGTTTTAATTGTGTTGTCCTTTTATAAATAAAATGTGTTTTATAAATAAAAGGAGAAAAGATAAGAAATTGCCATTCATTTCATGTGTGTATAATTTTAAGAAATAATGCTATATCAGGATATATAATGTTATCAATATAAAATTAATTAGGGATATAAAATTACCTATATTGGGATAAAAATTTTGTCCATATCACACAGCACCAGTAGTAGAGGATTATAAAAGGCTGAAAAATTAAATGTGGAACTACACAAAAATACACAAAGATAATGACCAACCTTCTATTTTTTTGGCTGCTTTTTCACCATTGACATCGCCAAAATGCGTATTCCTTAGACAAAAGTACTTAGCACACCAATCGAGAATGAACCACACATTTTGAGGTATAATTCGCAGGGGTTTTTTTGAAACCCTAGAAAAAGCAGTGAATCAAATTTTTGACAGAAGAGGAATAATCAGACAAAATAATGTGACCAATAACAATAGTGACTCTGAGCTCTGCCAGCACTCTATAGTTATTGCTATATTGTTATTTCACACACTGGTGACATACTGTCCAAATTTCATGAGTTTTTGAGTATGCTAAAGTCCCCTAAAGGGCAATTGAAATGCCAAAGTAAAAAAAATGCCAAGGGATGCAATAGTGCTCTTGAACTAGAGAGTGCCAAGGCCCTAAAAAATGCTGTTATCAGGAGGGTCTTACCCATGCCTAAAGTAGTATTGATAGGGCCCCGCTATCTTGAGATCCAGAGAACAGAATTTATCTGAGTCATCCTCCTTCCCTGTTGGGTAGTTCCAAAGCAAAACACGGAACTTGTTCCGTTCAAACCGCTGTCCTTCAGCGGGGTAGTTGGTGTACACTGTAACCTTCCTGCCCTGAAGACTCGGACCCAAACGAAACTGCAGCTCAAAACCTGAGAAGACAGAGAGGCAAAGGAAATTGTTCAGTGTCGATGGTAGTGATACAATGCAACAAGCAAAAGGACAAAGTACAGCTGAAGGGGCCAGCATAATAATTCATGACATCGAACATAGTGATGGTGCTGGAAGCCCTGTTCTGACCAGAAACCCCATGACTGATGCCTCCAAGCCAGTGAGGAAGAGACCATCTTTTTGAATAGGAGACAGAGAAACCATTAGTTTCTCCAGATGCTGACAGGGTCACCATTGATATCTATTGTTTGTGTGGCTACTGGACTGCAATGGCATATATATGTACTTGCTCATCTGTCATATATACATATACACATTGTTGTACCTAGGATTGTGTATAGTATTGCCTTTCATCAAGTCTCAATCTGGAAGGGATGTTCTTTACTGTGGAACAATTACTGAAGGAAGGAATGTAACAATGGCTTAATTTATGGGGGATTTATTAATTAAAAAGGGGTTAAAAAAAAAAACAAAACAAAACATGCTCATTATATACAGGTGTAAATCATAGCATAAACCAGGTGAAACAGGTGAGCTTGGATATGTAAACGGAATGGCATGATTTAACAATGATTATTAAGTGGCTGGTGATTCTTGAGGATTTGGGCGAATGAATGGCAGATCATTTATCAAAATCCAAGGGGGAGTCTGTCTGAGGAAAGAGGACTAAAATTTGATTCACTGTGGTCTAATAGCCATGCCTCGCACCACTCGATTGGCTTGGTTATTAAGTTAATATCCAAATTATTGTTCTCTTTCCTGATGAAAATAGACTGGAGCCACGGGCAGCACAAGCGGCCCTGGTTACCACGGCAACTCGTGACGCTGGAGGCTGAGTACCGTGCAGCCAAACTTGTTCCGGTCTCCAGCAGCCTGGCTTCAAGTTGGAACTTAACCCCTGTAGCTTAGCGGCTAAATTCTGACTTCTGAGTTTCTTTTTCGGTTGTGGTTGTTATTGCTATGTCATGTCTCGTGGGGAAGCTCTCCTCTTCAGAACTTCCCCAGAACTCAGTTTTCTCTGCTTGTTGTGGTTACTTTGGTGGACATGGACATGGTTTTATCTGATTCACTGTAAAACACAATTAAATACGTTGCTTAGACAATATGCCAACAGTTCCGTTGGTTTGTCATTCAGGTGGCACTGTTAATAATTGGAATAGTTCCTTGTCCGGTGTAAATTCTATCTCAGCCAAAAATGGTTCAAACAGCTGTGAAGTCCTCTTCGCAGGGGAATCATTTTGGCATGTTTGCAGTCTCTTATTTGATCGGAATATCCCATTTCTTATATCAATTTTTGTGTCCTTGTTGGCCTGTATGCGTTCCAGAGTGGCAATTTGCATCCGTCGCCTGATAATGTCATCAGGCCGACCCGAGTGGAGGGTCAGAGAATGGTACCTCTCTGTGGGGTTAGGCAGGTTTATGCTGATTTATGGCACGGTCTGCAATTTATAGGGTGCAGTTAGGTCAGCTGGAGTGTGGGTCATTGGTGGAAAGCAGCGTGTCAGTGCTATCATTTGTAGCTGTGTGACTTGTGACAAGTTCAGTTGGAGAACTGAGACACAAAAGATGGCGGATCTACCCTTGGGCAGGCAGAGCACTGACCCCCGAATCCCTTATGTTAGAGTGGATATGTTCAGACCTTGGATGACAAGACATATACTTGACTCCGTGGTTGCAGGCATTACACCCAAGCAATTGACCCATGAGGTGTTAACCACTTTCTTGGCAGAAGCAGAGCAGCTCATGCAGCCACAACTGAAAAACTTCCCTCGAACCGATCAAGGGGACAGAAGACAGTGCTTCCCCAAAGACTGGTACAGGTACAACGCCGTTACCGACAATTAAATGTGATACGTTATGAAGTGTGACGTGAAGCAACTCATTGAAGCTGCCAACTGCAGAAGTGATGATTGGCTAAGGTAGAGGAAGATTTCATGGTAGGCCAACAAGAGGTAGGACACGGACACGGACACGGACACACACACACGCGTTTACCGAGTACCGTTGCATCATTACTTCTGAAATATGTACTTGCTTTTGTTTGTATTTGCCAGCAGGGGTGGAAAGTAATGAAATACATTTACTCTCATTACTGCAATTGAGTAGCATTTCTGTGCAATTTGTACTACTCACTACTTGAGTAGTGTATAAAAAAAAAAAAACAAAACAAAACAAAAAAAAAAAACAATTTTACTTTTACTTGAGTATACATTTTACTGAATATTGTAATCTGCTAAATTATAAATAACAGCCGTTACAGAGTAAAATTAAGCAAATGAAATTAAATTACAGCTTGCGCGCCAGAATCGGATTGTATATCTGATTGGCCCTTGCGACCTGCAGTGTTGGACGTCACACGGACATCAGCTCTTCTCCACTTGCCATGCAGGGGGATGGAGGCAACAATTGAGACGTGCGCATCAACCTCAGAAGATGTGTTAAGGTTGTTAGTTTGGCTAAAATAAATCAGCAAAGATATTGTCACTGCCATTGGTTAGCCTGATATTAAAATGGCGCTAGCATCCTTTGAAAATTGTTATGCTAGCTTGTAAGTAAATAGTGCAACAATTGGCAAACGAGCAAGGGGTCCCTTTTTCTCTTTCTTCAAGATACCTGAATTAAAATTGTATGAGAAGCGTCAGGCCTAACCCTTTACAGATACATCCACTTCACTCTAACTTCTTGCAGTTTTGTGCAAAACCCACACGGTTATTTTGCGTGCGGTATTTATGCAATTTTGCCTATTCTATTTTATTATTCCTGCTTTATGGGATCCTTCAAAAATATTACAGTTGGATAAATTGAGGCTGACTGGAATGGTGTGAGTTGTGGAGTCAGTGAGCTATTCATGTGTGTCAACGTGTGCCATGTGTCTTTACACTCCTCATAATAGTCATACCAACCAAAGCTGGACAGACTCAGTTTATGTAGAAGCTTGTTTTCCAAGTTAACAGATTAAAAGGCTCAAAGTGAAGTGTGATAGAAATGCTATTATGTCTAAGAGTTTAAAACACCCTGTGCAGGTTCAAAAAAATTTTTTGTCAAACTGAATTTCCTGCTTTATATCTACATTTGTTTACAAGAAATGTTTTATACAGATGAATCAAATCTATTGACGATGCAGTAAAACATCCATTGGTTAAAAAGTAATTAATTATCATAGTAGAAGTCATATCGAGTAGTTTTTGAGAGTACTTTCTACTTTTAAGATGGTGGAGCGTGTAGATGCAGTGACCCCTCTCTCTCCCATCCGTGTGGTGTTTTGTTCGTGAAACAAGTGTTTGAAAGTTTTTCGTATTTGTCTCATCCACCATGTCGGAATACAAGTACAGTCGACAGGCTCTACTAAACATCTGCAAGAGTGTGATTTGCAACGTTTTGGACTATGAAACAGATACATTAAGTGAGCTCAGACTACATTGCTGGGCCGCAATCACACCGGACTCAACTGCTACTCTTCCCATGGAAGGGAGATGTCGGAAGCAGTGTGCGAGGAAGCAGAAAAAGGACAAGCATGGAGGTATCCGGGCTTGGGTAGCAGTTAGTCCAACTCACCCAGCCATACCATCCATACTCCTGGCAAATGTACGATCACTGGACAATAAAATGGATGCTGTACAACTGCTGAGGTCAGTGAATCAGGCAGTGAGTGGAGACTGTTGTGTGGTTGTTTTCACTGAAACATGGCTAAATGACAACATTCCTGACTCTGTCGTAAAACTAGAGCAGCTAGCATGCTACCGAGCGGACAGGGCCCTCGTAAACAAATCAAAATCAAATTAGATTTATTTGTATAGCGCCAAATCATAACAATCATAACAAAGTTACATCAAGGTACATATAGAGCAGGTCTAGACCAAACTCTTTATAAATTTATTTAAAGAGACCCAACAGATCCCCCGATGAGCAAGCACTTCGCAACAGTGGCAAGGAAAAACTTCCTTTAAGAGGCAGAAACCTTGAGCAGAACCAGGCTCAGGGGGGGGCGGCCATCTGCCTCGACCGGTTGGGTTGAGAGTGGGGGAAAGAGAGAGAGAGACAGGCATTGGAGGGGGGGGGGGGGGTGTAGGCAGGAACATGTTGTTGCATGAAGTTCATGGAGTTGAGCTGTAATACAGAATTCATGCTATATGGGACCAGCAGGTGTTGCAGGAACATGGGATGGCGATGAGTCACCACCTGCAGGATGAGGACAGGGAGAGAGAGGAAACAGAGGAAAGGGTCGCAGTGGTGGAGTCTGTGTTTACATCCGGGATGCGTAGTGCGTGGTTATGGTCATAAGGTGCCGTCCTTTCTACCTGCCCAGGGAGTTTACTGCGATTTTGCTAGTGGCGGTCTACAACCCCCCACCTACCAACAGTGACATGCACTTAATGCACTGTACCAGGCCATCAGCGAAGAACAGACAGCACATCTAGATGGCTTCACCATCCTTGCTGGAGATTTTAAATCATGCCAATCTCAAGACTGCCCTCCCAAAATTTCACCAGCATGTTGATTTCCCAACAAGGGGGATAACACTTTGGGCCTGGTCTACTCTACTCACAAAGGGGCATACAAAGCCATCCATCAGGCCTTCACCTCTCTGCTAAATGACCTGAACAGCTTTTTTGCACGCTTTGAAGCACAGAACACCTGCCCACAGAAGACTCCACCCCATCCTCACGAACAGACTCTGTGCGTGTGCCACTAGCATTAACACTCGCAAGGCAACAGGTCCAGACAACATCCCTGGTCGTGTACTGAAGGACTGCGCAGAGGAGCTCAAAGATGTCTTGACAGACATCTTCAACACTTCTGAGGCAAGCTGTTGTTCCATCATGCTTCAAGGCCACTACCCTCATACCTGTGCTAAAGAAGCCTGCACCATTCTGCTTCAACGACTACCGCCCTGTGGCTTTGAACCCCATCATTATGAAGTGCTTTGAATGGCTAGTAATGTCTCACATAAAATCCATCCTCCACCATACCCTGGACACCTTCCAGTTCGCATATAGAACCAAACGATCCACAGAGGATGCAATCTGCTCTGCCCACCACCCAGCCTTCACTCAAATAGAGAAAAAAAAGACTCATATATGAGAATACTGTTCATAGACTTCAGCTCAGCATTCACCACTGCTATACCACTGCAACTTATCTGTAAACTGGACAAACTGGGGGTCAGCACCTCCATCCGCAACTGGCTGCTGGACATCCTCAGTCAGAGGCCACAAACAGTACGTGTCGGCAACAACACCTCAAGCAGCAGCACAGGGCCCCCCCCAAGGCTGTGTGCTTAGTCCCCTGCACTTCACCCTGCTGACACGACTGCACAACAACCTACAGCGCCAATCACATAGTGAAATTTACAGACGACACAACCCTAGTGGGCCTCATCACCAAGGGCAATGAGACTCACTACAGGAAGGAGGTCAACCTTCTGACCATGTGGTGCAGAAGCAACTTCCTCCTGTTGAATGTCAGCAAGGAGGTTGTTGTTGACTTCCAAAGAAGCCACACCCAACACTGACCATTGATGGCGCTGCTGTGAAAAGAGTAAGCAGCACCAAATTCCTGGGGGTGCACATCAGTGAGGACCTCTCCTGGACAAACAACACCACATCACTGGCGAAGAAAGCACAGGGGCACCTCTACTTCCTGCGCAAAGTCAAGCGGGCAAGTGCTCCACCACCCATTATGAACACATTCTACCGAGGCACCATTGAGAGCATCCTTTCAAGTTGCATCACTGTGCTGGGGGCGGGAGCTACATGGACTACAAAAAGCCGTGCAGCACATAGTGATCACAGCTGAAGAGATCATTGGTACACCACCCACCTCACCCACAACACAATCTCAATCATGAGCGATGCAAGCCACCCCGCACATAATCTGTTCAGGCTCTTGCCCTCTGGGAGGAGGTAAGGGAGCTTCCATTCCCGTACCTTCAGACTCAAACAGCCTTTTCCACCAAGCTGTGAAGATGCTGAATTCTCTCCCCTCTCTACCCTCAGCTCCATCTACCAGGTTTTCAGAAAGCTAAAATCTGACTTTGCACCACCATGCCACATGCACACTGGAAAATTACAGCTGCTATATTGTCTTTATACTATTACATTTTTAAATATTTACATTATTTATTTCATACAAATAAAACCTGCTGCTACTTTTCTACTTCACACTTATCTATCTACTGCACACCTTTACTTTTAATTATTGTTTACCGTTTACTTGTTACTTTAATGTTAGGAAATGTCTGTTTTTAGCAGTTTACATTTGTCTCTTTTTGTTATTGTGCCTGTGCACTTTGCTGTCTACATGTCTTGTCTTCACTGTGGGATAGTGAGAAACGGAATTTCGATTGCTTTTTATGTCTGGCACATGTGAAGAAATTGACAATAAAGCTGACTTTGACTTAAGTATTTTTAACACCAACACTTTTACTTGCAATTGAGTAAGTAAAATGTAAGGATTTTATGTGTGCCTTATAGTGCAAAAAAATACGGTAGTAACATCAAATGTAACACAATAAACCAAAGTATATCAGTAGGTGTTTCCATAAGCCTTTCAGATAGTTTTCCACTAGCCTGTATACTACAGCAGTATAATAAATTCCTGAAATGGTGGCTTTTAGTTTTGGTGTGCCACCCCAAGATTTTAAGTGACCCCACCTGGTGGCACCTCTGACCTAGGCCTAGCATACAACATCTGCCTTTGGACTTCTTGACAATGTGGTGAGTCAGTCAGGATGGGCTGACACCATTCCTCCTCTCAGCACAGGAGCCACTCAAGGCCCGCTGAGCCTATTTCTCTGCACAAGCGACGTCGTGTCAACAGCAATGGTGATTTAAATATATATGTACCATCTTTACACCATTTAAAAAAAACAAAACAAAACAAAACAAAAAAAAAAAAAAAAAAACAGACAAAAACATATACTGTCATAGAAACAGGTGTAAAGAACAAAAATGGAGTTTATATCATTGTAATGCCAGAGGGTGAATAACACAGTGTCCCACTTTAAATTCCTGGGTTCACATTTCAGATGTCTAATGTGCAACAAATACCATAGCAGTAGTCAAGAAGGCACAAGAGTGGCTGTACTTCCTGAGAAAACTTAGTAAGTATATCAATTTCATTTCATAATCATATCATATTGAGCCGGGTTCCACTGTCAATCAAATTTTTGTTGTATGGCTTTGGACAATGACAAAGTAATAAACTAAATAAGAGATGAGATGCAATAGTTATGTGTTGTTAACCTGTTCACTCAGGCCCCCTAGTGGTTGGGACGTTGGCGTCCCAATCTAATTAACATATTAAATGCGTCCGTTATACAACAAAAATAAGTATGGTGTAATGAAAATCTCAACACGGGCATTTTTAGGACACTTTAAGAAACATGCACAAAACTTTTGAAGTTTCTAGGTGCTACGGTTTTATCATAGTTACTGAAAATGTCTCAAACAATAGAAGACAACAGCAGCCCACAAGCGACGTCGTGTCAACAACAATGGTGATTTAAATATATATGTACCATCTTTACACAATTTCTTTAAAAAAAAAAAAAAAAAAAAAAAAAAACAGACAAAAACATATACTGTAACAAATGTAAAGAACATAAATGGAGTTTATATCCCAAAATGTTTTCAACAAGCTTGCTCACAAAAAAAAAAAAAGGAAGTCATTTTCTATTGCAATGACATACGAACTTTCATTATTCAACCCCTACTAAAATATTGAATAAACTCACAAGCTTGCTCTCATGTTAAAGCTGAAGATGTGCCTAACAATAATCCGTGGTTCACTTTTATCTATTGTGACCAGCTAATCCTATGTTCTGTCATTTTCCCCTCTGTGCGACTGCTAATTTAAAAAGGTAGGATCTCCTGTCAATCAAAATCGTAATGGTGACATGTTTTTCATCAAATAGTAGAGACCCTAAGGTATCGTCCAATACAAGACAGACATGTACACACACAGTCAATGCTGTTGGCCTGGATTTTGTTATTGTCGTGGGGAAGTTTGCCATGAATTATTTCAATGGTCTTTGTTAATTTAAGCCATCACTGATAGATGGATGATGGATGTGCATTTTAGCCCAGTTGGACAATTTTGAATAGGTTTGGCACACCTTTAGAGATTTCTAAAGGGACACTGTTTGGGGAAAAAAACTCTTTAGTGCCTCAGTAGTTTTACATTTCAACCTAAAATTTGGTACACCTGTGGATAGGTAGTGTGTGAACCATACCTGTAAAATTCAACCTGTTTTATAACTAAGATTTTGAAATATCACTGTTTTAACACAAAATTTCAAACTCGTTTATTAATTATTTATTTATTATTTATATTTATTATATTATATTTTCACTAGCCCCATTTTTAATAGAATAACTCAATTCAATATTTTAAGTCAATAGATGTAAAGAGAAAAAGGTTTTATTTCATTTAAGCCATCAACCATAGTGGTGGGATTAGTACTTGTGTAGTTATAAAGCTTTAATTGCAGTGATACAAAAACATGCGGAAATTGCCAAAAACTGCCTCTGCATGAAGAGGCTAAACATTCTTATTGAGTTTTAGCTCACATTTAGAGAAAGATGTAACTGGGTTACAGGTCTGGAAAAAGTAAGCCAATAAATGCATGTGGCTTATTGGGATCTCTACCAATGTGCTCTGAACAATAGAGAGGCCTACATCTGCCTGAGCCAGAGTGGTCTGACTGTTTGGAAACGGCCCCATGATCCCCATAATTCACACGTAGATGTGAATCCGAGTTTTAATTAAACCTCAGCATGGACATTGGCTGAAATCAGGTACACTGAAGTAATAAAGATGCAGCTGCAACCCTCCTCTGTTGCTTTTTCCCCAATGCACCAGGTAGAGAGCTACTCCAAGCTTTCTCCACGATCTGGTCATTAAAGGGAGCACCATCTCAAACATTTAACTTCCACAACCTTAGCCTAGGTCACAATCTTCAACTCCTGGGACGAGCACATAGACTGCTGTTGCTGTTTCCCTTTTCCTCGTTTTTTTCTTCGTCGAACCTGACATAGATTGCTGCGCAATCAGCTGATCTTACAGTATGTGAAGACAAGCACGCCAACTTTGTTAAGGACATAAAGTACACCATTCTCCACTCGTGATCTTCTCCGCTGCCATAAAGTAACTCATCACATCACCTTGCAAGAGAAGCAAGGCATGGACCACTCAACCCCAGTCACGGAATGCACCGTGGACACTTGAAGCAGATCTTTTTCTTTTCTCCCTCGAACTCCAAAGGAAAGCAACGAAAAGTAAGAGGCTTACGTCTGCGCAGAGACAATTAGTATAGCATGTAGCTACATTTGAATCTGTCAAACTTGACTTGTAAGTGCCGAGATTTATTTTCAAATCAAATCTGATTTATTTCTGTAGCGCCAAATCATAACAAAGTTACGTTAAGGCACTTAACATATACAGCAGGTTTAGACCAAACTCTTTATAAAATTATTTAGAGACCCAACAGATGCCCCCATGAGCAAGCACTTGGTGTCAAGGAAAAACTTCCTTTAAGAGGCAGATCATCCAGATAGTAATGAGTTACAATTGTCCAGCCAAGAAGTAACAAATGCATGGACTAGTTTTTTTGCACCCTCTTGAAAAAGGATGTTTCTGATTTTCCTAATGTTTTGCAGGTGGAAGAAAGCTGCCCTGCAGATTTGTTTTATGTGAGGGACAAAGGACTAGGCTTTCTTTTTGTTGTTGGTTTTTCACCGTGATCAACTGATAAGTCAATCATCACTTGTTAAAGGACCAATTGTAACCTCAATCCCAATGTTCACCCTACTCACTACCCCTAGCCCTCACCCACGAAAGGAAGCCACAAGGGGTAGGGCTTTGTAATCTTGTTGTTCGAAAGCCCACATTGTTCAAGTGAGATTTATGTGTTATAAAGTGTGTTTGCATAGAGAACTTATTTTTCCCACTTTTTCGAATGCGTCTCGGTTTTACCGACGTTCCTGAATGCACCACCTGTGTGCATGCTTCTGCTCCATTAGTGTTCTCTTTTCTTCCATGCGGTCAAGAGCAGACAGTTTTCCTTCACCTCATGCAGCGTTAGCTATCCTGATTCCCTGTTTTCCCGCTGTGTATAAATGAGAAGCGACCACAGCTAAATAAATGAAGGATACTATAATCTGACTGCTTCCGTGTTCTCTTACCAAGACACATCATCCCTACCTTGCCGCTCTTATACAACCAGTTTCCTGGAGAACCCATATCTCCTTTTTACTTGTAATCTCTTAGTAATTGGGACACCACACTTTCTATGTTACTGCGTAGTTCATATTCAGGCACACAAGTGGCTGCGTAATCCCAGCAGCAACATGAAGGCTATGGCTGCAGTCATTTTTTTGAGTATTCATCATGCTTCGGTTGATAAATAAACCAAAAGGCACACGGAGAAGAATACACCATTGATGTCTGTTGTCCCCATTGTTGTTTGATTCAGTATGCAAATGACGGAAAGCATTCTGGGAAATTTTCACTGGCCCTTCTTCGGGATGTCAGCATCTGAAAACCCTCGATCTGAAGCGCTAGAGGCATAGCTCCTATCCCTAGTTATGCCCACAACCCCTACATGAAAAAAGGGATTGGGACACCACTACCCATGAACTATTGCTTAAATCCTTAATCGCCACCTAGTAAGGTTGCATGTCCAATAATGCAAATCCTCCAAGAGCAATTTATTGCCTTCGCAAGCCTTTAAAATTATGGGAGTTCAGCTATAAATGAGGGCAGGATGGCTTAAGGATATATTTACCTCATGTTGATACCTGTGGAAAAGTCCTGCCATATTTGTTGTGTTCCCTGTCAGGTTTGCTACACACATGTAACAAAGATTACAAAATGTAGTTCTCTTTTCACTTGTGCAAAAAACACCATATTTCTACACCGGTGATTTCATGGGAGTTCAGTTCATTAAGTCAAAAATCTAATAACATTTATGTATAAAGCAACAAATCATAACAGAATTGCATCAAGGTAAGGCAATTTACAAAAAGCAGGTCCAGAACAAACTTGTATAGTTTTAGAAAAAACACAAGAATCTTGTGCGACAAAAAATGGACCAGACTCAGTGATCACCTTCACCCTGCTCTATGTTCCCTACAGATAATATCCAACTAGTCCAGTGAGCGGTGATAGCTATCATGTCTTTGGGGTCATCAGGTGGGAACCTCCTTTCACCGGTGTTTTGTCTAGTTAGGCCCACAACACCAGAAGGCTGGACCGTGAACACTGGCGTCCCAGAATCACCCCCTAATGCCAGTCATCACCACTCCTCACACAAAGACAACTATCTCAAACAGCACAACTATCACCTACTCTGACCTCTCACCAACTGCACCAGTGAAAGCGGGGTGGGGATACAGACCCTGGTTCGGGTAGTGGAGAGAAATAGAAGAGGTGGAGATAAAAGTAGGGATGGGATACAGACCCTGGTTCAGGTAGGCGGCATGAAAGTATAGAGGGTGCAGGAGGTGGAGGCAACACAAGCTACACTAGCAGATTCAGCAACTAAACTCACCTGAACAGTCCTATGCTCAAACAAAACCAACACACCAACACAGGCTAACTCCCCTGGGCTAACCGCATGGTGTCAAAGAGGCACAAACACAAAGAGAAGTATGTCAAGCAGCACCACTGTCAACTACTCTAACCTCTCACCAATTGCACCAGTGAAAGCGGGGTGGGGATACAGAGCCTGGTTCGGGTAGTGGAGAGAAATAGAAGAGGTGGAGATAAAAGTAGGGATGGGATACAGACCCTGGTTCGGGTAGGGGGCATGAAAGTATAGAGTGTGCAGGAGGTGGAGGCAATACAAGCTGCATTCGTAGATTCAGCAAGTAAACTCACCTAAACAGCCCTATACTCAAACAACACCAACACTCCAACACAGGCCAGCTCACCTGTACTAACCGCATGGTGTCAAAGAGGCACAAACACAAAAGGAACTATCTCAAGCAGCACCACTGTCGACTACTCTGACCTCTCACCAATTGCACCAGTGAAAGCGGGGTGGGGATTCAGACCCTGGTTCGGGTAGGGGGGAGAAATAGAAGAGGTGGAGATAAAAGTAGGGATGGGATACAGACCCTGGTTCGGGTAGGGGGCATGAAAGTATAGAGGGTGCCGGAGGTGGAGGCAATACAAGCTACACTAGCAGATTCAGCAACTAAACTCATCTGAACAATCCTATATTCAAATAAAATCAACACACCAACACAGGCCAACTCACCTTGACTAACCGCATGGTGGCAAAGAGGCTCAAACAGCCCACACCCTCCACTTAAATACACTTCCCCCTTCCTGGTTTTCTTCCTCTGCTTCTCCCTAGAGTCTGTCTATCTTAAGAGCTCCCCAGCCCCCAGCTACTATTACCTCTTCTAACCCAAATCCACTGACTAGATCTTACTGCCTCATCTGACATTTCCTTCACTATTTTCCTCACCCTCTGTCCGCTTCCTCCTAACTCCTTCAACAAAGCAACAACAGAGCTGGCTACAAACCCTCTACATCCTACTTCTACTGGACAAATCCTAACCTTCCATCCTCGCTGCTCAGCATCCTTAACTAAATCTGCATACCTGAGCTTTTTCCTTTCATATGCTTCTTCAACTAAATCCTCCCAAGGCACAGTCAGCTCTATGAAATATATTTTCTTTCTACTCCTAGACCACAAAATTATATCAGGCCTTAGCTTTGTGCAGGCTATTTCCTGGGGAACAACAAGCTTTCCTCCTAAATCTACCTGCATCTCCCAGTCACTAGCATCCTCTAAGCTGCCTTGCTTCCTTATTGTCTTATTAACTTTCCCTCCTTCCTGCACAAACTGTATTGCAACTCTCTTTATCTTAGACCCTCCTAAAATTGCCTGCCTCCGTATATCTTCAATGCCTGCAGCTAAGCTTTTTAAAACCTGGTTATGTCGCCATGTATATCGGCCTTGTGAGAGACTAACCTTACAACCGGACAAGATGTGCTTTAAAGTTGCAGTACCTGAACACAACGAACATAACGGGTCTCCATTTACCCATAGTTTTAGGTTCTGGGGAGTTGGCAAGTCATCATATGTTGCCCCTATCAAAAATCTAATCCTACTTTCCTCCATACTCCACATCTCTTTCCAACTAAGCTTTTTCTTCTCTACACCTTCCCAGTTCAACCACTGTCCCTGCTTAGCCTGAGCCACAGCCCTCGCACCGCTTAATATTTCCTCCTGTCTATAAACCTGCTCTACAATTAGCTTCCTCTTCTCTTTGGGATCTGCTCTACTCCACACCTATTTGCCTGAGCCAAGCCCCAAGCCTCCCCGGCCTATTTGTACATTACCCACAATCTCCCCTTGGTTGGGTTTGGAACCACTTTACTAACAACCACATCTTTACTCCCAGATAACAGGAGCTCTGTCCTAACCTTAGTACATTTAAACTCCTCCACTAGACTAGATACTGGGAGCTGAAGTACCCCTTTCCCATACAGTGCCACAGTGCTTAAATATCTCGGAACCCCAAGCCACTTCCTAATGTAAAAGCTTACTAGTCTTTCCATTTTCTCTGCAGCCGATATTGGAATCTCATATACTGACAGTGGCCACATCAACCTGGGAAACAATCCAAACTGCAAACACCACAACTTCAACTTTCCTGGAAGTCCTGATTTATCTATTCTATCCAGTCCCTCAGCAACATCCTTCCTAAACTGCAATACCTGTCCTCCGTCATGCAAATCTGCCTTGTACCACCTACCTAAGCTCTTTACTGGTTTTTCTCTAATTATTGGAATTGCCTCTTCATCTATTACAAACTTTCGATCACTTAATCTTCCTCTACTTATTGAGATACTTCTAGACTTACTAGGCTTGATTCTCATAGTAGCCCACTTTAAGCTTTTATTAAGTCTCTCAAGTATTCTTTTCATACATGGCACCGTTGTAGTTATCAACGTATAGTTATTTAAAGAGACCCAACAAGGCAACAGTGGCTAGTAGAAGTCCTTTAGTCCAATAGGATTTCTTTACAATGCAGAAACCTCAAACAGAACCAGACTAGGGGAAGGCAGTGCTTTCTATCTCTATTGGCTGGGTTTAGAGATGTGTTAATGTGTCTTCCAGATCAGCAGATGCTGGAATGTCCATTAATTGGCTGTAAATTCAAGTTAGAGGTAATGTTGACTCACTGCACTTCCACATCCGTGTGTGTTATTCCCCCTCTTGACACATCTGTGGGATATGACGCTGGGGGTGAGGCTACATCCTTGATTTGACCTTTGATTTTGAGGGTCAAATCATGTTGTTATTTCGATTGTTATCCAACTTACAAATTAGATTTTGACAACTCTACCCTGCTGAGTTTGGATTTCATTTTTTATAATATGCTATTTAAAAATGCCTTGTAAAGTTCAGATGTATTTCCTTGCCCTGATCACTTTGTCTCTCACACACATACACACTAAACACACTGAGATTCGCAGCTGATGTCTGTAAATAGCCCCTCCTCTCATTGTCAAACATGCTTTGCTAAATCACATACTGGTAGCATAGCATGTTGCCATTGTGAGGAATAGTTGTTTAAGGAAGAATTACCTTGTTCAAGCCTGAACAGCGTCCTCTCTAAATTTTCCTTGTCATTGAGCATAAGAACTCGGATTTGCTTTAGGTGGTGAGGCAACATCTCGAGGCGATTTCTTCAAACTGATCTTCAATCTCCTGTAAAGAGCAAAAGAAAGATTTACCAACCAATAAGCCTATTACACAGCTACATCTGTATGTTTTTGCATACATTTTTGTCATTCTCCTCCTGTTTTCATTCTCTGTCAATAAAGAAACACGATTCTAAACAGATTATTGGTTGAGTTTTGTCCCCAATGTAGTGATATTAGAATGGTATTGTCTTACCATGCCATCATACCAACAGTATATGTATATGTTTATAAGCTATATTTCCAATTTGGGTTGTGACAGTTTCTCCAGTGCTTTGCTTTAATTTATTCCTTCTGCCTAGATCACAGCTCTAGCACAAATGTAACTGACTGACTGACTGACTGAAGGATGATGCTATCTTTTCAACTTCATCGAAGGGAGTTTTACAGGCAATTTTTAAATAGATTTTTATTTATTTATTTATTTATTTTGGTTAAAAAAAAATCTTTTTGTGCAATCATTGCTGTATAGTCCCACAAGCATTAGGTCAGACTTTGGGAGGACCTCATTCAATGTACTACATGGCTGCTGACATTGACCTTAGTAAGCTTCTAATGATCAGTTTGGAAGTAACTTGGTTAAAATTGGATAAAATGTCAAAGAGAACAGTTTCCATTTGAAGTCAGTTGCATCAAAACACTGTATACGTAACCACAGAACAATGGAGTTAAGACAGCAGGTAAAGACCGAAACCAGGATAAATGCAAGTATGATGTGATTATGCCATGAAAAGGCTAGTGAACAGATAACTTATATTTTTATTTTAGCTATTCTCCATATAAAGTAGCTGTTTGCAATGGCGTTCAACTAGGTTTAGCAGTAAATATGGCACTAATGTTTGATTTAATATATGCGAATGTGTTTCTTCTTTTTTTCTTTTTTTTTTTTTTTACAGGTGGTGATTTTAATCTATTATTCATTTATAAAAAGGGAGAGTTATGTTGTGTTTAAGTTAAACAAAGAATTTAAAGGCAGTTTTGCAAGTAGATTGGCACATGTTGTGTAAGCCACTTTAACGTTTAAGTTTTTCCTAATACGGTAATCAGTATTTCACTGGTTCAGTGATGAAACTTGAAAAAACTATTTTTTAAAACTGCTACAAAATAAAACAACTTAAAGGCTATATTGTCTGCACTAAAATAACATTCTGACAGAAGCAGCTATGCGTCATGAGATTTTAATATATATACTGTGAGTAAATATGACTTTTCATTGTGTTTTGGCCTGTAACAAAAAGACACCAAAAACCAAGACACCTGACAACTCTATCAGTAATCAGAAAGCAATCCTGCCCCTTGTCAGTGCAAATTGATATCAGCTGGTTCAGTCCCAACTGATGGCCGATAAAAAGGTGTCACACAAGAAACATTTCATGATGGGTAAAAGCAAAAAACTCTCTCAAGACCTTTGCAAAACTTATTGTTGCAAAACATGCTGATGACATTGGTTGGAGAAGTATTTCTAAACCTTCTGGATGTTCCAGTGAGCACTGTTGGGCCATAATCCATAAATGGAAACATTTCAACGTAAACCGGCTGCGACCAGGTGCTCCTCACAAGATTTGACAGGGGAGTCAAAAGAATTATCAGAAGAGTTGTCCAAGAGCCAAGGACCACTTGTGGAGAGCTTCAAAAAGACCTTGAATTAGCAGGTACAACTGCTCCATTGCTGAAGAAAAAACACGTTGAAGCTTGTTTGAAGTTTGCTGCACAACTTTTTAGACAAGCCTGTGAAATACTGGGAGAATATAGTCTGGTCAGATGAGACCAAAATTGAACTCTACCATAATACACACCATGTTTGGAGGTCAAATGGCACAGCACACCCCAAAAGTAACATACCAACAGTGAAGTTTGGAAGTGGGAACATCATGGTGTGGGGCTGTTTTTCATCATACGGCACTAGCAAACTTCATGTAATTGAAGGAATGATGAAAGGAAAAATGTACAGAAACATTCTTGATAAAAATCTGCTGCTATCTAACAGGATGATAAAGATGAGACAAGGGTGGACCTTTCAATTTATGGACATCTAAGGTTTGATTTCTTTGCATGTGTGGCTTGCATGGATGTCACCAACATCTGCTGAAAATTTCATTTCAGTAGCACCTTTAGAAATATTTACTGAGAAAAATGGTGATGTGTTCAATACTTTACCCACTGTATATTCGTGCTGTATTACAATGATTTAAACTGTTGTTGGCACTTGTCCTTATACACTTTCATGTCAACTACAATGACAAGGGAGAAGACAGTTGGGGAAAAAAATGCAAGTCATGAAGCGGTGATGACTATTTTAACACATAGTTTTACAAATAGTGACAACCATTGCACTTGGATAAAAGTATATTTGAAAACTGTATAGCATTAATATTGTAAGAACTATTGTTAATCGCAATTATTTCTGAGACAATTAACTGTGTAGCAACATTAGGAATTGTTACAGGTGTTATGCTACTTATGTTTTTTTTCCCCCTCTCTCTTTGAATCAGGGACCTCCTGGAACTCCATGGGCCTCAGGAAAGTGCTTTATGAGTTGTTTGAGCTCAGTAACAGAACCGAACAGTGGCTGTCACATACAAGCAGGAGCAGATCCTTTTGGTTGAGCTGTAGAATAACTCGAGCAGGTTAACGCATCCAGAGTCACTGAACCCCAGTCAAGCCCTCCCTATGAGTCTGCGCAGTACTTCTGTCCGATCAGGACAAGGTCAGGAATCCAGTTCTTAATGTCAAACTACCTATTTATAAAACTCTCCGACCCCTTAGGGTCCACACCGACACAAAGGCACTGAGAAAGCGGGCGGTTATTTGCACATCAATGCCATAACTTACTTCTATTAAAACAGTGATAATTAAGTGTTCTTTCCTGTCAAACCTTTTCATCGCTGTAACAATTGTTAGAAACCACTTATCAAATGACTAGTGTGTAATTCGGAATAATAATGTAATATCAATGTCACCTCCCGTTAGATTGCAATATAGTGGATGATAACGACAAATTGGAATTTTACCACAGAAAGTAACGAAGGTTGGTTCACGCTGATTGCAGGTTAAGAATGGTGTCATATTTTCATTACGTGTTTTATAAGGGAACATCAAGTACCAACACGAAGAGGCAGGATACGACCGAAAGCACCAAATAAACCGACAGAATTTAAAATGCTGATCAGCAGTCGTTCTCTAAAACCACGCGAGAACATAAATACCCAGACTAAAATCGACTAACTAGTAACCCAGCGAGACATTAAGAATGTTAAGTTCCTAGTCAAGTTAGAACAATTAGCTAACTTCAGTGATCGCGCTAGCCGTTCGTCCTCCAACCTGTCATTCACCAACCAAGGATAAAACTATTTGAATCCTAAGCCTATGACGATATTACAAGACGAAGACGATCGTGCGAATGTAGTCATTTACCTGCCAGCTTCAGTCCCCGAAGCAGAAGAATCAGGTCGCTGAACAACACTCGGCCTTTTTCTGATGCAGTAGCTGAAATCAGGGGGCGTGGTCCACGGAAGGCAGCTGTTCGGCTCTTACCGTAATAACCGGAGCAAGAAGGAACAAAATGCCGCATTTTGTTGCACGTTGAATGATTCAGTAGAGGTTAGATTTAAAATGACAGTCTTGTTTTTTTTGTTTGTTTGTTTGTTTTTTTTTGGGGGGAGGGTCAGGAATTTTCATTATGTCAAGTTTTTCAAGTTGTTTTTAAAGTTTTGACAGAAATTTTGTGCACACAAGTCAGGTTGACTTCACTGTCTTCATTGTCTTAACATGCAAGCATTTTTAAATAGGAAATATATACAGAATAAGATGAAAGTAAAAATACAAAATATATATACAAATATATATATATATATACAAAATATATATAAAATAAATATAAAATTTATTTACAGATAAAAATAAAATATGCAAACTATAACCTTAAATATTAATTCAACAGTGCACATTGATTAGTGCAAATGCACAAATGACCTATATTAAATAAACAGCCTGTTATTTCACAGTCATGTCCTTTAGCACTCTGACTGTGAAATGTTCATCAGAGTGACAGCCTGGGAAACTGTCTATGGTGGCTGGTTTTTGCAAGCAGCACTCTGTAGTGCTTGCCTGAAGGGAGACGTTTAAAGAGTTGTCCAGGATGTTATGGTTGAAGAAATGTTTGCTACCCGTTACCTAAGCCTGGACCTGTACAAGTCCTGAATGGTGGGAAGATCAGCACCAATGATCTCCTCTGCAGACCTGATTCTCCTTTGAACAGTGGCCCTTTTCTGTTTTGTCGCTTAGCCAAATCAGAGAGTGATGGATGTGCACGGGATGGACTGAATCATAGCAGTGTAGAAGATGACAGGGTGCTCCCAGCCCCATTAGTTCTTTAGAATGACAATGAATCACGCAAAGTAGTGTAAAGTGGCTGCAGCCAGCAGCTAAACCTTCAACAAGAAAATGGAAAATAAAACAACACCGAGAAGTGAGCTGAAGGAGAAGGACCAGTGCTTTTATTTTGAAACAAGTGTAGGATGTTGTGCTGAAAACTTAATGCTGTAAATGGCCTCTCTCAGGCAGATGGCTGTCCCACCTGAGCCTGGTTTTGCCTGAGGTTTCTGCCTCTTAAAGGAAGTTTTTCCTTGCAACTGTCACTAAGTGCTTGCTCATGGGGGGATCTTTTGGGTCTCTTTAAATAATTGTATAAACACAACGCCGCTGGATAGGTTAGGTTGCCATCAGAGAGGGGCCCAAATACAAAAAATCCAAAGTACTAAATAATGTTATAAAAGAATTAGGTCTTGTTGATCCATGGAGAAAATAATAATCCCAAAGGAAGGGATTTTACCTTCTTTTCTAACCCACATGGTAGTTATTTGAGAATAGACTTTTTTTGTGCTTCAAAACAACAGATACACAAAGTCAGGAACTGCAGCATAGAGTCAGAGAACTATAAGCAACCACGCCCCTGTCATACTATCTCTCGAGCTGGGCAAGGAAGCCTCTTTAAGTACTGGAGACTCAATGTGTCTGTCCTGTCAGATGAAAAGGTTGTCCAAGAACTAAAGGAAAATTTATAGGAATATTTTCAAATAAATGATAATGGCGAGGTCTCACCAGCTATTCTGTGGGAGGGAGGAAAATAAGTCATAAGAGGAAAATAATGGAAATAATATCCAGATTGAAAAAAGCTCGACTGGAACAGCAAGGAAAGTTAGAAAGCAAATCAAAGAGTTAAAGTTAGAACATAAAAGAACATCCAACAACTGCACTCTCCTGGAGTTAAAAAAAAATTAAATAGGCATGAGTTAGATTATCTTTTAACATATAAAGCAGAAGGAGGTCTTTGCTTTATAAATCAAAGATATTATGAGGTGGGCAACAGGGCAAGCCAGTATAGTAATAGAATAGTTACAAAAATAAGAAATCCCAGTTCAAATTTAATCATGGCTAGGCCAACTGAGATAGCAGAGGCCTTCGCAGAATATTATGAAAACTTATACAGCGAATCAGAGTCTGAGCTCATCGAGTCCAAAACACAAGAATTCTTTCTCCAGGTACAGATGGCTTCCCGGGGAAATTCGATACCGTGTGAACTGTACCGTACCGTGTGAGACTGTGTGAGACCGTGTGAGACCGTGTGAAGAGGAACTTTTTGTATCAAACATTGGAGGTTTTTGGGTTTCATTCAGTGTTTATAGACTTGGTAAAAATGGCTTATAAAAATCCCAAATCACGGATTAGAGTCAATGGCTATGGAAAACTGATAACAGAGATAAAGAATGGTTTGGCAAGGTGGAAGATTTTACCATTGACCCTGGTGGGTAGAGTAGAAGCAGTAAGAATGAACATACTTCCAAGATTATTGTTTTTGTTCCGATCATTGCCTATTACGATTTCTGGAGCCTTTCTGAAAAAATTGGACAAAATCATATCTAAATTCCTATGGCAAAATTTAAAAGCTAGAATTATATGTAGGACGCTTCTTAGCAAAAAGGAGAAGGGAGGGCTGAACCTACCTAATTTAAGTAATTATTATTGGGCAGCACAACTCAAAGCCTTAATTATGTGGATCACTAAAGAGAAAGATTCAGTGTGGGTGGAAATGGAGCAAAATGCATGTCAAAATATATCTATTTATATAATATTTAAATATTTAGAATTACTTACATTTTTAAATGAGAGGACTCGGAAGAGACTCAAGATGGGCAATGAATGGGTCAAGGGAACATTGAAAATCTGGTCAGCGGTATGAAAGAAGTTGAAACTCTCAAATTTTGGGCTACCAAGATCCCAAAGAACCCAGAATTTTTACCATCTGTCATGGATGCAGGATTAAACAAATGGGCTAACAAGGGGCTAATATATATTGATTATATATTTGTTTCAGGGACAAACAATGAAATCATTCACACAACTTCAAAAGGAATTGAATTAAATTTTTATCTAAATTAGAGGAGGTGTTATGATCATTCTCATAGGACAAATCAAAAAAGTGATATAAAAAAGTGACAAAACACTACAACAAGAATCTAAGGAAAACAACTTGGATATCAAAGAAAAGTGGGAGCTGGAAGCGAATATCATAATATCAGAAGAAGAATGGGAGGAAACATTTAAAGGGGGTCATAAAATAACTAACAGCCCAACCAGGAGGGAATTTGGCTGGAAAGTGAAAATGCGTTACTTTTACACTCCGTTCATTACATCGAAATACAGCAACATGACTAATTTATGCTGGAGGGAATGTGGGGTAGTGGGGGACTCCACCCATATATTCTGGGATTGCCCAAAATTACAAAATTTCTGAAAAAATATTCAAAAGGAGATCAAACAGATTATGGGTATTAACTTACCTTTGGAACCAGCAATTTATATTTTGGGTATAATGCCTGACAGTATGACAGATAAGAGCTCTAAATATTTACTGAGAACATTCCTACTGATAGAAAAAAAGACAATAACAGCTTCCTGGTTGAAGCTACAGCCTCCAAATATAACGCAATGGAGAGACAGGGTAAAAAATGTGCTCATCATAGAAAAAATTACAGCAAAACTACAGTTGAAATCAGACTTGTTTGATAGAAGATGGTCATTACTAGTGCAAGCAATGCTGGGATTCCAGTAACCTCCAAATCAAATCAAATCAGATTTATTTGTATAGCGCCAAATCATAACAAAGTTACATCAAGGCACTTTACATATAGAGCAGGTCTAGACCAAACTCTTTATAAATTTATTTAAAGAGACCCAACAGATCCCCCGATGAGCAAGCACTTGGCAACAGTGGCAAGGAAAAACTTCCTTTAAGAGGCAGAAACCTCGAGCAGAACCAGGCTCAGGGGGGGCGGCCATCTGCCTCGACCGGTTGGGTTGAGAGTGGGAGAGAGAGAGAGACAGGCATTGGGGGGGGAGTGGGTGTAGACAGGAACATGTTGCTGTATGAAGTTCATGGAGTTGAGCTGTAGTGCAGAATTCATGAAATATGGGACCAGCAGGTGTTGCAGGAACATGGGATGGCGATGAGTCACCACCTGCAGGATGAGGACAGGGAGAGAGAGGAGAGGAACTGGGAGAGACAGAGACTTTGGCAGAACGTGGTTAGTAAATGCAGTATAATTGCTTAGAACTGGGTGAAACTGTGTTTTTTAAGAATGATGGTTCAGCGCATGCAAGGGGGGAGGGAGAGAGAAAGAGGGTGAGGGGGAGAGAGGGTGAGAAGCTCAGTCCTTCCCCCAGCAGCCTAGGTCTATAGCAGCATAGCTAAAGAGTAGAGGACTTTAACTTTTTAACTATAAGCTCTGTCATACAGGAAAGTTTTAAGCCTGGTCTTGAAAATTACTAAAGAGTCCGCCCCCCGGACCGATGCTGGAAGTTGGTTCCATAGAAGAGGAGCCTGATAACTGAACAATCAGCCTCCAGATTTACTCTTGGAGACTCTAGGAACCACAAGTAAACCTCCATCTAGAGAGTGCAGTGGCCTGCTAGGACAGTAAGGAACTATGAGCTCTCTGAGATATGATGGAGCTTGGCCATTAAGAGCTTTATACGTTAAAAGAAGGATTTTGAATTCTACTCTATATTTTACTGGCAGCCAATGAAGAGCAGCTAACACAGGAGAGATATGATCTCTTTTCCTAGTTCCTGTTAATATTCGTGCAGCAGCATTCTGAATTAATTGAAGGCCTTTTAGAGATTTGTTTGGACATCCAGATAGTAATGAGTTACAGTAGTCCAGCCTAGAAGTTACAAATGCATGGACTAGTTTTTCTGCGTCATCCTGAGAAAGGATGTTTCTGATTTTCCTAATGTTTCTCAGGTGGAAGAAAGCTGTCCGACTAACTTGTTTTATGTGAGGGACAAAGGACATGTCCTGGTCAAAAATTACTCCAAGGTTTCTTACAGTGGAGCTGGAAGCCAAAGTAATGCTGTCCAGACTGATGAGATGATTAGATTCTGAGGTGCTTAGGACCGAGTACAATAACTTCTGTTTTGTTCTGTTCCTAGTTGAGAAGTAAAAAAATTCCAGTCATCCAGACTTTTGTCTTCAAGACATGCCTGCAGTCTGACTATCTGAGTGACTTCATTTGGCTTCATTGATAGGTACAGCTGAGTATCGTCTGCGTAGCAGTGGAAGTTGATGCTGTGTTTCCTGATAATGTTGCCTAGAGGAAGCAGATAAAGCGTAGAGGATTGGTCCAAGTACCGAACCCTGCGGGACTCCATGACTGACTACAGTACATGAGGAGGAGCTGTTGTTTACATGAACAAACTGATGTCTGTCTGATAAGTAGGATTTGAACCACCTTAGTGCAGTTCCTTTTATTCCAATTTCATGTTCCAGTCTCTGTAGTAAAATATTATGATCTATGGTGTCGAATGCAGCACTAAGATCTAGAAGGAGAAGTATGGAGGCTGATCCATTGTCTGAGGCCATTAGAATGTCATTGGAGACTTTAACCAGTGCTGTTTCTGTGCTATGATGGGCTCTAAATCCTGACTGAAACTCTTCAAACAAACTGTTCCCATCCAGGTGCTCGTGTAGTTGTTTTACTACAGCTTTCTCAATGATTTTAGAAATAAATGGAAGGTTCGATATGGGTCTATAATTTGCCAAAACATCTGGATCAAGATTAGGCTTTTTAAGCTGGGGTTTGATGACGGCAGTCTTAAGTGCCTGAGGTACATAACCCAGAAATAAAGTCAGATTAATCAAATATAAAATGAACGGCTCAATTAAATAAAAGATCTCTTTAAAGAGGCTAGTTGGTACTGGGTCTAATAGACAGGTTGACAGTCTGGATGATGAAACTATAGAAGCTAGCACTGAGAGATTCAGAGGTGAGAATGATTCCAGATGTAAAAGTGGCGTCGCAGCTGATTCAGGAGTTGCCCCCTTTTTTTCTTTTCTTTTCTTTTTACTTTTAATACAGGAGTGAATGTCCCTCTTTGTTTGTATTGTTGTTAACCTCACCTGTAAGGGACTCTAGGAGGCATGATGTAAAATTGAGTGTTGGATATTTACAGAGATACAGTCAACAAGAAAGGGAGGGAGGAAGGAAGAAAAAAAGAAAAGACTTTTAAAGGACTTAATTTCTCTATAATACACATTCCCTCTATGTGTGTTTGTTGAGTTTGTATGCATGTATATTTGTCAAATAAAAAAAATAAGTAAAAAAAAAAAGAACGTAGGATGAAGACAAAATTAGTCAGTACCATCTAAAAAAAATTGCTTTCTTTTTCAAATCCCCTCATGCACCTTTATTGGATAACAAGCAAATCCTAATTGGGAACAAAACAGTTAACTGGACTATTTGGCAAAAAGCAGCGATAAACTACATTTCACATTTATTTGATAGTAACACTAAGCTATTTTTAAGTTTCAACCAAGTAGTACATAGATACAAATTACCATGTAATCAGTACTGGAGATATGTCCAAATGCAAAGCACCCTGTCTAAATGGTTAGGAAGCCCGCTTATCTGCAGCCCAATCGAAGAACTGCTGAGCAAATCAAGTTCAGCTAGGGGCATTACTTTTAAGATCAGTATTTTATTACAGGAACAATTATGTGACCCTTTGCTCAAGGTTAAGAAACACTGGGCAGGCGACTTGGCTATAGACATATCTCCTGAGGATTGGAAGTCATTTTAAATAACATCAATGCACAACAGCTTTATAAATGGAATTTAATACCAGAAGACTCTTGTTGGAGATGTGACGGGAGTGGTGCTTCTATGATACATATACTCTGGACATGTCCAGCACTTAAGGACTGGTGAAATAACACACATCAGATTATATTTGAAGTCCTGTGCAAAATGTTCCAAATCTCTGCAAAACTGGGTGTCTTGGGATCGACCACTGAGCTTCAGGAAAATGACTTTACATGTTTTGAAAAAAGATGGATTATTTTGGCTCTCACTACAGCAAAACAGATAATATTAAGACACTGGATGAAAAAAACAGCCACCTCCTTATGAAGGAGGAATGGACTACAACAATGCCACAGTTAGCTGCCTACGAGAGGGTGACTTATTCCCTACTGGATAAACTGGAAAATTATATGTTTACTTGGAGCCCTTTTACTGGCTGGTTGTCTAAAAGGTAATGGTTGCTTTGATAATACAGTGTTGTCATTGATTTAATGTGCTTATGTATTGAGAAGTATCAGTGTGGTGGTCTATGGTTGTGTTTGGTTTGTCTTCATTTGTTTGTTTTTGTTTTTGGAGGAAAGTAGTATTAGATTTTTGATAAGGGCAACATATGATGTATTGCCAACTTCTAAAACTAAAACTCTGGGTAAATGGAGACCCAATATGTTCGTTGTGTTCAGGTACTGCAACTCTAAAGCACATCTTGTCCGGTTGTAAGGTTAGTCTCTCACAAGGCTGATATACGTGGCGACATAACCAGGTTTAATTTTGTGGTCTAGGAGTAGAAAGAAAGTATATTTCATAGAGCTTACTGTGCCGTGGGAGGATTCAGTTGAAGAAGCATATGAAAGGAAAAAGCTCAGGTATGCAGATCTAGGTAAGGATGCTGAGCAGCGAGGATGGAAGGTTAGGATTTGTCCAGTGGAAGTAGGATGTAGAGGGTTTGTAGCCAGATCTGCTATTGCTTTGTTGAAGGAGTTAGGAGAAAGGGGACAGAGGGTGAGGAAAACAGTGAAGGAAATGTCAGATGAGGCAGTAAGATCCAGTTAGTGGGTTTGGGTTAGAAGAAGTAATAGTAGCTCTTAAGATAGACAGACTCTAGGGAAAAGCAAAGGAAGAAATCCAGGAAGGGGAAGTGTATTTAAGTGGAGGGTGTGGCCTGTTTGAGCCTCTTTGTCACCATGCGGTTAGTCCAGGTGAGTTGGCCTGTGTTGGTGTGTTGATTTTGTTTGAAAATAGGATTGTTCAGGTGAGTTTAGTTGCTGAATCTGCGAGTGTAGCTTGTATTGCCTCCACCTCTTTCGCCCTCTATACTTTCATGCCCCCTACCTGAACCAGGGTCTGTATCCCATCCCTACTTTTATCTCCACCTCTTCTATTTCTCTCCACTACCCGAACCAGGCTCTGTATCCCCACCCCGCTTTCACTGGTGCAATTGGTGAGAGGTTAGAGTAGTTGACAATGGTGCTGCTTGAAATACTTCTCTTTGTGTTTGTGCCTCTTTGACACCATGCGGTTAGCCCAGGGGAGTTAGCCTGTGTTGGTGTGTTGGTTTTGTTTGAGCATAGGACTGTTCAGGTGAGTTTAGTTGCTGAATCTGCTAGTGTAGCTCGTGTTGCCTCCACCTCCTGCACCCTCTATACTTTCATGCCGCCTACCTGAACCAGGGTCTGTATCCCATCCCTACTTTTATCTCCACCTCTTCTATTTCTCTCCACTACCCGAACCAGGCTCTGTATCCCCACCCCGCTTTCACTGGTGCAGTTGGTGAGAGGTCAGAGAAGTTAACAGTCGTGCTGTTTGAGATAGTTGTCTTTGTGTGAGGAGTGGTGATGGCTGGCATTAGGGGGTGACTCTGGGACGCCAGTGTTCACGGTCTAGCCTTCTGGAGGTCTTGTGGGCCTAACTAGACGAAACACCGACCCACCTGATGACCCCAAAGACATGATAGCTAGCACCGCTCACTGGCCTAGTTGGATATTATAGCAGGGAACATTTGTTGCTAGGAAGGTAATCACTGAGTCTGGTCCATTTTTTGTCGCACAAGTTTCTTGTGTTTTTTCTAAATTCTACTCAGTTACTAAAAAAAAGAAATAAAAAATAATAACTAAGGGAGTAAATGTCTGGCCCTGATGGCCCCCTGATTGAGTGAATGGATTTCTCCCTGTCTGTATTATTTGTTTCTTAAACTTCAATAAAAAGTTGATCACAAAAACAATACATAAATTGCTTTAATTTGGGTGGCACCCCTAGTTTAACTGGTGGTATCCTATATGCCACCTGTATGAAAATACTCTGGCTCTACCAAGCTCTGCTCCTGTGGAAGGTTGAAATTACTGAGTTGCTACAGGAAGTACAATCTCTGCTGGGCATTCTTCTGGACAGTATCTATGTGTGAGGACCACCTCAAATCCCACAAAAAGATGGATCCTAGGAATCTTAAGTGATCCACAGTAGGCACTGCATAGGCATTCCGAAAGTCTACCATCATCTCCACAGTCTTGAGCAGGTTAAGCTCCAGGTGGTTCTGACTGCACCAGTGGACCAGCTGGTCCACCTCCCATCTGTACAGAGACTCAACACTGTCCTGAATCAGACCAATGACAGTGGTGTCATCCGCATATTTCAGGAGTTTGACAGATGGTTCTCCTGGGATGCAGTTGTCAGAGGGTGAAGAGCAGCAGGGAGCAAACACAGCTGTGGGGGAGGCCAGTGCTAATGGTTCTTGTGTGCTGCTGTTGCCTGTCAGCCAGGAAGCTGATTATCCACTGACAGGTGGAGACGGGCACAGTGAGCTGGGTGAGCTTATTGTTGAGGATGTCTGGGATGACAGTGTTAAAGGCCAAGCTCAAGTCCACAAACAGAATCCTGATGTATGTCCCTGGGCACTTGAGGTTGTGCAAGATGTAGTGCAGCCCCATGTTGACTACATCATCTATTTACCTTGTAGGCAAACTGCAGGGGGTCAACAGGGAATTCTGATGTCCTTCACCAGTCTCTCAAAGGACTTTATGACCACAGACATCAGGCTGACAGGCCTGTAGTCATTTAGTCCTTCAATAATGGACTAATGGGGACTTGGATGATGGTGGAGTGTTTGAAGTAGAAAGGACCTTCACAGAGCTCCAAAGATGTGTTTAAGATCGGGGTAAAGATGGAAGCCAGTTGGTCAGCACAAACTCTCAGGAAGGAGGGGGACACCGTGTTCGGTTCTGGAGCCTTGCTGGGTTTCTGTTTCTGGAAGGACACACATCTTCCTAACAGATCTTTAGGGCAGACAGGGAGTCAAATGGGAAGGGGGTGGGGACTGCAGGTAGTCTTTTGTGTAGGTGTGAGGTGATGACTACAGAAATAAATGCTAATAACCACTCACTGGAAACTGTGGCATTAATCCTCATAAAGCTCATTTGGTTGTATTAATTCCATTGCACTTTGTCTGAGCTTTATTAGACGCATGAATGCTCTGTCATGCAGAAAGGCTTTAAGCCTGATCTTGGAAATTCCTAAAGACCTCGCCCCCTGGACCGATACTGGAAGTTGGTTCGATAGAAGAGGAGCCTGATTACTTTTTTGTAATTAAAATTTTTATTTAAACACAGTAAACAAAAAAAAATCTTTTAAGGCTCAAGTAGTCCCTGTCATAAGGAGTTTAAAAAAATTACAAAATTTACAAAATTAATGAAAGTTAAAGAAATGAAAGAAAAAAAAGATCAAAGAGAGAGGACAGGGAGAAGAAAAAAAGAGGGGAATTTAAAGCAACGACCTTTGAAGGGGAACATGAAGACAGGGAGGAGGCTGAAACCAGATTACTTCGGTTATGAACTAGCTCCTCAATGTGTTCGTGTGTCATGTTTCAGAGGCGTAAATTGAATATGATTATACAACAAGCATCTATTCATCTACTACGTTGCAGCTGTGTGTTCCCCGCCCTTTAGAGCTGCAACATCATGTAACTAAGGAACACCCTAAGGAAATAAAGAGGGGAGAATGGAAGAGATATGTCAGAGCAGTTAGAGAATGTAACTGAACATGTCTCTGTCTGTTCTCCTTGCAAGTAAAAATGAGCGCTGTTGTCCTTTGTCTTTCTTCCCTGTGTGTTTAATAATGTTCTAGGTGGCTTAAACCTTACACCAGCATAACCTCATATGATGCAGTCTCGCTTATTAGGATTTTCCACTCTTGGAGTGGTGGGCATGTGGGTGATTTCCAGTATCTTAATATAACTCTGGCAGCTGAGGTTATCCCTACCGTCAGAACTGAAAAAGCACTTTTTGATAAAGTTTGGGGCTTCTGTTTTGTCTCCCAAAAGACATAAACATGGAGACACCGGCAGGGCTACTCCCACCAATGTCTCCAGAAATTTCAGCACACTGTTCCAAAGTGGTTCAACCATGGAGCATTCCCACAGGAGGTGCAAAAATATTCCCATTTCTTTTTGACATTTCCAGCATGAACTATTATTTATTAGCCCTATTTTGAAGAGCCTACAAGGCGTCCAAACCGGTACAGGATTTTTTATTGAACAAATTTCCCTCTTGCTTCTCTGACATATTTGCCATTTAGTGCTATGATATATGACTCCAGGTATCTTTACTACTTTCACAAATAAGGTCTCTCTGCCACTTTATTCTTAAATTATACATTACATTACATTATACATTACAAGTTACTGATTAAATAAATTGAGTCTTTATAAAATGTTGATGCCTAGTGATTTAGAGGGTTATCTAAATAGTCATAGCCATTCTCTCTGATTGAAACTTTTTAGTTATACAGTGTCTAATTTGCAAGTATTTCCAGAAGTCTCCTTTTTCCTGTAACTCATATTGTTGGACAAGTTCATTAAATGACATGAATGTCCCCACTTTATAGAGATCGCTTACTGTATTTATGCCCTTGTTTAGCCACCCTTTCCAGAACACTGTCTGCTTCCCAATTTTCATCTCTGGGTTGAGCCAGAGTGAGGCATAAGGTTGTTTGTAGTGGGAAATCTTGTGCAACTTGTGAACCTTTGCCCAGACCACTTGATAATGCTTAATGACTGGGTTTATGTCCTTCTCTTTATGCTGACAGCACTGGAATAGTACATTTATTGGATGAAATGGTGCTGCCAGTTTCTTCTCTATATCAGCCCATACTAAACCAGATACCGTTCCTCTCCAATGATTGAATATCTTAGCCATCTCAAATGACAAACTGTATAGCTCAACATCTGGGAGACTAAGCCCTCCCTTCTCTTTGGGCGCACACATCTTACCCTATTTAAATCTGGGCTTCCTCCCTGCCCATAGAAATTCTCTAATTACACTCTCATATTGTTTAAAAATGTGATCAGGCTTACTAAGGGGCAACATCATAGCTATATACTGTAGTTAAATTGAGGCATTATTACCATTTTAATTATCTTCCCCCACAGACTTATGTTTAACTTTCCCCATTTGCCCAAGTTCGTTTTAATGTTTTGAAAGAGAGGTTCAAAATTATTCATTCCAATTCTTCAGTCATTTCACGAAGCTCTGAGGTTAATTTAATGCCCAGATAAATCATGCCTGACAGTGCTTAGATAAAGGCATTGCCTCTGATTTAGTCCAATTTATTAGATATCCAGATATCTTAGAGTATGAATCTATTGTGTTCATCAGTGCAGGTAAAGAATTTTGGGGATCACCAGTCAGGAAAAGAATATCATCCGCATAAAGCATTAGTTTATGTTCACTCCCACCACCGTCCACTCCTTTAATTGCAGGGTTTGCTCTTATGGCCACTGCAAGGGATTCAAGCGCAATTGTAAACAAGAGAGACGATGGGGGCAGCCTTGTTGCATTCCTATAGAAAGATCAAACAGAGGCGAGGAGAGACCATTTGCCAAAACTGACGCCTTAGGTTTGTTGTATATTATTTTTATCCACTTTGCAAAACCAGAGCCAAAACCAAACCTTGATAGGGCCGAGTGTAAAAAACCCCACTCGACCCTATCAAAGGCCTCTGTGAGATCAGAATTAAATCAATTATTGAGTAGGATTTGTGATGGTGGGAGTAAAATGTGTATTCTCGATTTCCAGGATTGACCGGTCATGTACAAACATCAATCAGGCCATTATCCTCCATCAGCATGTGGATGGCAGCTCTATCCTTCGATGTTGAGATACCTAAGTATCTATTTTCATCTAATATCCCATCTAAGACCTGATTGAAGTCTCCTGCCAGAATTATTTTACCCTGGGCATTTCCTAATATGCTATTAAGACCATGAAATAAAGATGGGTCCTCCTTGTTAGGAGCATAGATATTACATAGCGTTATTTCCCCTCCATTTATGTTGGTTTCTATACAAATGATTCTGCCATTACTGTCCCTACACTCCTTCAAGATAGAAAAGTTCAACCTCTTATGGATCAAAATAAGAACTCCATTACGCTTTCTAGGAAAAGAACTATAGTAAACATGGCCAACCCAGTCCGTTTTAAATTTCTTAGCTTCATCATCCAATAGATGCGATTCTTGAATGAAAGCTATGTCAGCTTGTTTATGCTTAAGATATAAAAGTACCTTTTTTCTTTTCACCGGGTTTCCAAGGCCATTAATATTCCAGGAGACTACCTTAACATAAGCGCTATGCGGCATTCACATAAGAAAACAAAAATGAAATAAAACATTGGCATAGATATCATCCAGTGTTGTCTGACCCTCTAATTCCAAAAACAGAAATTGCATCTTTTGTACCACTGAGCATTATTAGGATACTTGTAATTTTAAATTTAACCAACAGGACCAAACACGTCAACAAAAACCCTCCCACCGCAGAAGAGGAGGAGGCATTAACACAAGAACCTCTCCAGTAGCCAACTGAAGATCCTCTTCTCATTAAATCAATGTCCATAAAACAAACAAAACTTAACTTAGGTCATATATATATCCAACTCGCCCAAAAGGCTATAAACCAAAAGAGCTGCAAAAAGTTATCCGGCCCCATCGTACCTCCCTCATTCTCCTTGCGCTGTTGGATGTTTCACAGTTTATTCTCAATTGGGAGCCTGCTGCTCGATGCACTTGACCGTCTCTGATGCAATGTCAAATTTTCTGTTCTTCCCTTTCCACGCGAAACAAAGCGTTGCTGGAAAGATTAGTTGAAACTTCACATTGATGTCACGCAGTAGTTGTTTCGCCCGTGTAAAAGTTTTCCTCCTCTCAGCCAGCATTTTGGTCATGTCCGGAAACAGGGAAATGTTGCATCCACTCCACACTGCGCCTCCATTCACCCTCACAGCTTTTAAGACTTTATCTCTCGCAGTTGAAAGCAGAAATCTTATCATTATCATCTTCGGAGGACGGTCCTCATCTGGACGTGATCCGGGAGAGTGGTGCGCTCTTTCAATTTCAAAATTGTTCTCAATGTGCATGTCCAGATCCTCTGACAATACCTTTCCAATACATGCAACCAGGTTATCACCTTCCATGCCCTCCTTATAGCCCAACAGTCTGACATTTTTGCGGCGGCTCCTATTTTCATCCATGCGCTTGACTGTAGTGAAATACTTCAACAAATATTTGAAAAAAGGCTGAGAAATGGGCAGATTATTCAGGATTTAAGTAAATGGGGCTTAGGAAAACTCTAACATGCAGCCATCTTGCACTTTGGTCCCACGTGACTCGAGGAGCCTGATTACTAAAAGATCTGCCTCACAATTTACTCTTTGAGACTCTAGGAACCACAAGTAAACCTCCATCTAGAGAGCAGAATGGCCTACTAAGACAATCAGGAACTTTGACGTCTCTGAGATATGATGGCGCTTGGCCATTATCTGTTATATGTTAACAGAAGGATTTTAAATTCTATTCTGAATTTTAACGACAGCCAGTGAACAGCAGCTAAAACAGGAGAGATGTGATCTCTTTTCCTAGTTCCTGTTAATATTCGTGCAACAGCGTTCTGAATCAACTGAAGGCCTTTCAGAGATTTGTTTGGACATCCAGAAAGTAATGAGTTACTATGTTGTCCTCACTACAGTGTAGCAACTGCAGCTATACAACTAGCTAAACTCTTCTCTGCAAATGATTGAGTCGAGGCACGGTGAGCTTTTCTTTGCTGTTTACTGTTCCTCTTTTGTACCATCATACAGAGCAGAGTGAAAACTGTAACATAAAAATACAAAAAATGCATTTTACTTTTCAACATGTGCTTTTCACATTGTAAATCTACATAAATTAAATATTTTAAAACAACAAATCAAATCCTTTTTTCATGTAAATAATATATCCTTCTTTTAACAATTATTTATATTCAAAAATGAAATTATCTACTTACGACATTGCTTCTGTGGCGTTTACAGCATGAATTGTTCGGATGAACACAGAAACACAGGAAGGTTGATTCAGCTAGCTTCTTCACTACTAACAGGAAGCGAATTGTACACATGCAACTCCCTCCGTGGAGAAAACCCATTTCAAAATAAAATACATTTCAAAATTAAAGCATATACGAACTTAGGCCATAAAGGCAACACAGTTACAGTAGTCCAGCCTAGAAGTTAAAAAAGCATGGGCATGTTTTTCTGCATCCTCTTGAGACAGAATGTTTCTGATTTTCCTAATGTTTCTCAGGTAGAAGAAAGCTGCCCTACTGACTTGTTTTATGTGAGGGACAAAGGACATGTCCTGGTCAAAAGTTACTCCAAGGTTTCTTCCAGTGGAGCTGGAAACCAGAGTAGTGAAACAGCTGATGTGGTCCCTCCACATAAGATTCTGAATCTATTATCTGTAAAAGATTTTGAATCAACAAATCAGCATGACATTACAAATAGCAGCACGTCTGCACTACATTTGAAACAAAAGTATTACATTGCGTTACACATGAAATCAGAACTATGTAATATCCACTTAGAACACACTCATAGAAAGACACATGTGCGGAGGACATTATCCTGTCGAGTTTCAACATCCAAAAATAGAAAAAATTAAAAAACTAAACATTTTAAAACCTGATTAATCCACCAAAATGTTGTTGGATAAGATGGTAACTAATGACAGATGTTCTTCACTCGTGTGCACATGTGCGTGTGTGAATATGTTTGTGTCAGAAATGTCACCAAATCTGCTGTTTTCTCATTGGCTGATACCCACACACACACTCAATATGTAACCCACAAGCAATGAGGTGTATAGTTAGAGAAAGAGAAAGAGAGAGAGAGAGGGGACAGATGGGGATAATATAAGGGAAAATAGAATGAGAGTGATACACTACACTTACACCACTGAGACGAGCTGATACATCACGAATTCATCAGCAGGTAAGATTCGCCTCCTCATTTCTTCTGAAGTTTTCTATGCTACGTAAAGTTTTCACGAGCCCTACGAAAAACATTGATGACATGTTGAAGACATTAGATGTAAATGTTGACATTTAACCCCTGTGTTCTATTTATCATTGTATTTCTAATACCTGATAACATCTGATAATATTTTTTATTAATTATAGATATTAAAGAGCTGGAATTTTGCATTGCATTCACATTTCACCTAAGTCTTTATATTTCAGAATTCTTTTTATCCACAAACAGACATACTGAATAAATTACTGAAAGAAGCTCTTTTAGAAAACGTGTAAACAAGTGAATGTACAAAAGTTGAAGTAAAGGAGGGCAAGAACAGCCTTGCAAGCATAATTAAGTACATGTATTATGTACTATGTAAGCACTTGTACATGTGGGGAATGAATAAATGGCCTGGTCACATTCATTTATGTCATTGTAAAGTAACGTCCAATAACAATATTCACAGGTAAAATATATATAACATATATATACATACTATTATTATTCATTATTAATCTGATATTTTTTAATCTCTTAACCCTCTGGGGCGGGGGTTGTGCCCTTGGTGACACATTGGGGATGTGTGTTTGTGTGTGTGTGTTAGTGTGTGCGTGACTGCGTGCATGTGCTTTTGTGTGCATCTGGGTTGTCATCTCGCTGTGACCTTGTCTTTCAGATACATGTCAAAAGACAAAATAATTGCCACTGGTGGAAAAACCAGGTCCAAGACATACAACACAGTCACAGCACAACCACTCCATCATATTACATAAAAGTAGGATAAATCAGGATTAGAGCAACTCCTCAGTGAGGAAAGTTGCTATTGGCTGTCCTAAATGTTGCTGAATGACGTCATCACAGTTATTGGAATTTATTCAGTCGATTTTATTCACGTATTTGTTTTGTTTTTTTTTGTATCATTAACATTCGAACTGCTTGAAGTTTACAGATGATTATCCTGATTAATGTACTTTAATGCAACTATGTATTTGCATTAAAGTTAATAGCTTTATAAAATAAAGCATGACTGTTCTGCGATCCATACATATTAGTAAATCCGCCGTATTGTAAAGAACAGATGCGTAAAGAGTGTTTCAGAGTATCTGACAGATAGAGGTAGGCATAAATTGAGAGCTGAGACCAGCAGAGAGATATAGATGAAATATAAAAGTCAGTGACCACTTTTGTGACACAAACAAAGATGTGTGTGTGAAGTGCTTCTGCATCACTTGGTTTTTGTAGTGGAGACTATTGTATAATATGAACACCATATAGATAGACAGTATAGATACTGTAAATAATTATATTCAGACAGGTACTGAGATAAACAATTATACTGGAACAGATACAGAGGTAAGTAATTATATTTGGACAGACATTAAGATAAATAATTATACTGTGACAGATAATTATGGACATATGCTGTAATGTCAAATGTGTTAAGGAAGATATAGTTAGAGATTTTTAGGGCAAACAAAGGGATCCAAGCAAGGCATCAAGACGATGGGAAGATAAGAAGAGTTTATTTTCAACAAATTCAAAACATGGTGATAGGGAAAAGTCCAGGCAGCCACCAGTTGACTCCAGTGAAGATGGTAGAGAGTGTACTTTCTGCTGGCAGACAAAGTGCCATGCTCCTGGGACACAAGGAAGGAGAGGTTAGATGAGACTTAAAAAAAAAACAAAAACAGCCCACAAGCACAAGTTAGGGTATTCTGTTGGCTAATAGCTACTATACCACTGTGGAAGATACAACAATCTGGCAATGAGTGGTTGAAGACCTAGAGTATTTATACACCACATCTTGATGAGTAGATGAGCTGCAGGTGAGTATCATTGACTGGGAGTGGAATATGATGCAGGGGAACGGAGGCAGTGTCAGCAACCAGAGAGCGGAGATGGATCCACCCATGCCAGCAGTCTAACACATGACACAGAGGCTGACAGCAAAAGAGACAGAACCATAAGGGGACACACAAGAACACACTAGGAAATGTCAAACATGGAGGAAGCAGCCATGACATAAATATATATACTGAGATAGACAATTATACTGGTAATTATACTGATAAATCCTGAGATCGATCATTATGCCGGGACAGGTACGGCGATTGGACAAGGTTGTAAAATTGGCTGTAAAATAACTGGGAAACCAATGCACAGTATTCCCTGTACGGCAGACCAGTATACAGTACAAATGTAACTCTTGAGATGATAGCTGATAAATGGCACCTTCTGATCTTAGAATATATGCTTTTATCTTCAAGGCAGAGATAAAGCACACCCGGCATGAGGACTATAAGAGACATACATTGTTTCCCCCACATAGCATTCAGCTGCTAAAAAAGCTCTGACATTTTATTCTAGGACCTGACACTTATACAATATGGATCAAAATCATATCTTTTATTATTATTATTATTATTATTATTATTATTATTATTATTATTATTATTATTTGCCAATGGTTGTTCCTATGTGCTGGTATGTATGGGTACATGCTTTTGTGCTCATTTGTGCAAAACAAATTCCCTGAGGGCCAAAAAAAGGTTTCCATTCATTTATTTTGTTTAATAACACATTCTACATAAAGTGAAGCACAGTTCCATCCCTATACCAGCGACCTCTTTTTCCAAATGAAGCAAATCCTTCACAGTGTTGTTGAGCGTGGAGGGCGGAAACAGACCATTGCGGCATGCGCGTGAAACGGTAGTAGGAGGACAGTATCGGAGCAAGAGAGGGAGAGAGAGACATTTACAGTAGTCCGACAGTATGGATTTATGTCTTCTGCTCTAATTCACCGACAGGACAAGAGTACGGTTCAATATATCATTCCCCGCATTCCATCTCCCTTCCTCTCAGTCTCGACCTTTCTCCATCACGCTCAAGCATAAAGGCGCAGTGGCACCTATCAGCTTGTATGCGTCTTTCCTCGCGCCAGCGGGTCGCCGCCTGGCTGCTCGCGTTTCCGTTAGGAAGACGTGGAGAGGAATGCGCGAGCCGCGGCCGTTTGGAGATGATCTCGTTTTGGCTGCTGTGCTGGAAGCTGTTGGTAGGTAACTGAACACCACCACTACGATGTCTCGATCAGAAATTCCATTCCGCCCCGGGGCTTAAGGTCTCTCTTGCTGGTGAGATTTGGGGGCGTGTTTGGCGGGCACCATGTAGCTTGTGCGCGAGGCTTTGGCTTAACTCGAGCTTCCATCAAATCGCGTTTGTCCTTGCTTCCACCCCCAGCGCTTATCTGTCAAATTTCTAGGTCTATGCCCGATTTGAAGCTGCTGTGTTATGTAAGAGTCAGGGTGGAAGAATATTTCAGGAAAACAGAGAAGCTTCAACAGACTGTAAATACACATGGAAGAGCAGTGACAGTGCAGAGCAAAATAATAAATTCTGACTGATGAGGCAGCTGTTTCACTTAGTCCTTGGCTGCAGTAGCATCTTTATAATCTTGTCACCACACACACACTGGACTGATGACATGTTAAGAGAGTTGACTGAGGTCCACCAATAATCCAAAACAAGCAGTGATTAGACACCTGGATTAGAACCAAGAGCTGCTAATAACTCCAACTGTTCCCCAAGTTTGACTATATTGCTAGATTGATTGAATTACATGAGAAAAATGTCCTCAAATTTCCTCAATACATCCTATCATCAAGTAAATGTTTCAGATGTAATGATCAACAACATATTTGAACATCTTTCTTATTTAACTGAAAATGATAATCATAGCTGATCCTGCAATTCAAAGCAGACAGATGTTTAGAGGAACAGCTGTCACATTACTTTACATAAACAAATACATTTAGAGCTAATGCATCAGTAAACAAATACTTTGTTTGTTTTTAACTAGTATTGCCTTATTGCCTGATAAACTTATCATGGACTGGAATAAGACTTGTTTTTCCACATGCTCGTAAATGATGTTTTGGGGCAATTTTAGGTTCAGGCAGCTATAGTGCAGTCACTCTAACTATAACTATAACTAATAACATCATTAATGGCTACATTCCATTCAGCTTTGATTGACCCAGGTTGATGCTCTGAACATGCTGACTGACTGCTTGATTTCATTCTGTGACAGTTGACACTGTCTACTATGGGATAAAATCAAATCAAATCAAATCAAACCAGATTAATTTATACAGTGCCAAACATACATCAATGTAGTTTACATACAGAGCAGGTATTGACCAAACTCTTAATAAAATGATTTAAGAGACCCAACAGATTCCCCCATAAGTTCATTACAAATTCCTGTTTCCAATTTCAGAGACCAAACAAAATTTTCGAGCTCAGTTTTTGCTGCAGCTTTAAAGTTTTAAAAATGCCTACATGAATTCATTCAGCCTTCAATATGTTTTCTAAGAGGACATCTAAATGAATTTCTCATTAATTGCACTGTGGATACAGGCTAGACACGTTCGATTCATTTCATTTCATTCTCTTTGTTAACTTACACAGAGGGCAGTCTAAACATTGATTTATGAAATCCTGAGATTAATCAATGTGCAACCTTTAGAGAGAGGCTAGAATTGACTCTTAATATCCATATTCACACAACTACATGCTGACATAATCAGCAGTTTTTAGAGCACAGAAGATAGGTTGGGCTGAATGCAGATTTGGAGACAAAACAGAGGTCACCAGCCCAACATTCAACAAACATTTTCTCTTGAAAAAATGTGTTAAACCTTTGAAAGCATTCTTTCAACAAAACATCCAGTTTCAACGTTTTCCAAAATAGCCTCAGGCAACAACACATTACAGTAATATTACATCTTTAGTCTGTAATGACAAGGGACTTAAAATATAAATTTGGTAATTACACTTGGTCACTAACCCCTGTCACTCACTGATACACACTTACGCTGATTTCAGGCAAAGGATTAATGTCAGCAGTTATCAGAAGACAGGTTGAAACTGAAACTTGTGGTAATTGGACTGTTGTGCTTATTCCTTAGGGTCTTCTTAGCTTTCAAAATTAGGTGAGGAGCAGTCTAAAGTGGCAGATCTGATGAATGTGAAGGCTACAGTATCTGTGAATTGTAGCACATCCACCCTGGGGGTGGTCACTTCCTCAATTAGAAATGTTTCATTGATGGTGCCACAGCCAGGGGGATTTCAGACAGCTTTGGGGGTGCTGCAAGCCATATTTTTGAAAGGGGGAATTTCATTTATTCATCTTCTACTGCTTATCCATTTCTGGGTTGCAGGGACTACTGAAGCCAATCCCAGCTAACACTGGATGAGGGCGGTGTACACCCTGTACAGATTGCACGGCCAATACATAGAGATGAACAACCACTCTGACTCACAATCATTTCTGTGGGCAATTTAGAGTCACCAGTCAACCGAGACATGCATGTCTTTGTACTGTAGGAGGAAACTGGAATACCCAGTCAATTAGTTGTCAGCAGTGATAAAATAATCCTAAAGTTACTTCGCTCATTACTCTTGCAAGAACTGCAACCCTGGGATGAGAGAAGAAACAGATCCATTGTCTCGTTTTATACAGCAGCTAGGAGCTCTATCTCACATGTTTGTGTGAGTGTCTTCAAGTTCATCTGTTTTCTCAATCCAATAACTCAGGAAACTGAAGTGGCTGTGGAAAAGATTTTTCATCGATGGTAATACATTCAAAATTCTAGTTAATATTGGTGAAAAAGCGCATTACAAACAAAGCATTTTGTTGCTTGCCAAGGGTTGTGGAAAGCTATTATTCCAGTCAGGAGCTCCAGCCCAACTTTAGGCTGTTGAGGAAGCTGTCCTTTTTCATAATTTTCTGTTCCATGTCTCCTATGGGAGCAAACTGCCTCAACTGGTTGGGTTGTGAGAGGGAGAGAGAGGCACAAGCAAATTTGGGTAGAGTAGGGAGAGAATGAGAGCAAGAGGAGGGGATATTCAAAAGGGTTAAGGTTAGAGAGAGAGAGGGGGAGAGGGAGAGAGAGGTGCTCAGTGCTTCCCCCAGCGGTCTAGTCCTATAGCAGCATAGCTAAAGAGTAGATGGACTTTAACATTTTAACTATAAGCTCTGTCATTCAGAAAAGTTTTAAGCCTGGTCTTGAAAATCCAGACTGTAGGAACCACATGAAGTAAACCTCCATGAAAGCCCTCAACAACTGTAAGAGCCAATTTAGGTCAGTTTAGTCCACATTTGCATCACAATTTGTTTCCTATGTCACCACAAACTGTCACACCTGTGAATGAGTCTTATTGAAATAAGACTGCAGGCAGAGCCCAATTCGCACTTTGCCCCTCTCACTGAGGTATTTGTATTTTAGGTGAGTGACTTGCTGCTTCCTCTGGTGACACAGGCCTTTTTCACAGCTGATACTCATAATTTGGCACACTGCTAGTTGAGGAAGGCGCTATTTCATACTTGCCTCTTAGTTGGTGACAGCAGCTGGTTCTTTTCCTTTCTCTGGGCTGCAAAGACTTGCGTGGATCCAAGTCAATCTTCCTTATACTTTTACTGCTGTCTCTGTGGTCAGCTGAACTCGGAAATGGCCTGTGCCGTGTCTTTGCATCCAGTGCTTTACCCTGTGGTCCTTGAAGATTGAACACCCGGCTTCCTGGCTTCAGGTGATATTGGACTGTGCTAGCTGTGCTAACTTTCATCTGTGCCTGAAGGGCTGAGAGGGCAACTGACAAGTTAGCACAATATCTCAACATTATATCTTCGTAATAGTCAGTTGTCAAGTGTGGTATTACCGGACCCATTCCCATGCATGTAAGCCTTCCAAACACTATTTCAAAAGGATTAAGACAATGGTCTATTTCTAATTTGCATGCACATGTGGAAGAGCTCTGGTACTTACCTACAACAACCCTGTGTCTTCACAGCCCTTAGCCTGCTTCACTTTGATGGTGCACTCAAAAAAGTGGACTCTAGGAATTCTTAAAAAATTTATATATGTTAAATTTAATCAACATTTCTGTGTTTGGTATTAACCCTTCAATGTCCTCACTAAGAAAAAAGCTATGGAAAAATTATTTTGTTGTATTTTTATTTCCTTGGGGCAATTATAACAAAATAAAAATGTTGACAGTTGAGATGACACTTCATGGTAAAAGTATTAAAATACATTCAAATATTAAGATGTGCTCTACCAAACGGTTGAGCAGGACATGAAAGGGTAAAAATGTAGTCCACCTAATTAAGCGTAACTTATAATGAAAACTTGTTCAAGCAAATGAAGCCAGCTAAGTAAATACAACATAACACTGATAAATGAAACACACAATAACCTCTGTACACACCAAGGATGTCCTAGATGGCCTTCCGTTGTTTGGACATTGCACACGCTCAGATGCTGATTTCACGTACATTTTGATACTGAAAGTGGGCAAGTGAATCGCATGGATCAAGGTCAAGGTCTAAACCATCAGCATTCTGAAAAGACATCAGTCTCTCTGTCAAAGTAAGTATATATTTTTATGCATTATGTGATATTGGAACAATAGTGCATGGTTTGACAGTGATATTGCAGGTGCTGCTGTATTTGTCTTTCGAAAATATAGCATAGAGCATATGAGCTCATGTTAGCTATTTAACAAGCCAGTTTATCACACATTCATGATACATATCTAAAAAACCCAAAATAGATGAAACATACATAATTTTAGTTTAGTGACCTCCAGAAATTCAGTATGACTTTGGTTTACTTTTATGCATTTTTTTTTTCCCCTCCAAAAAACACATTGTGTGGGTTGCAAGGTTAGACTGCCTTTAAAAAATGTGTTGATAACTGGTTTACAAGTTGGGGACAAAGTTTTGTTGATGGCTAGATTCAAAAACGGTGTTAACTTGTAATTTAGCTGCAGGCCAATCGCTAATGGTAAGCTAGCAGAGTGAATGAGTTGGGTGATCAACAATGAGGTAGCATCAGGCTCCGTCAGGACAGACAGGTCAGCAATTCAAGAGTAATGTAATAGCTGTGTGTGAAATGCCGTTCCAGGCATTGCATAACCTGTGTTTTTACAACCTTTTACCCGTGAAAGTGCAGTAGAACAACTGTCAAATCCCTAATTTCTATTTGTGAACTTGCAGTAGTTCAATGTACTCCCAGTTGCGGTCTCTGACATTACACATAGCCCCTGTAGCTTCTGTGCTGATGCATGTGGTACATGATGAAAAATAGAAAAAGTCTATGATAGATTTGGAAAAATAACTAATGTACTATAATCTGAAAGCATTATAGAAGAAAAGGTATTTCCATATTTGTTTTTGAATTAAAGGCTGGAGAATTGATGAATTTTATTTTCAATTGTGGCTTGATTTGCTATTTTCTAATCACAAGTCTGATGAATGATATTACAGGTCTCCCCTACATTTCTGAGCTTGAGGGCTGGACAGTTTGCATTCATATGTGGCTCTTCAAGGTATATTTATTTATTATATAAGTCTACTCATGAATATTTTTGTTACTTAAATGTGCTGTTCATATCTTGAGATTTTTTAATTAAATGGTGATGTGCAATATATCTCAATATATTTTTTCTGTAAAGTGATAGCAAACAGACAGTCCTAAATTGAAGCCACATGTGCCAAATCTCACACAGACAATTCTGCTAACAGTCATCTGCACAGTATCAACATGAAAAACTATTGCATGGGCAATACCAACAGAGCCAAATATCTGGATATTTTTACCAATATTGCATCAGTTCTGTATAGTTAACTATTGACGCTTTCACTAAATATTTACACAATGAGATTTTTGATAATCATCAGTAATGTGGATATAATGACAAGACGGTAAAGGCAAATAAAACTGGTCTGGTGAGGTAAAAAAAATGCATTATTTTACTCAGCTGCAGCCTTTAAAACCAGAAAAAGATAACATGAATGCTATCTCCCAATATTGCAATATTGAAAATCTAAGACGATATCTAGTCTCATGTCACGATAGTGATAAAATATCAATACATGGCCCAGGCCTAGGATGCTCCATTAACCAAAAATAACTGAGTACTGACATTTGAACCTCTAACCAACAAAATTAGCTCAAACCAAAATAACCAACATGAGCAAAATCATATTAATTAGAGATTTAAATGTTTTTTGTTATTTTAAAATATTCAATAAATAGCCTAGACATAAATATTTCATCTGTGGTTCTTAAAGTATTTTAAATTCACAAAGATGTGGACTCTTTGACTAAAAACATCCTAGCTTTAATTGTTCAGCTGGATATTGAATTGAGGGCAGTGTTAAAAAAAGAAAGAAATTATCAAAAAATGAGGTAAGAATCAATTAATTATGAAACTGAATCTGATTGTAAGTTATATCACTCAGCTCTATGTTGTTGGAAGTTGTAGTCCTTTCATTTAGTTGATGGCAAGACATTTTTAGCTGTTTTGCTTCTTGAAGTTACACTGATTAAGATGGCCCCAATCTATCCTCATAGATGCACTGATGCATGTATTACAAAGTAAGAATTTTTGCCCTTCACTCATCTCCAACATCCATACTAGCCATATTGTGTGTGTGGAGCCTTGTTGTATCTGCGCTCTCATGCTGCAAATGTGTAAATATATACGCTTATCATGGACCAGCTCATCACTGATTGGGACCATAGTTCTCACAGTTAGAAGGTCTTTATTCACATCAGCCCTACTAACAACGTAGTCAGAGACAGAACCAACCAGCAAAACATGTGACATGCTTCTTATACCTAGGACAGGTTACGTGTGTGTGTGTTGTGTGGATAGCCTTCACCCTCATCTTGAACTTAAACCATAGTGATTGTGCAGCTCTGTGTGCATATGTGTGGTGTAGTTCTCTGTCCTGGCACCCAGATGTCTTCTACTTATTGTTTTGACTTGTTAGGTGCCAGAGCAGGTCCTGATTCTCATATTGACGCACGAACAGAGACAAGGCCTCTGAACCTTGTCTTTCTCCCACAATATAACCACCCTTACACATTTTCCTTGTTCTACACTGTAGTACATGACAGTATTTTGGCCTATGCTTCCTACATAATTTCTCTGCAGAAACTGAAGATGTGATATTAATTTTAGAAGTTTTTAATATGTTTATACCAAAGAATAATAGCATATCAAGCTTACCTGGTGTTTGTTGTAACTGATTTTTTATTTGTTCTGTTTTTAAGGATGTTGAAGACAACCAGGAGGCTATGGAACAGACAGTCATGGGAATCTTTGCCATAAAGATGGAAGATGCAGAGCCCACAGATGGCCTGGTAGATGTTGGAATAATCATTGAATGTGTTGAAGTGTTCCTTGACCTTGGTACCACTGCAAATGCACTCGCCATTTTGTTTGGCCTCATGTACTCACTGGACTTGAGTTATCCAACAAACTTGAAGTACACATTTGAGGTTCTGTAAAAACTTGTGATGGAAAAGGAAAAGGAGAGTTGAAAAATGCAAATTAGAAGTTGTAATTTATCAGAACATGCACTCTATCACCATGAAATATTTTTTCCCTTTGGATGGAGTTCATTAAATAAAATACACATTTAAATGCTTCAAGAGTTTATCTGGAAGACAGTGTCCTTCTTGTGGAATTTTAATTGAAGAGCCGTTATTTGCAGCACAAATTACATATTTTCTGCAAAAATCAGTCGCAAATGTTTAAAAACTTCGGGTATACCAGTTTGGATTGTTAGCAGTACTCATCATCCCTTTGCCCACTAGGTATCTTCTGGGAGATAATACATAAGTATGAATGGGAGCCCTGGTAAACAGGACTTGCCATCAAGGCCTGTCAAAACTCCACCCTTAAAAACAGCACCTGACCGTTTCCACTGGGAGGACTCCAGTGCACTGGCGAGAGAAGATCAGTATGTGGGTCAAGGTCAATTGATGTAGAGAGCAAGTGAGAGAGGGGAAAGAAGGAGCCCAATGAGCATGCTGCTTTTGTTGCTGCATGCATTGCTGCATTTCCTACAGAAAAGAGATCAAAGGAAGAAGTGTGAGCTTCACATTTAACAACAGACACAGGTTTGAGTAACAAAATAGCGTCCAGTATAAGAGTAAGTAAGAGTATAAACATGAGTGGGGTGCGAAAATCAAACAAAACAAAAATCCAAAACGATGCACTGCACTAAATGAACAACATGAATCAGTGTAGATATTCACTTCAGTATCAGTATCAGTTCCAACCTGACTTTTGCCCATTTCAGGTGAGCAAGTGGCAGAACCATAAGCAAACAGCTCAAGAGCTGCGTCGGCAAGGGCATGCATTCAACAGATAAGACCTTGGGGTGAATGTTTCATGATGAACTTCAAGACAGTCATGTGGTTTGCCTTAATTTTCTAGTTGTAAGAAATGTACCAGGGGAACCATGAACGTCACATCAGAGAAACCTACAATGTCTCATAATGCGAATACAGCTTTCAAGGAAACTTGCTGCTACAGGATCCAGTTTTGAGGAAAAGTAGGCACCAGACCTAAGCTTCCCTCCATTATGCTGCCATCTCTGATGTCATATAGCAGTCCTTCTGCTCCACAAAGTAATTTTGTGATAGTAATTTTAAATGTGATAGTAGGCGTAGGCAAGCCCAAAGTTCTGATTGGATTGCTGCTGTATGTTTGGGAGAGAGGGTTTTGCCCTCTGGTGTGATCACATATCCCAAAGTGGGTTAGGGTTAGGGTTAGGGTTTTTTGAGCAAATTCATGTTTTTGCATACTAAAGACATGTCCATTTTCTGCCAAATGTTTGAGTACTGCTACTGTACCAATTTTGCAAGGTTCTTCTGACAGAACACAAATCATCATATCATCAACATAACTCAAAAGAGCTGACTCTGCAGAGAGAGTGCAATCTGTGACTGACTTGACAGTATACTGAGAGGGACATTGAATAGTGGTCAAACCATTAAGACCAAATGCTTCAAAATGAACAGTTCAGTTAACAGTTAGCAACCACAGACAACCAATTGTCAATTCAGTCCACATGTCCCTGATGTATATTTATCTAGTCCATAATTATTTGGACGCTGAAACAATTTTCATTTCATGCAGGTGGTGCATTACAGCTCTGTACACCACCAAAATGTATTTGAAATGAAACAGTCAAGATGTGCTTTATGTGCTTTCATTTTTAATTTGAGGGTATTTACTTATCAGAACAACAGTTTAGGAATTACAAATTTTACAACCAAATGTGCACTTCACCTTTCAAGGGTCAAAAGCAATTTGACTGGATTAGCTACTCAGTTGTTCAAGCTGTTGCTAGGCATGTGTTATTCTCTCATTATTTCATTTACAAGGCGCAGGTAAAGGGTCAAGAGTTAATTTCAAGGGTGGCATTTGTGTGTTTGCAGTCACATAAAGTTAACTCTCAATATAAAGTTCGACTAGCTGTCACTACCAGTGGAGCAAGCCATCATTAGGCTGAAAAAGCAAACCAAACCCAGAGAGATAACAAAAGCATTAGGTTTTGCCAAATTGAGTAATTTGTACTTTGTTAAAAAGAAAGAATGCAGTGGTGAGCTCCAGAACACATAAAGACCCAGAAGACCACAGAGAGCAATATGTACACCTTCTTGTCAAACTTGATAGGTCCTTTGATCTTAGTTGACCTTTTGGCCCCTCCCCTCTCGACCAATGAGAGCGTTTCCCTGCTCCTGACCACTCCCCTAGTGTTTCCACGCCCCTGGCAATGAGGTCACAACCAATCAGATCATGCCGGGGGCAGGCACAAGCAGAATGGCGCTCAATTCATATAGAGGGTGACAGGCAAAGAGCTTGGAGGTGTGCTGCAGTGAAAGCAAAAGTGTTGAGGTCTGTTTTTTTGCGAGAGTAAGAAAAATGGCTGAAAACAACATGAAATCAGAGTCTGCCGAACATCGGCGAGACTCCTGTAATGAGTTATCATGAATTACGAGGAGCTCCGAAGAAGCGGGTGACAGATTTGTGTCAGATTCAGAATCCAGCACCCAAGGCTGGGGGTACGTGTTCAACTATACCTCTCAAGAGATGTGTTTTTACCAGTTGGAAAAATATGAGGTTTACAGCCCGATGGGATCGAGAGCGACACTCACCTCAACAGACTGGTCGGCACTGACGTTGGTGGGTGTAACAAATTTAAAAGTGAATGGTGCGAAAAAAGAAGAAGAAGAAGAGGGATAATCAGGAGTTCCGAAAAAAAGAATTGCAGCCAGCATTGTGTGGGAGACCAAGAGCACCCCGTCGGGTCGATGGTACTACAGAGCCGCCTGTTGGGTGAGTGAAGGGTATGAGGACAAGTCTGTGTTGGAGTGCAGAGTGTTTCAGAGATGTTTGCACATTCCGTTCAAGAACTGGCTGACGGTGATGGAGGAATACACTGTTTGCGAGCAGTCAGCATTTCAGAGACATTCTGCTGGTGAGAAAAAAATCTGGTTTATTAGACTCCACCCCTTCTATGCCATTGGCCTACGAATAACTCCTCAGCCTCCTCCTCTTTCTCCTCCCGACCAATTCCAACATGCTTACATGGCTAACATGGCGTGCGAGTCACTCCGCCTCCTCTCAGCCGTACTTTAAAAAGAACAACGAGAACAAGAACATAAAATCATGTCTTTCATACTGACAACGGTCCGCCCGCCAAGTCCTCGTCCTCCTAGGCCACTGACTTTGTGGTCTCGCAGGAAAAGACATCTGACCTGGATCGCTCCTTATCCGTTCAGCAGATATCTCGCAATGCCGCCGAACTCCCAGACGGCTACACAGATTGCTCCTGACACCCTAACCCTAACCCCCTTCCCCGCAGGCGAGCCAATCTTCGACAGAAAGTGCAGCGGAGAGAGAGGATGTGACCGACAGACGGCTGTCCGCCGCTCTTTTGAACACAGTGAAAGCCGTGGTGTCTCATCCGTTGAACCACGTCATCTCCGTTTTTTGTTCGGAAATCTGCTACGGCTGTATCACCGGCCACCCCAGTAAGAGGGAGCACGGGTGTCTGGAGGATGCGCCAGACTACTTCTACCTGAAGTACTTTGAGCAGGTGAACAAGAGACTTTGGACGGATAAATTTCTTCCCACCATCGCCGCGGGCTTGAAAAATTGCTCCATCCACGTGTCGGGTGAGAGGATCCAAGGTCTGGCAGAAGCCTTTCTCGACGATCTGAAATTCAAAAGACGCATGAATGAGAAAATCACTGACCTGTTCGATAAACTGGTTGAAAAAGGAAATGCTCTGGAGTTGAAAAGCATCAAAGAAGCCTTCACCCTGTGGAACGGCGGAGAAGAGTTTAAGAAATGGGAGATTATTGTGGAAAATTGCGGATTACCCGAAGCATTTGATGAAATGATCAGAGAGATGAATTATGACAATGTGGATAATCTATTTATGATATATGCTTTGATTGTAGATGTCATAAATCGACGTGTTCGAAACAATGTGCCTACACACGTCTCGAATGAATTGCTGAAGCTGCATTGTGTTGTTAGAGCCACCATTGGAGCCTCGGTGATGAGGACCACCTTGTACAGCCTCGATGTTTAAATATTATAATGTGTGTGTGTGTGTGTTGATCCATCATATATTTTCAATGTATTTTGAAGCTTCATATATTTTGAACCATCATATATTTGCACCGTATTTCTGATGCTTTATGAAAAATAAAAGTTGTATTAAAAAAAGGAGAGTCTCGCTGATTTTTTCATAAACTCTGGAGAGGCGCGGGTGTTAACATGTCTGAGAAAAGCATCATGACAAAAGCATATCATAACCCGGTTCACCCGGGCAGCTTTGGAGGAGCGGACAGACTCCGCAGAGCCTTGCAAGATGAAACGGGTAAAAAAGTAAATGTGGAAAAAGTTAAAGAATTTCTATCAGAGCAGGATGGTTTTACTCTGCATAAGCCGGTCAGAGTAAATTTTCCCAGGAATAGAGTGTTTGTGCCACGACCGATGGTTCGATTTCTACGATATGCAGGCTATGGCCGAGCACAACGACGGTTATCATTATCTCTGGAAGGTCATAGATGTATTTTCCAAAAAGGCCTACTTGAGAGTTTTAAAGAATAAAAGCGCCTCGGAGACTGCGAATGCTTTTCAATCTGTTTTTAAAGAGAGGTGGACCCCTGAAAAGTTACAAACGGACTCTGGTAAAGAATTTTTCAATAAGAATTTCCAGAGGCTGATGAAGAAACACAAGTTAAAACATTTTGCCCTTCCAGCGACCTGAAAGCTTCGGTGGTGGAAAGATTTAGCCGTATGTTGAAAACTAGAATGTGGAGGTATTTTACCGCTAAAAACACCCGCAGATACTTGGATGTTTTACAGGATTTGGTGAAAAGTTATAACAACAGCTACCATAAAAGTATAAAAATGACCCCTCAGCAGGTGACAGAGGAAAATACCTCTGTTTTTAGTTTTTCAAAACCTGTACGGTTCTTTTCCTCTCAGATATAAAGTCAGGTTCAAGATGAATTTGAAACAGTGGGACAAGGTGAGAATATCCCGACTGAGGGGAAAGTTTGATAAAAAAATACGAACAGAGCTTTGCCGATGAGCTTTGTTCCCTGGTCAATAAAAACCCTTTCACAACAGTTGGCTAGATCAAGAACATTCTTCAGGAGGTATTGTTAATATTATCTGCTTATATTCAGCCAAACGCCTCAGAACTCATTGAACAGAACTTCATGGTGCAGATGGCTAATGACCCAAAGCATACCCCAGAAACACCTTAAGAGTTTATGAAGGAGAAGTAAGGGAATGTTCTGCAATGGCCAAGTCAATCACCTGACCTGAATGCAATTGAACATGAATTTCCCTGGCTGAAGACAAAACTGAAGAAAAAACTGCATGAACACGAAGCAACTGAAGACAGCTCTGTAGTAGCGTATCACCAAGGATGAAACCAAGCATCTGATGATATCTATGGGCTTGGACTTCAGGCTTTAATTTGCTGCATAGGATTTATAACCAACTATCAAAAGTGAGCACTACAATACGCAAGCCTTTTAATCAAAATGATATCTGTAATGATGATAATGATAATGATGAATTAAAATATAATTATTGGTTGTATCCCTTCATTCATCTTCAACTGCTTATCTGTTTCTCGGTCGCAGGGGTGCTGGAACCAATCCCTGCTCACACTGGGCAAGGGCAGGGTACACTCTGGACAGGTTGCTAGTCCATTGCTCACACTCAGACCTACGGACAATTTTAGAATGACCAGTTAAACTAGACATGCATGTCTTTCGACAATGGGAGGAAACCAGAGTACCTGGAGGAAAGCCATGCAGTCACGGGGAGAACATACAAACTCGGCCCTAGGCTGAACCTGCGACCTTCTTAATGTGGAGCTACAGTGCCAACCACAATGCCACCGGTTGTAGCCATTATTTTTCAAAACAAAAAGTTGAGAAAAAATTCAAGCACATTATTTTTTGATATAGATGCCAAATTACAGTTATTTACTGTCACGCCAATCTACAGTCTATGTTCATGTTCATCCTGCCACTTCTTGATTTTTATTTTTATTTTTTTTTTGGTAGGTCTTCCTCTTGTTTAATGTATGATCATTTTACTTCCTGTTTCCCTGTTTTGTCTTGCTCGTTTCATCACCTGTCCCCACCCTAATGTGTTATGTGTCCCGAGAGGGGGGGAGGATGAGGGACTCAACCGGACTGATTCAATGGTAACGGCCAGGAACGGACTACGGACACAGAGACTGCTCACTCAGAAAACGCTAACTGGAGAGGCGTTGGAAGTAAAGTGTCATTGTGGAAAAATCTGCAAGAACATAAGAGGGCTCAATATCCATCGGAGCCGAACTGCCTGTGGAAAGGGGGGAGCACAGGTGCAGCGCACAGTGGTAACACCTGGTGAGACGCAGGAGAACTCCAGGCAGGATCAACCCCACAGTACCGGAGATCTCTCAGCACCTGAGTTACCTCAAGACCGCAGGAGGGACGAACCTGATGCCAATCCAGTGAGCCAACCACACCCTGCAAGGGAAAGAATACAATGGCCCAAGATGAGTGATAACCAGGAATGGAACCAACTAGATCAAGACCTCGACAAGATACTAGAAGCCACACGGGCGGGAACAGCCGAGCAGAAAGTTAGCACTCTTACAACGATAACCTATAACCTGGCAAGGGAGCGGTTTGGAGTAGAGGAGAAGAAAGTGGAAAGTAAGTCTGTACATCAGCCTAGCAGAAGAGAGAGAGAAATCAAGCGCATGAGGGGAGAAATTAAGTCACTATCCAGACAATTCAAAAAAGCCCCAATGGAGGAAAGGGAAGGCCTCAAGGACCTGACGAGTCAAATCCGGGATCGCTTACGCAGACTCAGAAGGGCAGAGTGGTTACGGAAGAAAAGTAGGGACAGAGAGAAGAAACGGGCCCAGTTCATCAAAGACCCTTTCCAATTCACCAGAACTCTTCTAGGTGAGACAAAATCTGGGAAGCTGACCAGCCCGAGAGAAGAGGTGGAGGCATTCCTGGAGGAGACTCACAATGACATCTTCAGGAACCAGCGCCTGGAAGGTAACCCAACCATCAGCAGCGTAGAGGCCCCAGAAAAGGAACTCGATACCAATGATCCAACGTGGAAAGAAGTCCAGGAGGTAGTGAGGAAGGCCAGAACAGGATCTGCCCCCGGCCCCAGCGGTATACCCTACAAGGTATATAAAAAGTGCCCAATGCTCCTTCGGAGGATGTGGAAGCTGTTCCGAAGAATTTGGAGAAAGGGTGCCATTCCATCGTGCTGGAAGAGGGCAGAAGGATGCTTTGTACCAAAGGAAGAGAACTCCTCAACCATTGAGCAATTCCGAACCATATCTCTACTAAGTGTGGAAGGAAAAATCTTCTTTTCTGTATTGGCCAAAAGGATGACCTCTTACATGACGGACAACAAATACATCAATACGGCTATCCAGAAAGGCGGAATACCTGGCTTTTCCGGATGCCTGGAACACACGGGTGTTCTTACCCAGATGATCCGCGAGGCCAAGACCAGAAATGGCAACCTGACAGTAGTCTGGCTTGATCTGGCCAACGCCTATGGATCTATTCCTCATGCCCTAATCCATGCAGCACTAGACCACTACCACATCCCGCAACACATCAAGGGAATGATCACCAGCTACTTTGGAGGGATCCAGATGCGATTCAAGGCGGCCCATTTTACAACTCGGTGGCAGAGCCTAGAAAAGGGCATAGTGACTGGATGCACAATCTCCCCCATCCTTTTTGTCATGGGAATGAATCTGCTGATTACGGCTGCAGCAAAGGAGGCAAAGGGTCCAAAGATGGAGTCAGGCATTCAACAACCCTCAATAAGGGGTTACATGGATGACCTTACTGTGACAACCAGGACCCATGTGGAGGCGAGATGGGTGCTAGCAGCTCTGGACCATGTGGCAACATGGGCCAGACTGAAGTTCAAACCAAAGAAATCCCGTAGCATGGTGATCAGAAATGGGAAATTGACCAACAAGTTTAGGCTGCATGTGCAAGAGGAACTGATCCCGTCATTAGAGGAAAACCCCATCAAGTGTCTCGGAAAGTGGTTTGACAAATCACTGGCCGATCACAACAACATCGTCAATATGGAGAAGCAGACAGAGGAATGGTTGAGGAGAATCGAGAAGTCAGGACTGCCAGGGAAATTTAAAGCGTGGCTCTATCAACATGGACTGCTGCCAAGACTCACATGGTCACTGACTGTGTATGAAGCCCCGATGACAAGCGTGGAAGGAATGGAGAGAAAAATCAACAAGTATCTCCGGAAGTGGCTGGGGATTCCTCCAAGCTTCACCTCAGTAGGCCTGTACATCAGATCGGGACAACTTCAACTTCCTCTGACGTCCGTGGTCGAGGAATTTAAGATTGCCAAGTGCCGAGTCGTTATGACCTACAGAGACTCCCACGATGACCAAATCAAACATGCCGGGATCACCACGAGATCCGGCCGCAAGTGGGGAGCTGAGTCAGCGGTCGCACAAGCAGAGAGCATGCTGAAGATCCTCGACATCATCGGAGCACCGTGCATAGGAAGGCAGGGTCTTGGAGCAGCCCATTTCCAGCAGTGGAGCAAAGCAGGAACCAGGGACAGAAGAGCAATGATCCAGGAGGAGGTTAGAAGTCTGGAGGAGGAAGGGCGAAGGTCAAAGGCTGTGGCGCTATCTTCCCAAGGAGCCTGGACCAAGTGGGACCTCCCCAAGCGGAAGATTACTTGGGCAGACCTATGGAGGCTGGAACCATTTCACATTTCCTTTTTACTGCGCTCAGTGTATGACACACTCCCAACCCCAGCAAACTTGCACAGGTGGGGACTGACTGACAGCCCACTGTGCAAGCTTTGTGGGGAGAAAGGAACCATGGCACACATCCTGTCTGGGTGTAAAACCGCACTTGCCCAAGGAAGGTACAGGTGGCGCCATGACAAGGTGCTCATGACACTTGCTGACACCCTTGAGCAGGAGAGGAAGAAGAAACGGCAGAAACATCTAAAGGCCACAGCAATCCAGTTTGTAAGGGAAGGGGGAAAGCCACCAACCACAGTTACAGCAAAATCCAGTCTACTGCAAAAGGCCCAATCCTGGGAAATGAAGGTCGACCTGGGGGGAAGGCTGAAGTTCCCGCAGTTTGTCCAGACATCCCTGAGGCCGGATGTGGTACTGTGGTCAGAAGAGGCGAAGAAGATCATCCTCATAGAACTTACTGTCCCATGGGAAGAGGGGTGTGAGCAGGCGTTTGAGAGAAAAAGTGCCAAGTATCAGGACCTTCTGCACCAGTGTAGGGAGAAGGGATGGCAGGCATGGCTGTTCCCTGTTGAGGTCGGCTGTCGAGGGTTTCCTGCCCAGTCGGTGTGGAGAATGTTCACAGCCATCGGACTGGGAGGGAGGGACAGAAAGGTTGCAGCTCGCAGGATGGGGGAGGCAGCGGAGAAAGCCTCGTGCTGGTTATGGAGTAGGAGGGAGGAGGTTAGCTGGAAGCCAGGAGGAGGAGATGGGCAGTGACTTGGCCACCACTGCCGGCCCGCCACAGGTAGGCTGTTGTGGTTAAGGGCCGAAACAGCCAGTGACCAGTGGATACCACCTGAAGACATCAAATCCTCCTGGCCAAGGCTACATTCACTCAAGGTGAATGAAGGAGAAGCATCCCCGGATGTATATGTAATCTTACATCTGTCTCTCATATCCTCCTGCCCTTGTCTAAATAAGTCCTGAGTCTTCAGCTGTTTGCTCCAACTTTGTTGTGTTACTTACCAATGTTTCCAGTGTGTTTTCCTAGTGTTCTTCATGTTTCACTCAGCATGTTTTCTTGGATCCTTTGGAGTTTGCCTGTTCCCTGTTGGTACCTCTGCCTGTGAGTTTGGTGACCCCCACCTGTGCCTTCACCCTGGTTTTTTGTATTGCCTGGTTTTGAATTTTGCCTGTAAACTTGACCTTGTAAACTGCCTGAGCCTCATCTTTGCCTCTGTCTGTAAAAATAAAGACTTTGTTGGGACTGTTACTGAGTCTCTGTTGTATGTTGAGGTCCTATATTTGTACCAGTCTGACAATTTACTTGAATTCCTGAACAGAAATATTTGTTTTTGTGGTTGTACAGTATGTTATTCTTTATTTTCTAACATTCTAAGATAATTCAAGTGTGCTGGCTCTAATTTGAGCATGAAATTGTGAATTCAATTTGAAATTCCTCACTCAAAATGTGTAGTGAAAAAGTGTTCTCAATGATAGAGACTGGCAGGCACAAGATCTGCGAGTGAGGAGGGTTTTAAGCAGTAAAGACAGAAGGAAGATCTCTGATCTTCAGACAAAGATTAATGTTTCTAGATCAGAATCTGAGAAAGTCTCCAAAACTGACCAAAATTAGACAACTGAAGGAACAAGGTTTAAATGAAAAATAGCTGCTAGGAAGCCATTATTGAGGCACAAACTATGGACTGTAGATGACTGGAAGAAGGTCCTCTGCACAGACAAGTCCAAGTATGAATTCTTTGGTCAGCATCATTGTGTCTATGTCCTTAGAAAGGCTGGAAAAGGTTTCAAAGCTAGCTGTATTGTACCCACAGGGAAACATAGTCCACAGTCCAAAGTTTAATACGATTGAACAGATCTCAAATTTATTAAATTAAAAAATAGGTTGCACAAAAGTTTAATCCAAATAAATTTCAAATAAAACATTCAGATTTTCGGTTAATGTACATGTGAATAAGGACTATTTAGTTATTCCAGTGTGTTATTTGCGTAATAAATAACAATGCAATTTCCCTTTTTTTGTGACAGATTTTTAACATTTCTATGTTCTTGATTTAATAACCTGCGGTCATAAATTTATTATACACTATACAATGATCCACCACCTGCCTAATATTGTGTTGGTCCCCATTTTGCTGCTAAAACAGCCTTGACCTATGTAGGCATGGACTCCACTAGGCCCCTGAATTGGAATACTGAACACTGGGTCCTTTTCAGTAAGAGGTCACATCAGAAAATAATTGTGTGGTAAGGTGACCAGATTTCTGAAATGAAAATCGGAGGCATTAGAGTTCCAACCTTTCATAGTCACTTTGGTCTGTAGTAAACAATTCTGCCACATATTCAGTTCTCAGGTGCATGCTTTCTGGTAGTAACATCAGCAGGTTAGTTTTATTGGCCACCGAAATAATAGTCGGTGCTCAACATTTTTTTCCTCCGCCACTGAAATTATGGATAATTTCAGGCACAAGTTTCACCAGGTACAGGTCACCCAGTCAGGGACTGTCCCTGTCACCCAATTGTACAGGGCCTAAATAAGGCCTTGAAAGCGATTAATACAATAGTAATTTCTTTATCCAACTCTGCCTTGGGGAAAATGACAATTAATTATTATTATTATTATTACAGTTACATTTACTTACAGACACAGACACACGTCAGTGTTGAAAAGATTTCATTAACATCTTCAGAAATAGGAAAAGGTCATTCTATAAGGCCTATTAGTGACTTAACTAAAAGAATACTGATTATAGCAGCTTTTCCGCTTCTACAGCTACATTTACTGTTACCATAGCAACAGCTCTCATCTGCTGGCACATGCCGACAAGAGACCATGACAATTTGTGAGCCCTTAACAGTGTCACAGTGGTAATGATGTGAAAACTTGAACATTTTTGGGCTGTGTGTACTAATTTTAATCTGTTTATTCTGTGGGTATGTGCTGTACTGTTATATATGTTTTTATCTGCAGGTGTCTAAGGTTTATAAAAACATTTAATAGCTGCGTAGGTATATAGGTAACATTGTAATAGTTTTAGCAAACCAACACCAGCGATGCAGTGCTTCACCGTTTACTGTTCTCTTCTAAAGGGAGTAAGCAGTTGGCTGCAAATTGCAAACTTAACAGCACATGCCACTAAATCTCTGTACACTGGCTTTTAAGTTGAGTAAGAATTTTAAGATGGTAAGTGAAAACTCTTTTAAACAATAAGACTAAGCCATAATTTTAAGTCAAAGATATCATAATGTAATTAAAAAGTGCAAATTGAGAAAAAAATGCAGAAAAAGTATACCATTCGTTTATTTGTTTTTCTTTATTTTGGCTGCTTTTAGCACTTCTTAGATAGCATATACAACTACGTCACTCAAATTCTCATTTTGCAAGATATAAACTTACATAATTAATTTAAACCCCCCCCAAAAATTTACATTTTTATGGAACCTTTTATTTGTATTACTGTATTTTGTGGACCATAAGGCGCAGTATCAATGAACGGGTCTATTTTCATACATAAGGCGTATGGTAAAACATAGCAAAACAAAACAGTCAGGTAAGTTGAACTTTATTCCACTCATTCACAATAACTCAGAATATTGTTCAGTTGTGACAAATATAGAAAAATACACTCACATTTTAATGTACAGTAATATTTCTTTGAAGCACAGTACATACCGGTATTGGTTTGTTGGATTGGTTTATCATTGCCAGTTAGTGTGACGTTGGAACAATGTTGTAGCCCAGCATATGATTATAATTGGATTATGATATGGGTTTGAAAGTTGGGTTTACGTTATATTGCCCAACGTTGGCTTAGTGTCTAACTATAGTGAGGTAACATTGACTAAATGTTGGATGATGGTTGCTTGCCAGCACTACATGATTAGTTATCTAACGTTGACTGGCGTTGCAACCCATATCAAACCAAGGACCAACGTTAATACAACGTCCCTGTGTCAGCTGGGAGGGTTAGGGTGATGGTAAAATTTATTCTTTTGACTAAATCGAGTTTAAATGTGTCACTCAACAAAGTGAATCGAGTTTTTGGGTCATTTGAGTCACAGAATCAGTTACCCAGTAGGTGCATACTGCGGGCTGCCGTGATTCAGCTCACAAGGAGGGAGGGGGTGTGTCAGTGAGTGATACGTTCATCTTTATGGCTCGAGTATATTGCGAGCTGCAGCCATTTGTAGCTGACCCGGAGGGAGGGGTGAGTGAACGACTCGTGCGCGCTGACACTACGTACTGTGAGCTTAGTGAGTCTTGTGTTTTGAGTGGAGCTAGGTTGACGTCAGCTTTGTAACGAATGTTTTTCCTTCACTCACAGCTTATAGCAGGGAAGGAAATAGTGACGGTTTGCCAGGGGAAATGGGGAGTTCAGTTAAAAAACATGAACTGTTGCTTTTGCCACAATTACAATGATTAGCTTGATGTGTTTCTACAAGAGCTGTTAGAATAGCAGATAGACAGTAATGGCATACTGATTGGTGTCTTCAGTTAACTGTGCAACCAACTAGCGGTAGCAGGGATGAGTCAGTGAATGAGTCAGTGGAGACCAAGAATCGTGCTTCATGAGTCAGTAAAGTGATTCTCGAGTACTGAATAATTCGTTCATGACTCGCACAACACTAGCTGGGAATGCTCTGACAATCCATCAAGCGGAGCGACTTTGTCACTTACCAAAGTTGCACTAAAACATTTTGACAGATTGCAGTGTACCACACAAAATTGGCTTGAGGTCAGTAAGCACAACAAGAATTCATACATAAGGCGCACTGCCGATTCTTGAGAAAATTGAAGGATTTTAAGTGCGCCTCATAGTGTGAATAATATGGTATTTGTTTATCTTTTTAAATCAGAGTAGGTATATTGGGCTATAAGAAAATGTGTATGATTGAAATGTTTCTTTCCACAGAGAGCCACAGCTGGTTTAAGGAGGGCAACACCTGAGCTGACTGACAACCACAACAATTGTAGCTCTGGCAATTGTAACCAAATGGACGATTCTCCCACTCTCACACAGTCAGTTACCATGGCGTTTAGTTCATCACCACTGCTATTAACAGATTTGGAAAGAGACAACATATTTAGCAGCCATAGCCACGCTGTGGAGGAGCAACACTTCCCAGAAGTCCATGGGCTGGAAGAAGAAGCAGCTGAGGAAGAAAATGGAAAAACAGACAGAGATGAATGTGACCACCTCGATTCTGAAATAGGAAAAGACAAACTATGCAAAAGTAAAGAACAAGAAGAAAAAGAGAGAAGAGAAGAAAACAAATATGGTGGAGGAACAGGAGAAACTGAGGGACAGGGTGAAGGTGGAATCATAAAAATAGAGAAAGAAGGGGGAAGAGAAACAGATGGACAAGTTGAAGAAAAAGGTATAAAAAAAGAAGCCAAAACTAGAGGGAAAGTAGATTTAGAAGTCAGGGGTAAAGCAAAAACATACAACAAAGACTGCTGCAGAAGAGAAAAAGAGGGCAAAGATGAAGGGAGAATAAAGATAGAGGTGGAAGATGAAGGAAGGGAAATGATAGAGGGAGACGATAAAGTAAGGGAAAAGATTGAGGTGGCAGATGAAGGAAGGGAAAAGATTGAAGGAGAAGAGAAAAGAAGAGAAAAGATGGAGGGGGGTGATGAAGGAAAGGCAAAGAAAGAGGCAGAATTTGGAGATGGTGGAGATGCAGAACGAGAAATAAAAGCAGATGCTCTGTCTGTGCTCTCCTTCATTTCTGACAATCTACAATGTCCTACACCATCAGAGCCCCTGATTTTTACCTCACACCCTTCACAGCAGCCAGTAGCAGCCAAAATGGAAGACCCTTGGGGTCGTGATCTCAGCAACAGAGATGAACTCGGTGACGGTCACTTTAATGACTGTCTCCAGGCTGAGCTGGCTATTGTTTACTCTGACAGAAATGCTGGGAAAGACAAGTGGGCACTTTTTGCAACCTCTGATGTCACCAACAATGAGGAGGCGGGTGGCATAAGAGAGAGGGAGAGCGGGATAGAGGAGAGGATAGGTGATGACGAAGAAGCTAATAAGGCAGAGAAAGAAAGTGCAGCACAGGAGCAGAGGATGGAAACAGAGGAGCAGGAGTGGAGGGGTGTCGGTGACGATGATGCAGAGCAGATAAGGTCATGGCAGGACCTTGTCCTACGGTCTCCTGCCAGCTCCACAGCCAGCTCCACAGACCCCAGCCGGAGGGTAGGCCTTATCTAAGTCAATTCAAAACATTAATTTTGATTATTAGCCATTAAGATGCATATTCAGTATCAGTAACATTTTCAGTAGTAACTTATCCAAGGTATTTTTAGTCTAAAAATTCTAATAAATAATTCAACAGCTGATATGTATATATATGATGTATGTATGTATATATATATATATATATATGTAAAGCGGCCTGCCAAATGTACCAGCCTTTTATCACACATATTCTCCTTTGTCTATTTTATTCTGTTCTATTCTCAACAATATTAATATGCACATTCAAAGGCTGAAAACCCATTTTTAACAAGCTCATCCTGCTTCCCTGTTCTTTTCAGGTCCCTATAGATTTCTGTGTGCATCAAAAGACACAAAGTGAGAACGTCTCCACTGAGCACCTAGACTTTCTGTTGGCGCGCCAGCAGTGGAAAAAGATGGAGGAGGAGGCTAAAGGTCAGCGCGTCCCCAAACCATGCCTCAGGGTCCATGGGAGTTTCCAGGGCACACACACTTCCCTGTACCCCCCAACCCGGAGCCCCCGCCGCAAACACAGGTAGATATTTTCAGGTTTACAATGGTTACAATAGATAAAACAACACAATATGTGTGTCTTCTTTTGGCTTTTCCCTATTTGGAGTTGCCACAGCAAGTCAGCTTGGCTTGCATGATTAGATTTGGTTACAGTTTTGCGTTGGATGTCCATACTGACGCAACCGTCCCTGGGCTTTGGACAAACACAAGAATATCACTGGTTTGTGGGCACCTCAAAGCTGGGGTTTGGTTCCTTATCAGGTAATAGAACTGCGGCCTTCCACATGACAGGCGGGGATACAGTCCCAATACTAACAAGGATAAAAGGATACAATGCGATTTTGAAATCAAACAGTTTAATATAGGAATTTGTTAATTTAGTTTAGTTTGTCAAATACATTTTTCACACACTGTGTTGAAACCATTAATTACATACAATCCAAAGTACCACACTTAGGTGCTAGCTTGCTTTCATATATTGCCCCCTGGCAATAAGAATTTATTACTGAGAGTAAATAGACTGTAGAGCTGAAACAGCTGGTTGCTTTAAGGAGTGATATAAATTTATCTATTTACCACATAGCTAATGTCAGAATTAAAAGTTACTTACCACTCTTTGGAAATATTCATTCATTCACCTTCTACCACCTATTAATTTCTGGGTTGTGTGATGTGCTAGAGCCAACAGGTTGCCAGTCCATCGCAGGGCCAACATACAGAGACAGACAAACAACCACTCACACTCAAACCGACGGGCAATTTAGAGTCGCCAATTAACCTAAACATGCATGTCTTTGGATGGTGGGAACCGGAATGCCCGGAGGAGACCCATGCAGGCATGAGGAGAACGTGCAAAGAAAGGCCCCAGGCCTGGGAACCAAACCTGTGACCTTCGTAATGTGGGGCAATAGGAAACAACACTAATACAGCTAATTCCTAACAAGATATCTCATACTTTATGTCCATTTAAAATTAAATAAAACAGTGCATACCATGGTAGACTAATGGAAACTATAACTTGATATTGCCATATCTGTCTCTGATAAGACCTGAGAAAAACCTAATCAAATCAAATTGAATGATGAAATGAAATGATGAACAATGAAATGAAAGCACAACATGTTAATCATTTTTGGTGATCTAGTGTAAGCTTATCTCGCCTTAATGGTGATGCCTCCTGTCCTCTCAAAGGGAGATCCAGCCCCCCTTTTCCTCCACCTTCTTCCCCAGTTCAGAGGACTCAGGTCTGGATGACTCATCTTACCGCAGCCCATTAGAGGAGCCAGAAAGTGCCATGGAAAAAGAGATCAGAATGACCTTGGAGAGAGAAGAAAGACATCGCAGGGAGAGGGGGATAATTGCACAGGGTCTGACTATACCCAGGTAAAATTAACTGTCAACATCAACCAACTTTAGTATATTCTTCATGGTGCAGCGAAACTGTGGGGTGATTCCATCAGAGTGTATGTCATGCAGGGATGTGAAGGATTCTTTTAAAAAAATTCCAGCACTGATTTTCACTGTTGAGATGAAAAGTAAAGCAGTAGAACATTTCTGAGTTTATTGCATGCTAAAAAGTAAAATGCTAAAATACCAGATAAAAGAATAAAATGTGCTGTGACACAATAAAAGCAAAACGGGTAATAAATAGTGGTGTGAAAATCTGAAAGTGTCTCTAACAGGCATATGACTAAGAATTGAGAATTCTTAGTCACAGGCAGTTGAAAAGGCAGTTGAGGCAGCTGAGTCCTTTCGTTCTGTTTGCCTTTGTCTAGCTCATCAGGCTCTGGTGTGTGTTGCTATCTCTCAGTGTTCCATCTGACCTGCCATAATGCTCCTTGATCTGCCTGGCAGAGAAAAAAAAAAGAAAAAAAAAAGCCCTCAGCAACCAGCAATACACGCTGTGGTTGCACACATGCTCAGAGGGCTATGGTTTGCACACATCCCAATGCATAGCTCTTTCAGGGGTGAATTTCTCTCTGCCTCTTGTCCATGACTGCTGGTTCTTTGGCGTTCAGCAGCCCTTCAACAGTAGAAACAATGTAAAAATGTTGGTCCAACTTGACATGCAGAGGAATGCAATGTTGAGCAAGTGAAGAAGGAAACGGGGTGGAGGATGGTTGTCATGAATGTGGCTCAATTATTCATGAAAACCACTGGAATAGAGGTGAAGCTGATCCCTTGGAACCTTAAGCCTTGAATGATCTTTTCTCATATAAACTAGTAAAATGTATTGTGGCTGTAAAACTGAGCTTTGTATATGTATATGCATATACAAAGCTTATGCTAGTCATGGTCCACATTATCCACCACATTGACAGGAATATCGATCCACACCAGTACACCTACTGTAAAGAAACACTCTACACTGGATACAGTATCGTCTTTTATTCTCACTGCTCTCATCCATCCGGACAGTAAGGAGTCTTTTGACAAGTTGCTTTTTCTGGACTGAGGCTCCTGTTGTACACGCTTTCTCCACACAACTGCTCAGCCAAACACCAGCTGTATTGTGAAATTTAAAGACGACACAGCAGTAGTTTGACTGATATCCCACAATGATGAGTCTTTGTTCCTTGGAATCAACATTTCCAAGGACTTGTAGTGAACAATAAACACCTCCACCATCTTAAAGAGGGCCACCAAAGAGGGTCCACTAATGAGGCTGAGGTAGACCGTCATCAATACCTCATTGCTGGTAGCTTTATACAGGCATGTGGTGGAGAGTATACCCAATTCCTCCATCACTACCTGGTATGGGAACTGCTCTGCTACTTATAGGAAGGCACTGTAGAGCAGAGGTCTCCAACTCCAGTCCTGGAGGGCCACTGTCCTGCATGTTTTAGATGGTTCCTGCTCCAACACACTTGATTCAAATGAGTGGCTCCTAATCAGACTTCAGCACAGCTTGATGACGAACTGATTTGAATCAGGTGTGTTGGAGATAGCCTAGATCATGGTGGGTCTTACCCACTTGCCCATAGACTTTTTGATCCCCTCCCCTTGGGCAAGAGGCTGCACTAAGAGGAGAACAATTAGGCTGAAATACATCTTTGACCCAGAGGTCATTAGACTGGTGAATTCTTGAATGCACTTTCACTTTGTATATAAGTTGTTTTTAGGGATGAATGAGTTCACCACTGTGCATATCTTTTCAACCATCTACATTATCTCTATCCGTATTCACACCCAGAAGGGGACTTAAAACGGAAGTACACATGGTTTTTACAGAAAGTAAAATTTTTAATCCTGAAATTGATTGGTTTATCAGAAGTTGCTATATTTATTCCCAGGCAAAATGAGTGAGCCAACCGGGAAAAAAGCTGGCCCGGTAAAGAAACAGTGAGAATGATAAATGCGATGTGGGATGCATGCAGCCATTTCTCATGACAAAAGCACCAGTTTTATTTCGAATCAAAATTTTTTCACGGGTGCGGACAAGCTACCCAGATAGCAAACTGACTCTGCCCCGGATCCGCCCAGGATCTGCTATAGGCTCCGGAACAGATCTGCAAAATGGATCCGGATCAGAGTCCACTTGCACGGTGGAACGGATAAAAACCATAAAATCTGGCGCGGAGCCAATCCAGATCCGTTCATGAAGTAACTCATCCGGTCCGGATCCGTTCCAGATCCGTTCATGAAGTAGCTGATCCGGGCCAGATTTTATTCAAAATGGCTCATTTGGCCATAACTAGCTACAGAGGTATCTAAAATCTAGCTGACGAATATCTAGATTGGTCTGAAAAAGCTTGAATACTTCCTTTAACCAGTCTGCCTCTATTAATAGTAATAAAACATTCAATACATTCAAGACTTGAAAATACAATATATATATATATATATTGAGAGACTTTAACCCACTTTAACCCACTCTAGACCAATCAATTAGTGGAGAAAATTATGACAATTATGGTTTATTTAATGTGGAAAATAATCATTACAGTTAGACATGAAAAATAACAACAACAACAACAAGGGAACATTGTGAAAAGATTAATCAGTCAAAAAAGAACACTGCATACATTTTTTTTTTCTTAACTTGTCCCTAGTTGGTCCTCATTTAAAGTACTGGGACACCTCCGGGAGTTTCCCCTTTGAGCTGCCCGGTTGAACCAGCGAATAGCATGTCTGCTTATCTCTGCTTCTGCTTCTGTCGCTGCACGGCCAATGTGGCTCTTTTTTACAGCATCTGAAATCACACAACATTTCATGAACTCCCATTACAATAACCAGCTGTAATGTTTTAAAAAAGATGCATATAAGCAAGTGAAATTTTGCTTCCTTGACATTTAGGTGTCCTTATTTGCATTGTTGACACAACTCAGCAAATCTCATGTCTGAACAGTGAATTTAAAGCTACAGCCAGATATTTGTTAGTTTAATTTAGTATAAATACTGGAAACGTGTGTAAACAGTTTATATGGCTTTACCAAAATCTAAAAAAGTTCACATAACTGCATCCCTACAACCCACTAATCAACACTTTATACTTTGCCTTTTCACTGTTATAACTGCCATAACCAATAATTACTGTTAATATATGTGAATGCTGTCATTCGTCCAGGTCACTGTAATCTCAGGAAGGATTAATTTCAAAGCAACTGCACTTGTTCAAAAGTCTTATCTGAAGACGTTACGCCTCTCATCCAAGAAGCTTCATTGTATCATTACACACACACACACATATATGTATATGTATATATATATATATATATAGTAATTGTCATTATGACTTAAAGAATATGATAAAACTTTCATTTTCTCCATCAAATTGGCAGAAATTTGCTTCCATTGAATGCAGATGCTCCATAGAGGACATGCATAATGCAGATCTGTCTATTCCTCACTGTAAACTCCAGCCCGCAGTATAGTTCTCACACTTCGCTGACACTCCATAGAGTTATAGAAAAATATGCTTTCTGCATAAAGTGTTTATATCACATTGACAATTCTGTGCATATTAACATGAATTACTGTCACTTTTCCTGAGCGCTGTTTGTCTCATGTGCACGTTGCAGTTAATTAGTTGGTGTTTGCAATGTTTTTTGATGCCCCAAGCATTGATCACCTCCCCAGTGCCCTCAATCAAATTAATTAGCGTTAGTCATTTCGTGTAATCTATTATAACAGATATGTCACGGTCTAAGACCGTTATCACAATTACTTACTCAGAAGCAAAGTCTTGGTCGCCGTCTGGCTGAAGGATTTTTTGATGCCCTTCCAATTAATCTTGCGACCCACATTATCAGGGAATATGCGGGCCAGGATGTTCCATGTAACACGCTTAATATCATGGCCCCCAATACATCCCAGTGAGGAAACCTAAATACATACAAACAGACAGATTACAATCGCATATTTAAAAATACCAAATCTGAAACCAAGATTCTACAGGCTTTCAAGCGGACAAAAATGCTCGTTTTGGCACTGATGACGCTTGTATATATTAGAAGAACCAGCCTGGTTTTATTATGGTATTATTACAAATAATACAAATAAACAAATAAACAAATAACAAATAACTTTTCCTCGATAGTAATATAAGACACGGTCGATAGAACTCATTCCATCCTTATTTTGACAGACAGCTCCAACATCCAATGATAATGAGAATAGTGCCGTGCCGAGCAAATCACGCAAATGTAATAGAGTTACAGCGAAGTCAGGCTAGGTTGACACACATAGAGAGAGTAGGTCATGCAGCCGGTTTAAACGTAATCACACGTACTTATGTTTTGGCTGCAAGTACTTTGGGAGTGGGAGCGAAATATGCCAAAATGGCAGCAAATGTTAACACGAGCTACAGCGTCCCCGAAGAAGACACCCTAATGGACACAGCTCAAGGCTCAAAACACGAGGACATTGTTGAGAAGGAAGAAAGAAATTCGGTAGTGTGGGGATATTTTGGTTATGTAAAGTCCGACAAGAAGCAGAGTAGCATGCAATGCAAATGTGTCGAGCTTTTGACTGGTCAGAATTGAGACTTTTCTATTTAGTATACCCTATTTTAATTTTTTGGAATTGACCAAAGAATTTAGATTTGTTTGTGTTCTCATGTAACGCTTGAAGCTTCTGACTGGTCAGAAGTAAGTAATTTTAGTTTATGATATAATAATTTTATTTACATTTCATTTGTTTAACTTCTGACAGAAAATAAATAATATTATAAATTAAATTGTTAAATTATACATATATTATAAATAATATTACTAACCAATATTAATGCGGTATCTTCACATCTCACATAGGAGTAAAAAGGAACGTTTAAACTTGAGTATTGACTCGTATTACTTTATGATACTCATACTCGTCAAAATTGCTATATCTGTACCGGACGCTTGTTTCAGCCGAGGATCCGGCTCAACTGTAGTTGTTATATACACCATTTTTTTAACTTATTATGTTGTATATGAATTTCACTTAAACTTATGGTGTACGTGGAGTAAACGGGGCATTCTGCCAATTAAGTCACTTGTGGTTTGAAGCTATCTGTGTCATGAGTCTGAATGTGTATTTCATGTCTTTAAGGTGTTTCTTTGAGGTGTCCTAACTGAAGGCAATTTTCTCACTGTGTGATAGACTACAGTTTTTTCAATTGAGTTAAATTAAGTCCATGTGCTAAAATGCAAATGACAAGAAAACCAACCTTGAACCTTGGACAGACCAGATCATTTTCTCCATAGTCATATGCCATGGTCCAGTTTGTGAGGCTCACATGCCCATTGAAGCCATTTTTTGTGGTGAACAGGCGCCCTGACCAGTCTAAACAACTCCACACAAACATATTTGGATGCTCTGTTTGCTTGACACAGTGCTTGAAACAACATTAACATTTTCAGCATTTTCTGTTGGATTAGACCATTTGTTGGCCTTTACTCTCCATGCCTTGGTGTCACAGGGTCACAGTAAAAGGAAGCCCTTAAAGTGCCCTGAGTGTCACACCACAGATTATAGATTACGTATAGATTATGGTATGACATGTACACCAAGAAAAAAAAAATACAAAGATTATTAAATCTATAGATGTTTAATTGTCCAATTGAACTGTGAAAAACCCAAAATGAAACCTGATGTGATATTTCTGATGTGTTTCAGACCATCAAGCCTACCGGGACAATGTGCAACCCATCCTCCTGCTTGCCGCACCCCCACTCTGTCTATCTCCTCTTCCCCGTCCTGTTCCCCTTCCCTGCCCAGATCTGTCTACCATGAAATGACTGCCAACAATGTCATCATCCTGGAGCCTGACTCCTCTCAGTGTTCCCCCCAGAGCCTACTCTCCTCTGCAATTGGGGGTCTCTCAGATTTGCTGCAGAGTTTGGATGTGGTGCCTTCTGCCAACATCATCATTGTGGAGACCTCCAACTTGATAATTCGCAGTGCTTCTGAATTCTGCCTAAGTTCTGCCCCTGTGGCTATGAAAACACAGGAGAGCACTTTCTCATCCAATCCATTTTTTAAGCTGCGCTCCCTCAGCAGCCAGTCACTGGTAGAGCAGGAGATCAGGATGGTGAGACAGAGGGAAGAGGAGTGGAGGAGGCAAAGGGAGGAGATGTGGAGAAGGAGGAGAGAGGAGGATTGGAGAAGAGGGAGAGAGAGCTATGATACTGTGTTGGTGTCTCCAGGCCTGAATGATAACATTGGTTACAATGGTACGTATTGTCCACAAAACCTTTTCTGGGTGTTGCAGTGCTCCTGAGATGATGTCTTATCTGGTACAGAACTATGTAGAACATTATTTTTGTACTTGGTTATTAAATGATTTTCATTCCAGTGATGAAGGCTTCAGACAGATGCTTCTCCTCCCCTCCATCGCCTTCAAGAACCCGCAAAATGGAACGATCCAGTTTGTCACGTGACCACAAGGTTTGCTAAAAAATCATAACACACACACACAAAAAGGTGAAGTGATCCACTATTTAGGGTGGGCAGACACTTGTGTCCACTCATGAAATAGTTTTAACACTATTGAATGATTGGAAAATCCTCCATCCTTTGCTCCCAAAATATTGTAACCTCAGTAGTAAATGAATAAATCTCATTAGTGCCACAAGATATCAAAGGCAGTATGCTTGAATCGAGCTGCAATGATGATACTAATCACCTGTACATAAAGTCATTTGAGTGAACAGAATCTGAGGTAAAAAAAAAAAAAGTATCGTTGGAATGGCTTGAAGTCCAGGTAAGGAGTTGCAGGAAGCCATATGTAGTCTGTCGATATATCAGTCTAGAGACAGAGGTCTGATTCTTTCCCATGTCTATATTTGAGTTTAAAAGCACTTGGCCATCTTCCCAACAGCTTTCATGAACAAGACTCAGTTTATATATTAATCCACATAAACTGAAGAAGATTTCATACAAATACATATATCACTTCAGGTCTGACATCAAACACAACAGTGTGTCTTAATGAAAAGTGTGATAGATTGATATAATGTAATTGCACACACACACACACACACACACACACTCGGCTCTGGCTTATCTTTAGGCTCATCCCTCAGATATTCTCTCTCACATTCTGATATGATTTCATTCAAAGTCATGCTGTAAATTAACATGTCAAAATGATTCAATTAAGCAAATTATTGAAGTTCAGATTGGTTTACCATGTAACCTAGATATTGATTAGTTATTGATGAGTTATTGTTGAGTATGGAAACACAATAATAGCCAATAGCTTCAGGAGATCAGGCAGAATTAGTACTTTTCCATCAGGATTGGTTGAACACTTGCTGTGCTGAGCCAAGTCATGATGGCTTCAAACATGTACTGTCACGTTTGGTCCTTGCAATATGAAAACATAATTTTTTTTACCCATTTTACTCGAGAGATTAATTTTTTTACTCATTGATCATTTGTTTCCTTTATTTATTTCTATTATTTGTCAATCATTTGGACTGATTAATAATTTTAATTCATTAGTTCAGGTTTTAGAATCATTATTATTATTATCATCTACCCATAATTCTTGCATTCTTCTGTCTAATAATTATTCCAAATGTCCAATCCTGTGTTTTTCTCTTTTTAAAAATTCATCATCCATCCATTCAACCATGCATCTTGGATCCAGTGGTTTAGTTGACTCCCCCCACAGTTCCCTCCTTCCCTTTCATCAGTGCCTCAACGACAGAAGGCCGTGGCACAGCGATGGGAGGCCTCCTTATTAGCAAATCAGAAGAAGGATTGAAGAACAACAGCCATTTTAAAGCTAAAATGAAATCCCACACCTTTGTTTACTTCTAACTTTGTCATTGTCTGTCAACAGCAAAGATCCCCTAAAGTGTTTGTTCATTGTTAACTGTGAATGAATATTTTTTCTATGGGATGACACATCCCAAGAGAAGTGAGCTGAAGTGCGACATTCAAAATCTGATTTATGCATGAGAGTATGTAACTGGATAACACAAACTGTCTGTCATGTCACAGTTTATACATTTATATGTAAATATATGTGTACATGTATTTCTACATACATGCGCACAGACACACACATACACTTATGATTTTAATAGTATATGAGTATGAAATTACAAGCATTATAATATGTTAAGTTAAGCAGTAGAAGATGAATGAATCAATAATCCTATTGCCTTTTGTCTGGAGTACATTCAGTTATATATACCTCAGAAAAATACTATCTAATCATCTCATCAGTCTGGACGGCATCACTTTGGCTTGCTTTGTGCATGCACATTAGTGTATGCAAATCATCCTCCACACGTCAGTTAGTCAAACCTTACTTTGGTATGGCTTTAGCTCCAAAACCAGCTAACACACTGGCTGAAAACCGAATGTGGCTCAGTTGTTGAATAAAGGTTTATTCAGGTTAACTCAGGAAGAGGATGAATAAAAATAAAACTGTTCAAATAAAATGATACCATGCTCATTACAACCTTTTCTTCTTTAATTGTGTTGCAGGTTTTCAATGTGTTTGCACAAATGTGTTACAATGTAAAACTACTGCTACACAGGATCAATCTGAACTAGCCAAATGAGATGAGTGTGTTTTCGTGAGTTGTGGTGTAACTCTATTGTCAGCACTGCAAAGGAGAGGCTCAGGTAACCTTAAGAAATTCCCAAATATGGTGATTACGGATACGAAACTCAGTAATTCCTCACTAAATTGGATATTAGCACAAAGCCAGGCAGATTGTAAAATGTGTCTTTATTGCTTTGCTTCTTGCACAACCAAGAACATTATTATATTAGTACACATTACACACCACTGTATGCTCAGCATTTGACATATGATTTCATCGCAGTTGGGGTCTTTTTTTTCACTTCCACACTGGTTTTACCTCTGTCTTAGATTTGGTGCAGTTTATGCCAGCTTATGATACTTATACAATACTATTATAGAGTGTTTCAGGTTTAGTTTTCAAAATTACATCTATTTTGTCACATTATTGTCTTGCTATTTTCTAATCTTCACCTCTCTGGTGTGTTCATTTTATCACTTTTCAATAATCATAGCGATAAAACTGGGCAACACCTGCTTTGCTTGCAAGGATCTTCAACTCATATCAAAAACTGCTCTAATTTGTAAAGAATTAGCTCACGTGTTATTAATCCTTGTTATGTTTATTTTTGAGTATATACTTCTTTGAGTTCCAGTTGTTTACCATTGCCAAATTAAAGGTTTGGTGGTAACAGCTTGAATAAAGCATGTGACTCTTGAAATCTACTGTGTGTGTCTTTATCTGTCAGCTGCATCTTTTAGTGATCAGACCCTTATTTTCAGTTCAATTTCAGCGACAGAGACATTTGTCTGTATGTATTATGCCGTAACATGACAGCACAATCTGGCCATGTGGACTCAGCAGACCCAGCTGCCTTCCATCAAGTCTTAGCGGTTCATGGGATTCTCCTCGACCAACACTCCAGGGTTCTCCAGGGAATTGGGGAGTCTTTTCAGACACATGCACCCGTTCTTGCTCAGATTCAGGCCCATCTAGATAAAATGGTGGCCCGTCTTTCCCCTCCCCCCACAACCACTGTTGGTTCTGAGGTTTCTCCTCCCCAAGTTGCTGGCCCAAAGTCTTCAGCTGCCCTCTGCTCTCCCATAAGATGGCACCCAGGTTTATTTGTCCAAACACTGTGAACTCTGTAATCAACCCTGTCACAGTCACAGGGGTGATTTTATATGTCTCTCCTACAGGCCTTTGTGTCCGCCTGTCTTGCCCCAACCTTGGCCCAGCTCATTGCCACCCCGCCTTCACCGCAGTGGTCAGGTTTATCAATTTCTGGATTTGGAGGGTTATGGCCCTGAGGAACTCTTGTAAGTCTGCATATGACCCCAGTAGGTTCAGCTCCCATAGTGTATCAGCTTCTGTTTATTTTCCCTTCTCCTCCTCTCATCTGTGACAGCTTGACAGAATTAGAACCCTGCCCAGAGTGATTTAAGGCAATCAAACTAAAGTGGCTTAAGTGGGCAAAACAAAAAAATAAACCAAAAAAACTGAGGGATATTATACCCTTACCCTAATTAGCGGTTTTCAGTGTTTAATGCTTCCAAAAGCCAAGAGACTCACACAGAAATTCCTTACTGTCAGACTGCTGCATCTACCTGCCGTTAAAAATTATAAACATGTAGCCCACTTCTAATTACAGCAGAGGGACCTTGAGTTCGTAAAGAAACTAATTTTTAATGGGGCAATGCTGCAGATAGACTAGGCAGGTGAGAAGGCGAGAATGGAGTCTTTCCCAGGTAGCCTGCAACAATGTCTGCATGAGACAAGTCATGTGCAGGTCGGCAGTGGTCCAGATTAATCCTCACATTCCCACGTTGAAACCACAAGGCACAGTCAATAGCAGGAGCTGGTTTAGCTAATCTGTCAATCACACCTTAACCAATTCAGGACCAGGATTGCACTTATGCTCAATCAGTACTTCCTCTTTCCCCATGAGCTTTTTTCAAAATAAAATGAAAAATGTAACAATGTACCTTTGTATCATCTTAAGCATTTTTAAACATATTTATTACACTTTACACTTTTATCAAACTATTTTAACCTTTATGAAATTTCCTTTTTATACAACTTTACAACTAAACAACTTTACCCAGAGACGAACATATTCAAACTTTTTATTATTTACAATCTATTTTTTTATGGATAGGGATTTTTAGCAGGGTTACACACGTCACAGCTCACAGGGCACAACATCCAAGCTAGTGGTGCATACTTCATATCAGATGCACTGGTCTGGTTCCTTTACGCCTCATCTGTAACACTCACACAACGTAACATCCAACATGATTGTGCGATTTTGCCCATGTAGGATTACTGTCATATACACAGGGTCAGTCACAACTGTGTTGAGTATACAGTAAAAATTTAAAATTTGCGTTTCACCTCAGAAATTTTGACGTTGCACAGAAGTATACTATAAAACCAATCAAACTTTATTTATATGGCACTTTTCAAACATGTGGCATGAACTACTTTAGAGTTAAAAGCCAAACCTCACACCCTACCCCCACCATACACACACAGACACACTCAGCAGCTTTTGTTCGTTTGTTTTTTTTACTAGGCACTGAGGATCCAGGTGAAGAAATGATAACTAGAGGAGGTGTCTGAACCAAGAAATTCCAGAGCCTGCAACCACTGGGAATGCCACCACAGAGAGCCTACACTTTCATTCTATGGAGGATCAAAAGGGACAGAATTAAATATATAAATAAATCTTTTAATAATTACTGAAATGTGCCATTAATTAATTAAAAACTGTTCATTTAATGTAAATATATATATTTATCTCAGTATTTAATTGATTATTTTAATGGTCCTGTTTATATTATCTGTCAAACTCACCCATCAAAGTCAGTAGGTGGGGCTAATGTGAATCGAGTCTAATCAATTGTCTTGGTCTGAAGCCCGGAAGGGTTAGACATTGTGGCTACGGAGGATGTTCTACAAGGGTGGAGGGCGCTGGGCTGCAGGCGATTGGCATGAACTGGTTTGTGACTGGATCGCGAACTGGATCGGGATGACATCTCAGGTGGTAGATTATGAGGATGAAATGGACTGTGATGACAGGGCTCCTATTGTGAGTGAAAAAGTGCGAGGTAAAGCAAACGGGAGGCAGGACAAGGAGGTAAGTGCGAACTGGTATGCTAACCAGAGAAACAAAAGAGAGTTAGAGGGGAACAGTTCGGATGAAGAAAACCGTATTGTTCGCAAGCCGCTTTGAAACAGTGAAGAGAGTACTTGTTGGAAGCGAATGGGGATCAGACAGAAAAGCGTTAAAGACCATTTACATAGGACTAGTAAGAGTAAGGAAGTATTACATTTCAGGCATTAAGATTTTCATGTCCAAGAACTTATGTTAAATTATCTTTAGTTTTTGTCCCGTGGCTTCCTGTTTTATTGTGACATCCTACTCTTCTCTTGTTTTCGGTAACCTGCCCTGCCCTGATTGTTTCCACCTGTTTCCCAATATCTATCTATCTATCTATTGTATCTATCTTGTGTGTGTGTGTGTGTGTGTGTGTGTGTATATATACAAAATGAAATTGGAAATTGGAATTAAAGGAACTGCACTAAGGTGGTTCAAATCCTACTTATCAGAAAGACATCAGTTTGTTCATGTAAACAACAGCTCCTCCTCATGTACTGTAGTCAGTCATGGAGTCCCGCAGGGTTCAGTACTTGGACCAATCCTCTTTACGCTTTATCTGCTTCCTCTAGGCAACATTATCAGGAAACACAGCATCAACTTCCACTGCTACGCAGACGATACTCAGCTGTACCTATCAATGAAGCCAAATGAAGTCACTCAGATAGTCAGACTGCAGGCATGTCTTGAAGACATAAAAGTCTGGATGACTGGTCATTTTTTACTTCTCAACTCTGACAAAACAGAAGTTATTGTACTCGGTCCTAAGCACCTCAGAAAAATACTATCTAATCATCTCATCAGTCTGGACGGCATTACTTTGGCTCCACTGTAAGAAACCTTGGAGTAATTTTTGACCAGGACATGTCCTTTGTCCATCACATAAAACAAGTTAGTCGGGCAGCTTTCTTCCACCTGAGAAACATTAGGAAAATCAGAAACATCCTTTCTCAGGATGATGCAGAAAAACTAGTCCATGCATTTGTAACTTCTAGGCTGGACTACTGTAACTCATTACTATCTGGATGTCCAAACAAATCTCTAAAAGGCCTTCAATTAATTCAGAACGCTGCTGCACGAATATTAACAGGAACTAGGAAAAGAGATCATATCTCTCCCGTGTTAGCTGCTCTTCATTGGCTGCCAGTAAAATATAGAGTAGAATTCAAAATCCTTCTTTTAACGTATAAAGCTCTTAATGGCCAAGCTCCATCATATCTCGGAGAGCTCATAGTTCCTTACTGTCCTAGCAGGCCACTCCGCTCTCTAGATGGAGGTTTACTTGTGGTTCCTAGAGTCTCCAAGAGTAAATCTGGAGGCAGATCGTTCAGTTATCAGGCTCTTCTTCTATGGAACCAACTTCCAGCATCGGTCCGGGGGGCGGACTCTAGTAATTTTCAAGACCAGGCTTAAAACTGTCCTGTATGACAGAGCTTATAGTTAAAAAGTTAAAGTCCTCTACTCTTTAGCTATGCTGCTATAGGCCTAGGCTGCTGGGGGAAGGACTGAGCTTCTCTCTCTCTCTCTCTCTCTCTCTCTCTCTCTCTCTTTGTCACCCTCTCTCCCCCTCTCCCTCTTTCTTTCTCCCTCCCTCCTTGCATGCGCTGATAAGAACCACCCTTCTTAAAAAACACAGTTTCACCCAGTTCTAAGCATTTATACTGCATTTACTAACAATGTTTTGCCAAAGTCTCTCCCAGTTCCTCTCCTCTCTCTCCCTGTCCTCATCCTGCAGGTGGTGACCCATCCCATGTTCCTGCAACACCTGCTGGTCCCATATTTCATGAATTCTGCACTACAGCTCAACTCCATGAACTCCATGCAGCAACATGTTCCTGCCTACACCCCCCCCCCCCCATGCCTGTCTCACTCTCTCTCTCTCTCTCTCCCACTCTCAACCCAACCGGTCGAGGCAGATGGCCGCCCCCCCTGAGCCCTGAGATTTGATTTGATATATATATATATATATATATATAGAGAGAGAGAGAGAGAGAGAGAGAGAGATAGTATATAGTCTGTGTTTCCCTTTGTCCCTTTGCCAGTTCATCTTGTCTTGTGAAGGTTGTGAGCAAGTGCCAGTCCATGCCAGTTTTCATGTCAAGTCAGGTTTTGTATTCTTTGATACATGGCCTTACCTAGTCAGAGTGTTTTTTGTTGCGGTTTTACCTCAGAGTGAGTGATTCTTTATCTTGGATAGTTTTTCCTCTGTTGAGTGATTTTCAGTTGATACTTGTCATTAAAAGTTTGTTTATTTTGAAATTGTCTCTCGAGTCATGCATTTGGGTTCAAGTCCTTGTTCAGTCGCGACAAAGATTGTGACAGGTGCAGCTAGAACAACCCTGACTTCAGCATTACAAGTGGAAATGGGAGAAATGCCTTTAGAGGTAAGGCGAAAACAGCTTGCTCTAAGTTACTGGGGGAATTTAAAAGGGCATAATAGAGATCATCCAACACAAGAAGTACTGAAACCATGATGGGAAAAGGAGAGGAGAAAAACAAAAAGCTTTGGATGGGCATTAGAGGGAAAAGCTAAAGTACTTGATATAACAGCAATAAACCTCAGTCCAACAATTCCACTCTCAGTGACACAACCTTGAATACTTCCTGAACTTTGTGTGGACCCCACTCTGTTAAACAAAAAGCATTAAGATAATAACACAGTTAATAAAGCATTATATAGGAAATAACTACAATGGTCACATTCAAATATATACAGATGTATCAAAATAGGTATTTCATTTATAATTCCAAAATTTAAAATTTAAAGGATACAAGAGAATCAACAATGAATTATCAGTATATACAAGAGAGATGATGGCATTGTTAGTGACAGTCCAATGGGTTGAAGAGGTGAGACCTGGGAAACACGTGTGAATACCTACTCATATGGGGATAACAGGATAACTTGACTGACCCTGACAGTACACAGAGACAACAATGACAGCAACAACAATATTAACATAAACCGTCTCCGGGGAATGGCCTGGGGCTGCCTGTGCTCTCAGGGTTGCTGGGTGCCCTGGTGGCTGCCTGCTATCCCGGGCTGGGGGGCGTGTTGTTCCAGCCCCCCACATCAGTCACAGTCAGCTATCCACAGCATCCAATGAGAAACTGTAGCTTACACATACACACACATATATACAAAGTGCATAACACTAATTTCATGGAAAATACTGCTCTCACGGCTTATGTTGATATTGTTGCTGCTGTTGTTGTTTATGTACCCCCAGCAAACCAATACCATTGCCAATAAGGCTAAAAGCGAATGGTGACAGGAGGAGTATGTCAGACTCCTTACTTGCAGAGTAAGGCCCAGTCCGAATATACCCCCTATCCCTACTTTTTAACCCTACCCCTAAATTTTTGTGAAAATGGGAGCCACTGAGTCCAGGCTTGACTTCAGTTTATTGTCAAAAATATTGGCAATAGAATCACAAGATGCAAGTAAAACTCCAGCATGAGCCACCTCAGAAGTATGATAACGTTTCCTCATCATTGTCATTCCTGACAGCTAAAACTGGTAATGTCAAAAAAGACAGTGATGGTCAGACACACCAGGGGACAGGCCATGGGTTATGACCAGATCCAAGATGTGATGTCAGAGCTGATGAGAGTGAACCCAGGTGCAAAAAGGGGAAGCGAGGCAGAGGTAGTGAGTCCAGTAGGGCAAGAGCTTTTAATCCAAATGGAGGCAGGGGTCATACACAAAAAGGCTGGCAGGATTAGGCAGGAGAATCAAACACCAAAAAACAGTCCGGTCATACACTGGGAGCAAACAACTGGTAACGCGAGAGAGCTTAGCACACAGAAGGTAACAAAGACAATCTGGCAGAGACATGGGGAATGAGGCGGGGTTTACATATACAGGAACTAACACAGGTGAAACAAATTAGGAGTCAACTCATGGCGGGAAAAAGAACAAAGAGGGGAAGTAAATTGCAAACAACAACATGGAACACAAGATTTTCAAAATAAAACAGGAAGTGTACAAGGCAACGAAAAAAACTGAGTCTGACATGTGACCTCTAATTTAAGTGGGCTGTGTAATGTGTTGTTTAAAATCCAATCTGTTTCAAAGGTTTAAGCCCTACCTCTAAATTGTGCGCGTTCCTCTGAGTGTCCCATTTCATGTAGGGGTCAGGGAGTAAGGAGGAGTAGGGGCAATGAATGTCTAGCTTAACATTGAGGGTTTTCTGGGCCAGTCTGTGATTGCCAGAGAGCTAGTGGATGTGGAGAAGGCGGAAGAAAACCCATTAAAAATTCACAAGAGACAGTTATTCCGACATTTCTTACAGCGGAGCTGTAAGCCAAAGTAAGGCCGTCCTGACTGATTAGATGATTAGACAGGGTTTCTCTGAGGTGCTTAGGGCCGAGTACAATAATTTCAGTTTTGTCAGAATTTAGAAGTAAAAAGTTACGGGTCACCCAGACTTTTATGTCTTGAAGACATGTCTGTAGTATACCTATTTGTGTAATTTTATTTGGCTTCATTGATAAATACAGCTGAGTGCTGTCTGCATAACAGGGAAATTTCATGCTGTGTTTCCTGATAATGTTGCCTAAAGGAAGCAGATATACAGTGACGAGGATTGGTCCAAATACCAAACCCTGTTCTTGTTTCTTGTTCTTTGTCCGCCCGTCGGACCCGCTCCACAATGTCCCAAGTGACTGCTCCTACCACACACCCCTACCACACAAGTTGGGGGCAGGATGGCAGTTTGCTGGGGGAATGTTCAGGTGAGTCACTGTGGGGACAGAGCATCAGGCTTGATATTCTAGAACCCGTAGGATATAGTGAAGATGAAGTGGGCGAAAAACAAGGCCGACCAGGCCTGACTAGCATTGAGTCTGTTAGTCTTTTTATGCACTTTTGTGCGCTGTCCAGACCACAATGGGCTGCTCAGACCCCTCTAGCCAGTGTTGCCATTCTTCCGGAGCCAGTTTCACAGCTAGCAGTTCCCAGTTCTCTACATCATAATTGCGTTCAGCAGAAGACAGTTTCTTTGCGAAATTGGTGAATGGTTATACCTTGTTATCCACGGGGGAGTGCTGTTATAGGACTGCACCCCTATGTCAGAGGCGTCTACCTCCAGATGAACTGGAGCTTGGGGTCAGGCATGTAGAGAATGGGGAAGGAAGAGAACCTCAAGCGTAGGTCCTGGGAGGCTTGGTCTGCTTCTGGTGAGCAGGAAAACTTGACAAAGGAGGAGGTGATGGTGTAGAGGGGAGTTGCGATGGCAATGTAATTCCTGATGAAGTTTCTGTAAAAATTAGCCTAAAAACATCTATCTGTTTGCAGTCAGCCAGGACCAGCCAGTTCCGGACTGCACTTACCTTTTCAGGGTCCATCTTCATCTCTCCTGCGGTAATAATGAACCCCAGAAAAGAGACAGTAGACTGGTGAAACTGATACTTTTCAGGTTTTATGTAGAGCTGATTCTGGAGGAGCAGGTGGAGTACTTGCCACACATGGGTAACTTGTTCCTTCTGGGTCTTAGAAAAAATGAAATATCATCCAGATATACAAAGACAAAACGATTAAACATGTCTCTCAGCACATCTCAGACAGCCTTAGTTCTGGGTTTCTTTCCCTACTAGACTCAAATGGCTTTTCCCAGCATGTGAGTGAACCCACTCAAATGTTTGATTGACCATTACCTGATTACATTTGAGTTTACTTTAATTGGCTGCACAGTGTCGAGGAATAAATGCAGCTATAGAAGCTGCTGTGGCTAAATTTAAAGAGAACATTCGGTCATCTCAAACAATGCCATATCTAAATTCAAATGAGGATTTCTCCCATACACAGGGTTAGGGTGTATGGCAGAGGACCTTGTGATTAGCACTACGGCCACACTGTGTTCAAGTCTTGATGATGCCGCCCCACTCAAAAAGAAAGTAATGTCCTATGTAACAGAGAAGGCTGGCTCCCTGGTATAATTCCCAATTTCTTGCCTTAAAGCAGACGTCACAGAAATCAGAAAGAAACTGGCGTTCCAGTAAGAGTCTCACCAAGCCTGGAAAGTTAGCTTAAAAATGTATAAAAAAGCTCTCCGCAGTGCTAGACGTTCATATTACTTAGCACTAATAGAAAACAAGAACAACCCCAAGTTTTCTCTTTAGCAGCCAGACTGACAGATAGTCATAGCTCAATTGAGCCAGTGATCACCTTAGCTCTAAGCAGCGATGATTTTATGGACTTTTTTACTGAATAAATTCTCACAATGAGAGAAAGAATTCATCAGCTCTTACCTACATTAGACAATAATCTCCTACTGAATACAGCGACTCCTGAATCAACTGCAACGTCTGTTGTACATCTGGAATCATTCTCACCTCTGAATCTCTCAGCGCTAGTTTCTATAGTCTCATCACCCAGACGATCAACCTGTCTATAAGACCCAGTACCAACTAACCTCTTTAAAGAGCTTTTTGTACTGAATTGAGCCATTCAATCTAGATCTCATTAATTCGATCTTATCTTTGGGTTATGTACCTCAGACCCTTCAGACCGCAGTCATCAAACCCCAGCTTAAAAAGCCGAATCTTGATCCAGATGTTTCAGCAAACAAGTCAGTAGGGCAGCTTTCTTCCACCTGACAAACATTATGGAAATCAGAAACATTGTGTTTCAGGATGATGCAGAGAAACTAGTCAGCCTGCCTCTCATTGGCAATCAAGCAGCCTTTGTAAACCACTCACACTCTGACTCCTGTGCCAGATGATTAATGCCCATGCCTCCAGTCTCTGAGTCCTTCCTTTCGAGAAGCTATGCCCTCTTGGGATTCTCTAGTGATTGTTAATTCTGCTTTTGTCTAGTAATTCCTCCACTGAGTTTTTTAGTCCAAGGCACCTTGAGTTCGAGCTGTTGAGTAAGTCTAGTTTTCCCTTGATCCCCCTTGGTGATTTTCTAATCTTTTGCTACTTTTGCCATTATGGCTTTTGTGTTTTTGTAGTTTTTGCAGTTTCCGTTTTTCCCTGCACGGCATTTTTTTGTTTTCTCCATTGTTAAATAAATCCTTCTTTAAACATCCCTGCATTTGGGTCCTGGCTGTCCTTGATCAAACTGTAACAGAATTGTCTAGCTAGAAAGGATCCAGCGGAGTCAGAAGGTTTAAAGCGTGGCTGAGAAGCCAATTAAGGACAGAATTATCCAGCCACCATGGACTCTACAGAGCAGAAGGCCCTCAGGTGGGCAATAGCCATCCAGGGATTGCATTTGGGATAGCATGACACAGCCCTGCGGGATGTCACAGCCCAGCTGACCCAAGTCATTGCTGTACTAACTGCCCTCACCAATTAGCTCAACGCTGCTCCTGCCCTCATCGTTCAGCCGCCTGTTTAACAACAAGATCCTCCAGCTAACACTAAGCCAGCTCCATAAAACGCCTCAGCCAGTCCCAAACCCCATATTCCTCCTTCAGCAAAATACTCAGGTGACCTCAACACATGTCGCCAATTTCTAACATGGTGGCAGTTAACCTTGAATGCTCAACCAGTGAAATGGCTAAGGTGGCTTACCTGGTCAACCTGTTGGAGGGTCCTCCAGTGAGCTTTTACAACGCTTTATTTGAGCAAAACTCCGCTTTCGCCATGTCAGCTGATGACTACATTGAGGAGCTCATGCAGGTGTATGATCATCCCCTGCAGGGCCAGTACGCCAGCCTGCAGCTTTCCCAGATCCGCCAAGGACGGCTTTTTGTCCGGAAATTTGTGAGTCGTTTCCAAACTGCAGCAGTGGAGTCAGACTGGAGCGAGGCAGCGCTCATCACCACCTTAACAGGCTCAACGGTGAAGTTGGGAGGGGGGTAGCACTTTGAGAGGAATGCACGACTTTCGATGAGGCCATTAGATCAGCCATCAAAGTAGTGATCAACTGTCCCTGTGGTGGCGCCTGCCTCCAGCAGAACGTCAGCGGCGGATGAAAATGAAGCACTGTCTGTATTGTGGCCACAAGGGTCACTTCATCAACTGCTGCCTGGAGCTGCCAAAAGATCAGGCTCACCAGTGAACAGGAGGTCCCTGGTGAGCTGAATCTCTTCTTCCCAGGGTTCCTGCGGATCCTTAAAAAGTCTTAAAATGTCTTAATTTCAAATCCGGGTAATTAAACATTAAATTGTCTTAAATTTACCATAAATTTGCTATAGTTATTAGATTTCCAGAAGGTGTGTTTAATGCAGATGGGAAAGCACATTGGCTGACCATAAAACATAGCGTGTAGCTTATTTGTTTGATTAACTTGGTAAAAAGTCTGTGTAGTAAATGAGAGACTCTGCAAATTAGCCCCTTTACAGTATGTAAACGACAGACTGACGTCGAGCTGCATCATTTGTTTATGGTCAAAGTGCTCAGGCCTGGAACACACTGCCAGCTTGAGCAGCACGTGCGCGCTGCAGAACCTATTGCTTTTCATTTTGGCAGCCATGTTAACGGATCAGAGCCGTGCGGCTGCAGTGGAGCGTCATGTATAGATTTGAATTCTTGCCCATTGAAAATGACCCGTTCAGAGTCATACGTTCAGGAGACATCCAAATCAGTTTCACATGTTTTATTATAACATCAAACAGCAAAATAGACAATAGAAAAAGAGATTGTTTACAGTTTACTACCTCATGATCTTTGGCTCCACTCTCATGATTGAGCCTTGGCGGCCATTGATAGTCCCTATTTTTGTGTAAAGAGAGGAAGAACAGACACAAACTACAACCCCCACAACCCCAGTGTATCTTCTGCATTCAGTCAGCAATTAACAGAAGGTCACAGTTGCATTATATACCGTATATGGATATTTTTTAAAAGATGTTTTTCACTCATGTCTGTACATTCTATCCTCATTACATTGTGCAGCTGTTACTTTCTTTATTCATGTAAATGTCACTCTGTATTTTATCATAAGCAGTTCATTAAGTTCAAAATCTATAATCATTAAAGAGTATAAAAGCATGTGAGGAGCATAAAATCAGACATTTCAACACATCATACCATCAACAATCCATAATGTATATCAATGTCGCAGTCATAACTTCCGGTGTGTTTCACTTGCATGTATTAAAAAAAATTATGTGTTTTTTAACTGTTGTGACATATTGACTGTGTATTGCACCTTGAACTGCTCCATAGTGGAAACCTGCTTGTTTTTGTTGGCTTTTGTTTTTGAAAAATTTCATACATAATCAGTAGTGTAGTCTACTTTTTTTGTAGTGGGTATACCTTACTTCAACATGCAAAGGTGGGGCATTGCAAAGTTAACGACAAATGGATTGAAGAGGATGCATTTAGGATGTGGTTGTCAGGCCGAGACTCAGACACAGAGGCTTTGCAAGACACAGACTTTATTCGTGGCAGCAATGATCTCAGAACCGAATGATAAAAAGAAACAGAGCTATGTAACATTAACTTAAAGGGTCTAAATCAGCAAAAAAAAACAAAATCACTTCAGAAGGAGGTAAAAAAAAAAAACCAAACAAAAAAAAAAAAAAAAACACACTCCGTAGGGAGGAAAAACCTGACTAAGAAAACAAAAGAAACTCACTCACACTAGAGGAACCAAGAGGGGGGAAAAAAAAAAAACAAAACACTCCGTAGGGAGGAAAAACCTGACTAAGAAAACAAAAGAAACTCACTCACACTACTAAGCGGAGGATCAAAGGTAATTCTATAAAACGTTACAAGAACTAAAAATCACTCTTAACGAGGAAAACACAACAGCTATGAACATAAATCTATCTAAGAATCTAGTCTATGAAACAAACAAAAGTTACCCTTACAGAGGATAAACAAAAGGCAATGGATCTAAGGAATTTAACTAAGGTATGAAAGTTGCAAACAAAAATTCACTCAATCGAGGATCAAAAGCTTACACAGGAGTCGAGGGCTGTGGCATAGACGGAACGCTGGTGTGGGACACGGACAACGACACACTGGCACAAGACAAGGGGAAGAAAGGCTATTTAATATGTGGGGGAAATGGGGAACAGGTGGATACAAGATACAATGGTAATCAGGGAGATGCACAGGTGATACATGAGGAAGGGCAAGTGCTCTGAAACGAGAGGAAAGTTAGAAATTTCAAAATAAAACAGAAAATGACAAGACAAAATAAAACCAAGACAAGACAACCTCACCACGGTGTGACAGAACCCCCCTCTCTAGGACCGGCTGCCAGATGGTCCAGGCTGTTCAGGGTGGTTACGTTCAAAGTCTGAAATGTGGGTTTGATCCGCAATGAATCCACTGTCTCTCCTCCAAGCCGTACCCCTGCCAGTCCACCAGATACTGTTTGCCCCGGCCCCTGTTGTGGACAGCCAGCAGCCGTTTGACCTTGTTGACGTGACCCCGTCTATAACCTCAGGAGGAGGAGGGGGCAGAACCGAGGCACTCTCCTTGGCCGGCGTGACCTGACTGACATGGAATGTGGGGTAGACACAGAGGGAGCGAGACAGGCACAGACGGACAGCTGCTGGACTGATGATGCTGGACTTGGTGATGGGGAAGGGACCCACAAAACATGGAGCCAATTTCTTTGAGGGGACCTGGAGGTGCAGATTCTTGGCAGAGAGCCATACTCTCTGACCCTGCTGGTCGGCAGGTGCGGGTCGTCTCTTGCGGTCCGCTGCTATCTTTGTCCGGTCCCCTTGGTGGATAAGAAGTTGTCGTGCCGCAGCCCAGATGCGTTGGCAACGACAGACCATGACGGAACCATCACTTCAGACTGCTGGGCAGCAAACACAGGAGGATCATAACCATATACACACTTGAAGGGTGAATATCCTGTGGCAGAGGTGGGCAGGGAGTTGTGGGCGTCCTCGAGCTGGCAAAATTCCCTCCAGAAGTGTGACACGAACTGGGGCCCCTGGACTGAGACAATGTCCTTGGGAAAGCCATGAATCTTGAACACATGATTAATCAAAATTTCAGTAGTCTCCTTGGCTGAAGGCAGTTTGGGCAAGGCAATGAATCTGGCCATTTTCGAGAATCTGTCCACCACTGTGAGGACAGTGGTGTTACCTTGAGAGACTGGGAGCCCACAAAGTCCATGGATTTGTCCGACCATGGTCTGGAGGGAATGGGCAGTGGTTGCAGCAGTCCCATACGTGACCTGGAGGACATCCTATTCCTTGCACAGACCGAACACGGAGAACACGGCAGAAGAGGAAATATTTACTTTGTCAAAAAGAAAACCAGATGAAACAAAATGCTTGTTAAAACGATTGAGCATCTCAGCTCTGTCATGGATAGTGGCCGACTCTGACACAATGCAAGTTGGGAGACTAGAGGAGTTAGTTGGAGATAATGATTTAATTGACTGTCAGAATTTCCAAGGGTTATTTAAATTTTCCTTTGTAAGAGCAAGATAATAGCTGGATTTAACCTTCTTAACTATGGCAGTACATTTATTCATTAAGCATCTAAAAGTGGTCCAGAGAGCATCAGTATTTGACTTTCTTGCTTCAGCCCAATAATAATTTCTTTCACAAATTTCCCTAACCCTTAGTCTATACCTGTTGTAGGGGGCATGTTTATGATTGACATAAGCAGGTCAGCAAAATAAGACCAGGCTAGTTCAACGTCAGGTATTATGGAGACCCTGCTCCAATCAGCGAAATTCAGATGTCTGCAGCCCTGATCACTGAGGTGTTTTGTGTCACGTTTTGTGATGTAAGGCTTAACCTTTGGAATTCTAGTATCCCTGACACCTGCAACAATACAGTGATCATTCACATTATATGGAAATACATTTACAGAGGTATACTTATAAGGATTATTAGTAATGAGCAAATCGATTAAAGTAGATTTTTCTGGACATTTTAGAATTGAACGAGTGGAAGAATCAATTCATCTGAGGCTGGCGACTGCCAGTTTCAGTTCAGATCACCACAAAGGGCTATTTCGCTGTCAGATAGGGGCAACCGGTCGAGGCAGATGGCTCAATGGAGAGCAAGACAGGCACATGGGGGGGGGTATTTGGGATTTCTAAGATGATTTCTTCGTGTTTATTGTGTCTGGATGTTTTGGTGTACAGTGTTCTGTAACGCCTGCCAGAGGGGAGAAGTTCAAACCGGTTGTGTCTGGAGTGTGATGGGTCCTGAGATGTTTCCTGCCCATTTCCTGACTCTGGATGTGTATGAGTCCTTGATGGAGGGCAGGTTAACACCAATGATTCTCTCTGCAGTCCTGATTGTCCGTTTCAGTCTGTTCGTGACCTGTTTGGTGGCTGATCCAAACCAAATTATGATGGAGGTGCAGAGAACAGACTGCATTATAAAACTGGATCAGCAGCTCCTGGGACAGGTTGAATTTCCTGAGCTGACGCAGGAAGTACATCCTCTGCTGGACGTTTTTGATTATGGAGTCAATGTTGGGGGGCCACTTTAAGTCGTGGGAGATGGTAGACTCCAGAAACCTGAAAGTTTCCACAGCAGACACAGAGTTATTGAGAATGGTGATGGGGGACAGTGTGGATTGGCTACTCCTGAAGTCCACAGTCATCTCCACAGTTTTGAGCATGTTCAGCTCCAGATTGTTCTGACCACACCAGAGGGCCAGCTGTTCCACCTCCTGCCTGTAGGCAGACTCATCACCATCCTGGATGAGGCCAATGACCGTTGTGTCGTCTGCAAACTTCAGGAGTTTCACAGATGGGTCACTCAAGGTGTGTGTAGGGAGAAGAGCAGTGGGGAGAGCACACATCCCTGGGGGGCACTTGTACTGATTGTTCGAGTGCTGGATGTGATTTTCCCCAACCTCACCTGCTGCCTCCTGTCTGTCATGAAGTTAGTGATCCACTAATAGCTGGAGGCTGGGATGGTGAGCTGGGTGAATTTGGAGTGGAGGATGTCTCGGATGATGGTGTTGAACACTGAGCTGAAGTCCACAAACAGGATCCTTGCATATGTCCCTGGGGAGTGAAGGTGTTGCAGGATGTAGTGCAGCCCCATGTTGACTGCATCATCCACTGACCTGCTTACCCGATATGCCAACTACAGGGGGTCCAGTAGGCTGCCTGTGATGTCCTTCAGGTGGCTCAACAGCAGTCTCTTAAAAGCCTGTAGTCATTTAGTCCAGAGATAGCAGGTTTCTTTGGGACTGGGATTATTGTGGAGTGGTTGAAGCAGGAGGGGACTTCACACAGCTTCAGTGATCTGTTGAAGATCTGTTAGAGTCTGAGGTACATAACCCAACGATAAGGTCAGATTAATCAGATCAAGAATGAACGGCTCAATTAAGTAAAAAATCTCTTTAAAGAGGCTAGTCGGTACTGGGTCTAAGACAGTTTCTGAGAACTGAAAAGGAATCATAAAGCTGCTTGCGTGCAAACATGCATGCACGTGTGTATGTGAGTGAGAGTGCTTCACTAGGAACCGGTTTTCCTGTTCACACAGAGAAAGAAGTGACTCCAAGCTGAACTGCTGTGAAAGAAGGGGGCAGGGCTTGCCTTTTGTCTGACAGTGTTACTTAACATTAGCTGAGCTGCTAATGTAAGCTCATAGCTTTCAATATAGCCCGTGAGAGTAAACAAGCCTACAGGCAGAAAGAAAGCCGGTGAATCAGATCAATAAAACCTTATTTTTCTGATTGTTATGAACAGCGGTTTTGTTCAACAGCACAAGTAAACTCCACAGCTTAAATATGGGCATTAGTTGTTTTTTTTTTTTGTTTGTTTGTTTTTATGGTTCGTTTCAGTTGCCTACGAATCAATTTTTGAGAGAGAGAACAATGACCTGGATGAATGAGAATATTCATAGACTTTATCACTAAAAGGTTTTGAGTCTTTCTACTCCTCTTTATCTGAGACTAATTATATTTTTGAGCTGTTTAATTTATTTTAAATTTTATATTTTTTTCTTTCTTCCCCTGATGTCACTGACCATTACTTTTTTAAAACTTCATTTTGGGCTACTCTGTCATCATTGGAGTCGCTTGATTTGGCTTCCCACAATTAGCATGAATTTTCCGTAACTCTATTCTACCGATTGCAAATATCTCCTGGCTTGGATTTTTTTTTTTTTTTAAAGTTCCTGGGTCCCTTATATAGGGCGAGGTTCTGTGACGTTTTCTATGTCAGGTTGACTCTTTCTGCTCTAAACCACTTGGTCTAGGTCAACTCTGGGCCTCACCTTCCTTTAATAACTTATTAATGAGATGAGCCTCAGGCCATGGCCTCTCTTGACTTCTTCCCATTGAGCTATTGGTGGGGTCGAACTGGTTGTGGCCTCCTTTTATTTGCATTACAATGTGAGCTATATCCACCAGGTGTATTTTTAACAACCCTTCTAGCAGTGTCATACATTTTAATTGTGTTCCGATGTGTACATGTAATGTGCTACGTAAACATAAATTTTTCCAGTGACGTTGTGAATCTTTCTGTTACACGCTGTTCATCAGTCTTCACTATGGATGCTTATCCTGTGTATGTGTGATATGTGTTATACTCATCTGATTGAAAGTTTCCTTCAACGCTTCCATGTGACCCATGGAATCAAATGATATAATCCAAATAAGGGACTTGATCAGTCTCACGACCTCATAGTACTGCCTTTATGTGTGTCAATTCTTTCTGTTTTCCCTCTGTGCTTGGGGGAACCTTCTGGGCCCAGTGTTGCAGGGTTCGGATTAGCCCCAGTTTGTGCTCCATTGGGTGGTGGGAGTCAATCAAGAGGTACTGGTCTGTGTGTGCAGGTCTCCGGTAGACCCCGAAGCTGAGGTTGCCATCCTTACCAAAGGACACTACACAATCCAGGAAGGGCAAACTGTTATCCTTCGTATCCTCCCTGGTGAACTTTATGTTCTTGTCCATTAAATTTATGTGTTAACTGAAAGCTTCCACTTTTTGAGTTTTGATTTTGACCCATTTGTCATCCACATATCTGAACCAGTGGCTGGTGGTTGTGTACATGAATGAGGTCAGTGCCCGCTCCTCCACTTCCTCCATGTAGATTTTTGCCACAACAGGAGACACTGAATGACCCATGGCACAGCTGTGTTTCTGACCATGGTTTCACTCAGTAGCAGAGTGAGGTTCTGTACCTTTTTTGTAAAATCTATGGAGTTTTGGATGTGGTGTGCCGTGTTCCCTCACAAGAGGGGACAGGATAAAAAAGAGGTTCTTGGTGATGCTGTAGATTACCGAGTTGATGCTACTGACAAGGGGTCTGAGTGGCACTCCTTCCTCATGGATCTTGGGTTGGATTATGTGTTTAGATAATAGGTACCAACAGCAGACAACAGAATTAAATCAAATCAAATCAAATCCAGAACAGAAACAGAACAGGAACAGTGTCATGCACATGGTTTAACTACGGTGGGTGGTAGGTGCAAACCAACATTACAAAATCTGAAATACTTTTGCAAAGCTTGAAATAAATTTACATTTTGGAAAAAAAGTGTTACATATCATAAAACAAAATTGCATTAGCATAACAAATTTATATTTACTTTTCAGAAAACAAATTAACAAAATGTGACACACTTTAACAAACGCCTAGACAAATGTAGAAGTCACAAACTAACAAACCAGATATAGAATGTCCCAACTCTGGAGATGACCTGGAATTGATAATGGGAGCGGCCAGTTGGAGTTGCATGGATAACAGTGTGTAGCAATCAAGTGATGTTTTGCCCGTTATTGGAATCTCACCTTCTGAGGGTAACAAACATTGGCTGTTTTTGAAAGGCTGGGCACTGTGGTCCTCTACTTCTCCTCCTCACCCAGTACATGTTCAGACTCCATGGCATCCATTGAGACATTGTTTCCACCCAGGGCCCTTAGTTCTCCAGAGCTGAGATTCAAGTTTCTGCCAGCCATTGGGGCCATCTGCCAGCCTCTCGTCCGGGTATCACCAACAGTCAGATGGAGCAGGCCAACTAAGACCTCAAATCAACTCCCCAAACCACATCTAGATATCTTGCCTTCTGGTCCACCCACCTATCCATGGTAGAATACACAAACAACTGGTAACCAACTGGTTCCAGCTCGGGTATGTTTCCATTCATGTCTTCGATGGGTTTTCACCCTCCTCCCATTCCAGCCCAAGAAAATTAAGTGGCAATCCATTTTCCCATTTCTTCATGTACTCGCGAGGTCAAGCTGAGGCCAGACATTTGTTGACTGACATCGCATTCAAGCTGCTAGCCAGGTTAAAAGGTTTGGATTTCTTCTTAGGACCCTCCACTTCAGACAAAGAGTGGGAAACTGGTTTCCAGGTATATTTGTCAATATGAAATTAAAAGAGTCATTAATTCCAGTGTGATGAGACCAAAGTTGCCTCAAGTGTTGAGGGTGCACCCTGTTTTTACTGTGTCTTTGTAAAAACCTGTCTCCACCATTGCCCCTAAACTTAAAAGTATGATAATTAATGAAAACATTAATGTGACTAAAGCACCATTGTCTTCAGTGACAAATTAATGTTGACTGTCTGTATGTGCCAAGGATACAATTACTGTCACCAACGTTATTAAAACTAATAGAATGTGTCTACACAAACACACACGCTGGCACCTCACAGAAACACACAATATTGTATCATTGTTAATGTGACCTCACACAAGCTAATATCCAGTATGATTGGTTTGGGCACATCTGAGCTGTTTGAAATCATAGAGGATTACTTGCTCTCTCTCTCATTTTCAGCATTTGATCAATACCAACAAAATAAGTTATTAACATCAATCAGCAAAATCGACAAAATTTTATCAGCAGCAATTAAAGTGGATTGAACTGATCTGGATCATTATTCCAGCACCTTCAATTACAGTTGAGACGGACATAAATTCTTTTGATCAGGGGAAAAATATGTTAAATCTTTCAGCAATAGGGGATTTCAGAGAACTAGATTTTTTTCTTGTGGAAATGTTTGAGATGAATATCACCAGTATTGTGAGCTGGAGCCACAAGGTGCCAAGCTGACTATTATCAAAGATTTTAGATTTTTTATTGGGTGTGCAACCTGAAAACCCATTTTAATTCATGTACTCATGTACAGTACAAAGATATGAAGTTAGTGTAAGCAGTGACAAGCAACAGCAGTTGGACAAAAGCAAAGCAAAATAGCAAAAAAAAAAAATAAAAATAAAAAATATATATATATATAAATATAAATATCAAAAGGATTCATATAATTTCATCTGAAACAACCATTCACATCTACGGGCAATTTAGTCACCAATTACCCTATACATGCATGTCTTTGGATTGTGGGAGGAAACAGGAGCACCTGGGGGAAAGGGGGAGAACATGCAAACGCTGCACAGAAAGGCCCCAGCCCTGGAAATTGAACCTGCAATTTTCTTCTTGTGTGTCAACAGTGCTAACCACTATGCTGCCATGCTACCTAGCTGAAGTAACATACCTGCTCTTAATTTTAAATTAATGCACTGCTATGTTAACACTATCAGAGGGAGCCAAAGGAAAGCCCACCTTGAGTTTATCAGCTGCATTTCTTTTAGGAATTTCCACAATCTTGATATTCAATTCATTGTTTGCACATATGCATTTATTGATATATTATAGAAAATAAATTTATGAAGCACTGAGAAGCATTAGGCTGCAGATAATTTAGGTTTATACATTGACAACTTTTTAAGTGCAGCACAGGTTCATCAATGTACCTAACTGGTAAAGCTTTAACTGCAGTAACTGATCTTTCAGCCACCTAAAAACTTCCACACACAACCTGGCATATCACCTTAGAGCCTTGTCAAGGCCAATATTTCACCTGCCAAGCAAACATTTTGCAGTTCACCATGAACTTTTTGTCAGTTGTGTGGGCTTGACAGGAAGTGGACAGGACAATCATCAGACCTTCTCTTCAGAAACAGAAACAAGTAATTGAACAGTGGGCAACAACACAAACCTTAATCAACACAATGCATTCCCTCTTGAGCTGCCCCACTTGCATTTACTTGCATGAAAGCAGCAGTGGAGTCAGATGGTGAGATCCAGCATCCAACCTTATGCTTGTTGAAACAACAGCTCATCAGTTAATATCCAGCAGCAATTGGAAATTGATTACCCTATGCAGTTAATCACAAGGTGGGTAGGCAGATGATGCCAGCTAGCACCATTAGCAGACAGTACAGCAGGGTTTGTGTTTTTTCTGGACCTGTCTCTCGGTTTGTCTGTCTCTACATTCCTCCACAAGCCTCATGTCTCCATTGGCCCCTCGCTGAGCATGGCTCCTCCTTTTCTCAATGCTAATGTCTTTGCCATTTTCTTCACTGTCTTCCAAGAAGACCAGCTCGGCCTTCAGAGAGCTCTTGACTAACTCTTGACTGTGCCCATCATCCTGTATCATCTGGAAGCCCATGAAAATGACCGTGGTCGGCTCAGTGGTTTCCATAGTGTTAAGGATGGTGTAAAGAGCATCATCTCCATAGATAGAGGGTGGCCCTCTGTCAGAAGCGATTGGGCCACTGTAATGAGCAGTGTTTTGGTAGGAGGGTGGGCTGTAACAAAAAAACTCTTCATCCACATTTATGTAATTGCTTGGAAGAATATAATTGGCTGGAGTGTAGCAGATCTGTTTTGGGTAAGCTGACACTGTATCCTGATCATGTGATTTTGGAGGGGGACAGTCATTGGGTTTGACTCCATTTACTCTATTGCCCCTGATAAAGCTGTTACTATGGTGCCCAGCAGACCTATGTGTATAAACACTATTTACCTGACAACAACTGTAGGGACAGTTTCCATAGTAATATCCCACTGTCTTGTTGCTTCCAAAGTGGTAACTGTCCTTTTGGTTGGTTTGGTTGTGCCTCTTTTCCTCACTGTAATGGTTTCCCTGGCGACCATAGTGATAGTCATCCTGTGGTTCTCTCTGGCAACAAAACAGGGTGTGTCCATGCTGTGGTAAAACAATGACAATATAAATTAGATAAAAGTAGTTTACATTCACTCTTTTTACATCATCTGTCTCTACATTCCCATGACTTTGTATGTACAGAAAATCTAAATCAATGAGCAGTCTGACTTACTTAAAAATAGTATCTTCTACCAACCCAATGCCAAAACAGGTGAAATATATGATAAAGACCTTCTGATGAAGATCAAGTGTTAAACCTTGTTAACAATATGTTTATATAATAACTACAGATGAAATTATCAGCCAGCACCATTAGTGAGTATTTCCAACTTGAACTGCAGTGAACCAACTATTCAAAACACACATTTTTAACAGTCATTTTAACCTTTAACTTCTTCGTAGTAGTCATTTATGGTATACAATAATTTTCCTTGTCTTTGTGAAACAATACTGTTTATTTAATATAATGCTGTTTTAAATTGTACATACAAGACTGAAAATAATTATTGTAATTAATGATTATACCTGTTGTGAGTCAAGAGTCTGGACACACTTCCGACTGTCCCAAACCTGGTTGAGCTGATGTAACTCTTCAGGGGGAACGGCCCTCTCCCCAGTCACCAGGTTTTTAGTCACACTGATGTCCATGGCAAACACAGCTGAAACAAAGAGGGAAGATCATGTTTGCTCATGCTGGGTAAAAACAGGGTTGAAATAGGTTGCCACTGCAGTCCACTGGAACCAAACTGAAGATGACTTATGTGTATATACAAACAGAAAAATTAGCTTACTCTTTTTTGTTGTGTCAAGTTCAGTATGATTCTTGACAGGTGGAGAAAGCAATTGTAGAACATTAGGGATCACCATGGCAACCTGTGCCGGTTCTGTTGGATGGAAAGCAAACCTTTAAACATCGATTAATCTTTGTTGTTGGCTACATCTAGAAATAATAAAATGACTAATGTGATGACTTACCAGGAACAAAGTCTTCCAGAGCCTCCTAGAGAACAAGCACAAAGTTAGAGCAATGAAATGGAAGCACAAAAGTACAGTTTGTGTGTGTGTGTACCTTAATAATTTCCTCTGGACTTTTCTCTACAGCCTTCAGTCTGTTCAGTATAAAGCTCTCAGTGGTGGAAACCACTGACTCCTGTTGCTCCAAAGCCTCCACTGCCATCTCTATCCTGATTAGTGAGAGGAGACCAATACGTCAGACTGGTTTATACGTGTGTGTGTGTGGGGGTGTGCGCGCATGAGTCTCTTTGGTGTGTGTTTGTGGTATTTGCCTGTGGATGTTGAGTTGCAGTGTGCTGGTCTGTTGCTGGTAAAAATTAAGGGTCTGCTGCTGTAGGGAGTGTGTTGCATTGTGGGAGTCCTGTAAATCACAGGATAGACAGACACACACTGTAGGTATTGAGCAAACTCATAGTGATGACGTGACAGATAGGCAGATTGATTAATGTAGGTGTTCTACTATCCATGGCAATGAATACCCATAAGTATACTCATTCTGTAACTGTTGGTCATTCATAAGGTTATTCAAACAAGTAAATGTTTGTATTGAACCATTAGATGCTTTACTTTGAGCATCTCTAGATCTAGTTCCATCTTCCTCCTTCCTATGTCCACTTCAGGGTGACCACCTGAGAAAAAGAGAATGCTCAAGGTAGACAGAGAGAGAAGGAATGGTATTTAAAAGCACTTTTTTGCCTCAACATGTTCAAAAATAACACATTTGCAGCACACTGCAACTCAACATCCACAAGTGAATAACAAATTTGGAAACAGCCCCCCCCCGCCCCCCAAAAAAATGTATATATATATATATATATATATATATTTATATATATATATGTATAAATATATATATATACATGCAAAAAGTGCAGACACTTCTTCAAAGAATCACCTTTTCTCAAATTCTTCCACACTTTAGAAGACAATCAGAAACAATACCACTGTCTGAAAGGACCCTAACCCTAACCCTGCTGTGAGTGTTTGTATGTATTAGTCTTCTGCCAAAACAGTCTCAGTCGGAGTTGTCATGATTAAATTGTTAACATGCATGATGAATAGCTTTTCTGTAGGTGCATTATTAGTGACTCAGGGCCTGCACAGAGTCACATTTCTTATTCTTACTTATTTTACAACTTAGTGTCTTTGTCATTTGAATTAGCGACTGTGGTGTTAATGAAGACTTTTCTGCTGTAGACTGATGTGAAAGCTCAAATCGCTCTGCAACTCTCAACAAGCAGGAGCAGCAGCAGGTATGGCCGTGAGCTCCGTCCCAAAGCCCTCAAAGCGGCACCTTCCCAAAGGCAGCCAGAGCAGAGAGGAGATCCTCACCCCTCCATTAGCATCCATACTGCAAATTAATGAAAACCTGAATGTAAATGCTAAGTTTCACAGTGAAAGACATTTGGTTGCTCTATATTCTAACATTAGACAATACAGGAAAAAATTTATTTTTCCTATGTAATGTGGCTCTGACAAAGCATTAATAAATCTCATTAAGTTATTCAAAAAACCAATGGCCTGTTTCAATGGCAAAAAATAAGAAAAAATTAACAGAAGAAAGTTCAATGATAGCTCTAAACACATTTAAGATGATTTTTACTCACTTTTTGTCTCTCCCACAACATTAGATATTCTCCGTCAGTGTCAATTACAATGACATGCCTATCATCAATAAATTATGGAAATTGATTGATTGATTGACTTTCCTTACTGAGTAGCTGACAACGCTGATCATCACGTCTGTCCCAAATATGTGGGCAAGGAGGGCCGTACTAAACATATTGTAATGAACCTCTTAAACAGGACAGATGAATGCTGCCACCACCTAAATTTGACCAATATGTCAGAGGAATCAAACAAACCCACACAGGAAACACGAGACAACAATAATATAAAAATATAAGCTTTATTTATTCCTTTAAAAACTGGACAATAATTTAGGATGCAGGAAGACGGCACTATGCGACACACACAGAGCTGGATAAACGGCCAGGAGGGGGAGTACCAATCACCCAGAGTTTACCAAATGCCATTGGGGGCTAGATAGAGAACAGACTAGCTTAAATACACCACACTCTGATTAAAGCCGGTGGTGGTGTGCTGTGATTTATATAAACAGCACACCACTACAGTCCCAGCCTGTGAGCTACTGCATGCTGGACCCCCTGCATCCACACCTCCCTGCTACTAAAACCACTGGCCCCCACACAATCTAAAATGAATTAATAAACACAGATTACCTAGACAGCCAAGGATGTGACAGCCAAGCCAACAAGATAGCCTAACACACAAGACAAACTACAATAATAAAACACAAAATAAAAAGTAAATTATACTCCACTCGCCCGTTGGCAAGGATGCTCCCTCAATTCGCTTGATGCGCCATCCGAAGCTCCTAGTCAGGCAGCGTGTCCAGTCAGGAATCAGCTCTAGAGCCCACAACAACAGCACCAAGGATGAAGTGCCACTGGGCAGACGGCTGTGAGAGTGGCGACCAGCGTCCCCACTAAGACCCCGGCCCTGGCTACGACTCAGGGTAGCCTCCCCTACCTTACCTTCTTCATGCCGGCAACCCTAACCAGCTGCAAGTGCCCCTCCCTAGCCCAAATGGCTACCAGCCGCCAATCAACGCAAAGCAGTTACAGCCATCATAGCAATCGCAGAATAAATGTCCCTTTTAACATCTCTCCTCCCTACCTGGTATCCCACAGGTGTATATCATTGTCATTAGTCTGTCTTTCAGGGAAAACAGCTCAACCTGCTGTCTTATTACAATACTAGTAGGTCTAGCAGACTGTAATCACTCATTTATTTCATTCGGACAGCGTTGGTGGAGACCCAGTGGGTGTGGAAGTTTGTTATGGGAATACGCTGTCACGTGACTGTCAAAGAGGAAAATACAAGATGTTGTACATACAGTCACAATACAAATGTGTGTCTTAAATGAGCCCTTTGTGAAAACTGGGGGTGCTACAGTAACAATACAATAACAAGTAATTTGTCCAAACCAGAATATGATTGGGGTGACTTTTGAAGACTGGAAAATGGATTATGTACTCATCCCGGCAGCAGCCCCCCAAGGTACTCTCAAAATTTCTGCAAAAGAATTTTCTAATTATTATTTTGGGCTTGAGCACTCGACAGTGCAACACCCCTAGTGCATCTACAGGGATTTTTGTTTTCCCGCTTCAATGGCCTTTTTGGGGACTTAAACATAGCCTAAAACTCATCAAATTTGGACTGCTTGTCAGAAATGCATGAAATTTCTATATTTCATTAGTTGCAGAAATGTACGTCAAAAATTAGCTCCAAAGTGCCACCCTTTGTTCAGCCTCTTGCTCAGGGTTTGACATAGCAGGACAACAATTGGTACATATATGTATCATAAGCTACAGTACATACTTTTCCTTCAGTTTTCATCCAAATGTGAAATGTGTCATTTCAAGACCATCCATCCATCTTCTAGTGCTTTTCCTTTTCTGGGTTGCGGGGGTGCTGGAGCCAATCCCAGCTCACTCTGGGCAAGGGCAGAGTGCACTCTGGCAGGTCAACAGTTCATCACAGGGCTGACATACAGAGTCAACTACTCAAACTCGCATTCAGACCTACAGACAACTTAGAGTCACCAGTTAACCTAGACATGCATTTCTTTGGACGGTGGGAGGAAACCAGAGTACTCACAAGAAACCCACACAGGCACAGGGAGAACATGCAAACTCTACATGGAAATGACCCACAACCTTCTTATTGTGGGGTGACAGCGCTAACCACTACACTGCCGTGCTGCCCCATCTCAAGACCATGAAGATGTCACATTATCAAAATCTTTCTAATAACTCGTCCCTGTTGGGTGTGGTGTTGCAGAGAGATTTCAGGCTTCGCTATGAAAAGTCTTCATAACTCCAGTATACATTGTCAGGTCCAAATTCAGCCACCCTGAACACGTCTATATATCAATATTGAGTCAGACTTAGATCGCCACCAACTCGACACAGGAAATCACTCAAGGCCCATGCCTCATAGATGGACATACTCCTCATACAAATTTAATCTAAATGACTTCATATTCACTGAGTGTCATTTCAAAACCTTCAAGATTACGAATTATCAAAATATTTTTTGCGCATTGTTCTTGAGGGGAGGCCGGTACTTATAGTACCCAATTTTTTACAAAATTTTGCACACCCGTTCAGACCCCTGCCCCGAAATCATCTATCTGTACTGGGTACTGAGCGACACGCAGAGTGCCACCTACTGAAGACAGGAAGTCAGAAATCCCAATGCATGCACCTTTTATCCAAATAAGTTCAAATGCATATAGATTTCAAGACACTGAAGATGAAAAGTCATCACGTTCTTTTTCATCCACTACACGTGTTGGCTGTAGCAATTTCAACAGGTCGCCATAAAAGTGGAAGTCCTGCTCCCCAGCACCACATATTCTACATTCACAATACATTGCATGCACGCCACACACAACAAATCATGTCAAGTTTTAATGGGTTCGTGGAGTTGAATCCAGGGTCATCTGAGTTTTGCAGGTGTGTGAGGGCCCGTTCATCACTGCTTGTAGTTTTAATATTTTTATTATTATTATTTAGTGACAGTTATTCCCTCTGTTTTTCTAAATTGACTCTCTTACTTGATTTCCAGTCTAAAAGTATAGATATTTGAGCAAATGGGTGCCGTTTCCGTTCCCAGGTAATTATATGGATAAATTTGCATGACAATTAACTGTAAAATACCTTTTCTTACAAGCAAAGTGTTCCGCACATTTATCTGATTGCAACATATCTGTATATTTTATGATATTTTAAGTATGCCTGAGAAGGTTTATCTCAATGTACTGTCCTGTAACCCAAATTTTTTTCTGAGATGTAATTTTTTTTTTTTTTTTTTTAAACACAAATTTTGGGTAAATCGCTGAATGTGCTAATTGTTGATGCCACTGTAGTATACAAACACTGCTCACCTCTGGCGGAGTTCATGATCGTGAAGTGTCGCCCTTTTTACTTGCCAAGGGAGATAAGTTTGATCCTGCTGGTTGCTACTTATATTCCCCCAACTAATAACAACAGCAACAGAAGTGCGGCGCTGAATGAACTGTACCAGGCTATTAGTGAACAACAAACAGCACAACCAGATGGTTTCATCATCCTTGCTGGAGATTTCAACCATGCTGATCTCAAAACTGTTCTTCCAAAGTTTTATCAGCATATCCATTTTCCTACAAGAGGAGACAGCATTCTGGACTTTGTTTATGCACAAAGGAGCATACAAAGCCACCCCCTCCCCCACATCGGCGCCTCTGATCACCTCACCATTATGCTAATGCCTGCATACAGACCGTGAGTGAAAGTCATCAAACCTGTTCTGAAAGAAGTGAGAGCGTGGCCACAGGAGGCGGCCTCTGCTCTACAGGACTGTTTTGGGACAACAGACTGGGAAATGTTCAAGGAGGCAGCCACCTACAACAGCATCACAGATGTTGAAGAGTACACAGACACTGTGACCTCCTACATCACCAAGTGCATAGACGATGTGACCCACATCAAGAGCATCACCACTTGAGCTAACCGGAAGCCATGGCTAACAGGAGACATCCACAGGCTGCTGAAGGCCAGAGACAAGGCCTTCAAAGCTGGGGATGATTCAGCCCTAAGAACAGCGACAGCCAACCTGTCCCGTGGCATCAGGAAAGCGAAACAAGATTACACAAACAAGATAACCTCCCACTTCAAGGACAGCAAGAATGCACAGAGCCTATGGCAGGGCATTCAGGCCATCACAGATTACAAACCTCCGTCACGAAGCTGTGAGAGTGACATCACTCTGCTCAACAACCTGAACAGATTCTTTGCACGCTTTGAGGAACAGAACACCACTCGCCCACAGAAAACACCACCACCTTTGCACGACCAGCCTCTGTGCCTGTCTGCTGCCAGAGTGAAGAGGACACTCTCCGCCATCAACACCCGGAAAGCAGCAGGTCCAGACAGCATCCCTGGTAGCGTGCTAAAAGACTGTGCAGAGGAGCTGAAAGACGTCTTCACAGACATCTTTAACACCTCCCTGAGGCAAGCCATTGTGCCATCAGGCTTCAAAGCTGCCACCATCATACCTGTGCCAAAGAAATCATCCCCATCCTGCTTTAACGACTACCGTCCTGTGGCACTGACACCCATTATCATGAAGTGCTTTGAACGACTCGTCTTGTCACACATCAAATCCACCCTGCCCCCCAACCTGGACCCTTACCAGTTCGCATACAGAGCAAAACGATCCACAGACGATGCAATTTGCTCTGCCCTCCACCCAGCGCTCACCCACCTGGAAAAGAAAGACTCATATGTGAGAATGCTGTTCATAGACTTCAGCTCAGCGTTCATAATACCACAACAACTCATCTGCAAACTGGTCAAATTGGGCCTCAGCACCTCCCTCTGCAACTGGCAACATTTCCTCAGCCAGAGGCCTCAGGCGGTGCGTGTTGGCAACAGCATCTCAAGCAGCATCACCCTGAGCACAGGGGCTCCACTAGGCTGTGTGCTCAGTCCTCTCCTCTTCACCCTGCTGACACATGACTGCACACCAACCCACAGCTCCAACCACCTCGTGAAGTTTGCAGATGACACAACACTGGTGGCCCTCATCACCAACGGCGACGAGACCCACTATAGGAAAGAGGTGGAGCTTCTTACCAACTGGTGCAAAGACAACAACCTCCTGCTAAACGTCAGCAAGACCAAAGAGATTGTTGTCAGCTTCCAGAGAGGCCACACCCAACACCCCCCACTGACCATCGATGGTGCTGCAGTGGAGAGGGTGAGCAGCACCAAGTTCCTGGGGGTGCACATCAGCGATGACCTCTCCTGGACCACCAACACTGCATCACTGGCCAAGAAAGCACAGCAGCATCTCTACTTCCTGCGCAAACTGAAGCGGGAAAGTGCTCCACCACCCATCATGACCACGTTCTACAGAGGAACCATTGAGAGCATCCTTAATAGCTGCATCACTGTGTGGGGCGGGAGCTGCACTGACTACAACAGGAAGGCTCTACAACGCATCGTGAGAACAGCTGAGAGGATAATTGGTGTATCACTCCCCTCCCTGCAAGACCTATACACCACCCGCCTCACCCGCAAAGCCATCACAATCATCAATGATGCAAGTCACCCTGCACACAGTCTGTTCAGCCTCCTGCCCTCTAGAAAGAGGTACAGGAGTCTCCGCTCCCGCACGACCAGACTCACTAACAGCTTCATCCACCAGGCCGTGAGGCTGCTGAACTCTCTCCCCTGCCCACTCTCAGCCCCAGCCAGAAGGAACAGCAGGCTGGCAGGAGGAGTCTAGGAATATTGGACTCTCACCCCCCTGCATATGCAATTTGCACACACCTGCTTCTAACTGTTATATTTATATTTGCACTACCCATTATTATTATTACTACTACTATCCAAGTACTGCCTATTGACTACACTTGCACAAAAACCCTACTTTTACAATAACAACTACCTCAATACACACAGCTGGAACACTCAGTGTTGTCTTGTCATACCCTGCTATGTTAGTAGTGGACTCTGTACATTATGTCTTGTCTTGTCATACCTGGTTAGTTTAGCAGCACTACGCAAAAGTAGCCTTAAGCTACTTCACTTTATTTATTTATTTATTTATATTTATATTTATTTATATTTATTTATCCTATTTAATTTAGGATTGGTCTTGTTGTGCATCTGCACTTTACTGTTGTCCATGTAAACGCATAGGATAGTGTGAAACGCAATTTCGATTCCTTTGTGTGTCAAGTACATGTGAAGAAATTGACAATAAAACTGACTTTGACTTTGACTTTGATTCAGTAATAGGACTGAGTAGAGTCCTCTGGTAAAAAGAATGAAAACATCTAAAATAACAATCAAAGAAGAGTTTCAGACCACGCAGGAAGAACTGCTGGAGCAGATGTACCTGCTGCTGCATAGGTTTAAGAGACACACCTAGAGCATCAAGAGTAAGTTTTTATGTTCACTTCTCTGAAAATTACCTCTGCATGTTCAGCACAGAAATCCAAGTAGCCTATTTTGGAGTATCACACCAGCAGGCAACAAGTGTGTTTCACGTTCATACATCCTCCCTACCTATGTCCTGCACAGTGTTCCCCTGAAGCCAGGGCCCACCATGAATGTTGCAGCATTTGTCACCAGTGCTTGATTATGGGAAGAAAGCACATCCAGAAGTCTCCACAATCCATTTTACAGTGATGGTCCATGCAGTTAGGCCAACAAATGTTGAGGTCCACTGTATGCACAAAATTGGGATCAAAAGGTTTTTCAGACCAACGCAAAGTCTTGCATTGGTACCTCTTTGAGGACGCTTGTGTATCTTCCCACCCCTGAGGCCAGTCAGGCTGCTTTATGTAAGTTGAAACAGAGGTCTGGGCCAAACTACAGAGGGCCTCTTAGCCAGAGGCTAAAACTCTTGCACACACACATACATGCATGCACAGATGGCACATGTTCATGTTACGCAGAATGTTGAGATGTTCCATCTATGTGACAAGGCCAACTTCTCAACGTAATATCGCGCCAGGAATTTTCTCCTCTCAGCCAAAATCATCTTTCAGTAATAGTGTGTCACAAGGTTAACTGAGGTCTGCTTTTCTCCATGAAAACGGGTCACGACGTGAATATAATAAGGCGAAGCCCTTTTCTCTGTAATAACGCACTGTGATGTCATAGCATACATAGCTGTTTTTCCCCACCACTGCAATATGCAGGGCTGTAATATTACTCTCTCCCTCAGTCACAATGTTTATTGCTGTTACTGCTGTCACTGATGTGCCTGTTTCTCTGTGTAATAACATGACGTTATTGCTGCGGCCACCGTGCCTCTGTCTCTTCCTCAGTGATCATTTGGACCGATAAATGAACAGCACAACTCACTCTCATGGTAAGAATGTGGAAAATACATTTAAGAAGCTTTGTAGTTAAATTGCACATCTTGTACATGAACGTGAAATACCTGATGCACCAACAAAAATTATATATAATTAAAACAAATAGGTTATATAATGATAACATCCTACAATAATATGTGTGTATGACAAGCAATGTTTCTTGCTATTCTGAATGAGATAACAACTTTACATGTAATAAAGTAAGATGTATGCATGCTTTGTGATGCTTGATGCTAAAATTATTTTCTTTTTCATATTTATCAAGCACATAAGACCTTCCAATACAATGGACCTGTAAGTATTGTGCATTTTGTGCTGAAAAAAGTGGCTACTTGTTGAAGCACTATGGCTTATAATATGGCTTAAATGGCTTAAAATAATGCCACACTCAAACATAATCAATCCCATGCCTTCATAAAGAATGCATTTGCACATTCAAATATTTCAATGCACTGAAGGTGCACTTGTCAACATGGCAGACTCAAAAGGGTGTTGGCAAAGTTAGTCAAATTGCATTTCATTGTCAACTGTGTGACTTTTTGGAGCCTTGCACTGAAGCTGACTTTTTCACCCATTTGTGAAGACATTTGAAAATTAAGCTAAAGATTTCTTGTCCACCTTTAATGTGCATGGAGCGTGGAGCATCCACCACCAAATAGCATGGCATTTAAATTTGAAGTTGTTTCAGGGAATGCATTTTAAGAAATGTAATGTATTTATTAATGCATTGAAAAATGTATTTGTTGTTTTGGTTTATTCTGTCATGACCTTCGTACAGTGCTATAAATGTGCATATTCTCAAATGATTTAATGTGGAGAGGAGCGTCAACTGGAGAGCAAACACAAGTTTCTGATTTCATTTGCAGGATACGAGAGATGAGACCCTGGCATCCATTACAGTTGGTGTGCTGACTGTGCTGATTGAAGGCAACCCTCACCCAGTTCCATGCTCAATGGACTGCCAGCCCATCTCCACCTCCATCGTCCCTGAGGGAGGTATTGTCATGAACAACCTTAAATACTTTGTCACATAGTTTGTCACATATGCCTTGCATTACCCAAAATGCATTGCAAATACACTCAAATTTATTCAAGCTGTGATGCTTCTCTTGGGAAACAAAGTCTGACCACGAAAACTGCTGTGTGAGAAAATGTAGTTACTTTTGTAAAATACATTATGTGCTGTCCCTCTGATAGTCTGCAGTTCGCACTCATGGCAGTTGTTTCTTTATTTTTTTCAACTTAAGGGTAGCATAATTGGCCAATAAGTAAGCTATTTTTTGCTATACAGACAATATTTAACTATGCAATATAAATACATGGACAGCGCAAGGAATATTTTTGATTTTTGACTATCGTTCTGTTAGATAAATATGTGTTGTAGTCCACAAAATATGTTTTCTCAGGTGTCATTGAAATGCACTTTGATGGAGTATCAGATATGTTGCAGTTCTATTACCTTGGCTCTATTGATACACCCTCTTGTTAAAAAAAACACTTTCAGGTTTTTATTACAAAAATCTTTCTTTTTTTGCACTAGAAGATCACTTGGTCTCACATTACATTATTTTTAGAGGTTTGTTGCTGCTACAGTGCTACAGCACTTTTGATATTATTTTGCCAAGTACTACAACACACACCAAGGGTTGGCAAACAATGTTGTTGTCTAAAGTTTTTCACTTTTTAGATGATTTCCAGATGACATCTTTTCTTGAAGCTGAATAATAAATTAATTGTGCTATTTAGATATCAGAATATGAACACTTCTATGAACAGAATTCCTTTTACATTTGGGAAACAATGAACACCAGTAATCTAAAATCTAAATGTTATTTCAATAGAACAATAACACAAAGTCAATGTAATGTATTTTAAAAACGAATATTTTTGGTAATATCTGGTAGTGATTTTACCTAATGTTTTACAGTGCTTTTATTGTTCAGCCAAAGGATTGTCCAATGTTTATTATTGGTTTAACAGTTGGTCATGTCTTCACTTTAAATAAATGTCATATATTGTTTCCAGGGGTTTATACACTCAGCAGTTTATTTATTAATTAAAAAGTATGTTTTAAATAATTCATATATTTAATAAAATCATTAGAAATTTGAATTGTTAGTGAATTGTTAAGGTGAATTTGAAAGAGGAAGCACATAAAGTGAAAGAAATAAGTTAACACAAATTAATTTTATGCTTAACTCAATAATTCTAAGTTGATTTAATTACCTTTGGCAAGTAGAGCCCACTAAGAATAAATAAGTTGTTATAATCTATCTAAGTTGACTTTACTTAATTTTTTTTGAGGCAATGAATTTACTTTTTTTTTTTTAAATTCAACTTATTACATTTTACAGTGCAATGCTGGTCACTGCAAAAATGGGGTGTCCAAAAATACAAGGTAAAAACACAAAATCTGAGGGAAAAGGTCCTCAAAACAAGTGCAATTATCTGTCCATGCAGCAAGATAATTTCACTTGACAAGATTTCTTGAATTAAGATTGTTAAATCTAGAAATAAGCCTGCCTAGTGAAAAGTTGAACACTTAAAATGAGAAATTAACTCAAAACAACATAAATGATCGATCTGACTTTTTTTATTTTGGTAAGAACCAAATAATTTGAAGTGTTATTACTGGTGAGGAGAGCTATCTGATAGTAGTACGGAAGTTAATGTTAGCTATGTAGCTATGGAATGCATGTTTAACTTGCCTTTCCAGGTAGGCTTAAAGACCACCTAACCCAAAAATTTTAAATGTGTGAAAATACTATTTTTTGATTTAAATTACTTTCCCACAAAAATGTGGGGCTAAAAACACATCCACTATTTCTCCCTCATTAAAAAAAAAAATCCAGGTTTTATGAATATTCATGAGTATGCAAATGCACCAGACTTGTGCCCACCCACTGCCACTGCCTGATCTGGTTTGCTCGGTAACAGCAGTGTGCTGCGTCAGCTCTCAACCGCTGTTGCAACCCCAGGAAAAATGCTCGGAAAAGCATCATGCTTCAAGATGAGCTTCGTAGCAAAACCCATCCGTTTTTGCACCAGGTTCAAGAAGCAGCTGTCCTCTAAATGCTTGCTGCAGACCCACTTTTAGCTGGAATGTTTTCAGGGACATTATCATTCCAAATAAATTGCAACCATTTCTTCCACGTGGTATGATCCTTTGGTAAAAGATGAAGGCTGGTATCACGATTAGCCTCTCCACACCCAAAGACAGAGCAAGCATTCGCCATCGCTGTCTGTTTTACGTTGCTCCCGCATTCCAATCTTTGCAGATATTATGTAAATGAACTGGGAAAGAAAATCCACGGGATTTGGTTGCTAGGATTTGTGACATATGAAATCCAACTGAGGAGCTGAAAAACTGAATCCAACTTTTTCAGATCTGGTTTTGAAACTTCATTTTCAAATCTAAAATGCCCAGCGATGGCGCGCACTCAAGACTTCGCAGCTGAAATGTCTTGTAGCAGAACCCAAACACTACATAGACATGTTAATAATTTGGAAAACTCAAGTTTTGGGTTAGGGGATGAAGTCTTCATTGTTCACTTCCAAGAGACTCCAAGATTGGGAAACAAAACAGGCTATGAACCTATCTCTATCAATCACCCCTCTTCCGTACGGGAAGAGGCGTGGCTATGAAGAATATCAAAATAATAATCACTCCACGAAAAGGAGGAAAAAACACAATAGGCTATTAAACATTTATCAGTAAATGAAAATCACTCCAGCTACGGAGGATACAAGAACTAGTAATAAAAAGGCAGAAACAGAAAAGTTTCTGAAGATAATGGTAAGAGCACAGGTTGGGCACCATGCAATGTGGCACTCCAGCAGAGCAGACAACATGAAGAAAAATGACAAGAGGAAAAAGACGTAGCACAGGCGCTATCAGGTGTCTAGTAAGATGCAATTACTGCCGGAAACTATTTAACTTTTAATAGATAAACTGGTCTAACTCTGATCTTTCCATAGTGAAGCATAGCCAAGACAGAAAAATCTATGTTTAATTGTTACCTAGCAATGGAATTACAGTGCTATCCAATGATGAACTTTCAGTAAGGGTGAATGTTGAAAAATTGACCTCATACATCATGTAAATGTTTTCTTATTGTGATGTAAATTATCATTATATAACTTAGTAAGAATGTGACATGTATGAGGGATTACTTTGATTAGAAAACGATTAACACTAGTAGTTATTGTATGTTAGCTAGTAGAAAGAACAAGTTTATTAAATTACTATAGCATGCTTTAAGTAAGCTGCACCCATGATTGTTAATTTTATGTGTTAATGGATGCATAACCAAAGAAGATTATTTTATTTTAACCTACTCAAAAAATCTAACTCAGGGATTGTGATGGTAATTAAACCATAAAAGGTGTATCTGAACATTTGAGTAAAGTATTGTACAACATGCATTTCATGTTTAAGTGTGGATGAACTGGGTGGAATGTTCAGTTGAAATGTAATCAACTCAGAGAAGGTCACATTCTTCATATTTTATTGTGCAGTATTAGTCCATTCAGCTGGCCGGATTATGTTTCAAGTTAATTAGCAAGAAAGTCAGCCACTCAGAGACTACAATTAAAATGACCCCTTCTCGACAGATCAAGACCGCTCCAAGGTTGTGTACCAGAAAAAAAAAAACCCCACAAAGATCAGACTTCATCCTTTTTATAACTGAACCCAGTGGTGATTCAGAGGATCACTTGAAGAAACCCTTACACCAAAACTGTTCCTTAAGGCTTCCACAACGCTCACGAGCGGAAATCCAGCTGGGAAACCCCACTTTCAGCTGTTATTCTGATCTGATGCTCAGAATAACAGCTGATCTCCCGCCGAGTCAATTGAAGGCAACCAGCGTTTCCTCTAGGATTTTTTTACTTTTTTTTTTTTTTTAAGTTTCCCTGACAACTACTACAACCTATACATCTCAGCCATATACAATGTCAGATAAAGACTCAAAGTAAAAAATAAAAAAATATATATATAAATAAAACAACAAAATCAAATAAATAAAAATAATAAATAATAATCTCTTTAACAGCTAGATGGGTTAGCGTTAGGGTTGGGTTAGCACCATCACTTTGCTGTCCTGCTTCTTCACTCAGCTCTCCCCCTGCTGTGCTCTGCTCTCCTTCACTTTGCTATGCTACTCTTCCCTGTCAAATGTTAATTCTCTAATACAATTACATTTTTTTTTTTGTAACATTCGATAATTTACACTAACATTACATCTGATTACAACCATCATCATTTGAGAGTCAGTAAAAGACTAATGATACCTGATTAGCATAATTTTCATCAGTTGTCTTTCTTTTCTTAGCAAAATATTTGAACAAGCTCATCTGAAAATGCAGTCAGCAGTTCATATATTTTAGCGTTTAGATATTAGTTTAATGCTATCAATTCATTTACCCATGTTAGCATCACTGAGTTGGCACAAGGCCCGAATAACTTAAGCTACCAGTATGTGACATAACGCTCTCTGGCTATCAATACTTAAGTTAGTTATCTTAAGCTAATAAGTCTACATTTCCTTTGGTAACTCCCTATTTCCCAGGACGACATTCCTCTTACTGTCTGAGCTGGTGGCCGTGCACTTGCCAGTAATTAACATCATATTGACACCAATAAGGACCCCCCTGCCGCCGTGACGCTTATCACCTGGCTGTGCTGTCAAGGTGGGGAAAAGCAGCGGTGTTGTGTTTGAGACAATTAAAAAAAAAAGAAAAGAAATTTGAAGGAATGGGAGCTCGACACTCCTAAATGAATGTAGAGGAAATGTTGGCAAAGCTACACAAAGTAGGATGAACAACATCACTCCTGTCCTCCAACTAGTTGGTGTCGTTTAAATTTAGTTAATTTTCTAGTATAACTCTAGTTAATTCTTCAGAGAAATTAACTTAATCAGAAGTTAAATTATTTCAACCTTAATTAATTCCCCGTTAAGTATGCTTTAATAAAAATTTCTCATCACTCATTCATAATTTCTGATATGCCATTGTGAACATTTATCCTGGTTGATTATTAATTTCTCTGTTTGCATTGATATTGCATTCATTCACTGTTCATCGCCGAATGAATGCAATGAATCAGTGGGTAGCATGTTATTCTTTGTTCTTCATAGAACACTACATCAAACGAGGTTTTCTGTATTTCTTCCTGACACGGTTAAATTAAACAAATAATGGGAAAGGAGTACCAAACTCCTTTTCAAGCAAGGATTTTGTATTAACAAAGATGATGTTCCTACAGTCTGCTGGAAAAACATGTCAAAAAAGAACACAAGGAGACATAAATAGGCAGGTTTGTGCTTGCCAGTAATCTGGGCTCTTTCAGGGATGTGGTGGGACACATTAACTTTAAGGTGCATGACATTTAAAAAATTACCCATCTTCCTAGCCATCTTGACATTCAGAGACTACAGCTACAACAGTGGTCAACATATCATCTCACTGCCTGCGAGCACAAAGCATTCAGTGCTTCCATTTCCAAATCATCTTAGACCCAAGTTCAAAGCTTTAACACATACTGTTTGATTTACCAGGCCCTATTTTATCAATATTTAACATGTGAATCAATTGGTCTATCGGTTGTTCAGCCATGGGCAAATGGAGTTAATCAGCTCATGTGAGAGCTAATCTGTAAACCTTCTGTTCAGCAGCTGTCTAAAGTGGATCAGTGACAACATTCTGTTCAGTTCCTGATCCTGATCAGTTTATTCTCATCAGCAGATCTCTAACACCCATCACTGTGGTCAACTGCATTTCACTGTAGCCTACCATTGGTGCTCCTTTTTCCAACATGCAACAACATGCCTGTTCTGAGTCCTGAAAAGTCCTGAAAAACATTTTTATTTTGTGCACACAATATACTTATATTCTGCAAAATTAAAAAATAATTATCCTTTGTACAGAATATAGGATCCATGCGTGTGCAGCGACCGGCAGCAGTGGGAGGCATGCCTGAAGAATGTCTGTTTGTTTTGTTAGAGTATTTCGGGGGCTTTTCAGCTCGCTTTTCTGTTAACTTAAGCAGTTTTGCATAAACTTGTTTGAGTATTTATTTATTAACATCTACTCCAGCTTGTCAAAGCGTCAAAACTAAACGACATGGATCTGACTTTGATCCTGTTAGACTTTGATCTTGGAGACTATTTGCTCAAATTTGAAAAACCTGATTAGTGCACCACCAGCGGACTTGGTCTTACCCGACCTAGAGGAACTCGTTGGCCACAGGAAAGGTGAACACTTCAGAGCGCCACAACACAAACCAAGGAAGCGAGGCAGAAGAGGCAGGGTACAAGAGCGCATGAGACAACAACACCTGTCTCGCAATCCCCTGCCTTCAATCATCCTGTCCAACACTCGTTCTCTCCGCAATGAAACTGAGGAGCTACAGGCTCTTGTTCGCCACCAACATGCATTTAAAGACCCCTGTATCCTGGCCTTCTCAGAGACTTGGCTCGGTGAAAGGGGCACTGACAGTGATTTGGCTATAGATGGGTTTTGAGTCCAGTTCCGCACTGACAGGTCGTCCGCGACCACCAGGAAATCATGGCGGTTCAGGTGAACTTTTGAAAATGACTGAACACCTGATTGACCCACTACAGTTTGCATTTTTTATTCAGCCACATTTACTAATCCAGGGACTGATAAATAACTTTGGTTTGGAAGACAACATTGTTGGCTGGATCTTGGACTTCTTGATATACAGAACACAGAGCGTAAGAGTAAATGGCTGGACTCAGGCGCCTTCAGCAGGGGTCCCTGGTGATGTCACCCAGGTGATAAAGAGGCTGTAGTTGCAGTAGAGAGCTGTCCCAGCTTTCATCTCAACACACCATACATTTTTATTCTACCACCACAAAACCTGGGTCATAATCCTCAACTCGTGGAACAAGCGCAGTCTGCTGTGTTTTTTTTTTGTTTGTTTTGTTTCTTTTCTCCTTTTTTTCCTCCTCAAACTCAGTGCGGACTGCCACGCGAGCAGCTGATTCCACGTGCTGAGAAGACCAGCAAGCAAATTTGTTACATGAAGCTAACAAAGAACATCATCTTCCATGATCTTCCCTGCTGTCGCCGTTGTCTGAGGAGCAACACGGACCGCTCAACCGAGCTGAACAGCACACTCGGAGCAGGTCTCTCTCTCTCTCCGTTTTACTCCCTCACTCCAGAGGAGCGGAGCAACAAAAGTAAGAGGCTTATGTCTGGGCAGAGACAATTAGATTTCGTTTGTTTGCTTTGCTTTCTTTTATTTCCCTTAAATCCCATAAGTTGTAAGATTGATTGGTGCTGCAGAGCTCGTGTCGGCCGTCACCGTGATCAGTGATTGAGCAATATCACTCGTTAAAGGACCAATACCAGACTCGTGAACTCCGTTCGCCGGCTCGGCTATTGTATAGTGCTATAGTATAATGAACTGTGGTGACATCATTGTCGATCTCTTTTCTTCCCCTCACACACATTCACAGGCGATCAGTGGCCATCTTGGCCATTGAAGACGTCGCTCCTGTGACTCTCCGGCCACCTTCACTGCTCACACACACACACACACACACACTCACTCAAGACCCATAGATAGACTGGTGTGATTGCTGTTGCTGTACTACTGTATTTGTCATTGCTATCACTATTTATTAGTGTTGCTGCATATGATATCACTACTGTTGTCGCTATAGCTATTACCATCACTATCGATATTGCTAATCCATTCTTATTACATGTGTGTTACCTGTTGTAGATTAGTAGCTGATACGTGTCATTGGATAATCAAACTATAACAGCCTTTAATCCAGAGTGATGTTATTTTGAATAATTATTACTGTGAATAAATTCTGTTATAATTCAAACCGTCGTTGTTTGTGATTATTGTGACGATAATTGTGATAATTACTGGATTCATAACAGTCAGTGCTCAAGTTCACTCCTTCTGTTAACCCTCTGAGACTGTATATTGAGTTTGCTAATTTGGACATTGGTCCCTGGTAACAGGGTGGTGCCCCGAAATTCACTACTTATAGTAAACAGTCTTAGATATCAATGATCATTTTCCATAATCATAGATATTAATCACCAATCTCGAAATTGCTCCTACTAATGCACAACAATGTGGTTATAGTGAGCATGTTGAATAGCACTGAAACCTTGCCCAGTCTTGTGGTATGATTTTTGTTGGTGTATGTACGTAGATGATTTTTCTAAAATGATCTGAGGAATCTCTTTTGTCCTTGGGTGTTTCAAAAACATGTGCATTGATTTTAGATATTTGAAGCCTTCTCCTGAAACCATAGTGATTGATGGTCAGGCAGTCGAATTTGTGGAGTCCTACAAGTACTTAGGCACCTTCTTAGACAACAAGCTTAAATTTGTGGAAAATACTGATGCAGTTTACAAGGAAAGTCAGCAGCATATATTCTGGCTTAGAAAACACCAGGTTGACGCTACTTTGATGACCACGTTTTATCGTTCCTTTAGTTGTTGTTTTCAATCTTTGAGGGTAAAACGAGCTAAATCAACTAAATAGGGTTGTCAGTGTTAGCATTAAAATCATTGGGGCTGCACAAGAAACTTTACAGGTCCTCTATAACAAATAGCTGCTTAAGAAAGTAAATTCCATCTTGTCTGACTGTTCTCACCCTTTACATCAACAGTTTTTATCATCAGGCTCACTGCTCAGACTCCTACTTGCCGAAACGAACAGGTACAAACACCCTTTTGTCCCTTCTGCTATCTCTCTTTTAAATGCCAGGAAAAAAAGGAAGTCTACTCATTAATTATTAAGTTGTGTATCATGTTATTTTTGTGTTATGTGCATAATTTGTGTATCTGTTTTTATGCTATGTGTATAACCTGTGTATTTGTTTGTGTTTTGGTGTGCTCTGACTGCTGCGAAACTAATTGCCCCAATGGGGGACAAATAAAAGGCATTGATTGATTGATTGATTGATCTATTTACATATGTTCCACAGTCTGTAGAAGCTCCAAACGTTTCTAAAAAAATAGCATTTTGTTAAACATTTGTCTCAATCCACAAATGGATGTCAAGTTTCACCTAGACATGAAGGACTGTTTTACATGCAGAAGTTGTGTAGGACAAAAGACTGCAGACAAGTGTGAAGTTGTAATCATAAAATATAATCTAATAAATATATCTGGAAATTAATTCATGCACTTACACTTCTGCTCAGTCCTTTTATGGTGGATGCCTGAAAACACCTTGAATCCTGTAAGACATATGCTGTGAGAAGGTCACCTCAGGTCATCCCTCAGAGTCATGACAAAAAGCTACCAAGGTCTTAGAACAAGCATGTTCTTGACTGAACACTGCTGAGGTGAGAGTTCCAGCTAAACTTGAGCCCTGACCCTGATCTCTGACTGGTGACTGGAGCCCAGTAGGACAGCAGCTTAGGGAAACTGAAGCCTATCTCTCCCTCTCACTCTACTCTTTTTCCTCTGCTAAATGCTCACTTTGTGCATTCATCTGAAAACTATCAGCTCTTTTGTCATGAAGCACTCAATCTCTCCTGTTAGCAGCTCAGCAAGGCGGAACTGAGGTTGCGTGGCTTGAGGTAGAGCCGTAGAGAAATTAATAGTTGGAGGTGCAGCTTGTTCCAGATAAGTAAGATTATGAACATGGCTATAAATGCCTTGATGGCACCAGCTCCAGACGTCTTAAGGACTTTGCAGATCCGCTCTGCATGGTCTTTCTGCACATCTTCAACTTGAGCCTCAGTCTGGAGAGAGTTCCACTCTTGTGGAAGTCATCCTGTGTGGTCCCAGTTCCTAAGACCATGCATCCCAGGGAACCAAAAGACTTCAAGCCTGTAGTCCTAATCTCTCACCTGATAAAGACCATAGAGAGGACCACCCTTAACCATCTCAGAATCCTGCTCCTTGCTTACAGACCTGGCATTGGTGTGGAAGACGCTGTCATCTACCTGCTGCACAGATGTCGGTCACCTGGAGACTACTGGAGGCATGGTAAGGGTCATGCTTTTTAACTTCTTTAGTGCCTTCAACATCATCCAGCCATCACTGCTCATGGAGAAGGTGGAAGGCACTGGAATGGGCTGTAACCTGGCTGCATGGGCCACAAACTACCTCACCAACAGACCACAGTATGTGAGGCTTTGCAACTGTGTGTCTGATGTGCTACTCTCCAGCATTGGGGCTCCACAGGGAACAGTTCTATTGCCCTTCCTCTTCATCCTGTACACATCAGACTTCAGACACAAAACTGACAGCTGTGACCTCCAGATGTTCACTGACGATACGGCCATTGTGGGCCGGGTATCTCAGGGGAACGATCTGGAGTAGAGGGTCATCACCAACTTTGTTGGGTGGTGTGAAGGGAACCACCTGCACATTAATGCCAGTAAGACAAAGGAGGTAGTGATCGACTACAGCAGGAAGCCTCAACTAACTATGCCAGTGAACATCTAGGATCTGGACATAGAGATCGTGGAGGAGTATAAATACCTGGGTGTTCACCTCAACAATACACTAAACACTGAGGCACTGCACAAAAAGGGCCAGAGGCATCTCCACCTTCTGAGAAGACTGAGGTCCTTTGGAGTGTGCAGACCTCTGCAGTCTTTTATGCGGTGGTCTGCTGGAGCAGTGGATGTTCGGAGAGGGACAGGAAGAAGCTTAACAAGTTGATCAGAAGAGCCAGATCTGTCCAGTTCCATTGAGGAGGTGGGTGAGAGGAGGATGTTGGCCAAACTGACATCCATCCTAGATGACCCCTCCCACCCTCTTCATGACAGTGTGGGAGAACTAAGCAGCTCCTTCAGCAACAGACTGCTGCACCTGAGTTGCAAGGAAGAGCGCTACAGCAGGCCATTCATTCCAACAGCAATCAGACTGTGCAACACCTCTCTGGCACTGCAATAAAAATCTGCATTCCAGACTTATTACATCTACCTCACTTTTCTTTTTGCACTACTGGAAAGTATTTCTTAAATTTTTAAATTTTTTTGTTTATATATTGTCCATATTTTTTTTATATTCATATCTTTTTTCTATACCTATGGTTGTTGCTGCAACTAGCAATTTCCCATAGTGGTATAAATAAAGTCCTTTTATGTCCTAAGTGTTATGTCTGAAAGCAGTTAGAGTATAAAACAAACCGAGTTGGATTCACCTACCTCTCTCTCGCGTGCTCTCTCTCTTCCACCTTCTCCCTCTTGTGCTGCTGAATGCTTGGGAGCTTACAAGAGGTGGACGTCTGTCGCATTTTACAGTTGATTGATGGCTGTATGTTCACCTGTCAGCCAATAGCAGTGAGCCTAGCCTAATCTGTGTGTGTGTGTGTGTGTGTGTTCTGGGGTTTGACAGAAATGTCAGTAGTAATAGTTGATCAGCTGCTTTCATATCAGAGGAGTCTGATTGTAACAGAGAGGAGAGGATTGATTATTTTGTTATTTTCCTTTATTCATTTAATCTAAATCCCTATGAAAACTCACATTCTGGTTTGCCTTGTTCCGCTGCAATACAGGAATAAATTCAGCCCAAAAAGCAGTCTTGTGTCTTCTGTCATGCACCAGAAAACAATGCAGTGTAGTCAGGGCTTGCAGACCGGCCAGGCTACATGATGACATCATTGCTTGGATTGCATCATTGTCCTCTGAAAAATAAGAAAATAGTTAAGGTGTTTTGGCTTTGATTCATTTGCAGTATGGACGCTAATGGAACAGCGGGGACCTCTCTGCTCAGAATGCCTTTGGGAAGAGGTTGCTGTGAGTCTGAGCACTGAGTGCTTTGGGACCGGGCTCACAGCAGCAGCCAATGCTGCACAGCGATGTGCACTTTTATGTCATTTTACACCATAAAAGTCTCCATTAACACCAGAAACAGTCGCTAAATCAACAAGTGACAATGCCACTAAGTTGGTAACACTGGTAAATATAAATATAATGCCGACAGATGGGCTTATGTTATGGCTTTAGCTGGTATCTTCACTATGGCAATGGTCGCTGAGGATCATGGGTATTGTAGGCTGGTGTAGCCTTCGGCTAACAACCAAAGATTAACAGTCATATATAATATATATGTATGTATGTGTGTGTGTGCCCCACTGTTAAAGTCATTCCCACACCCTTGTACCTGTGTCATCAAAAAGCAGGCGATGCTAATCAAGAAGATCAAAAGGTGCACTCCAACCACAGGAGGGAGAGTAAACCCACAATGCACACACACACATGCTCCCTGTAACACCATTCTAAAATCTGAGAAGGGTTGACATTTTTAGAAACTCTAGCAAATTAGGCGCCACACTCTAGCTTTGACGAAAAAGTAATTTTGACTCCTCCTTGAAAAGTTTCTTCTTTTTGTAAAAAGTTTTGTGGTGTTTTTTTTTTTTTTTTTTTTCCGTTCACATTCATTTCCAAATGGAAATTTTGGCCATTTTTTTGGGAATAACTTTGGGAAAAATTGGAATTGCAACACTAAAACAGATAGCACCTCTTTACCAATGGAACCACACGTTTTGAGGTATACATTGGCAGAGTTTTCGCAAAGCTGCAGGACGAATTATGTGCGAAAATTTGCCGTGAGAATAATAAATAATAAGTACGGAGAATATTGACATGGAGAATATTAAATAGTGCCTCGGCGCTTCAGCCCATGGCACAAAATAATAAGAATAAGAAACATGATCAATAACAATAGTGACTTGGTGCAGGCCCCAAGGCACTAATAATAAGTAGTGCTTTGGTGTCAATAATATTATTGAAATTTTATAAAGAGTTTGGTCTCTACCTGCTCTATATGTAAAGTGACTTGATGTGTGACTTTGTTATGATTTAGCACAATATAAATAAATCTGATTTGATTTGATATAATAGTGCCCAGGAATTTATACTGTTCTAGACCGCCTGACTGTGAATGAATGCGGGGGGATGTGGTGGAGGCTTTTTTCTAAAATCAATGATGAGTTCCTTGGTTTTCAGAACATTAATTTTGAAAAATGAGCTCTCACAGCACTCCCATCATTGACCACTAGGCTGTAAATGTAAGCTTGGTTGTTTAAAAGAGACACAATCACTATGCCGTTGACAAATTTAAGGAGGTCCCGGTTAAGATGCTGACTACGACAGTCATTTCTGTATAAGATGAATACGAGTGGTAAGAAGACAGCCTTCAGAAGAATCAGTGAAAGATAAAAGTTCATCAGATAAAATGCCATTTACTTTCAACCTCTGCGGTCTGTCGGTTAAAAAGTCAGCAAGCCAAGATACAAAGCCAACCACCAATGCTGTCTGGCCTAGGGTATTTTCTCTCTTTTACTCATCTGAAAAGTTTGCATACAGTGTCCTCACTCATTTCCATTGGAACATCTGGCTGGGCCAGGGGAGCAGCTAATTACTAAAATCAATAATATTAAAACTATTTTAAAAAATATTTAAATCCTTCGCAAACTCATTGTCTGACAAGCCAGTAAGGGAAATAGGGTTTCTATTTGACTGTATGCCCATAATTGATTTAAAACCCTCCCATGCAGGCCAGAATGACTGAATTGAGCTGGGTTTGTACCTTATTTTTATATCTCATCTTGGCAAGTTTAAGTTCACGCTTAACTTCCCTTTGTAATTCCCTGATGCAGGTGATGTCAGCTTTATTAAAACTGATGTTTCTCAGGTTTATGATCATTTAATTGATTTTGGCACCCAGGGTTTATTATTAGAGAAGATGGAAATGGGTTTCCTGAAAATTATCAAATCTTCCCAGAAGATAACATATGAGGTAACAATTTCGGTCAAGTCAAGCTCAACGTTCCTTACTGTCCCAGTAAGCCACTCCACTCTCTAGATGGAGGTTTACTTGTGGTTCCTAGAGTCTCCAAGGGTAAATCTGGAGGCAGATCTTTCAGTTATCAGGCTCCTCTTCAATGTAACCAACTTCCAGTATTGGTCTGGAAGTATTGGGGGTGAATTCTGTTTGATGGGTTTGGTGTGTTTGGCAATTCTGAGGGTTTCCGAGTTTCAGTGAACACCTCCTGACAGTGTTGATGTTCTTTTTCTGGTAACAGGGGCAGGGGTTTTTTGAGTCTCGGTGCAGGAGACAAAGAGGGAGGCTAAGCAGTATTAGGAGATATATGTTGTTATTTTGGCGTTGGCTACGGCCGACAGTAGCCTGTGATATTATTCCAAAAATAAAGACACAACAAAACTGTTGAAGGTCTCACTGCCTCCTGATTCGGGAACGTTATACTGGTGTCAGAAATAAAAGGTTCTAACACCATCTCATCAACATGAGCGAGCGGCTCCAGAACGACAGCATAATGCTGCTGAGTGTCTCAAAAGTCAAGTGGGAGGAGGGAGCTGACAAATGGGCTTATTATTGCACATCTGAGGCTGGAAGTGCATCAGAGCACAGAGACCGGGCGAGGAAAATGGCCGGTGAAAATGGCTGCCGAGGCTGGTTTCAACCACTCCGTCCAATCCGACAATGTGCACGCCACTGGTGAGAGAGCAACGGCAGCTGGGGTCACAGATGCCCTGTCGCTCCCAATTAAGACTCCCAGGTATGATGGCAAGGCTGACTGGGAGACATTTCATTGCCAGTTTGAACTGCTAGCTTGGGCCAGCAAAGGGTCTATTGAAGTCGAAGCCCTTCAGCTTGCTATGTGCCTCAGTGGTGATCCTTTATCAAGCCTGCTGCTATTGAGTCCTGAAGATAAGAGTGACTATGATGCTTTGGTGGGAGTGCTGAAGAGGTGGTTTGGACTGTGCTCAGCAGCTAGCCTGCTCCACTCTGAGCTACGCAGCCGACAGAGACGACCTGGGGAGCCACTGAGAGACCTCGCTAATGACATTGAGGGACTGGTCCACCTCACCTATGCTCACATGCCCCTCACCATACAGAGTGAATTTGCCTGAGACCATTTCCTCCAAGTACTGTTACCAGCTGACCTGTGCACTCAGACCCTACTGGCTCACCCCAAGTCCCTCCAAGAAGCTTTGGAGCTGGCCTCAGAGAGGGAGATGCTGAGTACTGGTCCTCTGGGGGCTGTTTTGGAAAAACTCCCCGAAAGTGAGAGCAGTAAGTGGGACTGAGTCGGGCACAGCAGCACTGGTCTGGGCCGAAGAACTTAGTCAGCTGGTGAGGACTGTCATGCTGCAAGAGGAACGGCGCTAAAGGTCAGGCCCAAGGACCTGCTGGGGTTGTGGCCAGCCTGGCCATCTGATCAGTGAGTGCCCCAATAGGCCCTGAAACAGGGAAATGGGACGGGGACCACATAACTGGGACGGTGCGGACCCCTGGGGAGGCACCCCGACCCTGCACAGATGGAGACACAGCACAAAACAACAAAATAGGTGTGTTGTGACCAGCAGAGGAGGTGGATGACCAGCTGAAGCGAGCTGTGATGTTAACATGAACAGATGACTGCTGGTATGCACCGGTGACTATTGGAGTAGTACACTGCTCTGTGCTGGTGGACGTAGGCTTGTCAGCAACACTGGTGAAACCTCACATACTGGTAACCACCATGGTGGGGGAGGCAATAGTCACTCTAGGGTTGGAGAAGGAGACAGTTTGCTTCCCAGTGTGGATTGCAAACCTGGAGGACTGTATTGTGGGGCTAGATGTTCTGAAAGCATTGAACTGTGTCATCAACACTTGGGTTGCCAGCTGGGTTGCGCAGTGGCCCACACCACCACAGCAATAGCAGCTGAGACAAAAACTGACAAAGTCACCTGCTGCACCTCCCCCAATGCCCTATCTACAATGCTTGCCATCTCAGCTACTGCAGGCCCACACCCACACCCCATGTTGTCAGATACTTGCACCAGCCCCTCACCTGCACTATATGCTGCTCTGCCTCCCATGGCCCCACACCCACAAATGGTGTCTGCTGCACTGCCTAACAGCGGGGAGAGAATCTTGGCTGTGAGGGGGATCTGGTAGAAAAACTGTGATGGCCTGACCCCCAGTGAACAAGGTCTGCTGTGGCAGCTCCTACTAGAGTTCAAAGACTGTTTTTCATTGTCAGACAACAATGTGGGTCGGACAGATCTCATCCAGCACAACATTGACACAGGAGATGCACCGGCCATCAGGATGAGACCCCCACATCTTCCCCTGGCCAGGCAGACAGTGGCAGACAAAGCACTGCAGGAGATACAATGGGCAGGATTTATTGAGTCCTCAACCAGCTCTTGGGCCTCCCATATCATCATGGTCCCCAAAAAGATGCAAGATGACTGGGGTTTCTGTGTGGACTTCAGGCCCCTCAACAAAATCACAAAAAAAGATCCCTACCCCCTCCCATGCATTGACGAAGCTCTTGACACAGTGGCGGGGTCTGCTTAGTTCTCTTCCCTGGATCTACGCAGTGGATACAGAGGAGCATGACACAGTGTTCACCTCACTACAGAGGGCCCTAGTGGTGGCCCGGTCCTTCCTCCACCCAACCCAGCCCTATCTTTCATCCTTGACACTGACGCCAGCGGTGTTGGGTTGGGGGTGGTGCTGGCTCAAGTGACACCTGAGCGCGAGAGAGGTGGTCCACAGACCAGGTACACAACATGGGAATACAGATGCACTGTCTTGCTGGCCCTGCATTACTGATGCCTGCCACAAGCGGCTCCAGCCCGAGGTGAAATGTGCAGCGGTGGGAGCAGAGGAGGCATCAGCTGACCAAGGATTAATAGCCTTGGATGCAGCAGAGGGGGGTGCAAACAGGACGAGGACACTGACATCAGACCAGCACGTGCATGGGTCATTCACACAGACCAGGAGAAGAACTTTGAGTCACATGTGTTTGGGGCCATGTGTGGAAAACGGGGTTCCCACAAGACCTGCACCACTCCCTTCCATCCTGGAGTGATGGACTTGTCAAGAGATTCAACCGCACACTGGCTCACCAGTTGGCCATAGTTACGGCCAAACATCAACAGGACTGGGATGCCCATGTGACCCTTGTGCTCATGGCATACCGGTCTGGTGCACAGGAGTCCACCTCCTGGTCCTCCTCATCTCTTCTTTTCACCGCTCGTCTCTGTCAATATCAGTGTTTAAAATAACACTACCTACTACTACTACCTTCTCTTGCAGAGCAGAGCCTCTCCCCCATATTGGTAAATCATACCACATAACTGTCAGACTCATCCCAGCATATAGACTCAGAGTGTGGCAGGACAGGCCAGTGGTCAGAGAGGTTAGAATGTGGCCACAGGAAGCAACAGCAGCACTACAGGACTGTTTTGACACCACACACTAGTACATCTTCAGAGAGGCAACAACACATGATGGAAAGACAGATTTACGGGAATACACAGATTCTGTCATCAGTGCTGATTAGCATGCTGATCAAAAGCCACGGGGGAGGTGCGCTCATTGCTTAGAGCACAGGACGAGGCATTCAGAACTGGAAATTCTGCAGCATACCCACTCGCAAGAAGCAATCTGGCCCAGGGCATTAAAGGGGCAAAAAAGCAGTACGCACAAACACTGAACTTCACTGAAGCTAAGGATTCACGTCACTTGTGGCAGGGCTTTCATTCCAACACTGACTATAAATCCCCCCTGCGGACGAGTCACTCTGACCCCTTGATTCCAGATGAACTGAACACATTCTATGCACGTTTTGAGGCCAAAATACCATTCAGGTGCAGACACTGCTGCCAGCACTGAACGGCCAGACACCACAGCTGGAGTACAGAAGGCCCTGGCTAGCGTCAACCCATGCAAGGCTGCAGACATCCCTGGCCATCCCTGGCCATGTTCTGAAAAACTGTGCTGAGCAGCTGAAGGACATTTTCACAGACATCTTTAACATCTCACTTCGACAGACTGTGGTCCCCACCTGCCTCTAAATTGCAACCATTATTCCTGTCCCAAAAAAGACAAATCTCTGATTTCCGCCCTGTAGCCCTCACGCCTATAGTGATGAAATGTTTTGAACTCCTGGTCATGCAGTACAAACTTCCTCCCTGTTGACCTGTTCAACAGATTTCATAGATTTCAGCAGTGCTTTCAACACCATCATCCCGCAGCAGGTGGTGGAAAAGCTGCAGCTGTTAAAGGTGGACAACTTACACCTTTCTGACTCAATGACAGCAGATAGTCAGGATGGGTAGCCGCACATCAAAGACCATCACAGTGAGGACCTCTGCTCTTCAGCCCACTCACCTTTGACTGCACTGCCAAATTCTGCAGCAGCCACATCCTGAAGTTTGCAGGTGGCACGACGGTGGTGGGCCTCATTAAGAACAACAGCGAGTCTGCATACAGGGAAGAAGTGAAACAGCTGAGTTCATTGTGCAGCTCCCACAACCTCTTCCTCAATGTGGACAAGACCAGGGAGGTTGTTATCGATTTAAGGAGGGCTGGCAAACATGATCATGAGATGCTATTCATTGACGGGACTGCTGTGAAAAAGGTCAGCAGTATGAAGTACCTGGGGGTTCACATTGATGATGGCCTCACTGCAACTACTAACACCTCAGCAGTCCTCAATGAAGCTCAGCAGCACCTCCACTCCCTGCTCAGACTCAGGCCTCCCCACTACACACCTTACCACCTTCTATTGGGGCACCGTAGAAAGCATACTGACCTGTGGCTTCCCCACCTGTTTATGGTGCTGCAGTGCAAAGGATAAAAAGCGGTTTAACAAACTGGTCAAGACAACCAGCAAAATCATTGGTGCCCCACTCCCCTGCCTGATGGAGCAATACCAGCAGCGCTGCAGCAGTAGAGCCACCTCGATCATCATGGACCCATTCCACCCCTCCCACCACATCTTTTCCCTTCTGGCATCAGAAAGAAGGAACAGCAGCATCAGCTGCAAAACTAGAAGAAAGCTGAATAGCTTCTTCCCCCAGGCTGTTAGACTTGTTAATGGATTGTCCCCATCCCCACATAGGCCCCCACACTCACCCTTGACAGATAGTCACCTGTCGAGTCAAGTCACTAAATGCACTTGAAAGAATGGACTGTTTTTATCTGATTTTATTTATTAGTCTATTACAATGTTTACTATTTTATGTGTTTACTATTTTTTGATTTTTCTTTTGCACTGCAGTCACTGACCTGAGAAACGAAATTTTGTTCTGTTGTGTATGTAAATGCACAGTGGAAATGATAATTGAATCTTGAATCTTGAATGAAACCAAGAACTGAAATGTATTGGAATAGCATCGTTAACACACTTAAATTAAAATGACAAATGCTTTGTGTTTCTTTCTTTTTAACATGGGACACAAATGTGAGACATGGACCAAACCATGACAGTGCTTGTGACCCATAATGCCACAACTGAGGAGGATCCAGTAGAAGGAATAGTTTAATTTTTTACAGAGCATGGTATTTCACCCGGCCTACAGGTGTCTCTCGTCACTCTCTGTGTGCCAGCAAACACAAACAAATGCCCAAAAGCTGCTCTGTGGTAGGGTGCACTACTGAAAGGGTCAAGAACCCCAATTTAAGTTTTAAGAAGCTGCCGAAAAAATTAGTCTTTAAGACATGTGAGTGGATAAAGGCAATAAGACGAGAGGTGCCGTCGTTGGCTACACATCAGCTTTGAGTTGGCTGGTTTATGGTTCATCATTTAACCTAACAGCGATAAAAACCAAGTCCTGCATTAGTTAAGCTACACCCACTACTACATCATTGTTTCAAAATAGCTTTTTATTATCCAAACATTTCAAATCTTCCCCACTTTATGGGGTTAAAATGTAGTTGGTGTATGTAAGTTAGCCTTGGTTAGCTTCAGTTCCTACAGTTAATAGGAGTCTTGGGTTGTGTGACAGGTTGAGTTTCACTCTCCCCTCTCCCAGGCAGCTTTATTGTCAACAGGCTGTGTTCAGTTAAGCCTCTGCCCTGACTGCTGGGCGGTGCCTTTCACCTATATATTAGTGATGGGAATTCTGGCTCTGGGAGATGGGAGCCGGTTCTTTCGGCTCTCAAGTGGCTCCTCAGAATTTTTGTTGCTTAAATTAATTTATTACCATAAATAATATAAAATGATATGTAATATGTATACATTATAGCAAATGTTTATTAATCATATAGCTTATTTTACTCAACATGGAGCAGAGTGCTACAAAAAATAAATAAGTACAAAAACAAAGACACTTCTCAATTAGACAAAAGGTCCAATATCCGATTGTATACTTATTTATCAACTTTTAGCTATTTAGACTGAAACAACAATAAATAAATAATAAAATAAAAACAATAACAATAAATAAGTGGTTGAACTCCTTTCCTGTGTCTCTGGTAGGGTTGTGATCGATAAACCAATACTGTTAAATCCTGCCTCTTTCTATATTCAATGACCACAGAATTTATTATTTAAACCCAACTGGGTCGTAGTTTATGTATTACAGTGTTGTAACAGGGACAGATTTAAGTTAGGCACCCCAAGTGAACAAGCTGGGCTGCAATGTTTTTGTCCTGTCAGCTGAAGTTAAAAAAATAAACACTAGTTCCTAGGGAACATGTATGAAAACAATAGCTCCTATTGATACAGATCCGACCAGATATTCGGTTTGACAAGTGAGAGATACGGTTGTGTCTCTAGCAGCCTCCTTAATCAATACGAATCAGTCATGAATCCATAGATAAATCGATTGTATAGTCGTGGATCAGCTATCGCGAGACATTCAGGCTTTATAGTTTGGCTCTCTAAAGTAACACGAGAGCCGTGGCTGCCTGCAAAACGACTCTTGCACATGCTCCGTAGCTGGTATTACCATGACGGAAAACATATAATGGTAACGTTAATTACTGCTGCTTGAAGTTTTCAGTTTGTAACATGTTAACATTGAAATGTTGTACCTTTTGTTACCTGCCTAAAGTGTCAAAACACTATGTTCAGGCTGAAATGTTGCACTGTAACTATTTTTGCCTAGGTCTAACAAAATTATGTCCATTCAGCAAATGTTTTTTTGGGTCTGTGTCTAAAAATAAATATATTAACTTGTGATTTTGTTGTTCTTTAGTTTTATTTTTGCCAGTGCTATACAGCAACAATGCTTGGGGATATGTGGTCTTTTACGTATTTGAAAATACTGTAAGAATGTCATTTATAGAATTGGCTTTGTTATTTTATAATGTATGATTAATGTCTACATCTACATCAACAAACAACAAGTAGAATCGAATCAGATGCCTGAACCACCTCAACTGACTCCTTTCCAGGTGACGTAGCAGCAGCTCTACTCCAAGTCTCTCCCCCTATCTCTAAGGGAGGCTTCACACATGCTCCTGAGGAAACCCATTTCAGCTGCTTGTACCCACAATCTCGTTCTTTCAGTCATGACCCATCGCTCTAGACAGAGAGCTTTGCCTTCTGGCTCAGCTCCCTCTTCGTCACAACAGTGCAGTAGAGCAAATGCAACATCACCTCTGTTGCTCCGATTCTCTGGCCAATCTCATGCTCCATCTTACCCTCACTTGTGAACAAGACCCCGAGATACTTAAACTTCTTCCTTCCTTGGGGTAAGGACTAATTTCCTACTTGGAGTAGGCATGCCACCAGTTTCCTGCTGACAACCATGGCCTCCGATTTAGAGGTGCTGATCCTCATCCCAGCTGCTACATACTCGTCTGCGAACCTGTCCAGTGAGCAGTGGAGGTCACAGACCGATGGAGCCAATAGGTCCACATCATCCACAAAAAGCAGGGATGTAATCCTCAGCTCCCCGAACTGCAGCCCTCCTCGCCCACAACTACACCGCGATATCCTGTCCATGAAAATCACAAACACAGCCCTGGTGGAGGCCAACCCCCACCTTAAACAAGTCCGACTTATTGCCGAGAACCCGGACACAACTCTTGCTTTGGGAACACAGAGATTGGATGGCCCTCAGCAGACCCCCTCACCCCATACTCCCACAGCACCTCCCACAACATATCCCGGGGAACCTGGTCGTGCGCCTTCTCCAAGTCCACAAAACACATGTAGACTGGATAAGCATATTCCCAGGCCCCCTCCAGGATACGTGTGAGAATAAAGATCTGGTCCATTGTTCCATGACCAGGACAGAATCCGCATTGCTGTCTTCAATCTGAGGTTCGACAATCAGCTGGACCCTCCTTTAGTGTAGCCTTTCCCAACTCACCACCAGGTGGTGATCAGTTGACAGCTCCGCCCCTCTCTTTACCCGAGTGTCCAACACATGCAGCCTCAGATCAGATGACACAATCACAAAATCGATCATTGACCTTCAGACTAGGGTGCTCTGGTACCAAGTACACTTATGAGCATCCTTATGCTTGAACATGGTGTTCATTACGGACAGTCCATGACTAGCACAGAAGTCCGACAACAAACCACTGCTTGGATTCAGATCAGGAAGGCCGTTCCTCCCAATCATGCCTCTCCATGTGTCTCCATCATTGCCATAGCACTGGTGTGGGACATGAATCGACAACACACTGGCACAAGACAAGGGGAAACCAGACTATTTAAGATGTGGGGGAAATGGGGAACAGGTGGAAACAATGGTAATCAGTGAGACACACAGGATACATGAGGAAGGGCAAGTGTTCTGAAACGAGAGGAGAGTTAGGAATTTCAAAATAAAACAGGAAATTACAAGACAAAATAAAACCAAGACGAGACAACCTCACCACGGTGTGACAAGAATGACTTGTTTGCACAGATGTTCTGGCAAAGACTGACATTTCCTTTTCATCTATGAAGACATTTTCATCCACATAACTTCAAGAACTGCAATTGATCTTTTTTTTTGTTGGTGCGGAATGATGCTCATTGAAATGTGATTAGCCAAATTAATCTCCCTGGAACAGCAGATTGGACACTCAAAGAGTGACCATTGACAGCAATCTTTCAGGGTCATGAAATGTAGGAAATGGTTAAACAATGCATAGTACTGAGTGAGTAGTGTAAGTAGCGTAAATTTATTTTTCAGTTTTCAGTTCAGTTTCTTTTAAGTAGAGAAATGTACCTTATTCTCTATTTAGAAACACTTGTCTCCACTAACTGAGACATAACATAATAAATTCGCAAGATACACTGAATTCATCCATCATTTACCTCTTTTCCATTTCCAGGTTGGTGGAGCCTATCCTAGCCAGCATTCCAGGCGAGAGGCAGGATACACCTGGACAGGTCGCCAGTCCATCACAGGCCAACACAGAAAGACAAACTCACACTTGCATTCAGACTTGGGCACAATTTAGAGTCACCAGTTAACCTAGACATGCATGTCTTTGGCCAGTGGGAGGAAACCAACACAGACACGGGGAGAACATGCAAACTCCACACAGAAAGCACCCAGGCAGGGAACCGAACCCACGACTTTCTGACTATGGGGTGACAGCGCTAACTGCTACACCACCATGCTGTCCATGCAGTTGTATAATGAGTTGTATTTTATTTTGTTTGTTTGTTGTTGTTGTTGTTTTTTTTTTTTTATTTAAGCAATACATCTGTGGTTGTTCAAAAACCAAATTTGAGATGTTTTGTGATCTTGTTGTGCAGAAAGTAAAATAATCCTTAGTTGCAGGCCTACATTTTTATTGTTGTTAAAGAAATTGCACATTTGAAGCTGTTTGGAGTGTTTGGTGTTTTGTGATCGTGTTGCATGTTCAAGATACTTCTACATTTGAAGCTGTGTGTATCCTCTCTTGCCTCTACCCTCTCCTTTTCTTCCCTATACAGCAACAGCTAATCTTAATGTGGAGGTAATCTGTCTTGACTTTCTGCCCTTGTGTTCTCCAATGTGCTGATTGCAGCAGCCTCTGTCCCAATTGTTTCCACCTGTGTTGTTGTCCTTCTGTTGTGTATTTCAGTCTTGTACTTGGTGTTGGTCTTTGCCTGTTCGTCTTGTCTGTTGAAGTCTTGGAAGTTGTGACAACAGGAGCGAAAACTTAATTCTTTCTTCAGCAATTTGTCTTTCACAAACTTGCTACACACAGTTGTCTGTGACCATTGCTCCTGCAACAAGCCTGAACTTTTGATTCATAGTTTTTTCATGCTTTTATGTGTCTCCTAATTGTTAATGTAAATCCTTGTTTTTAATTGTTTCCACCTTATACGTATGTCCTTATTGTTTTAATTTCCCAATTTTAAACATTTGGCTCATGTTTTAAGTGTGTCCGTTTGCCCCTGTTCTTGGTTGTCATTATAAATGAGAACTGGTTCTCAATTGACCCAAGTGGTAAAATAAAGGTTAAATTTGGGTTGGGGGGGCAAACAAAATAACAGTGATGCATGCAGAGTAGGATTTTCATTTCAGTATGGTTTTCTGCTGCAAACTGCAAAGTAATACTATAAAATTTAAATATTTCCTTTTGACCCCGTCCCTCTCGACCAATGAGAGTGTTTCCACACCCCGAGCGATGAGGTCATAACCAATCAGATCATTTGAGGGCTGGTATTAGCAGAATGGCGCCAAATTCATATAGAGAGTGAGTGAAGGGTGTGAGGACAAGTTTGTGTTGGAGTATTTCAACAACGATCTAGGATCAAAATCAATTTCTTCAACAAGATGTGACATTTCTTTATTTTTTTTTTACTTTTGTCAAACACAACGCAAAACCTTTTCTGAAATGAAGAATTTTTTAAGAGAAATCCCCTTTTATCCCTTACAATGTTCTGCTGAGGGGTTTCAATGAACCTCTCCCTCTCCTCCTCCTTCCCCTCCCCACTCTCAGCACGCTATCTCACATAACCCACCACCAATCATTTGATAATGTCAAAGTTGACTCTTTGACAGCTGTTGTGTGTCTGCGTAATACCCTTGAGACTTTGAGCACCGCTTTTTTCTTGTTCCTGGTCTGATAAGCATAACTTTCAGGACCGGCTGCAGCAAATTCTTGTATGCTGTCTCTGTCTAATTCGTCGGTCAAATCTCCCAGGTAATTACCCAGAGGCAGTGTGTTTTGGCCCTTTCTAGTGGTGTAAATGAGGCTGACTGTGTCAAAGTAAAGAACTCTGTCCTGCATCTGTTCCAAGTAACTGTACAATTTTAATCTGCCGTATGCGGTGGTGAAAGCAGCTACAAACGCATTGTCTACCTTGTTGGGAAGGGCGATGTAGCGATCTCCATGCACCCACTGGATTACAGCCACTCTGTCGTTGATGAAGTTAAAGTATTTGACTTTGTGTTTTTCTGAAAACATTAAAGAGAAAAACTCTTTGGATTCTGTGATGAGAGATGTCTGACAGAGGTTATTTCTCTGAGCAAACTTTCCCCAGAAGCTGTTGAGACACAATTTAGAAATGCGCCAGATTTGGTTTAACTTGGGAGGCGTCCAGCAAAATACCCTGATGTGTCTGATAGCCCCTGATGTATCTTTCCCTGCTCTCCTCATCTGTGACCTCAGGCGGGAAACCCGAAGCTTCCTGTTTACCTTTCAAAAATGTCTGCATGTGCTACTAGAAAGACAGCGTTGTCCCTGCGATCAAAATGCCATACTTCTGTTATCTTGGCCAAACGATAACCCAGCTCCAAAGCCGTGTTACACCGTGCACCAAACCTCTCTAGTCTCCTCGTGGTGCTAGAGTGGAGCTCCTCAAATGTTGTCCCCGTTAGAGGAGAGTGTTCTTGAGGCTGAAAACACACAGGGCAACCGTGATAAAAACAACCAAGATACTCCCAGACGTACCTCCTGCTTCTGTGTAACTGTCTACAAAGTACTTACCCAGCTGTTTTTCACTAGCGTTCAAAGCATGCTGTATAAAGATGCTACGGGTGATAGAAACCCATTCCAACCACTGTATGCTGTTGTGCGAATAAGATTTAAGCTGACGTTTGTAATGATCAGGAGGAGGAATGGCTAAAGTTCTGGGCCTGAGAAAATTGGTGAGAAATACTTTCATGCAGGCCGAGGCTATGGTCGACCTGCTGAAAGGATCCACACCCATTTGCTGGATGTAACCATTTCTGAAAACGGTACAAGCCTCAGAGAGAATGTCCATGTTGTTTTGACAATAAAACAGCATTTCTTTTTCAAAGTTAAAGACCCCGTCCCTGACTGTTTCGTACCACGCCTCAAACTCACTCTTACCCGCAGCGGTCTCTGGTATGGGCTTGGTCTCAGCTGCAACAGTTGCTGGCATGGGAGAACTTTCTCTAAGAACTCTCTCGATTTCATCCAGATCTTGCATACAAACTAGCGGGAAAAAATACTGTAAGAAAATAATATGAATATAATCTTGATAAAGACGCAACACTTACCTACAGGAAAATCATCAAAAGTAAGACATTCCAAGTCACCCTCTAGAAGACTGTCTGTAAAAACAAGTCTTATATATATATATATATATATATACATATATATATATACATCACAAAACCTTTCAGAAACAATCAATTAACTGCGTTATCTTGGAATTACTTACCGTGGTTCATTTCTCTCTTCCGCCAGGCCAAGTGGTCAACTAATCACAACTTGTCAATCAATCGTTTTGTCAATACACAGGTTGTGCTCGCTGTGCCCCCTGTGTGCTTCTTGGTTTTTAAACCCCCCCCTTGTCACGTCACAGCAACTTTTCTTTTTATTGACAGTCAATTGATTGTTTTCTGGTAAACACATTAGAGTCCGAGATCTTGTCCCTCAAGACTCACAGTCACCATTTTTTTTTTTTTTTTTAACCAAGTGTAACACCTTAGAATCTGGGGTCTTGTCTTTGAATGAGAGGTAATTTCACTCTAACTGGTTCTTTGTAAGCTTCATAGAGAGAAACACTCTGTGTACCATGTCATGTGAACATCAATGTATTGTCAATATCCTCTCCTTTCATTACAACAGAGGTTCGAACGATCTCATTGGTTCTTATCGTTCAGTGGGTGAAACCTACCTCTTCTCCACTCAGCCCTGATTTACAAAGACCCTAGTGAGTAGCCTTCATAGGGAGAAAACACAACTCTTTTTCTATGTTGTGTGAATATCATTGTATTGTGAATATCCTCTCCTTTCACTACAGCACACGTCCTAACTCTTCGCCGGTCAGCCTGAATGAATTTGGTGCCATTCTGCTAATACCCGCCCTCGAATGATCTGATTGGTTGTGACCTCATCGCTAGGGGCGTGGTTAGGGGCAAGGAAACGCTCTCATTGGTCGAGAGGTGCGGGGTCAAAAGGGCAACTAAGATCAAAGGACCTGTCAAGTTTGATGAGAAGGTGTTCATATTACTCTTTCCTCCCCTTGATACACATCTTTTGTTGATTTTAATATTTCCTTAAGTTGTGCATATCTCCTTAAAATATTGTATTTACTGTGTCAGCTGCGGTTATTAGGGATCTGCCAGTCAAACTATGCCTTTATGTACCTACAACTCATCACACCTCCCTTTCTCTCATTATGTTGCTTGTCCTTAACCCTAATCAGTCTTTTATTACTTTGACGAGAATCGCAAACACGCTCATTAAAAAGGGACAAAGTGAATAACTGAACTAATAAATCAAAAAGCTGACAAACATTGTTTGATTCCAGAAAAGTAGAGGTAGTCTTTCAGTTTCATCTTTCATCAAAAAAATCTTGTAAACATGCTACTATTGCTATTTTTATTATTGTTTACAAGTTGTTAAAACATTCACTTACTTGTTATCCCTTTAACAAAACCATAGCTTCAGTTAACTGTGTCAAAGTCATAGTCAGACTTACCAGTCCACCCAGCACAGAGTACATTACAACAAGCAGGTCTAGGGTTTGGTCTGGCTAAAGCTGGGTCTCTGCAGATGAAGCCTTGCTGTGAACTCTTAAGTAATAAGCCAGCATTACTATAGCTGCCAGAATCACCATCTGGAAGAACAATAACTTGAATACTACTTTGTTGGTGTCATGTCCCCAAAGTATTCCAGGGGAGATTGGGACCAGCAAACTAAGAAATAGCTAAAAACTAAAAAATTACAGTGTAAGCGTGGTTGTCAGGCCAAAAACCAGAACAGGGTTTATTAGCCACACTTGTGGCAATTACAGCAAAAAGAAATGGAGAGAACTTAAAGCAAGCCTACCAAAAAGGTAGGCTGAAAGCTAAAGATGCTGAAAAACTGAAATCAGGTCACAAGGTCACCATTTAGGAAAGTAAAGTGAAAGCTCAGGGAAGATCTGCTAGGCATGCACCCTTGCCCTTCCACCTCAGCCTTTATACCCAGCTTGATTTTGATTGCATACAGGTGCGGACCACTGCAGGAGAGGAGGGACTGACACAGATACATACATTTGGAGATAAAAGAGAGACACTGGGCAGATTACTCAATTGTGTACACTATATTTGGAGTTAGTGAACACACGCTTTTTAAAAAAATAATGCTTACATGTGGGAATGTTTGAGGATACAGTTGGGAGGGCCATGCATACACCTCTCATGCAGCTCAGGCCTGATGTGTGGCACATCTGCAGCATTACTTTATTCACTTTTTTTAAAGTCTCATTCAGATCTCTATAGACGCTATAGATCCTATAATGTAGGAAAGGATGATTGCAAGAGACAAAAATTGGTTAGGTTATATTTACATTTCTCATTTTGTGAGACATTTTTATGTCCTTGTATGTGTGTGTGCATGTGCCTTGGGTATGCCTTCGGTGCTTTTTCACATCTGATATACCTGAAAACACATAACTTTAAAACATTTTTATTACTTTTCATTATTGGTCACATCCTGTATGATGGTGCTTTATCATTTCAGTGACATGGGATGCTGACAGGCTTTAAACCAGTAGCTGGACTCCAACCTGCTCCAGAGAAACACAGCAGTGTCATCCTGGTTTCCTGCTGATCTGCTCTTTAATAAATAAAACATATAATAGCATTCAGGAAAGAAACAATCCATAAGCCAGACAGTGACATACTGAATGCGCATGTGTAAAGTCACCACTTCATGTGAATAGATCCAGACAGTCACCCAGCTCTTGCACACTGCTTGACTCATCACCATGGCAACAATCTGTCTGATGTTCTCTTTTCCGCCTCCGCTTATATACACTTGTTTCTCTCTCTGCTCCCTTTCCATTTGATAGTCTGTTTGGGAGATGCTGTGGGTCCCCTGGGCTGGGAAGATCTGGGAATTGTAGTTTTTGTGCCATCAAAGCAGACTCAATATTCTGGTAGAACCTGGACATGACAAAAAAGGCAGAAGACCTAGCAGCTGTGCTTAAATTCAGTGGTTTAATATTAATTCTGTTGAACAGATTAGTAAAAACTTCATTTTATTTATAGGAATATTCACTGAATAGGAGAAAGCCAGCCAGCATACTGACCTTTGGATACGTTTGAGGTTCTCCTCCATCTTCTGATTGGCTATATCAGTTAAGAAGCTGATGTACTCAAATCCAGCCAGGAGTTTTCCGTTGTGGCTCAGGGGAACCTCCAGGCTGTGGGTGCCACGGACCGCCTAGAAGGACAAAATAAAACAGGAGGACCCATTTACACAACATATGCAAGTTTCATATTTTTATTTCTATCTTATAGACTGTCCAAGGTTCATGATTTTTGGGTACTTGAGCTTAATATTTATTGGAATATAATATTTGGTAGAACAGCCAATTCACTCGAGATTTGGAAACATACCGTGATTATCTTTCCCGTCTTGCTCACAGTCAGACCAGAGTTTCTGAAGCCTGAGTTGACAGCCACTGCATGCTGGAAGGAACAAAGAATTTTGATAGCCAATTGGTCATTTTATCTTTACTCATGTGTGAGACATTTTTAGCCAATCTAATCCAATCAAACATCTGCTTTAACCAGTTGGGTTGAGAGAGGGAGAGAGAGAGGGTGAGAGGGAGAGAAACACGGGGGGGTGGGGGTGATGCTGCATGAGGTTCATAGAAATATGGGAGCAGCAGGCGTTGCAGGAACATGGGGTGCCAGTGACTCACCACCTGCAGGATGAGGACAGGGAGTGAGAGGAGAGGAACTGGGAGAGACTTTGGGAAATCATGGTTAGTAAATGGAAGAAACATGGAAGGGGGAGGGAGAGAGAGGTGCTCAGTCCTTTCCCCAGCAGTCTAAGCCTATAGCGGCATAGGTAAGGAGTAAGTGAATTTTGACTTTTTAACTATAAGCTCTGTCATATAGAAAAGTTTTAAGCCTGGTCTTGAAAATTGCTAAGGAGTCTGCCCCCCAGACCGATACTGGAAGCATTCTGATAACTGAAAGATCTGCCTCCCAATTTACTCTTGGAGACTCAAGAAACCACAAGTAAACCTCCATCTAGAGAGCAGAGTGGCCTACTAAGACAGTAAGGAACTATAAGCTCTCTGAAATATGATGGAGCTTGGCCATTAAGAGCTTAATATGTGAACAGAAGGATTTTAAATTTTATTCTCAATTTCACCGACAGCCAATGAAGATCAGCTAACACGGAAGAAATATGATCCCGTTTTCTAGTTCCTATTTGTGCAGCAGCATTCTGAATCATTTGAAGGCCTTTCAGAGATTTGTTTGGGCATTCAGATAGTAATGAGTTACAGTAGTCCAATCTAGAAGTTACCCTACTGACTTGTTTTATGTGAGGGACAAAAGACATGTCCTGGTCAAAAGTTACTCCAACATTTTTGATAGTGGAGCTGGAAGCCATAGTAATGCCATCTAGGCTGGTTGATGATTAGATGATTAGATAGGGATTCCCTAAGGTGCTTAGGGGCCAAGCACAATAACTTCAGTTTTAACAGAATCTAGAAGTAAAAGGTTACGGGTCATCCAGACTGTTATGTCTTGTGTTTCCTGATAATGTTGCCCAAAGGAAGCAGATATAGTTTGAAGAGGATTGGTCCAAGTACCGAGCCCAGTGGGACTGCATAACTGGCTATAGTGTGTGAGGAGGAGCTATTGTTGACATTAACAAACTAATGTCTATCTGATTAATAGGGTTGGAACCACCTTACTGCAGTTCCTTTAATGCCAATTTCATGTTCCAGTCTCTGTAGTAAAACGTTACGATCAATGGTGTCGAATGCAGCACTGAGATCTAAGAGGAGAAGTTTCTGTGCTGTGATGAGTTCTAAAACCGTTCCTTTGCAGATGCTCATATAATTAGTTTGCAACTGCTTTTTTACGCATCACACTTTAGCCTTAGCCAGAACTACGTAAGTGGAAACAACATAATTTCACCATAAACCTGCTGCGACCAGGTGCTTCTCACAAGATTTCTGACAGAGGAGTCAAAAGAATTATCAGAAGACTTATCCAAGAGCCAAGGACCACTTGTGGCTTTAGAAAGACCTGGAATTAGCAGGTACAATTGTTTCAAAGAAAACCATAACACACAGCCATGTCCTGTATGAATACTCAACATGCAAGACTCCATTGCTGAAGAAGAAACATGTTGAAGCTCATTTAAAGTTTACTGCACAACATTTAGACAAGTCTGTGAAATACTGGGAGAATACAGTTTGGTCAGATGAGACCAAAGTTGAACTCTTTGGATACCATAATACACACCCTGTTTGGAGGTCAAATGGCACAGCATATCACCCCAAAAACACCACACCAACAGTGAAGTTTGGAGGTGGGAAATTCATGGTGTGGGGCTGATTTTCAGCATACGGCACTAGCAAACTTCATGTAATTGAAGGAAGGATGAATAGAAAAATGTACCAAGACATTCTTTATAAAAATCTGCTGCCATCTACCAGGATGATGAGGGTGAAACAAGGGTAAAGATGAAGATGAAACATTTCAGCAAGACAATGATCCCAAATACTCAGCCAAGGAAATTCACAGAAAAAAATAAAGCTTCTAGAATGGCCCAGCCAATCACCTGACTTGGATCCAACAGAAAATCTATGTTCATAGAAGAGGCCCATGGGACCTTCAAGATTTGAAGACAGTCTGTGTGGAAGAATGGGCCAAAATCACACAATGCATGCAACTAGTTTCTCCATCCAGGAGGCGACTTGAAGCTATGACCAACAAAGGCTTTTGTATTGGATCTGAATCAGAATCTCTTTATTCGCCAAATGCACAATGTACACAGGAATTTGTCTTGGTGTAACAGCGCCGTATGACAGGAAATTTAAAGATGTGAAAAATACGTTTTTTAAGAAAAAAGAAAAAGTTGTCTTAGCAATAAAAAATAAGTTGTGCTTTTGAGAATATGTACAATTTAGGTGGGATATATATATACACATTAAGAAATTCAAGTGTCTTTGGCAATTGTGGGGGATGGGGGACTAAGAGGATTTGTTGAGGAGGGAGATGGCCTGGGAGAAAAATGATGCTTGAGGGGAGAGGACACAACCTTGTGGAGCTCCGGTGTTGGAGGTGAGGAGGGCTGACAGATGGCTGTCAACCGGCACTTGCTGCTTCCTGTTGGTGAGAAAGTCCGTAATCCACTTACAGAAGAGGCGGGGTACCTGCAGCTGTAGCAGCTTGGTATGCAGACAGCCTCGGAGGATTAATGTTGCTAAGAACTAAAATGCTGTGCTAAAAAGAGGTGAGTTAAGAGTGAGTGTTATCTTCGAATTAAAGAGGAAATGTTATAATTTGCATGGACATTTCTGAGTACAATGAAAGTAAAAGAAGTAAGGTAGAAAAAGTGAATGTATATATTGTATACATGGTTGTATGCTAGATATACGGTTGATGTTGGTATCAGTGTTTGTTTTCAAGCTTGACTGTATGTTTATGTGTGTATGAATAAATAAAAAACTTCAATGACAAAAAATTATGGGTAAGTTGAAATTACGTCAAAAGATCAATGTAAATTGTTCCCTCAGTTTTCTATGTTGACCCAGCAAAACAATTTTTAGAGTGTGTAAGCTGATAACAGTTCTGTGTTTTCCTTTTGAATTTCCCAGAGGACACAGGATGTTTTTGCTTTAGTTTACCACACCATGATATTAATTGCATACATCACTATTAAAAACTGACTTTTTAGACAAAGTTACTGTCACCAGCACCACTGAACTGCCCAACCAACGCATGCAGGAGCAGGGCAGGACAGAGCCCCTCGCCCCCCCCGGTGCTCCCCTGTCCACCATCCACCCTCCAGAGGCAACCCAACTACCCAAGGAACCCACCTGGATTTCCGCACACTTTGGGTGTCTGATGATGACTGACACAAATGATTCACTTCGGTGAGCGAATCATATAGACTCAAGTAAGTAAAATGAATCGGGTTTTCCATCAATGCATCAAAACCATCTGCTGTGTAGTCCCAGGGCCCAAATGGCACAAATAACATTAAGTGAAAGTTCCTCCTTTCCTGTGCTTTCTTTATCCCTGTTGAGAAAGCATACATTGCCTCTTCATGTGCTGGTGGTGCTTTGGAATTAGGGAAAGAAACTCATTGTAGCATCAGCCCCATTTCAGTTTATGTTACACTCTTTCAAATCTCTGCAAATTCACCTTCACAGAGGACTGAAATGAGTGGAAAGCACAGGTTTACTAAAGCCTACTAGATAAATGCTACCTGACCAGGTAACAACTGTTACAAAGAGCAAAACACACTCAGTAGTAGTGTAGATGATAACTGCATGTCGGGCTGACACAATTACTTCACTGTAATTTCCCTGCATTACAGACAAACTGTCCACTTACCATGAGTTGTGCATCTTCCAGTCTCCTACACTGAACATGGAGTACAAAGGGCTCAAACTTCAACACAGCATCTCTGCTTGACTTGGCCAGACCAGTCATCTGAAGAACAAAGTGTACCAGGTTTGAAATTATATCAATGTTATAATTTAGACTGAGAGAAGTGAAAAGGTCTACCATGACTCACCAAGTCATCAGATGTGCATTTTTTGTGTGAGACAAACAACCAAATACAATTCTTCTTCTGGACATCACTCTGTGGAGTCTGCAGGGAGAAGGCAGAGACACAGATGTTACAACTTAAATCCTCCAGGTGATTCGATTCAAAGGGATGGGACTCTTAGTCAGAGGCAAAACAGAACAAACATTCTCGTACCCTGTCGATGAGGATAATTCTCCCGGAGCATGAGCTGGTGGTGAAGAACTCATCCGTGTCGTTTAGGAGAGAGACGACGTGTTCAATATGTCGATCCACGATGCCCTTTTTACTCAGATCCATTTTGTTGAGACACTGTGCCTTCCACTGACTGAAGTTTTTTTCCATTGCCGTCACTTTGTTCTCTCCGAGTTGATTCGTTTTTACCTCGGTCATGTTTATTTACTTCCTTCTTCTTCTTCTTCTTCTTCTTCTTCTTCTTCTTCTTCTTCTTCTTCTTCTTCTTCTTCTTCTTCTTCGTCTCTTTATCCTTGGATTGGATGGTGTATGCACAATACTACCATCTAGTGGACAGGAAAACATGACATTCCGAGTGGTTCTAAAATATATTTGTGATCTCAGTAAGGACTGGCGACTTGGCAAGGTTTTTATCCCGCCCTCGACTAATGTAAGTTGGGATTGACTCCAGCAACCCACGTGAGAAGTACTTGAAGATGAATGAATATATTAATTTTATTTACTGGCTGAAAGGAAAACACTGTGAAGAAAAATTAAGAGCACATAAAGGAACTTTCAGCATGACGTTAAATCAGGGAGGCTAAATCAAAGTGGTTGAGTCATGGTGCTGTTTGTGTATGGTAACGTGGTTGATAGGGTTGATGAGATAAAATATGAAATTATATGTGATCAGTCTGTCCACTTAACAGAGAATTGGAAAATCAAAACTGCAAAGGGTATCTTCTGAGTATTTCTAAATTGAAGAGAGGAAGAGCGAGGAGGGAGGTAGTTATCCCCTGCTGGACTGACATGGTTTCCTGGCCCAAAAACTATAAGTAGTAACAGAGCAGAAAAACAGGAGAAGCAGAAAGTGACACACGTGCAGGATATCTACCACGAAGATATTATGAGGATCAGACCACAGGTAGTCTCTCCTCTATCCTTCGCTGTTTAATTAACCTGTTGTGGTGACGACTAACACTAGTGTAAGCTTCCTGTGTAGTGTAAGCACTGACATAGCAGTGATCCAGTAGAGATTGCATATAGGTCTATTAAGATGACAGTGAAATCACATCTAGCAAGGATATCACAGCAAGACAGAGGGAAAACGCTGGAGGGAGTTCCTGTCCTGGTATCTCTGTTATTGTGGGAGATTTTAGAAAAATATTATTAATGCAGCCACCCACACTGCATCTGACAACATAAACCCAAGCAGCAATATAAATACAGAGAATATTACTGTGTTTGGAAGTTTAACAGCAGAAATGTGCAGAATTTAAAGTACCAGTAACAGCAGTTTATTTTTCAACCTAACTGGGTAGCTAAAGACTTGTCATGGTGAACTATAATCATAAGTTTGACAGAAGGAACCGTTATTTCACAGTTTCAGTAGGCATTTTGTGCCTGTTATCATTTTTTAATCAAGATAAAAAATTCAATGAAAAATGGTGGCCATTGCTTTAGTCTTTTTGCAATGTGAAAGACAGCATACTTTACTGCAATAACATCAGGTAAGGCTCATGGCTCAAGGTTCAAGGTCATTTACATGCTTGCACATGAAACAAAATATTTACTCAGGTCCAGGAGCAATACAATAAAATAAATCTGATTAAGTGTCACTCTCCCCCCTTCTTTAAAAAAAAAAAAAAAAACTTTCAACACCCCAACTCTTTAAAACGTACAGAGTCCCGAAGAACAGTATCTGTTAAGATGTCAAGAACGACCAAAAATACGAAAAAAGACAAAGCTAACAAGGAGGACACCGGTGCCACAATTCATGCGCTGCTAGCATAGCTAGCCTGCTGAAGGAACATCGGACGGCAATTTCAGCCAAGTTTAAATCGACCTTCAAATCCCTGGAGGAAAAACTAGTCCAAACAGAGGCCACGGTAGCAGACCACAGTCAATGCATCACCCCGATGGAGACCACCACTACCGCATTACAGGAGAGGATGGACATACTGGAGAATCAGTGTGCTGAGCTGGCTAATAGCAACACCAAACTAGCAGCCAAGGCAGCAGACCTGGAGGGCAAGAGCCAGAGGAATAATATAAGGATCATCGGCTTGCCGGAGTCCATCGAGGGTCCCCGACCCACCGCCTTTTTCTCGGATCTGCTCGTAGAGATATTCGGCAGACAAGTCTGGCACTCACTACCAGACCACTCTTGGGAGAAAAGCCTCGGGCTGTAATCATCCACTTTCAACGCTATCAAACGCAGGAGCGGGTTGTCCGGGAGGCCCACAAACACCGTGGTAAACTTCAATACCAGGGGAAACCGATTAGGATTTTCGAGGACTATACTCCTGAGGTCCTCAAGCAACGCACCAAATACCGCAAAGTCATGTCCAGACTGTACAACCTGGGTCTGAAGCCATCTCTGCTGTTCCCAGCCAAGCTGATGATCACACTGAAAAATGGTTCCCGCAAAGGATTCTCCTCTCCTGCGGATGCCTCCAAGTTCATAGACGCTTACTGATCGGAATCACCAACCCAGCTTGATACGGAAGAGTGAGCTGAAGGCAAAGTTTGAGGTCGGTGGCGGCTGGTACATCACCCGATCCAACCCGATGCATTGAAAGCATGGGTAACTTGTTTGAAAGGAAGCCCAAACAGGTAAACGCTTTGGACACTTTGTTGTTATCTGTCTCCTGCCAAGGGTGACCTGTATTTTTTTTTTTTTTTTTTTGCCGGTGGATCGGGACATGCTACCGAGAGCTGGGTCGACTGCTGCCGTCCGGTGTCATATGTTCACTGTTTAAACTGAGCTCAATCAGGAGCTGTTGCTTGATAGGTCCTGTTCTATGTCATGCCTGATTATAGTTTGTTCACTGATGGCTATAGGCTAAATACGGTATTGTCTTATCTTTTTCAATGCATGGAATGATAACCTTTTAAAGGGCCGCACTTTTTTTTCTTCCCCCCCATCTTTAGTTTTCTTTTCATCTCTTCTTACTCCATGTGATATTTTTGAGGCACCCAACACTTAAATACTTAAATACTTGTTAACTTGTAATTCCCTTTATGCATATATAAATATATATTTATTTATTTTATTTGGTCATTAGCAGTAATTTTATTGCAATTTTTAATTATTATTACTCTTTTCTTTCATTTACTAATTTATTTCACAGTATTGCCTTTTTTCATTATATACTTGTTTTACCGAAGCTCTATTGTTATGCAAGCATACCATGGCCGCCCTTGAGAGGAATCATATCTTCATTCTGACTGCTTAACTGTTTCAAATATTAGCATACTAGTAATATACTGTTTCAGGTTTATGTTATTAATGGGGTTACAACTGTTACATAGGGGAATCGAGACTTTGCAAGAAGGTGAGAACTAGACAAGAGTTAGAGAGCGCCAATGTGCTTTGCAGAAGGATGTTACATGGGTACCATGGGAGGAAAAGGGAGGGAAGATGGGTGGTGGGGCAGGGCAGGGTGGGAAGGGTGGAAGGGGCCAAGTTGGTCAATTTCACCCATTCACTGTGCTAATCAAGACTTTTACCACTTATGCCACTTTTTTTTTTTATTATAATTTTTTGTTACACGTTTGCTCTTTTACCTGTTATTGCTTTCTGTATCTGTTTTGCCAGGCTATTCGTACCGTGTTACTGTTCCAGGGCACCACACACCGGATGCTATGTTATGGCTAGTACGGATAACGTGGGAACGGGTGGCGGACAGGTGGTAAGGATACCCTCACTAAATGTCGGTGGCATTAATGCAGCAATAAAACGCTCAAAAATCTTTACATGCCTTCAGAATTTAAAAGCAGACATAATGTTCCTCCAAGAGACACATTTGCTCAACACTGATCACCAGAGACTTAGCAGACCTTGGATAGGACAGATATTTCATTCAAAATTCAACCAGAAAACCAGAGGTGCAGCTATAATGATTCGGAAAGATATCCTTTTCCTGTACTTACAGACCCAAATGTCCGCTATACTATTGTGTCTTCCACATTATACCAAGCACTCTCATTCTAGTTTCTGCATATGTCCCCAATGTGAATGATCACACCTTCATGAAAACCTTTTAATCTTCTCTCCCAAATATAAATACTCACGTTAATGATGGGGTGTGATATGAACTGTGTCACTGACCCCCTACTCGCTTTAGCCGTAAAAATACAGTGCCTTCCAGAATGGCTTGAACTCTTTCCTCCTTCATGGAACAGTACGGATAAACTGACCCATGGAGATTCCTGAACCCCTCAGCAAAGCGATACTCCTTTCTTTCACATGTACACCAGACCTATTCACATATTGACTATTTCCGTATTGACAAGACTTTTATCTCCTCCATAGTTTCCACTCAATATTTACCAATAGCCATGTCAGATTATTCCTCTGTAATTCTGGATCTCCATTTCGAACTGAAGCATAAGAGCTTCAGGTCTTGGCGCCTAGACCCTCTTTTGCTTTCTGACACCACTTTTTGCAAACAGGTATCAGATGCCAATGATTTTTTTCTGGATACAAATAGAAATGAAGTCACTCCACCTACGTTGCTATGGGAAACTGTGAAGGCATTTATAAGAGGCAAAATTATTTCCTACGCAGCTTATACTAATAGATGTCGGAGGACAATGCAGAAGGAATTAGAAGACACTCTTGCTAACATAGAGACGCAACATTCAGCTAATCAATTGCCAGTGTCAAAGTTGAGGAGTCTGGACCCACAATGCAGACGAGATTCAGAGATAGCGGGTTGTAAAAATTAATATTTTATTTTGCGTAAGGACAGAAGGGCTGGAGCCGGGAGGAGGGGGTTGCTGGGTCTGGGGGTGTCCTGAGGTAATCCGAGGGAGTCTGCAGGAACTGGAGTGAGGCCGGATCAGGAGGAATGGCGTGCAAGGCCCGGAGGAGTAGCGACAAAGAAAAAGGAACTGGAAACAGGAAAACACACCATCAAAACTGGGTTACAAGATGGACAAGAGAACGTTGAAAAAATACAAGAAGCCAATACACTATACCACTGAGGTAAGCTGACAATCTGGCGATGAGCTGTGGACTGAACCCGGGTTATAAGCAGTGTGTAGTGACTGGCAGGTGTGCAGGTAAGTGGAGAGTCCAGCTCCGCCCAGCTCCCGACAGGGGAAGGAAAAAACAAAACTTAAGCACTAGGATCCTGACAGCCAGACCTTTATAAAGAGAGATTGAGGCTCCAAACTGAAGTTGACCTCCTGCCAACAAGAAATGCTGAACGATTACTGCTACACTCGCAAGGCACTATGAGTCAGGGAACAGGCCTGTCCGTTTACAAGAACATCAGCGGAAATCCAGGAATGCTTCAAATCAGATAGCACAAATCTGTAATAATGCAGGCATAATTACCTCTAACCCCGGTGAGATTAATGACACCTTCAGGGAGTTCTACCGTAAACTTTATACTTCCGAGTCCCCAGCTAACAAGACCCACCTGTCACAATTCTTTGCAAAGCTAGACATAGCCCCTTACAACTTTCCGAGATCACAGCAGCAATTCAGTCGATGCATAACGGGAAATCCCCTGGCCCCAGTAGAATTTTATAAAAAAATGTATAGACAAATTGGCTCCACTAATGCTAGACATGTTTCATCATTCACATCAGCAAGGCGCTCTGCCACACATTCTCACACAGGCCTCTATTTCCCTGATCCTTAAGAAAGGCAAAGACCTGCTTAGTTGCTCGTCTTTCCATCCAATCTCACTTCTGTGAGTCGATGTTAAAATTCTAGCTAAGGCATTCGCTCATCGTCTAGAATCAATCGTACCTTCTCTTATTTCTGAAGACCAGACAGGGTTCATTAGACAGCAACACTCATTCACAAATATCTGAAGGCTACCTGACATCATTCACACTCCACCCTCACCTTCAGACCCGGAGGTAGTCATATCCCTCGACACGGAGAAGGCCTTTCATAGGGTGGCGTGGACTCACCTGTTTTCTACACTGAGAAGATTTGGCTTTGGGGATAGCTTCATCTCTTGGATCCGTTTGCTTTATACTGCCCATGCATCAGTGTGTACAAACACACAACGTTCTAAATTATTTCCGCTTCCTTGTGGTACCCATCAGGGGTGCCCGCTCTCCCCACTTCGCAATCGCCATAGAGTCCCTCTCTATTGCACTGAAATCTGAAAAAAGATTCCTGGGTATCCAGAGGTGGGAAACGGAACACAAAGTCTCATTAAATGCGGACGATCTACTCCTGTATGTACATAACCCTGAGTCTAGTATACCACATATAATGTCTATTTTGAACTCTGGGGTGTAGATTGAAAATCCACAAGAGTGAATGTTTCCCTGTTAACCAAGCAGCCTTAACTTTAGCATCGTCGTCCATTGCATTTCAGTTTTCTAAATCAGGATTCAAATATTTAGGCATATTTATTACACAGTCCATTCTTAGTCTAAAGGAACAGAATTTTACAGCCCTGACTGAAAAGATTAAGGAAGACTTCTTGCCTCTCTCTGGCAGGGAGAGTTCAAACAATTAAAATTAATGTGTTACCCAGGTACCTGTACTTTTTCCATGGTATTCCTGCTTTTCTGCCCAGATCTTTTTTCAAATCTGTCGACTCAATCATCTCCACATTGATACGGGCAGGCAAGAACCCCAGAATGTGTAAAACCTTCTTAAAACGGAGTAGATCGAGAGGTGGACTAGGCCTACCAAACTTACAATGCTACTTCTGGGCCACAAACATGCATAAGCTGTTGCTATGGTTCACTTCTGCACAGCGCAGCTGGTGCCAACTTGAGACTGCCTCTTGTATTTCCTCTTCGCCTCAGGCTCTAACATGTAGCACCCTACCAACCCCTCTCTCACAGTTCACACCCAACCCCATGGTCACTGCTACTTTAAAGATTTGAGCACAAATAAAGCGACATCTCGGATGGACTACCCTCCCACAATCAACTCCTATCTGCAATAGCCACCTCTTTCTGCCAGCTAAAAGTGACCCAGAGTTCATGATTTTTGCTGAAAAAGGCCTGAGATGTTTGGGGAATCTATATGTGGATGGATCTTGCCAGTCTCAATCAAAGAGTGCTTTTGGGCTGAACCTCTCTGACTTGTTCAGGTATTTTCAGCTGTGTGACTTTGCTAGGGCTTACTCTCTTAAATTTCCCCAGATACCTCCTCCCAGTGGTTTGGACCATATACTATCGGCTGCCTCCTTACCTAAGGGACACATCTCTTATCTATATGATCTTGCTTTACCAACTGGCGAATCCATGATTGAGAAAATCAGAGCAAACTGGGACTAAATTTGACAAAATTTTCTGACCAGTTCTGGGGGGAGGCTTTAAAAGCTGTGAATTCATCCTTCTCTTGCTCTAAACTTAGTCTCATCCAGTTTAAAGTGCTACAGAGGGCTCATTATAGCAAAGCCAAACTTGCTAAAATCCACCCGGATACAGTAGAGGATAGGTGTAACAGATGCTCTCTCTCTCCATGCGACTTAGCCCACATGTTCTGGTTGTGTCCCAAGCTAGTTGGGTTCTGGGAAGCATTCTTTAAGACCATCTCTGAACTATTACAGATACAGATTTCACCATCCCCCCACATTGCAATCTTTGTGAGTCCGGAGGAAATAGACATTATGAGTAAAATTCTGATTAATGTAGCTGCTTTTACCTCTCTAATTGCACCTAGGAGAATGCTATTGCAATGGAAGTCACCCTTACCACCATATTTTAAATCCTGGATAGGGGATGTCATGTCTTTCCTAATTATTGAATTATTTACTGAAAGTAAATAATTGGCCACTGAAAGTAATGCAGATTTTCCTTTTACTGTGAATTTACCATGATTGTACAATTAAAATCCACCCCCCACTCCCCCACCAACACAAAACTTGTGACAACATACATGACAAGAAATTCTAGAATTTAACTTCCTAGTCATAAAATTTCCAAAGTCATCTTAAAATGCAGAAACATTGTGCAGAAACTTGCAATACAACATCCCGGCTGTGACACAATAACAGTAAGAGGATGGAAATGAGGCTTACGTGGCAAGGTAAGAGAGGAAGGGAGAGAGCAATAAAGGAAGAGGTCAGGCACTGCTCTTGGTCTCAAACATTGTGTAATCCACACGCAACAGCATTGTGCGAAAATTTTGTAGTGGAAAGTTGTCTTAAAAAAAAGTAAAAAAAAAAAAAAAAAAAAAAAAAAAACACTGAGCCTTTCAACTGCTGCAGCAAAATATGATGCCCACTCAAAGTCAATTAATTTCCTCAAGAGTGCTCACATAAGGGTTCATCATTCACCGCTTCTTGGTCTTTAAAGAGAACTTGTGTTCTCCTGTAACACTTGAAGCTTCTGACTGCTCAGAATTGAAATTTTAGTTAATTATATAATAAATGTATTTATTTGAAATGCAGGTCTTCTAAAAGATCTGTAGTACATTTCATAACATTTAACTTCTGACAGAAAATAAACAATAAAACAATAAACAATAATAAACAATCTTCACAAAGGAGTAAGAAGAAACATTGATAGAAATAGTTATTTGATTTATATTGTGATATATCAACTATCGATATCAATTGATATTAAATATTGTGATAGGATTTTTTTCCATATCGCCCAGCCCTAATGGCCAGGGTGCCTCAGGTTAGGTTTGCCTTAGGCAAAGTGATCTGGGCATCATTAGTTGATTTTCTACTATGAGGGGCAGCCACTTTATTTCAATTTATTTAGGATAACCCCTTGAAATGCAGCATCTCGTTCGAATGCGTCTTCACGCTGTTGGCCAGTTGTTAAATTAAACCAAACCCTAGTGGAAGTATGACGAAGACGTCCTTTTCCAATAAAGGGTCTAAAGAGAGCTTTTTTACTTTGCTCTACTTCAATCAATACATTTGCATTTCACAAGGCATTTCAAAATCACATAGCCCACCCAAAAACAAAATAAACAGCTGTGATTGGACTGGTAGGTATTTGTTGGACCACAGTCAGCGTGGCAGCATTTTAGACTTCAAGACAGTCATTGAGTTGAAAGCCTACACTACATGTTAATTATAAGATTAAATATGATCTTTATGCAATACTTTTGAATGAACTTCAGAGTTGACGATCCAGAGGCAGGATACTCAAGGCTGAAGACGTAATAGCTGCTAAAGAAAGCAGCTACTCCGCACCGAAACAGCGCTGGTTAAAGTCTCCAATGATATTCTCATGGCTTCAGACAATGGATCAGCCTTGTTACTTCTCGTTCTAGATCTCAGTGCTGCATTCGACACCATAGATCATAACATTTTACTACAGAGACTGGAACATGAAATTTGGGATGAAAGGAACTGCACTAAGGTGGTTCCAATCCTATTTATCAGATAGACGGTCTGTCATGCTTATCAGTGTGTTCATGCTAAAAACAGCTCCTCCTCATGCACTGTAGTCAGTTATGGAGTCCCACAGGGTTCGGGTCCGAAAATGTTTTACTTCTCAACTCCGACAAAACTGAAGCTATTGCACTTGGCCCTAAGCACCTCAAAGAAACACTATCTAATCATTTAATCAGTCTGGACGGCATTACTTTTGCTTCCAGCTCCACTGTAAGAAACCTTGGAGTAACCTTTGACCAGGACATGTCCTTTGTAGGGCAGCTTTCTTCCACCTTAGAAACATTAGGAAAATCAGAAACATCCTGCAAAAAAACTAGTCCATGTATTTGTAACTTCAAGGCTGGACTACTGTAACTCATTACTATCTGGATGTCCAAGTAAATCTCTGAAAGGCCTTCAGTTGATTCAGAATGGTTTTGCACCAATATTAACAGGAACTAGGAAAAGAGATCACATCTCTCCCATGTTAGCTGCTCTTTATTGGCTACCAGTAAAATACAGAGTAGAATTTTAAATCCTTCTGTTAACATATAAAGCTCTTAATGGCCAAGCTCCATCATATCTCAGAGAGCTCATAGTTCAGTAGGCCACTCCGCTCTCTTGTGGTTCCTAGAGTCTCCAAGAGTAAATCTGGAGGCAGATCGTTCAGTTATCAGGCTCCTCTTCTATGGAACCAACTTCCAGTATCAGTCCAGGGGGCAGACTCTTTAGCAATTTTCAAGACCAGGCTTAAACTTTTCTGTATGACAGAGCTTATAGTTAAAAAGTTAAAGTCCTCTATCCCTTTAGCTATGCTGCTATAGGCCTAGGCTACTGGGGGAAGGACTGAGCATCTCTCTCCCTCTCCCTCCCTCTCTCTCTCTCCCCCCTGCATGCGCTGACAAGAAGCATGCTTCTTAAAAATCACTGTTTCTCGCAGTTCTAAGCATGTGTACTGCATTTACTAACCATGCTTTCCCGAAGTCGTCGTCTCTTGTATCAGGTGTGATTTTTCACCAGTGTCTAGGCAAACACCCAATGCTACATTTAAGTTATGTCACAGTTGTGATGTATTTCTTTTCGACTTTTCTCCTTTCGATCATTCAGCATCCTCTCTCATGGATACCAACACTCACCCTTTTCAAGTGACAATGACCATTCCAGTTGAATAGAACATGGGGTGGGCAATAGGCAATAGGCAGACATACATCCAGCTTTAAAGTCATAAACCTAGCCAACATGCGTTCATATGATGCAACTTCTGACATCATTTCCATCCATTTTAAACATCTGGGGCGACTGTACTCTTCCATACTCTGAGAACTGTTTGAGCAGCGGTGACCATCCCAACTTTTAGAACCCCTTGTTCATATGTACATACATTTAGTATTTCTGTTTGGTCCCCTAACAAACATAGTCTTGGTGATGCAGGTACCGTCACACCCAGCCCTTTACTCACGTTCCAATACTTTCTCCCAAAACGGGTACACAAGTTTACATTCCCAAATTACATGTAAAAATGTCCCTATTTCACGCTGACACTTCCAACATAAATTACTTCCTAAATATTCCAGATTATATTTCAGCATAATATCAGCAAACAACATTAACATTCCATCCATGTACAGGTCTCTTATTTTGCATATCCCTTTAACAAGCCACTGATTCCAATAAACAGATTTCTTCCCAATATGTACGGCTGGGCTATACCATAGAGAGTCATAAGGTTGTCACAAGTGCGAAATACTATATATTTTAGAAATTTCTCTGCAAACTGCTTTAAAATAAGACAGTACTGGGTTTGAAAAATAATTATGTCCAGAAGTTGTTACACCATGTGAGAGGACATCCAGAGGTTCAAATGGGCTAGTTAGTTCCCTTTCAGTTTTGAGCCAGCTTAGCTCCTGATATATCCCTTTCCAGGGTTTTATCAATCTAGACATTTCAAATGATGGATTCTATAATTTTACATTAGGTAGACCCATACCTCCTATTTCCCTCTGTGACATCTTTTTTATATTAATACTTGGCCTCTTTTTTCCCATTAAAAAGTCTTTGATAATTCTATCATAATGTTTAATCAACTGGAGTGCTATATTGAGTGGCAACATCATGGAAACTGGAAACATGGAAATGTATTGTGGTCCATTTAATTAACTTTTCCCCACAATGTGAGCTTCAATTATCCCCATTTATCCAATTTCAGTTTTATTTTCTGGAGGAGTGGTCCCATTTTTGAGAGCATCATTTCATCCAGATTTGAATTTAGTTAAATGCCTAGATATTTCATACCTGAAGGTAGAAACTTGAAGCTGTATGAAGTGATAATCTCAGAGTGACATACATGCGACTACATTCCAATTTATGTCAGTTTATTTTATAACCTGATAATCTAGAATATGATTTGATACATTCAAGTAACACCGGCAGAGAGTTCCCAGGTTCCTCTAACACTGCTAAAATATCATCGGCATACATAAATAGCTTGTGTTCTCTACCCCGTGCCTGCACACTTTTAATCCTCATATCATTTCCGATTGTTACAGCTAGTGGTTCAAGAACCATAGTAAAGACCAATGGGGAGAGAGCACATCCCTGTCTTGTCCCCCTGGAAAGACAGAAAAAAATCAGATATCAGCCCATTTGTTAGAACAGCTGCTCTTGGGCTAGAGTATAGTATCTTCACCCATTTACAAAAGCCAGGACCGGACCCAAATTTCTAACGAGTCAGCATGAGGAAACCCCACTCCTCCACAAAAGCCTTCTCAGCATGAAGTGAAAAAGCTGCCACTGGTACCGGATTAGAGCAATTTACATGCATCAGATGTATGAGCCTTCGCATGTTATCAACTGAGGACCTTTTTTTACCTACCTGCTTGAGCTCCATGTATAATGTCTGGGAGTATTTTATCTAAACATGACGCCAAGCTCTTTCTCAAAATCTTACAATCCACCCCAAGAAGGCTCACAGGTCTGAAATTAGATTAATCAGACGCATCTCTGTCTTTTTTAGGAATAAGAGAAATTAAAGCATCATTAAGCATACCAGGTAATGAGCCCCTCTCAAATACCTCCATGTACACCTTATGCAGTATGGGGGCCAAGATATCAATATATTTCTTGTAATATTCAACCGGAAGCCATCCAAACCAGGTGATTTCCCGGTTTTCATGGATGAAATAGTAGCCCCAATCTCTTCCTCTGTTACTGGAGCATCCAGCATGTCTTTTTGTTCATTAGATACACTCAGAAGATGAATACCTGAGAAAATTTTCAATGTGTCTTCTGGATTATGAGTACAGGGGGATGTGTAAAGATATTCATAATTTTTTTGAAAACCTGATTAATTTCTTTTGATAAGGTTACTACCCCATTATCCTTCTTAATCATTGGAATGTTATTGGAGTTAATTGTCTCACTAATAGTCTGCCATTCTTTTCGACCCCTTCATAGAAATTAGTTTTTAGCCTAAATAAGGCTTGCTCAGCTTTTTTATTACATATGTCATGTAGTTGATATTTCTGAATATTATCTGAATAGCGACTTGCCAATTCTTTCTCCAATTTACGGATTTCTTTGTCGAATGTGTTTTCCTTCTTCACATCCTCCTTTTTCATTTTTGAGGTATGAGCAATAATTTTCCCTCTTATGTAAGCCTGAGATGCTTCCCAAACTCAGGAAATAGTTTCTGTAGAGCCAATATTAATTTCAAAAAAAGATTTAAGATCCTCTGATAACGTATTGCTAAATGACACATCCTGTAGCCATGCGGTGTTAAGCCTCCAACATCCTCTTTTCACATTATCTGTGTTCAGGTCAACATGTAACTCCACTGTGGCGTGATAACTGAGGGCAATAGCCCGTATCTCACAGTCCACTACTGAGTCTATTAATGAGTTAGACATCAGAAAAAAATCAATCCCTGAATGGGATTTGTGACAGGAGTAAAAGCTATATCCCATCTCACGTGGGTTCACCAATCTCCATATGTCCACCAAACTCAAGTCCTCTGTCAGCATATGAATTGCAGCTCTGTCCCTGGGTGGAGATTTACCAAATCGGATTCAAATCAAATCAAATCAAATCAGATTTATTTGTATAGCGCCAAATTATAACAAAGTTACATCAAGGCACCACTGGGCTTACTCTTATCAATTATTCCATCCATTACCTGGTTGAAATCCCCTGCTTGTATGACCTGGTCCTGTATGTTTCCTATCACTCTATGAACTTCATGAAAGAAATCAGGTTCCTCCTTGTTTGGGGCGTATATATTGCATAGCACTGTCCTGATTCCATTGATGAAGGCTTCAATGCAAATAATTCTACTGTCCTTATCATTGTGTTGTTTTAGCATGACAAAACTCTCATGACAAAATTCTGTTTACTGGAGTATGAGCAATGAAAAAACTTACCCAGTCTCTTTTAAATGTCCCTGCCTCTTCATCTCCCATTATATGAGACTCCTGAATGAATGCTATGTCTGTATTTTTAGATTTCACATATGTCAAAACCTTCCTCCTTTTAACGGGGTTGCCACATCCATTTGTGTTCGTCAATATTATATTAATGTACCTGTTACCTATCATTTCCAGACATTTCTAGACTCTTTGGACTCAGTTCTGTCATCATGGTTTCAGTAATAACTAAACACATTAAGCCTTCTCAGACGTACTGTCAGTGCACAGATAAAACATAAAAAGAACAAACATAACCCCAGTTAAAGCAACCCAGAACTCGGTACTTCTAAATAACCCCCACCCCACTCACTGACTAACCTGAACTGAACCGTGTTCGTGAGGCGCATCCTGTCAGCTCATGACAGCACAGCTCTTCCTGCCTCCAACAAACCATCATCAACGTTACCTTATTCCCACAGCTTCACACACCCTTCGTCTGATTTCATAAAGTCCCCCATGTCAGGTTTTGAGTTAATTCTGGTGTTTAGCGTTCTGTCCATGTAACTTCCTATTTTATTTTGTAGTCCTGGTTCCTTCGTGTTCCCCGTTATGCTACTTCCTGGTTGTGTCCCATGTTGATTGCCTTCCCTGCCCTAATGTGGATCACCTGTGTTTTGTCTAGCACGGTGTATTTAAGTCCTGTTTTCAGTCTAGTCCTTGTCGGATCATTTTCGTTTTGTTCCTGCCTTGTCCTTGCTCTGTCCATGCCCTGTCTAGTCCTTGTTAGTTCTTTGCCAGATTCTGTTCCTGCTCTGTCTGTTCGTTATTAAAGTGTTTTTCATCGTCACCTACCTGGTTTTTCGCCTCCTGCATTTGGGTCCTCCCTGCAACGCACTCGCACTGCGTTTTCCAGCGTGACACCCCAGTCCTCTATTCAGCATTTCGCACAACCTTTTCCGCATCCCTACTGTCTCGAAATGTTTTCTTCTGCCCTTTATATGTGAAGATGTGCGTTGCAGGGTAGACCAGCCTGTGTCTCACATTTAGCTCATGCAGATGCATAATCTTCATTGGAGTGAATGCTTTCCTTCTCTGCCAATTTTCTGGACACATCCTCATAGAAGGACAGCTTACAGTCCTCCCCGTCGATCCCCATCTCTCCTTAGCCACCTGCAGCACCTTGTCCTGGGCCGATGAACGTAGGAAGCGCACCAGAATGATCCTGGGCGGTTGATTCGGGCCCAGTATGGGTGCCAAAGAGCGGTGGGCACGTTCAATTTCAAACTGGCCTTCAATCCCACCACTCTTTTTAAGTTTCTTTTTAAGATTCCTAATAATTTCAATATATTTAAAGTTTATATTTATGGATAGAATATTTTGTTATATTACAAAATAATATCTCTCAAAGACAGAAATTCACAGGCTTCTCAGAGGTTACTGAACATTCTTTATTATGCCTCAATTGTAAGTATATATACATGTAAAATCCCTGGAATAAAATAATGATAGAAATAATGTCTATTCTGTTTTAGAAAATCCAACTTTAACAAAATGTTTCTCGCAAAATGTAAAATAATAAAAAGTACCCTCACAAGATATTACTTCAACAAACAAAAAACAAAATCTTTAGTTATCTTCTTCATCCTCCTTGTTTACCCATCTATATCAGCTATATGAGCTGTGAGGTCCCCGGCACCTTCATTGGACACAGGCACATATGTATCAGCTTTGCACATGGTGCACTTAGCCTCCCATATGTCCCGACTGGGTTGGTAAACTGGGATTTTTTTCGCAGTTCATCTGTGAACGTGCATTTGCGCTTCGGCACCTTGAACTCTTCAGCTCCACTGCCGGTGTCTGCTACTTTCTTGTTGTGGTGGATAAACGAGGACATGTCCAGGAAAAAGAGGACATTTGGTCAGCCTAGCCTCTCCCAGCCTCACTTGTATGTTCTCCTTAATTGAGACAACATCCGTCGCCACCATCTGAAGAGTGGCACTCATTTTCCGTATTTCCTCACACAATGTTTTATTGTCAAACACTCCTCCAGGTGTAGGCTCGCTGTCACATGCAGGTGTCGGCGATGTGGAGGTGCGTTCAGGTGTTGGGCTTGTCTTTGAGGCTAGCTTACTTCTCATCGCTGCTTCTTTGAAAAAGTTAGTTTTGCTGTTGTGCAACATTTCGTCGGGGAAATACAAATTTTTGATCGGAAACCGAAATTTCTTGTCTTTAACACAGGGCCTCAATTTTCAGACTAAGAACGAAGTGCATGTCTCAATATACACATAATTTACTGATGGTCGTGGGGAGCTCTCCTACTGTGCTGCCATTTTCCCTGCGGTCCCATGTGACCCCCCATTTGTTCAATTTTGAATACCTTGCTTACCTTGTTTTTTTTAAATATCTTTTTCAGAAATTGGGGGACATGTCCCCCCTGCTCCCTCAAGGATCTGCACCCATGAACCTTCTGTTGGCAATGCTGAAACTTGGCAATAATAGGGGAGAGTTCCCACCTATACTTATGGTCTCTACCACAACTTTGAGAGCAGACATGATAAAGTTCTTAAACTGGGCTTCTGGAGTGTCCTGGGAGTTATCTGGTAACTAATATGAGATTGTCCCGTACTCCTGGACTGTATGTCAAGGACAGTTTCTTTTAGAAGTTTATTTTCTTTTTTGAGCTGGTCCATCTCCGCTGTAATGGAGGAGATGTCAGCTCCAAGCTCGGCATTATCTCTTTGCAGGTCTTTGATCTCCAGGTGGAGTAAACTGAGTAGATCCAGTTTTTTATTAATAGATTCAAGCACAGAGACTTCAGTGGTTATGAGATCCTGTGTGTCTGTTGAGGAGTTGGCCTTCTTTGTCTTGGCAGAGTTGTCTGCTGGAAGCTCCAATGTTGCACCTCTGATAGATAGTAAGTGTCAATGAAGCTTTCCAGGTTCTCCACATTAATATCTTTTAATTTTAAATTCTGTGTCATAACATCTGTGTGATTGGTGGATCCAAGGATATAATCCAAAGTAAGGACTTGTTATCGATCTGATCTAGTGGTGCAATGCTGTCATGTAAGGATTAAAAATCTCACTTGGTCTTGCAATCTCACAGCATCTCATGGCATCTCACAGCATCCCAACCACTCTTGATAGATACCAGTCACTACAAACAGGAAGACCCCACAAGAGTTGCAGTTTTGGAGATGCTCAACCTAGTTGTCTAGTCATGACTGACACCAGAATTCAAATGTTTTGTGCGGGTTACTCCAAACAGAGACTTAAACCAATCACTCGTAACATTATGAAAATGTGTCAGTGAGTGATCGAGATAGATCAGGCAGCAAATCAACATTTAGACCTGAAGTTAATGTTGAAGTGGGAAAATGGTTGTTGTGGTCAAAAATGACGGATCAATGAAGATCAAATGTCGAGAGACACACCATGCCTTGGTGTCTCAGGTGTCAAATGGGGAGTTTCCTTTATTCACAGCAGCCCTAAAACAACATAGTTGTAGATAAATAACTCCAAGTATTACAGGAACCAGAGGTGTCTTTTCACATGCATGGACATGCAGGCTTCATACTGTTTACCAGATTCACCACTTCCTATTTTATGAGACTGTAACTCACCACCCAAGAACATTTTCCAGTACTATTGTACTGTGTGTTTGTGTCTCTGTATTTTTGTGTGTATCTATATGTTAATATGTATGTTTCATCTGTGTCTCTGTATGTATGTGTCTGTTTGCGTGTGTGTATGTAAGCGTTGTTGTGCGCATCTTTATATTTGTCTGTGTGTCTGTGTTTGTGTCTGTTTGCTTGGGTGTGTCTGGCTGTGATTTTGTGTGCTTGTCTGTCTGCATGTGTGTGTGTATTTGTGGATGTTCGTATATGTGTTTCTGTATATATGTATGTATGTATGTGCTGATGTATAACGCTGTTTGTCTATGTTTGTGTTTCTAAGTGTGTATTTGTGTGTCTGTGTCTGGCTATGTTTTCATGTGCGTGTCTCTATGCATTTGTTTATATATGTGTGTGTATGTCTGTGTCTGTCTGTATATTTGTGTCTTTTTGTATGTGTCTGGCTGTGTTTTAGTGTGCCTGTCTGTGTGTGTCTGCATATGCGTGTCTTTATGTATGTGAGTGTGTCTGCATATTTGGTATTTGTCATATATGACTGTGTGTGTCTGTATATCTGTCTCTGTGTGTGTCTGTATATGTGTGTGTACGCATCTGTATATCAGTCTCTGTTTGTGTTGTGCAGTCTAACACAAATGTCAGTAGTCACAGTTGATCAGCAGCTCTCTTATCAGAGGAGTCTGATGACATCATTGATTTGTCCGAGTCAGAGAAGAAATCCTTCAAACTGATGGCCATAGTCATAGTGTTCATCAGCTGTGTCTTTGTATCTGTATTTTTTGTGTCTTTGTGTGTTTATGTATGTGTGTCAGCTGTGTGTGTTGTGTGTCTGTCTATGTCTGCCTGTATGTATGTGTGTTCTTATGAAAAGGGCTGTATAGGGCTGTCTTTATGTATTTGTTTGTGTGTGTATGTCTGTATATGTGTTTCTGTATGTATGTATGTATGTATGTGCTTATGTATAGGAATGTCTGTCTGTATGTTTGTATCTTTGTTTTTGTGTCTATATATATATACATATGTGTGTGTGCGTCTGTATATCAGCCTGTGTATGTGTTGTGCAGTCTAACAGAAATGTCAGTAGTAACAGTTGATCATTTGCTCTCATATCGGAGGAGTCTGGAATGAGTACATTGATTTTTCCGAGTCGGAGAAGAAATCCTTCAAAGTGATGGCAGTGGTAGTGTTCGTCAGCTGTGTGTTTGCGTCTGGAATTGTGTTTCTGTATGTATGTATGTGCTGTTTTGTGTGTGTGTGTGATTGCGGGGCTGTTTTAACAGCTCAATTTATTTCATTGTATTTGGTAAGGTTTGACATTATTTTGACTTGTCTGAAATTTGTTGATGTGCTTTTGCATCACATTTAACTTGATGCTAACTGTGATATTAGCAGAATAGCATTGATGCGGTTGAGTTGCTATGATGGCTTTTCTGCTGACCAATTGCTGGTGTGTGTCTGTGTGAGATTGTGGTGCAGTTGTTTTAACGTCTCAGCTGCATTTGTATCACTGTTAGCCTTGTTCTAACACCGACTTTAATAGAACAACATTTCTATGATCAAGACATTGAGACATAGAGAATAACCCAACATTAAATGTTCAGAAAATAGCATTAGCTTATATTAGTCACTCACAAAAGGTAATGATTAAGCTGAAGCTAGAAGTGAATATCATGTTTAAGGGTGTTAGTACTAGTACCATCATGGAAAATAACATTGCATAGTAATTGTCCAAATTACTGCTCGTGTGTAAGTAGCTCTAATGTAAAAAATTAAATAAATGTATATATCTCTGTCTATTGTAGGTTCTCTTTGATCTTTCACAGCATCCAGAGATTCTTCATCATCATTTGAAGGCTATCACCGGACATCTATTCCTCACTGCACTTCATCTATACACATATCTGTTATAATTTAAATATATATAAATAGTGTTAATTTCAATTAGATCATATTAGTGTAGATTGAATTATATTATATTATGGGTAAATAGTTTTCATTCGGTTAGGATTAGATTAATTTAGATTTTTTTTAATTAGGGTATTTTTTTTCTTTTAGGTTTTACTTTAGTTAAATTAATTTTGTTTTCAATATTCCCTCCAGATATAGCTAGATTTTATCCATTGCATAGTCTTTTCAACGCTCCAAGATTTTTTTTTTTTTTTTTTAATCTCGCAAGTTTTATCCAGCCGGGGAAAGGAAGGAGATCCCAGGCCCAGGAGCTGAGATGGAAGAAGCTCGACCTGACCGAGCCTACGTCCGTCAGTCCCACCCTTCTGGTACTCACAAAGTATATAAGCTTTCATGTTGCAGTGACAACTGTCTGCATGGAAATACAAGTAGAAATGTCAAATGTTGTGCTTCCCTTTTTTAAGTAGTGAGTATGTTATCTAACAGTTTTGTGCATTTCTTTAGACGGTCCGACAGTGTCTGCCCCAGAGCCAGAGGAGACCAACAAGGTGCCCACCCCACCAGGGACACAGACCTCCTGCACCCGATCTCCAGTGAACAACGTATGTTCCTACCACAATTGATATAAAAACACACAAAGGAATTTAAGCAATGCAGTGTTTTAATTGAAACACATCTAAATTGTCCACAATCTTATAGGTAATGTTTTAATTATGTCTAATCAGATGTTTGGATCGTCTAATTCAGCCATACCGTTCCGGAGGTAGGATGTGATGTATGCACCATTTTGTGCATGTGGGTATTCAGCAGTGTTATCATGTGTTGTGTATTTGTTTGTTTTTTTAATTTTGTGAAATGTGTAATATAGCTTTTTTTCCTGCATGTTTTTGATCCTATAAAAGTACAAATAGATTTTAAGATATATCCTGGTTTGAAATCCTTATTTTAATCTTTATCTGTTTTGTCTTTTTTTCCAAACAGGCGGTGGTACCATCATCACCATCGTGTAAAGCGATGGCCAATTTCACCCTTCACTGGGTGCAGCCACAAATTGGTCATCCCACCTGAGTCTCCCGACAAGAAGGTATTTTTTACTTAAACTTTTTAGAATTTATGAAAAAATTATTTGTTTTTTGAAGGACTTGTGGTGACTAGTGATTTACATGCTGAATGAATGCCCTTTGTTGTTGCAGTTCGTTCTGATTGTCGTGGACTCCCATCTACAATCCCTTGTAGATGGTTTGGTCTCAATGAGGGTCACCTCTCTTTCGGCATCATGTTGACTCCAGGCGCTTCTGCCTCCCAGCTGCGGACCGAGGTGGTGCACACTGTGCTTCCTCGGACTCCTGAGGCAGTTTGTCTTTTGGCCCCCAGCAACAACCTGACTGCGAGCAGGACAATCGATGAGGCAGCCGTAACTTCGCCAGGCTTATGTGCAGCATTTGTGGCCTCTGGTAAGTTTTGTTCCCTGTGCTGCATCCATTTTATATTTATTATACGTTGTTGTAGTTTGTGTACTCTAATTTGATAAAATGCATGTGAATGTTAATGTGACTTTTGATGCAACATGTATTGTTTTTTTTGGGGGGGTTTTTTATGCAGGTTTTTGTTGTCGACTTTCCACCCCGCCTGACCATTGAGGTGTCTTACCAGGACCTCTTGCATCAGGAATACCACCATGTTGCAGGTCGTATGTGTATGTAAAAAAGACTTTAGTTTAAATACAGCTATGAGATGTTGTGCATTAAGTGTTTTGTTGTGTTTCAGTGTTTAAGTTTGCGCAGTCTGCCACCAACGATGTTTCCAAATCAGGTCAGGGCATGCAATTGATTAAAATACACCAAAAAGCTTATTGCAATAATTCTTCCATTTTCTAAAATAATTGATCTGCCAAAAGGTCACCAAAGGGCAGTTCACAGAGCAGTTGTGTGTGTTCCTTCAGAGCTGGAAGCAACGGTGACTAGTCTCCCGAGACCCAGGGTTGATGCACAGTTTCTGCAGGTAAAACCACTTCTACACCGTCAACATGAAGAATGTTTTAGCTGGCCTGGCTAAACTTAAAGAGATACATTCCGAGTATCAAGACGTGTCTGTCGATGAGAGCGTCATATTTGAGAGTGTCTATGACGATGAGACAACTGATGATAAAGACATGGAGCAAAACCAAGCGGCAGAACCAGGACAGTCGAGCCGGCAGCTCAGTGAAGCTGACAAGAGAGGTGAGGAGGGGAGCCCTGGTCTGGAGCTGGACACCTGCATGCAGCCCCCTGTTATGGCACAGGAAATCCTTTCATATGGTGATGGAATAATCAATATTCCACCCAAGGCAACAAACTGGTAGGTTTCCTCACCATAACGAGGCTGGAAGCCATGGCCTTTCCTGTGCAGTTTCCAACAGGCCAGAACATGTTGGATGAAGCAAGACTAGTCAAAGTTTCTCCTAATATGTATTTCAATGTGAGACTGTTTGCTGCTTGCTTATTGGGAGAAAACTCTGAGAGATGTCCATACCATGGTCAGACAAATAGGAAAACCCGACCTTTTTCCTGCTCAGCCCATCAGCAAGGTGAAGGATTACTTTTATCATGTGGAGTTTCAAGCAAGAGGAAGCCCACACATTCATATGTTAATTTGGATTAAAGATGCCCCTGTGTTGGGACCTTGAAAGCCACATCTACAATTTCATTGATCGGCATATTACTTGCAAGTTGACCCCAAGACGGACCCAGAGTTCCACAAAATTGTATCCAAGGTTCAAATGCACAGCAGGAAACATTCAAAGTCGTGCAAAAAGGTAACGTTTCCTGCAGATTTGGATTCCTTAAACTCCCAATGCCAGAGACGACCATCACAATCCCTGCACCTGACAATGATGACCACGAGAATGGAGCAAATGCAAACGAAGATCCGGTCAAAAAGCTAATGATAAGGAAGAAAGCGATGGCAACGAAGCAGAAGGAAGCCAAAGCCAAACTTCAGCCACTCAGAGATCTTCTCATGGATCCAAACGCTTCATTCAGCAGCTTCTCAGACCTGCTACACCAACTGAACGTGACGGAAAAAGAGTACCTGGACCACGTTTTCTCTCTGACAAGCGGCTTTGTAAAAGCCGTATCTCGCACTTGCAGCCTACAAGCCTACAAGCTGGATGTCCAACGACCATACCTCTTCTAAATGAAAAGGGTTTCATTCAGAAGAGGAGAGTGGGCAAACCAGCGATCATCAGATTTGCACGCTTTTCAGAGAAGAAAACGCGAGAGAAATTTTACAGGCTAAAACTCTATCTCCCTCACAGAGCAGATAATGAATTGACCAATAAACAACATGGCACTTAGGAAGAGTTTTACAAATCCGGTCAGAGGGAGGGTATAGACATCAAGCGTATCATGGATGACAACAAGAAACGATACGAAGGAAAAAAGTAAAAACTGGACGATGCGCTCCAACAGTATCAGGAGCATGGTCCACCTATGAATGCTTGGGACACCTTTGCGCCGGAGGTAGAAGGCCATACTGAGAGAGGATGATGAAGACGACATCACTGACAATTAAGTCAACAGGGATAGCACAGGCTCCATGCCAAGAATAGATGAGCCACAGTTGAACCCAGACCTTTTCTCCAAAGTAGTAGGGATTCTTGTCCTCTCTTGAAAAATGTATTTACTGTAACTGTCAGACAAACCAAATTTGAACTGTGCCCCTCTAAATGACATGCTCACCCCTCCTCTCTCCTATTACTCCCCATGTATCTTTCTGTGGCGGGAAGGAGAGGAGTTACCGTTTTGTCACAAATTGCCCTAGAGTGAGAGGCTCGCCGACTGAAATGAACCTGTTTTCTCATGGGCTTTCTGAGAAGGATGACGCAATCCAAGCTCAGACACACCGCTGCAGTCAATGATGTCATCAGACTGCTGATCAGCTGTTACTACTGACATTTGTGTTAGACTGCAGAACACACATAGAGACCCATCTGCAAATGCATACACACAAATACAGACATGCATGTGCAGGCACACATATAGACAGACGGGCACACAAAAACACAGCCAGACACAAACAAAGAGACACAAGATACAGACATCCTTATACATAAGCACATACATACATACATTCAAAAACACATATACAGACATACATACACACAAATACAGAGACACATGCACAAAAAAACACAGCCATACGCACAGAGACACAGACCCACAAAAACTCACACAGACAAATATACTGACGCACTCACACACAGACAAATGTACAGACACAAACATAAACACTTACATACAGACACGCACACAAACACACACACAGAAACACCAACAGACACAACTCCGACTGACGAATCTGACGAATCAATGTACTAATGTACTAATCCCAGAATCCTCTGATATAAGACCAGCTGATCAACTGTAGCTATTTGTGCTGCAGAACACACAGAGATTGATATACAGATGCACTCCCACACATATACAGACACACACACACACACACACAGACAAATTTACAGACGCACACACACAAATATACAAACAAAAACACATGAAGAGACAGACACAGAAACACAGCTGACATACACAGACACACACACAACAGATAGACAGCACTTGTCAGTTTTTACATTAGTGTCTGAAATAAATAGACGTGTGTCTAAAAACATACATCTGTCTATGTATATTCTCATTTACACAGGTCATCTTAATATCTGGCCGGCAATTGAATCGTTTCCTAACGCCTCTGTCTGACTGGTCTGATGCATGCATTCTTGTGCAGTTTTACACAGTTCAGTATATCTATATATCTGCCAAGTCGATGTCATTTGACATTTGTGTTAGACCGCAGAACACATAGAGAGACTGATATACAGATGCACTCACACACATACAGACCTACATATGCAGGCATACACAGACACACAGAGACACACACATACAGACAGATGAGCACACAAAAACAAAGCCAGACACACAAAAAGAGACAAATATTCAGACAGGCAGCCCTATACATAGGCACATACATACCTACAGAAACACATATACCAGCATATGCAGACACACACACACACACACACACACCCACAAACATATTCAGAGAGACACGCACACAAAAACACTGACATACAGACGCACACACACACACACACACAAACAGACACAACTATACAGAAAAACAGCCCTATACAACTGTATTCATAAGAACACACATACATACAGAAGCACATATACAGATATAAACACACACAGCTGACACACACACATAAACACATGTAAACACACAAAAAAAAAAAAACAGACACAAACACAGCTGATGAATGGTATGACTATGGCCATCAGTTTGAATGAAAGACACATACACATACATACAGACGCACTCACACACAGAAGACAAATATGCAAACACACACAGACACACACACAACAGATAGAAAGCATTTGTCAGTTTTTACAATAGTATCTCAGGTTGTGTTGAATGTATGTTGAATACATAAAAAGTTGTGTGTCTAAAGACATACGATTGTCTGTGTATATTCTCATTCACACAGGTCAGTAATATCTGGCCAACAATTAAATTGAAAGCAACTGAACTCAGGAACTCAGTCTGACTGGTCAAGTCGACGTCCCCGTCCCAGCAGCAGCCCCCCCAAGTTACCCTCAAAATTTCTGCCAAGGAATTTTCTAGTTCATTGTTAATGTTCTGAATAAGGGGTAACTTACAAGATTGTTCTTCCTCCTGTTCCTTTCCTACTATGGATGAGTAAACTAATGAAATTATTAAATTATTAACTGTATATATTTTGATGAAAATATATACTACCTTGAGCAGAATAAATCAAAGTAAATGAATGAATGCAACAACAACAACATCTGCAAATGATGCACTCAAAACTTTGTTAGAAAGGCCAAATAATGCAGTCTATGGGCCATATACTATCAAAGGTAATTATTAAGTCTTACCCGTGAAACTTAATTCCCTCAGATTTGGTTTGGCGTATACAACATTTGCTGCAATTCCACGCAGTACAAGAATGGGGCATCTTCTCTGCTCTGATGCTTGCCTCATCCAATATGGCCGTGACGTTGACGTACACTCAGTGCGGCTATGGTCTATGGTCCAAAGTGAGGTGTATGAGTGGAGGCAGAGCTTAATTGGTCCTAGATCTATATTACTTTTTGTAATAAAACTAGTAATTGTAATCTGTACTTTAAACTTTTTCTTGTCATCTTTTAAAAATAATTATTCATTCTTTAGAGGTATATAGCTGTATAGCTGTCTAAAAATGTATATATGTAAAAAGGAAAAGATTTCAAGGAATTATGGCAAAGATAATTAATGTTTTTTTTTTTACAGTTTATCAATGGATTAAATTTAACAGTATGTTTCTGTTTTTTAACAGACATTTTCTGGCGTCCTGCTGCCAGAAAATTTATGTAGTTCTACAATATATTTTTTACAATTTAAATGTAACACCAGCCTACCTTTTTCTGCAGTTTACTCAGAACCCTCCCCTCCCAACAACCTCCCTCTCAGCCCAGGGACTCAAGCCCCATCATGTTGGGGTCACCAATTATCTTGTGGCACAAACTGAGGGATCAATGAAGATCAAATGTTGAGACAGACACAGAGACAAAGGTGTCAGGAAACAACAGAAATGAAAACTGACGGCTTCATAGTTTTCTCTATCACCAGAACAAACCTATCTTCATATTGGGTGACATCAACACAAGCTCGCTGCACAAAGTATTACGTCCGTGTTTGCAATTTACTGGTTTTCCGAAGTTGCAATTTTGATTTGAATAATCATTCAGCCCTATTTCGTGAAGTTCCCTTGCTAATCCCACTGTAATATTTATATATTGTAGCAAGTACTAGGAAAGGCAAACATGAAGAGATATGATTCTTAATGAAAATATTTATTTCAATAACGACCAAATATACACAACCATTCTCACCATGATTACAGGATGAAAGGCATACACTCTATCTGCAGATAAAGACAAGTTACAGAGTATGTGTCTGTTGATAAATTGCTCTCATCAGAGGAGTCTGCACCTGCTGCTATCAACTAAAGCTCCACAGTTGCCATGACAGCTGTCTGAAAGCAGAAACAAAGACCCCAGAACAAGCCGATTTTTGTCTTGTTGAAGCCCTCAAACATGGGCAATTTATGAGAAAAAGGTGACTCATACCAGAAAACTGACCAGATGGTGATCACTACAAAAAGTTCCAGTAGCAGTGTTTGCTATTTGGTGTTTCCAGAGCCTAAAATGTGGATAAGGGAGCGAGGTAAAAAAAAAAAAAAAACAGTTCTGCTGTTCTCCTGAGAAATTGTATTGGAGCAAAAGGGAGACATGGGTGGTGGACATGTCTGTCAGAAGGTGACAGATCAACTTTTGTGTCTTTTCAGTTCATAATGTGCATATGATACAGAATGTTCAGAGTTAGAGTGGTGTGTAGGTTCGCTATAATGGAGAGGTCAGAAAATTATATGAAAAAATATTTAGAAATTATCCTTACAGGCACAGTTATAGCATTTGTTCCAAAGTAGTATGACTCAGGGGCTCTTGCTGGGTTGGGCAGGGCGTGTCTGTCTGTGTCTGTATGTGTCCGCATGTGTCTCTGTCCCACAAAGTCCCACAAACTTTGTATGAATAAAACGAACAACATGGACTTTAATGCATCCTTTTATTCTTTATATATACAGTATATGTATGTGTCTCTGTCTATGTCACGTCTGTCCCACAGTCACGTATGAACAAAGTGAGCAAAATTAATTTTAACTCTGTTTTTGTTTCTGTTTGTGTGTCTGTGTTTGCCACTCAATGCGTGTGTGTGTGTGTATGTCTGTATAAGTCTATGTGCATGTTTGTGTGAGTGTATGTGTGTGTATATCCATGCCAGTTGATAAACTACTCTCACAGAAGTCTCAGAGAAGTCTGCAGCTGCAGCACAGACATGTGCTATTGGCTGTCACCTGTAGCTGCAGGCTTACAGGGACAAAGCTCTGAGAGCAGAGGCAGAGAGCCCAAAATGAGCTGATGTTTGGCTCGGCGAACCCCTCAAACTGAGGCAACTGATGACAAAACAGTAAGTCCAATCAGAAACTGATGGGAAAGTGATCACTGCCAGTTCCTCGAGCATTGTGTTACTTTTCCATTGCTAGAGCCTAAAATGTGGACAAAACAGCAATTCAAAAAAACTGAGGCCATTCTGCTGTTCTCCTGAGAAACTGTATTGAGAGAATGGGAGACATGGATGGTGGACATGTCCTTCAGAGGCTCACAGATCAGATTCTGTTTGATTATGACATGGCAATGGCTCTAATGAACCATTGCTCTTGGAAAAAGGACTGTGTCGTGATCTGTGAATATTCACAGAAGCAGAAAAGATATTGTTGAGACAGACAACATTACTCTGGGCATTATTACTGTAGTTTGGTGCAATATTGGGACACTGATTACATTTCTAATAGGTTGTACTATCTTCAGTTGGAGTCTCCTTCGTGGATCTGCTGTCATCTCTGGACACCTTGGCATGGGCAGTTTCATTGCTGTGGTTTTACATCTGCAGGCATACATGGCAGTAGAAGGTGTGGGAACAGTATTCACAAAATTCACAAAAGCAAAAAGCTTTTAAAAAGATCAACAACTCTACACTGGACATTTTTCACTGTACTTTGGTGTCATATTGGTAAAGACTACTTGTTTTTCTGCTGGGTCATATTCATATTCAGCTGCGGTCTTCTTCCTGGATATACAATCATGCAGACTGCAGTGTTTGCTGTTTGCGTGAAGGTGCAAAGGAGCTACTAAAGAGTCCAGAGAACACTATCGCAGCATGAAGTAATTAAATGTAGATGCAGATAAACTACATGGGTGTGTGCTGAGAGCACCTGTTCACACACATGTCCACATCAACACTAGTGACAATATGAAATTGCAAAAGCTTTCTTACTTGTCTTCTGCTAGGTTGCTGTCAATGGAGTCCTATGGAGGTATTCTACTATGATCTGTGGTTATCTTTCCTCAGAAGACAAACATAATTAAATTACATGTATTAATTTGAGTCATTCATTTTAAGGAAGAGAGCGAGTGAGATTTGCTTTTTGACGGTTTTGGTTTGCATCAGCAGCTTGGTCTGTGTCTTCACTGTTGAGGTCAGCAAAAGATTAGCAATTGAGAGTAATACAAATGTCATCTTAACATAGTATTTGCATTTACTTGAATTTCGTCTTTTGTGGTTTAGACTCCTCCCTGACCTATTCAGTCCACATCTGTGGGATTAATGTAGTTTTGGCAATAAGGAAAGCTGCTGCGGCAGCTACAGCTTCCTGTCTTGAGCTCCCTATTTACATTTCAGTACATTGGCACTGTCCTTCTCATCTCAATGTCTATAAGATAATACTGCCCAATTAAACTTTTATAAATACAATAGTAAATACAATAAATAATTCAAGTTATTTATATATATTCCCAACTCCGAAGATTAAATTAATTAACTATATAACTATTTAAGTATTAATTATGAACAATGTGACATGATTGAACTATTTCAGACCAGCATATACAACTGTAATCACCATATAATCAATAAAAATATTTACTATAATAAAACTGTAAACTATAAAGAGCCGGAAAAACTGCACCCATTGAGCCCCATTTGAAACAACATACAACTGGAAAACAATTACATTGACTGCCATGAAACAAAATGAAGAAAAATTAAGATTATGTTATCATGTAAAGAAATGCATGTAGTAAAATCTATGGAGACACAGATATATACCTGATAGAGATAATAATCGATAGATATAATAATATGTATATAATATAATAATAGTAATATTGTGGAGATTATAATGATCACTTGTTGCAGATGCCCTTTGTTTGGCTTTGTTGCCACCTGTTAAATTTTATTTTCCTATCATTACATATCCGTATTTAAAGGTTTGCATTCTAATGACATTTTAATATAAATAGTAATAGTCGCTCATCTTCACCCACTCACACAAAGGTATATTCTGACATAACTTTGACACACTTTACGCTGGCTCAACACTATAAAACCTGCCACAGAGAGCAGTATGCTCGCTGTCATGTATAGTTTATATAGCGGAACTAATGTTGCCACAGTAATGGTAACTTTGGAACGTCAGGAGGTTTGAGTGGAAGTTAACGGGTTGTTGTCTTGTCCTTCTACACTAGCTTGCAGGGCCAAGTGATGAGAGACAAGGTGGCTAGGCTAAAAAGTGGATTAGCGGCCAACTGAGTACATTGCTACACCAAACACAGATGAACCTGGCGTCCGTAGGTAGCTAAAAAAAAATTGGCAATGTTTAGAAGGATTGTCTGGGATTGTGGGCCACTCCAATTGATTTGGCGGGCTGGGTCTGGCCAGGGGGCCAACTCTGGGGACCCCTGATTTAAATGGATGTTGTAAACCACTGGAAAAACCAACAAAATATTTTCTTGATGTGACAGATAAATAAAACGCACCCAGAGCAATGACAATGGCACTAATTTTGTTAAGATCTGGGCTACATGTGGACTGTAAAAAGCAGGAGGCCAACACAAGGCAGAAGGTTTAAGGTGTTTGACACAAAAGTTTAAAAACACACAGTCTGCAAATATACAAAAACACAGAGTGGCAGGTGGGAGTGGCGGAGGCTGGCTGGTCGTAGCAGGCAGAGTGACACTGGAGATAAGGCAAGGAAGCAAGATTCACCACACTAGTTTTTTTTTTTTATAAAGTTTGGTGACAGGCTGAAACATACCGAAATACCGTTGTTTTCCTTTGTGTATTGAACAGTACAGGGTGTACTGAACAGTTCAATAAAATATTGAATATTGTTACATTCCTAATTTGTGATGGGGTGTAAATAAAACAAAGACGCCCATAAGAATGATAGTATGACAGTGACACAAGTGTTGTGTCACATAAAGGGGTTATTCATTCATCTTCAAACGCTTATCCATTTCGTGGAGTACCCGGAGGAAATCCACACAGGCACATGGAGAACATGCAAACTCCGCACAGAAAGGCCCGGAAACCGAACCCGCGACCTTCTTATTGTGGGGCAACACCTATATGCTGCTGTGCCTATTTTTCAATTTATCTTTAAATATCACTGAGCAAATGTCAAACAACTCGATAGGTTACCTGGACCAGGTTTTTCTCAATAAACGTCAAGTTTCTCTCTGATTCCGCTCTTTTTCAGCCACACACGGTATTTGATTTCCTCATTCATTCCGTCAGCAGGAGAGTTTTGGCATCTGTTATTTAAAAAAAAAATGTGTCTGTAGGCCTATATTAGAAGTCCATTAGGCTTTCACTAACGTGGCATGTCCTTTTGATAACAATCCCATGGATGAAGATGCAGCATTACTGTGCAGAGAATTAAATATTCGTCAGGAGATGATTATCAGACTACATGGATGTTCTAGCATTTCCAGAAAATTATCTTTTTGAGCAGTACTATTTCACAGCATAGTCCATCATCTACATACACAACCCAATCTGTCCTTACATTTGCAACATTACCAACCGTAGTCATGCTCTCACATCACAGCAACAATTGTGTTTTGCGCAGCATTTCTTTGCAAATGGGAGTTTTTTGTACAATGTCAGAGATGCGGAGCACCTGAGTAAAGCAACTGTATGCCATAATCACTTCAGATCTAAGTCACCTTCATCACCACCACAGCAGTCAAATAAAGACATAATACATATTTCATTTGGTCTTCTTTATTTCCTACAAATACATGAGCTAGTTCAGGTAATGTAATTGTTAACATAATTCACCCTGTGACCATGCACCCACATCTAACTTGTGCCCCAGTATTTAAATTTCTAGAGCTGCCCTCCTAATCTGGCCATCCAAGTACTGCATTTCTTTGTTGGTCTTGTGGATTTTTTTTTTTCCCAGCAGGTGAATTTTATAAAATAATTTTACTGACAACTGGGAATACATCATTAGGATATTAAATGAAACAGTTGCACATGAATTCTACAGAATGATCCTCTGGTGTTTACTGAACATCCATCTCAGTGTGTAAATCTGTGCAGTGGAAGTTGAGGGACCCTCCTGCTGCTGCCCAGCCATGCTCTGTTAAAAAGGATGAGAATGTGTTAATGTCACTCTATATTCCACCACAATGTCAAGAAATGTGAATGGGAACAGAACTGAGGCAGAGGTACCGGTGAGGAGCGAGTTGCGGAGGGGTCGAGGCCAGGCAGAAGAGTCAAAACCAGGAGAGCAGGCAGACGCTGAGGTCAGAGACAGGAGGCAGACGAGAAGTGCAGGATCGGCACTAGGAGGTCAGGCAAATAATGAACGCTGGAGCGTCTCGCATGGTAGAACAATCTGGCGATGAGTGAGAGTACTGGACGAGTTTATATGCCAGGCTGATGAGACAAGCTGCAGCTGAGCAACCAGGTGGGTGGAGTTGAGCTGATGAGGGGGCGTGGCTGAGAGGTGGAGTGAAGCAGAGGCAGGGAGATTGATAGAATACAGAGGGCAGAGGGGAACCAGGAGAGCAGAGCTGTGACATAATCACTGAGTCTGGTCCATTTTTTGTTGCACAAGTTTTTGTGTTTACTCTAAAAAAGTGTTGTAAGGAGTTTTGTTTTGTTTTTGTTTTTTTCAAATTAATCTGTCTTATATTCTTGAACAATTGTTTTTTTTTGGGCCATAAAATTGACTTATTGGTGCAACTCAAGTTGACAGACATGAGTATGTGGCGTTTGGATGAATAAGAGGTTAATGACCCAATTTAAAGAATAATGTTCAAGAAACAATCATATACAAAATTAGCACCTTTTTAATGGTGCTTTGCATGTAGTTAAATTAATTGTTGTTCAATGTATGTAGTTGTCAGGTTTAAACCCCCTAAAACATTATTAAACACACAGGGAAGAAAGACAAAGGACAACAGCGCTCATTTTACTTGCAAGGAGAACGGACAGAGATGTGCTCAGTGACACTCTCTACCCGCTCTGGAGTATCTCTTCTGTTCTCCCCCTTTTTATTTCCTTAGGGTGGTCCCTAGTTACAAGACATTGCTGCTCTAAAGGTGAGAATACACAGCTGCAAGTAGTGAATGAATAGACGCTTGTTGTATGATTTAAGTTCAAGTTACAAGTCACAAGAAGCACAAACACATTGAGGGGTTAGTTTATAAACGAAGTAATCACGCTTCAACATCCTCCCTTTCTTCATAAATTTTCTTCTTAAATCTTCTTCGAAGGTCGTTTTGCTTCTTCTTCGGAGGTTTGACCTCTGCTCCTGCTAGTAAAAACACAGGTTTCTGCATTCTTGCAGGGTTAGTAAAAGTTGAGCAGCACTGTGATAATCACTTTATGTACATTTATTCTAACATTTCCCTCCTGTTTATCACATTCTTGCTCAAATTCTCATATCACTCTGTTCAGTCACTTCATGAAGATTTTCAACTGCGAGATCATTTTTATGAGCACAAGTAAGTTTACACTTGGAGGTAATATCTTTAACATTCATAATCTTTTTAAACTGAGAACAAATCCAGTACAATTTTAATAGGGTCTTCTTCTCCACTACTCTCCTCATCAGTTTGAGAATTACTATCCAGCAAGGGGTACATTTGAGCCACTTTATCTTCCATGGGTGAAATTGCTGTAGTAATTAGACGATTAAGAAGAGAACGCAGGCAGGGCACACAACATCCACACAAGGTTAAGATTGCAGTAAACACTGCTATAGAGACTAAAACAGAGGACACTAGAGCTTTATATATTTCCGAAAACATCTATCCAGGAATCCCACATTGAGGTGTCAACCCCAGAGTGTTCTTTCATCTTGCCATTGAGAGCGCGAAGTCCCTCTATGGCCTTAGTAGGGCTGCCATCAGCAGCTGTGTTGTTGGGGATGAACGTGCAACACTGCTCTCTGAACATAGCACACACACCTCCTTTCTCAGCCAACAACACGTCCAGGGCTATCCTGTTCTGGAATGCCATGAGAGAACTGTTCATGCACTGCCTCGAAGCCGCTTTGTGTCCAATTACCTAACTTTTGAACGTTGTAGTGGATGTAGTTGATCCTGTCTGCATTTTTATTAATTGTACACCACCACCAAATGTCCCCTCGAGGCACCGGTTTGAAATGTTCAGTCACAGTTTTTATCTTGGAGCACCATTCACTGGAGAGATTGCCTAAAAGCTTTCCACCTCCTGTTATGTTTATACAAGTGAAGTTTCCAAATGCAACTCTTTTGGAAAATATAGGTTTCTCTTTTTCTGATATAGTGACTGGAAAATCCCACTTCGCACAAGTGATGTTCGGATTTGTTTTGTTCATCACTTCCACAACACATTTTTTATCGAACAGCGGTGGCATTAAACTTCAAAATTATCTGGTTATTATCTATGCCAAGTTGTAATCGTTTAGTCCAGTTCTGTGCACGTGGATGGTACCCGTATGAACCACGTGACCATCCACTTTCACTATATGCAAACACTTGGCCCCATCTGTTCCCTCCAACATGCTGGTAAGCCCTATCTCTTTTCTCAATATTGTCCTGTTGTGAGTCTAGGTAAAATTTTTATCCTTTCCACTGATCTGCTGCATATCCCCCCAGTTTAAATGAATTCCGGGCTATGTATACAGTGCTAACAAACTTATTTGCATTATAACAGACATAGAGTTCAGTTGTGATTCTTTCCCCATTATGGGGACGGTTACACAGACTGTATGGCAGATTAGGCCATCGTCGTTGAACTGATCTTGAACTACGTCTGATTCCTTCTTTCATCTGATTTAGCGTTTGTACTGTATCTGTTCCATCCCCTTGGGGTGGCTTCCACAAGTGCCGTGTTAGCAGAAAGGTTATTATAAGGAATATAGTCACCAACCATCCTCAGATGGCCCGTGATGACCACTTAGGAGTCATTTTAGTCGAAAATCGGTCTCCTCTACTTGGTTTGGTGTCTTATAAAAACTTCACTGACTTTCAGGTCTATCCAGCCTCTAAACGTCTGGATCTACCCTATTATCAGTCTTTGGCTCATCTCCCCTATCGGAGCTTTCAACTGAAATGACCTTTTTACAGTGCATTAAATGAATTCATGTTGATCTTTCTGTTTCTTCAATACATTTCTTTAATCTATTTTTTATAGTTCCATTCATTCTTTCTACCAAGCCTGCACTTTGATGAAGATAAGCACAATGATTCTTTAAATTGATGTGGAACATTATTCCAATCTTTTTCACTGTCTGATTTACAAAATGTGCGCCGTTATCACTATATATTTTCTCAGGAATTCCATATCTTGGTATTATGTCTTTACACAGTGCCTTAGCTATTGGATATTTTGTTGGAAAAAGCTCTATCCATTTTCTTCACTTTGATTTAGCTCTATAAAGTCCGTATGGATAATTTGGAACGGATATTGAGGTGTAGGGAATCGCCCTCTACGTGGCCTTAAATTCCCTTGAGGGTTGTGTCTTGCACATGTTAAACATGATCTACAAAAATATTTTGAATAAGAGTTAAATCCATAAGTGGTATAATGCTGATGTATCTGTCCTACCATCCCTCCTGTTGAGACGTGTCACATCATGGCTCAATATTGGCAGCTGCACTGCTTGCAGCAAACCTGATAACAGTTCAGCATGAGTTACTGGTGTACCTGTAGAGGTAATCATGCCTCTGTTTTTCCAGTATTGTGCAAAAGTGTGTACTGTAGCGAAAGCATACTGGCTGTCTGTATAAATTGTGGGTTCTTTATTCTTCATCAATTTACATGCTTCTGTTAACGCCACTAACTCTGCAGCTTGTGCTGAGTAGTGGGAGGGTAATTTTTCTGCTTTTAACACTGCATTTTGTGTAACCACTGCATAGCCTGTCTGGGTTTTTCCTTGTTCATTCTTCTTTGAGGAACCATCTACAAATAACACTTCTCCTCTTTCTAGTGGTTGATCTTTAAGATCTACTCTACTTTTATCTGTTTGTTCAGCTAATTCTTGACAATCGTGTTTCACTTCATCATCAGGTACTTTTAGTAGAAGTGGATGAAACAAAACTATAGCTGCACTCGCTTCTACTGCCATAGATGTTGCTATGACTGCTCTGACACAGTGTGGTAGCGCACAGGCCTCGCTATCTAGTTTTGACGAGAAATATGCAATTGGCTTCATTTTAGCACCATGCTGTTGCACCAGTACGGAAGTCATGAAGTGGCCTTTAAAGTCCACCATTTGAATAAAAGGTTTACTATAGTCTAGTAATGCTAGCGCTGTACTGGACACCAACATTTATTTTATTTTACAGAATGCTTCTTCTGACTCTCTGGTCCAGCGTAAGGGCGAGGTCATCTTTAAATCTTCTTCATACATTAGCTTATTTAAAGGTGTGGTTATGTTTGCATAGTTTGGCACCCAGTTTCTGCAGTAATTTGTTAGGCCCAAAAATGACATCATTTGCTTTTTTTTTTTTTTTTTTTTTGGTTTAGGAGCTTGGAGGATAGCGGTTTTTCTGTCTTCCACTATTGTTCTTCCTCCAGCACTCACATTATGTCCTAAATATTTCACTTGCGTCTTACATATTTGGAGTTTATTTTTATTTACTTTATGCCCTTCTTCCACTAAATGTTTTAACAGGGCTAGTGTATCTGTTCTACATGTTTTCATATTAGGAGATGCTAACAAAACATCATCTACATAAATTAAGATGTGACTGTTTTGTGGAGTTTGGAACTTAGCCATGCTAGCGCTCATTACCTGAGAGTAGATAGTAGGACTCTCACAGTAACCTTGAGGTAATCTTGTGTATGTGTATCTTTGGCTGTCAAAAGTGAATGCAAACCAAAACTGACTATCTTTATCTACTGGAAAAGAATGTATTGCTTATATCAACTACGGTAAATACCTTAGCGTCTAGACTTAGTGTGTTTAACAGAGTATATGGATCTGGAACACATGGAGCTCTTTGTATTACAGCATTGTTTACAGCTTGCAAATCTTGTACCATGCGCCATCCTACTGATGGTGCTTGTTTCCTTACGGGGAATATTGGTGTGTTACGTGGAGAGTCTTCACATTTTATAATTATTCCTGCTGCTATTAAGTCATCAATTACTGGTTTTATTCCTTCATGTGCATCTTGCTTTAATGGATACTGTTTCACACACGGTCTGTATTCTGTCTTTGGTCTGATTTGTACAGGTAAGGCTCCTTTAACCAACCGAACGTCAGTAGGTCCTTTAGACCATAGCTTTTCTGGTACACTCTTTAACATTTCTTCCTCATCTTCAGTGAGTATCATTATGCCTCATGTGTTTTCTGAGCGCAGGTGTATTCCCTCTTGTACTGAGAATAGCCAGAACGAAGTCTTCCTAGTGAGGCCAGTGGATGCACTGGTCCATACACCTGCTGAGGTCTCTTTCCAGTCTGATGCTCTCTCTCCTCTGTACACTATTTCTCCCAAATCTTTCCACTGCTGATTTTTACTTTTGTACAGAGAAACATGAGGCAGTGACCACAATTTTAACAGCTTCTTTAAGTCTGGTGTCAACGCTATGCCTAAAACAGCAGTGCTTTCCCCGTCTGAGTATATGTAATTTCCTGTGATTCTAGCTGGTGTTGCTTTTGCTAACCTCTTCTCATATTCCTTATCTGGTCCAGGTGTCTGCTTGTACCAGAGGGTGTGTAAGCTGTGTGTAAGCTGTCTTTAGTCATTTGGTCCTGTAGTTGCGATACAATTTTTTTTGCCTTCTTCCATCAATGCTGTAGCCGTTTCATGTGGGGGTTTATTTGGAATGTCAAGTGAATAGTAGTAATGTGGCTGGCCTGATCCCTGAATTACATAGAGATCCCCTTTTTCTATTTCCTCTCGTCTTTTTACTGCAATGTGTCCGTGAGGAGTGGGTATTAGTGCTAATCCTAACAATAACAACCCATCACGCCCTAAAAGATTGGATGATGGGCACTCCGGGAACAACAAAATAGACAGCTGACATGTCTGTCCTTGGGGGTCTCTCAACCACAATGGTTCTGACTCGGCTACTTTAGTTAACTTTCCACTAGCAGATCGCACGGTTACACTTCGATCACTGAGCTTGGCATTTGGTATTATTTATTTGCATGTTGTTCTACACGCCCCCGTATCACACAGGAAGACGATGCTTTTGCCATTAACATATAAAGTTACCTCTGGTTTTGCTGTGTTTAATGCTAATAGGTCTTGGAGATTTAGGATCTCCTCAGCTCCTAATGAGTCCTCCTCATCAATTTTTTTTATCTGACTGGCCTAGTCATTTCAAATTGTCTGATCTTTGTGGACAGTTTCTGGCAATAACTGTTTCTGGCCTCTTTTCCACAATACCAACACTCTCTAGAGTTTTGTTGATATCCTCCTCTGTATTTTCCTCCTCGGCCTCTGCCTCTAAAACCTCCTCTTCCTCTGTATCCACCACGTCCTTGGCCTCTGTCACTATTCTGATAGAACACCTCTCCCTCTTTTTCCTCTTCTCTCTCCTGATAAAACACTCCCCCTGTCTTTTCAACTTTTCTTCTCCTTTCTTACTTTTTCTGCATGGAGGGCATTTTTTTAATTGTTGCTGGAATGCTCCATTTACATTTCCATCATCTTGCAACCCACTGTGGATTTTGAATTTAGTTGTCATTCTTATCTTATATTCTTCAAAGGTTTCATCATATGGTGGTAATTCATTTAAGTCTGGGTAAAGTCCTGGTCCTGTACCCGAGGGAGCTGGACCTGCAGCCCCCCCTTTGGCCCCTTGGCCTAAGTCTCGGTCGTCTCTTGGTTGTCTGCTAGGTCCTGTCTCATTATCTTCTTTTCTCTGATACACTAAGTCTTTTTCACAGTCTTCGTCTTTATCTTTTTGTCTGCATTCTCGCTCTTTCTGTTTTTTCTTTCTCTCTCCTCTTTCTCTTTGTTCTGCTACTTTCATCCAGTACTCTGTTTCTTCATAACCTTCCTGCTTCATTTTTTTTTTATTTTTCTTATTTTAGTTTTTCTTGTAATACGTTCTTGTAATACACTTATCTTTTGTGAATTTAATTTTCCTTCAAAATTGTGTTTTACGATCCATCTGTGTAACTTTTTATTTTTACATGGATCCTGTTGTTCTATAAATTTCCAATCTTGACACTGCAATTTATCTCTTGGTTTTTCTTTACTCGACCCCTTCCTCATTTTAATAATTTGGCTTGACCTTTGCAACACCTAGGGTATTCTATTTCCTGTTGTGGTAATTCTCACTTCAACTCTTTCGAGTGGAGAATTCTTGCCTCTGCATCAACACCAGTTGACTACTTACAAATCCCACTGTTTTATATGAGATGAAATACCTAGTGGTATGTCAATCTCCTCTCACACTCACATTCACTCTCCTACTCGGAATTTAAGGGTGCACACCAGGACTCTGTCATCCTCTGCAGAGACTCTCTTGGTCTCACGAGACTCCTTTGGTCTCACGAGACTGCTTTGGTCTCTTTATGGGACTCCCTTGGTCCCCTGAGACTCCCTTGGTCTCTCTATGGGACTCCTTATTTCCTTATTTTTTTACCTGCCAGTGTCTAGAATATTCAGGGCTTGTTCATGCGCAATGACCCCTAGTCATTTGCCGTGGCCACTCACTCTTTTTAAGTCAAGACTCAACTCACCTCTGTTGTCTTTCCCCTCTCGGAATCCCGTCAACCTTTGGATCCCAGCTGGCGGGCCAATACCCAGTCCCGGAAAGGGTTTATTTCCGGACCCACTGTTTTTGGAGTCCGCCGTGGCCACGGTTTTCCTGGAATCCACCCCGCCCGCTGGAATCCTCCGGTCTGTTGGTATCCGGCTCGAAGGACCAAATTAATGTCAGGTTTAAACCACCTAAAACATTATTAAACACACAGGGAAGAAAGACAAAGGACAACAGCGCTCATTTTACTTGCAAGGAGAACAGACAGAGATGTGCTCAGTGACACTCTCTACCCGCTCTGGAGTATCTCTTCTGTTCTCCCCCTTTTTATTTCCTTAGGGTGGTCCCTAGTTACAAGACGTTGCTGCTCTAAAGGTGAAAATACACAGCTGCAAGTAGTGAATGAATAGACGCTTGTTGTATGATTTAAGTTCAAGTTACAAGTCACAAGAAGCACAAACACATTGAGGGGTTAGTTTATAAACGAAGTAATCTCGCTTCGACATCCTCCCTTTCTTCATAAATCTTCTTCGTAAATCTTCTTCGAAGGTCGTTGCTTCTTCTTCAGAGGTATGACCTCTGCTCCTGCTAGTAAAAACACAGGTTTCTGCATTCTTGCAGGGTTAGTAAAAGTTGAGCAGCACTGTGATAATCACTTTATGTACATTTATTCTAACAGTAGTCTATATGTTCAATTTATATATGTTGTGGTGATTGTATTTGTTCATGTTGCTGCATTTGTTTGTATTAGTATGTTTAATTTAGATATTGATAGCAATATTGTATTTTAGCATTAGAATGGAAGAAAATACATGTTTATTTACCATGAAATGCAGGCTGCTAATTCTAGGGCTGCAAGATGTATAAAAAAAATTACATTGCGATATTTGGTTCTTTTGTTTTGTTTTATTTTTGCGATGTTACACAAGTCTGTCTCTTAACATTTCACTGTGCAGAGCCCTGAAACTGTCCATAGAAATGATCCAGATTCTTCAGTGTTGAAGATATACTGTAAATCTACAGAATTATATGTTCTAGCATTAGTAACCTTTGGAGTAACCTTTGACGAGGACATGTCCTTTGTCCCTCACATAAAACAAGTCAGTAAGGCAGCTTTCTTTTTTTTTTTTTTACAGTGTAGAGATGGGGGGGATTCACACATGATCATGCGCACGTGCACACAAACAAACATGCACACACACACACACACACACACACACCTTGAAGACCTAACAAACACACATTAAGCAGAATTTACTCAGCAGAAAAACATTCTAGATATCTATATCCACAGAGATGCTATTACGTTAGTCAGTGTTAGCACTGCCTGTCTCTCTCTCTCTCTCTCTCTCTCTCTCTCTCTCCCACTCTCAACCCAACCGGTCGAGGCAGACGGCCGCCCCCCCTGAGCCTGGTTCTGCTCGAGGTTTCTGCCTCTTAAAGGAAGTTTTTCCTTGCCACTGTTGCCAAGTGCTTGCTCATCGGGGGATCTGTTGGGTCTCTTTAAATAAATTTATAAAGAGTTTGGTCTAGACCTGCTCTATATGTAAAGTGCCTTGATGTAACTTTGTTATGATTTGGCGCTATACAAATAGAATAGAAGAAGAAGAAGAAGACTAAGCTAGCTTCAACACACATCTGAAACTTTATTAAAGCATACAAGAATAATGTCCAGCTTAAAGAATCGCAGTCAACAGAGATTTAAAAAAAATCACACACTTTCACACAAACATATAAAGCAGAATTTATAGTCACCAGATATTTATTGCTATACAGTTGAGTTCCAGACTCTCTGCAGGGCCCAGAGGCACCGATAAACATCAGGAAAAACTGTCACAAACTAAACTAACCTGACTTTGAGGCTGAGGATGCCCTGATACGAACCCCCACTTTTTTTCTTAAGGTTACGTCTGTCATGCTCGTATCTCCTTCTGCTGCTTTCCCCATTCTGCTCCAGACAAAACATATTGTGAGCATTGTGTGCATCTACAGGAGCCAACAATGTTTTAGTCTAAATATGGTCATATGTATAGTTCAGAAAATTTGGTACTTAGTTATAGGTTTTCGTAGCCCACTTCAATTCTGCCTACACCTGAACTGTGTCAATTATATTGGTGTACAGCAGATTGGGGCACATGGCCCCGCAGTAAAGGGGTCTAGGGATGCCCTTGGAACTGACTGTTGACTTGTTTAGGCACATTCCATGAAGCTCTAATAGCATATTGAAGGCCTTAGGTCCTAAAAACATGGCACTGTATTTATTGGCTGTTTGTCCTGAGGCCTGTGTGTCCCACATATGATCACTAAAGAGGTTCTGCTGTGAGGGGAAGGAGCTCGCCACATGCATGCATGTGACACATGAAAATAGGTTTTTAGCACACTTATAACATCATAACCATTGAGCCTTTTGCCTTTCTCTGGTGGTTGAATATTAAGCAATTGAATCACACCTTAGATTATATCCATATCTAAAGTGTTTGGTTATGGCGGGTGTTACAGGGAAGAATAATGATAAAACAACTACTACAACAACCAATAACAATAACAATAATTACTATGAAAACGCAAATTGTAAATGCTGTCATATTAGTGTTGTCATTATTGTTTTCAATTTGTTATTAACAATATTAAACAAAGTTTCAAGTCAGTTTGTGATCCTTAAAAATTTTAATTCCTTCCAAAATTTTCTATGGATAAATGACAGATTGTACAATCAGTTGTTATCTTCAACTTGACAGAATGAAAGGATTAACTATGACGTGCACTTACATGTGTTCGTAGGTGCAGAGTGACACCTCTTTAAATGAAGCTATCCTCAGTGTTCGACACAGCCTGGCACTTGCTATATTACATCAAGTTAGTGAAGGTTAACCCGAGAATATCGGATGTTGATATTTCATTTGGAGTCAAATTTTTCACTGCTTGAATAAATACTACAAGACAAATAATGATTGTTAAAATATTTGTAATTGGAATGGAACTATGGCTTGAATAGGAAACAAACTTTCTGGGGGAAAAGAGGGGGACAATATTTATTTTGAAAGGAATAAGAGGAAGTGCTTGAGTTTATTTCGGCTACCTTGACGTCACCTGCTGCAGCAGAGCCGTGAATAGACGGAGTGTGCCTGAGGAGGGGGGCTTGGATGAAGCGTCTTCCCGCGATTCACGGGACAAATGTTCATTTGAGCAAGATCAAAACATGTGGAGGAGCAATGCCACTTCTGAAACTGTGTTCTTGAAGCCAGCCAAATATTAGCGAAGACAACGGACAAAGCACACCGACACTTCCAGCTGCCCTCAGCGGGCGATGGAGGTCCGCTGATAAGGGTTCAGGAGAAACGGCAAAATTGGGAAGGAATCAGATATAACTCCCTGTTTCCCGCCAAAGGGACACACTTCCAGATGCTAGGGATGTCTCGTGCCAAGGAGCGGCTGAAAGGCGTGAAGGAGACCAAGGACAGCGTCACTCTGCTCCCGTGCTTTTATTTTGTAGAGGTGAATTTATCTATCTATCTATCTATCTATATATATATATATATATATATATATATATATATATATATATATATATATATATATATATATATATATATAATGCAAATGTTTTATGGCCACTCTGTTTGGTTTGGGTTAAATGCTAGGTTGACTGACTTCAATTGTCAGTTAGCTGGTAATCCTTGTGGCTGACTGGCTAATTGGTGGCCGGGTGAGTGACCCACTCACTAGCTGATTGACTGGTGGCTGACTGATCAACTGACTGACTGGCTGCTCCATTGGCTGACTGACTGACTGACCCACTGGCTTACTGATTGATTGACTGACTGACTAATTGGTAGCCTGCTGAATGACCCACCCACTAGCTGACTGGTGGCTGACTAGGACATGCTGTCAGCTGCTAGCCAGGCATTGTATCTCTGAGGAACACGTAGTTCTAATAATTTGTGACCTTTATTCCAAGGAGCCTAGCAAGCACACTAAAATCATGAGCCACATAACAGTGAGCCAGACTGAATGTAATCCTGCCATTGCGCAACACATGCAATTTAACAGCACTGAGAATCTGTATTCTCATCATCCCTGTTTACCGATTTGTGTTTGTAGCCAGTGACACTGCAGTCTCCATGCAATATTGCGAAAAAGCTATTGCATGCTGCAGAGATTTATGCAGCCTGACCAATATTAGTTGATGTCAAAAGGCATTGATAGATTAAAGACTGATGATTAGCAGCTGGTCAAATAAAGACATGTACTTCATGATGCAAAAACGCAGTTTAGAGATGATGATGATGATCCACCCAATCGACAAATGAAACAAACAGCCACAGTTTAGTCTGTCCCTGGCAGATCACTATTTTTTTTTTTTTTCAACCAATTCCTCATGAGAGACACACAACTGCTCCTCATTCCAGGACTAAACACTTCCAGTGTTGCTGCATTTAGTTCATCTGCCCACAGACTGTGAGATAACCTCCCTCAATGCCTGAGGAAGTGCACTTATTACAACATTTAAAAAATATTGCTATTATTATGAATAAATATTGTGTTTGGATTAATCCTAATTTTTAGTACAGTAATATTTTACAACATGAACACAGTGCCAGTGTATTCCCTCATTCTGCATTATCACTGTCGGACCAGGATGAATAAAAGCCTGGGTGATATTGTGCAGGATTTTCTTGGGTAAATGTTTCAAACCCATCAACCAACGTTTAGAGTTCATCATAATTACTACTTCTTTCCCTGACTGAGCTGCTCTGTCTTGGCAACATTTTCTATCTCGCACATTCACACCATCCTACCTACTAACTTGCTGCTAGGCAACATGGCCCACTGAATGGGGTGTATTTTTATATCAGTGTGTTCAGAACTGGAGACGTTAGGAGGAGAGAAACATCCATACTGCAGCCTGGTTTCTTTTGCGTGCATAGTGGCCACATGGGTTTTTGCTGATTGAAATTGATTAAATTTTTGCACTGTACAACAGTTAGAAAATGCCTATAATGCTTTCTTGCTACTTTTTGTGATGCATTTTGGAATACTACATCCGACATGATAATTCTTGCTATACCCTCAAAAAACACTACAAAATGATAAGCTATGTTGTGGATTAGATGATTTTGGACAGAGCAAAAGTGTACAAAAACTTAATAACCAAAATGCAAATCACAATTCATCTTGCTTTATTGGAATTTTGGAAATATTGGAAAGTTTGTTGTGGACATGAAATTAATCCCATGCCTAAATTTTAACTAAAATTGCAATTATTTTGAAGGTAAAATAAGGTCTGAAGGTAAAATAAGTCCTAACACCACACCATGAATGAAGCACTGTGTTGCTAGCAAGATACACCTACATACAAATCATATTCAACAGATTAATATGTTAGCGGACGGTCTACTCCTTTATCACACCAAACACCACTATCTAAACTTAGTTGACTGAATCTGATCCCAAAATTATTTCCCATGTCAGGATTTATTGTTAAAGTTTTCAAAAATGGAACATCTCCTTTGCTTTATTCAATCTCAAATGTTGACCCCCCCTAACTTTAATGGAATGGCTTTAATAATTTGAATCCAATACTATTACTATATCATGAAAATTTGATCATCAGAAGCTTTTAATCAACAAAGCAACCAAAGACTCATTGGCAACTTTGGTCTGGTTCCAGCCTGTGCCATTTGCTACATGTCATTCCCCACTCTCTTTCGACCAGCTCCTGTCATCCTTCTATTGAATAAAGGCCGAAAAGGGCAGAAAAAAATCTGAAAAACACAAAAAGAAGAAAAGAAAGACTTGTGTTTTTTGCATTCAACAACCTTACTTCCTATTAGTTTTATACTTCTTGATATTGGTGTTTATTTAAATTTGAATGCTGTACCTTTCTTTCCTTTTTGAAAGAGAAGTGAAAGAATTATATTAGAAAAAAACACAGAAAAAAGGGGAGAGTAGGCAGTTTTGAGTGAGTTTGCAGGACATTGCAGGAGCTGTTTTTTTTTTTTTTTAAGAGGCCAAATATGTCTCACTATTGTTGTCCTTGGTTAAATACAATAAGGTTACACAGAGAGACTCCTGGGTACTGACTCATATTCATCCATTATCCATACTGCAGACCCTTGCAGGTTTGCAGGCGTCTGGAGGCACTCCCAGCTTCCAACATCTGGTTCTGGTTCTGAACAGACCCTGTCAGTCACAGGGTTGACATCAGACTTGTCTTGCCCCAACCCCACCCAACAAAAAACCCCAGATAACCATTCATAATACACATAATTCACCCCTCATCTTCAATATGGCACTTTTAAACATTCACTCTCAAGCTAACAAATCTTTTATCATTGATGACTTGATTTTAAGCAATAACATTGATTGTCTTTTTTTTAACTGAAACCTGGTTTGGCACTGACACACCAGTTGTTCTCACGAGGTCTCTCCACCAATTTTTTTATTTTTATTTTCTATCAAGGAAGGCAAAACAGGTGGTGGAATTGCACCCATTGCCTGCAGCTCAATAATAACAAAGGGAGTTCCCCTGAATAATTGCACCACTTTTTACTATCATTCATTTGTTTTTAGTAGTCCTGCTATACTATGCATTACGATTTACAGACCACCAAAGAATTCTAGCTCTTTTATCAGCAAATTCTCTGACCTTTAATTGTACATTCCACATACAATAAAATCACAGTAAATGGCGATTTTAATTTGCCCATTGATAAAAAGAAATCTGATTTATTTGCAAATGAACTCACAAACCTACTAAACTGCATTGACTTCAGACAACATCTGATACAGCCTACTCGCAGAAGAGGACATAGGACATAGGTTAGGACCTTGTCATAACCTATGGCCTGTCCACTGGTGTGTCCTCTGTTGTAGATCTGCCTTTGTCAGATCGTTACTGTGTATTTTTAATATCACCACTTCTACCCCACAGAAGGCAAAACAGAAATTTAGCTTCTGAGGTGGAGGCAAATTATATTGCTATTCTACAAAATAACCCTACTGAAACTTTACCTGCATCCTGTGATTTTTATTCATTCAGCCATGGAGACAATCCCAGCTACAGGCAATTTAGAGTCACCAATTAACTGAAATATGCATGTCTTTGGATGGTGGGAGGAAACTGGAATATCTGGAGGAATCCCTCACAAGCATGGGGAAAATATGCAAACTCTGCACAGAAAGGCCCCAGGCCCAGGAACAAAACCAGTGACCTCTTTATTGTGGTGCAACAGCGCTAACCACAGTTATTTTATTGTGAATAATTTTTCTGTTTTGCTGTTCTGGAGCAGGTTAAGTTCTGAAAAGAGCTCAGCAGATGTCAAGAATGCCCACTGAACCATCAGCTCTCTGGAATGTTACCTGTCCATTTTTTGCACAAGCTCGAGCCCATTCACGTGGGTGCTAGAAACAGAAGAGCTCTGAAGACAGAATTAACCCGTTTGATTTTCTGGACGAGCTTCGGTACAAGAGATACAGATCTGCACGTTGCGTAACTGTATGCTAGCAACACAGCTTGCAGTCGGGTGCTGCCATTGGTCTAGATATGTGGCACTGCAGTTCTTTGCCTTAGGTAAATGATTGAAGTCTTTATTTTATTATTATTGATTTATTTGAAATCTTCTTGGGCTGTAAATCATTCCATATGGGAATGATTTACAGCACAAGAATAACAGGAAAATGAAATGCAAATTATTTATTTGTTAATTAATTGATTAGATAATACATTCATTCATACATTTATAGATACATTCATGTATGCTGTTGACAATGATGTGAACCTCAGCAAGCAGCAGGGCTATCCGCTATGCAAATAGTTTGAGCAGCGTATGGCAACTGTACACTGAATGTTATCTTCATTATATTCTGAAACAGTGTTATATGATACTCACCAAGGCTATTTCTTTTTGACTTAAGGGCAATTCAGTGGAGGGCTGCTGGGTGACAGGGGATATGCATGCCACCCTTATATAATGACCCCTATCCTGACCCTGGTGCCAGGCCTCAAACCTGGTTCAGTGTGGCCCTCCCCAAAACCAGTGTCAGGCTTGAGATGGCCTTAGGGGTCATGAGGGCCCACTTCACCTGTCTTTGTGGTTTGAGGGTGGCCCCAGACTGACCATACAATATAATTTCTGCATGCATTGTACTACACAATATAGCGACCATTCGGAAGAAGAGAAACCCTCCCTTTTTTTTCTCTCTTCCTTTCTTCCCCCCCCCAAATAAAAGGAAAAAAACGAATTAAAACATACCTTAAAAAGTTATTTAAGCCGCCTGTGCCAGAGCGGCTCAGAAATGCAAAAATTAGCCTTTTGTCCCCCAAACCTACCAGCTCCTGATGTGGTAGACCCCATCACCTTTGATAAACCCTTTATTTTTCTTTTGCTTTAGTGTTTACTATTTTTGAGCTTAAATGTTTTTATACTCTATATCAAGCTCAATTTTTTTCTCTCACAGTGTAATCACCAACCTGAAACAAATTAAATATTAATTTATTTAATTTGTGAAAACATGATAGATTGCATATCCTGTTCCTTTTCTGGAGGACAGCATTTTTGTGAGTTGGGGTAACAGGCTTACTGTGAGGGTCTTACTCTCCACTGTGCAAAAACTACATCTTACTTTCACAGTAAATGGATAATTGTGTCTCTGGAGTGTTTTAACACTGGCTCATTGAAACATACGATGCACAAGTATGTCACCTCCACCTGGGTCTGATGTGACCCCCTCTACAACCTCCATCAAGAGAGACCCTCATTATTTTAAAGGACCAGCTCATCTGCAGTGTCCTGTCATGTTTAGTTTTGTCTTGTGGCTTCCTGTTTTATTTTGACATCTAACTCTCCTCTCATTTCAGGTAACTTGCCTTTTCCCCTTGTGTTTCCCACTGGTCTAATTGTTTGTCCCACCCTGATTGTGGGCCGCCCCCACCGAGCCTGGTTCTGCCAGAGGTTTCTACCTCTTAAAGGAAGTTTTTCCTTGCTACTGTCACCAAGTGCTTGCTCATGGGGGATCTGTTGGGTCTCTTTAAATAATAAAGAGTTTGGTCTAGACCTGCTCCCACAGCATCCGCTTGAATCAGCAGGAGGTTCAGTCGTCTCTGCATTGAGGAGTGAAGGAGCTGGCAAACTGTCAGGAGGAATTTAAAGCAGCTCTGACCACTCAAGTGAACATACTTGCAGCCCAAGTACAAGAAGTCCTCACTCACCTCAAAAAGGATCCCTCCTCTCCAGCCACAGAAGCCTCTCCCTCTCCGACAGATGTGGGTGCATTGTCGGTCCCAGTTTTCCATGCCACTGCCCCTTCTCTCTCTCCCCCAGTGGTTTTCCGGTGAGACTGAAGAATGCAGATTGTTCACTGTTGACTGTGAAATGAATTAAGAACACTTGCTATCAGCCTTTCCTACAGAATGATCCATAGCGGCATTTATGGTTTCTTATCTCACCGGGAGGGCGAGGGCATGGGCTACACCTGAGTGGTCCTGTGGGTCATCAGTCTGTGAATTCATCTAAGGAGGGCTTTTGATCCTCTCTCGGTCTGATGAGAGAAAACAAGTGAGCTAAGTAATATCAAGCAAGGTTAGGACTCCACTTATGCCACCCACATTTGCACCCTAGTCCCCGACAGGGGATGGAATGCCATGGCCCTTTATGATGTCTATGATGTCTCTGACCAGATCCAAGATTATTTGGTGCCCCTTGATTTGTCCCCTGACAGGGAATCTTTAATAACTTGAACCATAAATACTGGCAATCCTTTACAGGAGCGCAAGTGAAACTGCAATTTGATGGCATCGTTGGCTGGCTGTCATCCAAGCCACATGTCAGCCCCTGAACTGAGTGGGTGGGGATGCTCACACTTCACATCACTGTTTCTACAGCGGAAGGTGTCCTATGAGGAGGAAGAGGAAACATGCAGCTGGGATGAGCCAAATTGTCCACAAAGGAGCATTGTTGTCGCCTGCAGGAAGGAAGGTGCTTCTAATGTGGGCAGCAAGGTCATCTCCTCGCAGCATTTCCAGCAAAAGGGTAGACTTGCTACTACTACTATTACTACTCACTAGTCAGGAGCATACTGGTGAGCCATTTCTTAACAGAGATCAAGGTTAAGTGTCACGACACCACTGTTACTCTTGGGGTACCCATTGATTCAGGGGCAGATGAGAGTCTCATCAACTGGGATTTTGCTAAAAAAGTTTATTTCAAAACTGAACATTTATGCCAGACATTAGAGGCCAGTGCTCTTGATGGGAGCCAGATACTCACAAGACTGAACATCTGGAAGTATTGTAGGTGATCAACATGAACCTGTATATTTTTCATTTGTATCACTCTACCCACCACTCTCTTATTTTCGGCTTCCTTTGGCTACAGGAACATAATCTGTACATTGACTGGAGTACTGGGAGAGTCCTGAACAGGGCCCGTGGGATTTACAAAAGTGTTTAAAGTCACTTAGTTGTGTAAACTGTTTTTAATGCTTTCTCAGTTAATCTTGACATAGACTCTGAACCTCCAGACATCAGTTCCGAGTTGTTAACATGACCTGAGAGAAGTTTTTAGCAAAGGTAAGGCTTCTTTTCTTCCTCCACACAGACCATATGATTGTCCCATTGACTTGATCCCAGGTGCCCCTATTCCTAAGGGTAGACTCTGGTCCTGAGAGGAAGGGCATAACTGAATATATTGAGTCCTCTTTAAAGTCAGGCCTTATTCTGCCCTCTTCATCTCCAACAGGGGCAGGATTCTTTTTGTGGGGAAAAAGATGGATCTCTCTGACCATGCATTGACTATGGGCCACTAAATGATATTACCATTAAAAATCTGTACCCTGCCATGCATGTAGTCAGGTTTTCATCAGCTTCAGCAGGCCCATATCTTTACCAAATTAGACCTGAGAAATGCCTATCGCCTGGTTCTAATCCAAGAGGGGGGATGAATGGAAGACAGGCTTTAACACAACTTGCGGTCATTCTGAATACCTATTTATGCCATTTGGGTCTACTAATGCTCCTGCTGTCTTCCAAGCCATGATCAATGATGTTCTTGGACTTACTGAACCACTTTGTCTATGGTTCTTGATATGACATCTTGATCTTTTCACCAGACCCAGACTCTCTCGTGTGTCATGTATGCCAGGTTCTCCAGCAACTGCTGGACAGCCAGTTTTATGGCAAAGCTGAAAAGAGTGAGCTTCATACCGACACACTCTTTCTTTGGCTTCATCATAGCCCCTTGAAAGATACAAATGAATTTGGCTAATGTTAACGCCGTGGCCTAGTGGGCTACAGCTGATAGCCACAAAAAGGTTCAGCAATTCTTGGCGTTTGCTAACTTTTCCAGGTGATTTATCAGGAACTTCATCACCATAACTGCACCTCTCCATGCTCTAACTTCTCCATAGACTCCATTCCTGTGGTCCTCACGCTGAGGAGGCCTTCAAGCAGCTCAAAGCACAGTTTACTACCACCCCCATCCACACAGTTCCTGATCCCAGCCAGCAGCTTGTGGTGGAGGTAGGCACCTTCAATGATGGGGTGGAAACGATGCTCTCCCAGCGCTCAAGCTTCACCCCTGTGCCTTCCTGTCTTGGACACTTTCACTGTCAGAGAGGAGCTACGATGTTATGAAGGAGTGGAGACATGGGTCAGAGAGTGCTTGCCATTCTTTCATTGTATGGAAAACCATAGAAATCTTGAATATATTCGCAAAACTAAAAGGCTGGTAGACTTTGTTATTTTGTAACTGTTTTAATTTCATGCTGTCTTACAAGCCGGGATCCCAGAAAACTAAGCCCGACCCCTTGTCTCATATGTTCGAACCTGAGCCTACTGCCAAGGAACCTGAGCACATCCTACCACTGAACTGTGTGATAGGAGTGGTGGCATAGCAAATAGAATTTGATGTGAAGTGAGCTAATGGTGAGAACCCAACACCTAGTGGTTGTCTGGTGAATCCCTTGTTTGTCCCCATTAATCCACTGGGCTCACACCTTGCTGCTCTCTTGCCATCCAAGAGTCAAAAAAACAAAAACAAAACATGTGTGCCATTTGGTGGCCCTCCATGGAGCGAGAAGTTCAAGAGTATGTGGCCGCATGCTCCATCTGCTCCTGTAACAAGACCTCCTCCAGAATGCAGATGGTGTTGCTGCAGCCACTTCCTGTTCCTACTTGTCCCTGGGCTGAGCTCTATTTGGACTTTGTCACAGGATTCCCGGTCTCTAAAGGCAACACCACCACCACCACAGATTTTCTAAGATGATTAATTTCATTGCTTTGCCTAAGCTGCTGTCCGCCAAAGAAATGGCTGAAACTATGATGACTCGTGTTTCGTATACCATGGATTTCCAAAGGATATTGTTTCAGACTTTGGGCCCCAGTTCTCCAGATTCTCCAGAAGGAGCTCTGTAAGATCACCGGAGCCACCATCAGCCTCACCTTTGGAAGAATCAGAATCGAACGGCCAGAAGGAATGACCAGGAGTAAGAGTCTTCGATGCCTGGTGTCACAGAACCCAGCTTCAAGTTACTTTATATATACAGCAGGTCTAGACCAAACCCTTTATAAACTCATTTAAAGAGACCCAACAGATCCCCCCCATGAGCAAGCACTTGGCAACAATGGCAAGGAAAAACGGAGGGTCAGTGGCCATCTGCCTTGACTGAGAGCAGGAGGAGGGGATATTCAAAATAGCTGCAGGCAGGAACATATAATGCTGCATGAAGTTCATAGAAATTATGCCGTATGGAGTTCACAAAGATATGGGAGCAGCAGACAGGAACATGGGGAAGTGATGACTCATCACCTACAGGATGAGGACAGGGAGAGAGAAGAGACGAACTGGGGGAGACAGACTTCGGGAAAACATGGTTAGTGAATACAGTACACATGCTTAAAACTGGGAGAAACAGGGATTTCAGAGAAGTGAAGTGAAGTTCCTAAAATCCCAACTTTATGTTCCAGTCTCTGTAGTAATCTTATGATCTATGGTGTCAAATACAAAAAAATGAAGGCATTGTAGCTCTGACCAAATATGAGGAATACTAAGTGAAACCAAGGTGTGAAGATGCGTCATCATCATCAACATCATTACCATTTAACATCAGCATCATCATTACAGGGTGGTGGAGGTGTGTCTGTGTACCTCTGGAAATTGTCCATCCATATATGCCATGACCAGACATGCATGAAAGATATGAGGCAGCAGCCAGATGAAGTCAAAAGTCTTTATTGAACACTCAATAACTGATAAAACAACCAGGGATTGAACCCACGTCTCCAGAGGGAGAATCTAAGATGTCACCATTACGCCACTTCAGCTCAATAGGAGTGGAGTCCTTGGTGTGCTCAGTGGTCCAGACCAACAAGTGTAAGCGGGCCAGTACAGCAGGGATTTACAGGTTGACTTGTAGTCAGGGACTGAAAGTGAGGTCAGTTGCTGAGGCAGAGCAGATGAGGTGATTGTGAATGGGATGCGTGTGTGACTGGAGCAGGAGGTGTAGTGGTGGAAGTCTACTGGGTGGAGCAGACTGGAGACTGACAAAAATACCTTGAAACACCTTGGTGCCTCCCGAAGTTCTTGTCCATGCGTTCTCCAAACTCCTCCCACACCCGCTGCTTTGCCTCCCTCACCGCTGAGGCTGCAGCCTTTTGGCCCTTGCAACCACCTCAAGAGTCCCCCGGGCTCTTCAGTCGGATGGGTTACCTGACCACCGGTGTCCACCATGGTGTCCGAGGATTACCGCCCCTTCAGGCACCTAAAACCTTGAGGCGGCAGCTTCTGCAATAGAAGTTTTGAACTTCAACCACTCAGAGGTGGGAGTTGCAGGTCTGTTAGACAGAGGCCTCCTCGGGATGTTCCCGATTCACCCGCACTACACGTTTAGCCTTGCCAGGTCTATCCTGAGTCTTCCCCCACCACCTAACCCAACTAAGTTGTGATCAGTTGACAGCTCCGCCCCTCTCTTCACTGCAGAAGAATCCAACCTCTCTCCAGGAGTAGGGATCCAGAACCAAGGCTGTGCATAGGAGAAAGCCCAACCAGAACCAACTGGTAGCACTCCATCTCCCGCACAAGCTCCAGTTCCTTCCCCCCCAGCGAGGTGACATTCCATGTCCCCAGAGCCAGCCTCTGCTGCCCAGGTCTGGCCCGCCTTCACTGCTACCTAACTGGCAGTGCACCCAACCCCATCGGTTATCCCCGCAGGTGGTGGGCCCCCAGGGTGAAGAAAGTGCCACGTTGATTTTTCGGGCTATGCCCCGCCGAATGCCGTGGCATGCCCGACCACAAGGCGCTCGTTGACGGGCCCTCCTTCCAGGCCTGGCTGCTCCGGGCAGGGTCGCTCTTTTCTCCCCTCATTGTTCCATGGGATCTTTTGAACCACTCTTTCTCTGGCCCCTCACCTGGGACCAATTTGCCCTGGGAGTCCCTACCGGGGGCACTTGGCCCTAGACAACACAGCCTCCAGGTTCACAGGGGCACACAAACCTCCCCACCATAAGGTGATGGTTCTCCGGGAAGGAAAATGTGTTTGGCTGATTTGCCATTCTACTGACTTCTGTCACAGTTGTAGGGGGTGATGATGCGGGAATGAGGACCCAAATGCAGGAGCTGCGAGAACCAGGTTGAAGTGAAATAAAGGCAATCACAGGAGGGAAACAGAACAAGAACAAGACTTTCAAAATAAACAGGACGTGAACACTACTCAAAACTCAAAACGTGACAGTGAAACTAAAACCATGAAAACTTCCTGCCGAAAAGCAACCTGAGAAAGAGATAGATGAAGGGATCAAAAATCACTGTTGTCCGGACAGCAGTCATTTTTCTCACAGCTGACCTCAAAAGTGAAGGCAGCCACTGAAGCATTGTTCAGGGTGAGTCGTGCCATCATTAAGCACAAGAAGTTCAACTCATGATGGAGAAATGATGAAAGAGTTGTGCATTTTCTGGTTATTGCCAATTAATATTAATAATAGAGGGGACTAATTATTAATAATTAGAAAATACCTACTCAAAATAGTAAATCTTGGGGCACCACCCTTTCATTATTGACCAATAGCCAAATTGACAAACTAGGATTCAGTCTCCAAAGGTTGCTAAAGGAGGAGCTCAAGCACTGACTCCTATGAATCCAGCAGATTCCGCAATGGTATAACCACAATAACCACAAACAACGACCGATTGAATTATAATAGGATTCATTCACAGCAATAATTATTAGGAATAACATTACTTGGGATAAACGCTATTACAATTAAATTATCAAAAGCTAACACTAATCACTAACTACGACAGGCAACAAACATGTAATGGCATTAGCATCAGCTATAGCTGTAGCGTTAGCAGTAGCACAGCAGCAGCAGTAGCTACAGATGAGAGATGTGGTTAACGTGAACAATGGGAAAGGAGAGGCCCTTGAGCTTTACGCGTTGCCAAGACAACCTCTATGTAATGGACTAGAGGTCACGCGACCACACCTGACGGCAACTTTAATGTCTGTAAGAGTTGTGTAGGGGAGATATGGGTGTGATTGGGAAGCGAGAGAAAGAGAGAGCAAGCCGGAGTCTACCAGGGCGGGTATTGGTCTTTTAACTAATGATAATTGGCTTATCAGCTGATCAGTGGATGACCAACAACAAAGAATAACGAATCACAGCACTTACAAGTCACTTTGAAATACAAATAAAACAACACTATGCTAATTGTCAATGCCCAGAGATAAGCCAGCCAGGTCTTGGAGAAAACTTGGGGTAGTTCTCTTTTGTAACTGGTGCACTAGGAAAAAGCATGGAGGAGGGTCGCGGCAACGTCTTTATAACCTGAATGACGTCGCCGGGGGGCCCCTGCTGAGTGTGCCTGGTTTCAGCTATTGTCCATGTGGAGTTTTTGTCCAAACTCAATTTCACAGGCCTTTCTATTGTTTTCCTCAGAGCACATGGATAGAGATGCAGGTGTAGTATTAGCCAAGCAGAGGGCCAGTGCTTCCCAGTGCTCTCTCGTTGTCCCAATGACCACTTGGCGCACAGTACTAGACATCTCTGTGTTGTGCCTAGGATTGTGTATAGTATTGACTCTCCTCAGTGTCAATCTGGAAGGGATGTTATCTACTGTGAATTGACAAAAAAGAAATTACTGAAAGAAGGAGGTGTAACAATGGTTTAAAATTGAATGACATAATAGGGGAATGCTAATCAAGCGACTGGTGACGCTAGAGGATCTTGTTGAATGAAAGGCAGATCATTTATCAAACTATCAGGGAGAGTCTGTCTGAGGAAGGAGAGCTCTAAACTAAAATTCGGGTTAATTTTGTTTGCTAGCCATGCCTCGCAACACTCAGAGCAACCTGCTGAGGAAGCCGATAGATGCCACCTGACTTTGGATGACGACTCAACCGGCCACACAGAGGGCAGAGAAGATGTCCGACGAGAGCGGCCCTGTCAAGGTCTTTCGTCATGGCCTCCCAAGCTAGACGGTCCTCGGCTGAAGTGGCTGTTGGTCTGGTTCGTCCCTCTTCAGCAGCAATGTTGTCTTGTGCGGCTGGCTTAGTAATCCACTTAAGAGCCGAATAACCCAAGTTTAAAATTATATCTTAACACAGAGAAATGTATACAGTTACAAATTAATACAGTTTTCTCTAACACCATGGTCGACTGGGTGGACGCAGGATACATCACCGTCTGCAAAGCTCAATCAAATGGTTATCTCTTGCGCACGGCATCACAGAACACACAATTGAACGAAGAAAAGAGCATTTTCGTGTATGTCTTGATTGGCTGGGGAGAATCTGAATTGCATGAATATGGACAGTGTATGAAGTGTCTTTTCTTTTTTTGTTTCTTTCTCAGACATTTATGAGTGGAATCCAAGTACGCAGGTTACGTTGTGGTGGCACCACGCCATTGGTACCGATTGCTCGCCGCCAGGTGGGGCTGTGGCTGCGTAACTGGAATAGTTCATTGTTCGATGTAAGTCTATTCCAGAGTGGCAATTTACGTTTGTTGCCTGATTAGGTTATCAGGTCAGCCTGAGTGGAGGGTCAGAGAAGGGGTACCTTTCTGCGGGGCTAGGCAGGTTTATGCTGATTTGTGGCACTGACTGCAATCTAGTGGAAATCTAGGGATTTTTCAATCTAGGGAAAGCAGGATTTCTAGATACAAGGCTCAGATAAGGGTCCAGGACGACACTTACCAGAGACCTGAGAAATCTCTGTTGGAGGCAATAGTCTCTTAGAAGTTTGAGGGGTGTGGGGGTTTGGAATCTCCATCCCCCTTTTCTTCGGACCTCACAACAATCACCCCCTTCGGTCCAACAGACCAGCAATCCATGTCTCTACTTGGATTGCCTAATGGTCTCCATATACAAGCTCTAAAATGGCAGGAGCCCCGACTACGTTTTTAGTAGTAGACTCTAAGGTATCCTCCCTAAGGTCTCTGAGTCCCATGGCGTGGTGTTCGTCAGTGACCCTTTGCCTGACCATTTTGCTTAATCCATTGTTACACTTGTCCAACTTCCTCTGCAGGGTTTGAGTGCATAGTGCGGCAACGGTTAAGATCAATGCATCGCTTAAGCACACAGTAAGGGCAAGGATGGTATCGGGGGCTGACCAGGTATACGTGAGGGGCGATTTCTTCAAGGACGTTGTCTATCGGGGCGACATCAACGGTCTGAGCTCCTCTATACTGGACCTGAAGGAGGGTTTCGGGTGTTAGCTCAAGGGGGTGTGTATGGAAAAATTCTGAGATATCAACTTTGCTTTTATATTGGTCAGGATTCAGGTAGTAGAGGGCAGACTGGCCTATGTGCAGTATGGCATTGGGGGAACCGTGACCCAGAGGGTTTGACTCGGGATCGTGAGTCGGGTTGCGGTGTTGTGTTGTCAGGAGTGCAGTGTTCCCTTGAGGCGTGATGGTTATTGGGCAGTTATAGTATAGTATATAGTAAGACCGCATATCCCATCCGTGTTGTCTTGGATGAACGACTTGCTGGGACACGGGTAGTGGATGTCTCTGGTGAGTGTGCACATGCGTAAATTTGGAACCAGATATAATTCTGGGTTGCTATCATGGTAGGCAATAACTGGAGGGGTCTGGATCTTGACGTTGGCGTCTCCTTGCAAGATCCTGACATTTACCACGGCCTTTAAACGATAGATACTCTCAGAGGCAATGATTGGTAGGTTTAGGATGAACCGTCTCTCTCTCGATTCGGGGTCGACATGAATGGGTACGGCACTCCCCAGGGTGTAGGCCAGGTGAGCTTGGAGTGGAATGACCGTGTCTCTGGTGGCGAAGGCCATAATGTTCTGGACCAGCGACAAAGGTACCAAGTACAGGGGAATTCGACCCATGGCCAGGCTGTCTATAGATGAAGTGATGTCGCATAGCATATTGGCCATTAACAGACTGACAAGTTAAATCAGTGCATAGTCTGATTCAAGGCTTCACTGTGGGTATTCACTATTAAGATCGTCCCTTCTAGTGATTGTCCAGTGGTTTTTAGTTCCTGCTGCTGCCTGTTAATTAACTTCCTTCCGGGATTTCTGCCTGCATTTCTACCATAGAGCGTTGGATAGTGGCTACATTAACCGAATAATATGCAGAGTCCAAACCCAAACAGGGATCCTACCAGGGACTCAGCTGTCAGTAGGCCTCCAATAAACCACTTGGGCCTGCGGCTGGCTTCAGCTCTGACTGAGTTACGGTGAACTTCCTGACCTTCCGGTCTCAGCATGTGGGAGATGTCCATTTCTGCATGCTCAGTGGCGGTGCGTTCCCACTTATGACCAGCCCAGCTGACTTGGCTAGTGGTGGTGGGGACGACTTTTCTATATACCTCTCGGGGGTTTAACCTTATGAACACCTTCTGCGTATGTAGTCGGCAGTTAGTGATGAGGAGTCCGGGTTACTCCTTCAGGACAATTCCTGAGCTTGGGCCCTGCTCTATGATCTCCAAGCAGACAAACGCCAGGCCGAGGACTAGCAGTACCAGTGGTTTCACCATCTTAGTAGGGAGAATGGACAGGATTAGGAACGGTTATTGGGTTGACCTCTTTGGTATACAACAATTTACAGATGCTAGTAGTACCGCAAGCGAGCGTATGCATGAAAGGCATTGGTGATCCTGCTAGCAGCGTTTCTGTGTTTTATTTAATGATTAGGAGTTATGGGACCTTGGGGTGTTTTTTTGTTTTGTCTTCTTAATTTTGTTTTTTTCTTTTTTTCTTTTTTTTTTTTGATTTATAACTTAATGTGAGACTGTATAGCATCCCCTGTAGTTCCCTTGGGGTCTTTGTGAGGTTTGATGTGGTTGCGGTAGACCCATTGCTGAGGGGTCTGTTGGCCTTTGGTAATCCGAATTTGGTCTACGATGGGTGAGATTTTATTAGTGATCACGTATGGACCAACCCAGTAAGGGAGGAACTTCCGGGTAAGCCTATCAGTCCTCCGGGGCCCGAGCTTGGTTTGTGCGAACAGGTAGTACCATACCTTGTCCCCCACTTGGAGCTCGTCATATGACGCTTTCTTGTCATAGTACGCTTTCCTCCCCTCTGCGCTTCTGGCCAGTTGCTTCTGAGCGAAAGCAAAAGTCTGTCTGAGGTGGTCATTCAGATGTGTTACATATTGGTGTGTTGTATACGCTGTGGCAACAGTGCCCAGCATATACAAAAGGTGCATAGGAAGGACCATCTGTCTTTCTGTCATCATTTCGAAAGGAGAGTTTCCTGTCGTTGAGTGTAGGGTAGCTCGTATTGCCATCAGGACTAATGGTAGTTTGAGATCGCAGTCTCTGTGATGGCCAGTCACAAACTTTCTCAGTATACTGACCACCGTTTGCACGTTCCACTCGGCCCGAGGACTGGAGGTGGCGGCTTATGTGGAAGTTGGTTTTCACTCACAGTATCTGCCACATGTCTCACATGACCTGCGCGCCCTGTCAGAATCGACTCAAGTCGGTAGGCTGAACCGGGAAAAGATGTGGTTCACCAAGAGGCAGGTGGTGGTTTGCGCTGTGTCATTGGAGGCCGGCAGGCATTCCACCCATTTGGTGAAGTGACCGAGAGGAAATATCTATTACCTCTGGTGGATTTGGTAAGAGGCCCCACCCAATCGAGATCTGACCAGGGGAAGGAAATGCCTCTGCGGTGCAGAGGTGCTCTATGAAGTGGCTTGGATGGTTGAAACTGGCTGCACACTAGGCACCCTTTTATGTAATCTGCCACATCTTGTTGCATGTGTGGCCAAAAGGCCACTTGTTTTAGTGCGGCGTGTGTCAACATCACCCACCTGTGTCTCTGAGGCATGACGAGTGCGGGAGGCGAGTGATCATCAGAGACATTGAGTAGTAGTCCTTTGATCACGCAAAGGGAAGAATGGGCACGGTGTAGGTGAAGTAAGTCAGGGACACTGTTCAGGTCCGCGTCAGAGATAGGTGAAGCGACCAGGTCAGTGAGGGAGAGCAACATTTTGCTAATAGCAGGGTCGCGGTTCTGGAGATCTGTGAGGTCAGCATCAGTTAGCGTCAGGGTAACTGACACAAGGCAAGGACCAGAATCGGTCGGCGACAAAGCAAGCTGTGAATGAGATCGAGTGACTACGGCGACGGACAGGGTGGGCTGGGAGGGGAACAATTCTGGTTGGAATTGCCAAGGGATTCCGTTCACCGCATTCTCTTTTGCCAGAGCATCCGCAAGATCATTCAGCTCTTTGTCCACTCCCCCATTGCGGAAGTGGCTGTGGACCTTCTTCCAGAACACCTGCATGTCGTATTCCACCACCAAGTGGTCGCAGGCTGAGATGAGAGCTCTGTGTTTGATTGGCTTTTTGGCTGCTGACATGAAATTGTTTCGTTTCCACCCTGGGAGATGGCAAATGAAGGAAAGATGCACATAGTTGGAGTCTGTGCAAATGACCAATGCCATGTGTGATCGCCATATAGAGCAGAAGTATTATGCCTGCCATTTTGGCATATTGGGACTGCGGGCCCAGTTTGAATCGTTGGGGTTTGCAAGGCGAGTTGTTGATACACGCAATACCCACGCCAGTGAGGGATTCTGTTGCGTGGTGGTAGGAGCATCAATCCATGTATACCGTGGTCAGATCTTGGCAAATGTCTTTGTCGAAGTACCTTTGACGTGTGTCTGTTGGAATAGGTGCCAGTTGACGTATATGAGTGGGAGAGGGTGAGGCTGGGACGTCGTCCGAACATCGGCTGCATTCCCCATGACAGACTTTTGGTTCTGTGCATAGTGTACCTCAAAGTTGTAACTTTCTAATGAGATAGCCAAGAGGTTATGCGGGCGTTTGTGACCACGCCATTCCTGAGTCGCTGCCTGTTCAGGAATGTCACGGGTTGGTGGTTGGTTTCAACGATGACCCTTTGGCCTCAAGGTAGCAAGAGAAGTGGTTGAAGGCCCAGACAGTTGCCAATCGCGTTTTTTCGCATTCGTTGAACATGGTTTCAGGTGGCAGAAGGATCTTGCTAGCGTAAGACACCACGCTTGTCTTAGTCGTGTATCTGGTAAAGCCCCACACTCGCACAAGAGTCGGAGAATCCCACTTCCAAGTGGAATTCCTTGGTGTAGTCAGGATAGGCTAAGCATGGGGCAGAGCAGAGTTTGTCTTTGAGGGCTTGCATAGCCAGTTGTTGTTTTTTGTCCCATATTGGGATTAGGGGAGCTCGGCTTTGGTTAGGTGCTTTGCGCAGGAGACTTTATTGACATTCAGCACACCAGTTAGTCATATCTTAAAGCATATTTGGCCAAAGGTAATGCTTGCATCTTCTCAGGGCCCCAATGGCCAGCTTGTGTGTGGTACATTTGACAAACATTATAACGCTTACCCTCTGGAAGTAAAATTTAGAAGTTCAGTTCTTTTGGGTTGTGCAGCCTCCTGTGCAATACAATCAGAGTGAGGCAGTCCCAGTGACTTAGGACCTGCAGTCATTTTACTTTAATTACTTTAATTTGCCTCTCTAGTCTAGTTGGAGGGTAGCCTCTCTGCACATACATTGCTACTCGTGCCAAAATGTGATCATTAGGTTCTGCCATTGTACCTGTTCTGGTAGTACAGGAATACCAACTGGGTCAGGCTCAGTTGAATTCAGTCCTCCAGCACTGATACACATTGCTCTGGCCACAGTTGGGGTAAATGAAGGAATCTCCAGCCCCTCTCTCGCCTCCTGAGTCCAGTGTAGATACCCCTGGGGGGAAACGAGAAAAAGCATCTGCATTTTGGCTTGTGCGCCCTGGTTTGTACTTTATCTCAAACTGGAAACTGGTCAAACATGCAGCCCATCTTTGCTCCAAGCTGCCAAGTTTTTCTGAAGTCAAGTCCACTAGGGGATTATTATCCGTATACACAAAAAAAAGGAGCACAATATAGATATTCAGCAAACGTCTTTGTCACAGCCCAAGATAAGGCTAAAAACTCCAGCATAAAATAGCTGTAATTTTTGTCATTTCTCTCTGAGGGCCTAAGTGTTCTTCTTGCAAATGCAATTACCCTGTCCTTTCCGTCCTGTACCTGACACAGGACTGCACCCAAGCCCCAGCTACTGGCATTTGTGTACAAGACAAAAGGTAAGTTAAAGTCAGCGTAGCCCAGAATCAGTGCAGACATAAGAGCATCTTTCAAAGTCATCCCAGTTGCTGTCCAGAACTTTTTGAATTTTTCAGGCTTATTCCTGTTAATAAGCGGTTAAGTGGACTGGCAATCTGACCACTTAACAAAACGACAATAATAACCAGCTAGACCCAGAAATGACTGAAGCTGTGTAACTGTTCAAGGGACAGGACACTCTTTAACACACTTTTTCAGGATCAGGGGAAATTCCAGCCGTAGACTCTCGATTCCCCAGGTATTGTATCTCCTTCATTAGAAAATGACATTTATCTGGCTTCAGTTTTAGGCCATGTTTCCCCAACTTTTCTAAAACAGAGTCCAAATGCGCCAGATGAGAGTCAAAAGCCGATTAATATAGTATCACATCCAAATAAATTAATACAGACTGTAAATTTTGGTCTCAAAGACGTGTGCATTAATTTTTGGTAAGTAGCCAGTGCATTAGACAAACCAAAGGCCATTCTTGTAAATTCATACAACCCCATTGGTGTAACAAACGCAATCTTTTCTCTATAATTTGGAGCAACTTGCACTTGCCAAAACCTGCTGGCTAAGTTTTGCCTTGCCCAAGCCAGCTAGTGACTCTTCTATACCAGGAAGCGGGTAAGAGTCTTTATGTGTCACTGCATTCAATCTGCGGTAGTCCACTGTTAGTCCACCTAACTAATATCAAATCAAATCAAATCAGATTTATTTGTATAGCGCCAAATCATAACAAAGTTACATCAAGGCACTTTACATATAGAGCAGGTCTAGACCAAACTCTTTATAAAATTATTTAGACCCAACAGATCCCCCGATGAGCAAGCACTTGGCGGCAGTGGCGAGGAAAAACTTCCTTTAAGAGGCAGAAACTTCGAGCAGAACCAGGCTCAGGGGGGGCGGCCGTCTGCCTCGACCGGTTGGGTTGAGAGTGGGAGAGAGAGAGAGAGAGAGAGAGAGAGTGAGACAGGCATGGGGGGGGGGGTGTAGGCAGGAACATGTTGCTGCATGGAGTTCATGGAGTTGAGCTGTAGTGCAGAATTCATGAAATATGGGACCAGCAGGTGTTGCAGGACCATGGGATGGTGATGAGTCACCACCTGCAGGATGAGGACAGGGAGAGAGAGGAGAGGAGCTGGGAGAGACAGAGACTTTGGCAGAACATGGTTAGTAAATGCAGAATAAATGCTTAGAACTGGGTGAAACTGTGTTTTTGAAGAAGGATGGTTCTTAGCGCATGCAAGGGGGGAGGAAAGGAGAGCGAGTGAGAGGGAGGGAGAGAGAAAGAGGGAGAGGGGGAGAGAGGGTGACAGGGAGAGACAGACAGCGAGAGAGAGAGAGAGAGAGAAGCTCAGTCCTTCCCCCAGCAGCCTAGGCCTACAGCAGCATAGCTAAACAGTAGAGCATAGCTTTTTAACTATAAGCTCTGTCATACAGGAAAATTTTAATCCTGGTCTTGAAAATTACTAAAGAGTCTGCCCCCCCGGACTGATACTGGAAGTTGGTTCCATAGAAGAGGAGCCTGATAACTGAACGATCTGCCTCCGGATTTACTCTTGGAGACTCTAGGAACCAGTAAACCTCCATCTAGAGATGGTGGCCTGCTAGGACAGTAAGGAACTATGAGCTCTCTGAGATATGATGGAGCTTGGCAATTAAGAGCTTTATATGTTAAAAGAAGGATTTTGAATTCTACTCTATATTTTACTAGCAGCCAATGAAGATCAGCTAACACAGGAGAGATATGATCTCTTTTCCTAGTTCTTTTTAATATTCGTGCAGCAGCGTTCTGAATCAACTGAAGGCCTTTTAGAGATTTGTTTGGACATCCAGATAGTAATGAGTTACTGTAGTCCAGCCTAGAAATTGCAAATGCATGGACTAGTTTTTCTGCATCATCCTGAGGAAGGATGTTTCTGATTTTCCTAATGTTTCTCAGGTGGAAGAAAGCTGCCCGACTAACTTGTTTTATGTGAGGGACAAAGGACATGTCCTGGTCAAAAATTACTCCCAAGGTTTCTTACAGTGGAGCTGGAAGCCAAAGTGATGCCGTCCAGACTGATGAGATGATTAGATAGTATTTTTCTGAGGTGCTTAGGGCCGAGTACAATAACTTCTGGAAGGATTTTATATATATGCATCTAATAAATACATACATAAATATACACATAAAAACCCCTACAAATATTATAACTATCCCATCCCATATAAATACAATAAATATACACCTATGCAAAACACCCACATAAATAACCATAAATAATTTACAAATATATACACTATTAAAATAAGCAATTAACCCCCCTCTGTCCACTTCCCACTTAATGCCTCCCTCTAATCATTTGAGAGGAAGAGAAGAGGTAAGTTTTATGCTCGCAAGAATATCCCAATCTTGATCACTGACTTTCTGTGTTCACAGATGAACATCACGGGTAACCTCAATTTACATAAATACTCATATAAATCAGTAAACAATTTAAAAATAGCTACGTGTGTTTACTTTACCATACATCCCCGTATGCTTTAATAAGTTACAATTCGCATATGTTACGTCTTTCCTCATATTGGATCACAACGGCGGCCCGTTGTTACATCCACGCAGAACCTAAGAGTCTTTGTTATACACCAACACTCAGCGATCTCAGAGTCCAACATACCTTGAATCAAAGCCTCTTGATACATTTGCAGTGGTATTTGGCGGTTCTGATAGGTGGAGCATCTGCTGTTGGGATCACATGTTGCACTGTTGTCGTACGTCTGTAGTCCTAATCATTTGTTGCAAAGGCAGTTCTGTGTTTGTGAGGAGTGCTTGTAATCGCTCTTAGCTTTCTGCACACAAGTCAGAGTTATGCAAGTCCGGCAAGGCATTGGGCTCAGTACACACATTATTCTCAGGAATTATATCTGCAAGATTAACCTCACAAGTTTTGGCTAACAGTTGGTGTCTATACAGGTACGTTGGTGAATTATTTGGGTTTCTGACTTTTATCAATATTACACATTGACAAAAAACCCGGTTGTCCTTTTTGACTCTGGGCTTGATTTTATTTCACAGAATTACAGAATTACACTGTAACACTGTAATTACACCCAAATCTCAAATAACACTGCAATTAAATGTGAACTGTTGAAAATTCGATCACTATCATCAAAATCCCTACAAGTCAATGATCTCATAACTGATCATTGTGTTGATTTATTTTGTATAACTGAAACCTGGCTGCAGCAGGATGAGTATGTTAGTCTTAATGAAGCTATACCCCCCACTCATGTTAATTTTCATATCCCTCGTACCACAGGTCGAGGAGGGGGATGGCTGTGATATTTCAATCAAGCCTATTAATCAACCTTAGACTGTGAGTCTTTTGAAAGCCTCACTCTTAGTCTTTCCCACCCAAACTGGAAAGGTGAAAAAACACTTCTGTTAGTTACAGTATACTGTCCACCTGGCCCGTACTCCTATCAGAACTCCTATCAGAATGTGCAGCCAATGATGAGCAGCTGACACAGGAGAGATGTTTTCTTTTCCTAGTTCCTGTTAATATTTGTGCAGCAGCATTCTGAATCAACTGAAGGTTTTTCAGAGATTTGTTTGGACATCCAGTTAATAATGAGTTATAATAGTCAAGTCTAGAAGTTATGAATGCCTGGACTAGTTTTTCTGCATCATCTTGAGAGAGGATTTTTCCTAATGTTTCTCAGGTGGAAGAAAGCTGCCCTACTGACTTATTTGAGGGACAAACGACATGTCCTGGTCAAAAGTTACTCCAAGGTTTCTTCCAGTGGAGCTGGAAGCCAAACTCATGCCATCTGATGATCAACTGATTAGATGATTAGACAGCGTTTCTCTGAGGTGCTTAGGGCCGAGGACAATAACTTCAGTTTTGTCAGAGTTAAGGAGTAAAACATTTTGGGTCATCTAGACTCTTGTGTCTTCAAGACATGTCTGTAGTGTGACTATCTGACTGACTTCATTTGGCTTAATTGAGAAGTACAGCTGACTGCCGTCTGTATAACAGTGAAAGTTGATAGAGAGGAAGCAGAATTGGAACCATCTTAGTGCAGTTCCTTTCATCCCAATTTCATGTTCCAGTCTCTGTAGTAAAATATTATGATCAATGGCGTCAAATGCAGCACTGAGATCTAAGAGGAGAAGTATGGAGGCTGATCCATTTTCTTAAGCCATTAGAATACCTTTGGAGACTTTAACCAGTGCTGTTTCTGTGCTGTGATGGGCTCTAAATCCTGACTGAAATTCTTCAAGCACACTGTTCCCATCCAGATGTTCATGTAATTGGTTTGCTACTTCTTTCTCAATGATTTTAGAAACGAACTGAAGGTTTGACATGTCTATAGGTGGCCATACCATCTGGATCAAGATTCAGCTTTTTAAGGTGTTTAAGGGTTTGATGACTGCAGCCTTAAGAGTCTGAGGTACCAAAGATAAGGTCAAATTAATCAGACCTAGAATGAACAGCTCAATTAAGTTAAAAATCTATTTAAAGAGGCTAGTTGGTACTGGGTCTAATAGACAGGCTGATGATCTAGATGATGAAAATATAGAAGTTAGCTCTGAGAGATTCAGAGGTGAGAATGAATCTAGATGTAGATTGCAGTTGATTCAGGAGTTGCTGTATTCAGTAGAAGATTATTGTCTAATGTAGGTAAGAGCTGTTGAATTCTTTCTCTGATCGTGAGAATTTTATCTTTAAAAATTTCCATAAAATCATCACTGCTAAGAGCTAAGGGGATCACTGGTTCAACTCTCTGTCAGCCGGGCTACAGTGCTGAAGAGAAACCTGGGGTTGTTCTTGCTTTCTTCTATGAGTGCTGAGTAATATTTTCTTCTAGCGCTGCTGAGAGCTTTTTTTTTTACATGTTTTTAGGCTATCTTTCCAGGCTCTGGAGACTCTGAGACTCTTCTGACTTACTGGAACTCCAAATTCTTTTTAATTTCCTTGATGTCTCGGATTTGGGAATTATACCAGGAAGCCAGCCTCCTCAGTTTGAATGCTTTCTTTTTGAGAGGGGCGGCATTGTCTAGATTAGAATGCAGTGTGGCCATAGTGCCAGTCACAAGGTCATCAACCTGCATAGGGGAGAAATCCTCATTTGAATTTAGATAGGGCATTGTTGGGAATGATGACCGAATGTTCTCTTTAAATTTAGCCACAGTAGCTTCAGATAAACATCTTCTATAGCTGAATTTATTCCTCAATGCTGTGGAGCCCATTAAAGTAAACTCAAATGTAATAAGGTAATGGTCAGACAGGAGAGAATTTTGGGGAAGAATTGTTAGCTTGTCAATTTCAATGCCATATGTTAGAACAAGGTCAAGGATATGATTGTAGAAGTGAGTGGGTTCATTCACATGCTGGGAAAAGCTAATTGAGTCTAGTAGGGAAAGAAACCCAGAGCTAAGCCTGTCGCTTTCTACATCAACATGTATATTGAAATCTCCCAGTATAATGATGCTATCTGTACTGAGTACTAACTCTGATATAAACTCAGAAAACTCTGATAGGAATTCTGAGTATAGACCAGGTGGACGGTATACTGTAACTAACAGAACTGGTTTTTCACCTTTCCAGTCTGAGTGGGAAAGACTAAGAGTGAGGCTTTCAAAAGACCCCGGTGGGATGGACACCATCTCTCTGAATTAGACCAGGTCTCCCCCAGAAAGACTTCCACTTATCTATGTAGCCCTATGTAGCCCAAAATGTTTTCTTACTCGGAATGCAAGTCTTGAATACAATTTATTCATGGAAAGGGTTGATAAGTAAAATAATTGATTTATTGTGCACATTATTCTGGTTATTGAACTCGGGGTCCTGTGTTCTATATAGGCCAGATCCTCAAGGTTGGATGGTGAGCTAAAGATAGGCCTCGAGAACTGAGCCTAAGAACTCCACCTCAACACTGATTTCCACATGCTCTGGTCGGGCCAGTAGGCGGCTCACAGCCAAACCCCTTGCCTTGCATTTCACTCATTCTACGGACTTTTTGTGCATTTTCACATACTTTTTTCCATAACTGAATTTTTCCATGAGCTATTAAATACACAACACATCTGTAGTAGTCGAATGAACTATGGATTGTGGACTATGAATTATGAACTTGAAACAGTGAACTAGTCTGGGTTTATGTACTGACTTTGGAATCACATTGTATTGATGAATTTGATTACTAATCTCTGTAACTTGTCATTGAAGTAATGTATAACTCTTTTGTATATACTTTTTGCTCTTTTGGGAATGGCCATTCCAATTAATGTCAAATTTGTCTGTCCTTGTAAATACATTGTACTGTTAAACCTAAGTTTAACCTAAGACCTAGGCTTCTGAACCACTCATTGCCACTCATAGTACAGTACCTCAAGTACTTGCTACATGTTTTTCATGTAATTGTATATTTTAGGTAAAGTCTTATGTCATGTGTTCTTATTCTCTTATTTTAATCTTTGGTTCTTTTCAGACCAACATTTTAATCATGGGAGTCCCGAAGTTTGATTTGAATTGAGTTATTAGGTAGGCCCATTCACCTGCTTGTTAATGCAAATATCTAATCGGCCAATGAGGAGCATCAGTGCCTTTCAGCACAGGCGGCTGCTGGTTCAAACTGAGAATTGACAATGGCTATCCCAGTTCAAGCTGATAGCAAGGAAAGTTATAAATAAGTTATAAGTCATTAGAACTTATAAACAACACAAAACATCGCTCCATACTGCCATTCACTGGGTCATGCTGGTGGTGGTCACCTGTCAGTGTTGGGCATGGGCATAGCTACTATTGCTAAAACACATTTCTTTAAACCTCCACCCATTTTCTCAAAACCTAAAACACCAATCCAAAAATTCAAACTACATTCACACAACCCCAAATTTTCCCATCATAATCCAACTGTAAATGCAAAACCAGTTATTCAACCCCACCAATGTATTCAGATTATACACACAGCAAGTAAGAATATATTCACCACAGAGAATTAGACACTATGTTAAATAATTTAGGACACAGCATCCAGGGGATCCAGTTAAAAGAAAATATTTATTTCATAGTCAAAGTGATATCTACATTCAGCACTTCCATAACAAAAAACAAAAATAAATAAATAAAAGCACATTACTACACAAGTGTGTCACAAATTAGACAGATTTGGTTATCTACTTCTTTGTGCACGTCCTACCCCTCCTCCAGGTCTTGGGTTCTACCTTCTCCTCTACCTTGTTGTCTCCATATTCCCCCTCTCATCTGCACTCTTCCTGGGACACCGTCCATTTTTGTTGAAGACAGGTGAACTTACCTGTTGCCTTTATATAGTGCTTAAACCTGATTGGTATGTCTACAATTAAGCACCTGTGTGTGTGCACACCTGGTGGCTGTATTTAACCAATTGTTTCATGGGTGTGTTCATTTGAAAGCCCTTGCTTTGAAATTGCAAGAAAATGACACGATAAATTTCTGTGTCAAATGTATACAAGTGTGTTTAGTGTTTTGCAAAAAGTGTGAAGCTGACAATATGCTTACAGTTTTGCAAATCTGGGCTTGTTTTTTGCTCCTTGAGTGTAAGGTTTTGTGTTTACTTCCATATTGACATTAGTGAGGTCACCAAGCAGACAAATGAGGGGAAGGTAGGGATGGGGTACCCGTGATAAACCGCTGACCCTATGCCAGATGTCTACCTCCTTTTTGCCAGATTGAACCCTGCTTCATCTCAGAAAATGTATTCATGATGCCTTTCTATGGAATCCACTTCAAACACACTATAAAAATAGATATAAAGTACAGTAAGTACAGTAAGTGATACAGAAAGACAGACTTCTGCAATAGTGTATTTACAATATGCACTCTAGATTTACATATATTACAATATAGTTGACAGTAGGGATGCACCGAAAATTTTGCCACCGAAAATGACCCAAAAGTGCAATTTCGGATTTTGACAGAGAGATCTAAATCACCGAAACAACACGACCAAAACTTGTGATGACACGAGCAAACAAGCGCAGCCAGCATTCGTGAAACGGGATAAGAGCAGCATGTCTGCAGTGTGGACTTATTTCACTATGTCAGGTTTAAGCCACCTAGAACATTATTAAACACACAGGGAAGAAAGACAAAGGACAACAGCGCTCATTTTTACTTGCAAGGAGAACAGACAGATACGTTGAGATATGTTCAGTTACATTCTCTAACTGCTCTGACATATCTCTTCCATTCTCCCCTCTTTATTTCCTTAGGGTGGTCCTTAGTTACATGATGTTGCAGCTCTAAAGGGCAGGGAACACACTGCTGCAACGTAGTAGATGAATAGATGCTTGTTGAATAATCATATTCAAGTTACGCCTCTGAAACATGACACACGAACACATTGAGGAGCCAGTACATAACTGAAGTAATCTTGTTTCTGCCTCCTCCCTGTTTTCATGTTCCTCTTCGAAGGTTGTTGCTTATCTCTGGAGGTATGATCTCAGTTCCTGTAAGAAAAACACAAGTTTCTGCATTCTTGCAGGGTTATTAAAAGTAGAGCAATACTGTGATAATCATTTTATGTATATTCTAACATTTCCCTCCTGTTTATCACATTCTTGCTCAAATTCTCATATCACTCTGCTCAGTCACTTCATGGAGATTTTCAACTGCAAGATCATTTTTATGAGCACAAGTAAGTTTACACTTGGAGGTAATGTCTTTAACATTCACAATCTTTTTAAGCAGAGAACAAATCCAGTAAATGTTTAATTTTCTGGAGTCTTCTTCCCCACTACTCTCCTCATCAGTTTGAGAAATGCTATCCAGCAAGGGGTACATTTGAGCCACTTTATCTTCCATGGGTGAAATTGCTGTAGTAATTAGACGATTAATAAGAGAACGCAGGCAGGGCACACAACAACATCCACACAAGGTTAAGATTGCAGCAAACACTGCTATAGAGACCAAAACAGAGGACACTAGAGCTTTATATTTTCCAAAGACATCCATCCAGGAATCCCACATTGAGGTGTCAACCCCAGAGTGTTCTTTCATCTTGCCATTGAGAGCTCGAAGTCCCTCTATGGCCTTAGTAAGGCTGCCATCAGCAGCTGTGTTGTTGGGGATGAACGTGCAACACTGCTCTCTGAACATAGCACACACACCTCCTTTCTCAGCCAACAACATGTCTAGGGCTCATGGCATTCCTGTTCTGGAATGCCCTGAGAGAAATCGCGGACAACTGTCCATGTACTGCCTTGAAGCCGTTTTGTGTCCAATTACCTAACTTTTGAACGTTGTAGTGGATGTAGTTGATCCTGTCTACATTTTTATTGATTGTACAACACCAACATAAAATTGACTCAAATCCTGCTGCTACTTGATCTACTAATTTGTATTCATCTGGAACACCTCGTGGTACACCGATTGCATCAATGTATGTAGGATCACCGTCTGCTAACCAGGTTACAGATTTTTTCTTACGGTGCCATTGTTCAGGCAATACACTAAATAAACTAGCAATGAGTTCTTTAGCAGAGATAGGGTGTATGGACACTGGTAGTAATAGTGTAGTAGTGTAGTGTAGTAACCAGTTGTTGCTTTGTCCTGAAATACCTGTTATAACTTGAAACTTTTATCTCACCATCATGGTTAATAATTTGTATGTTAACAGCACTTTTGGAGCCAGTCGTGAGGCCTCCTATGGTGTCATTTTTCTGTTCTGTTTGTTCTGCTTCAGCGGGGGTGGTTATATTAGAACAGAGACTCAAATGTACGCAGGGGTCCTTGGCAGTCTGTCTATATACACAAAGACCTAAAACATGACACGGGGCCTGTGTGGCATGTTATTTTCTGTTATCTTGCAAAGGAACTGCGGTGGTATTAAACTTCAAAATTATCTGGTTATTATCTACGCCAAGTTGTAGTCGTTTAGTCCAGTTCTGTGCACGTGGGTGGTATCCGTATGAACCATGTGACCATCCGCTTCCACTATATGCAAACACTTGGCCCCATCTGTTCCCTCCAACATGCTGGTAAGCCCAATCTCCTTTCGTGATTTTGTCCTGTTGTGAGTCTAGGTAAAATATATATCCTTTCCACTGATCTGCTGCATATCCCCCCAGTTTAAATGAATTCCAGGGTATGAATACAGTGCTGACAAACTTACTTGCATTATAACAGACATAGAGTTCAGTTGTGATTCTTTCCCCATTATGGGGACGGTTACACAGACTGTATGGCAGATTAGGCCATTGTTGTTGAATTGATCTTGAATTACGTCAGATTTTTTCTTTCGTCTGATTTAGCGTTTGTACTGTATCTGTTCCATCCCCTTGGGGTGGCTTCCACAGGTACCATACTAACAGAAAGATTATTATAAAGAACATAGTCGTCAGCCATCCTCCGATGGCCCGTGATAACCACTTAGGAGTCATTTTAGTCGAAAATCGGTCTCCTCTACTTGGTTTGGTGTCTTGTAAAAGCTTCACTGACTTTCAGGTCTATCCAGCCTCTAAATGTCTGGATCTACCCTATTATCAGTCTTTGGCTCACCTCCCCTATCGCAGCTTTCAACTGAAATGACCTTTTTACAGTGCGATAAATGAATCCATGTTGATCTTTCTGCTATTTTTACGGCTGTAGGTGTGGTCAGCAGTTCCTGATAGGGCCCTTCCCACTTGGGTGAATACCAGTACTTCTTCTTAATACTTCGTACCAGCACCTGTCCTGGTAGTACTAATTGGGCCTCCTGCTGAGAAACAGAAGGATTATTATCAGCAGATGCCTGTTTTTGCTTTTCTGACATTCTCCTCATATAATCTGCCAAGTTAGCTTCATCATCGGATTCCCATTGATTTTTAAATTGTGGTAATCTATAAGGTCTTCCAAATAGCGTTTCGTACGGAGTTAGACCTATTGAGCTTGTAATGTTGATATACAGTTTCACTAGATCAAGACACTGTGTCCATGGTCTTCCTGTTTCTTCAATACATTTCTTTAATCTATTTTTTATAGTTCCATTCAGTCTTTCTACCAGGCTTTCTACTTTTAAGATGATAAGCACAATGATTCTTTAAATCGATGTGGAACATTATTCCAATCTTTTTCACTATCTGATTTACAAAATGTGTGCCGTTATCACTATATATTTTCTCAGGAATTCCGTATCTTGGTATTATGTCTTTACACAGTGCCTTAGCTACTGTTATCACATCTCGTTGTGTCTCATCTCATGTTTTGTTGGAAAAAGCTCTATCCATTTTGAAAAGGCGTCTAGACGGTATTTCTTTCCTTCACTTTGATTTAGCTCTATAAAGTCCATATGGATAATTTGGAATGGATATTGAGGTGTAGGGAATCACCCTCTACGTGGCCTTAAATTCCCTTGAGGGTTGTGTCTTGCACATGTTAAACATGATCTACAAAAATATTTTGAATAAGAGTTAAATCCATGAGTGGCATAATGCTAATGTATCTGTCCTACCATCCCACCTGTTGAGACATGTGTCACACCATGGCTCAATATTGCCGCGCACTTGTATACATTTTTTGGTAGGATTGGTTTGCCGTCTGGTCATACATACATGTCGTTTTGTAACTTCACTCCATTTTTTAAGCATATATCTTTTTCAGATTGAGGACTTTGTTGTTGCATGTCTTTTAGTGTAGTGTCCTCTAAGGTTGTACATTCTTCCACAGTTAACGCTTGAACCTTTCCTGCTGCTGCTGCTTTTGCTATTTTATCTGCAAATGCATTTCCTAGAGAAACTTCATCTGTGCCTGTCGTGTGAGCTGTACATTTACATATTACAACGGCTTTCGGTAGCTGCACTGCTTGCAGCAAGTCTGATAAGAGTTCAGCATGAGTCACTGGTTTACCTGTAGAGGTAACCATGCCTTTGTTTTTCCAGTACTGTGCAAAAGTGTGTACTGTTGCGAAAGCATACTGGCTGTCTGTATAAATTGTGGCTTCCTTATTCTTCATCAATTTACATGCTTCTGTTAATGCCACTAACTCTTGCTCTGAGCAGTGGGAGGGTAATTGTTCTGCTTTTAACACTGCGTTTTGTGTAACTACTGCATAGCCTGTCTGTGTTTTCCCTTGTTCATTCTTCTTTGAGGAACCATCTACAAATAACACTTCTGTCAGGCCGGGACTCAAACAGGACTCAGGAGCAGAGGTTTTGTCAGTCACAGACTTTATTCTTGGTAGCAATGACCTCAGAACCGAGTGAATAAAGGAAACCAGGCTATGAAACCTTAACTGTAGCAGGGAGTCACGAGGGAAAAAAGGGGAACAACACAAAACTCTCCGTAGGGAGGAAAACCTGACTAAACAAAAGAAAACTCACTCGCGCTATTAAGCGGAGGATCAAGGTAACTCTATAAAAATGTATAAAAACTCAAAAATCACTCTCGAGGAGGAAAAACACAAAAGCTATGAACATTAATCTAAATAACAGATTGTACAAACAAAAAATCGCTCATATAGAGGAAAAACAAAAGGCTATAGTTGAAAACGAGCTAACTCAGATATATAAATTTACAAACAAAAATTCACTCCGTAGAGGATCAAAGGCTTACGCAAGGAGACGAGGACTGTGGCTTGGACGTACGCTGGTGTGAGACATGAAATGACGACACACTGGCACAAGACAAGGGAAAGACAGGCTATTTGAACTGTGGGGAGAAAATGGGGAACAGGTGGAGACAATCGGTAATCAGAAGGACACACCGGAGACATGAGGAAGGGCAAGTGTTCTGAAACGAGCGGAGAGTTAGGCATTTCAAAATAAAACAGGAAATGACGAGACAGTGAGCCCAGACAAGACAACCTCACCACGGTGTGACAACTTCTCCTTTTTCTAGTGGTTGATCTTTAAGATCTGCTCTGCTTTTAGCTGTTTGTTCGGCTAATTCTTGACAATCGTGTTTCACTCCATCATCAGGTACTGGCAACAATGTTGCCGGGTTTAACGTGGTGCATCTCTCTATTGTTAAATGAGGTTGGGATAAGAGAATAGACTTACACGACAAGTGTCTGGCTGGTGACAGAAAAGTCATATTGGTTTGTAACAATAGTGCTGAGACTGCATGTTGTACTTTTAGTACATGTGGATGAAACAAAACTATGGCTGCACTCGCTTCTACTGCCATAGATGCTGCTATGTCAGACTGCTCTGACACAGTGTGGTAGCGCACAGGCCACGCTGTCTAGTTTTGACGAGAAATATGCAATTGGCTTCATTTTAGCACCATGCTGTTGCACTAGTATGGAAGTCATGAAGTGGCCTTTACAGTCCACCATTTGAATAAAAGGTTTACTATAGTCTGGTAATGCTAGCACTGTACTGGACACCAACCTTGTTTTACCTTACAGAATGCTTCTTCTGACTCTCTGGTCCAGCATAAAGGCGAGGTCATCTTTAAATCTTCCTCATACATTAGCTTATTTAAAGGTTATGTCTGCATAGTTTGGCCCCCAGTTTCTTCAGTAATTTGTTAGGCCTAAGAATGAAATCATTTGCCTTTTTGTTAATGGTTTAGGAGCTTGGAGGATGGCGGTTTTTCTGTCTTCCACTATTGTTCTTCCTCCAGCACTCAAATTGTGTCCTAAGTATTTTACTTGCGTCTTACATATTTGGAGTTTATTTTTACTTACTTTATGCCCTTCTTCAGCCAAATGTTTTAACAGGGCTAGTGTGTCTGTTCTGCATGTTTCCATATTAGGAGATGCCAACAAAAAATCATCTACATAAATTAAGATTTGACTGTTTTGTGGAGTTTGGAACCTAGCCAGGCTAGCGTTTATTACCTGAGAGTAGATAGTAGGACTCTCACAGTAACCTTGAGGTAATCTTGTGTATGTGTATCTTTGGCTGTCAAAAGTGAATGCAAACCAAAATTGACTCTCTATCCACTGGTACTGAGAAGAATGCATTGCTTATATCAGCTACGGTAATACCTTAGCGTCTGACCTTAGTGTGTTTAATAGAGTATATGGATCTGGAACACATGGAGCTCTTTGTATTACAGCATTGTTTACGGCTTGCAAGTCTTGTACCATGCGCCATCCTACTGATGGTGCTTGTTTCCTTAAGGGAAATATTGGCGTGTTACATGGAGAGTCTTCACATTTTATAATTACTCCTGCTGCTATTAAGTCATCAATTACTGGTTTTATTCCTTCATGTGCATCTTGCTTTAGTGGATACTGTTTCACAAATGGTCTATATTCTGTCTTTGGTCTGATTTGTGCAGGTAAGGCTCCTTTAACCAACCCAACATCAGTAGGTCCTTTAGACCATAGCTTTTCTGGTACACTGTTTAACATTTCTTCCTCATCTTCAGTGAGTATCATTATGCCTCATGTGTTTTCTGAGCGCAGGTGTATTCCCTCTTGTACTGAGAATAGCCAGAACAAGGTCTTCCTAGTGAGGCCGGTGGATGCACTGGCCCACACACCTGCTGAGGTCTCTTTCCAGTCTGATGCTCTCTCTCCTCTGTACACTATTTCTCTCAAATCTTTCCACTGCTGATTTTTACTTTTGTACAGAGAAAGATGAGGCGGTGACCACATCTTTAACGGCTTCTTTAAGTCTGGTGTCAACACTACGCCTAAAACAGCAGTGCTTTCCCCGTCTGAGTATATGTAATTTCCTGTGATTTTAGCTGGCGTTACTTTTGCTAATCTCTTCTCATAGTCTCGGTCTGGTCCAGGTGTCTGCTTGTACCAGAGGGTTATGTGTAGGCTGTCTTCCGTCATTTCATCCTGTAGTCGTGACACTAGTTTTCTACCGTCCTTCATTAATGCTGTAGCTGTTTCATGTGGGGGTTTATTTGGAACCTCAAGTGAATAGTAGTAGTGTGGCTGACCTGATCCCTGAATTACATAGAGATCCCCTTTTTCTATTTCTGCTCGTCTTTTTACTGCAATGTGTCCCTGGGGAGTGGGTATTAGTGCTAATCCTAACAATAACAACCCATCGCGCCCTAAGAGATTAACTGGACACTCTGGAAACATCAATATGGACAGCTGGCATGTCTGTCCTTGGGGGTCTCTCAACCACAATGGTTCTGACTCGGGTACTTTTGTTAACTTTCCACTAGCAGATCGCACGGTTACACTTTGATTGCTGAGCTTGGAGTTTGGTATCATTTCTTTGCACGTTGTTCTACACGCCCCAGTATCACACAGGAAAACAATGCTTTTGCCATTCACATATAAAGTTACCTCTGGTAGTCCTCCTCATCAATTTTTTTTATCTGACTGGCCTCGTCATTTCAACTCGTAATTTCAACTCGTAATATGTCCCTCTCTTCCACAACACCAACACTCTCTAGGGTTTTGTTGATATCCTCCTCTGTAATTTCCTCCTCTGCCTCTAAAGCCTCCTCTTCCTCTGTATCCACCACGTCCTTGGCCTCTGCCGCTATCTTGGTAGAACACCTCTCCCTCTTTTTCCTCTTCTTTCTCCTGATAAAACACTCCCCCTGCCTTTCCACCTTTCTTCTCCTTAATTACTTTTTCTGCATGGAGGGCATGGTTAACATAGTCCTCCATGGTCCCTGTAGCGAATCCTATGTAGTGTTTATTAACCCAGCAACGTATTCCATCTTTCGATCCTGCATGGAGAGCATTTTTTAATTGTTGCTGGAATGCCCCATTTACATTCCCATCATCTTGCAATCCACTGTGGGTTTTGAATTTAGTTGTCATTCTTATCCTGTATTCTTCAAAGGGTTCATCCTCCTTTTGTTTTACTCTACCTATCTCAGTGTAGTTAGCTATATGTCTCAACCGTAGAGCAACTCTGTCATTCAGGTCTCATACACGGTTATTCAACTCCGGGTCATCATGAGTCAGGGGACGGCCATTTAGGCCCAAAGGATTCCATCGGCCCCTGATGTAGTGCCAGTCTGGTCCTAGTGCCTGCATCCAAACCTGTTGTACTTCTTGTCCGTTCAGGTGATAAAAATGTCGCAAAATTTCCATATCCTGAACGATGTGACATCCTCCTTATGGGAGGTTACTCCTTCTATGGCCTTCTTTACATTGTCTATAGTCCATGTCCTATAAACTAGAATAACAGGGTTGTTGGCATCGTCAACATTTGGATTTGCTACCTCAATCATTGGATAAGTCCCTACCTCATCCTGCTGTACTACCGGCGGAGATTTCTCTCCCAGGGAAAAGATTTTTCCCATTATTTTTGACCAGTCTCCTACTCCTCCCCTGGATCGAGTACTTCTAGGGGTTTCTGTTGGTCCATCATATGGTGGTAACTCACTTAAGTCCGGGTAAAGTCCTTGTCCTGGTCCTGAGGGAACTGGACCTGCAGCTCCCCCTTCGGCCCCTTGGCCTAAATTTCTGTCATCTCTAGGTCGTCTGCTAGGTCCTGTCTCATTGTCTTCTTTTCTCTGATACATTAAGTATTTTTCACGGTCTCTGATTTGGGATTTTTCTTAGTTTTTCTTGTAATACTTTCTTGTAATACACTTATCTTTTGTGAATTTAATTTTCCGTCAAAATTGTGTTTAACGATCCATCTGTCTAACTTTCGATTTTTACATGGATCCTGCTGAATTTTCAATCTTGACACTGCAATTTATCTCTTGGTTTTTCTTTACTCGACCCCTTCCCCATTTTAATAATTTGGTTCAACCTTTGCAACACCTAGGGTATTCTAGAGGTCGATTTTTGTCAGTGGGGTAGTCTCTCAATTTCCTGTTGTGGTAATTCTCACTTCAACTCTTTCGAGTGGAGAATTCTTGCCTCTGCATCCACACCAGTTGACTACTTACAAATCCCACTGTTCCCACACTCACATTCACTCTCCTACGCGGAATTTAAGGGTGCACACCAGGACTCCGTCGTCCTCTGCAGAGACTCCCTTGGTCCCTCTTAAAACCTTGAGACTCCCTCGGTCTCTCTTATTCTTTACCTGCCAGTGTCTAGAATATTCAGGGCTTGTTTACGTGCAATAACCCCCAGTCATTTGCCGTGGCCACTCACTCTTTTAAAGTCAAGACTCAACTCACCTCCGTTGTCTTTCCCCTCTCGGACTCCTGTCAACCTTTGGATCCGAGCTGGCGGGTCGATACTCAGTCCTGGAAAGGACCTATTTCCGGACTCGCTGTTTATGGAGTCCGCCGTGGCCACGGTTTTCCTGGAATCCACCCCGCCCGCCGGAACCCTCCGGTCTGTTGGGATCCGGCTCGAAGGACCAAGTTAATGTCAGGTTTAAGCCACCAAGAACATTATTAAACACACAGGGAAGAAAGACAAAGGAAAACAGCGCTCATTTTTACTTGCAAGGAGAACAGACAGAGATATGTTCAGTTACATTCTCTAACTGCTCTGACGTATCTCTTCCATTCTCCCCTCTTTATTTCCTTAGGGTGGTCCTTAGTTACATGATGTTGCAGCTCTAAAGGGCGGGGAACGCACAGCTGCAACGTAGTAGATGAATAGATGCTTGTTGAATAATCATATTCAAGTTACGCCTCTGAAACATGACACACGAACACATTGAGGAGCTAGTACATAACCGAAGTAATCTGGTTTCAGCCTCCTCCCTGTCTTCATGTTCCTCTTCGAAGGCCGTTGCTTATCTCCGGAGGTATGATCTCAGTTCCTGTAAGAAAAACACAAGTTTCTGCATTCTTGCAGGGTTAGTAAAAGTAGAGCAATACTGTGATAATCATTTTATGTATATTTATTCTAACACACTATCTCAGAGAAAGACCCACGGATAGTGATTTGCAAAACATGCAATGCTGAAATTTCTATAGGGGTGCATCTGCAAAGAGTTTCTCCACGGTGGGTTTAATTTATAACCTGAATTCCAAGCATCCTGATTGCCATTCTGAATATGAGAAGAATGCGACACAGAAAAGGAAACTGTCACCAAGCACACCCACTCCATCTGTGGCAGACGTTTTCGAAAAGGCAAGAAAGTTTTCCAGTGATTCTGCCAAGGCAAAGGGCATAAAACAAAAAATTCTGGAATTCATTGCCTTAGATGATCAGCTGTTCTATGTTGTAGAAGATGTGGGGTTTCGTAGGCTGATAGATCATATTGAGCCCCGTTATGACAAGCAGACGACATTTCTCAGATGTGTGTTTACTTGAGCTGTTTAATGTCGTTGCAACTCATGTCCATGAGCTTCTAGCATCAGATATTAGAGACTCACACACAGCAGCAGCAATTTGTGATGCATTCACCAATATGTTCGACACCTGGCATATGGACTGATCTAAAATGCATGCCATAGTGAGTGACAATGCAAAAAATATGCCAACGCGATAGAAGACAGCCAGCTGAAAGGAATACAGTTCATGGCTCACACACTCCATCTGGCTGTGAACGAGTGTTGTCTCAGCGCAGCGTAAAAGACATTGGCTATAGGCAGAAGAAGAGTTGGCCAATTTAAACATTCTCAGCTGGCCTATTCCCGCTTACAGTCTATGCAAGATCCGCTTGGAAGACAAATAAAACTGTTCCTACAAGATATGAGTACATGCTGGAACAGCACTTTTTATATGCCTGAAAGCCTCCTTGCTCAAAACCGAGCCTTGGCTGATTACAGCGCACATCACAAGCTCCCTCCAACATTCACTTCACACCAGTGGGTCTTAATAGAAAACATTCTCTCTGTCCTTGCCCCCTTTGAGCAGCTAACTAAAGAGATCAGCTCCCCTGATGCTTCTGTTGCAGATGTAATTTTGTTAATTGTGGCACTAAAGCGTCTTCTAAGTAAAGAATTTGAGACGGACCAAGGGGTGAAAACAATGAAAAGTACATTCTTAGAGTCTGTCAACAGACGTTTCACTGAGAGCCATGATGATCTTCTGCTCTTCATCGCGACTGTACTTGACTGTACTCTGCGTTATAAGGATCATTACTTGGATGTGGGAATAAAACAGCATGCACGAGAAATTATCCAGGCTGCGATGGATGTGGACAACCCGGTTGGAGACGGACCAGCGCACAGCACAGGAGAAGAGCAGAGCACAGAAAAAAGGACTTCTCTCTGCACCAGATGAGGGTCATGCGCCTTCATTGTCTGATATCTTCAATAAGATCCTGCAGGTTCTGCAGCTCATGTTCTTGATGAGAAGAGGAACAGACTTCACTGTGACAAAGCAGAAAAGCTACTTTTCATCAAGAAAAACCTGCCATTTTACCTCAAGTAGTAGAGTGAGCGTGTGTCTAGTGTTAAAATATTTGTTTTCCATTTTGGACGTCCACAATTCTTGGTGCATTTGTTGTTGATAAAGGCCTACAGGCTATGGTAATCTTTCTTTTGATACACCTTTATGTTGTTGTTATATCTTTCAGCAGTTGCACTTGAATGCAGTTTGTTGTAGTAGTCCTACAGAGAAAAATTTAAAAGGCACTTGACACTTGACACAGAACATATTTAATTTTACAGTCTTTCAGCAGGCCAGTCAGTTATAAGCCTGTATATTATTATTTAATTATATTGTACAATGTTGTAATGTCAGTGCTAAATAAACATATCCATACTTTTGTAATTGATTTATTGCAATGCCTTGATTTTAGTGAGGTTAGTACACATCGTAGCCATAAATGCTATGGTTCTAATAACTGACATAATCATTTCTTTCTGTGTTTCAGTTTTTAGTTTTCGGCCTTGGTTTCGGCCAAGAATTTTCATTTCAGTGCATTCCGAGTTTACAGTATTGTAAAAGTAGCAACTGCAACTACTAGCCTACAGTAACAGACAACCTATGAGAATGGAATTGTACTAGAAGAATCAAGTGTGTATAGGTAACACTTATTTGTACATACTAGATCTTTGACTCCACAGAGTTGTGCTCAAAGGGAAATAGACCTGGCATGAAAGAAGTGTACAGAGTACGTTGCATTGGAAGATGCGGTCAATAGTTGACAGACACACTGTCAATTCAATCAAAGTTGACATTGTCTTCAATTGCTCTCTGCTGGATTCCACAGAGTCGGATCGCCTTATTTTGAAGGACCATGTCAAGAATTAGTCCCTCTTGTTGGAAGAAAAGAGCAGTTCTTCCATCCTCATTTGGCCAAAATTCAAATCTACAATGGAGAAAAGAAAATGCACTTCAAAACATATACAGCCAGTAAAAACATTATTGTAATTAACATTACAGTACTTACAGTATAGTGTTCTGTATGTCAAATGTTATACAACGAGAAACAATTACCTGTTTTCTGAATGTCCTGATGATGCGGGCCACAGACAATCTGCTAAAATTGGGTTGGACTCACAGCTCTGTTCTCCTGGTTCCCCTCTGCCCTCTGTATTCTACCACTCTCCCTGCCTCTGCTTCACTCCACCTCTCAGCCCAACTCCACTCACCTGGTTGCTCAGCTGCAGCTTGTCTCATCAGCCTGGCATATAGCTCGTCCAGTACTCTCACTCTTCGCCAGATTGTTCTACCATGCGAGACTCTCCAGCGTTCCTTCTTCGCCTGATCTCCTGGTGCCGACCCTGCCTGTCCCCAACCTGCTCTTCTCGTCTGCCATCAGTGTACCGACCTGCCTTCTGTCTCTGACCACGGATTCAGCCTCAGCGTCTGCCTGGTTTCGACTCTTCTGCCTGGCCACGACTCCTCTGCAGCTCGCTCCTCACCGGTACCTCTGCCTCGTCTGCCTGCTCTCCTGGTTTTGACTCTTCTGCCTGGCCTCGACTCCTCTGCAGCTCGCTCCTCACCAGTACCTCTGCCTTGTCTGCCTGCTCTCCTGGTTCCGACTCTGCTGCCTAGCCACGACTCCTCCGGGGCTCGCCGCTCGTCGATCCTTCTGCAACTCCGGCTGATCCGCCTGGCTCCAGACACCAGGTGTCGGTGGCTTCATTCGAAGTAAGCCTTTTCCTGTTTCTCCCGGCCGCCGAAGGACAGAGCTTTACGGGTCCGAGGGTGCATGCCCCCCTCCTCATTCCCGTGGCCGGGTTGAACTCATCCCCGTCCCCAAGCCAGATAACCAGAGACTATTTTTGGGCTACCAGCCTGAAGTGTGAACTGAACGCTAAGCTAATTCACCTGCTAAAACTCCTGCTTAACTGCTGTGAAAATAGGTCATTACCAACTGTTCCTGAGCTCTGGAATGCTGCATTTGGGTTACATCATACATCATTGTCATCCCATGAACAAGGACATAGTGTACAATAGTTGCCCTAATTTCATCAACAATGATTCTTGGTCTTCCTCAGCCCCTTCCTCCTTATCCACCATCCCTCACATGAACTCTTCCTCCTCTGCCTCTCTGTATGTTTCTGTCCATTTTAAATGGATGTAGTGCACTCTGACCTGACTTTTATCCTGCCCAATTGGTCTCATCACATCATTAGAAACATCTGTGCTTAGTTTTGAGTTGGTGTGTGGAAACGTGACAGCTGTGTTTGAGTTGTCACATTTCGCTGCATGTGTTTACAATTTTGCAACACAAGTGTATCACAGTGTGAAATGTGTTTAGTGAGTTTACTGAGAGAGTGTTTAATATTGAACAAAAAAGAGAAGATGACTTTTGGAAAATGGTTCGAAGTACCTGAACAATATTTAAGGTTTGGCCAAAAGAGTGTTTGAATCTAAAAATTAGTTTAGGCAACTAACAATTTGGTTCAGAGAATGGGGTTTAGAGAGAGAAGGCAGAGTGATCATGAAGAATAAGAGGGGGGGGGGGACTTGGTAGAGCAGAGACCTCCAACTCCAGTCCTGGGGAGCTACTGTCCTTTACATGTTTCCTGCTCCAATACACCTGATTCAAATGATCAGCTCGTCCTCAAGCTCTGCTGAGGTCTGATAAGGAGCCACTCATTTGGACAGTGGGCCTTCAGGACCGCAGTTGGGGACCTCTGCGGTAAAGGGATGGAGCAAGAACATCAACAGGAGAAGAGAAGTTGCCATGGAAAAGTAAGATTCTTTTTTTTTTTTTTTTTTTAATATTCTTTTTATTTGTTTTTAAATCTTTAAATGGACTGGCCCCTCCTTACCTCTTTGAGCTTCTTCACCCCTACACTCCTGCTCGGTGCCTACGGTCAGCTGATCTGCTGCTCCTGGTACCGGTACCGGGGTCCAAATGGAAGCAAGAGGGGACAGAGCTTTTCAGCTGCTGCTCCAAAATTGTGGAACAAGCTCCCCCTCCACATTAGACATGCCTCCTTGCTGTCGATTTTTAAAAGTCATCTTAAAACCCTTTGGCTTTCAACTCAGCATGATACTCTACCTGTGTTTTATGGTTTGTTTTATTTATTGTTTTCATTTATTTTAATATTTATTTTCCTGTTAATTCTTATATTTCCCTATGTTGCATTGTCTATTAATGTAAAGCAATTTGTTTCAGCTGATATTGTTTTAAAGGGCTATATTTAAAGGCCATCTTCATCTGCTTATCCTGGATCGGGTTGCAGGGGTAGCAGTTTCAGCAGGGAGCCCCACACTTCCCCTTCCATGGTCGCATCAACCAGCTCTGACTGGGGGATCCCGCGGCTGAACACAGCTCTTGCTTTGGGCGTACAGAGATTGGATGGCCCTTAAAAGTAACCCCCTCACCCCAAACTCCTGTAGCACCCCCTACAAAACATCCTGGGGGACCCAGTCATGTGCCTTCTCCAGGTCCACAAAGCACATGTAGACTGGATGGGCATACTCTCAGGCCCCTTCCAGGATCATTGCAAGAGTGAACAGCTGGTCCGCTGTTCCACAACCAGGATCAGCATTTGGCCTGAGCCTCCTTTCCAGCACCTTGGAGTAAACTTTCCCAGGGAGGCTGTGATGCCTCTATAGTTGGCACACAACCTCTGGTCCCCTTTTTTAAAAAGTGGGACCACCACCCCTGTCTGCCACTCCTTTGGCACTGCCCCTACCCCCACACAATGTTGAAGAGGCATGTTATCCATGACATCCCTTCAACACCCAGAGCTTTCAGCATTTCAGGGCAGAGTTGCTTTAACTACCTCAGTGACATCCCTCAGGGAAATTTATGATAACCCTCCCTTCATCTTCCAGCTCTGTCTCTGCCCCAGAGGGTGGATATGTCAGGTTTAGGAGTTCCTGAAAGTGTTCCTTCCACCGCCCGGCAATCTCCTAATTTGAGATCAGCAACGTCCCACCCTTGCTGTACACAGCTTGGATGGTTCCCTGCTTTCCCCGTCTGAGGTGCCAGACAGAATTCCAAAACAACTTTAGTGCCGACCGAAAGTCCTCCTCCATGTCCTCGCCGAGCCAAACGTTCCCAGTTCGCCTGCACTACGTGTTTGGGCTTCCCAGGTCTTTCCAGAGGCTTCCACTGCCATTTGACCCAACTCACCACTAGATGGTGATAAGTTGACAGCTCAGCTCCTGTCTTCATCCAAGTGGTACAGTTGGATGAGCCTCTTTATGCTCGAACAAGGTGTTTATTATGGCCAGTCCATGACTAGCACAGGAGTCCAACAATAAAGCACCACTCTGCCTCATATTGGGGAGGCTGTTCCTCCCAGTCATGACTCTCCAAGTTATTCCATCATTGGCCACAGGTGCACTGAAGTCTCCCAGTAGGACTATGGATTCCCCTACTGGGGCCCCATGCAGGACCCTGTTTAGGTTCTCCAAGAAGGCCGAATACTCTGAGCTGCTGTTTGGTGCATAAGCACAAACAACAGTCAGTTTTCTCCCCTGCCACACTAAGGCACAGGGAGGCAACCCTCTCATCCACCGGGATAAATTCCAACACAGTGGCACTAAGTTTGTGAGTATCTCCACACCTCACGTCTTGGGCAACTCTGAAGAAGAAGAGTTCAACCCATTTCAAGGAGCACAGTTCCAGAGCCTCGGCTGTGCGTGGAGGCACGCCCCACCAGATCCAACCAGTGGCACTCCACCTCCCGCACCAGCTCCTGCTCCTTCCCCCACAGCAAGGTGACATTCCACATCCCCAGGGCCCCCCGTCTCCACCACCACCCATTTGACAGTACACCTGACCCCATTAGTCTTCCCCGCAGATGGTGACCCGACCACCAGGCGCTCGTATACAGGATCTGGGCCTGGCACCAGATGGGGGCCCCAGGCCTCCTCTGGACAGGGTCCTCTTGTTCCCTCCTCTCTTGTTCATGGGGTCTTTGTGGACCATTCGTTGTCTGGCCCCTTGTCATGGGTGACCCTACCAGGAGCATGAAGCTCCAGACAACATAGCTCCAAGGAACACGCAAACCTCTCCACCATGATAAGGTGATAGTCCCCTGGAGAGTTGGCCATGGAAAATACAAACATAAAGAAAACACAATGATTGCAATCTGTGGGATATTGCACAAAAGAAGGATAAGCGATTAAGCCAGGATATGTTGGCTATCCTGGCTGAACTTAGCCTAAGTTCAGCATGAAAGTAAGTTTAATTTATCCAGGTCAAGTTTCTATGGTGGTGTATTCTCAGAAGCTAACCTGTTCCCAGGCTAACAACTAGGCTAAGATTAATACTGGCGAGTCATCTGGTAGTTCCGCTGTCAGTCCTGTCAGAAATTAATGTGTTTTACAGCATTTCCATGGTCTTTCTTAATATGTTGCATCACTTTAATTATTCTGCATAAAAAAAAAAATCACAGATATTTTGTCAATTGTCCCATCATCATCTTCTTCATAATGGCATGCCCGTTTTTAGAGGATATTCTAGCCTAATCGTCAGATGAACATTTAGGTGTGAGAGAGTGTTCCGGGAAAGGTCGGACCCATTGGCCTTAGAAGACGATAATCTGTTTGAGAGGTACAGATTTTCTGGTGATGGCTTGAGTTATTTATGTCAGCTGCTTGGGCCAAAAATAGAGCACCGGACAGCACGAAGCTATGCACTCACTGTGCCGCAGATGGTCTGTCTTTCTTTGCAGTTCATTGCAAGTGGGAGTTTCATCTATTCTGTTAGGGATGGAGAGAACCTCAATAACCTCTGCCCTCACCACTGGTGAGCGACTGGCAGCGACCAACAGAGGCTGCAGCCAACCGCCTCCTTCCCCTGTCTCGCGACGCATGTTGCGACTGCTCACACCCATAAGGTCTCTACTTGGACAACGGACTGTTCAAAGTTTAGTGTACGTACACAATCAAATGTATATGTGCTGTGATATAAATTCTGATATGTGCCAATATTACATTCAACCAGTGATAATTATGATAAATTGATATATTTGTATGAAGGCAAATGGGCGTGTAAAAAATTTTGTTGTGCTCATGTACAATGACAATAACGGCAATCAATCAATATATCAATCAATCAATAAAGTGATAATTTGCTACACTAAAAAACATGTTACCCTGGTACTTAAATCCCTGGTGCACATATTCATCATTCCCTGGCCACAGAAGACCCCACTACATTAAGGAGGAGTTCTACAAGATTGCAGGTAAACTGAATTTCAACTTGCAACCATTAGTGTATATTTTTTTTACCAGAGTTGGATAGTTACTATTTTGTTACAGCTTTCCTTAATGTCATTGGTGCAATCGATTGCACCCATGTCAGGATAAACACCCCTCAGGACAACATGACGTTGACTATATCAACAGGAAATTCTTCCACAGCATCAATGTTCAGTTCAGAGTGATTAGTTGTTGTTGTTACTGTGCATTAAATGACCTTAATAGGTTACACCTTATTGTTTCAGATGATCTGTGATGCTGACTTCCTTGTCACCAATTCAGAGGTAAAGTGGCTTGGCTCAGTCCATGACCCCAGAGTCTTTAGGGCTAGTCCAAGCTACCAGAGACTCATAAGGTAAGCCACACAATTTTTGCAAGCACCCTCGACATCAAGAGTGTCTAACTCTGCTAAATAGTTTTCTAAATTATGTCTTGTTTCATCAGGTTAACGCTGTGGTGTGTTAATGGGACACAAAGGGTATGCCTGTTAGGCCCTTCTATTGACTCCCCTTGCGGACCCCCAAACTCAACCAGGCACACGGAAAAGCCAGGGCTCAAATCAAGATGACCTTTGGCCTTCTAAAATGATGGTTTCAGTGCCTGCACCACCTCAGGGTTTCCCCAGAGTCTGCAATATCATAATAGCATGCACAGTGCTGGTCAGGTAGCAATATATCACTCAGTTATTCTTATTTTTTTATTTAGCATCTTTTCAATAAAAAAGCTCACATTACCTTTTGCTGTGTATGTGCATTCTGTCTTACAGCACACAGTTTATGGTTATCTTACATTCAACTTCACTAAATCAATGGAGTAGACATTAATGAAAAAGGGGGGACACCGCAATGTAGATTTTTCATTATTTTTTCCAGTCTTCATTTGTCAGGAATCTGGAATAGAATGCAGAAGGAATAAATTGGTTTAAATTGGGTTAGAGAAATTTGAGAAGTCAATTACTATGTCGCTTGTTCAGCTTTGCACATCAAACCTCTGGGAAGAACAAATCATGTTGATAGTCCTTTGTCAACTGTTTCCACAAGAGTGAGAGGGGGTCAGATGAGCTTTACCGTCATGTTTATGACCTCAGGTGCAAAATGCCAATTCCTGGCTATCTCCACACGATCTTCATGATGAGACCTTCAATGACCAGGCTAATCAGTTGAAGAGGTCAGTCAGGAGCCATTAACTAAAAGAAAACAGGGCATTGGGGGTCTCACAGTTCAGATTTCCCCCACAATAGGTAACTCTTGCAGCAGCAGGTACTGAGCGGAAACATGGAGCAGAGATACCGGGAGAAGTAGAGATTTATGTGGCTTTATTTATATATTTAACACTGAGCTTAGAGCATAATGCTAAGAATAATATAAACTCTGAACTATTTACATTTACACAACATAGACAAATATAAAGAATCATACAATAGTGTTGGGATTGCCTCCCAAGTGCTCTGAAAAGTACAATAGAGAGGCCTACTTGTCCCTCTTGAAGCCTGGGCCAGAGTTGTCTGCCTGTTTGAAAATGGCGCCACAATAGCTACTATTATTACACAATCACAGTTCAAGTCTCGTGCTCGTCTCACCTCATTTCTGCTGCAAATTTCAGTTTCCCATGTGTGTGTATTGCACGGAATGTTGGTAGCTTAGAGTGGAGGAATCTTCAGTTAGAGTGTCGGTGAGCTGATCATTCTCAAAAAGGTTATTTGTAAATCGCCCTCACAGGTATGCGTCATTTTCTCCAAAGTAGTAGAAATTCTTGTCCTCTCTTGAAAAATGTTTTTACTTTTAAAAGTCAAAAATCCAAATTTGAACTGTGGCCCTCGAAAGAACATGCTCACCCCTCATCTCTCCTATTTCTCCCCATGTATTTTTGGCAGGAAGGAGAGCTGTGACAATTTTCATATGATTTTAAATCGATCCCGTGTACACAGTATACATCCTAGAAACACGGAGTTACCGTTTTGTCACAAATTGCCTCAGAGTGAGAAGCTCACCTAAAGAAATTAACCTGTTTTCTAATGGGCTTTCTGAGAAGGATGATGCAGTCCAAGCTCAGACACACAGCTGCAGTCAATGATGTCATCAGACTGCTCTGATAGGAAAGCAGCTGATCAACTGTTACTACTGACATTTGTGTTAGACTGCAGGACACACACAGAGACTGATATACAGATACATATGCAAACATACACAGACAGACACACACACACACACACATAAAGAGACACAAATATACCAACAGCCCTCTACACAGGCACAGACATACATACAGAAACACATATACAGACATACAAAGACAAACATATACAGAGTCACGCACACAAAAACACAGCCAGACGCACAGTCGCAGACACACACACACAAGCATACAGCCATAAACACAAACTCACACAGACAAATATACAGAAGCACTCACACACAGACACAGACAAATGTAAAGACAAAACACTTACATACAGACAAAGGCAAATACACAAACACAAATATAAATACACACAAACAGACACAAATATACAGAAAGACAGCCACATACAGCCCTATTCATAAGAATACATATACATACAGAAAAACATACACAGACACAAACAGGCACACACAAACCCAACAGACCCACAAACACACACAGCTGACACACACACATAAATACATACAGACACACAAATATGTTTTGCCTCTTATCCAAAGGGCTTCGTCAATTGCTAACGCCTCAGTCCGACTGGTCAAGTTGACGTCCCTGTCCCAGCAGTAGCCCCCCGAGTCACTTTCGAAATTTCTGCCAAGGAATTTTCTAGTTAATTAACTTTGTTCTTTAGTCTGTAACGGTGTATAAAAACCGTAATAATACTCCCTGCGCACACTCTGGCAATGAGAGCGCCACTTCCACCTACTGTAGTGAAGCTGCAATTACACTTTACTCTAGTACAGAAAAAAAAGCATGTTCCGCAGGGTCACACATGCCCCCCTGGCATCATACTATCGTACCACTATTTGAGAAGCACTGGTCTAAGACCAGCTCATTGGGTTTGCACTTCACTGGAAAAGAGGCTGTAGCTCAAACTTTCTTTCCCTATCTCGTCACTGTCCGTAAAATAATAAAATGGAGGAGCATCCATCCAGCTCTTCAGCAAGATAAAAGGACGCTAAAACAAAATTTAACCTAAACTAAAATAAACTACATTTATATTTATTTATAAAAGAGACCAAAAGATATCAACCAAACGCAAAGCTTGGCAACCTTGACATCTGTCTCTGAAATTGGATGAGCTGTTCTCTCTTGGCACTGAAAATGTTATGTAGCTCCATTTAATCCTGGCCTTTGGTTGTCCATAGGCTTGATCTCCCCAATGATGTACATCCAATACAAAAGATCTTCATATGCTAGTCATCGTGTGTTTGTGGGCAACCTGGTGTTGCACCTGCATACAGTCAGAGTAGAAAGTCTTTAGTGTTTGTACTTTCCCTGTCATTTATGAAGACTCTCTTCTCCTTTGATATATACAGTCCTTTGACAAAACAAGCACTGTCAGAAATTTGAAATACCTCAAAATCAAACTGAGGGCTTTTGGGCAAACTGATATATGGCTATGAATATGCAGACATCCATGGTCCCCATAGGATTAATCTTTTAAACTTGGTGATCCCCTGGGTTTTTCATTCAAAAAGTTCTGGCCTTTGCTGATGCATCTGTGGTCGTGGTTTTGTCCAAAACAAGAAATCGAAATTTAATAGCAAGTGGTATTCATGTATGATTTGTGTTTGTATTCAGACATTTGACTTTGCACTGGTATCAGTGATGAATTCCTAACCCTAGTGGTAAGCTATCTTCTTGGCTATATCTGTAGTTTGACAAGTTCTCTAATTTATTCTGTCTTGTTCTTTATTCCTCTCTGCAGCTCCCCATCCTGGCCTCCTCTGTAGTCAGTCTGTACTTTCTGGAGCTAACAGATATCTTTCAACCGGTGCATTCTGGGTACAGTTGTAATGACCGTAGTCTGTCTCTGCCCTACATCCTGCCTAGACAGGATGTCTGTCCACTACCTCTGCTCTTTAGCTTGGCCTTCGCAGCTCCAACCATCACTGTAAGTAAACCTCCATCGCAACCACCTCTGCCTCAACACTGGATATCATGGTAATGTCTGCATGTGCTTTGTTTCAGGGATTATGACTTCACATTCAGGGATGTTTAATGTGGGGGGCTTGAAGTACTTTCTATGTACTACTGATCTGACAAAAGAAATCATCTTCTACTACTACTAAAACACCCTACCCCTTAAATTATGATGAAAATGTGAAAACATGTTCTAAAAAAGTTTTTAAAAGTTAAATGTATCGTGAACTGATATGAGCTTAGTGGGAACGGATAATAGTTGAATAATTATCCAAATTTTAGCAAATTATGTTTTTTTATGGCAAACGGAAAAATGGAATCAAATTGTGAGTATGATCTCAGGTTAGGATTCCCTCAAATCCAGCTGTAACCACAGAATGTATGCAGAAATAATCACAAACCACAAGTGTTAAACTACAACAAGGATTATTTTAAAGTAACATCAATTCACAATTACAAAAATATTACCTTAAATCAGCATCTGTTACTACAAAGCAAACAAACCATTAGGCTGTGCAAATCCATACCTATGTAATACATGTAAAGACAGGGATGTCAAACTCATTTTCATCCTGGGCCACATCAGCGTTATGGTTGTAACAGTAGGACTATATAAATTTGCGTTGAGAGGGGCAGAGCTATGGTAAAACCAATAACTGTGAGCCGCTAAGAACATTCATATGAGATGTGGCACTTTACAAGACTGCTGATGGACTTGCAGAGGACATACACCCAATTAATGAGAACAATTGGCTCTATGAACACATACATCTGTAACACATGGAATTCATGGCTACACATACAAAGTAGTGGACATAATAAGTAAAAAAAAATAGTATGGGTTGTTTCAGTTTCAAACTGGTCAGGTTCTGATTGGGGTTGATGTGATGATCCTGCTTGGTCCCGAACACAACAAGTAAATCCCTACTCACCCTGAGACACAATATCATACACTATTCTCATCCATTGATATACCTTATACCTTATACCTTATACCTTATACCATGATATACCATTGATATAACAACGATGGTTTAAAATAACAACAATCACAACCATTAGACTGAAAACATATTATACTGATTCTTGGTTGCAATAAATTTAGTCAATTGTCTAACACCATTTTCCTGGGATCAGTACATCTGGCTTTAGGGCTTTAGGTTCACTATCAAAACCACCTGTTTGTATAGGTAGAGGGCAGCACAGCGGCATAGTTGTTAGCGCTGTTGCCCCACAACAATAGGGTCACAGGTTCATTTCCTCGGCCTGGAGCCTTTCTATGCTGAGTTTAGATGTTTTCCCCATGCTGGCATGGGTTTCCTCCAGGTACTCTGGACCCCTCTCACCATCCAAGGACATGCATGTCTAGGTTAATGGGTAACTCTAAATTGTCTGTAGGTTTGAGTGTGAGTGTGTGTGAGTTGTTCTTCGCCTTTGTCTGTCTCTGTACATTGGCCCTGTGACGGACTGGCGGCCTGTGCAGAGTGTACTCAATGTGAGCTGGGATTGGCTCCAGCACCTATTGCTACCCAGAAATAGAGAAGCTGTAGATGAACAAGTGAATTAATGTGAAGGTAGGTGTCTCTATACATGGAGATAACATGGGTAGCTTGAAGTCAGAGCTATGGCCTCAAAGCAGTTGGCAGTAGACAAGAAAAGACCACATTTGGAGCAGTCAGGCTATGGTTACATATATTCGTCTCAGGTCCAAAGTCTGATGGCAGAGTTCCTGCAAAGGGCAAAGTTAGAGTTGGAGCAAATGATGTATTGTGTCATGGTCAGTATGACAGCCTGCATCCCAAGCAGGGATCTCTGCGTACGGATTGGTCTTTGCATCCAGCTGAAAGTGGTTTGAGTCACTAACGTTATAGCTAACCTAATTGATATTTTATAGAGGTTGAGTTGCATCCTGTTTCGGATGGAATTGATAAAAGTCCATTAAGAGCTGAAGTTTCATGATGAACCAGGAAGGAACCCTGGAGCGCTTCTTGGGAATGACCATATATTGTGAAGCACAACTTCTCACTTTTTGGAAACCATTGGAATTTCTCTGGTGGAGCAAACATTTGTGAAGTTATGGCAGTTCGAAACGCGGTTGTGCAAATGTGCTGCCAGCAGCACGCTCGGTTTAAATGGGTCAATAAAGTCCTTTGTGGCTTTTTATTCTGGAGCAGACAAATCAAATCATATTTATTTATATAGCACGGAATCATAACAAAGTTACATCAACAAACTTTGCTCATCGGGGCATCTGTTGGATCTCTTTAAATAATTTTATAAAGAGTTTGGTGTAGACCTGGTCTAGGTGCAAACACTTGGTGACAGTGGCATGGAAAAACTTCCTTGAAGAGGCAGAAACCTCGGGGTTAGGGTTAGGCTTGGGAGGGGGGCAGCCATCTGCCTTGACCGATTGGGTTGAGAGAGGGTCCATGGAACCAACTCTCGCCCCCTCCCATGTTGCCCTCTCTCTGCTTCTGCCCAAGATTTCTGCCTCTCAAAGGAAGTTTTTCCTTGCTCATCCGGGGATCTTTTGAATCAGATTTATTCATATAGCGCCAAATCATAGCAAAGTTAAATCAAGGCACTTTGGCACTCGAGCAGGTCTAGACCAAACCCATGCATTAAAATGTTGTTTTCTTAGTTCATTTGTTTGTGTTCTCTGTGATGTCATGATTACCTAATAACCAACCTACAACCAACCTAACAACCACAACCGAAAAAGAAACTCAGAAGTCATAATTTAGCCGCTAAGCTACAGGGGCTAAGTTCCAACTTATCTGCTTCCCCAGTGGGTTGTTCTGAGCGGTGCAAGGCATGGCTATTAGACCAGTGAATCAAATGTTAGTTTTAGAGCTCTCCTTCCTCAGACACCCCCTTGTATTTTGATAAACAATTTGCCATTCATTTGCCCAAATCCTCAAGAAACACCAGCCGCTTAATTATCATTGTTATATCATGCCATTTACTTATCCAAGCTCACCTGTTTCACCTACTTTATGCCTTGATTTGCACCTGCATATAATGAACACTTACCCTTTTTTAATTAATAAAACCCCCCTTAAATGAAACCATTGTTACAATCCTTCCTTTGGTAATTGTTCTTAAGTCAACCCACAGTAAAGAACAACCCTTCCAGATTGAGACTTGATAAGAGGCAATAATATACACAATCTTAGGCACAATAATGTTTTCTGTTAATAATTTATTTTTTTTCTTAAATACAACTGAAATTGTTTGAAAAACATCAAAATCTGCTAATTTAAGTAATTTTGACTTGAGAAACAATGGGTTGGTAGAATCCAAATATCTAGCATTATGTAGATAGTGTATTGCTCTCTTTTGAAGTTTAACTATTGATTGTAAATTTGTTTTGTAATTAGCTCCCCAAACTTCTGTGTATGTATGTGTTTGTATGTGAGATATTGCATTACCAGTGAACCGTAAACAATATACAGTGATCTTTGATCTAAAACCAGCCTTACTCTACTGAGGACTGCAACACTTTTTGAAACCTTTTCTGCACATACTTATTTCCAATTAATTTGATATTCCATAATAACACCTAAAAATCTTTCATTTACTTGTTTAATGTTAATACCATCAACTGAGATAATGATTTCAGCATTCTTAATTCAATTTCCAAAATACATACATTTTGTTTTATTCATATTCAAGGATAGTTTATTTACATTAAACCAGAATTGTATTTTGTTACATTCTATTGTTAAATCTCAAATTAAGAAACAGGTTTGTATGAATTGCAAACAATTTATGTTTAAACACTTGGACTTATATTCTCCTATTCTTAAAAATTGTTTTCTGTTACTCAGATTACTTTTGACCCACTGTAAGGCTATACCCCTGATACCATATCGTTCTAATTTCCTCAATAGAATTTCATGAGCTATAGTATCACTGATATCACTGAGTAAAATTCCACTTACTGATTTATTTTACGTTATATTTCAATATATATCAAAATATTATCAAGTGTTGCACAATGAGCTGCTATTCTTGTAGGTCTAGTAATAGCTTGATACATATGCATGCTATAAAATATATTAATAAAATCACTGATCATTTTATTATTGTTAGTATTTAGCATATCAATATTGAAATCTCTGCATATAAATACTGTTTTATTACCTCTTAGCATGTGCATTTCCTCCATCCATTCTTTAAATTTCAACTGTTGTACATTCAACTAAGTTCCTCTGGACAGTAGGAAAACAGCCACCTGTTGCCCCGTGGAGCGCCCATCCATCTCACTGCCGGGCTCCCTATCAATGGCCTTGGTCGCCGCTTTTGCGAACGACCTGGGTTTAATCTTAATCCCGATGATGGTCATGTTGTTTATTTCGGCTATACTGTTCCAAGTCAGCAATCCAGCTCTCTATTGCATCAATTTTCTTGTCCTTCTCACTTCCGCAACCAGTGACAGGATTTCTTTTTGTTGCATCTTCACAGTATTCATTTGTTCAATGAAAGTGTCAAGAGTCTTTTTCATATTGTCAACTTCTTCAGTTGCCGGGTTCTTCTTCTGAGGCATATTGTGCAGTAATTTACTGTGTCGCATCAGCTGACGACTCAATCAGCTGCACGACAGCAGTCAGCTGTCGGTGGCTACCTAGCCCACCAGTTTACGACCGGCTCCATTGGCCCATGAATGATGTTTCTAGATGTTATGTTTAGAGTTGTAGTTATTTGTCTACTTAACCCAAGGTCCAAATCAATTAAGCAATAGCAATTTTTCTACAGCCCAAAAAGCCGTCACATCTTCTACTGTCCTCCACCAAGTCAAACAGGAAGTCCAACTCTGAATCCAGGTCCACTCGTTTATTGCTGGTTCACATATGTTTGTGGTTGCTAGATCAAAGACATGAACGGAAGAGGCATAATCAACACACAATATTAGTCAAGGTACAGCAGTGATGTAGCATAATGAAATAAACAATGTCAGCAGGAGTGGATGAGGAGAAACTATCTATCAGCATTGTAAAGGACTATGAACAAACTACTCTTTAAATTTTGCCCTAAATCATTAAGCACTCCATAATCCTCTGCACAGAAATTACTTAATTCAAACATCTTTAGCGATAGGTTCATTGGAATGACTAGTGAAGGTGTAGCCTTAAAAATAAACAGGTTTGGTACGGTCAAAGATAACTTTTATCTTTTCTCTTTTATCTCTTCATTCCAACAACACAGTGTTGCAGCTCACATATAAAGACTCCCCGCTCGTAGACTAGTTCCAGTGACGGCATATACTTCACGTAGTACTCCTGATATAGTCCCCAAATGACAACTCCCCTTTTAAGATAGTACAAATATCTCGAAACATTAACACTCATTACTTAGTGCAAATAACAGACATCTTGTTCATTCGAGTAACAATAGTGTCCTCTTGAGACTAAGGTGTGAACATGTACCAGAACTTAAGTGCATCAAATAAACCAGCATCGTCAACACCTACTTAACATTGCATAACATTGTCATTCCTCCTCCCTCTTGTGTGTGTTTTTTTTTTTTTTTCGTCTCTGAACAGTTCAAACATCACCCATATGGCAAATAATTAACAGTATATACACATATAACTGAGATAATACTGCAGTAAAATTTGGACAACAGAACATCAAGTGGAATGATACTCTAGATGAATTACAGTCTCATGGATGCACATAAAGGAATGAACAAGCAAAAGGGAAAGGTCCAGAAGTTGAAATCCAATGGAGATCTGCACCAGAGCTGTGGATGTGTTCTGCAGTCTGAAACCGAAGTGCAGTAAGCAACTCTACACAGCAAGGCAGAGCTCTGATTGGAGTAGCGAGTGGTGACTTCATCTGTGCATGAGCCCTGAAGGCCCAAATCATATGTTCAGCACCTCAGCCCTGCAAGCCCAGACCACATGCTCAGCACTTGGGTCGGTGCGTGAGCAGAGGATGGTTTGGTGTGCCAAACTGTGGGCAATTGCTGTCCTTCTGAACAGTTATACTTATTTGTTCTGTAAGGAAAAGTTTAATCTTTTTTTTTCTGTTTGGTTATTCAGTATGTATCTATTTTTATTGTATGTTTGTGATGTTATTGTCTCTATTAGTCTGTGAAAATGGAAACTACTGGCTGTGCATTACTTGCCCCTATGAAGACAATAGAATTAACCGTGACCTTGGCCTTGACTATAAGTCTGAGCATTTTAGTTTTATTTAGTCAGAGTAAACCATAAATATGTCAGTCTAGTTTTAGTTAATGAAAACCGATGACATTCTAGTCTAGTTTTAGTAAATGAAAACTGTATGTTAATCTTTTAAGTTAGATTTTACACAAAATCATCCTTTTAGGAATGCAATTCTGCTTAACTCAGTGTAGCCAAAACCAAATTGTTACTATTATTATTTATTTATTTATTTATTTTTTGTTTTAGTCAAACCCATTGCACAACTGACGCAAGTGGTAATCTTATCCTTATCTGAAGAAAAATAAAGGTGGAATGTTAAAGAATGCAGTTTTGCAAAGATGATCTGATCTGATCTGAAAGATTCAGGAATGCATCCAGACCTGGAACATTTTCTGATTTAAGTTGCATATTTATTAATCTACACAATCATATCATATGGTAGTAGTGTACACACACTGATTGCAATTTGCTTGCATAAAAATAAATAACATAACACATAACTTAAAAAATAAATATCAGATTCTCCTGATACCTGTGCACCATTATGCTACTTTTGTTGTCCAAATCTTCTTTTCAATTTTACCTTACTTTATACTATGGCTGAACTCCACCCCCACCAGCTTCAAATGGCACATCCTTCCATCCATCTTTTAACGCTTTTCCCTTTACGGGTTGCAGGGGGTGCTGAAGCCAATCCCAGTCAAAGTTTCGGGTGAGGGCGGGGTACACCCCGGACAGGTCACCAGTCCGTAATAGGGCCAACACACAAAGACAAACAGAGACAAACAACCACTCACGCTCGTATTCACACCTACAGTCAATTTAGAGTCACCAGTTGACCTAGACATGCATGTCTTTAGATGATAAGAGGGAACCAGAGTACCCAGAGGAAACCCACACAGACATGGGGAGAACATGCAAACTCAGCACAAAAAGGATCCAGGCCGGGAACCAAACCGGCAACGTCCTTACTGTGACAGTGCTAATCACTACAAACAAACAACATTAATAATAAAATGCAATATTTTAACTTTCGAATATTTTTGAGAGATTTAAGATTTTTTGGACCCGAGCACAACAGTGCGGGAGCCCTATTGACTCCCTTGGCGTTATTAGGGCCTGTTGGACCACAGCCCATTCAAAAAATAAAGTCAAATCATATTTATTTGTATAGCGCCAAGTAGAGCAGGTCTAGACCAAACTCTTTATAACATGATTTAAAGAGACCCAATAGATCCCCCCCATGAGCAAGGAAAAACTTCTTTAAAGAAGCAGAAACCTCAGGCAGAACCGGGCTCGGGGGGGGGCAGCCATCTGCGAGAGGGAGCGAGAGAGAGAGACACACACACACGGCGGGAGCAAAGCTGGGTAGAGTGGGGAGAGAATGAGAGCAGGAGGAGGGGCTATTCAACACAAGTGCATGCAGGAACATATGATGCTGCATGAAGTTCATAGAAACATGGGAGCAGCAGGCGTTGCAGGAACATGGGGTAGCGATGATTCACTACCTGCAGGATGAGGAGAGGAACTGGGAGAGACCGAGACTTCAGGGAAACATGGTTTGTAGGCTAAATGGTTACACGTGGTTAGAACTGAGAGAGACAGGGACTTCGGGAGAAACATGGGCCCAAATCCCAATGTTCACCCTACTCACTAACCCCTTGTCCTCACTCACGACCCCTTCCCCCTCGAAAGGAAGCCAAAAGGGCTTTGTAATCTTTCCTAGGAATCGGGACACCACTTTCTATGTCACTGCATAGTTTACATTCGGGCACATAAGCAACTGTGTAGTCCCAGCAACAACATGGAGGCTACGATTGCAATTGGTTGCGATCGGTATTGTAGTATTCATCATACTTTGGATGATAAATAAGACAAGAGGTACACGGAGAAGAATAATCTGTGTATCATTCGTTCTTTCTATTTTCAACTGGCAATCAAAAATGAAAAAATTTGAGAGTGATTTCTTATTTTGTTATTTCTTTTTTATTCCAACACAAAAACATTTTAAAAATGCCTGTTTTTATATTTAAATTTCAGGCTCAGATCAAAAACACAAAAAGGAAAAATGGGCCACAGGACTGAATTTGATTTTAATATTTAATTGGTCGCGTTTATGTGACCTAGAAATGGCTCTGTACGTGGTTGTTCAGGTAATGTTTGGCTACCATGGCAGCGCTGGAACCACACACATTTTAAATTCTATTCCGAATTTTACCTGCAGCCAATGAAGAGAAGCTAACACAGGAGAGATGTGATCCCATTTTCCAGTTCCTGTTAATATTTGTGCGTCAGTAATGAGTAACAGTAGTCCAGCCTAGAAGTAACAAATGCATGGAAAAGGAAAAGACAACATGCTCCTTTGTTCAACACTGACTGACAAAGGAGGTTCCATTAAACTCAGTCCCCCACAATGCTCACCTTTTTACACCTATGAGAGAAGACATTTGACCCAGGTCTGCAAAAACCTGTTTGCTCATCCTTTCCTTGTGCCCACTTTGGCTCTTCTCTTTTGGTACCTGGATCCTGTCTTGGCTCTGGAGGTTGGCCCTGACCTCCTTTGCAACTCTTTATGGTAGTGGTGTGAGGTCCTGCCTAAGATTTCTAAGAGTGCACAAGCTGAGCACCAGCAGACTCAACACAACGTCTTCCTACAAACCTCTAGCAACTTCAGCCACCACCAAACAGCTCAAGGAACAAAGGAGGAATTCAATCACTCAGACCTGCAGCTCTGGACAATGGACTGGGACAAATCGTAATGATGGACAGTTGCCTGTCCATCAACTGGATAATTTTCACTTGGCCAACCCAGGGTTAAACAAGCACAACTAAGAACAGTACCATTAACATTTGTACACACAGATTAAGACTTGGTTACTCTCTCTGCTAGGCTTTCTTGTATGTGTTTGGGTTTTCGGTGAGCCTCGCCAGCAGTTGATGCTGATTGTTTGTTCACACATTAGAATTTCACTTGCCCTGCATGCAACTAAACCTCTTCTTAAAATGGCACCCTGGATCATGGCCTTAACAAAGGACCAGATGCAATGTCTTTGACCAATAGCCCTGCACCTACTCCACCAAGAGGGCTAAGGTATCTTATTCAATTGGCTGCCTCCATGGCTCTTCATGTCTCTGGTAATCATCAGGAGATTATTACATTTTTGATTGCCCTGGTTCCCCTCTCATCCCTGGTCATCCTTGGCTTACTCTCCATAATCCCCACATCATCTGGGCCACAGGGAAGGTAATATCTTGGAGTACCTTTTGTCACATCAACTGCCTGTGTTCTGCCCTTGTTCCTGCCTCCCATGATCCTCTGTCTGTCCCTGAACCACCATATTTGTCATCTGTTCCTCCTGAGTATCAAGATTTAAGTCAAGCATTCAGCAAACATTATGCTTTGTCTCTGCCACCCCACCAACCCTATGACAGTGCTATCGACCTCTGGCCAGGGGCACCTCTTCTCAACAGCCATACAACCCATACAACCTCTCTTGCCCAGAACAACAGGCTATGGAGAATCCCTGGCTGCAGGCATCATAAGACCTTCATCCTCACCAGTAGGGGCAGGTTTTTTTTTTTTTGTGGGGAAGATGAGACCTGAGCTGAGACCTTGCATTGATTTTCAGGGCATGAACAATATCACCATGAAGAACAAATATATCCTGCCACTCATCTCCTCTGCTTTCCTCCTTCTCCATGGAGCTAAGAATTTTCTAAGCTTGACCTATGAAATGCTTACCGCCTTGTCCATATCAGAGAGGGAAATTAATGGAAAATGGCCTTCAAGGCATCTCTGGGGCATTGCACCACGGCCTCACCAACACCCCGGCTGTTTTCCAGGCATTGGTGAACAATGCATTGAGAGACATGATCGGATGCTTTGTTTTTGTTTACCTGGATGACCTTGTAATTTACTCCCCAGACCTCAAGACTCACCAGCTGCATGTTCGCCAGATACTCCAACGTCTGTTGGAGAATAAATTGTATCTTAGGGTGAGAAGTGTGAATTCCACACTGCCACTGTCTCCTTCTTGGGTACTTCTTTGTGACAACTACATGTCCATCCAGCTACGGTCACTGCTGTCACTGAGAGGTCAACATCTTCAAGCCTGAAGCAGCTGAAGAGGATTTTGGGATTTGCCAATTTCTATAGATGGTTCATCCGCAACTACAGTCACCTAGCAGTGCCCCTGACAGCTTTGACTTCCACCTCCACTCCATTTAGTTGGTCTCCTAAATCAGAAGATGCATTCCAGGAACTCAAACGCCGCTTCACCACAGCCCCTGTACTCACCCAACCAGACCCTGAGCCTCACTTCATTGTTGAAGTGGATGCATCCGACACTGGGGTAGGGGCTGTTTTCTCTCAATGTTCTTCTAGGGATAAAAAAATGCAATCTTGTGCTTTTTTTTGCAAGTTTTCACCAGCAGAGAGAAACTACGACATAAGCAACTGAGAACTTCTTGCAGTGAAACTGGCCTTGGAGGAGTGGTGTCACTGGCTAGAGGGTGCCAAACATCTGTTCATTTTGTGGACAACCACAACAATCTGGAATACATCCAAATCCATCACCAAGCCAGTTGGGCCATGTTTTTTGGTAGATTCCATTTCTCATTAACCTACCATGCCAGTTCTAGTGACATCAAGCATGACACCCTCTCCTGGAAATTCACAGCACAGACCAGAGCCAGAATCCATCCTGCCATCTTCATGCATCATAGCGGCCATTACCTGTGAGATTGAGTCCTGTGTTCACCAGGCCCACCTATATCAGGCTGACCCAGGTAACTGCCCGCCTAACACTGTATTCCATCTGATCTGAGGTTCTCCAGTGGCGGCATTCAACTAGACTCACTTGGAATGGATCGGACACTCACCTTCCTTCATCTGCGTTTATGATGGCCCACCATGGAAAAGGTTACCCAGGATTTTGTTACCTCCTGTTCAGTCTATGACCCCCCTCCAACCTCCTTTGTCCTCTCCCAGTTCCTAACCTGCCTTGGTCTCACATAGTCCTGCATTTTGTGACCAGACTACCCTCCAATGGTAACACAACTATTCTCACTGTTATTGACAGATTCTCTGAGATTGCTCATTTCTTTCCACTTCCCAACCTTCCATCCTCCAGGTAGACAGCTGACCTTCTAGTCACTCGTGTTCCGTTTACATGGCATCCCTTCTGATATTGTATCAGACAACCTCAATTCTTCTCCCATGTTTGGAAGGCTTTTTATTCTGCTCTCGGTGCCTCTGTCAGTCCCTCCTCAGGTTGAATGTGTAAACCAAGACTTGGAGGCAGCACTACAGTGTGTTGTGTCCACTGGAGTTCAGAGTTGCTGTGGGTAGAGTACTCCCACAATTCCCTCACCAATGCATCATCAGGTATGACTCCTTTTGAATGCTGCCTTGGCTACCAAAACCCTTATTTCCTGCCCAAGAAGAGGAGATTGCAGTACCCTCAGTTCACGACCATCTACGCTGTTGCCGTCGCACCTGGGAAAAGGCACATGCAGCCCTTTGAAACTCTTCCACCAGAACTCCAGGCAAACCGCCGCCACACTCCTGCTCCTAAAAGGTATGGATGTCTTCACGGGATATTCCACTGAGGAATATCGAGTCGCGTAAGCTACCCCTAGATTTCTTGGAACATTTGAAATCGATCATGTCATCCATCTGCTGTCCGGTTGAAGCTCCTGCCTCCCTCTGCATCTATCCCATCTTCCATGTGTCTTTGCTCAAACCCGCCACCTCAGATTATTGATAACCATCCAGCATACACAGTCCGGCATCTGATGGATGTACGCAGAAGAGGGCGAGGACTCCAGTACCTGGTGGATTGGGAGGGATATGACCCAAGGAGGTAACTCACCAGTTGTAACTTGTGCCATAATCATGACCACTGCAAAAGCCCAGAGCTGCCATTTCCACGCAGCCAGATGGTAGCCTCTGCTCAGTGAGTTTAGTACATCCAGCTTCATCATCAAAAGATTGTGTTTTCAAGACTTGAACCTGTATACTTACCTCCTCTCTCCCTCTGCCTACAGTCCTCCTGCTCTGCCCCCTGTCCCAGTCCTCCTGCTCAACCTGCTCACTGCCTTACCCACAGTCCCAGCCTCAGTCCCTATGTTTCCCCCCCAGTCAAAATGAGCCCCATCCATTCCTCCCTGCCCTGCTCTGATTCTGAAATAAAACCTCTCATCGTGTCCTGTGAAACTATATTGATGATTAAATCCAATTTAGATATAAATCATATAACAGGAAATGAGTTAGAGTTAGGTTGCCATGTGAGTGACAGACATTACTGGACATAACGAGAAAACACAGAACAAGTTCCATATGTTCATGCTTTTCCAACCATCTTAAATTGAGTAAAGACTTGTACTTTGGAAGAACAAGGAAGGAGGTGTTCAGAAACTCTTGTCTTTTAAATGCTCACAGCAGCACAGCTGAGACGAACAGGTGTTAATGTTAACAAAATGTTGTTATGACAACTTCTTTCTTCCTGGGTCGTCTTCTTCTGCGGTAGTTTAGTGGCAGCCAGTTGCCAGCTTTTTATTTAAATTTGATTATTTACTTTTATTCCTCAAAGTTGGTTTAACCTTCAGAATACCAAGTTTATAAAATTGTAACGAATAACAAATTTGAATACAACAGATGAAAGTTCCAATGATAGTACCAAATCTCATTTAGTATTTTGTATTCATTAAGATTAATTGGAAAACATGCACACCTCTCATTCTAGCCCAAAATTACTTACATTCCTACTCAAAGTGTTTGAGGAAATAGTGTAAGAAACTTGCTTTATATGCATTCATTTATGTTATTTATGCATTCAATTCTATCCACGTTGAGTAAATTTAACCAGAAATATGCCAAAAAACTGTTTACTTATTTATTTAGAAATTTATAGGTTTGATGAAGTAGGCAAAAAACTAATCATCACCAAGGCCCAAAAGTTCCCACACTGGCTGTTTCGGGTGCTTTTGGCCACATACTTGTCAGGGCCTGTGATTGTCTATCTGCTCCTTCCCTCTTGTCTTGTCTGGGTGAGTGTTTCCTGTTTTATTTTGAAGTCTGTCTCTATTTCCCAATGTCCTGTCAAGTTTCCTGCTTTTGTGATTGTCTTGATTGTCTCCACCAGTATCTCGTTGCCTCCCTCACCCAGTGTATTTTAGCTGTGTTTCCCTACCCTGCTGTGCCAGATAGTCTTGTCTGTCTTCAGTAAGGGATGCAGTGTTTTCCCTGTGTTTCCTCGTGAGTTCTTAGTGCATCAACCTGTTTTTGGCTTAACCCCTTGCTCTCTGGACCTGTACCTTCACCTGTGCTGACTGATTGGCCATTGCTGACCTAAGGACTGAATTAAACAACCTGGCTTGCATTTCTTGTGTATGACTGCTTTCTGGGTCCTGCTTGCCAGTGTGTGCCTGATAGTACTTTCAACCTGAGTCTTTGTTAGCTTTGGTTGAAAGCTCCAAAAAAAGAATTATAACTGAATTTCGTTTGTAAACTCTTTGAGATTTGATCATCTCTTTAATTATTGTTTTAAATACAAGCTCATTGTCACTGACCCTCTGTCCTGTGTGTGCTTAGATTCTGATCGGAGAGGCCATTCTGTACTGCTATCTGTCCAGGAGGTCTTCAGCCACACAGACCGAGGCCAATATAAACGCTGCAGGCTGTAATTTTAACTCTTACATTCGCAGGGCTGTGCGCTTCATAGGTGAGAGGATACATTAATTAATATCCACTGTTGAGTTTAAGTGCTGGCAACAAACACTTGGAAAAGTGTTGACATTAACACTCTAATGCACTCTAATTAATGTTTTTTGTTTTTTTGTTTTTTTTAGGTGTCCATATTTTTGGGATGTGTGTGACAGCACTTATAACTGACATCCTCCAGCTGTCAACGGGTCAACACACCCCATACTGGCTGGATGTGTGCAAGCCCAACCTGACCCACATCAACATGTCCAGCTGTGATGAAGCTTTTATTCTGGAGGATATCTGCTCTGGACAAGACACAGGGCTTATCAATGCAGGAAGGTAAGGCTTCTTTTTTTACTGAGGAAATGTGGGAGAATTTCTAAGTGGACTTTTTACTGTGTCAGAGGATGCATGTTGGTGTTTTAAGTTTGTGTGTAAGAGAAATGTTTTGTTGGGTTTAAACAAACACACTGCATAATGCAGACAGTGTGGAAGTCTCAATTAAACCTTCATGCAATGTGACGGGCTGAACAGACTGTTCTGCACTGTTCTTCATCTTGTACAGCTTTCCTACACAGTCATTATAGCTAAATCACCAGCAGAGGAGCATCCCTCAAAACCCAGATTTTTTTAATTAACTTTAAAAGTGATCTAAATTTAAAACATTATTACTGCAGTCTTTCTTAGGTGCTGAGGTGCTGTGTATCTGTTGTTTGTTTGTTTGTTTGTTTGTTTGTTTTTTTTTCCCCTCCAGCAACAGTAAGTGGTAGAGAGGCAAACAGAAAGTAGATTGACGTGCAATATAGGCCTGAGGTCAGAGTTAAACCCAGAACACGGCGATAAAGTGGAATGCATGGTAACCACTCAACCTCCCACACTGCCCTGTGTGTCTGCTTTGACAAACTGGACTCTGGAACCAAAGTTGAGAGTCTAATAGTTTCTTTCAATAATATCTTCCTGGAAGACATTAGTGTTGCATACAAGGGAAATTCTAGGATCTGAACTTTAGCAATGCTGACCCAATGAGCCCTGAAAAAACAAACAAACAAACAAGAAAATAAAAATAACTTTTCATGTTCACATAAATTTGACTGCTCACAGTTGGACCATTTCAACAGTTTCAGACTTTCGGTGTAAGAGAAACAACTTGCACTGTTGCTGACTGGTTGCTACAAATACATGCACGCACACACATACACACGCTCACATTTATCTATTTCATATATCAAATAATTCTAGAACATTAAAGGGCTTTTTTGGTTTTCACTTAGTTGTCTGGTCTAGTGTCTAGTCTAGTTGTTGAGTGATGGCAGCCATCAACACAAACTAGTTAACCAACAGCAGGTTATCTCTTAGATTCAAACTGTGTGGACAACATGTTACACGAACAAGCAAAAATCATCAGATACCTAACAGCAAAAATTATTACTGGTGATGGAATGGGAAAGAGGTTGAACCCAAGCACGGCATAGACTGATATTGAGGCCCAGGTCAACAGTTTATTCCGAAGCACAACCCCACACAAAACCGCTGGCTCTGGCCCGAGTTGGCCAGAGCAGTCCATTAAACTGGCTGTCTGCGCGGTGGGGGTGGGGGGGTCCGGGGCTCCAGGGGTCCAGGCCAACAGTGGCCAGACAAGGGGTTAGAAGTCAAAGGAGTCAGATACAGAAGGCTGATCAGAAACAGACAGGGTCAAAACCAGGAAAGCAGTCTGAAGATTAATGTGAGAGAGCGTTGCATGACACTAAAGACAATCTCGCAGAAAATGAGAAGTATAAGATGGTATACGTATTGGGCTGGTAGGTCAGGTAAGGAAACACAGGTAAGGGCAGTTGCATTGATCAGGTGGGTTTGGCGGGCAGGTGAGTGGAAAAGTACTGGCAGAAGGGATGAAAACCCAGAATGGGTTGTGATAGGTGAATGTTTGTAGATTACATTAGATTTGCTGATATTGAGTGGTAAAAGTGAAGAAATGTAAACACATTGGGGCAATGACTCCTATAAGGAGCTAAAATGGCAAACACAGTCAAACTGAGGCTTCCAGTATCAATGTGTCCTTCCATCTGCATTACAGTAGGTGGGAGAGAGAGGGGCGGATTATACTAGCGGGGAGAGGTGGAGTGGGGCTTTTGTATTTAGTTTGAATCATGGTTTAGAAAGCTTTTGAGTGAGGTTTTTTTTTGTTTGTTTGTTTTTTTTTCTCCTAGTCAAACCCAGATTTGCTTTAAAAAAGGAGCAAAATTTTTATTTAGTTTGAACTTTTAGGGCTGATTGGACTCAATTTAGAGGTGCACCCATAACAAGGGCTCATTTCTCATATGGTTAGAAGCTGAAAAGCCAAATGCAACATTACCATCACACAGAGGAGGTTTTCAGCGCATCAGTTTTCTCCTGAAGAGCTGTTATCTTTATGAAACTTAGTTTTTTGAGGTCTAGTATCCAGTGCCTCAGTGTTTCAATGCTAGAGATTCAATACTATCAACACAAATTGCAAGTTAAACACCTGCAACACTTGCTACACACACACAGTATTCACATATGAACCTCCAAATTTCTTTGAAAGTCATTTCCTTGCTGTACATGAATATTCAGTATTGTCTTTAGCTGTCTGATTATAATAATTTACTTCAAGAACACTCTGTCTTTTGACCTTTTATAGGAAGTCTTTCCCCTCCCAGCATGCAACTCTTGCTGCCTTTGCTGCTGTCTATATTTCAGTAAGTGGTCATCGTACAGTAGATACTCTGATTCAGAGTAAGATGTGCAGAAAAGATACTGGCTGGTTCATTTAATTCTGTGTGTTTCAGATGTACTTCAACACTGTGCTGACAGACTCTGCAAAGCTGCTGAAGCCTCTTCTAGTGTTCTCCTTTGTCATGTTGGCCATCTTGGCTGGCTTGACCAGAATCATCCAGTTCAGAAACCACCCAGTGGATGTCTACTGCGGATGGTTACTGGGAGCTGCCATTGCTGTTTATCTGGTAACAATCAATCAAATGAAATTCGTTTATAAAGCGCTTAAAATTTGCATAGTTACATCAAGGCACTTTAGATTGAGCAATTCTAGAGCAAAGCCGTGTTAGTTATTTAAAGAGACCCAACAAAATCCTCCATGAGCAAGCACTTCCATTGGTGGGGAAAACCAGAATCAGGTGGGCTTAGGGCCAGGGTTATAGCAGGTGGGGGGAGTGCATTAGTAAACATCAATGAACTATGATGGGTTCTTACAAGGCAAGGCAAGTTAGTTTTTTTTTTTTTTTTTTTTTTTTTTTTTTTTCTTTTTGTCTGCAATTGTCCTCATAACTTAGCACCACAGGGTGTTAACATTCTATGAGATTGATGCAGTTATAGTATTACAGCTAAATATTTTATTATTTCAGTGCGTGTGTGTCCATCACCAGCCCTCCCTGGAAGCTAGTTTGTGGATCTTTTATTGAGTGGAATGACCTTTGTGTGGCAGGGAGGTCAGTGCTACACTTCAGTGAATACAGGGGAGAATAAAGGACAGGTAGTGGAGTGAAGGATGCTGTGCTTTTCCAGTTAACTCAGGATTAAGAGAGTCCAGAGGGTTTCTGTGTAGATCTATAAGACAATAATACTTTATTGATCCCCATTGGGGAAATTCAAATGTCACAGCAGCACAAAGCAATAAGTTGACAAAAGTTGAATATAAAGGTGACCAGTCAGTTAGGTCAGAACTGTGTGCTGTCCAAAGTGCTGTTGTACAGTCTGATGGCGGTGAGGACAAAGGTTCAGTTCTGCACTGGGGTGGGATGATCTGCTGGCTGCATGAGCTGCCCATCAGCCACAGCTCGTCACGCAGAGGCTTAGAGGGATTGTCCAGGATTGCACAGACTCTGTGCAATCCTGGACAATCCCTAACACAAGCTGGGAAGTGACACCACATATGCAAGTGCGCATCCTAAATATGAGTGAGACCATCACCAGGGCCCAGAGTCAGGTCAGGGGCCCGGCTCCCCATGATCCCCACCCTGTGTGTGGGAGCGCATGAGGTACCCAGCCCAGAGAACCACTGCAGCCACGTGGCGTGCCCCAGCCTCAAGTGTAACAGGTGGACGACGGCGAGCACCACTGGACTGCACACACAAGTTTAAATTTACAAGTCCCGAAACAAATCGGAAAGGGATTGTCCCAACACCCGTCTGATCTGCGCCATTTAAAAAATATAACCATGGTTATTAGAACACCTGTGCAGTGGAGTGATAATGTCTTGAAACAGTCTCAGTGCTGTTGTACTCTATATCAGCACTCATGGAATGTCTCTTGCCCAAATAAATAACTTGGTCAGAACTAACTGTTGTATCAAATAATTTAAACTGGACACTTTAACTCTTTGGAAAACATCCAACTTGTGTGTGTGATATCTGTCAACAAGCGGAAACAATAGAGCATTCTATTAGGAGATATGTGAAGGAAAGACGGAAAATGATGACAGAGATGGGAAAGGTTGGGCTGACAGGGACAGGTCTTAAAAGTATTCTTGTGTGGTGAGAGAGGGCAAGGCCGGAGATATTATAATTTCTCTTGAGAACAGGATTGCAACTAACAGGATGCCAGCTGGCTCAAAAACTTGAAGAAGAAAAAGTTGGGCCATTCCCTTTCCGGTTTGTTTCGGCACTTGTAAATTTGTATTGGCATTTGTAAAAGTGTTTTGCATTTTGTTCATTTGTTTTCTGAAATGTAAGTTTGTCTCTGCCTTTGAAAACTGTTTCAGATTTTGTAATGTTAGTTTGCACCTCTCGGCCACCATAGAGATGAACGCAGGATGAAATTCTCCTGGGGCTGGGACATTTGGCATTTACTATACCAACTGCAGTTCTGGAACACTGAGTTCTTTCGGGTAAACCAGCTTGTCAAATTGTGTGTGGCTGTGGGTGTAACCCTGACTTTGATGGGTGAGTTTGACAGATAAAATAAATTCATGAAGCACTGCAACAGGACCATGAAATAATTAAATACATAGTGTATTTGGCATTGTATTTGGTATTGGCATTTTAACAAATTAATGACACATTTAAGTAATTATTTAAAGATGTATTTATATTTCATTCTGTTGTATTTGATCCTCCATAAAAGGGGAGAACTGCAGGCTGTTTGTCACTTCGCAGTATCCTTCCCTCTTATCTGCACAGCCATGTTTGAGCTCAAACATGGGAAAGGTTGGACTGATAGGGACAGGTCTGAAAAGTATTCTTGAGATTACTCGTTTGCTCTGAGTGATCTGCATCCAGTTGAGTTTGGATATACCCCGTCAAGTCTGAAATGTTCTCTACCTTTCCAAAAAAAAATATCTAAGTTGTCTATATACTTTATTCCATGGGAGATGCACACAGTTGACACCCATGTGTGCCAAGTAGTCTGCTGAAAAGTTCAACTCCTTTACCCAATGTAGGAGTTTCTGGGTCTTCTCCAATGCCAGTGCTATTTGGGAGAACTACGGTGACGCTCCCCTTGAGATCCATTAGCCTGGGCTACAGACAGGAGAAAGTGAGACTCATTTTCGAACTCAGGGACTCACCTGACCCGTCTGTCCAAAACGCCAAGACCCTTACATTTCACCACATTTAAACCATTGGCAACCGTTGTAGTTGGCAACAATAAACAACACATTTCACAAAGGCAGCATGTAACATATGGTCATATCGTTTATGTTCATTCAAACATTTAACAAAGTCCGAAATACGATGAGGAAACTGCGAAATATGAGTATGAAACTGCGGAATACAAGTACAGAACTTTGAAATATGGCTACGAAACTGCAAAAGATGACTACGAAAACCCCCGGGAGAGTTCATTCATTCTGAGACTGTTCTGACTCCATGCAATGCTGTGCATGTAGAGGAAAGAAAGTCCAATTTGCGAGCTGGTGGTCGCTTATCTGCTGTGTATAAAAAAAAGTGAACGAAAATGTCTTAAAATCAGTACAAGTTCAGATCCCAGGCAAAAAAAACCTCAAAGCAGAGGTACAAACTGGCAGGCAAAACTCAGAATGAAGGTCATACATTTGGAAACAATCAAGGAGTATAACGCTAGGAAGGTGCTCACAAAGAAGACAAGATGATTTGGCAACAAAGGGAAGGGAAGCACAGCTTATATACATGAGAGCGGGAAGATGAGACACAGATGGAACATTTTCAGGTAACAGTCAGTGGTGGGAAAAGAACAAATAGGGGAATTAAATATTAAGACAAGGGGAGACAAGACTATCAAAATAAAACAGGAAATGAACAAACGTAACAAACACAAACCGGGCAGTAGTAGTGTAGAGGGGTAGGGGGTGATGGGGATGAGTGATTTGGGTGATGTGAAATGCTTAGTGAATCCTGGATGACCTGGGAAGCCTCAACTTTCCAGATCTATTAATAATTTTTGGGTACTATTTGATGGAGGAAGTCCAGTAAAATGCAGTGTGGGTTGTGGAGGAATTAAGCTGAGAAAAAAATGGGACAAGCAGCGATGTAGGCAGAAACATCTTTACAGGCCACCAAAACTGCTTTAGCATTCTGAAGAGGGTTTGGCGGATGCCTGGGTGACAAGAGTTGGATGTGCTGTGGGCCCATCCAACCTCCCCACCTAGAGAAAGAGGGACAGCCTGCTTTGGGGGTGTCTCTGGAGGGACTGCGAGAGAACACGTGTCAGGGAGGATGGATGCCGGCTCTGAGGTTTTAACACCCAGAGCATGGAGGTGGGACAGGATATCTGTTTTGGTGTTCTTACTGCCAGGACGATAAGACAAGGTGAAGTTGAGCCTGGAGAAAAATAATCTGGCTTGTTGAACATTTACTCTTTTGGCACCTTTAATATACTACAGGTTCTTATGGTCCTTCCACACTAAATGGCTGGGACTACCCCCTTGCCAGTGTCTCCATTCCTCCATTGCCCCTTTTACGGCCAACAGCTCCTGCTCCCCCACAGAATAGTTCCTCTCTGCAGGAGTCAGTTTTTAAGAGAAAAAACAAGCACAGAGGTGATTCTTACTGTCTGTACCTGCTTTTTGGGACAAAATGGCTCCAACCCCAGAATTGGAGGCATCCACCTCCACAACTGCAGGTCAGATGAAGGCAACGCAAGGAGTGGAGCTGTGGCGAAGCTGGTCTTCAAGCGCGGGAAGGCACTGTCGGCTGCTTGAGTATACTGAAAGGAAACTTTTGGAGATGTTTGAGCACCTAGAGGGTTGACCACAGAACTAAAGTTCCTAATTAATTTGTAATAAAAATGTGCAAATCCGAGGAATATTTTAACTTCCATTTGTAAGGAGAAAGTTGGCCACTCAGCCATGGCCTGGAGCTTCTCTTGGTCCATCTCGATGTGGTCTTTGTCTCATTTCTCGACTTTCACAAACAGCTCATGTTTTTACAGTCTCTTGAGCACTTCTCACACAGTTTTCATGTGTGAAACAACATTGGGAAAAAAAGTATGAAGATCATCTTGGTAGACAAAAACCTGCTTATTCAGAAAGTCTCTCAGCACATCATTAACAAGAGCCTGAAAATCAGCAGGAACAGTCAGTCCAAAGGGCATAACTAATAAATAACACCCCCATAGGCCACTGTAAATATTTATTTTATTTTTTTATATTTTGGATTATTGATTTTTTTCAGGATCAAAATTACAGTTAAACACTGACAAAACAAAACAAAATCAAGGAAAAAGTCAATATCTACAAGGTGGAAACGTATAAATGAAATTAACTCACAATGACAGGACAGTGGAGGAAAAAAAATAATGTTAATACGTTAATAAATAAAATACATTATGCAATAATAGAAAATACAAAGGGTAGCATCATAGGTCATGCCAAGCCAAGCTCGAATACAGGGAAATTAGTCAACCTGGTGTGCTGGTAGATTTTCCATATATATTAAAAATGGTTGCCATATTTTGTAAAAAGTTTTGCTTCTTCTCTGCATCCAATAAGTAATTTTCTCTAGGGGCACAGTTATTGATTTCACAAAGTAACATTTTAATTGGAAGGGGGCATCTTATTTCCATTTTATTGCAATACATTTCTTTGTCAATCATCAAAAGAAATTCTGTAAGTCCCTATGGGGGTGTTACCTTTCAGCAGAGGGGGAGGGGGGTAGCGATTTTTCACAGTGATTTAGTGTAGTCTATGCAGGGTCTGAGGGTCTTGCCTCTTTTATTTACAAAGAAAAATCCTGCACCTTATCGGTGAGGAAAACAACTATATTATCCTTGACTTCTGTTAGGTTTCAATGCACTCCTCCATCGCTCTGAGTTCAGGGACAGAAAGGGAATAAAGGCACTCCGTAGGAATTGGGGTACCCAGGAGTAACTCAATGGCACAATCATATTAGGGAGGTAGCGCTGATCATAGTGAATAGTTTAGGTCATGATAACACTCTGAGAAAGCTTTAGTTGCTAATAAAAATGACAATCCTTACCATAGTGGCATGCCAGAGTCTGGCTCAGTTTCAGCAACAAGACAGTCATTCAGGCAGTTTTCTCCACATCTGGGCCATCTGGGAAACAAAGTAGATGTCCAATTCCGAGGACAGCTCTAAAGGAGCTAGATGATCTTTTACATTTTTTGAGACTGATAGAATTCATCTACCATTATGAGCTGCTAGTGTGCAGGAGACCAGACTATCAATATAAAACAGGAAGTGAACAAATTTGTAACAAAACAAACACCGACATAAGAGAGCAGGAAGTGCAGGTCAATTTCGCGTTGGTGTGGTTGACTTCATGCTTTTTGAAGTGTATCAAAGCGCCGGTGTCATTTTAAGGACAACATGATCTTAAAGTAACAGTAAAATATTGCGGCTTTGACATAAAACAAGGATTTTTTTTAATTAGTATGTCACCAATGCACCAGGCTTCACCTCCTCCTAAACCAGCACAACCATTGGCTCAGAGAGGTGGTAGTGGGATCACACAGGCAATATCAAAATGTGCGCACAGAACTCATCCACTCTGTTTCACCCAAGCAGAGTGGGCTGAAACTCTTTTGATAAATCATGTGGAAAATTGGAATACAACTCATGAGAGGTCATAGCATCCTTCACACACTGTGTGCTGCATAATGTTAAGAGACGCGAGGCTCTGCAGAGAATCCTTCTTACTACCCAGTAAATTTGCCACGGGCTTATCTACTCGTGTCCTGGCAGATTACTACGTGTTCACAAGTTTATAATGAACCAAAGATTTACTCACACTTCTCTTCATTTGCATCTTGCAATAAGATATATGTTATACTGATTTATGCTTTTACGTCTTAGTAGAGCTGTGAACAGCAAACCGATTATTCCGTAATCTTGAAATGACTTGTTTTGCTGTAATCTTACTTTGATAATGTCTGTGGACTTTGGAGGAATCTGGAATATCAAGTGCACACCTATGCAGAAGCAGAGAGAATATGTAGACTCCACACAAAAAAATGTGAAGGCAACAGCATTTCTGAGGTAATTAGAACACATGAATAACTCCAGGAGATATCAGGAACAACATCCCAGAGGTATGGCCAGAAGAGTGAAGTCCTAAGAAAAGACTCTGGTAAGAGACCATATAGCGCAGCTTGCTCTCCCTGAATTTCTGAACTCCTGCATGTTTCTGCAGCATTACATCACATCACATTATTTAAATGTGATATTATTATTATTGGAGCACTTGTAGTTCAGTAAAGCATACAAGCTGAAGGAGACATGGATGCTCACTCTCACTTAATATAAAACATCCCACACACCATTATCCTCATCTCTGCACACACTGAAATAGACATGTTCACTACATATACACACAAAAGAGGTCTTCAATTGCCTACACTTGTTCTGCCTCCTCTTGCGGAAAGAAATGTTGGCCACAGATTTACGGTTGTCTCCCTGAACATCAGCCGATGCGGAGTCACTTATTTCAGCTAAGTAGTCTCCTCTTTTACATCTTTTATTTTCATGAAAAATAGAAGGAAAATTATCTCAAAAGTAACTTCTCTTGATAATAATACTGTGTGGTTCTTTGGTTATTTTAAGATGCTTTGGCATTGTACTATCAAGACAACATTGTTATCTCAAAACAAATACTGTTCATACAGTTCACTGTTCACCTTCATACCCATCACATTACTTACATCTGGATGAGAAGAAGAGCCAGTTCTGCGTCAAGATGGACCTCTTTAGTAGCCCCTTTGCATCTTCAACTCAGTAAAGCCAGACCCTCACTGTCATCACTGGAACAGTGGCAGTATGAAGGATGACGGCAGTCTGGCAGTCCACTGGTTGACAAGGAGTCGGCCAGTGGACTAGAACTCAAATGTGCAAACATGCACATGCTGGCTGAGCAGCTACCAAAATTAGAAGCAGAGAGCATTAAAAATATGTGCAGAATTAAATCATATTTTGGACAGTTCCTGTATTATGTCAAATTTTAATCTGTAATAGTAATTAGAACCAAAGCTGTGAAATAAATAAAAATGGAGGTCTCTACATTTGCAAATGCTATTAAAAGCCAAAACAACAGAAAAAAGTTATACAACAATATGTTAACTGTAACTGGGTGTGCCACAGTGTCCACAGATTCATTCCTTCTCTCATCGCCAGCCCCACGCGCCAACATATCTGTATCTGAGCTAACCCTAACCCTAACCCTCTACCTTTGTAGATAACGTTCTCTCAAATTCTTCACATTCATATGTTAAGTTAATAAATAATTAGTGCTGTACTGTGTTTAAATTTCAGATATGTTTGATGATAGTAATTGTGTATTATTGGGTCCATTCTGCAGTAAAACGCAAAGTGTAGGACTGCCACATTAAACTGGATTTACTGAATGTCTTAGCAGGATGCCCTCCTGTGTTTCATTTTGTGTGTTTTTGGGTGTGTGCCTGTTTATATGCAGGGTGTGTATGCAGTGGGGAATTTCCAGCCTAGTGAAGATCAGTCCAGAAGTCGACCTCCACCACCGATCCTGAGAGAGCCCCCTCTCTCCTCTCTTCCCAATGTCAGCCAAGCAGCAGTTAGTAATAGCCACCAAGGTAAAGCCAGCTGCCTCGTAAAAGTGCACATTGCCATTTTGACCTTGACATATTGTCTTTCTAAAATATATTTCCAGAAAAAAGCAACACACAAGTAAAACATGTTATCACCAGGAAATCTTGTAAAATAAGCTAATACACATGGACATGCAGTACATATCAAACAGCCTACATGTACATAATTTTACCTTAAAGCTTTACTTAATAAAAGTAACAATATTAACCATCATGTTAAATTTTGCATGACACGCCACCCCCTTCAAACATATTCACACTGACTGACTTGTTGAATTTCAGTACGACACTCACTAAATATGCAAAGGTTTAAATCACTCCCCTTTTAAAATTTGAAAGTGAGACCTATCTATGTCACCCTCTCTTAGGCCACCACACATTGGCTCCCAGCCACCCAGAGCCTATCGTCACCAGGACATCTTCCCACACCTTTTCCCCCGACCAAACAGGACCTATCTTGACGAGAAGCGCCTCCTATCGGGAACCCTCTCTGACCAGTTTGAAGAGAACGAGTGCTGAGGTGGAGGTGATAATGCCATCTAGTCCCCTAGGCAATCGTGACAACATGATGACTTTCAGCAGCAGCACACTTCCAAGGTATTCTTTTTTATTTGTGAAAACTACACCTCCACTTACTCAAAATAGATGACATTGAACTGTCACATGACAAATTACACATCTACAATAATAACCCTATAAAGTGACATTTTAGCCGAGTACTTTGGAAAAACTGCTACAGTACATAAGTTAATACTTTTTTGACTCTATGCATAGACATTTAAAAAAAATATATTTTGATGCCAGTTCAGTGCTTGCTGGCTAATAACAATTTTAACGTGGAAGGATCTTTATTTCATACAAAAGAAGCCCAGGACATCATTCAGGCAGCACTGAATTTAGTAACAGGTTAGCTCTCTTTAGTAGATAACATTGTTAGAGAGACAGAATTTTTTTTTTCATTTGAATCTTGATTTTTAATGTTAGTGTGAGAAACAACTAATTAAAAAGTTGAATATTTTTACCCTTGAGCTGTCTTAGGGGTCAAAATTGATCCGAGACTGTGTTTAACAGCATAGAAAACCCCAAATCATCTTTTTTCATCTAGAATTTGGATGATTTTTCTTCCAGTGACCCAAACATTAGAAAAGGTGAAACATTGCCTTTGTTCATTTCCATGACAGCTGTACATAAAAAGCATACAAAGATTGTCCTCAGGGTAATTTTTTACCCAGCAGTTATACAATAAGTTACACACCACAAAAATCTCTAAAGCACACACACAGAGAAAGTAATTGAGATTATGTGTGCTACTGACTGAACTCAGACAAAACAAAACAAACATTTCTTGAAATTTTCAAATTTTCCATCAAACATTTCTAATTGCTTACTAAGATAAGATAAGATTTAACTTTTTTAGCCATGTTATTGTTGCTCTCCGGCGGCATTAGTACAGCGCTATACCTTGTAGTGTTGATGGATATTACAAGTATGACACACTTCATTGAGATCATTAATTTTGATTATTTGTAAGTATCAATACTCCAGCATGTAATAGATGACCATTCATAATTTTGCTATGGCCTGACATATGATGGTAATCTGTGCAATATTATGACGGGAACACAATATTACATAAACTAACCCCACCTGCCTGCACTGATTGTCCTGACACCACAGCTCTATCGCTCTCCTCTGACCATTTACTCTCCCTCTGCTCTCTCCCTGCTCTCCGGGGCACATAACAGGCTCGTAGTTATCGGGGTGTGGTCTGTCATATGTGTAACGGTGTGCATTTAACATTTCTTCTGTGTGAAAACTGAGATTGGGATCAACTGTTTTCCTATTGCTCAGGTTCACTGCTCTCCCTCTGCCTATGCCACTTCCGTTTTAGCTTTTTTGAATGCGGAAGTAAAATTTTCTCAGAAAACCAATATATCTGGAAGAAAAAACAGTTCCTATATTATTTTTGTAAACATTGATTCAATGGGGTCTTTAACCTGCAATATGCCTTTTAAGACCTTGTTGTCAGGCCACTGATCTCATGATATAAAAGCAGTAGGCTGCAAACTTGCAACAGACTATTAGGGCCAAGGTGAGGAAAACAATTTTGATGTTTTGAGAATTAAGTCATACATTTATTAGCATAAAGTAATATTATAGAAAGTCATTATATCACAAGAAAAAATGAATAATTTAGAAGATAAAATTTTTATTTTAAAAATGAGATGAGGGTTGCAAAACTTCGTATAGTTGCAGTCCCATTTAGCAGCAGGTTGTGAGTATAAAATATGGATCTAAAATATATATAAAACAAAAATGAGTATACATATGTAGTCTAATATATAGGAGAAAGTAAATACACACAATAAATACAGTGTTGTTATGATTAAGATTGTGAAAGTGAGGGGCCATTCCTAATGTTTGTGGCCCATCAGATGAGATAGCTCAAGTGGATGTACCTCAGGCTCTTGATCAGGAAGCCTACAATAGAAGGAGTTTCACAAGTGGGGTTGCATAAATCTAGAGGGAAGTGAGAGTCAGGCTTGGAAATAACAATAGATGCAGAACTTTGGTCAGAATTGTGTCAGAGAAGTCTGTCTGCCACTGTTTCTAGATTCTAGATACAGACTGACCCATTATAATTTTCTCCATCAACTCTATTGGGGAATTTTACAATCATTAGTACACATCGCCAGAAAGTGTATCGTGGTAACATGGAAATCTTCCCATAGCTAGATGATTTTTGGAAATGAAAAACTGAATTCCACTTGAAAAGATTACATATTCTCTAGGAAATGAATACAACACCTTCCTGAAGATTTTCATCCGCATCCGGGTCGCGGGGCTGCTGAAGCCAATCCCAGCTCACATCGGGCGAGGGACGGGGTACACCCTGGACAGGTTGCCAGTCCATCGCAGAGCCAACACTCAAGGACATACAGAGACAAACAATCACTCACCCTCGCATTTACACCTATGGTCAATTTTAGAATTGCCAGTTAACCTATACATGCATGTCTTTGGACGGTGGGAGGAAACCAGAGTACTCACGCAGACATGCAAACATGCAAACTCCGCACAGAAAGGACACAGGGACCCAGAGAACCGAACCCACAACCTTCTTATTGTGGGGCGACAGCGCTGCCCCAGGAAGTAAATTATCAAATACATCTCTTCTCTATTCTCTTCTCTTGTCTAATAACAAAACAGCAAAGGTTGCTTAACATTGAACATTAGCACATGTGTGACAGTATGTGTAAACATGAGCATGGGTTTTGCAAACGTATTTCTCACACGTGCAGCACACAATTTTTTTCTTGCAGTCCTTCAGGGGCAGGGGCAGAAAATACATCTTCTTCTCTTGCTTGGCCCAGCTGCAGCCTCAGGTGGCTCAGGACAAGATTCAACTCCCTGAGCAGCTCTCACAATTTCTGCAGAGGCTTCTGCGCGGGGGAGGCGCTCCCTTCTTGCGATGCATGGGATGACAAGAACCTTTCCCAATTGCTCCAGGAGGATCCTCCTCCTGTTCTTTCTCTCAGCCATCCAGGTTGGGTGGATCGTTCTTGGATAAAAATGTCTCTCTGTCAGCATTTCTTCTTCATCTGAAGAGGTTTCATGGTCTGTGTTTTGTTCCTCCTCATCTTCTTCTTCAGATACCTCTTCTTCCACATCATCGCGTTCTTGCTCATCCTGAAACTCTGAAAAAATCTGGTCCAGGACCTGCTGGACAGTGAAATGTCCACTCATGTCTTCAGCAAGGAACCAACTGGGGGTTCTTTGGTCAGGGGTATCTTTATAGCCTCTCCACTGAACTTGTTTTACATAGTTTTTTTAGTTTTGTCTGGGATCTTGTGTGATGTGAGGGGTTGGCTGCAGGTCAGAGGTACAGGTGCAGGTACAAATTTGAGTTCAATTTGTACAACAATAGGAATCCAGTTTCTTTGTTGTGTGTATGTGAGAGAGAGTTTGTGTATGTGGTCTTTTTTCTGTCATGCAATTGCTTTTATAACACACGGGTCAAAAATTACCCATAAGACAATCTTCAGACCCTAGTGGTGTACAGCCCATATGGGAATGTAAACAAAACCAGAGTTTCACGTTTTTTAATGTTGGAGTCCCTTTAGGACAAGTCATGAAATTTCAAGTTGAAAAAGAGTGTTATAAGTTTTTTGTTTTTTTTTCAGCTAAACATGATGGTGGTACATTTTTGACCCGCAGGACAACACAAGGGTTAATTCACAGACAAAGGGGTCTCCCAGGTTGCAAAAGTCCAGTTTATCGGCCAGTCTGCTGGGGCTGATGGATTTGAAAGCTGAGCTAAAGTAAACAAACAGTATCCTGATACTGGTGTCTGAATTTTCTCAGCAACACAAGTCTCTTGATGCATTTCATGATTACCTGCATGAGAGTTACAGGCTTCAATCATTCACATTTGTCAATGCTCAGTTTTTTAGAACAGAGAGGGTATTGGCAGTTGAAAATGGTCATTAAGATTATAGAAAGTTGGTTAGCACACTGAAATAGGGAGGCAGAACCCTATCATGTTCTTCTCTACCAACTCCAACTCTCAGTACTGGTCCAGGTGCGGACTTCCTTGCAGTGTTCAAGGTCAGGCTTCAAACCTTCCCCTGTGACATAGCCTACAGCTAAGAAAGTTAAAGTTCATTCAGACTGTTGGGTGATGCACTGAGCACTTGTCTCTCTGTCTCTCCCTTTGTATGTGTGTGTTCAAGTCTGCTCTTGCATTCTTTTAGGCCTCTCTGTAGCATTATATTTGCTAATGCACCACCTTAAGCGATCTCTTAGAATAAATGTCTTAAGATCTCTTAAAATAAATGTAGGGGCAAAATGTTTGTGCAGAAATAGCTGAATTACAGCTGTTGAAACAGTATCTATACATGTGATTTACAAAGCAGATGAACAGAAAGCTGAATTTCGGTTTCTGCTGCATAAGTACAACAACAAGTTCTTCATTAGATTTGGTAAATGTGTCATAACAGTGGAACAGAACAGCAAATGTTTGCTCCAGGATTCAGACAGATTTTCATGTAACTGATGATAATCACTGTCAGTCCCACACAGTGTCTGAGTCAGCCATTACTGGCTGCAGTGTTCATTTGTCTAATTAAATCCAGTCTGTGGTCAAATCATAGAAGGAATACCTTCTAAAAATAAACAGCTCAGTTAACCTACATGATAAGACTATTATCTAGATGATCATCTTTTTTTGTTTTATACAATAATTAATTGTATCAACTAAAATAATCCTTTACAATTCTAAAGAAGTAATTGTTGCATTTACATAGAAAGGTTGCCCAGTCTGTCTTCTGCCTGTCGCTTTTATTAGGATAAGAAATAAGGATTGAAATGCTGTAGATGTGACTCTTTCTATGAGGAAGCCACATTAGATCTGTATGGGGGTGACTGAAGAAGTAAAGCACTCATTTGAAATACTCAAATTGCAGCACTCCACATGAAGTGGGAATGACATATAGGGTTAAGAACATAGTGGGCATTCGCTTGTCAGAATCATTTTCTTGATAGATTTGCTTTTACTCTTCTTTCAGGTCCCACGGAGGCTCTTCAATGGATGAGGGTCGCATTCCTCGCCGTCATGCCTCCATCCATGCCTCAATGGACTCCACACGTTCCAAACAGCTGCTCAGCCAGTGGAAGAATAAAAATGATAATAGGAAGTTGTCCCTGCAGGTGATGGATGGAATCAAACCAGCGTCCTCCTCTTCTCCTCAGAGGAACATGGAGCTACGCTGCTCCTCTGAACCATCCACTATGGGCCTGGAGACAGAGCTCAGCGGAGCGCACATGGCTTTAATTACTGCCCAGGAAGCAGAGCTGCGTGCTGGGACCCATATTCCAGCTCAGTACATGAAGCTAGCTGCTAGCTCTGTTCCAGTTGCCAATCATAATCATATGGCCCATAATGGCAACACTGGATTGGCTGGTGGAGCCAGGGTGTCTATCCAATCCCGGCCTGGATCCTCCCAGTTGGTTCATATTCCTGAGGAGGAGAACCCCCCCAGCAGGGATCAGGAGAGTGAGTCAGAGGACAGTATTATGGATGGGGGCGGGTCTGTGAGAGAAAAGTGGCTGAGAGTTACTGAGAAGACCACTATCCCCTGCAGGCCACTCAGTGCTGGAGGACAGCCACGTCTCATGCAGGTTTGTCATCTTTTCTGTACCTCATAATATTTTATTACAGAGACTGGAACATGAAATTGGCATTGAAGGAACTGTACTAAGATAGCTACAGTCCTCTTTATCAGATATCAGCTTGTTCATGTTAACAATAGCTTATGGCTATAGTGTGTGAGTAGGAGTCCCACAAGGATCAGTACTTGAACCAAACCTCTTCACTCTTCATCTGCTTCCTCTAGGCAACATTATCAGGAAACACAGCATAAATTTTCACTGTTATGCAGACAACACGCAACTGTATTTATCAATGAAGCCAAATGGAGTTAATCTGATAGTCAGACTGCAGACATGTCTTGAAGACATGAAAGTCTGGATGACCCGTAAATTTTTACTTCTAAATTCTGACAAAACTTATTATTATTAGTTATTGTACTTGGCCCTAAGCACCTTGCTTGGTGTAACTTTTGACCAGGACATGTCCTTTGTCCCTCACATAAAACAACTCAGTAGGGCAGCTTTCTTCCACCTGAGAAACATTGGGAAAATTAGAAACACCCTGTCTCAAGAGGATGCATAAAAACAAGTCGATGCATTTGTTACTTCTAGGCTGGGCGACTGTAACTCAACATAACATCAGATTAGGGATGTTCTCTAGCACCACATATTGGACACCTTTAACAGGAAATCATTATAACTCTTGCATAAAGTATCCAATCTGTACCAGCTTTTGGACGTCTGTTCAGACAGCCTCCCTGAAAATGTCAATATGTCAATACTGAATCACACGGACACCGCTACCTACTGGACATAGGACATGAGCCAAATACACAAACATAAGCCAATTGCTTATGTTTGTGTATTTGAGGATCCAATCACAACATTTACAGGGTGTGTTCTTCATATCCTACATTACGACATGACATGACATCAGATTGGTGGATGTTCTCTTGTACCACCGAGTGGACACTCCCAAGTCGATAAACTCCAGCAAACATTGCCCAATCTACCCATAATCTTGCGCACATGATAAAACTCCTGCCCTGAACACCCCAATGTGTCAATACTGAGTCAGACACAAATCGCCACCTCCTGGACAAAGGAAAGGCTACTGCCGTTGTTTGTTTGCCGCTTCTACCCTCGAGCTAGTGCTGCTACAATAGTTACAACACTAAGCTATTGTAACAATAGTTTAGTGTACGTCAGAAAATGGTCAAACAGTGCCACTCAGAAAATCAAGAAAACGCAAGCCACTCACAACAAACATTTCAAGCCTTAACCTCTAAGCAGATGTGTGAGGGCCCATTCATTGCTGCTTGCAGCCTTAATTATCATCATTATTAATGTTGTTCTTGTTCTTGTGGTGGTGGTGGTTGTGGATTTTTGGTTAAAATGCTTTTAGTTATAGTGGGTGTCCTTCATCTACAAGAGGACCAGGTTAGTTGATATGGTTGATAATACAGTTTGCCAGCCTCAGGAATAAGAGTTACTCACATTTCTGTCTTCTTCTAGGTTATAGCCTTATCCAAACAGCAGGGTCTGCTTTGCTCTCCCCGGTCGGAGGACGGTGGTAGTACTGTCAGTTGCACTGGATCCATAAGATACAGAGCCCTGATGGACCAGGATCCATCTCCACCAGCTTCAATCACTGGAGCAGTGGGAGGAGGTCAGCATTATTATTAAATTTAATATACTGTGTATTTGGTTTATATGCTACATGGATCTAAACAGCAGTGGACAACTGCTACTACATTCTATAGGTTTAACTGCAATTTATAGGACATTGTGTCTGAACACAATACACGATACACAATTTTTTGGGATACAAAATGAAGAAAGAAAAGGTTCTTTTTTAGTAGAAAGAACTTTCATGGAACTATAAACAATGTAAGGAATAGGAAAATACATTTCAATAGACTTCCCTTCTTACATGTTGCATCTGAAACGTCTCAGTTCTAACATAAGAGGTGTGATAAAGAGGAAACAAACATCTTACCTATGAATTTAGTCTTAAATTTTTGCTTAAGTTTTTACTCCTACTTCCTTGCACCGTTTTTGCAAGTATTTAAATATATTATATTATTAATATAATATTTAAAAGTGAAACCTGTTTGATAGATAGGTTTGAGTTAAAAATGTATTATTAATTATTAAAAAAGTTATTTTCATAGCCTTTGGCCAGAAATTATTAAGGCATTCTTTAATTAGCTGTTAAGGTCATGTTAGGGTACAAAAGGTACTTTTTTCAGGACCTGATTTTCAACATATACACATTTATTTTAACACTATTCTCACATGATATATTTTTTGTGTCACAGCTAAGCTAAAGGTGAACATTTTCTATCGACACAACCAATTTTAAATAAACATTGCTGCTTTGAAATAGTGTAAAAAGGAACCTGGAAAACGAGTTAACATGATCTGATAATTGATGCTAGATTTGCCATATGGTGCAAAGAATGTTGTAGTTAAGCTTCATTTTCCTAATATAAGGTCATTTGAGATTTAAATTTAAAAAATCCAATAAAGTATATTCTTACAGCACATAACTAAACACAAAAAGCCCAAAAAGAACATATGTGACAATCAAAAATGTCAAAAATGTTAGTGAGTTACACTAGTGATAGACAAGTTTCTTGATCACCATTGTTGAGGATTATGACCTCTGACTGCTGATTTTAGCCTAACTGACCACTGCAGGGCACCGATCAGAGAGCACACGAGACATCAGGTGAATCTCAACCCTTTACTGAGGAATTGTATGAATACAGCGATGTATCTCTGTACAGACCAACAGCAGTTTATCATCAGTGACTGCTACACCACTGCAAACACACAGACCACCAAACGGCCCGAGAAGGAAGGAACTACATAGACATCCTTCAAAGTAAGAGCGTCCACTTCAAAACAAAGTCATGAATACAGTCTACAACGTGAAGAATTCTTAACAGCCGCCCCCACATTTGCTTGTAAATGTGTAAGACCAGGGATTCTTCAAATGTCTTTGGTGTCATCCTCAAGAACAGGAAGCTCAACAAGTCGAGCGACTGGTCTTACGTAGACTTTGTCTTTAACTTTGACCTCTGCCTTTCTGATGCACCCATCTGGGCTGGCAATAGCCTTAATGACTCTCCCAATGGGCCATTGAGCTCTTGGAAGTGCTGGGTCAACAATTAGTACAACAGAGTCCACAGTGATGTTCGGTGATGACCTTTGCCACTTTTGCCGGGTCTGGAGGTTTGGTAAGTAGCTCCTTGTGAAGCGAAGCCAGAACTGATCCACCAGTGCTTGGCAGTGTCGCCATCTTCGCCGCCGCATGCCAGCTGGAGCGTAGACCACTTGAGGCAGAGCTGCATCCCCCATTAGGAGGATGTTTGGAGTAATGGGATCCAAGTCGGCCACATCAGCTGACACTTAACCCAGTGGCTTTGAGTTTAAGATCCCCTCCACTTCAACCAAGACTGTGTACAGGACATCTTCTGAGACAGACTGACTGCCTACTGCAACTTGAAGGCCAGATTTGACTCTCTCCCATGCTCCGCCAAAGTGCGGAGCATTTGGTGGGTTAAACTTGAAGTCAATCTGATATGCGGCCAGCTGTTCTTTCAGATGTGGTTCCATTGTGGCGAAAGCCTCACGGAGTTCTCGTTCTACACCACGACAGTTAGTACCACAATCCGATAACACTTCCTTTGGCCGACCCCGCCGGGCGATTAATCGACGCAGAGCAAGGAGGAAGGCATCGACATCCATGGAGTTCAGAAGCTCAAGGTGTACTGCACGTGTTGTGAGACACTTGAAAATCACACCCCAGCGCTTCTCTGTCCGCCTACCTATCTTCACCAGGTAAGGCCCGAAGCAATCGACACCAGCTGAATAGAAGGGTGGACAAAGCAGTCTGAGGCGTTGTGGGGTAGGTCTGCCATCTGTGGCACCTTTGGTTGCGCTCTCCAACGCTGACAAGTTGAACAATTGAGTTGGTGGTGTCGGATGGCCTGACGTCCTCGTATGATCCAATACTGTCTCCTCAGCTCCGCATAAACTCGTTCTGTACCTAGGTGTAAGAGACGTTCCTCCATGTCTTTGATGAGAAGTTTCACTGCAGGGTGCCTTGGATCCAACACAACTGGCTGAATCTCACCGATGCTTAAATCCTGCAGCCTTCGCAGCCTTCCCCCTACACGAATGAGACAGGTTTCATCTTCCCACTCTGGAGCAAGGTTGAGGAGACGACTGTGAGTCGGGACAGGTTTCTTTGCTTTAAGTGCTGCAACTTCTTCAGAGAAGCTATGAGCTTGACACCCCCTCAGCAGCAGGACCTCTGCATCTCTGCGACTGAGGAGCTGAACATGTTCTTGGTCTGTGGCCGCCCTGTGAGCTTGTTGGGTGGCTTCCACCAGCTTATCCCATGAGCTATACCGACTAGCATCTGGAATGCTGTTAATGGGCTCCACAGCCGTGAAGCAACAGAAGGTGATACCTTTAAGTTCAGATGAGCCTGCTGTCGTAGTTTGCTCAGGCTTTGTTGGCCAATGTTCTGCGCTTTGCTTGAGGTACAGGGGGCCTTGACTCCAGCGACCAGGTTCTGCAAGATCTAGCAGTGACTTTCCCCTGGTTATGTCATCAGCCGGATTGTTTAGAGTGTCGACGTAGCGCCAGAACCGTTGGTCGCTCAGCTCCTGTATTTCTGACACCCGAGTTCCGACGAACACCTTATAACGACAGGAGTCGGATTGTAGCCACTCCAATACTGTAGTAGAGTCGGACCACAGGATTGTTTGTCGGAGGGGGAGCGACATCTCAGTTTCTATGAGCTTGGCCAGTTGAGCTCCAGCTAGTGCTGCGCAGAGCTCCAGGCGAGGGATAGACTGTTGCCTTTTAGGAGCAACTCTGGATCTCGCCATCACGAAGGATGTGTGAGTAGTGTCTCCAGCATAGACTGCAAGGTAAGCGACTGCTCCATATGCTCGTTCCGAAGCATCACAAAACACATGGAGGTCACACTTTACATCTGTACCTACTACTGGGACGGGTGAGTAACAGCGGGGGATGGATACGCTGCTGAGGTGCTTCAGCTCACTCTCCCAGGTTTCCCAGGCTTCTCTGAGGACAGGAGGTAGGTCGGGATCATCCCAGCCCCTTTGTTTGGACCAGAGCTGCTGTATTAGCACCTTGGCTCGGGTTGTGAATGGCACCATGAACCCTAATGGGTCATATTGACTAGCTAATACTTGGTAAGCTGTCCTCATAGTCAGCGCAGAGTGTCCAATTATCCGGTACTGATAGCTAAGGGTGTCAGCAGCACAGTTCCACCTCAGGCCTAAGGTGGGTTCAAGTGGGTCAGTACGGCTCTGGCTCAGCCACTGCTCCGTAACTGAGGATCTTGCGTTGATTGGAAGGTGAGTGACCATCGTGGGTTGATTACTGGCCCACTGTCTAAGGTCGAACCCTCCCTCTGCCAGTAGGGTGCGCAACTGGTTGACTCTCTGCTTGGCTGTAGATGTAGTGGGAAAACTCTCAAGGCAATTGTCAACATAGAAGCTTTGCTGTACAGACTGTAGCATTTCGGGTGGGTGTCCTGGTGATTACGAGCATGTTGCTGGAGCGCGAAAATGGCACAGCATGGGCTGCTGGTTGTACCAAATGGCAACACCTGCCATTCGTACACATCTGGTGGGTCTTCACAGTGCAGATCCCTCCAGATGAATCGGAGAAGTGGTCTGTCCTCAGGTAGCAAGCGGATTTGATGAAACATTGCACGAATGTCGCCGCTTACTGCTACCTGGTGTTGCCTGAAACGAAGGAGGACCCCGACCAGTGATGGACCCAGTGTGGGCCCAGGTAGGAGCTGTTCATTCAGGGAGACATCTTGGAGCCGAAATGAACAATCGAAGACCAGGCGTGGTTTGTTGTTGTGGCACACGAGATGATGGGGTAAGTACCATGCTTCTGCCGACTGTTCTACATCTTTCGGGTGGAGCTTCTTTACGTACCCGGCTTTGATGAGTTTATCGATCTCAGCTGAGTAGGTTGCTGCTTTCTCCAGATCCCTCTTGAGTCGTCTCTCTGTGGCCCTCAGATGAGCCATAACTGAGTGTGCAGAACTATTGAGTTTGGGTGCTCCTGATTTTCTTAAGAGGGGGGTTGCGTACCGGTAAACTCCTCCCACTTTGAGTCTCTGTGTTTTGGTTTCCAGGAGGCTGATGGCGTCCTGGTCCTCACGAGAGCGGACAGCCATTTTCTCATTTCGGAAGGGCAAAACATCAAGTTGCCACAACCTTTCAACGTTCCGATAGAGAAGGTCGTCTGGGCTGGTGACTGAAGTGAAGAGACACTGCTGCACAGAAGATTGCTCTGGCATGCACCTCTCTGCACCTTGCAGGGCCCATCCCAAGACAGTGTGGATGGCTACGGGTCCACCATTAGACCCTCTGCGGATAGGTTCAGTTGCAGTGATGAGGTGTACATGATCGGAACCAAGTAACACTAGCGGCTGTACCTTGTGGAATGGCTGCAGCGGTATTCCTCGCAGGTGGGAGTGTCGTCTCTGAAGCATCTGTACAGGGTAGGTTTGTTCTACTAGATCCAGACCTGTAGCGGTAAATGCTCCCTGAACTTTGTACCACTTCCGTAGGTTGGCTTTAGGGGAGATCTGGAAACTGACCTTTGCACCGTGAAGATGCGTGACATCTGTACGTACTGTGCGTAGGGTGAGGGTCTCTGACTCTCCATTCAGCTGGAGCTGCTGGACAGCTGCTGGCAAGATCATAGTCCTTTGTGCGCCATCATCTAATACAGCGAAAGTTTCCACCGAATTAGAATTGTTGTGCAGCAAGACAGGAACCACCTTCAGGAGCATTCTGCTGGTCGTTATACTGGGTGTCAAGTAGACTCGACTCTCTGAGGCTCTTGGCTGTAGATTGGTGGAGTGACACTGAGCGACATTGTGAAGCACTTGGAGGTGGATGTCACCACAGTCACTGCAGGGTTTCTTGAGGTTGCAAGACTCAGGTGTGTGAGTACGTGCGCATTTCCAGCAACGTTTCCCTTCTGTTATCCAACTGTCCAGCTCCGTTGCTGATTGCACTTTAATGCTGGGACAGCGGCTGATGTAATGTTCTTTGCTGTCACAGAAGAGGCAGTGCACTTTAAAGGGTTTCTTGGCACCGGATGATGTGGGTTTGTTGGAGGTGTTTAGCAGGGTAGGCTCTGCCCCGTGGTACACAGCTACACTCTGACCTTTGCCCTTATATGGGATTTTCTCCTTCCCATTGCTAGCAGGTTTCTCCAGTTGGTAGCGCTGTACTAGTCTGTTTGACAGACGCTGCTGTTGAGCTTTACCTTGAAGCCAGCTGTTTAAATCTTGGAGGTTATAGGGATTAAGGCTTGTGGTGTTGAGCTTTCCCTGTAGCTGGAGGTATTCAATGAACCCATCTCTATGATATTTTGGCAGCTTACTAAGTAGGCGGTCAACATGTGAGCAGCAGTTGAGCTCCATCCCTTGAGGTCCCTCCAGGGAGAGCAGCATACTGACTAGGAGATGGACTCTGAGAGCGAAGCTCTGGAAGGTGCGTGCATCTCCGGACTTCACGTCAGGTGTAGTGAGGATAGCTGCTATTTCGCTCTGTGCTAGCTGATGTGGCTGACCGTACTGGAGTTGTAGTGCTTGCATGGCTGCTGTGTAGGGGAATGGGTCATGTCGACATGACTGGCCAATCATCTGTGCCTCAGGGAGTTTGAGGTGTTCGAGTAACACATGGTATTTGTATTTTTCAGTCAGTTCAGGATAAGGTTCGAGCAGGTTGTCCAAAGCTAACGTCAGGTTAGCAAATTCCCTTTCACTATCTGTAGTAAAATCTGGGATTTTGGGTTTGGGCACACCGTATATGGAGCGTGGTTGCAGATCAAAGTTGTGTGGGGCTGTGGTCTGGCCTGCTGGGAACTGTGACTGAACAGCTGTAGAAGTGTTACTAATTCCTGGGACAGATGGAAGAGTCTGGGGTGGAACTACTGATGGTGGCACGGGTACATAATGAGGCAGACTATAGGTTGAGGGGGCTTGAGATGGAGAGGGTCTCTGATATAAAGCTGGAGGCGTAGGATTGTAAGGCAGGGCTGTGGTGGTTAACAGCTGTATTACCTGAGACTGGTGCCTATAGGAAACTCCATCCTCACAGCGATACGGCTCCATCATCTGGGGCTGTAGGGGAACTGGCTTTATGATGTGCCTTTGGACTGTGGTTGGCGTCATCATTCCAGAGGGGATGATTGAATAGGGGGAGTGTGGGTGCTTTGGGGGGACTGAATGTATTGGTGTAAACGCAGATTTTGCTCTTTCACTTGTTATGGCAGAGGTGTAGTCTTTCAGTTCAGCTTCTCCCTCTAATGTTGAAATCACATTTGGTGTGTGTCTTTCAATGTGAGACTCCATGTTGTGCACCTGCCTCTCTACTGAAGGGGAGTGGCTCGGAGAGTGAACACAGGTAGGAGTGTGGAGTGGGGACTGTCTTTGTACTTGAGCGAGTGTGGTGCCCTTTACATTGTAAATCTCCTCATTGTCCTCTTCTTCCCGCAGGAATGCTGTGATGTGCCCTAGTAGTTCTTGACGACGACGTTGTCGATGTTCATACTGACGGAGTTTGTGGGTGACTTCCGCTATCTCCGCCTTTTCCTCCTTCTCGCTTCTGGATAGGGATTCAATGAGTTGTTTCAGTGATGTGGTGCTCAGTGGGTCACCTGTGTTAGAGCTACGTGAGGCTCTGCTTGCACTAAGATGAGAAGCTGCATCTGCTTGTCCACTGTTTGCTGCGGCCGCTGCTCCTCTCTGCTCCTCACGCTCTATGTTGTCAGGGTGGGAGGAAGGGGCGGGCCTATGAGTGTTGTAGGCAAGGATGTACTCTTCTAGGTGCCTAGGTGTGCGGCGCTGTCTCACTTGTTGCTCTCGTACACCGATATGAGGGAGGGACGTTGTATATTCTTCTGATGACATATTCTGCAGTAGTCAATAACTCCGGCTCGAAGGACCTTTGTTGAGGATTATGACCTCTGACTGCTGATTTTAGCCTAACTGACCACTGCAGGGCTCCGATCAGAGAGCACACGAGACATCAGGTGAATCTCAACCCTTTACTGAGGAATTGTATGAATACAGCGATGTATCTCTGTACAGACCAACAGCAGTTTATCATCAGTGACTGCTACACCACTGCAAACACACAGACCACCAAACGGCCCGAGAAGGAAGGAACTACATAGACATCCTTCAAAGTAAGAGCGCCCACTTCAAAACAAAGTCATGAATACAGTCTACAACGTGAAGAATTCTTAACAACCATGAATACTCACTCACTCAGTCATCTACTATTGCTTATCTGTTTCCGGGTCGCTGGGGGTGCTGGAGCCAATCCCAGCCAAAAGTCTGGGCAAGGGAGGAGTACACCCTGAAAAGGTAGCAAGTCTATTACGGGGCCAACACACAGAGACAGACAGACGTATATCCACTGATAATCAAACTCACACCTACAGGCAATTTAGAATCACTAATCGGTCTAGACATGCATGTCTTTAGACTGTGGGAAGGAACTGGAATATTGGAGGAATCCCAGACAGGAATGGGGACAACATGCAAAAACCACACAGAAAGGCACCAGGATGCCTCTTGCTGTGAGGCAGCAGTGCTAATCATGATGCTGCCCATGAACACACGAGTCATTTTGACTTTATTCCACAGACGCTGTCCTATTATAAGATTTAGTCTTAGAAGTACAAATAGACTGAAATTATTTAGCAGGTTCCTGGTTTATCTTAGTTTTATACAAATATTGGTAGTTGGAAAAGGAGCCGGGTTACAACAATTTGTTGCAAACATAAGGCTACATAGACAACATGAATTGTAACTACAGCATCACATTCTGGACTCGTCATGGAAGATGATGATTATTGTTAGCAGAACACAATCAAGTTATTTGTTTGTCTTGTTCTTTTAGGAAGTGGTTTGGAAAGAACTGGCAGTATAGTCCGTGTTGAAGCCCACCCCGAGTCCAGATCAAATAAACCAGTAGTGAAACCTCCTAGTACTGATGGAAGTGGCTCCTGGCGTTGGAAACCACCAGAACAACGAGCATCACTCCGACAGTCCACATTTACCCTCAATGACCTGAATAGGCACACAGAGAGCTGTGACTCACTGAGGGATGGAGGGTCAGTGGATGGACTCCGGAGTGTGACAGGGAATGAAACTGAGAGTGAAGGAGGAGGAGATGGAGGAATGGGAGGTGTAGGAGGCGGTATATATAATAATCACCCACATGTTGTACATGTTGTACATCCTGCTCACCCATTGCATCCAAGTAACCCCAACAACTTCCAGAACCCAAATTTTAATCCCAACTACCCCAACAATCCCACTTTTATCAATGCTCATCCTAACTTCAACCCTATTTTGACCAATTCTAATATTCCATTCACTCCTACTGCCACCTTTGCCCCTCCTATCCACCCCCACCCTCAGGCTGTCACTACAATCAGGGTGACCCCAGTAGAAGGGACTGCTGTCAGCAGCGACGGTGGCTCAGACTGCCAGTCGGTGGCTTCATCAAGTCGAGAGTCCACCCTGAGGAGGAAGAGTGGCTCGGACATTGTCCACATCGGCGATCGAGGACCAACCCCTGACCTCCATAACAGCCATCGTATCTGTGATGACAGCAACCTTGACAATGAGAGTAGCAGTCGCTTTCATGAAAACCTCAGAAATTTTAGAGAAAACCCCATCCACCCCAATCACCCGAACCAACCCAACAGGCAGTTGCAGGGGATGTTTGGTCGTCCCAGCCCTACCCCTCCCCCTACCTTACCCCGCCCCATCCTTACTCAAACGCCACCTCCTACTCTGGGTTTGGCCTATAAAGAATGACACACTCAGTGTTGAGTTCATCAATCTGCACCCACAAAAATTTGCCCCAGCTGACCAATCCAAACAATGGCCTTGGAGACCCTTGTGCTGGGCCAAATTGTGTCCACCTCATCTCACCTCTCTAATTAGTGCACACTATATGGCCAGCTTTCGAGATGGTTTAAAACTAAACTGGATAAATAATGTGTCTACTTAGAAGATGTGCTGCAGGCTTATAAACAGCTATTGGCAGGCGAATCATGATCTTTAGGTCACAAGACCCAGCACTCTTTTCTGAATGGCAAAAAGAAATAACTACTGCTGATCAAAGGGATGATTTTGATTAAAAAATTTCCCAGTTGATTCATTGATTTATTTATTTTGGATTGCTAGATAAACCAGAAACCTTTTGTATGTCTAAATAATTTGTGTCCTTTCTTCATGGGCACAACAAATGGGCTAAATAAACAGCTGATCCTTTGAATCACTCAGAAATAGAGACTCTAGTGTGCCTGGCAGAGGCCTATCAGGCAGGCCTCCGCCAGCTAAGATGGATTCAGTGTAACAGTTGTGCTCCTCTGCTCTAACTGTTAGGTAAGTAATGAATGGGATTACATCTCTTTCACTGAAATTCATACATATATTATCAGCTTTCGTCCTGTTGTCAAACAGAGGTAAACTATTGTTATATGAACTTTTACAGTGTAACCACGTGCCATGAATATAGCAAAGCTGTGTATGTACATACAAAAGTGAGTAGCCACTTGAAACTAAACCAACAGTCTTAATTGAGTCTGGGCTACAAGTTTGACCTTGGGTATCTCTTATTGTTATGATGGTATTGTGTTTGTGTTAAACAGTATCATAAGAGATGTATTGTGCTTATAAAAACTATGACAGGCACTCTGTTTTTTACTTGCTCTTTTTTATGATGTGCTGTAATTGAGTTGTTCTTACCATTTAGTTACTGTGCTGTGCACTGACACATACAGCATGTCAATCAAGTGAACAAATCCAGACCATTTTTAGCTCATTTTACCAGTTCCTGTGTCTCAAACTATGGTTCTAATTACAATGCAGTATTCAGGCCACAGTGAAGAAAAATTATATATATATTTGTTATATTTTAGAATAATTTCAAGATATTTTGAGAAAAAAAATTGCAGTGCGGTGAGACATAGCAGTACCTGAAAAATCTTAATGTCTGATGAGAATAGTTTCAATATTGAAGAAAAAATATTACAAAATGAATCCATCCATCTTCAACTGCTTTAACTGGGGCCAGGTCTAGGGGGCAGCAGTCTAATCGGAGAAGCCCAGACTTCCCTCTCCACAAACACTTCCTCTAGCTCAGTGTTTTACAAGCTTTTGGGAGCCACGGCACTCTTTTTACATTAAAAAAATGCTGCAGCACACCAAGTTACAAAATGACACATTGTAGCTTAATGCAGCACATATAGTGACTATATAATTTCTGAAATGACTAACTTAGTGTGCAATCTGGGCCTGTTGAGATGAACACAAAGCTGATGGCCTGGCAGGAATTGGAAGGAAGGCACACAATAAGCTCTCCCTCAACAGCTCTCAGTCTCTCTCTCTCATGCTTGAAAAGCTCAGCTCACATAGATATGTTGTGGGAAATGGGAGCAAGTTGATGTACTCTGGTTGCCAGAATGGAAAACACTTTGGCAGCAGTCAACCAAAAACTGCCCAAAGGTAGATTAGCAAAAGCTTAGCTTTAAACATGGTTTTGTCTGAGTTCAATTAGTTCCTCCTGCTCCTGCAAGGTGATGTCCTTACCAAAGACTGCTGCTGAGCTGCATGGATCCTTAACCGAGTCAAGAGATTCAAGTTTGAGGGGAAAAATTTGTTTACAAATACTGTTGACTTATCTCACAAAGTGCAGCAGTGTTTACATCTTTTTGCCATGTTTGGGTGAGGAGAACCTTGGTTGGCACTTTCAAGATGTTGTTGCCAGAGGTGCACCTTTGAACGGAATTCATTTATTTTGTCTGTGCTTGTGAGCAGGTTTCTATTTCGGCCTTGCATTTGTGTGTTCAGTTCCTTCAAATGCTGAGATATATCTACCAGGTATGCCAGCCTTGCACACCACTCGTCACTTGCTCGCAGCTTGGTATCATATCACCTCTCATCAGTCAGAAATATCTGCAAATGGCTGTAGACTTCAGGACATCAAGTTGCAATGCAAATTACCCGCTGATGATTCCCACTATCTTTTCTAAAACAAGATTTACAATGCCTGCAGACATAATAATAATATCTGGGATTTCTATAGCGCTTTTCTGAATACTCTAAGCCTTTTTACAGGTGTGTGTGGAGGGGCCCTAAGAGTCTAAGGTAAGAAAAAGCAACAACTTTATTAGGAAAACATTAAAAATGGAAAAGTAAGATATAAAATCAATAAAACAATAAAAACAGTCAGCTCAGAAATGCTATTGTAAACAGGTGGGTTTTCAGTGTAGTCTTGAAGGTCGGGGGTTAGGGGGTGTCTCTGATGCACTTCGTTCCAGAGGGTGGGGGTGGCCATGGAGAAGGCCCTGCCACCCCAGGTTCGGCGCTTGGCCTTTGGGGCCTTGAGGAGGCTGGCATCCCTGGACCTAAGGGTGCGTGATGGAGCATATGGCTCTAGGAGGTCAGAGAGGTAGGGGGGCGACGGGTTGGGCAGTGCTTTGTAGGTGATGAGGAGTATGTTGAAGTGGATTCATGTTTGACAGGCAGCCAGTGGAGGTTAATCTGTCCGAGGGGGAGGATGGAGATGATAAATAGCAGGGGACCAAGTACTGAGCCCTACGGGACGCCGTGAGTGACTGGGGTAGTGGAGGAGGTGCAGTTATCAATGGAGATGTATTGCTGAAGCTATATAAAGAGAGGTAAGACTTCATCCGGGAGAGTACTGTGATAGGAGGATGGAGTGGTGTATGGTGTTAAAGGCTGCACTAAGGTCAAGGAGGATGAGGATGGAGAGGGAAATAGCGTCGGCAGAGTGGAGGATAATGTTTGTAACTTTGAGGAGAGCAGTTTCAGTGCTGTGGAGTGATCAGAAGCTGGATTGGAAAATTTTGTATTTATTTCAGGTAAACACAAAAACTTGTGGACCAGGCTCAGTGATTAACTCCCTAACAACAAACTTTGCCCTGCCTATGTGCCCTACAGACAATATCTAACTAAGCCAGGGACCAGTGATAGCTAACATGTCTTTGGGGTGATCAGGTGGGAACCTCCTTTCACCGGTGTTTCTTCTAGTTAGGCCCACGACACCTCCAAGAGGCTAAACAGTGATCACTGGTGTCCCAGAGTCACTAACCTAATGCCAGCCATCACCGCTCCTCACACAAAGACAACTATCTCAAGCAGCACTACTGTCAACTATTCTGACCTCTCACCAACTGCACCAGTGAAAGTGGAGTGGGGATACAGAGCCTAGTTTGGGTAGGGGAGAGAAATAGAAGAGGTGGAGATAAAAGAGTAGGGATGGGATACAGACCCTGGTTCGGGTAGGGGGCATGAAAGTATAGAGGGTGCAGGAGGTGGAGGACAAGCTACACTATCAGATTCAGCAAACAAATTCACCTGGACAGTCCTATACTCAAACCAAATCAAACCAATACAGGCCAACTCACCTGGACTAACCACATGGTCTCAAAGAGGCTCAAACAGGCCACACCCTCCACTTAAATACACTTCCTCTGCTTCTCCCTGGAGTCTGTCTATCTTAAGAGCTCCCCTTGCTGGGCCCACAGCTACTATTACTTTTTCTAATCCAAATCCACTGACTAGATCTTACTGCCTCATCTGACATTTCTTTGACTATTTTTCTCACACTCTGTCCCCTTCCTCCTAACCCCCTCAACAAAGCAACAACATATCTGGCTGCAAACCCTCTATATCCTACTTCCACTGGACAAATCCTAACCTTCCATCCTCGCTGCTCAGCATCCTTACATAGATCTGCATACCTGAGCTTTTTCTTTTCATATGCTTCTTCAACTGAATCCTCCCACAGCACTATGAAATATAAGTCCTAAGTCTGCCTGTATCTCCCAGTCACTGGCATCCTCTAAGCTGCCTTGCCTCCTTGTTATCTTACTAACTTTCCCTCCTTCTTGAACAAACTGAATTGCAACTCTCTTTGCCTTAGACCTTCCTAAATTTGCCTGCCCCCGTATATCTTCAATGCCTGCAGCTAAGCTTTTTAAAACCTGGTTATGTCGCCATGTATACCGTCCTTGTGACAGACTAACCTTACAACCTGACAAGATGTGCTTTAGAGTTGCAGTACCTGAACACAACGAACATAGCGGGTCTCCATTTACACAGAGTTTTAGGTTCTGGGGAGTTGGCAATACATCATATGTTGCCCCTATCAAAAATGTAATACTAATCTAATCTATCTAATTAGGTTATTACGGTCTAGGTGGGCTTTTATTTGTGAAGCGAGCATTCCAGTATTTTTGAGAAGAAGGGGAGATTGGAGATGGGGCAGTAGTTGTTGGGGAGGTTGGGGTGAGGTCCAGGTTTCTTGAGGATAGGGGTGATGGTGGCCACAATTAACTGCTCTAAATTCAAAATGTTTTGTATGACAGTAAATCCTATAAAATCCTGCATTTACTTTGTGAATGTGCAGTTAACAGCTAAAGTTATTTTTATGTTAAAAGGTGCCTTTTTCTGTACAATTTTGAAATTAAAATTTGAACTCTCTCAAAGTCAGAATTTACAAGCAGAATAATAATTGATCAAATTCACAGTGCAAAGAAATTGTTAACATAAAAATATTATATTCATTTTGCATTTTTACTCCTGCATTAGTGAAAGGTGATACCACACTTTTATGATATGATACAATGCCAATTGCATTTTTGCCATATTTAATCAAAACTGATACCAATATTTTCTATGATTTTTTTTTTTTTTTTATATATATATTACTTAGGTCTAGTTTTTTATACAGGTGAAATGTTTGCCCATACCCCACTTCTTTTTCTCTCTGCCATTACTCCACTTTCTCCATTCATGTGCACTATTAAGACAGTTGCTCGCATGCTACAAACTGACACAGCCAGCTAGATTTGGATATGTGCACTTTTATTTTGCATTAATTAATTAGTATTGATACTCTACTAGAGTATTCGATACTCAAATGATGGAATTGAATACACAAAATGGAATTGATACACTGATGCAAAGGGTCTTTTTTTTCCTTTTTAATTTAGAAATTTCAAACTTTAAACTTTATTGAAATGTTAGATATTCATTACAATTACATCATAATAATCTATAATCATAATTTTTGTTTATAATTACTGTTCTTATTACAATTGCTTTTCTCTCAGTTTAGCTTAAAAGAAGTTTTTCCCCATTAACAGTGGCTCCTCCACTAATGTTGCAGTAGCATATTTGTATTTGAATTCATGAAGTATGAAACACTTACAATTCCATATTTGTTGGGAAAAGATTTTTAGTTTCAACAATTGTGTGCCACAACAGACAAAGTACTATTCAACAGATATTACTTAAACTTTGTTTAGCCTAGTGTTCACATTTCATTGTTTGAGTGCCCAAGTGCAATGTTGCCAACTTCAAAATAGCAACTAGCGTCAAATCTAGCTACTTTCTCTGTTAGTGGATACTGATGTGAAAGCGCACATCACTCTGCAGCTCTCAACGAGGAGTAGCAATGGGCCCTGTCCCAAAGCCCTCACAGGCGCTCAAACTCACAGCAGCCTCTCCTACAGCATCCATTACGATTACACATCTGTGGGCAATAAATTATGCACATTAAGTGATGACATCATTTTGTGACTTTTAGGACAGCCAATAATTAATAATAATAATTCCTTACTGAGGAGTTGGCAACACTGCCCAAGTGCCAAGAAAGGAAGAGTCATGTGGCTATAGGCCAGATTCATAGAGATAGGATCTCAGGTTGCTGAGTCTGTATTAATCCAAACATTTAGATGATGTAAAACATAGCTCATGACAGGCAGTAGAACGTACTTATTATAAGGTTCATTGGCCAAAATCAGCATATTCCTCAGTCTGAAGTGAGCTATTGCTTTTATGAAATGGTTACAAAGTATGCCAAAAGGTTAAAGTAATAGACTATATAGACCAATAGACATAAGGGTCATGGCCATTGTATACGCTCATCGTCAACACCTGTGAAACAATTACACTATATGATTTGAGCTACCCATTTTATTCATTTTAATAGAATACAGTTGCTGTGAACAAGCTCCCATTTCGAGTAAGGTATTGCTTTGCTTATTGTATTTGTAGGCATTGGCCCATGGTGAAGCTAATGGTGATGTCTGTCTCAAAATTGATTCGTAGGCAACTGGACTTGTATTTGTCTGAGAAGATGTTGAAGATGTTTCATGTGGTCTACTAGTAGACCACATGAACTGATGAAGCCCTTTGGATAATCTTCTTAGACAAATACAAGTCCAGTTGCCTACGAATCAATTTTGAGACAGAACTATGACCTGGATAAATGAGAATCTTCATAGATCTAATGGTCCATCTTCATATCTTCTAATCTTCATAGACCTAATGGTTTCTGGAGGCAATGCTGCTGATTGTTTTGTAGGGAGCTTGACATATTTATATATAACAGATTGAGAGGACTTTATTACAGTGTTTTAATTAAAAAAAAGCTGATGTATCAGAAGTATATGATTAAAGTATATGAATAATTTATTTCAATCTGTTGACATGTAAATGTAAAATGGTTTGTTTTTCTTCCTAATGAAGAGCCCTAACCCTAACTCTAACCCTAACCCAGGCATGGTTTAAAAAAATATGAAAAAGATTAAAAAATAAGTTTCATGGGAACACACAGTAGCTGGAGTCGATGAAAAGTTCAGCGGTATAATACCATAAAAGTTTAAAAAAGCAGTTTCCAGGAAACCATGTCCTGCGATGCAGGGTAGGTTGCATAAATCAGAACACCAACCACTGGGGTTATTCATCTTTCAAATCATTTGACCCAAAATTTCCAATTTCTAATGACCCATTAGAGCATAAAAATCTGCCATGATTAATTTTTGGATAATTTCCTGAGTGACAAAAATAGAAAAACCAATAGAGCTTCTTTTATTTTATCGTGTGGCTAGCTGGGGGATTGAGATCCACATTTCTATCATAAAGGAGAAAGATCATATTAAAATGATGGCCACCGTAAACTAAAATAAGAATCAAAGTTTTATTTATATAGTGCCAAATGAGAGTTAGAGTTATAGAGTTACAGAGTTAACGAGAGTTATTTAAAGAATCCCAACAAATCCCCCCATGAGTGAGAACTTTGTGGCAGTGGCAAAGAAAAACTTCCTTTAAGAGGCCAAAACCTCAGACAGAACCAGACTCAGGCAGGGCAGCCATCTGCTTCAACTGGTTGGGTTGAAAGGGAAAGGGAGAAAAAGAAAGAGAACTAGAGAAAAGGCAAAAGAGGCAAAGAAAGAGAGGGGAAAGGTGGAAGGGGAAGAATCGAAGGGAGGCCAGAGAGAGAAGAGGAGCAGGAGAAGAGAAAATACAAAGAATAAAAAATAAAAAGCAAACAAAGTCATACATTTTTATGTTTTGCAGAGCACAGGGTTCCTTGGTGGGTATAATTTATTCAAATTTTGTTCGTCCAGTCATCACAAATCAAGGTACATATCATAAGATCATAATTGGGAATAGGTACAATGATGCTTTTTGCGCCTGTCCCATATAGAATCCAACAGGTGTGTATTTAAAACTAGCAAGACAGAATTCCAACAAAACTTTTGCACATGGGGCCAACTGCTGAAATACTGCTGGTTTTTATTATGAGAAAACAAGTGAAGGATTAGTTTCGCCTTATCAAAAAAATATTTTGGCATTTCACTGACATGTCCTGTCAAGCGTTTCATTTCTGTTCTGCGTTGCATCTGTTTTGTCTTCCCTTGTGTATTTAGTCAGTGTGCTCCCTTCTTTCTCTGCCAGTTCATCTTGTTCCTTCCATCAACAATTCCAGCACTTCTTTAGCATTTTCTGATCCCTGTAGCTTTTGATTCCAGCCTGTTTTTCGACCAGCCCTTCTCTTCGCCATTTGGTACCTCTGCTTTTTGTGTTCATCTGCTTTTGATCCTGGACTGACACCACCTTTAGAAATACTTAATAAATATTTGGATTTTTGAACTCCACTCCGGCCTTGTCGTGCTATTGGGTCCATAATTTCTGACCCTTGTCATTAACTTTTTTTCATCTTAGAAAGACATTAATTGTTTTTATGCACAGAAAGTCTTAATTCAGTCTTTTAATCTTATAATCAACACATTATCCACCCCTAAACTAAAGTTGTTAATACTGGCTTCAGCATTCTATTTTCACATGACAATGATAGGCTATGTTTATGTATATATATATATATGTGTGTAATATATATATATATATATATATATGTATGCGTGTGTGTGTGTGTGTTTTCTCCTCCTGCTATAAGATTTCTTGATTTGTGCGAGGAAATCTACCAGCAATGTAAAATCTGTGAAACCAAATTGGTTGGTTGATTGTGTTGTACAATGAAAAGTAAGGTGTAGGCCTTCAGTGCAGGGTATAACAACTATATTTACAACAATATAAACAATATACAGACTTACAAAGTCTAGGGAACAATAGAACAAAAAGTTTGCACCTGTGGAAAGATTCTAATCCTCAACGGTTGAATCAAAGGTGGAATCCTTCAAAATGAGCCATGGGAATGTGCAACAACATATTTTATGTCAAAGCATACAGTGCTATACTGTATGCCACAAGCAATCTATTCACCATTTCAACTGATGCATGGTGGCAAGATAATAACTAACCTCAACATGCCCCATGCTTCCTTAGTTGCAGAGCATCTTCTCACTTATTCAACCATAAACAGTACTGTGACACAAGACTTTTCTCTTCTTCATACAGCAAGGGGACAGAGTTAGTTGAGAAAATGTGTATAAGCATCATGTGTATATGCATATATACATGCATCGCCAGTTACCTCTTAAAGTGAGAAGTAATTGTTGATGCCCCTCTCTCTGCCTATCCAAGTGAAGCTGGGTTTCCTAAATTGACCTTCCCCTGAAAGAACAGTTTGGATCTGAAACTGCTCAAGAACCAATAGTCATACTGTAAGAGCATACAGCCCATCGGTTTAGATCAAGAACTCTGAGGCTTAAAAACAATAAGAATAAAGACAAGTTCTGACTGATTTCTTCTTCTGCTTAAAACAATGACTGTCTAAAGATACAAGTGAATCTCTGTGAATAAAGAACAGCGGGTTTCATTTACATGAGTCTTACAGTGCAAGAAGACTGATGTATTCCTGCTCAGGTGTCATAAAGCAGAGCATGTCTTACCTGAGGGAGGGGCAGGATGCATATCCTACAAACAGCATTTTTGGCATTTTGAATTTCCCCTTCAGAATTCTTCATTTGGTTTGTCTCTCTTCGTGATATCTCTGATGATAGGGAAAAGGCATGAAATGGCATATTTGAATTGAGAATCAGTATGCTGTGATGACATATGTCCACAAAGGAATTTATTTATTAATAATAAATGCTGTGATAGAGTAACAAGTTATTGTGAGAAGCATTAGGCTCATGTATATATTACTCTATAGGCTTGGAGACAGATCCTGATGTATTCTTGTAGGTTTAGTGAAAATTTAAAACTTGAATGCAAATTTTTAAATACTAATTTGTATTTGCAATTAATCCTTCGGATGGAAGTTTTTAAAGAAAGGTGCACAAAGTGCTCAAGAAAGTCTAGAATGCTTATGCTCATAACTTAAATTGGGATGTCTTCAGTGTCTCTTATCACATCTTTTTTTGTTTGTTTGCTTTCTATAATCCTGTGAAAATCTTGGTTTTACTGGTAGACATTTTGAATTTGAGTGATGGCGGATAAAAGAGCACTTGTATGAGAGACAACTATGGGATTTTTGAAATCCCTATGAAATCTATGCTGATATGCTGATATTAGCACTCAAAGTCTGCATCAGGACTAAGGTGCAGTTTGAATAAGAAGGGACCGTATCCAAGCAGAACAATGGAGTACAATTATTACAATCCTGTAATGTGCACATGATGTCCAGTTGAGCTCATTAATGAGATCATTAATGGCTAAAGTCAGGCTGAGATAGCAAAAGGAAACTGTCACATTATTTAGTTTCTGTCTGTATAGGAACAAGATATTTATTTATCAGAAAATAATTGTGCTATGTGTTTATGATATGTGCTTTTCCATTTCATTCAATTTTTCATGAAAATCTAATTATATATTGTATTTAGGCAATTTCTCCACCATGAAATCTTTGCAATGGTGCTGCTGCAAGAAAATTTAAGCTAATAATACATGACTCACTAATCCCGATTTACAGTCATATTCAGTACAGTTAGCTAGTTGCACCATTAAATCCTGAAGCATTCAAGTGACACAGTGACAGTTTGTGGCCTTTATAAGCACATTTTTGTAAAGCTCTTAATGTTACGTTTTATGAAAAGGGTTGAATGAGCATAAATTTGGGACTGGTACTATTTATTAAGTAGATAAAAGATGGGTAGCAGTTTATTAACCCACACACCCAAAAGAGTTTATGTTGTGTGTTATGCTGGCTAATTAGGTTAGCTAAATAGCTAACCTTCATACCAGCTATTGTTGCACAGTTAATCGCCTGCTGATAACAACCAATTTGTTACTAAGATATAAAGCCAGCTCGTGAACATTTGTCATAAAAAATGATCAAATTGACGTTATTTGAATGATTAGATAACTAATGCTTTTGTCATGTGTATAACAATCAATGTAACTTTGTCACTTTCTTTTTTAACAAATCTTTGTTGATATGATACAGTATATAGATATTTTTGATTAGCATATGTGAAACTAATCTTTTTAAAATCTGCTTGTCAAAGTTATTTCCATGGAAACCATTTGCACTTGTATGGTTGGTATACATCTTATGCTTAACCTAGCAAGGGAGTTACTTTTCATTTCTACAGCAAGTTAGATGATAAACTGCTTGGTAAGATTCAGTTCAGCTCTAAATTAAGTGTTAAACATTTTTTTACAAGGAATGGTTCAGTACTTGGAAAAAACATATGATTGTTTTCTGCTCTGTGGTAAAATGACAAGGCTGTCATCAATATCTACTCCATATATAGAAGCAGATTGAATGACAAATTGAAATGTAACAATGAAGGCAGCTCTCAGTGGCTGAAATCAGTGTATTTTTCACAGTGCTGCACTATTTCTTAAATAAGGTCTTGACAGAGGCCTAAGTCCAATATGATCCAAATTAAGTGTTGAAAGTGTGAAAGAATTGACAGAACATGGCACAAGATGTAAACTGAGGTTTGTTTGTTTTTTCTTATCAGATTTGTAATTAGTTAGATATGATATTAGCTGAGATATTAGCTGTTTGTAATACTTGATGAGATTGTTTTCTCTTTCTATTGCTGTAAATACATGTGTATGTGCTGTAAATACAATGTGAATGTGACCAAGACGAATTGACATTTTCAGCAAGGCCTGCAATCACTCCACCAACAGTCACAATCGCCCACTAGCTATGAGCCTATTAGTGTCTTTATGGGGGCTAACAAAACTGAACCTTTTCTGTTATCACACTGAAGCTTTATATCTAAGTTCAGTGGATGGATTTCAGGCCTCCATCTGTTTGGTATATACAAGACATACTTTTGATATAAAGTAATTTTAAAAGAGCTGCTGTCATGTGAAAAACCTCTGGACCTCTGGACTGGATTATAGCAAGACTGCATTACTTGAATGAAGCCTTCTGTAACTTCTTAGTTGAAGTAAGAGCCATCTCTGCCTGCACAAATCAGACAACTGGCACATGACATTATTGTGGGCTCCATGTGGGAATGGTTGAGAGTGTTGGACGCAGGACAATACCAGTAGTGAACGACTCATAAAGGGAATACAGTGTATCAAGCTTTCATGCAGGTAACACAAAATCACAATTTTAATGAAAAAACTGCATACCACCCATACCTCCACCTATGTTAAGTCAGCATGCAGCTGTTGAAACATAGTAAGAATCACTATGCTGACTGAGTTACTAGAAACAGGGGAGGGCCTTTTGTCAACAACTCAATAACAGTGAGTTACTGTTGCTCCATAGAAATTATGATCAAGTTCACACACAACGGAAAATATAATCCATTGGCTGCTACTTAATAGCTTAGCTCTGTGCAAATTTGCTAATGAATATTTATGTCTGATGGTAAAATATCTAGCCTAGCTTTGTTAATGAACAACAAATAGATTTTAAGCCAGCCGATTTCATGATCTTCATGATCATCACAGAGGTTGATGAAGCAAGGGCTTTGTTATTAGGGACCTAATGCTCAGAAAGGGCCTGCAACAATGTAAAATGCATGTCATTTCTGCAAACAAATGGCTACTTCAGCACATTAAACAATATATTTCAGAAGCCAGTGTTAGGAGGTATAACAGTGGACTATAGCAGCAGTCTCTTCCTTCCATTATGGAACAGGGATTATTCAGATCCCGCTTATTTTTACTGTTACATGTCTTGTTTTTTGTCAGCTAAGAGATGAGAGGTTAACTAGAACGTTTCAAAACCTTATATTCAGTGTATATCAATAGCATTCAGTATCTGTGCAGTCAAACAGTGCAAGTGTTGACACTTACTATATAATTTTATTTTGTATTTCATTTGAAATCACATTTATTCCACTGATTATATATACACAACATAGAGTAGTGCCACCTATCAAACAAAATCAGTCTAGTGAGTTTTTATAGCTTGTATCTCAAATTCTTTTGTCCATCTCAATTTGGTTGATATTTTATGTGCGATTTTTTTTGCTGTACAATGCAATTAAAACAGACTATAAACCCAAGTCCTAGTTCTAGGATCCAAGAACAAGGATCCTAGCTTACGAAGTGGGACACTGTTTCAAACTGTCTGCACCTGTAAAAATGGTTACTGTACTGAGCCATCTCATCCATTTTGTGGCTGTAACACTACACACATAACACGTAAACAAACTCTGCTCCCTTTTCCCTCTCCACAGACTGGACAGATGTGTTGAGCACTAAAGCCTTGCTAACATTACAGGATTTTAAAAATTTATAAGATTCTGAAATCGGGTTGTATCACACACATAAGGAGAATCTTATAAGATTATCTTCTTTTAAATCTTAAACACGCACACACTACAAGATTTGAAATTAATGTCCAGCACACACTACAGGATTTCATCGAGATTGTCAGACACTACGTGATCTACGTCATCTCACAAGGAAGCGAATATAAAAAATAGCACAAAAAAATGGAGCCTAGCAATTATTTTTTTGAAATACTTGCTAATTTACCTGTTGCTTTTAATCTTGTTAATCTTGTTCAAAGACAATCTAAACTTTTCCAATAACTTACGATGATAATTTCCGGTCACTCGTTGGCGGTAGTGATGGTAAACGCGATACTTTTTACTGAATCGAATTTAAATGAGTCACTCACCAAGTGAATCAAGTTTTTCAGTCATTTGAGTCACAGAGTCAGTTACCCAGTAGGTGCATTCTGTGAGCTGCCGCGATTCAGCTCGCAAGGAGGGAGGGGGTGTGTCAGTGGGTGATACGTTCATCTATATCATACGTTCAAGTATATCACGAGCTGCAGTCATTTGTAGCTTACCCGGAGGGAGGGGTGAGATAACAACTTGTGCGCGCTGACGCTACGTACTGTGAGCTTAGTGAGTCTTGTGTTTTGAGTAGAGCTAGGTTGACGTCAGCTTTGTAATGAGTGTAATGAGCAGGGAAGGAAATAGTGACGGTTCGCCAGGGGAAATGGGGAGTTCAGTTAAAAAGCATGAACTGTTGCTTTCGCCACAATTACAATGCTTAGCTTGATGTGTTTCTACAAGAGCTGTTAGAATAGCAGTTAGACAGAAATGATATACTGATTGGTGTCCTCAGTTAGCTGTGCAACTAACTAGCAGTAGTAGTGATGAGTCAGTGAGGACCAAGAATCGTGCTTCATGAGTAAGTAAAATGATTCTCGACTATTGAACGATTCGTTCATGACTCATACACTACTAGGCGGCTTCCTATTGTCATTCTCAGCAAAAATCAGTGTTGTAATCATCCTGTTAAAAATCAAACATGTTTGAAAATTATCGGGGCGCCTCAGATTGTGCAGAGGGCCGAATCTGGCTAAAATCGGCTTGAAAATCCTGTCATGTGAGCCAGGCCTAACTGAGCTTCTCCTTTTCACAAAGCACTATGTAAATGGATAACTACAGTATGGATGAATGAAGTGTGTGACTAATAGACTCAAGTGTTGGACTGATTCTGTGAAACAGTAGTGACTGTACTTATTATGACAGACTTCCTAATGTTTCTGTTTTCCAGTGGTGTCTCTGTAAAAAATAAAAGTTTGATATCAGGTTACTTGTTTGTCTCAATTTGCACAATGTTATGTTTTCAGCTGATTTCCCATTTTGTCAGCATCTAAATCAAATCAGATTTATTCATATAGCGCCAAATCATAGCAAAGTTACATCAAGGCACTTTACATATAGAGCAGGTATAGACCAAACTCTTGATAAAATGATTTAAAAAGACCCAACAGATCCCCCGATGAGCAAGCACTTGGCAACAGTGGCAGAACCAGGCTCGGGGGGGGCAGCCATCAACCTCAACCGATTGGTTAAAGACAGAGAGTGAGGGTGGGGGGGTGGGGGTGTGCCCGTGTTTAGTAAATACAGTAGGCTACACATGCTTAGAACTGGGAGAAACAGGGATTTAGGAAAAGTGGTGGTTATTGATATGTCGGCGTATGCAGGGGGGAAGGAGAGAGAGAGAGCGAGAGCCAGAGAGAAAGAGGTGCTCAGTCCTTCCCCCAGCAGTCTAGGCCTATAGCAGCATAGCTAAGGAGTAGAGGGACTTCAGCAATTTTCAAGACCAGGCTTAAAACTTTTCTGTATGATAGAGCTTATAGTTAAAAAGTTAGAGTCCGCCCGCCGTACCGATACTGGACTCCCATTCAGAAAACATTCTGAATTCTTAAACTTGTGTTACACCTCCTTTAATAAAAAGGGAGTGTGTCATGAAGCATTCTGGACTTTGGTTATGTTTTATTTTCTCCCTTATTCTGTGCTGTATTTCCTGTTTTTTTTGGTGCCTAACTCTCCTCTTGTTTCATATCAACTTCCTGCCCTTGTGTTTCCCCACCGCTTTCCTCATCATCCCCTGATTTCCTCCACCTGTGCCTCATTATCCTCTCTCACCTTGTGTATTTAGTCTCTGTGATTCCTATTCCCTCTGCCAGATCGTCTTAATAGTTCCCTAGCAAGCATTCCAGCATTTTCTGTTTGTGATCGCTCCAGTTTTTTCTGACCTCAGATATGCCTTTGGACCTCGCCTTGCTCTGCCCCTTTTGTACTTCTGCCCTTGTGGACTGCTGCTGTGTGTACCGAACCTTCATTAAATCTTTGTTTTGGAGAACCTATTTTGGAGTGGTTTTGTGTCCATTCTGTGTCCTGACCCCCCTTCAGAGTGAATATATTCTTCCACATCCACAATAGAAGGACAGAACACTTGACTAAATGCAAACAGATGACTTATTTATAAGTAACCAATAATAAATAATGAGGCAACAACAAAGTGAGTACCAGAAAAACATGGACCTAACCAACATGGTTTAAGGTAAGCAAGGTCTCCACTGACAGCCACATCATATTATTATGTCTCACAATTGGGTGTTGCGGCCTGACTAATGCAGGTGTCGAGGGGCTTTGCAGGCTCTCTAGTGAGGGGGGTCCAATATGAACAGATGGAAGGTTAGTATTTGTCCAGTGGAAGTAGGATGTAGAGGGTTTGTAGCAAGATCTGCTGTTGCTTTGTTGAGGGAGTTAGGAGGAAGCGGCCAGAGGGTGAGGAAAATAGTGAAGGAAATGTCAGATGAGGCAGTAAGATCTAGTCAGTGGATTTGGGTTAGAAGAGGTAATAGTAGCTGGGGGCCCAGCAGGGGGAGCTCTTAAGATAGACAGACTCTAGGGAGAAGCAGAGGAAGAAATCCAGGAAGGGGAAGTGTATTTAAGTCGGGGGTGTGGCCTGTTTGAGCCTCTTTGCCACCATGCGGTTAGTCCAGGTGAGTCGGCTTGTGTTGGTGTGTTGATTTTACTTGAATATAGGATTATGTAGATGAGGTTAGTCGCTGAATCTGCTAGTTTAGCTTGTACTGCCTCCACCTCCTGCACCCTCTATACTTTCATGCCCCCTACCCGAACCAGGGTCTGTATCCCATCCCTACTTTTATCTCCACCTCTTCTATTTCTCCCCCCTACCCGAACCAGGGTCTGTATCCCCACCCCGCTTTCACTGGTGCAATCGGTGAGAGGTTAGAGTAGTTGACAGTGGTGTTGTTTGAAATAGTGCTGTGTGTTGGTGCCTTTCGACACCATGCGGTTAGCCTAGGAGAATTGGCCTGTGTTGGAGTGTTGGCTTTGGCAGTTCAGGTGAGTTTGGTTGCTGAATCTGCTGGTGTGCTAGCGTAGCTTGCAGTGCCTCCACTTCCTGCACACTCTATACTCTCATGCCCCCTACCCGAACCAGGGTCTGTATCCCATCCCTACTTTTCTCTCTCTTCTATTTCTCCCCCCTACCCGAACCAGGGTCTGTATCCCCACCCCGCTTTCACTGGTGCAATTGGTGAGAGGTTAGAGGTGAGAGGTTAGAGTAGTTGACAGTGGTGTTTGAGATTTGTGTTTGTGCCTCTTTGACATCATGCAGTTAGTACAGGTGAGCTGGCCTAGGTTGGGGTGTTGTTTGAGTATAAGACCATTTAGGTGAGTTTAGTTGCTGAATCTATTAATGCAGCTTGTATTGCCTCCACCTCCTGCACCCTCTATACTTTCATGCCCCCTACCCGAACCAGGGTCTGTATCCCATCCCTACTGTTATCTCCACCTCTTCTATTTCTCCCCCCCTACCCGAACCAGGGTCTGTATCCCCACCCCGCTTTCACTGGTGCAGTTGGTGAGAGGTTAGAGTAGGTGATAGTAGTGCTGTTTGAGATAGTTGTCTTTGTGTGAGGAGTGGTGATGGCTGGCATTCGGGGGGTGGCGCTGGGACGCCAGTGTTCACGGTCTAGCCTTCTGGAGGTGTTGTGGGCCTAACTAAACGAAACACCGGTGAAAGGAGGTTCCCACCTGATGACCCCGAAGACATGATAGCTATCACCGTTCACTGGCCTAGTTGGATATCATCTGTAGGGAGCATAGAGCAGTGTGAAAATTTGTTGGTAGGAGGGTGTTCACTGAGTCTGGTCCATTTTTTTTGTCGCACAAGTTTCTTGTGTTTCTCTAAAAAAAAATAAATGTCTCACAATTGGGTGTTGCGGCCTGACTAATGCAGGTGTCGAGGGGCTTTGCAGGCTCTCTAGTGAGGGGGGTCCAATATGAACAGAGCCCCACATCATTGAGTGAATAAATAATAATCAGTCATTGGATTGTGTCAGTTGAGTGACCGATTGAGTCTTGGTCGAGCGTGTTGTTTTCAATCAACTACAAGACCCTGCAGTTTCCCATAAACTTTTAGACCCTTTCAGCCTCTGGATATCCAACAATCATTATTTTCCTAGATTTTAGTTCTGCCCTTTAACACAGTCCACCACTCAACACTACTGCAATGACTGGAAAGTCTTGTTAGTGTGTTTAATAGACAGCAGTTAATATCCTCCAATGGTAAAAAAAAAAAAATCACTCCCCACTACTGTCACCCATTATGTTCCACAGCATTCCATCATTGGACCGCTCCTTTTCAGCATCTGCATGTTCCCCCTCAGACACAATAATTGAAAAAAATGAACTCAGCTATCATCACTATGCAGGTAACTCCCAAATATACAGCAGCATTCTACCTGACACATCACCCACTATTGAAGAACTCAACAGTTGTCAACAGTGCATCAAAACCTGGGTGCACACTAGCTTCTTAAAACAAAGCTCTGACAAAGCAGAAAAATTCTCATTCATTCATTTCATTCAACTTCAACCACTTATGTTTCTGGGTCGTAGGAGGTGTTGGAGACAATCCCAGCTAACACTGAGAGAGGACAGGGTCCATCACAGGCCCAACACACAGACAGAGACAAAAAGCTGCTCACGTTCAGACCTATGGACAATTTAGAGTCACCAATGAACCCTAACATGTATGTCTTTGGACGATGGGAGGAAACCGGAGTACCTGGAGGAAACCTATGCAGACGTGGGTAGAACATGCAAATTCAGCACAGAGGCCCCAGGCCAGGAAATTAACCCGTGACCTGTTGTGGGGCAACAGCACTAACCAATATGCTTCCGTGCTGCCTCCTCTCATTCACCGAACACAGTCCTCAATTTCCATCCAACCACTGAAAACACAAGTTACATCATCCCTCCAAGTTAAAAATCTAGGAATAATTCTGGACACAAAACTCATTTTAACTCTGTATCAACAAAACCATATAACTAATATATTAATATAACTACTATATATATATATAACTAACATAATCCATTTATTTACACTTTAAATCATTTCATAGTTTAGTTGCATGTTTTTAATTTGATTTCTAAAATATTTTCTTCTGTTCTGAGTTACTTGCAGAAGGATAAATATGGGGGCTACAGCACCCCTTCTAACCTGGAAAATTGAAAATCGGTAGATAATGGATGGCTGGATGGATAGTAAAGTTTACCTAGACTCCAGTCCATGTGAGGCAGAGCCTTTTCTTCTACTGCCCCATGCCTTTGGAACGAGATTTCTTCCAGAATTAAAGCTGTGGGTAAACAGGGCTCTTTCTTAAGGCTTATGAACTTTATTTTCTTGTCCTGTTTGTTACAGCCACTGCTCTTCCCACCTTGTTGAGTGTAATGTTCCTGTCTTCCAAGCTGGCAGCACAGTCCACCCCAGATGCTCTGCCTCCTCTGTTCTGATTGGTGTGGCCTCCCGGCCTCTGGTAGGTCAGCCTTCAGCTCACCTGGGTTCCTGATTGGTGTGGCCCATATGCAGCTGGCCAATCCCAGCCTCCAACTTAGGAGGCCACCTACAAAGCCTGTCAGTCTGGGTGGCTCACTGTTCATGGCAGCTCACCTTTGACAGATGTATTAGACACTGGGTGCATTGTGCCATATTCGACCTCTTGTTGAGTTGTGATTTGGAGGTAGTAGCCGGTGCAGCTGGTCTCTTTGTCAACTGCATTTTTGTGGTGCTTCCCTTTCCCCTGTGAGCCGGTTGTAATGCTGTTTATCATCTGTACCTGGTGCTAATTTATGTCTTTGTGTGCCTTGTTTTTAATTTATTGTTAAGTGCTTTGAATACTTAGGGTTAGGGTTAGGGTTAAGCACTATGGAAATAAAATATATTATTGACTAGTTTCAATTTTAATTCCTACCCATCAATCAACACAACACTGCACCTATTTGAATTGTCTGATCAATAATCAAGTAATAAACTGATCAAGTAATCCTAAAACAAAAAAAAATTCCATCTTCACACATTCAGCTCATTGCTGCAACAAACCTGCAACCTGTGTGTAATAGCATGAGGGCAGACTAGTTGTGAATACTGAGCAGAAAGAGATGCGCTTTGTTTCACATTTCTGAAAACTAATGTGTAATTTTTTTTTTACTTTGTGTGTATGAATTTACCTACACACTGCAAACAAAGCTTTGATTTGGTGTTCACAAATTCAGCATAACAAATATGCCAGAGAGCTCAGCACACACAAATTTGAAGTTAAGTGTGAGAGCCAGTATGATACAGGACTGCTGAACAGTCAACACTGGTATGTCACGATAGATAGATAGATAGATAGATAGATAGATAGATAGATAGATACTTTATTTATCCCAGACTGGGAAATTGCAGTGTCACAGCAGCATTACACATAGGGAATAAAATATATAACATGAATGCATCTGGGTGTTCAGTCAGTAGTTTGGCAGCGGTGGAGCTGATGACTTCACAGGCTACCGCTGCATCAGCTGACGGGGGGATGTAAACAGTGATAACAATGGTGTACGTGAACTTCCTTGGTAAATAATACGGGCGCATTCCTACAGCCAGCAGTTCGATGTCTGGGTTATAGAGACGTTCCTTCATGACATTTGGAAAAGTCTCTGTCTCCCCGTACCAAACTGTAACCTGGGACCTCAACGCTGCTGTCCGGGATGTGCGAGTGCAGCCATGTTTCACTGAAGCAAAATATGCTACAGTCACGGTATTCCCTCTGGGTCTTCACAAAGCTGCCAGTTCGTCCGTCTTGTTCCCCAAAGACCTCACGTTCCCCGTTATGATCGCTGGGACCGCTGGTTTGTGTCTTCTCCTTTTTTCCCTCCGTTTCGCTCCCGACCTGCAGCCCCGGCGTCTCCTCCGTAGCTCCTGCGGGACCACAGGCCCGTCTCCAGGCAACAGCGCGGGTTTACACAGCGCAATCAACTGCCACAACTGCCGGCGGCGATCTTCCAAGTTACAAAAAGTAGGAAAGTAGGAGAAAAACCAAACCAACCAAACCAACTAAAGTCATTTCGCAACTTTAACAGAAAGGTTGTGATTGAACAGAAAAAAAAAACAACAAAAGAGCGAACCAACAAATTAACAAGTTCACACGAAGCAGATGAGGAGCTGCGGCTACAGGCTGCCGCTAGAACGGCGCCAAAAAAATAAGTAATGGCACTCTAGATATTCTAAACACTACTCTAATAAGTGTTTGACTTGCTCTATATGTAAAGAGCTTGAAATAACTGTTCTGATTTGTTACTATTAATTTTTTTTTTTTTATGATTTTATTGTATTACTCTGCTGTAATGTGCAAAGTAATCAGCTAACTTTGTTCCTCTCTAGAAGCTACCCACCACTAACTGCTGTTTTCAATATTTCAGTTTTTAATTTGCCAGCTTTGGAGCTGAGGAGGAATGAGGTGTGGAGATGAACTGCTTTGGAGTTTATGCTGATTAGGTAATACAATCTGCCAATCACACAGCAGCCTTCCCCTAATCCATCACATGCGTCTATTTTCTTCTAAATGGGACCATCATTTAAAAAATTAGAACATTTCTTCACAGACATTTTGTTACAAGTGTAACAATTGTGTACAAGTGCATCTTTGTTCATACATGACTGCAACATAAATGACACACATAAACACATGCACAAAGTCAACTGCATGGACTTTAAACCCTAACTGAGTGTGTTTAGCTGTGTCTTTGTGTGTGGTAGCGACTTTCACAGAAATGTCAGTGAAGTAGTTGATAAACTACACTGATCTCGTAGGAGTCTGTCAGGACCTGTGCTTTTCCCCTGAAGCTCAGGGGCTGCCATGGTAACAAAGAACATGACCTGTTAGCCATGCCTCTTGAGGAAACCATCTCAGGGATGTGTGGTCAGGTCAAATCTGTCTTTGACAGGTTGTATTGAAGGCATGGAAAGAGCAATGAGCATGTGAGCGCATGTGCAAAGTTAAGTTGCCTGGGCAGTGTCAAGGTTGACCAGGCAATCAATGTAGGTGCTTAAATTCAAGTGGTGAAACAGTCAATTTTATTGATGCCGGTTTAGGAAGCAGGGAATCAGCAAATGAAGAATTACAGGGAGTTTAGAGTTGTTGAAGTAAAATGTGAGCAATACTATGTTGAACACTGAAAAGCACAAAAGCCTGAGGGTGGAGAAAAAACTTACACAGAGTGAAGAGGTAAAGTGAGGAAGCCACACATGACAAGTATGATGTACGGGGGGGAAAAACAGAACTGTACAGGACATGTGTGATACATAACGGGGAAAATGGGGGCACAGATAAAGCAGAGAGGTATGAGGCGAGGGAGCCTAGAAGAAAAGCAGCTTGAGCCGAGAGGAAGAAAAAAGTGTTGGCCTAAAGAAATGTAGCGGTAGCCTAACAAGGGAGACAGAGGGCCAGAATAGACATGCAGAAGAACTGTTTAAAAGAGTACTAGCCGATGAGAATGTGCCACGAGTGGAAAAGAGATCAAGGATGAGTGAATAGGAAAGTGTAGTGATGGTGGAATAAAGCAAAATAAACACAAAGGAGATGAAGTTCCACTGGTGGGGGCTCTGCTCAGAAGAGTGGTCTCTAAAAGATAGGGGAAAAGCCCCAGGCTTAAAAGGAGGGATCAGAGAGATATCACTCAGTGTGTGAACCACTCATGCTGTTTGTTCAAATACTTGGTGCACTTTCAATAAAACTGCAACCTCAAAAGACTCTGAAGACTCTGAAATTGTTTTTTTCCTGAAACTTTGGAAGAACTTAGCAGCTGATTAGGAAGATTGGAGGATCACCTTGGACACCACTCACCCCTCATCTGGCCCACTGCTCAGCAGCTGGGAGCCGCACCACGATGGCAATGTGGTTAATGGTGCTGCCTCACATAAGAAGGTTTTTGAGTTCAGTTCCTGGGCCCGGGGCCTTTATGTACAGTTTGCATGTTCGCTGTAGATTTCCTACGGGTACTCCAGTTTCCCCCTACAGTTCAAAGACATATTTGTAGCTACAGACAATTTAACCTAGACATACATACATGAGTGTGAATGGTACTGTCTGTCTCTGTGTGTTGGCCCTATGATAGACTGGTGACCTGGGCAGGGTGTAACCTGCTCCAGGACCCCCTGCCACCCAGAAATAGATAAGCAGTAGAAGATAAATGAATAAATGGTCAGTTTTTATGATGTAATCTGACAATCAGCATTCTCTTTCTGAGGGACCAGCAGCTGCCACAGCTTGGTAGGTAAAATGGCCCATTGCTACCAGCCAGCAGCTCTGTCCTTCATGCAAAGCTGCTCTTCTACATAGACATTTCCAGTTGAGTTGTTATGTTCATGAACAAACCACATCTATTGAATGGTTTTTTTAACACAATTTTAACAATGATGGGAACCGAGTTCCAGTTGTGAGTTGTTTTTGTGTTTTGTTTTGTTTTTTTTTGGCTGTGTATCACACAGACACATGTGCCACAAAACAATGATCTCCCTGTCAGAGGCCCTACCTTGTGGAATATTTACAATGAATGCAGATCAGACATTAAAATCCACTCTGCACATGAAAAATAAAATCAATATTTCAGAATAACTAACTCTCAGCTAGCCATCCAATTAAATTGTGGAATGTTTAAGTTTGAATGATTCTGTTCCTTCCATCCTTCTGATCCTCGGATCTTACCCCATCATTTTCACAGTGATCAAGCAATTGTCATAGCAATAAGGTGGGACAAAACTTTCGGATAAAAATATTCTTTCGTCTAGGGAGACTTTTGATAGTAAACATTATGACAGGATCTTCAGAATTCACAATAAAATCATGATTTAGCAAGTGAGGCAAAAATATTTTATAAGATAGGCGCATGTAAAATCAGTAAATAGTCACACCATTTGCAATAAATGTGAGATTGTTAAATGATTGTTTCTGCCCCAGTGTCCATGTCCCATCACCAGGCACTGCAGAGTTGCGTCCTGCAACTGATGCTGAGAAGTATCAGTGCCGGCACTTTAATTTTACAAAACCTTGGTATCATCAGTGCGTACAACACTTTCCTCAAGTGACCTTGGATATATAGCAACATGTATCAATACAATGGCTGGAGTCAGTATTGTGTTGCCACCAACCTTTTATTGCATCTCTCATAATAGAACACTTACAGAAAACTGTGACTTTTCAACCCTTTGTACAACCCATCATCATTGCCATCGCCAGTACTTCACAATAATTTAATCAGCATCATCAGTCTGAATCTACGGTAAAGAATTAGTTCTGCAGGCTTTGGTTACAGACAACACTGAGGCAGGGAGATGGGTCACACTTTTACTCCACTGTCAACTCTCGCAGCATGTTTTCACCATCTGATCAGGGATTAATCATGAAGATTGTCTTCACTGGAATGCTTCTCTGTAGCCTCAGTCTGAATTTAATTTCTCTTCCTTGCATTCTTAGAGAATAAAATTGTGCCCTGGAGTAGCACAAGCATTAACAAACAGCCTGTCAAAAACACATTATGGCTTTATCAAAAAAGCTTTCAAAGCATTTTCAGAAAGTTCTTCTCTTCTTTAAAAAAAAACTTTCCTATAAAACTATAAGCTCTCTTTGTAAAGAATGATATCTTCAATGTTATAAACAATTCACATTGACTTACAAAGTGTAAGGAAATAGAAAAGGTCAACTAGCATTACACAGAGAAAGGACAAGACATCATACAAAATAACAGCTACTGCACACCATTTGGAAGAGTCACAACTCCAAAGATCATCTGTAGTGACACTTGAGGAACAGTGACATGGAGTAGCACTGAGACAAACAAGGAAAGGTTTTAAAGAGGAATACATTTCTCTCCTCTCCTCCCGATGCTCTGCTGTGTTGTAATTAATTCCTATGAAAATTAAACCCACATATTATTCCCGCATATGTCAATATCTCTTGGCACAACACAACCGTCATGTTCATGTGATCCAGCATAAGGTGACATCCCCTGCATCTCATCAGCAAAATAAGAGTTATGCAAAAACATCACCATACCTGAACATCAGATGAGTTTTGTCCTCTGATACAGTTTTCCAATAATCAATTATTAAGAAAACTCAAGAAGACAAAGTCTGCTCTTACCCAGGAAAGGGAAAGTAATACAATTTGCAATTTTCCCTTCAAGAAAGCTTAGTTTTCCCATTTGCCCTGGTCTGTTTAATCCTCTGTGTACTAGAATGAACCACTGAGGCCATTAAAGACAACGGGATCTGGCTCATATAGGTTTAAAATGCTCTTTCATTTAGCCTCCACATGTTGCTGATGCATTTGAAAAACAGTACCCTGAAAGAGGTGTGTGACACCATCAGTGTCCCTCACATCAAAGTTAAAAGAATGCTGAAGTTTGTAGTCAGTCTGCTCTGATGGGTTGTTGTGCGTGTCTGGAAATATGAAAACAGAGAGGGAAGCATAACCCCCACAACATACTCTGACATGACAAACGTCTGTGTGGATAAAAGAGAAAACAAAGCTTAAGACCGTCCTCAAAACTACATCATAACACATAATATTGACTGCTCACAGAAAAGATCAATGAGCAAAAATTTGTCAATGTACCATCAGGCATACACACACGCACGCACGCATGCACACACACACACACACACACACACACACACACACACACACACACACACACACACACACACACTCTTTCTCTCCATGTTTACATACTAGCATATGGCTCATCATGGAGTGAATACACACTAAGTGGTAAATTAACTGGCTGGCTCAAGAGGGAGTGACAGATTACACTAGAATCTAGACATAGACAAGACATAGAACCTAGAAGAATAAGCATCCCCATCCCCATCTCAGTTTGAATACTAAAACAGAGATGGGGATAGGTGGGGTTGGGGGACTTGTACTAGGAATATGAATAACTAGTGTCATCGGCCTTATACTCTAGTTGTGAGCCTGAAGTCATAGACTGACCTTGACTTGAGACCTAGTGCAAGTGTAGCAGATAGACCTCACATGGCCTTGATGTCAGGCCAGACACAGAAGTGCACAAATAAAACAGATGGAGAAGAGGGGAAAAAAGTAGTACTATACTCATAAACAGGCTTCATCCATTATGACACACGTGGACATTAAGCGGAATGTAAAAGAAGGAGTCCTTTACAGGAAAGTATGAAAACAGAGAGACAGAGTTGACTAGGAGAAGGATGGGGTGGTATTCTTATGACACTATCATTTCTCTGGAGGTGGAGAGATGCATCATAGTTCTTAGTGTCCTCAGAAGGTGCTGATGCAACATCAGTGGGTCCCTGCTCCGTCACCATGACAATCACAGCAGCTTCTACGTTTCTATGGGAAGCACAAACAGGATGATGAACGTTTAGGCGTGTACTCATACCCCTGCCTTGATGGAAGCTGTCTAAGGATTAAAGCTGCTTTTCTTATTGAAATGTTTGTAACAAAAAAAAAATAAAAATTGTAACAAATATTTCTTGAGTGGGTGTGATTCTGATCTCAGAAATCACACTGATTCTGTCTGGATCAAGAGTCTGTCCTGTCATAAATAAATAAACTTCAAAGTTCAAATTAGTTCTCTGGAATCATGTCTTTGTCACTGCTCTTAATACAACAACTTACACAGGGAACTGTGCTGCAACTGTGCTCTGTTGAAGAACAATGTTTAGCCATTAGCTGAGTCCAGAGCTAGATTATTTCATATCTGCACAAAGATATATAAATGATTTAGAAATAAAGCGTTTCGGTTGCCGTCACAATTCACATCTACTCGTAGACCACAGTACTCATAGTGGCTGCTAAACACACAGATCAGGACTCAGGCTCAGACTCAGTGTCAGCAGTTTCATAATGAGGGAGAACATCTGGACTTCTGTACATTCAGTGCCTGCTCTGCTCATAAACCTTAATTATTACATAAATCTTACACAAAGACTTTCATTCCTTTATCTCTGAAACATTAAAAAGAGTATTTTCACATATTGTAATGAAAATATGAGAGTTGTATAGGTGTTTTAAAGTCAAATGGCCGTGGGGTCACCAACAGTAAAAACTGTGATTATGAGCATGGTGTTAAATGAGAAGAATATGTACCTGTGGGCTCCTCCTGAATCTGTTCCTCTGCCTCAACAAATTGCTCTGTGGAAAACACACAAACAGTCGGGAAACAAAATCTTTAGTGTACCAATAAACATTTGGTTCCACCAATCCACCTGCTCCATTTATATGGTTTAGAAATCATGTGTTTGCATGTGCCCACCTTCTTTTGTTGCCTCCTCTACCTCCTCTGATACTTCCTCCTGCTCAGTCACTGCAGACAAAGCACCGTGTGACACAGAATAAAGAGAAGCTGTTAAAACAGGCAAGAGTGAGAAAAAGTTCCAACTTATCTGAATGATTCTACGAGCACCACAAGCACATAAAACAGTGTGTACGAAAGGTATTATTCTGTCATAAAAGGAGTTTCCGATTAGTTCAATCATCATAACATCCTTTAAAAGGAAAAGAAGCGGCTTAGATTGTAACTGTGATAGAATACCAAGTGAGCAGTGACTACTCCAACAACCCAAAGCAGTCTGCAAATAGTTAAACTGCAGAGATCAAATTCCTACAGACATACACAGCTTCACATTTTGTCAAATTAAGTGCATGGACATTGAGAACACGTTCATCACGCCACAGGCAGGCAGTAAAAGGTTTGTTCAATCTGAACCTGCGAATGGTCAGTCAGTTGTCAATGTCAGAGTGAGAAACAATCAGAAGCTGGTTAAACCTGGGATACAAATTTTGTACCCAAAATAAACTCCTCTTTGTTCCTTTCACCTGGGACTCTTTCTTCCTCCACCTCCTCTGGGGGAGCGTCTGCATCTGTTGCCTCCTCTCTTGTTTCCTCAACGCTTTCTTCTACTAGTGCTGCCTCCTCATCTTCCGCTCCCTCCTCAAAAGCTTTGTCAGTTGCAGTCTCATCTTCAGCAAGTTCTTCTGCAGGAGCTGCCTCCTCTTTCTTAGGTGTCTCAACAGTTTGTTCTAAAGCAGCTGCCTCCTCTTCCTCAGCTGTCTCCTCATTAACAGCTTCTTCTGCATGAGCTGCCTCCACTTCCTCAGGTGTCTCATCATCAATGTTTTGTTGTGCAGAAGCTGCCTCCTCTTCCTCAGCTATTTCCACATCAACACTTTGTTCTGCATGAGCTGCCTCCACTTCCTCAGGTGTCTCATCATCAATGTTTTGTTGTGCAGAAGCTGCCTCCTCTTCCTCAGCTATTTCCACATCAACACTTTGTTCTGCAGGAGCTGCCTCCTCTTCCTCAGCTGTCTCTTCATCAATGTTTTGTTGTGCAGAAGCTGCCTCCTCTTCCTCAGCTATTTCCACATCAACACTTTGTTCTGCAGGAGCTGCCTCCTCTTCCTCAGCTGTCTCTTCATCAATGTTTTGTTGTGCAGAAGCTGCCTCCTCTTCCTCAGCTATTTCCACATCAACACTTTGTTCTGCAGGAGCTGCCTCCTCTTCCTCAGCTGTCTCTTCATCAACAATTTGTTCTACAGGAACTGCCTCTTCTTCCTCAGCTGTCTCTTCAACAACAGTTTGTTCTACAGAAGCTGCCTCCTCATCAACAGTTTCTTCTGCAGGAGCTGCCTCTTCTTCCTCAGCTGTCTCTTCATCAACAATTTGTTCTACAGAAGCTGCCTCCTCTTCCTCAGCTGTCTCATCATCAACAGTTTGTCCTGCATGAACTGCCTCCTCCTCCTCAGCTGTCTCCTCAACAGTTTCTTCTGCAGGAGCTGCCTTCTCTTCTCCTGCTAACTCCTCAACAGCTTTTTCAATCCCAGTCTCCTCTTCAGCAGGTTCTTCTTCAAGTGCTGCCTCATCTTCTCCGTCTCTCTCCTCGTCTACAGCTTCAGCCATCTCCCCTTTTTCTTCCACTGCAACATTTGTCTCTGTTGCAGCTTCCATCTCAACTTCCCCAGTCTGCTCTGCGGTCATCTCCTCCACAGCTTCTTCAGCTGCTGCCTCCTCAACAGGCTCATCTGACATCATCTGCTCAGCTACAGGTTCTTCCTCCACCTTGACAGCCTGAATCAAGCAAAACGTGAGGATGCAAGATATTTGCAGTTAATCCAGGCCTTCATACATTGGAGAAAATCACAAAAGGAATATTTTCAAATAATCTCTCTATGTGAAGCCTCTTTTACTCAAATGTCTGGTTTGGGCTTCCTTTGTCAACAAGCTGCTGGTCTCTGTGTGATTATTTCTGTAGTTTTAGCCACTTCACAACTCACAGTGATCTTGTTTTCACTTTCAAATCTGTAAATCACTCAGGCTATAACTTATCGCTGCTAATTTAACTCGGTGATCAGCAAAGGCCTCTTGTTCTCCTTCTCCCACTTTCTCCTGCTGTGTTTTTCGTGTCCACTTATTCCTCTACCTCCTTTACCAATAAAGGTACACGTCTTAAATGCATTAATTATAGATATGGAGGAGACTAAAGCCTGGCTCACACTATAGGATAAAAAAAAATCTTATAAGATTCTGAAATCGGGTTGTATCACACACATAAGGAGAATCTTATAAGATTATCTTCTCTTAAGTCTTAAACACGCACACAGCGCTAATAAGTATTTATTGACGCTTATAATTCAGACAGTAATAAAGGCATAAGCAAGATATACTCTGGCATCACAGCTGACATTTTAACGTTGAATCACAGTTGAATCAACGTGTAACCGTTGAACTTTGTTTAGATTTTGCAAATCTAATCAACGTTGCAATAGCAACGTCATTTCTACGTCATGTTTCTCAACATAGTTGAATTTGCCAACATTGAATCAATACAGATTTTACTTTGGATTTTGCAAATCCAATCAACAGTGAAAGTCTAACATCACTATAAAGTTCTGCTTTTCAACATAGTTAGAAACTATATATAATATAACTATATATAATATATACATATAATATAACTTATATTTTTGTTTCTATTTTCACTGCTCTGAAGTAAGTAGATCCAGTAATACCAAACACCTTGAAATGGAGACATTAACACGAAGTTTGCAGATCTGTAATTGTCCTGAACCACAGTGGGAAAAAATCTAAAGGTCATTTGTAAAATCTTGAATTTGACCCATGTTTACAATTTTATCAACTGATGTAAATTTCTCCGTTTATAAGTGCATGGCTTGCTTATTGTACATAATTTTATCTTTACTAGACAAGTAAGACATGGCAACCATAATAAGAACCTTCAGTGTGATTACTAATCATCTTAAAGAGATCTCATCTACATTACATGGAAAGCACTAAATACACTGCAATTTAAACATTCACAACACAGACTAGGAAGAAGCCAACTGGTCAAAGCAAGACCAGGGAGAAGATTAATAAAGACATTTCAATTAAATAAGAAACTCCATGCTTTATTTTCTGACATGGCTGAGTGATAAAGTGTGCCAAAATTGCACACATGCAATCTTTTAAGAACAAACATTTTTAAATAACATATTGACCTGGAAAGATTGGGCCAAAGATTGGGCAATGTATTGCACAAGGCAGGGCTTTGAATCTTCCCTTGTACTACTTTCATCCATTTTGGTTTTTGCTGTATTAAATGACCTGAAGACAGCATCTAAAGGGGGTGGAGGCGCAGATCAGTATTCAAAAGCACTAACCTCTCAGTCATGACAAAATACTTAATTGCCTTATTTTATTGCATTATCTATCAAAGCATATTGAAAAACAAACTGAATATTTTTACGCAAAGAAAATAATTAAATTTCCTGTGCTCATAAGTTTTTTTATATAATATCAACAAAGTCGCTACTTTCAAAACATGGCTGTGCGCATGGACCAACGGCCGATTGTTAGGGCCAGCTCAAAACCATGCACTCTTCTAGCTAACTTTGGCTTGGAACCACTCAAAACCTGCCGAGCCGATGATGACACAGACCCACTTCACGCATGTGCAAGGGGGTGTTGTCCCGAGATTTGGAATAGATCTAGGGTAACCCAAACCCTAACCCTAGGCAACATCAAAAAAAAAAAACAAAACAAAAAACGTTCTGAAGTGCCCCCTAATTTATTTCACAAATTTTCGTCATAATAAATGATTGTTAGCTGTGTAAATATTTAATGTTATCATAATAAAATACAAATATCTCATTTTCTGCTACCTAAAACTTTTATAAATCCACACGTTCCCAACATGAACGCTCACTGCGGACACAGGAAGAGCTGCTTCGCATTCGTTTAATTCAGAGTTGATCTTTCAATGTTGTATCGTTATTCATGTATCAACACTTTTTCAACAGTTAATTTATCAGCATTGTTTGGATGTTGGAACGTTATTTTTTAACAGATATATTTCAACAATTTTTTTAAAAAGTCATTGTTGTGAAAATAATGCGATTTGACGTACAACTCAAAAGTTGTTGATATTTCAATGCTGAATCAGTAGTGAGTTAACAACACCATTTCAACTATTTGGTGTTCAGTGTTGTTTTGAAGTTGAATTAATATTTTTTCATAAACTGACATTAGTACAATTTAAACATTTAATGTCAGTCGATGCCATCTCATCTCTGAAGAAACACTCAACACTGTACATCAAGCAAAAATTGGAGAAATGCAAATAAAAATAACTAAAGTTGTACCATGGCCAGTGTGAATACTCTGTTCTGATTGGTCGGTAGGTGTGCGTTAAAACTGTTTAATGCACACGAAGTTCAGCTAAACTTTGTGGGATAACTGCTCTAAATTCATCTGCACCTGTAACCATAGCAACATAAAGGGCCCAGCTGTCAAACTGTCAACTGCAACTTCCGAGGAAAAAACAAACAGAAATGTGTTATTTGAACATTTCTTTTTACTTATTTGGAGAGTACAAGAATTTTGAGGAATGGGATGCCGCAGAAGAAAAAGAAATGGAGAAGACAAAAATCAAGAGATAAGAGACGAGACAAGATAAATATTAAAAAAACAACAAAATTGGCAGCTAAGATATTGTCAGACTTTCTCTGCCAAAAACAAAAGAACACAGATTTGAAATCGGCGTGGTTGTAAAAGGGACTAGTTTATTCCTTGTCATGACAATGGTAGCAATGGTTGATTTTGAATGCAAAGCGGGTTAACCCACGAGTAGGTGTGTTTCAAACGGTTTTAATATATGACGTGGAGGCAAAGGACCTACTCATGGATTAACCATTACATATGTGTAACGATATATGGAAAACGCAACTCCCCTCCAAAAACTCTAACCAGAGGGAGGTTTGTTGGAAAAACATTATCCATTTCTTTATAACCCCGAAAAAAATTCAGACAAATGGGAACCCCACGACCACGCTGGAGGTGTGACAGAACAATGGTGGACTATGCACATATATTCTGGACTTGCCCTTACGTCGAGCCATTTAGGGAGGAAGTGTCCAGCATAATCTCAAAAACACGGGGTTTCCCTGTCAGTGTGTTTTTTTCCACACCATACCTCAAACTCCCCCCAAAGAATTTAAACAAAAGGATCTTAAGGCTCCTCACGGCAGCCACCCTATCCCTAACCCCCTTACACTAGGTAGGGTAGGGCCAGCCTCTTCCCTTAGCCAAGCTTGCACCGAACCGCATACCCTTGCAAGAGACTTTGCTATTCTTGATGTTATTAAGAGAGGGATTGATGGACAGACACATCAATGGGGTTGTCAAGTGGGCTATTACTTTGACCAACGTTTTGCGGATTTATCCCCACAGCACTTACCCCTCCAGTAGGGTTAGCAGTGGTTTCTGCTGTTATTCTTGCTTGGGAAGTTGTTTTGGGAGCAGAGCTTGACAAGATACTAGTTACTTCAAGAAGTTGGCCCACAACAAAGAAGGGGAGGAGGAATTGAAGCTACTTAGTAAAAGCTATTCAAACTATTTATTAAATTAAAGCAGTACAACAAATCAAGATCAGACTATTGACCAGGATTTGATTTGTTTAAATGTACGCCCTTCCCTCTTTCCTTCATCCTTCTATCTACCAACATAGAGACATTTCAGTGTGAAACCAAAAACAGACTGTACCTCTTCTAGAACAGGAGGCTGCTCCTCCAGCACCTTGGGGTCCTCCTCAATCACCTGAAAATCGAAACACAACTCAAACATTATCACATTAACACATTCAAACATGTATTTATGCTGATTTCATAAAGTATTAATTCTCTCAATGTGAACCATAGAAACCTCAGGAGTTTCCACAGACTCTGATTGGGGTTCAAGCTCTGGTTCAGCTTCAGGTTCTGGTTCTGGTTCAGGCTCAGATGCAACCACCTCAGACTGGACTGCTTCCCAAGGTTTAGGCTCTAAGAGAAGAGAAGTAGAGTTATAGGTTCTCCTGATATACAGACCCTGGTGCAGGAGTAGGACCTGGTGGTGTAGTCTCTATGCAGAGTGAACACCAGAAGGTCAATCAGTTGTGTATCTACATCCCACATTTTCATTCAAATACACATTTCACAATCAAAAGCATTCATTTGTCTGAATCTTATTTGTTGACATCATTCACATGTTGACACTTGTGATACCTGTTTGCAGTAGAGACGTGTCCTTGTCAGCTACAGCAGTTTCAACTACCTCCTCCACAGGCTCAGGGTCAGGCTCAAATACAGCTGTGGAGAGAGCATGATAAATACAACGATGATGATGATGATGGTAACAAAGTGAGAAAATGAGAACTTTGAAAGATCATATTGAACAGGAAAAAGTGAATATTTACTTAAAGGTAATTAATCTTGTGGATTACACATTTGACAATCTCAACATGAGTTGGACTTGTGCTGTACGGAAAGATACAAATTTGTTTTTTGCTTCAAATTACAATAAAAAAAATCTCTGACCACAAAAACGTTGGCTCTTTCAAAACTTACTCATTACATTTACCAAATCCGATGTCAACTGGGATTTGCTCCAGTGACCCTGCAGATATGAGGAGTATAGATAATCAATCTCTAATTAAAACAACTTTATTGGCAACAAGTGTAAGTGCTAACACACCCATTTATATGCTGATAATGTGCCTCCCTGATGTGATAAGTTCCCTCTTAAAAGCAGCTGATATGGAACTTTGAAGTGGAAACACTTGTCTTATGAGTATTTGCAATATGTGTTGTAAAAGCCATGAAGATATTTCATTAATGTAGTTTCCTCCATGTTTTTTCTTTGCACTACTGTGTTGAGATGTTTTTATCATTGTTTGCTTGTAAGCATCAGTAAAACATCTTAAATGCTGATGTACATTCGGCAAAGGACCGAATATATTTTTCCTCAGTATTACAAAAAATATTGTGTATACTACTAGTAGTACAGTGTGATATTTTGATATCACTCAATATAAGCTGAAGCCGCCTTGTCACAGATTTTCCATTTGATTCCTTCATCATTATTTGTAATCAACATGGTGCTGTGAAGACCCTGGAGAGGAAAAGCATGTGATGAATATGTGCATTACCCTCTGGTGTGGGTTCAGGTTTAGTCGCCTCCACTGTTGCAGCACCCTCTTCACTATGGGAAGTGATGACAGCTTTCTCTTTGAGTCCTATATGAGATGATGCACATGTGGTTGGCAAGACAACAGTGCAAAGAATATGAGGCAAGATGTGTGTGCTTATGGTGTAGTACGTCTGTATGTTATACTTTGTGTATAACAGCAACAAATTTAATTTAATTGATGTTCTAGGAGAGCCCAATTTTTGTGTTCGTGTCTGATGTAAACCATCTTAAAATGTAAAAATGTCAAAGCAACCAAGAAAGAAACCAAATGCCAAAGAGGCATCAGTTTTCTTTTGCTGAACATTAAGGTCAAGAAAAAATCCCATATATCATTATCTCGTAGTTTTCTAGTTTGTCTTCAAACTTTATTTTGTTAAAATTAAATGTCATCAATACAATGTGATGAAAAATAGATTGTATCTCAACACATTGCATGTTTGTCTCCAGCTCTGTTATTCCAAAAACTAATGTTCTAGTGCAGACAGATGGATTTGCTTCACTTCAGTTTAGAAATAAGACACAGAAAGACCCAAACTTTATTGAAAGGGGAAAAAAAAAAAAAAAAGAACATCATCTGGCTAAATTGTAATCTTTTTCAGTGGTATGCAAAAATGGAGGAAGTGACGGGTTAGAGACCTGTCACATCTAAAATGTCAGACACTTTTTCCTCACACTATATATTAACGCAGATTGACTTTTCCCCAAACAATTGCACCATTAATATTCCCCCTTTAAATTTATGACACAATTACTTAAATTAACCACTGTAACTGGAATAAGATTTCAGCAGATTAACTATCCAATCAAATCCATTTATTCATAATCAAAGTTAGTTCAAGGCTTTCTGATTTTCATACAGAGCAGGTCTAGCTCAAACTCTTTATAGAATGATTTAAAGACACAAGTCACCTCATGAGAAAACACTTGGTGACGGGAGGGAAAAACTTCCTGAAGAACTCCTCTACTGTAGCTCAGTGATGGCATCTTTGACAAGCAGTGAAAGGCAACCTGACCAGTAAGCACTCAATACACAAGCCAAGTTTTTTTTACATTAGAAATTGCATTATTTTTCTTATTGTCATTTCACAGCAGAGACAAAAACTTGAGCAAAAGTCTGAGACTGAAGTAAAACGGTCATTTCTTGCCTCTATCAGCTTTCTTATTTTTCTCTTTAGCAGGCTCCTTTTCTCTCCCTCTGTTCTCCTGTGCTTTCTTTCCACCCACCTCTACCTTTTTCTCTCCATCTTTCTTGGATTTCCCATCTCCATCCCCTGTCTTTTTGTTCTCCATTTCTTCCCTTTTCTCATCTATTTGCTTTGCTTTTTCCTTCCATAGTTTTTCAACAGCCTTTTCCATTTCTTCCTTTGCCATTTTCTTCTCCTCCTCCTTCAGCCTGGCAGCCACTCTCTCCTTCACTCTGCCCATTATTTCCTTCCTTCCAGGAGCAGCCTCCTTCTCCTCTTCATCTTTTGCCAGAAGCTGCCTAACCTCAGCCAGAGCCAGCTTTGCGAGCTTCTTGGCTTCCATGTGTTCATGGATGATGGCCAGCTGCTGTTTTAGAGCTTCCTGCAGCTTCCAGCCAGCATCCTTTCCAGACGTTTCTGGGATAGATATGAACAACACTGTTTGGGGTTCTACCACTAATTAAATGAGCTGTTGAGGAATGAAGACCATGCTCAGAATCAACCTGTTATGAGTCATCTCCACAGAGAAGGCATATATAAGTCTGTATATGATGTTACCTGCAACACCAGGTCCATGCCACACCTCTTAGTTTTTATCCATGCTGTTTGTTTTGTTTACTACACTAATATATAGGAAATATACTACAACAGAACAAGATTTGAATTACTTGGACTAAAATGTTTTTAGTTTTAAGTGTAAGCAAACATTTCAACCCATTAATCTTGAGCTATTGAGGGCTTTATTTCTTCTGTCAAAGAAACTCTTTCAAGACTACAAATCGTGAGTATCTGTAATGTCATCCATTAGCCCACACAGTGACACAGCAAAGCCTCTATCATGCAGCTGTCTGACAATACCTCTCTGAGATCCTTTCCTGGCTTTGTCTCCAGGCCTTTCATCTGATATCACACAAGAACAAATCGCAAGTGAAAAACATTGGATTCTTGAACATGTCTGTGGCATCATCATACATACAGTCCCACAAGCCAGGGGAGCACAGTGGTATAGTGGTTGCCCCACAGCAAGAATATCATGAGTTTGGTTCCCAGGCCTGGGGCCGTATTATGCGGACTTTCCATGTTCTCCCCGTGCGAGCATTGGTTTCCTACGGGCACTATGGCTTCCTCCAACCATCCAAAGACATGCATGTTTAGGTTAATTGGTGACTCTAAACTGCCTGTAGGTCTGAGTGTGAGTGGTAGTTCTTTCTTTGTTTCTGTATGTTGGCCTACCATGGACTGGCGACCTATCCAGGGTGTACCTTACCCTTGCCCGAGGTGAGCGAGGATTTGCTCCAGGACCACCCGTGACTCGGAAAAGGATAAGCGGTAGAAGATAGATAAATGAATGAACAAACAAACATGGCTCAGATCCAAATCCAGATCCCAGTGAGCCTGTAGACACTGAAACAACCTCAACTAAATAAAATGACTTAGCAAAAGAGATCCCATATTTCAGACTATAACTTTAAGAATCAAAAACCACCTAAGCGTTGTGTGACTTTCTCTCAAGCTTCTCATGATCAGTCAAACAAATTGGTGTTTGACTGTGTTGAAACAAGTGGAATACATGATCAAGAGCTGGATTTTCTGGCAGCACTGGGCTGACTGCCCATGGTGCTGTGATAGCTAATATAGGAGTAGTAAAGCTGCTACCAGCACTCCTTGTCTACTGGGGAACTACCATGCCAATGGAGCACACAGGCCAGGACATCATCCCTTGACTATAAGAGCTGTTTAGGGCAGTGTCTACTTTGTTGTGAAATCGCAATTTTCCAGAACCCTGATTGCTGGTTTTAAGGCTCAGTTTCTGAATGCAAACCACAAGAAGTTTTTTTTATTTCATTGACACTTGTACGTGTAGCAGAGATGCTGAAGGGGTGAAAACTGCAAACAAATAATGGATTGCTTCTATGATTGTTTTTAAAAACAAACAACAAAAAAAAAAAATAATAATAATAATTCTAGTCTTCAACCTATTAACAGAGTGCAAACTACCACGGCGGCAAGTTGTCATCTATGTCCCAGCTACCCAGTCAAACAACCTGTTACCATGCATCTGCACAGTGATAGAAAAGACTTAAGGGCCAGAAAGTCTGATTACCTTGTGTGTGTGCGCATATATACACAAAAGTTAACTGAAGCAGAAGTAAGACCACTGCTGATCTTCAGACAGATGAATACCTTGAGATCAGAGTGCCTTGAGAAAGTCTTTAGAATGACCATAAGCAGATGGCTGAAAGAACAAGGCTTAAAGGGAAGAATAGCTGCTAAGAAGCCATTATTGAGGCCTGCAAACATTTAGAAACACCTCAGGTTTGCCAAAGAGCACATACACTAACTGTTGATTACTGGAAGAATGTACTCTAGATGGACGAGTCCCAGTTTGAACATTTAGGTCAGCATTGTACATTGTACCTGTACAAATACAGGAATGCCTGGATACCTGGTGACAAAGCTAGGCTATGACTGAATCATCTGAGTCAAGTGCAGGACTGAGTAGAAGTAGAGTGATATTTACTGATCCTTTTTTTTTTTTAAATCACAAGTCAAATCTAAAGTTACTCCACCTGGATGGAAATACACCCAAGTGTATTTCTACACTTGGGTGTATTTCCATCCATGTGCTCATGAAGACTATTGGAAACCTGCTGACCCCCCCCCCCCCCCCCCAAAAAAAAAAAAAAAAACGAACAAAAAAAAAAAACAAAAACAAAAAAAACAACCAAACAAAAATCCACACCCGTTATCATTTGGAAGTTTAGGTTTCTACTGCCTAAGCTTGTTGAATGATAGATTGAACCATGATGAATTCCCTGTCTTTGCCCTCAGAAACCAATTCCTCTCACCTTTGATGCACAGACACAAACCTGAAAGGCAACTATTTCAGCTATAGAGGAACAAGAATCTGAAGGAGAAGTATCAGTGAGTCCTCATCTTATCTCATGAAATATAACATGACATTGAATGATCCTTCAACATAGAGTCGATAACTAGATATTCAAGTATAATTCTTTATTTTATATGTGCAGTAATTGGTTGATGCATTGTTGATATAATACTGCTTTCTTTCGGTGGTGGCTTTAAGAGATGTCATTACAGGTTTTTCTAAATATTATTGCATTCTATTTTTTGTGCTTTTTGTTCATTGTGTAAAAGGTATGAATGAAAAGTTGAAAGCAGCTTTTACATGAATACCTGATACTGTGATCTCACTTAAATATCTGAGTAAGGAGGACAGTCACGACCAATATGATGGTCATATGATGGCATTAATTCCAAGTAGACAGGAGTTCCAACTTAGTGTTGGGGTACATGTGGTGCAAGTTTTGTCATTCAAAAAAAAAAAAAAAAAACCCCCCCCCCAAAAAAAACAAAAAACAAAACTGTATATGCCAGCAAATATGACTGGGCCAAGCCATCACCAAGCAACTTGATCTAGGAATTTTTTACAAAATATTTTGTACATCAACTAAAATATATCACAATGCCAATTTTCCCATCAATCTTGTGGGAACCAAAACTCTCAGAAGGTAAAAACTGCTGTTGAACCACTGTCAGTCCCTGTTGTCCTGGACAGTATAATTAAGAGAATCTGAACTTTTCTTACCTTTCTATGATTTTCTTTTGGTCTGACACGAAGCAAAGAGAGCTCAAATGGTAGCTCAATTAGTTTTTCCTACAAATGAGACTAAATTATCTAGTTGTCCTATGCAGTCTCAATAATTTGATAGGTTTCCAGCTGCAATGCATTTTGGTTGTACATCCACATGCATGTACATGTTTTTCTGCATGTTACTATCAGGTAAGAATCGGATCCAGCGCAAGATCAAAACTTAAGTTTAAAAAAGTACAAAGTCACACTTGAGGTCCGAGAGTTTCAGGACCAGTCTTTATAGCATGCAACAACAGGAAAACACTAAAAGTCAGAAAGGGAAAACTGAGCAGCTGCCCAAGTGCAAATTTCTTCGCTTTCTGTGATTAATCCTGATAGCAACTGCCAACACACTTGTCCAACAAGTAATATATTAATAACTTTTCAAAAAGGTTTCAAAGCAGAATTTTAAAAGAATTCCTGAGTATCATGTCCCTGTCACAGCAAACAAATGACATCATAGAAACCTGTTTCAATAAAGCTTCTGTTTTGGTAATCCGGCTGAAACAAGAGTGAAGTTTGTTTGTGAGACTAATATTGGAAATAACCACACCCAAAGCCTGGAAAAGTAAGCGACAGAAGTGCAGAATAGCATTTTCGCTTCCTGAAAATGACATTTAATGGATTTAAGGACAATCAGCTGTCGGCCTGAGGCTATTGATTATGGAGACCAACTATGACAATCTTCTGCCCTTGATTTCCATTGTCTTTAGATCCTCTTCTTCTGACTCCTCTCTCATCCTCGTCGTCCTCACCCTCCTCTTGTACTTCAATGATTTCTCCTGAGGCACCAAGCTCCTCCTCCTCCTTAGGCTCCAAGGGATTTATCAGACCATACAGGAACGTGACGAAACTCTTAAACCAATCAGAGCCACCTTCGTCCACTTCTTCTAACCAATCCAGAACTTTGGAATCACCCTGATCATCGCCCTCACTGGTCAAGCCTATGATGTAAATAAGAGTAGTGTGGGGGTGGGGGGGGGGTATCAGAATGTATGGACATGGTGTGCGAACAGTGTGAGGAAAAGTGACGGAGGGCAAAAGAAAAAAAAATTTAATTGAAGGAACAGGGTTGGAATCACACGAAGGAAAAAATGCAATGGGCAAGGAGCAGAGAAGAGAAATGAAGGGGGAAGGGAAACAAGGAGAAGGTAAGTAAAGTTTCAAGTGGAAATTAGGCAGCAAGGGATCTACTCAGTCCATCCAAAGCAGTTCAAGTTGGCCTGTCCACTCATGATGAATAAAATTATTTGCACCAGTTTTTGCCTTTGGAAAGCAATGACCTGAGACCATATTGAGTTGATGATTTTAGGTGGTCTTGTTTATGATAATTATCAACTTCAGCGTTTAGCACCGATTCAGAACGATCATAGGAACCTGCTCCAGTAAAAACAGCCTCGAACACAGAAATAGGAGTTAGATACAAAGAGGAAAAGCTGAATCATACTTTCCATTCAAAGTCTCCATATTTGACTTTGTATTGTTATCTATGATAAAATTTATTTGTGGTTTCAAGGTATAAAAATCATCTCAATGTAGTTTTCTCGCCAATGTCAATCTTCTCTCTGGAGCTGTATGGATAGTAGGCTAATAGCTTCTGTTCTGACAGGCTGACTGTTTTCAGAGTGATCCAAATAAATATATCAGCAAATTCCAGGAAAATACATAAAACCAAAATCTGTGAGGTTGCACAAGGCTGAGCACTGTGACTGTTGTGACATTGTTCCAGAAGTCTTGGCAACTAGTTTTTAAAGGTGCAGTTTCTGAATACAAACTGTAAGCATTTCCCTGGAGACGGAGAACTTTGATACCTTCACTATACCACTATTGATCAACTATCAACTTATCTGAAGAAAAATATGCACAATGGTAGGCAACATTTTTTAGTCTTTAAAAGCTAAATTTAGCAAACGAATGTCAGGAGACATGAATGATGGAAAAGCAAAAAGCATGTCTGAAGGATGAAGCACTTGTCAAAACAATGCTAATACAGAGTGAAAAATATCAAAAGACTTGCTGTGTGGAATAAGTTATTTTACTAACTGAATATTTGAGGAAAATTCTAAAATAGAACAGCTCGGTTCATAAACAGTAGGAGTCTGCCATACAAAGACTGACATAGAAAGATTTTTCCGTTCACAATTTTACAGGGATGCCTGTTCAGATCAGAAGGTTTGTATAGGGCCCTTCAGGACCAAGTGGCTCAACTCTACCGAGTTCTAACTGCTCTTTTGTTAGGATGGTATTAGAGACAGATCTGATTTATTTCACATATTCCAAATAAAACTTAAATTTAGCACTTAGCTACACTATTGGGCTGCTGCACAGACCTAATGCCAGTACAATGTTAGCACAAAAACAAAATATCTATACAGTACAGTGGAACATTTCAAAAATGTTTAAACTTGAGTATTGATCCTGATTAGTTATATTTCCACCTTCATGCCACCGATAGCGAGTTATGTCTCAGGCATTTGACATAGTCAAAATACAGAGTGCCTACTTTCTCAGAGACCAGACCAATTAAAAAACTAACACTGTTTAAACAGATGTAAACCTTCAAGAAATGGCATAATCCTACAGATTTGGAGAGCTCTGCTTTTTTCATCTCTATGGTAATGATTATGAACACGACTGCAAAGGAAAATTCAAATGCCACTCGTGATGAACAAACATCAAAAACACAGATCACTGTTCTGAAGAAACTGACAAGCTCTAACAAATTGGTTCCAGCTGAATATTGACTGTGAATCCAGGTCATTATTGATGCAGTGAAGGTTTGAAGAGGCTGGTCATGTTTCATGTTGATGTTTTTCTTTCTGCAGATCACTGACAGGAAAATTACTTGTAAATCAGAGATAAATCTACTTGCCTAGCAGAACTTTAGCATCCTCCACATCAAAGTCCCCATCGCCATCTGTGTCATAGGCCACCAGTTTACCTAGAGCAGCAACACACACAACCAGCTCTTACATTTTGTTCTCAAAGAAATTAATAAATGTTTATAACATTTAAATGCACCATTCAATTGAAATACAATGCAAAGGATGAGCCTCACATCTTTTAGTCTACATTAATATATATATATATACAAAAAAAAAAAAAAATATATATATATATATATTAAAAATATTTCTTTAATGTCAACCCTCATGTTCATGTCTGCTAAAGCAGTTCTATTGTCACAGAAACTACTAAGACTATTTGCTTCAGTTCACTCAATCATAGAACCAATTTTATTCAGTCCCATATTGCATACTGTTGTGTGAACAAAAGGAATGACTACAGCTTTATGAACTCTTTTAAACATCAGAAACAATGAGACCAGATGGGTGACTGGAAAGTGACTGGACTGACAGGTTACTACATTATAATCACATACAGTAGTTAATTTTAGTGACCTTCCAGTTGTACTGTGATGAATTCTACTTGGTGTCACAAGTTGAGTTTCTCATGCCTGCACAGCCTGAGATGTAAACCAGCTGAGATCAGGGAGTTTGACTTCTCCAAAGCAGTGCAGTGGGCAGATCTGACTGTGAATATTTCATCCTTCGAAGCAATAATTCAAAGTAGCAGAACAGAACAAGGGGTGTGTGTGTGTGTGTGTGTGTGTGTGTGTGTGTGTGCGTGCGTGCATCTTGGTGTAACACATCTAGAGCTTGAACATTTTAGACTTGAGGGTCAAAGTAGTGAGGAAAACAAAAGGTGAAACAACAATGGCAGCAATAATTAATGTGAATTCAAGGTGCAGGAGAAATATGTTGTCTGAATTTTACCTTGCAAGGCCTCAGACAGGTTAATCTGTAAGCCCATAGCCTTGTCTGCATGCAAAACACAAAACATACATGTTGGAGTAACAGCAAGGATAAGACACAATAGATTCATGACATATATTCATAATAGATGAGCATTTGGCATTAATAATTAGGGATGCAGATTAGTAACAGAAAGTACATCTGACTAGAGACACATGGACATGCATCTAACAGGAAAACTGAACTGTTAAGTTGATGGTAAAGCTACACAGCAAAAGCTGCATCAGTTAGTACCAGCAATTGCGTGCAAGGATGAATGACTCAGAGCCTGTTTAGAAGTTTATCAAAAGTAATTGACTTTGATATGCAGCCTATTTCTTTCACTTTCTACTCTGTAGTTGGTTTGACAATGGCTCCCGTACTGAGTCATGTCAGGTTAGTTGTGGTTGTTGACTTGATTGGTGATATTCAGCAGTGTAACAACAGCTGGTTTCTGCCACTTCAGGTGCATAAGTTAAATTAATACTGTTAAGTTAATACAGTTTTAACCATACCAATGTGTGCATACTCACCAAGGACTCCCTGATAGTCAACCAGATCAAAGTAGACCACAGCTATGGATGTCCAGACTCCCAGCAGGGCAAGGACGATGAACCAGGTGAAGAAACAGCTACTGGAACTGGAGTCAGCCTTCCTCCCATTCTTATTGGCCAAATCCGTTTTTGTACCATCTGCGAGACACAGTGTCAGGGAGAGACATATTTCACTGAAGACAAACCTCTTGAAACTGATTCATGATCCATCACTGATTCAAACTTGAGGTCATGCTTTTACAAACTAATGTCAAGTCTAACATAATGACAACAGTGGTAGCCAGTCTCTGCAACTGCATCAGTATTGAACACACTCTACATCCTGTTAGACCATCACTATTGCCAGTGGCTGCTACTCTCTGATCAAAGTGGCAATACAAACTAACAGCTTCCCAACTTTATAGTACTATCACCAACAGTAGCACAATCAAACTTGTGCGCGCACACACACACACACACACACACACACACACACACACACACACCTTCATTAAGGATCTATAGATGGCTTTGACATAAGCTACAGACTTGTATGATTTAGCCATCTATAAGATGCATGTACTGTAACATCCACTCTATGGCTGAACAATTAATTGCATTTGCGATAATATTGCAATATGCAATTTTCTAATCGCAATGTGTGTTATTACAATGTGGCCACATAAAAAAAAAAAAAAAAGTGGTCATGTGGTGAGAGAGAGAGAGAGCGCGAGCGAGAATGGACCACTCAACTGCATCAACTTTTCATGCTGCACCTTAGCCTGTTGCGCAATGGCCTCTGGTTCAATGGTTCGATGGAACCATCAGAAACTGACTGAACTGAGATATTAGTCTCAATGAGGAACAGCACATCAGTGGTGTGGAATTATTTCAACTTTAAAATAGAAGATGCTGCGCAGCGTCAGGTGTTGCGCAGAAGATGCTGTGGTACTGTTGCTACTTCTCAGGGCAACACAACACTTAAAGCACTTAAAAAAAACACTACTAAAACAGCTATTTACGACAGCTGAGCACCTGTGCGCCACACACACTAAACCCAAGGCAGGCATCATTGCCTGACATGTTTGAAAGAGTCAGAGTCACAGGGAGAATTCCTGACAGAAAAGTCCCAGGCCCTAGAATCGACCACTATGACCACTATGCCACCCAGAATGCGGAAAAAAGCAAAATTAACTCCCTGGAGCAGACTGTGAACCCTCTCACTGAAGCACATCATTAAAGATTTCTAGTGTTTCTGAGTCACATAATAATCTGAAAGCATCTGTTATAGCTGGGTCCCATCAACCCCATCACACAACACTTCTATATTATCACTCAATACAATCCCTTAAGGCTTAAGACTAGACAGTAACTACTAAGCAGTATTAAGATGCTGTGCAATAAGGTGCTTTGCTCGTGAAAGAGGGTAATCTGTGAGGAATCGTGTGTCATTTATTGTATCTGCACTAATATCTGAACTAGCTCTCAGCATAGACAGTCAAGAAGCTATTCCAGGGTGCTGATGACATTCCACAATGCAAGATGGGAGAAAAATTGGCAGAGAGAATTAACAGGTGTTGAAGTCCACTACATGGTGGAAGGTCACACTTCAGACACATACTGAAAGAGCATAGTCCAACATACAAAACATGATCAAATCTATTAGACATTTAATACTGTGTCTTGTCTGTCATCTCTCCTCCTGTCAGACATATCAACATGAGCTTCATTTCACTGACCCTACTGCACAGATCAGATCAATGCTTTGTCCTTCTCTGCCCTGAAACAGACACTTCCTCACCTTGACCTTCCCCCACAACAACCGTGGGGATTACTGGGAAAAAAGCATGGGTAGTAGACTCCACCAGGGTCGCTGGATCTCCCATCCCTGCCGGCTGATGACCTAGCTTTGCAAGCTTACCAAGCAGCAAGTTAAACAGACATAAAAAGAGCATGCAGTCCTAGCTGAGAGGAGGAGACCAAGTCTGTCACTGTCTGTTGCTCCTCTCTCAGACTCACAGCAAATGGTTCGCTTCCTCTGGCAAATCTATCAACCCCCCTTCTCACTTTGTCCTATGAGACCAATAAGGCTGTGGAGGTCAAAGACAGCTATTTATAACGCTGTTAAAAAGCACATAGAGGAGTGGGGAGTGAGGGTCAGCCACCAACATCAGCCTGCTTTGAAGCCCCTTTTCCACAGCCAGTTCTGAAGTATTTGCTTATAAATTCATATTCTACTATATTTAATGTCCTCTACAGAACCAGGTCAGTAACCTTGAGTGCCAGTTATCTGTTGTTTGGTGTCCTCCTCATGTTTTCTTCATCATTAATACAACAACCACTGGAAATATGGTCCAAATAATCTCATGATGACTTTTATTTAAATAGCAAAGAAGTCAGGAAATCACAATAATTCTTTTGTGGATGGAGAACTGCAAGCAAAGGTGAACCGTATGAAATGAACAGGTTAATAATGGTGACAGGTTTGTCACAGTTGTAGTGATATAATCCTCTTCAGAACAACTTCTCCTCCAAATGTGATTTATTCTGGTTACAACACACACTGGACAAACAAAAACCATTGGTTGAAATCACAGTGGTTTGCTTTAGTTCAATTCACTCCAGTTCTCCAGCACTCCAGGAGAAAAAAAAAATTAACTGCAGTGCTGACTAATGAAATGAGTCATAGCTTTAGGATTGCACTAGTTGAAGTTTAGTGATTGGGCTTAAAAATAGCGTCTCTGCCTCACATTATCTATTTAAATATACAAACCGCTACATAAAAAAAAAAAACTGTTGGAATTTAAACTATTTACCTTATTTTTCACATAAGCATGGAGGCAAGACAGAACGCAACCAGCTTCCAGTTTTTTGTGCGACACTTCTGGTCCAGCACTCTTGGCCACTGTGTAGCAATCAACTTGTGTCTACCGCAGCTACAGAGAGATATTTGTGTTTTGTTTTGTTTTTTTTCGTCATTATATTTGAAGAATTTGAATGGGGCTATATAATTACACCTACGACTTGATGTTAAATAAAACGTCTTCTTATTTTCAAGTGTTAATTGAAATTTTATTTCATACGTGACTGCAGGACTTCCCCTGTCCTGTGACACAAGATCAACTGGCCGTTTTGATCGTGCCAGCCGATCTTGTAAGGACCCAGGCAAAGTGGAGGCTGGCTTTGCTTTGTCTGGGCAGTATATCAGCTTTGTACTGGTACGCTTCTGTGCTCTTGTAGTTGTGCATAGTAGACCCATCCACAACAAAAGAAAACACAAATTAATTAAAATGTCCTCATATTGTATTTCAGGCCACTTCTTCATGTCGTCCTCCCAGTCGGTAAGCGAGGATGTGCCAGCCTCCCATCTTGTTTTTTTTAAGGCTTCTTGATGGTGTACCCTCGACAACATTAGCTTGCTCCGTTAGCTCCGATAAGGGAAAGCGGCTGACCGGAAGCGCTGCACAAAAACACCTATGTTTGTCACTATTTACTTCCGTGTTTGAAAATAAGGTGAATAGTGTTGTGTTCACATGTGAAAAAAGAGCTTATGGGTGGAGATAACAGCAAGTTTAAGATAAACCTCTAACACCCAAAGCTAGTCTATTATCTAATAACAAATACAACAACCACTGGAAATATGTTTAATTAATCACATTATGACTTATTTAAATAGCTAAAAAGTCAAGAAATCACAATAATTCTTAGAGGAGGGTGGACTGCCTGCATGCAAACCTTAACCTCTTGTCAACCTCACCATGATTCCTAAATAGCATTAGCTGAAGTGGGGGGGTACTGTTCCTCTGTGCCACATTGTGCAACATGCCACACGCTCTTACTCTGCCACTGGCATAGTTCTAGTGCCAGCAGTGCGCACATGGCTCACTACTGTATCTATAGGCTTAATCAACTCGTACTAACCCCCCACTACGAAAAATATTCTTTAGACTTAAGTTTGTGAACATTAACCTTTTCTTTATGCCTGGTTTGTTATGAAAAGCATCAAGTAGAGCTGACAAACTGAGAACAGTTCTTCACTCATGACTGCTCTGCCATCAACCACACAAACATGGTGGTGAAGTCTGAGGACGACACCACCATGTCTTCGCTGTAGTGGGTCTCATTTCCAACAACGATGGGACCCACTACAAAGGGGATTGTGGGCTGCCGTCTAACAGATCTGGACTTAGTTTACGCTGCCCGAGTCCAGAGGAGGGCAAGATGCATTGCCACAGATCCCACACACCCAGGCAATGCATTGTTTGTACCGTTTCCATCAGGAAAGCAGTACAGCAACATTAAAATTGAAACAGACAGACTCAGGGACAGCTTCTTCCCCAGAGCTGTGAAAGCAATCGCCCCCCACCCATAGTGAAACATTCACATGCCATCTCCCTACAGAACCCACACAAACATCCCTGTTGACAATCAAAAAGATCACCAGTTCTCAACAGTAAGATAACACATTCAGAACTTGTGTTTTAGATGTGTGCCTTCATGTTCATGTGTATAAATCTTATTTATTCATGGCTTTGTATTGCAGACTTTTATTTTAAGTTAAATATTACAGCATCTGAACATCCATTTGTAGCCTATGTAACAATGTTACCAAAAAAATGGTTACATGTCGTGCCTTTTGTCTAGAATGTCATCAAATTAAATAGACCGTGCCACACTGTTTTCAATTGAGATCACTGCCAACTGGGTCAACCAATCATTGCTCATACTTGAACGAAGGTAAGTTTTGATAAGTTTCAGCTTACTGAAGGATCTCTCGGCAACCATCAGAGGTATGATCAGGAATACTCTGACGGCTACTGTCAAATTTGGAAACACTTCAAGAGCCTTGTAACCCTTCAGGAGACAGCTTGCCAGGTATATTTCTTGAATTATATCTCTGGAAACATCACAGGTAGTCAGAGCATATATGGTAACTGATTCGTCCAGCTCAGCTTTTGTCATGTGATCAATTTTAGTGATGAATTTGAATTTCTCAGACACCAGCTAGGGCAGCAGTTTCGGTTCAGGTCCTGGGTTCGGTTCCCGGCCTGGGTCCTTTCTGTGCGGAGTTTGCATGTTCTCCCCGTGTCTGCGTGGGTTTCCTCCGGGTACTCCAATTTCCTCCCACTGTCCATACCTATACATGCATGTATAGGTTAACTGGCGATTCTAAATTGACCTTAGGTGTGAATGTGTGAATGAGTGGTTGTCTCCGTATGTCCTTGAGTGTTGGCCCTGCAATAGACTGGCGACCCGTCCAGGGTGTACCCCACCCCTCGCCCAATGTGAGCTGGGATTAGCTCCAGCAGCCCTGCGACCCGGATACAGATGAAGCAGATGAAGATGAGTGAGTGAGACACCAGCTAAAGATTGGAAAACCTATCAGACAACTCTTGCAGGACTGTGTCCACAATGACATTGAAAACCAAGCACCTAAAGTGCCTGTGTCCATTGAGACATCTGCTGCTTGTAGTGCCTTGCTTGCAAAGTTGATCTCTGACAATAAGGCATACCTAACCAGGAGACACACAAGGAACTCCATCCTTACAATCTCATCAGACAGTGACTTAGCCTCTGAGACAATTTTACTATAGTATATAGTTATATGATTCCCTTTTACTAATTTAACTTGTGTTTCTAATTGAATGTTTGCCACAGTGCTCACAATTGTTATATGTTATCTGTTCATCTCCAATATAGCCTGCAGTTTACAGAAGAATATGGAAAATGTAATCACTGTGCTCTTTTTTGGACAAAACAAGACCCCATTAACTTGAGTAGTATACATTTTGAAATTGTATGCTGTGATGAGGCCACTGTCACCACCGTCAGAGGGGGTCTTATTTGTTTTAAAAAATATGCTTACAATGTTTCTTCAATGCTGTTGACTTATTAAAGTACTAGTCTCTTTTATTACAAAAATGTGTTTGTTAAATAAAAAAAATATATATTACTATCCATTTAGGCTTAAAGTAAATGTTTTATGTTAGATCTTTTAAAGGAGTACACGTACATCAGTATAAAAAAAATTAACAAAAGTAAATATTCAACACTTTACAGCATGTGTGTCCTAAGGATCCCAGATAATGATTCTTAAATTCTAAATACATGTTAGACTAAATACATAAAAAAAAATAATTTGCCTTTTATTGTGTCTGTTGACAAAAATAAGGTCATAACTGAAAAAAGCTTTGATTTTAAGGGGAAAAAAAATGCACAGTCAGGAGGTTGCACAGGTACATTGCTGAACAGCAAAGACTGATAAAGGTCTATAATGATATACCTTTAGATTTTGTAATTTTATGTAACTTTTTATTTTCAGAATTAAAACCCGTTTTATCCAAATTCTCAAGAATCAGTGAAATGCTTATCATAACTTACATAATAGATACAGATGAGTAGGCATCTTAAAAAGGATTAAACTACAACGGATTTTAAGGAGAGCAGCTACACGTCAGTCGCCAGTTAAGACAGTCACCAGTTAAAACCGTAACACCCAGAAGCTACCCAGAAGTACTTAAAACTTAAAAAAAAAACTCAACCTAAGTCTCAACTTAATTTGCATCTCCTTTAGTTAGTTTAATTTCTTGTCCACAATGTGGAAATTTGTCTTCGGTCTCACAACAGGTAACAGTAAACAACAAATAGCAGCCGCAACACCACCACCTACACGCAACTTACTTCGTGGCTAAAATGCAGGACAACAGTTGCAAATTCATTAAAATAACAGGTATCATTTAGTGCATTAATGGCAGTGGGAATGGAGGAATTTTACGGCTAGCTTTTGGTACTTTGTACTGTCTAGGGAACTAGTTCGAACTCCTTGCTGAGTGGATGAGTGGATGAGAGGGGTCATTTGCAATTTTGACAGCTTTTTTCCAAATTATTTCAATGTAGATAAAACTCAAATTGTTTCTGTCTCTTCCCAATAATTTTTGAGGTGAGGTTCACTATTTGCTGCAGCTTTCTTTTTCCTTTTACATTCAGATTGCCATACCACATTGCCATGTCAAAGGTCAATATTCTCTCCATCAGGTTTTTAGAGGCTATTTCCATGATACGTTTCCTCACTCCAAAGTAGTTGAACTTGCGTAGTAGGTGGAGGCATTGATTACAGGTTTTAAAAATCTGGTCAGTATTTTCATTGAAATTAAGTTTATTGTCAGTAAATGTGCCTAAATATTTGAAATGATCTACTACCTCCACTATTTGTCCACTAATTGTAATGGATTGTGTATAAGGAAAAAATTAGAAAATTAAGGGAGATAAGATAGTCCCATGCGGAGCGCCAGTGATGTTGGACAGAGCAGCATGGACCTGTTGAGGATGGTCAGAGAGGAAATCTGGACCAGATGGATAATACCTCCATTTAACCCTATGCCAACCAGTCTCTGCAGAAGGGTGTGTATCTGCATGCTGTTGATAGCAGAGGTGAAATCAATAAAAAGGACCCTGGCAAAGTGGGAGGGGACTTGGAGATGTTTTCACAAGGTGTTAAACAGGCTGATAGTTGCGTCATCAGTTCCTCTCTGACTTTTATAAGCAAATTGCAGATGAGCTAAGCTGTTAGAAACCACCGCTGTAATTTGTTTGCTTCTAACTCTTTCAAAGCAGATTTTCTTGACATCGGTTGATGATATATTTACATCTATTTTTATATGTTTGATAGTATTTCATGTTTTACATTTATTTTATTTTATTTATATTTAGTTCAGTGATTCTTTTAAGTGCCACTAGAGGGAGCTTGTGTACCACTTTTACAATCACCGGCCTTGACAATGAAATTCTCTAAAAGTCCTAATGTGGCTGGTTTTGGGGCTCAGATTCTGAATAAAAAACTGAACAATGGATAGATAAAATATCAACGTGTCTAATGAAAAAAAAAAAAAACCATTGTTTAGGAATAGTAGGCACTAATATGAAGATATAGCTTTCTATGTATCCTTATAAAGAATATTTGTTATAAAGAACCGGAGGACGCAATGAGACCATGTTTTCTGCATTTAGGTCCTGGTTTAACAAGTTAATTAAAGAGTAGCATTAAAAAAAAAAAAAAAAAGAACAGTGTTGCACTTTTATGCAGGATTGTAGAGGGATGCTGGCTGCCAACCACAATGTTTACCTTGCTCTAAGAGCATACAGAAAATTAATTGGATGCAAAACCGCATCACAGTTATGGCTGTTACCCTTCTATTGCTTCATACATCAGCAAATTTGCAGCCCTCAGGAGGCAAGAAGGGTCTGCGGGGTGGATATGATACACAACAAAGATAAGGCAATAACATGACAAACAAGGTGCGAAAGAGAAATAATTTAAATAATATGTAGCTATAACAACAGAAACACTCCAACAATCAGAAAATTACCTATAATTCAATCAACCACATGTTCAGATAAAGATACTTCAGACTGGATGCCTCTAAAGTGCAAAACAGCTGGCAAACACTCACTGATCAACTCTGCTGGTAGGGAGAGAATCCACATTTTCTTAGCTGTCACAATTGCTTGATCACATGATCTAATGTAAACAAACAGTGGACAGACATGTTTCTTTCGGCAGGGTTAACCACCTCAAAAAGTTGACTTTTCGCCAATTGCAGAACATCTGAAATGATATTAGCACCTGGGGGTGGGAGGTGGAGGCGCTCAGGATACACTGCAGCACAGCATGTCAAGACCCCCCCCCCCCCCCAAAATCACAAGATCCACTCTGCATCACTTTAATATGGACAGTTCACATCTAATCTACTTTGCTGCTCATAGACCCAAGTTGACATTTATAAGGCCAAATAGGCAGATCAGCAAAAAACATTTGCGCTTTTTTCAATGGGTGAAACTGTTGGTCAGATGGCTTCATAGGTTAAATCAATAAATTATTTACATCTAAGTAATTTTTTCCCCCAAGCATTGAATGATAAAGCACTGGGTTCTTGGGCGTCATAATCGCCACCAAATAAACATAAATTCATACACATGGACTCTGGTGGGCGGGCTCAGGAGAACACAAAAAACCTGAACATTTTGTTCCCCAAACTACTCTGAGTGCCCTTCTGCTTTACGGTGCCCCAGAAAGCCGGGACGTTATCAACGATTCAAAGATCAGGGACACGTTAATTTCTTAAGAGAAATTATTTTTAAAATTATTTTTAAAATGAATTCTTCTGTCTCTCTGTTCTGTTTGCCACAGACTGTCGTTCTTTCATTCATCTGGGCACATGCAAAGTGCTGCAATTCAGCAGTTGGATCCAAAAATGTGCATTATTGTTAAAGGAACTGGGCTAGACAAAGAGTACTCAGCTCTCTATCGTTTACATAAACACATATAGAGCTCGAACAGCTGTAAACCCACTTATTCATTGACAAGAATGTCTGATAAGAAATTACTTAAAAATTTATTTTACATTAATCCGTTCGCCCACCCCCTTACTTGGGGGCTGCTGCTGACGAATTTAAACATTTAAGTGATGTAGAAGGACTCTTCCAGGGACCAGTACGGACCCAGGTCTACGTAGAAACCACCCCGAGCCTCGCGAGTTGACACGTGAGCTTTTCGGTGAGCTACAAGGAAAAATGGGGGCGGGGCCTCTGTCCCTCTTGAGATGCCCCGTAGGTCGAGGGGCTAAGGGGCTGTAAGTATGGAGTTTGTACAAGTGAGCCACCAGTTCGCAGTGATGACTACAGCCCGACCTTTGGGAACTTTTGGGTCATCTGAAGGACTCTGAGGACCGCTGAAAACCGGCCCGATACTGACGTAAATTCGCTAGTCGAGCAGTAATCGGCAGTAATCCCCTGATCTGGAGCCGCCATGGTGAGCGGGCAAAACACCGGATTAACAGTTGCTTGGACCAACAGGACCATCCATCAAAATAAAACTAGAGGAAAGGGACAACGTTGATTGAGAATCACATGAGGCCAGAATTCAATAGTACCCAATGGAAAGAATGGCGACAGCGTTGACGTGTTATTAAAGCGAAAGATGTGGGGTTGTGCTTCAATTAAAAGTGTTATATCTCCTTCAATTGAAACATAACGACTTACACTGAAGTAGGCACGGCAGCAGCTAAAGGAAGCCTAGCATTAAGAGCTGGGTCTGAATGAAGGAGCAGCTACACACAAGTTAGAGGCCTGGCAATTAAAGGCAGCAACGTATTATCCCACTGCTAAGACTCGGGAAACAATGCAAGAGAAACCGCGACGCACCTTTGGATTTATGGGCCTTGGCGCTTTTCTTTGAAGCCATGTTGAGTCTCCGGCTGTGAGCTTCGTGAAGAGGACAGGGCAGGGACGTACAATCTGGGTCCGGGTCTGTGCGTTGAAAGAAATAACGACTTGTCCTTCGGTCTCATAAAAACCTATTCCTATAGAAACCACATCCCTTTCTGGACTGATGTCTTTTTAAACCAATGACGGAGTCATAAGAGAGAACGGGCGGGGCGGGACAACAATTCAGACCAATGAAGCGTTGGCCCTATTCCGCCGCGTGGACCTTGTTTTAACGTGTCCCCGCCCCCTGCATCCTCTGAACGTGGCAAGATGGTTGATCCTTTGGTATACCGCCGTTTTCACGCTACAGATCATACACACATATATGTATGTGTGTGTGAGTGTTTATATGTGTATGTATGCATTAATGAAATTCAGACACCTTTAACAGATCGGCGACACAATCCTGTGATAAACTAACTAGTGAAAAGTAACAATTATTATCAAACCTACAAGGGCCAAATTCTCTCTATTCCAGCTCTACTCCAATTTCTTGAAAAGCACACGTTTAATAAATAAAAATAGTGATTTGCTGACAGTCAGTTTCTGTAGCCATATTAACAACAAAATATTGTTTTTGTTTCAACTGTTGTTAAATGAATGTTACATATCTGAATTGGCGAAATGTTTTTTGTTTGTTTGTTTTGTTTCTGTGTTCATTTTTCTTAATACTGCATCCCTTGACCATAACCACAAAAAACAGAGGCTTATACCTGACCCAGTTCACTTCAAAACCTATTCATCTTAATGCTACCTGCCTAAAATGGTTGGGTTGTCTGTTCAATGAACTCTATGGTGTTTGAACTAATTTGTAAAAAGTTTATATTTAGCCTCTGTCAGTCAAACAGAGTGTAGAAGCAGCATACTTTCCAGGAACCTCTTGAACAAACCAATTTTAGTGGGAAAAACTAGTTTTTTTGTTTGGCATTTGGTAAAATTTGGGTCCACATTACGGCGCCTTTAACCTCTATACCCCCATGAAGAGCATTGACTATATGGTTATCTCACAGACAACAAAAGAGTGACAAGTGTGGGGGTATACTTTTTGTTGACTCACTGTGTGGAGTAGTGATTTGGGTGTGAGCAGTGATCTAATCACCTCAGTGGATTGCAGGCGGAGGGACTAAAATCCACAAATTGTTAACAATCGTATTTAGTTTTGATAGTATATACAGCTACAATTCCTAATATGTGTAGAGGAAACAAAAAGGGACAGCACATCAGCATAGCAATAGGAAGGTCACAGGTTTGGTTCCTGGGCCTGGGTCCTTCTGTGCGGTGTTTGCATGTTCTGCCCATGCTTGAGTAGGTTTCCTCCCACTGTCCAAAAAATGGATGTTTAGGTTCATTGGTGACTCTAACATGCCTGTAGCTCTGAGTGTCAGTGTGAATGGTTTTTCATCTCTTTTTATCGCTATCTGTTGGCCCTGCAATGGACAGGGTGTTCCCTGCCCTGACCCAATATGAACTGGGATTGGCTCCAGCACCTCCGGGACTCAGAAAAGGATAAGCGGTAGAAGATGGATGAATGGATGAATCAAAAAGGTACCACAGTTTTCATCCAGTGCCTCTGCTATTGCAAAGGGCAGTTTTAAAACAACGCATATTTACATACAACCTATGCTGTAGCAAACTGCATTAACATTGGGCATAATCTATATGCAAGTGCTTCATTAACTGTATAAAAAAATTACAGACAAGCAGAATACAGACACACACCTAAGTCATGTAAGCAATCTGTGATATTGTAACACCTCCCCCTACTCTCCATCCTCCTGATCAGATGGGCTCATTATCTGCTATCTTCCAGATAACAGTCAGTGAAGTGCCTGTAGGGCAAAGGGTAGAGTTAGCACATTCAAACTGGTGGGGCAGGAGGAGTTGTCAAAAAAGTCTCTGGAGTGCAAGATTTCATTGCAGTGGGTTTCTATCTGATGATGCCATGGTCAAATTTAAGGAGGAAATGTTGTTTCTCATAATTGTTCCCCCCACTACCAGTTCAATAGAGGATTGGTATCTTAGCTTCACCCCTACATACCTTGTGAATAACATGCCCCCATTGTATACAACACTGTTGCCCCTCCTTCTACAAAGGTAGGTGGTGAACCAGAAGAGGCTGGCTCCTTGGTGTAACTCCCACACCTCACAGAAACTGTGAAGCCCTCAGCACTCCCAGAAGCTCCTATTAATAGAGGTAAACATGGCCAACCTCAGGTTTTTCTTCAGCATTGTACCCAGGCTGACAGTCACAGATCAACTGAGCCACAAATCCCTATAATCCGCAGCAGTGATGACTTTTTGACCTTCTTGACAAATCAGAATGTAACAAATATACAAAAAAAATCTCATCTACTGCCCACAACTGGACATTGTCTGCTGTCAAATACAGCAGCTTCTGAACACTGAACAATAAATAACCAAAAGGCTTGTCGTCTCTGCCCCTCTTTTCCATCCACGGCCAGCGCCACTTATTTTGAAGTTCTTTGTCTGCTGTTTGCACGTAGTCCCCTGGCTTCATACTCTCCACCATCTCCAACAGTGACTGCGATGAAAATACGCCGGCTTGGATGCTGCGTTCACTAAAACTCGGAACCGAGAATTCTATATTCCAGCTCGAAAATTTCCGACTTATGATATCATAGCGTTCACGATTCAGGTTAACTCGAAGGAGAAAAAATAAGTTTGGCATATTGTCACCGTTTGTTGAACGCTAAAATATGTGCAGCAGCCATTTATTTTTATTTTGGAAGCAATAATTTCATCGTTTAACAACTCAGAGTTAAACTTTTAACACCTTATTTAGGAGGCAGCATTACCTGTTTTCAACCAAGTTTTCCTAGACACACCCCCACCCTACTTCTGACTGGCTAGTGATGTTAGTTTTTTTGAGAGAGAAAGCTGTGTACTCTCATTCTATTGGTAGGCGAACTCAATTGTTGGCTCGAACCTGACAATATCCCACATCAACAAGTTTTTTTGAATGTTGATATTTTTTTAATCGCAGTCCTACAACACTCGGTGTATACTTTAAACCCTGTACACAGATGATACCAAACTGATGCTAATCCGTGAATCATCCTTCAAGCATGTCCTGAAAACATAATGTTTTGGATGATCTGGAATTTCTGACTTCTAAATTCAGACAAAATTGAAGTTATCATACCTGGCCCTAAGCACCTAGACAGGCATTATCTGATCACTCTGAATGGCAGAAAACCTGAGTACCTGGATGAAAGGGAGTACATGTTAACTCTACACCAGAAAGGCCCCAGGCCCCGGGAACCAAACCCACAGCATTCCTATTGTGGAGTTACAACACTATGCTGCCGTGCTGTTCCCTCAGAAACATGCACCAGAAAAAATAAATAAAATTGCTCTTTAATTCCTATCCAGCAGATGGTGTTAAAGTGCAACTGCAGTCTAGCTCCAGGGGCATGGTTCAGATTTGAATTGATCAACAGCCCCCCCAATTTATGCATTTCATTTTCAATCACTTCTCCATCAGGGACAGAGGGGGTCAAAAAACAAAACAAAAAAAAAAAAGAAAAAACGCAACCACACTGACATTTTCCCACAACGCAAGTGTTGAGTTCCCAAAGTGAACTTGTGCATTCATTTGATGTAGGATGCTGGAGACGTCCAAATCAATTTAATATATTTAATTATCACAACTAACAGCAAAATAGACTATAGAAAAAGACTAGACTATGTTTCCCTGACCAGCATACAACTCCAGCGTCAGTTCACTGAGTCTGATGCTCTGTCTTTCCCTGGTCCAGCTTATGTTATGGTTACACAAAGGAAATGAGGTATGTGGGTTTAACTTCTTCAGGTTGCACAGTTCCTCCTCATGCTATCTGACTCTATTCTCGCGATCAGCCCCTGGCGGCTGTTGATGGTCCCTGGTTTCTGTGCAAAAAGAAGAACAGACAAACTACAACTCCCACAACCCCAGTGTATCTTCTGCATTCAGTCAGCAATTAGTAGAAGGTCACAGTTACCTCGTATACCGTATATGGATATTTTATAAAAGATGTTTTTCATTCATGTCCGTCCATTCTATCCTCACTACATTGTGCAGTTGTTATTTTCTTTATTCGTGTAAATGTCACTCTTTACTTCATCATGGCCAATCCCAGCTCACACTGGACAAGGCTGGGGTCAGACTGTCAGTCAATTGCAGGGCCAATACACAGAGATGAACAACTACTCACACTGACACTCAGACCTATGGGCAAATTAGAGTCACCAATCAACCTTAACATCTATGTCTTGGATGGCAGTAGGAAATCGGAGTACCTGGAGTAAACCCATGCAAGCACAGGGAGAACATGCAAACTCTGCACAGAAAGGCCCCAGGCCTGGGAACCGAAAACCACGGCCTTCTTATTGTGGGGCAACAGTGCTAATGCACTATATCGCTCTGTTGCCTAAAACTATTCAATGTGTATTTATATATTTTCTTTAACCCTTTTGATTAAACTCCTAAATCCTTTCATTGTGAAACCACTTGAAAATGAATAAAAGGTCAAGTAAAAGTCCCTTTGAGGTGCTAACAGTTCTGCATCTGACAGGGTTAGCGTTAGGTGTACAATATCTGTATAACACAGAAAGTTGCGGATTAGATTTTATAAAGCCATTTTACCTCACATCAACATATTAATCAAATGCATTTTGGAAACAAAAGACAATCACACTTTCTCCTTGTAATATCTGAAAAGGAATTTTCAAGTGAAAATCTGAAATGTCTCAAAATTGTACCTGAGTTGTTCATGGACTTCAGAAAATGTAATCATTTCAAATATAAGTAATTCCGCTTAGCTCAATAAGCTCTGAAAAAAATGATCCTACTTGATAGCAAAATGCTGGATTTCACCAATTTCAGGGAGTTGTATATGAAAGATTGTGTAACAATGAACTATAGCAATGTCAGAAAAAGTGGAAGTTGGTATTTGGAGAGACGATGGAAGATGTGTTTCTACAACTGGCACCTAATGGGGAAACATGGTTTTCATTGTCTTGAGAGGAAGTCACCAGCTTACACAAGGTCACAAAAGTTTCAGTCACAATGCTTGCAAAGTTCATAGCAAAATGCTGGTGATGTCCGTCGGTCCAAAACTGCAGTGTATGTTGCATTATTTGTTTAAATTAGTAAAGAAAACGCTTCATAAAGTTTCACTGACACATACCATCCACTTTATTTGGTCCATCCATTCAGCTATTGGTTAACGTAAATACCTCCTCAGCTGATCATATGGCAGCAACTTAGTGAATTTAGGCATGTAGACATGGTCAATATGGTCTGCTTAAGTTCAAACCAGGTGATTAAAGCATCCTTGAATATGACAAGATTGTTGGTGCCAGGCAAGCTGGCCCAAGTATTTCAGAAACTGATCTATCTTTAGGATTTATGAAGAATAGCCCAACACAAGGGAAAATATCTAACAAGACAAATCTCTCAAAATCTTTTGTTGATGCCAGAGGTCATAGAAGAATGGTTCAAGCTGATAAAAAGGCAACAGTGACTTATGAAATTATCACCAACGTATGTATGACAGCGTCTCTGAATACACAACAGAGAAGTAGATGAAGTAGATGGGCTATTGCAGAGCATGCCAGGTTCCACTCCTGCCAGTTAAGAGCAGTTTTTTAAGAACCAGTTTTTTTGGTAGGTCCTGATCTCTGCCAACCAGAATCATTCTACAAATTTCCAGTATGAGAGATGCATTCATCATAGTTTGGTTCTCGTCAAAGTCACACAATTTTTCCTGTTTCAACATCAACTTCAGGACTGCAGTAAATGGTCTCCAGCTGATCTACCTCACTCAATGACAGGTGCTGTGGTAATCAGATAATGTTATTAATTTCACCTGTCAGTGGTCATAATGTAATGGTTACTGGTATACAGTTATGCACTGAGTATTTCATGTTTACTTCGCTGGCATGTTTACCCAGTCACTAACACTGTTCAAAGGTCTGCACAGTGACAAAGGGAGAGACAGTGGATAGAGAGAGAGACACACAGAGAAGGAGAAAGAATTTAAGAAGCCATTAGGGGTTTTCTTGTTAATCTTTTTCTATAATAACTGAAACAATCCTTTCACAACACATTCCAATTAAAATTATGATTGTAGTTAGTCTAACAGTGAGAGTGGACTGTTTCACTCTTGCACCATACAGTAGTATCCTAAAATATCAGCTGCATTTTAATGTTGTAACTGGTTTCAGTAAAGCAGATTACTCTTGGAAAAAATTAATACAGTTGAGTTCATTCATATGAGTTGTATGGTATCTGCCTTTCAAATTATTTTGAAAGGAAGGTAAGTAAAGAAAACTTTTAACTTATTGTTTTGGTCCTAAAAAAATAATGTTGAAAATCTCTTGCTTCTGATAATTTTTCACTTAGTTGCTCTATTAACATATTTTGCTGGTTGCTCAGTAGATATCTGACATGTATTTAGACACAGAGGGTCTGGTCTCTGACATTAAGTTCTCCACTGACGCACAGTGGAACACAGTATTCCCCATGTGCACTTGCATGCAAGGTGCTAAGTCTAAAACACAAAAGTGCAACAAATATGTTAAAACTAAAAGATTTATTTACAAAAGTTCTACATTTCATTGATGCATTCATGTGCATAATCGTTGCTCGGCTCCCTGCTAAAATACAACAACATCAGACAAGATCTCCACTTAATATGAACTCCAGTTTAAAAAATATGGACTGTTGAAAAGGTCAAATTAGAATAAACAGTTACAATGTCATCCCTAAAGCTTCATTTTTTTTTCTATTCAGTAACTTAAAAGTCATGTCATAACAAAATACTAAGAAATAAAATTCCTTTTTTGTTAAAAGTGGACAACATAAAATCTATTCACAAATCATGAGTATCATCAAAGTGTAGAATTATAACACAAAAAGACAAACCTTTACTTTTTATGGGTATCAGCTGCATCCCCTCAAAAAAGCAGCGTGGGAAACGTGACCTCCTAGCCAGACTAGATGTAAGCCTTAAGTCCTTTACTTACACTGAACTTTTGTCCTTTTTGTGTTGTGTGTTTGAATGTAGCTTGTAGGATGGGTCCTCTCTTCACCTTCTTCAAATTTTCCACCAAACATATCAAAGATAATGTATGAAAAACAAAATAATGTACTTAATTTATGCTAACACCCACCATGAAGGAGGTGGCTCTGCTCTCCATACCAGAGGCAGCTCAGTGTAATTAAGTCATGTCTGTAGGTTCAATGACTTTAGCCCTGATCGGGAATAAATCAAGGGGATAAGCTTCTACATTAATTAATACTCACTTTAACGTGAATGTAATGGCTGTAAAAGATCCACCCATGCAAATTTATCCAGTGTTTTTGTTTTGTTTATTTGGTACTCCAATTTCCACCAAAATAACAAAACAATATGTCGCCATGTTTTTAAGTTTTTTCATCATTTTGAAAAAGTCAAAGTCAAAGGATACCAACTATCCCGAAGTCCATATATTGGTTCTTTATACTATTTTATTTTGGGGCTTGTTTGTTTTTTGACCTTTGGATTAACAGAATTATTACGTTTTTGATGCTTTACATTACTTTTAAAACAAGTTCAGTCTTGGAAAAGTGTAACACTATGTTGTGTGACTCCCTTCAAATCTGTGAGCAAAGAAAAAGTGTTCCTGTTCATTCATCACTCATGGTTTTTACAAGCTTACAACAAGCATCATATCCAATAAACACCTGTTTTCAGGCTGTCTTTTGGGGGGGTTATCATTCAGCCCTACATTTAATCTTTTATTAGTTAAGTTAGTGGAATAGGGACTGGTTTGGACATGATACTGGGGCAACTGCGCCATGTGTTTAGACACAAATGCAACATCTACCAACATTTAGATTTCAATGAGCAGTGTACTGTCAGAGAAGGGCAAACCTCAAGATCCATCTGACAGAAATATCGTTTCAGCTGTCTTTATCAGCAGAGCCAACAAAAACAAGTTAGTCTTCAAAAAAAAAAAAAAAAGTTTAAAAATGAGCGTGCTTGGTCACAAACATCATCCATCCGATAATTGTACATTGTTTGCTTCCCCTGAGATCAAGGAGCCATCAGCAGTAATGGAGATATCAGCCGTTGGGTGAGTGGCAATTTGCTGCAGAAGCGTCTCCCTTTGAAGAAGCTGATTGGTCCAGTCTTGACATACGTCCTCAATTCCAGGCCCCTCCCCTCCATACTCTGGAGGCAGGATAGTTGGTGAGAAGAAGTCACCTAAACCGTCATGGTAATCAGTACCATGCATATGGATCTACAAATGAGAGAAGGACGTAAGAAGGCCAAAATGTCTGAGACCAGACCTAAAACCAGAGTAAGAGAGCAGAAACTGACGTTTTTCTGCTTACCCTCTGTTTGATCTTATCTGGCAGGAAAGGACGAATCATGGCAAACACTGGCCGGAAGAACATTGGCTCATTCACAAGATGAATTCCTCTAACTTTAAGCGGAAAAGAATCCTGACAGACACACACACAGAACCACTGAGATTAACACAATTTGCCAAATGCCACTGAAATATCCTGTGTTGTAAAATCTGTCATAATGTAGTGAGTTCTTACTAGCAAAGCTTAAGTTCTCCTTCTGTGCTAAAAATTGTTCTAAAGAGGGTGTTTTAATCAAAGCAATAAAAAAAGAATGAGAATGAACACCCATATGAAGCACAGGATCATCAAATGTGAAACGTCAGAATCAGGATTTAAGGCTTACCGAGAGCACAGAGGCTACCTTTCTGGCGAGGGAAGGGTTAATTTGCACAGCGTGGCCTAAACTCCACCCTTGAAGGTCAAATATGACTTTCAGACCCCGCATCTGCGTCTGTGGCTCCAAGGAGATGATCTCTGATGTCATCAGGCTCACCCTGAACACCTGAAATGCCGACCAGTCTTTTGGATTCCACTGGCCTGAAACAGAGGAGAGGTCTTACTGTACTTGTGTCAACAGCAAAAGCTACTGTCTGAAAACCAGTTTCTAAGATAAACTCCAAGTGAGATGAATGTTCTACAACTTATGGAGTAGTGTTGTGCGAGTCATGAACGAATCGTTCAATACTCGAGAATCACTTCACTGACTCATGAAGCATGATTCTTGGTCCCCACTGACTCATTCACTGACTCATCCCTGCTACCACTAGTTAGTTGCACAGCTAACTGAAGACACCAATCAGTATATCATTACTGTGTAACTGCTATTCTAACAGCTCTTGTAGAAACATATCAAGCTAAGCATTGTAATTGTGGCGAAAGCAACAGTTCATGTTTTTTAACTGAACTCCCCATTTCCCCTGGCGAACCGTCACTATTTCCTTCCCTGCTATGAGCTGTGAGCGAAGGAAAAACACTCGTTACAAAGCTGACGTCAACCTAGCCCCACTCAAAACACAAGACTCACTGAGCTCACAGTATGTAGCTTCAGCACGCACAAGTCGTTATCTCACCCCTTCCTCTGGGTCAGCTACAAATGGCTGCAGCTCGTGATATACTTGAGCCATAAAGATGAACGTATCACTCACTGGCACACCCCTTCCCTCCTTGCGAGCTGAATCATGGCATATGTAGTATGCACCTACTGGGTAACTGACTCTGTGACTCAAATGACTGAAAAACTTGATTCACTTGGTGAGTGACTCATTTAAATTCGATTCAGGAAAAAGAATCGAGTTTACCATTATGGAGGCTCTGAAATAAAGGACACAGAGTAACAAATAATAGACTGGTAACATGTGAACCCCTCCACACCATTAACGTCTCTCAAATTATTTGGCAATTGATCACACCTTTCTTCTCAGGAGATTACAGTACTTGTTGGTTCACTTCATCTTTGTCTAACCACAAATTATTTGTATTTATAGGTGAACACATTCCATTTTCCACTTCTTTATATACGCTCTGTGTAATAATTTGTCACCATGACATCAATTATGGGTGGCAGGCGTGGTTAACACTCTTGCCTCAAGAAGGTGCTGGCTTTGAAGCAGTGTCTTGGTGGAGTTGCATGTTGTCCTGTCTTTGGTGTTGAGTGGCTCAAGCAGTGAGTTTGAAGTATGACCAAAACAAGAAAAAGACAAAGAACAGCGATCTTCTTCTGTAATACGTTATCATATGTGACCTATGGCAGATTACCAACTGTTCTGAAGAGGCTTCAGATATTACTTATCAACTTGAGTTCAAATGATCCCATAGATAAATGAGTCATGTGGTTTCATTTATATGTAGGTATCCAAAGCAGTAGGAGAAGAAACTGGTTAAAGGGGAAATCTGTGCTTCATTTAATTATAGGAAAAAAATTGACAAATGTCAAGAATGCGAAACTATAAACAATGTCCTTACAACACGGAGGAAATATGAGAGACACGACATCACTGATGAAACTATCAAAACATGTAGCAGTGTAGTTAAGTAGAGACAGACTTGGATCAAAAGTGATAAATGACTGCAGGTAGAAGCAGATACACAACAATAGAGATTTAATGGTAAGGAGGTAGTAAATATCATCATCATTCCACTAAGGTATCATCAATGACAGCACACATTCTCCTGCAGGTGCATGCGGCAAAAGGAGCTTTTTTGGAGCTATTTCTCTAGGTCTGTTAATTGTTGTCATGAGCTCAGTTGGAGAGCTTGGATGGAGGTAAAAGTCCTCTGGTTGAGTAAATACAAAAGTTAATCAGCTGGTTTGTAAAAGAGTAAATAAAGATACCTATTTAAATAAGAACTGGCTTACATACATACACTTGTATCTACTCAATAATAATCTGTGGGACCACAGCAGTCCCCCATGTTCTTCACTAGATAGGCTCTTTTAGCTTTGTCCTTCTCTTCCTGGGGATGAGAAAATAATAGTAAGAAAACAAATTGGCAAACCACCCTGATAGTGATTACTATGAAATAAAAATTTTGTGTTCAAACTAAGCATGTTAAATCTTTCTGAAAACTTGAAAAAGATTCCTGTTCTGAATGTTTGTACATTTTCATTATCCATACCGTGTGGATTACTATGTAAACTGACCAATCCTGTAGAAGAGCACCCTGCTGCCAGTATGGTCTCGCTGTGGGAGGACGCCATGATAGGACCTGCTGAGAAGGCCGAGCACTGAGAATGGAGATAGGCAGCCACTGATGTCAGGACTCTCCCTCCGCCACCTCTGGTAATTAAGTAAAAGCTACGGAATACAGAAGCAAATTCAGGAACATCACAGCATTGACAGTGTGAGTGTTGCTGAAGCATGCTGAAGTGTGATAAAGGACAAGTGGACACAGATCGAATGTTTTGTAGCCTTTGCTGTCCTCTGTTATTTGAACCAAACCCTTAGAGTTAAACTCTCTAGGCTGCTGGAGATCATAAGGAAATGGTAAAAAATAAAATAAAATCTAATACCAGCCAAACAGAGCTTTGACTAACCTGACTGTGATGAAAACAAGTAAGCCTGTCAGCCATCAATTTAACAAAGATTCTGGTAAGGTTTCTCTGACATTATAAATGGCCTGATGGCTGGTTTTTCTGTGACAATTTCTGTGTGGACTGACCCCTTTGATACTATCACAGTATTAACACTGAACCAAGACCTGATCTGTGACCAAAGCCACACGGAGGTCCATCTTTGGACTGCATGGACCTTTAAACATCAATGATGAGCATTCATTACCTGAGTAAATGGATCTGATTGTTCAGTCTTTGGAACTACATTATTAACAAAAGCTGCTACTTTCACTTTCTGGGCACAGACACCTCAGTTGTAACAACTTAGTAACATATGATATTTATACTTCATCACCATAATGACGTTGGTTTAGATTAACGACTCTAAACATACCAGAATCTTATGGCAATCAAAAAACACTTCATCCCACAAAAATAAATCTAGGTCATGTGTTTGTACCTCTGTACTTCATAAAACTGACACAAACTGAGAAAATTTACCAGCATTGGAGAAGACCAGCTGGAACCTGCCCAGATATATGAGGATAAAGTTCAGACGTCTGTCAGACTGCTCTTGACAGACGTGGAAAAACTCAATCAGAAGTTAAAGCAAGTCGAGTTCTTCTGGGAGAATTGTAATCTACCTTCAGAGACAGCTCCACGTCGAAGTCTCTTGCCCGTAGAAACTTGAGGAGGAAGCCGTCGGAGAAGGTCCGGACCCGTGACAACTCACTGGCCTGCAGGGCTCTCTGCCTCAGGCTTAGCACGTATGGCTGCAGCTGGTCCGAGCAGTCCGGGAGCTCCATGAGCCGAAAACCGTCCATGTCGCCCTCTGCTCTGGTTACATGTCACTGAAACAGCGGCCAGAGGGTTGGGGCTACAGATGAGAGAGACAGAAACACAGATAGCCAGCCAGACAGACGGACAGAAAGAGAGACAGAAAGAGCGAGCGAGAGAGAGAGAGAGAGAGAGAGAGAGAAGCTTTGTGCAGCAACAATAGAATGAACAGCTGTACTTCCATTATTGAAGGTTTCATATAATTAAGAGCAGGAGACATGCTCAGTCTCTCCCCCTTGTGGTCATCAAGTGACTTTCATCAGTTACTGACTTATCTGCACTAACGATACTGACCTGGGGCCTCATTTATAAAACTGTGTGTAGGATCGTTACTAAACGTGAACTATGCCCAAAAGACAAAGTTTGCATACGCCAGAAAATATTCGGATTTATAAAACCCTGCGCAAGCACACTTAAAGCAAACTTCCTGTGTCGGCGTCATGTCACGCCCTGTACACGCCCATTTTTAAACATTAATAGTCGATACAAAGCACCTCATGAATATATAAAAAAAGACTGAGATACAAGTGTTATGTCTTGTTGGAGCTATGACGGATACAGGAAGAAAATAAAAAAGAAAACGTGTTTCTGAGGCGGAAGTGGAGACGCTTGTCAGTGAGGTTGAGGCCTGAATAACCATCCTGTTTGGAGGTCACAGCACCGGAATCAAAAGCCAAAAGAATTAAAGCAATGCTCCTGACGACTGCAACTTGGGGGGGGGGGGGGGGACCCAGTGCTCCTTACTGGATACAGTCTTGTTGGTCAAAATGCTGGGGGATGGGGGGGATACCATTCCTCCGTGCCACATTGTGTAACACGCTGCACGCTCTTGCAGGAGGGTAAAGAAGCCTGCCCTCCCACTAATCCAAAGCATGCCACCGGCACTTCAGGAGGCTGATGGCTGCTCCACTACTACTGACTGTGCATGGGCAAGGACCTCACTGAAGACAATTTCCTTTGCGCTTAGCACATTTAAAAACACGGTGAGGACACCGGGATGGTGTGGTTCCGGCGCCTTACCCCCTCTAATGCTGGATCCAGTTCAGCTCATAGATCCACGACAGTCATCATCATGGGCCAATAAGTCACTATGGTCCTTCCAGACCTTCTCCCTCCTAATTCTGCCATTGGCATAGTCCTCCGGCAATGCCAGCAGTGCCATGGTGCAGTGGGTTAATAGGTTTAATCAGTTTGTGCTAACCCCCACCACCAAAAATATTCTTTAGATTTAAGTGTGTGAACATTACCCTTTTCTTTATGCCTGGTTTGTTATGAAAAGCATCAAGTAGAGCTGACAAACTGAGAACAGTAAAGTATAAAGTATAACGATTGTTAATGGCCTTGTTTTCCACAGTTCCACATTTAATTGTGTGTCCACAGAATCACAGGAAAATATGTTATTTACACGTTAGCCAGATGGTTTTTTGTCATGCAGCCGCGCCATCCTCCTCCTGCGCTCCGGGAGTGGACAATATAACAGAGTGGTGGTGGTGATAGAGTAGGAATCTTTATTTAGATTTTTTAGTTAGATTCTATAAGAGATGTTTCTGAAAGAACTACTTAGTCCAGCCGCGCCATACTCCTCCTGCGCTCCGGGCGTGGACAATATAACAGAGTGGTGGTGGTGATAGAGTAGGAATCTTTATTTAGATTTTTTAGTTAGATTCTATAAGAGATGTTTCTGAAACAACTACTTAGTCCAATGTGTTACACTTATACAATGATCACAACTTTCATCCAGGTGCCAGTGATTTTATTGTACAACAACTGTATAACAGCATACAGAGAGTCTTGGATGAGCAACGGCTTATTGTGCCGCTATCTTGAGCGTCTTGTGCTCTATGACTGAGCTTGCTTCCTGCCACAACAGGACTACAGTGCCAAATAATACAAGCAATACAGCCATCACTGCTCACTGGGCTAGTTAGATATTATCTTTAAGGCACATAGGGCAGGGCGAAAGTTTGTTGTTAGGCATTTAGTCACTAGTGATGGTAAACTCGATTCTTTTCACAGAATTTAGTTTAAATGAGTCACTCACCAAAGTGAAACCAGGTTTTGAGTCATTTGAGTCACAGAGTTAGTTACCCAGTAGGTGTGTAGCCGGTTTGGTCTGACTGTCTCTGCTATAATCTCTGCGTTGTGTCTATGTGCGAGGAACGAGCCGTGGACAACTGCAGGTCTGCTTTCTGGGCGGATTTACTTTCTGTGTATTCTGTTTATTCAGTACAGCAATTTCTCATGACCAGTCTCCACAATGCATACCTCTCCTCTCTTTTAGCATTTTAACATATCTATATTAAATTTTACATTAAATTAAATCAGTAAAATAAAATACATTCATAAAACAAAACACATCTCATTCATTATCACAGAAACATTTTTCCCATCCGCCAGCAGCAGTTTTTAGTATTGTTTTTAAGTTAACAATATAACAAATGGAGCTTACATACTTGTGTAAAAACACAAAATTCAATACAGCACTTTCTCATGACCAGTCTCCACATTGCACACCTTTAAAAGAAAGGTACATAGCAAAATGCATCAGAGACGCTCTCATTGCTATGCTAACCTATCTTAAAAACAGTTCTCTCTCCATCAAAAATAACAGTGCTATACACTATAAAAAACTGACATACAGGCTAGAATGAGCGGCCTGCTGATAAAATATAACATGTGTAACCCATACAAAGTACAATTTGTAAATATGCTTAAGGTTTTTGCTATGTTTTAACACTATTTATAGGCTCCCCAAAATAACTAAGAAAAAGGATTTTTACATGAAAACTAACAGCAAAACGTGAATAGAGATAAGAGACAGATTTTGGATGAAATATAAGCAATCTAGTTTGGACATCGGTTACAGGTGCATACTGCAAGCTGCTGTGATTCAGCTCGCAAGGAGGGGGGGTAGTGTCAGTGGGTGATACGTTCATCTTTATGGCTCAAGTATATCAGGAGCTGCAGCCATTTGTAGCTGACCCGGAGGGAGGGGTGAGATAACAACTCGTGCATGCAGACGCTACGTACTGTGAGCTTGTAGTGAGTCTTGTGTTTTGAGTGGAGCTAGGTTGACGTCAGCTTTGTAACAAGTGTTTTTCCTTCGTTCACAGCTCACAGCAGGGAAGGAAATAGTGACGGTTCGCCAGGGGAAATGGGGAGTTCAGTTAAAAAGCATGAAATGTTGCTTTCGCCACAATTACAATGCTTAGCTTGATATGTTTCTACAAGAGCTGTTAGAATAGCAGTTACACAGTAATGATATACTGATTGGTGTCCTCAGTTAGCTGTGCAACTAACTAGCGGTAGCAGGGATGAGTCAGTGAGGACCAAGAATCATGCTTCATGAGTCAGTAAAGTAAATCTCAAGTAATGAACGATTCGTTCATGACTCGCACAACACTATTGGTCACTGAGTCTGGTCCAATTGTTTGTATCACAAGTTTATTGTGCTTACTTTGCTGGGATATTTCCAAAAATGTTGGTTTTACTACCCAAACACAAATTTGACTGAATGTTTTCAGCAGACAATCTTGACAATACTGACTTGAACATACTTTTGCACTTATGGTTGTTCTAATGAGCTGAACATAAAAACCAGGTCCCATGGAATCACTGACTCTGGTCAAAAAAAAAAAAAACAAAAAACCAGACCTTAGACTGCAGTGACTCTGGTTAGAAGATCAATGCTAGACATTGGATGTATTTTATATGTACAGTATACAGGTGAAAGGTCAGCAATTCAACTTAAAATATGAAACTAACATATGATATAAACTCAGTCCATGCAAAGTGAGATATGTCAAGGCTTTATTTGTTATAATCTTTCTGATCATGGCTTACAGTTTTAGAAAACCCCAAATTCTCCCCCAAAACTCTGCAAATTTGAATATTTGGAAAAGGTTCAATCAGCTAATTAATCCAAAAAAAAAAAAAAAAAAAAGAAAAGAGAGAACAAACTTGTGAAGGGTTCCTGAGTCTTTAAATGATTTCTCAGTCTGGTTCAGTAGAATTCACAACCATGGGGAAGACTACTGACCTCACAGTTGTGCAGAAAACCATCACTGACACCCTCCACAAGGAGGGAAAGCCTCAAAAGGTAATTGCAAAAAAAGCTGGATGTTCTCAAAGTGCTGTATCAAAGCACATTAACAGGGAGGATAAAAGGGAAAAGCGTGGAAGAAAAAGGTGCAGAAGCCGCAGGGATGACCGGAGTGTGGAGAGAATTGTCAGGAAAAGGCCATTCAAAATTGTGGGGGAACTTCACAAGGAGTGGACCGAGGCTGGAATTAGTACATCAAGAGCCACCACACACAGACGGATCCTGCAAATGGGCTTCAAATGTCGTATTCCTCTTATCAATCCGCTCCTGAACAACAAACAATGTCAGAAGCATCTTACTTGGGCTAAAGACAAAAAGAACTGGTCTGTTGCTCAGTGGTCCAAAGTCCTCTTTTCCAATGAGAGCAAATTTTGCATCTCATTTGGAAACCAAGGTCCCTGAGTCTGGAGGAGAATTGGAGATGCACACAATCCAAGATAGATAGATAGATAGATAGATAGATAGATAGATACTTTATTTATCCCAGACTGGGAAATTGGGAAAAGGTAATTGTAAGGTAAGGTAAAGGTAAGATGCATGAAGTCCAGTGTGAAGTTTCCTCAGTCTGTGTTGGTTTGGGGAGCCATGTCATCTGCTGGTGTTGGTCCACTGTGCTTTCCAGAGTCAACGCAGTTGTCTATCAGGAGATTTTAGAACACCTGAATAACACCATAACACCTGAGCAGTGCCACAGGCTGATAGCGTCCATGTAACGCCGCACTGAGGCAGTAATTCATGCAAAAGGGGCCCAAACCAAGTACATATGCAAGATTAAACCTTTCAGAGGGCCAATAATTCTCTGTTTAAAACCCCCTTTCTATTAATTGTATGTGATATTCTAATTTTTTTGAGATTTTCAATTTGAGGTTTTCATAAGTTGTAAGCCATAATCATCAAAATTATATCAAATGAAGGCTTGAAATATCTTGAGTTGCATGTTATGAACTTATGTCATACATATTTCACCTTATAAATCTAATTTAATCTAATAATCTAATCTAACCAAATTCGCGCCGACAACTAGACCACACCCGTCTTTTTTCTTGGAGTCTTGGCGGAGGTCTGGAGAAGTTCTGAAGAGGAAAGCTTCCCCAGGAGAACTGACGAAGCAATAACAACCGCAACAGAAAAAGGAAATCAGAAGTCGGAATTTAGCCGCTAAGCTGAATTCCAAGTTGAAGCTGCAGCTGCTGGAGACCGGAACAAGTTTGGCTGCACGGCACTCTGCCTCCAGCGTCTCGAGTTGCCGTGGTAACTAGGTCCGCTTGTGCCGCCCGTGGCTCCAGTCTGTTTTCATCAGGAAAGAGAAGGATAATTTGGATATTAACTTAATAACCAAGCTAATCGCACAAAAGACAACACTGCCACTGAAGAGGGACGAACCAGACCGACAGCCACTTCAGCCGAGGACCAGTCTAGCTTGGGATATCCAAGTGCACCTGTTTCACCTGTTTTATGCTTTGACCTGCACCTGTATATAATGAGCACGTTTTATTTCCCCCCCTTTCCCCCCTTTTTTTAAATTAATAAAACCCCCCATAAATTAAGCCATTGTTACACTCCTTCTTTCAGTAATTGTTCTTAAGTCAATCCACAGTAAAGAACATTCCTTCTAGATTGAGATTTGATAAGAGGCAACACTATACACAATCTAAGGCACAACAGTATATGTATTATGTACTTAACCTTAATGTGAAGGATGATAATCCTTTACATCTCTGGCTACTTTTCTCACATTTTTAAGGTTTCCTAAAGACAATATTTTTAGGAGACAGTGGGAACTGGCAGTGAAACGTGAAGGTTTTGTGGCAAGTTAGAGGTTCTTGCTCTCCAGTGAGCACTTTAAGGCAGAGGTTTTTGACAGGACAGGGCAGGACAGCTGAGACATGGAGTCAAACTGTCTGTCTTTAACTTCCCATCTCATTTACAAAAGGTAAGTGTGCCATATGGCTAAAGAATTCATTCATTCATGTCCATGATTCATATGTCTGTAAGCATTTGATAACAATTTAATGCCACACCTTTCTAAAACAATTTTCTGTCTGCATGGAATAAAGTACAGTACACTTTCTGATGCTTAAAACTTTTTTTTTATCTTGTGTTATATTTCTTACATTTTAGAAAGTACCATCAAGGACCACACAACCATCAAGGAAAGCTGAAGAGAGCCTGCCAGTAGACTTGCCTCAGCATTTCCATGAAGCTGAACCTCAGTCTAATGTTGTCAATATCTGCATGTAATATTTCTCAAACACATGACAGCATCAAGGCCCTGATTATATCAAAACCTCTGCCACTCATTTTAGAGACACTCAAAGTATACATGAGCATACATTAAAACTAACTGTTGTTGTTGAATATGTGTCCCTGACATTCATACCGACGGCACCAGCAGTGGGATTGAGGGATGACATTAAGAATGTGGGCCACCTACATCTGTGAGTGATGAGTTATAAACATCACTCAATATTTTCATCCCTCTTTCCACTAGGATCACAATTTCGATTTGCCTGCATCTCCCACTGCTCTAAAGGCCAGACTTAATGTAGCACTGGCTAGAGTGGAGAGTCTGGAGCACAAGAAGAGGAATTGTTTGATCCGGGAGTGAAGGGCAAAGAAGAATGTGCACACTCTTCTTGAGGATTTGAGGATACTCAGACAACTCAGACACTCCTGGACTCTCCCCCATGCAAATGTGTTCAAGCTTGAAAAATTTGTTGTGAATGACATGTATGCATGTATTGTGAGTGTTCACGATGTGGCACCAGAGAGCACCTGTGAAAGCTGGTGAGAGTGAAGCCAGCTGCAAAAAGGGGAAGCGAGGCAGAGGTACTAAATCCAGTAAGGCAAGTTCTTTAATTCAGGTGGAGGCAGGTGGTGATACACAGAAATTGCTGGCAGGTTCAGGCAAGGAGCAGGTGGAAAATCCAAAGTCAGAAATGAACTGGTTTTACACAAGGAGCAAATAGAAACAATTCAAGAAGGCTAGTGCACTGGCCAATAAACACAATGGGGCAAGGAAGACATAGTAGGGCGGGGTTAAATACACAGGGAAGCAAGACACAGGTGAAACAAATAGGTAATCAACTAATGCTGAAGTCACCATTGTTCTATGAAGTCACTTTCAAAGACCACACATTATAGGTGAATGACCTCCTCCTACAATCTTAATTCTAATGACTTCATATTCTCTCAGTATTTTCTCAAGACCTGGAAGATGAAAAACAATCAAAATCTGTTATTCCTGGATGGCATGGCATTATGTCAATTTTGATGTGTCTCCATAAGACAGGAAAACCTCATAACTCCAACATACATTGTCCAATCGGCCCCAAATTTTAGAAAACATCCTGTCCAATTTCATATCTGATCTGTACAGAAATGCATGTAGAAAACTGGCTCAATGGTGCTACTTTGAAAATTAAGAAAGTGAAGCCCCTCACTCCAGATTGACATACATGAATGAAAATTGGTACATGTATCTATCATGGCAAGCTCCTCAAAAACTGATCCATTCCCTCACTCAAACAGGAAGTTGACCATTTTGATTTGATATTTCGATTTTTGGCAGATTTTTTGCGATTTCCATGTTTCATACTTAAAGAACTCCTAATGTTTTCATCAAAATGACTTCATATTAGCTCAGTATCATCTCAAGACCATGAAGATGTCAAATTATCAAATTTTTTTGTACGTCATACCTGCATGGTGCCAATTTCCATGAGTTGCCATAAGAGCGGAAGTCCTAACACAAGCATATATCGTTCAAGCTGCCCCAAATTTGCCAGGCATGATCAGGGTCCCACCCTGAACACACCTATCTGTCATGACTGAGTGGCACACAGAGCACCATCTACTGGACACACGATATCAGCCTAATACACAAACATGATCATATTTACAGGCAAGGACGTCGCTACAGCAGGGCTAGGGGTTGCTGTAGCCTTGTCAAAAATCTGTGTAGCCCCAGTTAAGCGCCTCAAGTATTTTATTTTTTAAGTTAAAAACATTAAAAAGTTCTCAAGTAGCCATTCTGTTTTAATCCAATTCCTGCTTGCGTGTTTGTGCTGCGCCTGTACCGCATTGGTGTACCCCTATAACCTGTGTATGTGTATGTGTGTATATGTGGGAGGGGAGGGGAGGCGAGGCTAGGCTAAAGGCCAGCTAGCCTACAGTCTGTTTTGTGATCAAGAAAAAAAGCGTGCACGTAGAAAATGAACACCAAGTCTCCCAGAGGGGCAAAGAAGAAGAGGGAGATTCTTTGGGCAAATTCAGTTAAAACTACTTTTATATAACATGCTTGTGCTGTGTATCATAGCTGCTTTTATTGAAAAAACAAGAACCTTCTTATAAAGAACGATTATTTTCTAGGGTTTTCCTCATTCCCTTAGCACCAGGAGAGAAAAAAAATCCTGGCACAGTGTCTGTTTACAGGGTGTGTTCTACACATCCTGCACTACAACATGACATGACATCAGATTGGTGGAAGTTCTGTGGCGCCACAGAGTGGACACTCAAAAGCAATTCCTTACAATTCCAAAATACATTGTCCGATCTGCCCCAGGTTTGGCACAATTGTTCAGACGCTTACTCTGAACAAGTCCATGTGTCAATACTGAGTTACACAGAGAGGGCCACCTCCTGAACACAGGAGGTCAGCCTAATAACACACAAAAAATGAAAAACAAAAAAAAAAGTTAATGAAGGGAAGGGAAAATGAAAACTAAGGCTATCCAACAGCATGAAACTCATTCAAGAATTTTGCAAATGGGGTTCAATGCAAGCAGTGCAGCAACCAAGCTGCTAAACATTTGCGAAAAGAAATGCCAGGATCCTCTAAAAGGGAGAAAATGGAAAGAGTAAGAACTGCACAGAAAAACACACAAGAAACCACACCCAAACTTATACACTAGTTACCACCCCCATACTTTCATTCTTCTTTGTATCCGCAGAGAACACAGCAGATATCTCATATGAAGGTCAATCCAGATACTGAGATTTGTCAATCCTTCTTCATTCCCCGACTCCCATCTGAGCCTTTCAGAGGTCTAGGCCTCAACCACAAAGTGCTTCAGTATCTGCCCCCCCCCCAAGTTACAACATCATGGACAATATCCTGAATCACTCCAACCCTTCCCTTGGCTCTGATGGTCAAACCTTCCTGAAAACAGAGATCCTGCACAATGCCCCTCATCCAGATGTAAGGACAAAGCTCTTCCCAGATATAAGAATTCAGCTCCAAATGACCATAATTTAAGGAGCAGGCCCTTATGGTCCCCAGATCATTTTCAGGCCCTGAACTGAGAATGATGTTAAAGAGAAAGCATGTCTCAAAGGTGGTTGAAATGGGGGGTATTGACGAGGTTTGGAGTATTCAGGCCGACCACAACTGAACTGTGTCAAGTACCGGGTGCTTTATAACGATGGTAGACATCAAGATGTTTCTTCATTCAGGCAAGGAAGAGGAAGATGGAGTGGCTGAGGCGGTAGTGGACGAGTTTCCATAGGTAGTTCCATAGTTCCATAAGTTCCATTGATGTACAATATGACAATACAGTACAATATTAGAAAAAAAGTTTGCCATTCCTGGCACTGATCTAAAATGTGATCCTGATTCGTAAAAAATCCTTCCCGCTTATGAGCTCACAGCAAATGGCCAACAAATTAGGTTTTTGGTTTATTCCAGTGCTACACACTACTGTGTGAGCATACAAATTCACAGACCCACCTAAACTCAGTGGAAGGTTCATGCGTGCTATGTCTGCCTCTCCTGCAAAATAAACAATTTCTGCTCCACTCCACACATCTGATGGTGACATATTACTAAAATATTCTTTCCTGATTTCATCATTTTTTCCAGTGAATTTGCTGGCACGTGACTTAATGATTAGTTTGGATATTTGTCTATTCTCCACCCCCACTGGTGTTGTAGTGAAAAAGTTGTCTTACATCAATTCACCCACAGCTTGTCCAGATGGACTGTGGTGTACCATTGTGTGTCTACCAGCTCCTCCTGAAATCTGGCCCAGTCGTTAATGACATTTTAGTAAAAGCACAATCACATGTCACCTCACAGGTTGCTGACTGGATGAAATCTGACGAACCTCAGTATTCTATGCATGTCTCTTGTGGACCTGACTGACTTTATGAGGACCAGTGGTTCAAACTCACAAAAATTTACTGGACAACCAACAACAGTTTCACCCTGACTTCTGACCGATACTATTCATTTGAGACTGAAAGTTCCTGTCCTAATGTCTCACTCTCCTGGACTGAGATGGCAGGACATTGGTCCAATAGCCAAGAAGTGTGTGGCTGGACTATGACATAGACAGTCAGTTCTGGTTCACATTTAACTTCAAAGGCAAATTATACACATTCACACACCTGAGCCAAAATTTTGTTAATTCTCAAACATTGTACATTGCAGCCTTGAATGATAGACTTTCCACTGTGACCTATCACAAGGGTCTGTCCTCCTACAGTATGTTTATGACATTTTAATCTGGAACCACACCCATGATCAGTTTCTGACATACTCAACCTGCTCAAACATTTAGAGGCAGAAGGCCATAAATCTTCCCTGCATAAACTGCAGTATCAGTAGTAGTCCTCTTCCCATCACCAAGAAGCAGTTGGAATGGCTTCTTATGGCAGAAATTTTATTCCTGACCTTTCCTGCAGAATAGCTCCTTTACAGGCTATGGCCACGACATTCACTGAGATGAAATAAACTCTGGCTATTGCTCCTTATTTGGGAATAATCCCAATCCAAATAAACCTTTTTTCAGACAGTTGTTGCTAAGGCTGGATGCATGACTCCTGTTTGTTACAGAATTGTGGCCTTGATCCTGTGGCAGCAGGACTCCCACATTGTCTACAGGCGGTAGCTGCAGCAGAAAAAGCTGTTCTGGTTTCTAGAGATCTCTGACTATTCACACTTGATACTTCTGGTTCCTGATGCTGTTTCTTTTCTTTTGACAGAGCAGAAAACTTAATATTTCACTCCAGCCCGGTTCCTGAGATACTGCACCATTGTTCTTGACCTGCGTAATACTACTGTCAAACATTGCACAACTCTTAACCTGGCTACTCTCCTCCCAACTGCGGATGATGGTGAACCATGGAACTGTGCCCTCTTTGTGCAAACATTTTGTTGTCTTGAACTTACTGATGTTTAACCAACCCTGATATGATTTTGTTCGCTGATGGTTCATTGTCTAGAGACCCCTTGACTTGACAAACACAGTGGGTTTTGCATATGCTCTTCATCCACTGTTCTTGTTTCAGGACACTTGCCAGACTGATATTCTACTCAATTTGCAGAACATGTGGGTCTTACTGAAGCATCCAAGGCAACTGCTGGGAAATCAGTAGCTATTTGCACAGACATTATATCTGTATATATTCTCACTCATCCAGATCACGGTCATATTCGGCCAACAATTAAATAGAAAGCAGGGTCCAGAGGCCTTGACTCTGTTCATGTGTCAATATGAGAGTCAGGTCACCGGGACCTGCACTGGCACCGAACAAGTCAAAACAATAAGTAGAAAACATCTGGAGTGTCAGGAAAGAGAACTACACCGCGCACACACAGTGTTGCATAATCACCGTGGTTGAAATTCAAGATAAGGCTGAAGGCTATCCACCCAATACACACACATAGCCTGTCTTAGGTATAAGAAGGCATGTCACTTGTTGTACCTTGGGATTTGTCTCTTACTACGTTGTTAGTAGGGCTGATGTGAATAAAGAGATTCCCCATCTGACACCTGTGCCTGGACTATCTCCTCTTTTAAACCACCATTTTTCGCCACAACAATATTGGTGACCCCGACATCATTGAGTTTAGATCATGGGCTGAGAGGGAGGTTGCACCACTGATCACTGAACAAAAGCTGAAGCACAAGGTAGGTTAAACGAACCTACATCAGTGCATTCACTGAAGGGGGTGACGGCTAAAGTCTCAGCTATTGTGGATGCACTCTAAATGAATGGCTGATTTAAAAAGACAGTTTTCTATACCCCTGATTTGAGGCTATAGGAGCAAAAACATTTTAATGTTGAAGGAAAGAGACGTGGGGGATGAGAGGGGGATGCAGGTCCCAGGTGAAACCTGCACATGGATGTTCTGCCACCAAATTCTGTAAAAAGAATGTGCTTTGCTATTATGGTTATGTATTTATGAGAAGCAAAGATGGGGCTCTGTGACGGCTTGATCAACGTAAATTGTATTTTGGCTGATTGGGCATATCTGGCGGTGTGACTGGCCAATCATAATGTTTGGACAGGCTGTCTGAGAGAAAGGAGGGACGAGTTGGGTCCCTGTTGTATGTTAGAAAAGCTAAGCTGTCCAACCACAAAACGAAGAGTTGGAGAGTCGGAGAGTATAGAATTTAATACTGCTCAAAATGTGATTGTTCTTCAACACAGCAAAGCTGTCTGTGCTGATACGCTGTGTCACTGCATATACCGTTGCAACTATAAATTCTGAATGTATTTTGTTTGAACAAAACTCTATCCCATGAACGTAAGGCAATGCAAACTGTCTCATTTAGAAAAATCTGCAATGTGTCGTTATTCTGAAAATGTCCCTTATAAGGGACTGTTGCTTGAGCAATTGCAAGATGAGCTAAAAGCATATATGAAACAACTAACTGTTGTCCATAGCTCTATATACATGTAGGAGAAAGCCCAAGAGGTCAATCGGGACCAGGATGTGGCCAGGATGTTGCCAGGAGATCAGGTGTATGTGAAAGTCTTCCAATGTAAGTGGTGCGAGCCTAGGCGCAAAGTACCTTACACAGTAGTAAGAGCAATGCCAACTGGACAACTGAAGCCAGTGCCAACCAGCCCCTGATAGGCCCAAGAAGATCAGAGAAATCAGAGATTTGTTTGGACATCCGGATAGTAATGAGTTACAGTAGTCCAGCCAAGAAGTTACAAATGCATGGACTAGTTTTTCTGCATCATCCTGAGACAGGATGTTTCTGATTTTCCTAATGTTTCTCAGGTGGAAGAAAGCTGCCCGACTAACTTGTTTTATGTGAGGGACAAAGGACATGTCGTGGTCAAAAGTTACTCCAAGGTTTCTTACAGTGGAGCTGGAAGCCAAACTAATGCCGTCCAGACTCATTAGATATCGTTTCTCTGAGGTCCATGGGGCCAAGTACAATAACCTACGTTTTGTCAGAGTTAAGAATTAAAAAATTTTGGGTCATCCAGACTTTCATATCTTCAAGAAATGTCTGCAGTCCGACTATCTGACTGACTTCATTTGGCTTCATTGATAAGTACAGCTGAGTATCGTCTGCATAACAGTGAAAGTTGATGTTGAGCTTCCTCATGTTCTTGTCTCTGTAATAAAATATGATCTATGGTGTTGAATGCAGCACTGAGATCTAGAAGAAGTATGGAGACTGATCCATTGACTGAAGCCATTGGAATATCATTGGAAACTTTAACCAGTGCTGTTTCTGTGATGCTATGATGGGCTTTAAATCCTGACTGAAACTCTTCAAGCAAACCATTCTCATCCAGATGGTCATGTAATTGTCTTGCTATGGCTTTCTCAATAATTCTAGAAATAAATGGAAGGTTTGATTTGGGTCTATAGTTTGCCAAAACATCTGAATCAAGATTCAGCTTTTTAAGGTGGGGTTTAATGACTGCGGTCTTAAGAGTCTGAAGTACATAACTTAATTAATCAGATCTAGAAATAAAAAATAAAAAAAATCTCTTTAAAGAGGCTAGTTGGTACTGGGTCTAATAGACAGGTTGATCATCTGGATGATGAGACTATAGAAGCTAGCTCTGAGAGATGCAGAGGTGAGAATGACTCCAGATGTAAAAGAGGTGTTGCAGTTGATTCAGGAGTTGCTGTATTCAGTAGAAGATTATTGTCTAATGTAGGTAAGAGCTGATGAATTCTTTCTCTAATTGCGAGAATTTTATCTTTAAAAAAGTCCATAAAAACATTGCTGCTTAGAGCTAAGGGGATCACTGGTTCAATTGAGCTATGGCTCTCTGTCAGTCAGGCTAAAGTGCTGAAGAGAAACCTGGGGTTGTTCTTGTTTTCTTCTATTAGTGCAGAGTAATATGAACTTCTAGCACTACGGAGAGCTTTTATGTTTTTAAGCTATCTTTTCAGGTGAGACTCTTCCGGGTTACTGGAACGCCTGGAACACTTTCTAATTTCCTTGATGTCTGCTTTAAGGCATGAATTTGGGAATTACACCAGGGAGCAAGCTTCCTCTGTTTTATTACTTTCTTTTTGAGAGGGGCAGCATCATCAAGATTTGAACACAGTGTGGCTATAGTGCTAATCACAAGGTCATCAACCTGCGTATGGGAGAAATCCTCATTTGAATTTAGATATGGCATTGTTGGAAATGATGACTGAATGTTCTCTTTAAATTTAGCCACAGAAACTTCAGATAAACATCTTCTATAGTTGAGTTTATTCCTCGATGCTGTGCAGCCCATTAAAGTAAACTCAAATGTAGTGAGGTAATGGTTGGTCAGAAGAGAGTTTTGAGGAAAAATTGTTAACTTTCAATGCCATATGTTAGAACAAGGTCAAGGATATGATTGTAGTCGTGAGTGGGTTCATCCACATGAAGCCAACTGAGTCTAGTAGGGAAAGAAACCCAGAACTAAGGCTGTGGCTTTCTACATCAACATGTATATTGAAATCTCCCAGTATTATGATTTAATCTGTACTGAGTACTAACTCTGATATAAACTCAGAAAACTCTGATAGGAATTCTATCGGACCAGCTGGACGGTATACTGTAACTAATAGAACTGATTTCTCACCTTTCCAGTTTGAGTGGGAAAGATTTTGGTCTAGGGTTGATTAATAGGCTTGATTGAAATATCACAGCCGACCCCCTCCTCGACCTGTGGTACAAGGGATATGAAAATTAACATGAGTGAGGGGTATAGCTTCATTAATGCTAACATACTCATCCTGCTGCAGCCAGGTTTCAGTTATACAAAATAAATCAATACGATGATCAGTTATGAGATCATTGACGAGTAGGGATTTTGATGATAGCGATGGAATTTTCAACAGTCCACATTTAACTGCAGTGATATTTTAGATCGAATTTGTGGCTGTTTTGATTTCAGTTAAGTTTTTGTTTTTCGCTCCTCTTCTGTTTAATTTGGGTTTAGTAACTCTTCTAATTTAGGTGGTCGGGGGACAGACACAGTTTCTATAGACCTAAACATAGGCAGAGACTATTCTATTCTCAGCAGGTGACCGCTCTGACGCAGGGGCGCAGAGGAGCGTGTTAAACTGCGGCTCTGCCTCCTGGTCTTGACTCGGGATTGTCAGGGTTTTGGATTTCTAATAAAATCGGCCATATGCCTAAATATGAGAGTGGCTCCATCCACGGTGGGATGGACACCATCTCGTCGAATCAGACCAGGTCTCCCCCAGAAAATCTTCCACTTATCTATGTAGGCCACATTGTTTTCAGGACACCACCTCAACAGCCAGCGGTTAAATGACGACATGCGGCTATACATGTCATCACTGGTCCGATTGGGGAGGAAACTACAGAGAAAACTACAGTGTCCGACATTGTTTAAGCAAACTTGCACATTGATTCCACATTAATTTTTGTGACTTCTGACTGGCGAGAACCTGTTGGAAATGTGAACTGGTCGGTGGTGCCTCTTGTCTCGGACAGTCACCCAGCCGTCCTGACTAGATCCCGGCTGCTTGGAGGCCACTGGGGGGGAGGAAACTCTCTCGGCTGCTGTAGGAGCCGGTCTAGGTTGGCCCGCGCTGGCTACAGGGGGACGGCTAGCTACACTAGTATAGGATGGGCTAGCTAAGCCGTGACTAAAACTTGCTAATTTTCACCTCCATTTCTACCATCTTCCTGCATCTATGACAAGAGGTGCTATCATAAAAGGAGGCAGAAGAATAGCTAGACATGAGGCAGACAGTACAGGAGAGGAGAGGAGAGGGAGAAGGAGGAAGAGAGAGTGGAGACAGAGAGAGCTACAGGACATTGCTAATCGCTTAGTTCGATTAGTGGAGCTACAGAATTGTCTGTAAAGCTTAGGAAGGGGGAAGAGATGGCGTTCTTGGCTAGTATAAGTTTGATAACGGTTTACTGTTCATTAAGCAGGTGGATAGCAGAGAGAGCACACAAGGTAACATTGCACAACCACCAGTGACAGGAAATGACGTAACACGCTTACTGCAACACTTGCATAGGTGTAGCTAATCACCTAAACCAACAAATGTAAGAAAAGTTATTTAAATGCTAAGCTAAAGCAAAAGAGGAATGGATTGGAATCATAAAATAAATATTGTGTACTGTGTACTATGTACTGTATGAACAAATTTACTCAGTTCTGGAAGAAGACAACTCATCAGCTCCTCAACATATACATATACATATACATATACACATAAACAGTATATATGTATGTTTCTGGAGTAAAACAGCTCCCTATAGTGAGTACCAAAAATTGGCCTTAGTCTTTTTACTCTAAGTCTTCTTAGAGTTTTATTTGAAATGCAATGCACAACATGTAAACAGAAATCATTAACAGAAATTGACTTTATCAATGTTTGCCTCTGCCTTTTTCCTTCTTGTCTGTATTATATAATACAAATACATAAATAAAAATCAACTTCTCAAAAAAAGAGAAATCCTTGAAATCTCCAAAATAATAATAATAATAATACTAATCATAAATAAAATAATAGAAGAGAGGCAACCCTGCCTAAGGTACAATGTTGCCTGACTACCTGTAGCGTTCCTTCACAGGAAAAACCGCCAGCTAACTCTTACCTAACATAAAGAGTGATCTACGACTCAATGCAGCAGAAATAAGGACTGGTGATGATGATAATGTGTTGGTATTGAGTGGCAGAAATAAGTCACGAAATATGAAATATGAAATAAGAAATATGTCACTTATCCTGGTTTAGTGCCAGGTACTTACACCTCACACTCTCGAAGGGAATTGTTGCAGATGAAGTGCTCAGAGCTGGGAATAGGGAAAAGTGGGAGGGATGGGGTGGATCAAACCATTTTCGAAGCATGGGGGGTGCAGTTGTATTTTTGTTGTTAAAATATTACATTTAAACCATAAACTGTATATGGTTTTGACATTTCTTCAGCATATTAAACATGGACATAGAGGAAAAAAGCTCGTAAATTTTAGGGGTGCTGGGGTCAGTTTAGGGCGTTTTGGAGGGCAGCACCCTCCAAAACGTGCTACAAATGCCTATGCATTAAGGACATCAACAGCTGGATGAACCACAACTTACCACAATTTAACAATAAAATTACAATAGGCTCAAAACCAAAAAGAGATACAATCACAGCATACCTAGAATCCCTCTCTCTCAGCAACTTTGAATATGCTAGAAATCTTGGTATCACCATTAATGCAGACTTTAACTTCCACCATCATATAAATAGTGTCACAAAATCCTCCTTCTTCTTTAATCTTATCTCAAAATTCCAAAGCTTCCTGTCACATTCTGATGCTGAGAAATTTGTTCACGCATGTGTAACTAGATTATTGGAATAGCCTCTTTCCCAGTATCTGTCAAAAATCAGTCAGACCTCTACCACTCTGTACTGTAGTACAACTACAGTCCTTAAGACTCTGCACTGGCTCCCTTTTCAGGCAAGAATTGATTTTAAAATTCTCTCAACTGTCTATAAAGCACTAAATGGTTCCACTTGAAAGTATATGATAGCACTGCTCAATCCATACACACCATCAAGACATCTCAGGTCATCATCCAATGGTCTCCTTGTCGTCCCCAGGATCAAAACCAAATCAGGTGAATCAGATTTAAATTATCATGCCCCAAAAAAGTGGCAGCCTCTCCCTCAAAATATCAGAAGTGCTCCAGCAGCTATCAGCACTTTCAAAACCAGACTAAAAATGTTTCTTTTCAGAATTTTTTTTCCATAGGCCAGTCCCAAATCACCAATTCACATTGATTATTATTATTTATTATTATTATTTGTGTTTGTATATAACTGTACATTGCAATGCTCTATTTATTTATATATATTTTTACATTTTTGCAATTGTGTATTTATGTTGTGAACCACATTGAGTTGCCTTTGGCAGGAAATGTGCTACATAAATAAAGTTTCTTCTTTTTCTACCTCTTTCTTCTTTCTCCCTCTCCTCCACACTCATTTTCACTCATCACCTCACCTCTCCACCTATACAATTGCTTTTTTTGTTATATAGCCTTCATTAATAACTTAGCTGTTTCTTGTCCAGGCCTTGAGGTACAATTATAAGACATAGCCTGTGACTTTTCTGTAAACACCTCCCTCAAATAGCTACACATTTACAACCTAAGACTCCAACATTCACTTCCAGGGTCCACTCAAATCACTGATTGTAATGCTCTACATACTGGTAGCAGTCAAAAGTTACATAGAGACACATGCAGATCATTCTCATTATTCATACACAGAATGATTGAACATTCTCTCTCTCAGTGTATTGCTTAAATATAGTAACCTGGAATGTGCATGGCATTCACACTTCGACAAAATAAAATCTAAATTACGGACTATGGATATTTTCCTCATTCAAGAAACACATTTACTAGAATTAGAAGAAAAACCTCTTACAGACCAGATTTTAATCAAATCGTATCCTCTTACGATAGAAGACAAATGGGGTTCTCCAGAGGAGATTACCATTTACTTTGAACAGTATGGTAACAGACCCAGAAGGCCAATAAGTCATGATACAGGCATCTATTTTTAATACATTGTATGCATTATATACAGTACATCCCTCTTTTTCATAATTGCCTTTTTCCTCACAAACAATGTCATTGCACAAAAAATCCACACCAGCATAAATCCAATCCTCAACAGTGATCAAGCACCAGTGTCTGTCCACCTTCATATAAAATCAACCCTTAAACTGTCTCCCAATTGGCAACACATTTCATTACTTAAGGATCCAGAATTTGACAAATTTTGAATTTGATTTCTCTGATCTGGGATATTGAGAAGGCTGTATTCATAACCAAAATTATATCTTCCTCCTATTTCAAGAAAAAATAAAGGTTTAACAGGATAAAAAGAAAGTCAAGGTTAAAATAACAACTAATGAAATAATATGCAAAAATCTGAATGAAAAATCATGGCGTTAACTACAAAATGCTAAATTATTAGATATTATCCTATCGAAAAACAAACAAACAAAACACTCCAACAACTCTGATACCAAAATTTTAACACACAAAAAAAATAAAATAAAATAAAATAAATTAATTAATAAAATTAAAATCTGGCAATATTTTTAGAAATCAAGTTCAATGCTACAACACAAAATCTCTCATAGTGACAATTCAGGCTTCAAATGGCAAATATACACAATCCTCCCAGGAAATCAATCATATCTTGTATAGTTTTTACTAGAAACTCCATTCAACACCAAACAACCGAAACCTAGAAGACATTCAGACCTTCCTCAAAAATCTAAATCTGCCTCAACCAACCAAAGAACAAAGAAACATCTTACATAACTGCTGACCACTCATCAACTATTAACTGCATTAGAAAGTATGCCAGTGGGCAAAGCTCAAGGTCCGAATGGCTTCCCTGATGAATTTATGAAACATTACTGGTCAGCAGGGTTCGAAATTAATTTTTTTTAATCTAAAGTTACCAGACAATCAGAATTTCCACTAGCCAGCTGACGTTAAAGTTTCTTTTTTTCCGTTTCGCCGATATCCGTATACCCTCGATTCTTTCTCTTCTCGCCCAACATTGTCTGTCCCAAGTTCAACCACCACCGCATTTAGTTTAGTTTTACTTAAGACGTGAAAATACATTCTTACGTTCAACTTTAGCTCTGCCGTTTTTATCTACCTCACTCTCATTATCTATCTCTGTTCGTTTGTCGCGCTGGTTGCACTCTAGTGTGAAATACCTGCATTCTTGCAGCCAACGGGCGTATTAAACGTCATTACGTAGCATTACAGCACAGTATTTATTGGAAATGTAGAACTCACTGCCTGGGGTACAAACGACCCAGAACAAAAGATAGCGTAGAGTATATCTGACCGACACGACTGCCTCATGCACCACCGGCCAAACTGGCTAGTAAGTTTTTATCAACACCCACCAAAATTAAATTTAACCCGCATTTGGCGGGTTGACGAGTGTTAATTTAGATTTAGATTAATGTTCAGGAAAGTGACAGATAAAAAGCACCACTTATATAAAACCCCACATGAATATAGCTAAAATTAAATTACTTACAAAACCAGATAAAGATCTAACACTCCTTTTAGTTACCATCCTGTGTAACTAATCGATAGCGATATATCAAAATAATCTTTAAGGCACTTGCTTCTAGATTGGAGACAATAATCTTTGAGAATTCACAATGACCAAATAGGCTTCATTACATGTCGACTTTCTATAAAAAACGTCAGATTGCTAATTTTGATGAAAAATCGAAAAAGCCTTTTACAAAGTTAACTGGTACTCCTTTTTTGCTACAAATTTTGCTTTGGAGATTTATCCATTGCACTGCATAACTAACCCAAGGCTACAGTCACTACTAATGGGAACACATTAAAAAGCTTCACTCTGAAGACGAGAACCTGACAAGAGTGCCTTCTCTTTCCCTTACTGTTTGCTATATTCATCAAGCCACTGGCATCAGCAATACACCAATATCAAAGGTATCCACTCTTGAATTTTTAACACAAAATCAACAAATAGAACAGTCAGGTGAACAGTAACACAGAAACTGTCCTCCATCTTGGACCGTAGAATCCCACTCTTAACCTTTGCTTACTTGGCATTCTGACAACTATCAATTTACCAAACCATCTATTCCAATCTGTACTCAATGTGGCCTGCATGGAGATTTAACAAGTGTTCAACCAGACTGGTTGAACACTTGTCATCAGAACATATATAATTTGAGAAAAAATAGCTGATACCAGAAAAAAACAACAGCAACAATCGACTCACTTTACACACAAACAGGTAGCATTCATTGACTCCCTAAACCTCCATCTGCACAAACATTCACCGTCAGTGTACTGTGGTATTTTTATCTCTGGTAATGTTATAATCCCTGTTTATGTCAATGTTGTTATCAACCCCCAAATCGAGGAATACCACAGTGGACCCATGGACCACAGGACCTTGCATGCATTAGGGGTATTCCTCTCCTCCTCACCCTGGGGTTGTTCTCTGGCTCTGAGGGGGTCTGCCTTGCCAACCTCCCTTGCTCCCATGTGTGGGCGTGCCCTGTGACTCTGGGGCCTTTTCCCTGTCCCTGCCTCTCGGGTTGGTGCTGGCTGGCCCCAGCAGTTTAACCCTAACCCTCACTCCTGGCTGGCCCCTGTGGCTGGATTCTGGTTTAGCACTTATGGGTTTACTCAATGGCAGCAATCACCGTGGGTGTGGAAGCGGCCGTTCAGTGTCCTGTGTCACTGGTGTGCTGGTGACAGCAGGGTTTGCGGTGGATGTGGTATCCTGCATCCGGAGGCCCTCACAAAAAAAAAATTATGAATGCTGTGAAAAATGGGCTCAGCTGTTCTCTCAACCTATTACTGAACACTATATACTGCTTTGACTCAGTTCTTCAGTTGGGACACTTTTCCCCTATCTGGACTATCAACTTTCTCATCTGCAAATTTTTTCCCCTAGCTTTACAGCCTCATAAAGTTCATTTTACTCAATAAACATCAACAAACCTTTTTCCAGGGAGGGATGATGATGGTCACAGGCAATTAAATAAATACTTTGACCTCATAGTTTTGGTGTGTCAAATTTTTATGAGATTGATGCACTTTTTGTCTTGTAGTTCAAATTCAGAAAAATGCTAAGAAAAAAAAAAAGGAGGATTGAAAGAGTCCAGATCTTTGGGGTCAGTACTGTTTTTGCAGCAAAAGTGGAACCTGCATCATTTTAGGGAGGTGGTTATAATAGTAGGGTATATTAGCATATTTTTCTTATAATGCTTCAGGTAAAACACTGGGTAAAATGGCCCTTTTGCTCTGTTTTGTTCTACCTGTATGGACAAAAATTGAATTTTAAGAGTAGGATGGTTTCCAGCTAATCAGCACTATTACTTACTATATTGGACTATTTTGAAGACAGCTACACTCTGCATTGAATACAGCAGCTCCCGGCAATGTGATCAATAAATCAGCGATCTTGGATGGAAGTCTGCTGTCATCAAGTCGAACAGGATTCAGATTTGCACCAAACACATAGACAGTTTGAAAACAAATACATTTGGAATAAGAAATGTAACAGAGTTAAGCTATAAAATCACAGAAAATGAAATATCAAGTATCATATTCAAAATGAGTTTCCAGTGTTACTGAGACTAAAGTCTTTCATCTATTGTTTGTCTCTATAACTTGAAAGGGAAAACTGCTGTATGTTGGAAACAGACACACAAAGACAAAGAAGAATTTGAGCAGTTTACTGAAAAACTACCAGGGTTGGTGGACCAGGCAGCTCTGTAGCATCACCCTGCTACTGGAGATACAAGACAACACCCACAGCACAGTCACTGATTATACAATGTGCATGATCAATATATTCACTAATATATAATGTATTGTATAATCAACAGCTATGGGTCACGCTGTAGTGGGGTGGATGAAAATGCTCTGTGTGGACACAACACAACCTGATTGAGCGTTGGGCCAGTGGGCAGGAAGTACCTTAAGATCTTCACACATCCTGTGTAAGACTGAAAACAAAGAATCAAATCTGAGTGTCATGTCATCTGAGACTCTACATGGCAGAACTCACGGCCCAGTGAAGACTGAAGGATGATGAGGTATGGGTGTGTATAACAGAACTGCTGTTCCATCTGTCTGGTTTTACACTTCACTTGTATAATTGCAATCCAGGTCTTGAAAACTACTTCAACATAGTTAAATGTCTGACAGACATTTAAAGAGCCAGCTTCTGTAGTTGCCCTGTGCTGTAAGATTTGCAGTAACCACTCTTACAAACGCATTTGTTCTTAAGTGGCACACACATACAATTTAATAGAGATTTATGTCATTCACCAGGTCCCCAAATGAAAACCACAATAGGTATAGACCCTTACAATGCCAGATCACCATAGGGAAAACACTCATTTAACTTAATTATCTCTTTGGCAACATTTGTGTGAATGAAACAGGGCAGTGCAAACTGAATTCTTAATTTTAAGCAGGTTCAACTTCAAAATAGTAGTTCTGATGCCATCAAACTTATTTATGAACTTTATGAAGAAATCTAACTGTCTGATTTAAATTCACTTCACTGGTGGAAAAAAATAATCAATGACTGATCAAAGAGAAAAGAAAAGTTCCTCTTTGCTTGACAGCATCATCAGTGGTGTGTGATGAAGACTTAAGAGTTGGAAACATATTCCTTGGTCTAATGGGCAGCTTGGTGATAAAGCAACTTGTGAAAAAATCCTTAAGATGTTCTGAATTACTTTTTTCTGGATTAGAACTGGAGCTCAGTGGTTCTGATGCTTAACTTGGAAAAATATCAACATGGTTTCCTACATATTCATTAATTTGATCAACTCAGCAGTTTCAGAATTAAATGTTTCAAACACAAACAGCAGCCTAAATAAAATGCAATAAATGTAGTTTGAAATCTGGAGCAATTTGAAATTCAAATTTGAAATTCAAAAACAATGTTTTGTTTGAATTTGACAATGCTTACTGTCAGTCTGATACTGGTACTATGTGACACCAACATATATCTACTTGTGCAAAAGAAATATATACGGGGCCTATCTGTCATCATCTCAAATCTGAGGCATTGTCTGGAATGTAATGAGAACTAAAAAGGTAAATAATAACATATCTAACCCCAGTGCATTATGGTCCAAATCAATTAGAGCCTTGTCAGCCTTCCTGCAGCTGAAATATTAAAGCAATAGGAACGGAATCAGAACACCATTTATGGGATTGGATGTATAGTGACAGTTCTTCAGGAATCATCCTATTTGCCATCTCCTGGGTTTGGATGTTAAGCTAAAAGCTAAGATAGGCTAACCCAGACCCCTTGGTGTATTTGTGAGAGATTTACAATAATAGTGCAACGTGACAGGAAGTCAAATTGCTCATGTCCTGCTTGTGCATTAGCAGGTTAAGGTGCAAAACTATGTCCTGAGGTAACATTTTTTTTCACCATTGAATATGTTTATGAAACAGGGAACACATATCAACATGAAGACCTGAGGAGGTAGAAAATAAATCCTGAAAGAAATTATACTGGTTTCTTTGGATGGAATGATTGTTTCCGCCGTAAAGAAATGATTGAACGCAGACCAAACTTAGGTGTTTGATTAAAATATAAATAAACAAGAAACTAGTCCTGAGCTCCAGATGTTAAAGAAAGCAAAGCTGGCGCTTCTTTTACCTTCCAGAGACAGGAGATGTTGCAAAGAAAAAATAGCTGCTCAGTTCACCAGACTGAACCTGAACTAACACCACTGTTGATCCAACCAAACTGTTAACTGTCCGAAAAAGTGACACTTGCTGACACCATGGATGAGTTTAATAGCACTAATCTAATGACCTTCTTAGCTCCACCCTGAATGGGTTGAAAATGTTCATGCTATCTCACATTACCTGTGACGACCAACTATCATCTTACTTCAGTGGTGCACATGGCACCTTCAAGCCCAGCTCACAACACTTCGTTAAACTAAATATTTAGCACATAGGGTCAGCTGGTGAGCTAATCACATTTTTCATCAATTAAAACTTTGACCTTGTCTCTCAGAGGGCAGAAAATTATGTAGATTTAAATTGAGTGCAGTTCCTTGGCCCTGTGGATTTTAATGCAGAGGCCACTGAAATAAACTGAAATTATGCCTAAATTTCCCATTTCTTTTAGCATTCTAATGCTCTAAATTGTCCAAACACTCAGAGTTAATGCAAAGCACCTAATTAGCACCTCAGCTGGCATGGCAAATTGACTGCTAATCCCTTGTTTGGTGTTTCGGTCCAGGTTGCATCACAAGGGGTGTATGGCCAAAAAACCTTTACCAAACTAAACTTGTGGATAGTCACCTGCAGTGGTAATGCCTCACTGCAGCAGCCAATTGACAACAACAATCATTTGGCAACACATATTGACTTTCGCACCTGTGGTGCTGACATACAGAAAAAAAGTTACTTTAACGTAATTCAGCAGTTCACAGATGATGTGATGATGTGTGTGCATACCTTGCTGCTGACTGTGGCTGGAAAGCAACCACCAGTGTTGTTAATGCACGAGATTTAATTTAACTACATCATCCTTTTGATCATGACTGCTTGAAGCCAAATGTGACTGATTGACAGACAGGTGACCCTAATCCTGTATCATTGTCACCAAATTTAATTGAACCACTTTCACAGACAACTGTTTGATAAACAAGCAGTTTTCACTTGATTCATCTACAGATTTTTCATAAATGTTTCAGGAAATGAAATAAAATTCCTCAGTTTTTAATAACTGGTTGGTTTACAGGTGATGACAAGTGGTGCTCAGACGTGCTTCCCCAATTATACATACAGATGTTGGCATACATTCACCAGCGATGTTTCAGTTTTTCCTATGAAGGATATTTTCTCACACAGGGACTTACTGTGGGAAACTTCAGACGATCTCTTTCAAGAAACAAAAGTCAAGTTTCTTAGATAAGCAGTCATTCCAACTGCTGTTCCATAGTGTTTTTCATATTTTCACACCACTTTCTGTTTTGGTCCTTTTAATATTTACAACTACTGTAACAAATAATATATAGTCTATGTGTGTGTGTGTGTGTGTGTGTTGCATGTCCATGAACAATAAATTATGTTAAAATCACTGTCTTAAAATCACTCTTTAATGGTGTGTGTGTGTGTGTGTGTGTATGTCTGTCTAAAGCATGTAAGGTGCAGGTAGGCAGCTCTGTGACAATGAACAAGCTGAAAAGCACAGACAGTCAAGCCAGCTCCTGACTGGCAGTACCAAATGTTCCTCAGCACAGTCTTTTGACCAAGGTAAGCTGGGAATCAGGAGGGGGCAGCAGGGGACAGGACAAGTGTGTTTCCTTTTTCATTGTCCAACAGGAAGAAAAGGGGCTTAAGCTTCATTTCCTGGTCTACACTATAGGGGAACTTGTGAACTCTCCAGGAGCAAATGGTCCATCTTGTATTCCGTGCATTCCAGGCATTTTTCTAAGTGTTACCTGGATGCTGGGAGGGTAGGGGATTAATAGCTAAGGTGGGGGGCTCATCAGATTGAAGCGTCAGCTTTTCTCTGTGAGGGAACTATGTGGTGCTGGAGAGGGAGCAGGGAAACTTCCTGTCAGGGTGATCAGCTTGCATTTCATATAGCTGTGTTGTTCATGCTGGGCTGAGAACAATGGCTAAGCAGTGGGTGCACCTCACAGGGGCTGTGGATGTCAAGGAGAGACATTTCTCACCCACTGCTGGGGTAAGGAAGAGTTGAAGTAATAAACCCACCCACGGTTATTATTGAAGGAAGCATTGGGAGCTTGATGGCCTTCCTCCTGGGTTTGCTCATGTCTGTTAGTTTCTCTGTGGAAATAGTTCTGAACCTAGGCAGAGGCTTGTGCACTGGAAAAGGATTATGTAGGAATGAGAGTTTAAAGCTTGGTTGAGAGTTCAACACCCAACTCGCTGGGTAATTCCTTGGTTAGGAGGCAGAGTTCCCCCCTTTGAATAAATTCTGGACCCAGGCGAGGGGCGTGGCCTGATGTCAGGAGTCATCATCTGTATCCTCTATCAAAACCTTGGTGTCACGGGTTTTGGACCTGGGGGTGAGAAGGCAGAGTGTGATTTGACTAGAGAAACCAAACAGCTGTCTATGCCATAAACAGAGTGAAAGGTTAAACTCATCAAAATTTTAGGAGACTGCAAAGTTCAGATGTCACAGTTGATTTAACGGATATTGGACTCACTGAGTTTATATCCGAGCCATTGTCATTTGATTTTGATAGCCTTTTTTAGTAAGACTTTTCTAATCCTGTTCGTTTAGTTATATTGTCAAATTTCAGTCTTGGATCATGCAGACAGAGAGATTTAGTAAGATTGCAAAACAGGTTTAGTTGTCAGTTAATTGCCATGCTTGTTGTTGAGTGAGTCTGTTGCTGTAAAAACTTACTGTGAGGCGAGACGTGGTCTGCGCAGACTCATGCTGTAGCTCCTCTTCCAGCTCTTTTTGCCCTGCCGGTTCCTTACTCCATCCTCCTGGTCCATCATTTGTTCCAGCAGTGTCTGGTCATCAGCATTGAGAGGTGCCACGCTAATGTCTCGGACAGCCCTGAACTCACCACAGTTGTTCAAATGTTCATTCTCCAAGCGGAAAAAGTTCCACACAAACCGCCTGAAGGGGAAAAAAACTGACCATTAGCAGACATATATATATGCATTTTAGTGTGGAAGGTAAATTTTGTCTTTAGATGATATTAGAATAATCAGTGTGTGTGTTTTTTTTTAACTGGTATAAAAGTGGAACAGTTTTCAATTTTTGAATATTAATGAGGCAATTTGTTTGAATTTTTTGAATTTTTGAAATTGAATGAGTGATTCTGGTATTGAGAATATTCTTTCTCATTTGAACCTTTTCCAAACCACATGGATTTATTTAATCTAGCAGTGAACCTCACTGCTGCAATCTATAGCAGATTGAGGTCTACTGTTTTACACTTTCGAAAAACAGTGAGTTTACATTATGGACAAGAGCAACAGGAGCTGGAGGAAGAAGAAACAGGGTTGAAATCAAGTAGTATACCTAAAGACCTCCAGTGGGGCGAGAACAGTGGCCAGTATATCAGAGATGCCATGTAGATCAGGGATTGTGCTGAGAGTGACAGTTAAAGTCCATGAAAAGCGCAATAGCACATCCTCCACTATAGCACTGTAGTAATATGCCTGAGGAAAAGAGAGAACATAAACTTTATATCCTGACACTGGAAGAGTCACACTCATCTCTCAGCCTATCCCCTCCACAAAATCCAATCAAAATAAGTTTTATTTATACCAAATCATAACAGAGTAACTTCAAGCCACTTTCCATAGAGAGCAGATGCAAACCAAACATTTTCTAGGATTATTTAAAGAAACCCAACTAATCCCTCCATGGAGCTTTCTCCAAATGTGCACTGGTACCTTGTGTGGATAGACTATCTCCTCCCTCAGGAAGGTGTTCTCTCCAGCATTGCGGTCAAACAGGCCCCAGTCCATTTTCAAATCCCATACCAGTGTGTAACATGAGCTGATCACTAAACAGCTGATGTACAAGTATAAGAAGATCTGGGTATCAGCATGCTTTTCCGCTGAGGAGTGAGAGAGGGAGGGAAAGAGAAAAGTTGGATGGCTGCAGTAGGATCATCGCTTAGTTTAAAAATGGGGAAAAAAAAAAATCAGTCAAAGAATATTGTTTTCTGAAAGCAGCATACAGTCCAGGTCTCTGCAAAAACATCATCTTGCCTACGTCTTTCTCTGACCGTGCTGTTACTACAGTATGGGGCATACTGTGACACCAACAGCAGTGAACAAAGTTGTTACATCCTGGGTTCTATGCAACCCAAGATGGTCATGATTGGTTTGACTGTGCAGCCAGAACACAATCCAGCAAATTGGTTCAGTACCTGACCTGATGGGTACAAAATTACCTGGCTCAAAGCATAAACTTTCACATAAAATTTGGATGGCAATGCAGAAAGTGAAGTGGTTAGTGCTATAATAGTGTCCCAGGTTCTCCAGTCAGACTCTGTGCTCTAGGCCAAAAAAAAAAAAAGAAAAACATCTACGTGTGAGGCCAGGAACACACTGGAATTGGGAATATCTTGGTTTTCATTTGGGGGTCATGTTAATGGGTTGGAGTCAGACTGTAAATAAAAGTGGATGTTGACAGCATCTTCAACCGCTCATCCGTTTCTGGGTCATGGGGGTGCTGGAGCCAATCCAAGATCAATCTGGGCGAGGGTGGGGTACACCCTGGACAGGTCGCCAGTCCATCACAGGGCCAACACACAGAGACAGATAAAAACCAACCACACACACTTACACCCAGAGTCACCAAATAACCCAAACATGCATGTCTTTGGATGGTGGGAGGAAACTGGAGTACCTGGAGGAAACCCATGCAGGCCTGGGAACCGAACCCACAACCTTCTTATTGTATTGCATTACTTCTTACTTGATTTATTTATAGTAGTTAGTATTGCTGCCTCACAGTAAGGTCATAGGTTGGGCTTTTCTGTGGGGTGTTTCCAGGTTCTCCCCATGCCTGCGTAGGTTTCCTCTCACAGTCCAAAGACATGTCTGGGTTGATTGGTTTCCCTAAATTGTCCATAGGCCTAAATGTGAGTGGTTGTTTTTCTCTGTGTGTCTCTGCAATTGGCTAGTGACCAGGGTGTACCTCAAACCTCGCCTGGAATGTTGGCTGGGATTTGTTCCAGGGTTGGGTATCTGTGAAACTTACAGATACCCAGCAGAAAATGAGTGAGAGAGTAGCAATATTGGATTCAGGTACTGAATCCAGTAACAGTATGGTAACAATTCCGTCCATTTAAAATACAGACTTTAAACATCCTAAACAACCTGGAAACAGAAAAGTGGTACAAGATGAATGAATAAATTAATGAATAAAGGGTACTAGAACTAAAAGTTCCTGGTAATTCTCTTGAAGGAACTAAAAAGCTAATTCACTAACCAAGGGCATAGTTTTAGTGGCTTGTTTTTACCTTTGTGGGTGCTGTAGAGAGCAGCAAATGTGACAACAAAAAAAGAAGTAGAGTATTTCCCGGCATTGACCAAGTGAGGGAAGGCCCGTTTGGTGTCACGGTAACGTCGCAGACATTGGACAAACCGGAACCATGCAGGAAGACATTGGATGACAGCACGGACCCCATAGGAGTAAGAGTTACACACGTCTTTGCCTGCAAACACACAACACGAATGTGAGACTCTTGTCACAGGGTCAATTCTGGAAGCTATGTTATAACCTCTGTGTCACCTTTACTGCTGATGAGCCCATCAAGTTTCTTCCAGTCCAACTCAAAACTGTAGAAGCAGATCATGTACTCCAGATCCATCAGAACTACCACCAGAGAATTCAGCTGGTCAGCAAGCCAAAAGTCTGCAAAGCCCACACGATGGAACGGAGCTGTCACCACACGAAACTGCAGAAGACAGTACACATCAGTCAGTCAGGTCCTTGGGAACAGCAGGTTAACTACTCTCAAAGAAACTTTTTTCATGTGATGGCCATTTTATAGAACCAATTATAGAAAAATAATTGATAGATGGATCAATACTGAAAGTATGTGTTGCATACAGCCCTACATGCATGCAGCTACGGAGATACAAGAGAAGCAATTCAAACTCATCATTTCGTTTGGTTGACGAGTTTCCCACCACCAGTTATTCATAACCTTACTGACCCTCACAGACAAAAGCCAACTTTTATTATTTCTCATGTTCGCCCACTGCTCTTCCCTCTGAGATGAAGGAAAGGAAGCTTAGAATCAGAACTTTCAGTTACTAACTCTTAAAAAAACAAAAAAAAAAGACAGAACCTGTCTGATGTTTTTGAGTAAATGGAGTTACCAGGAGCTTGAGCAGCCAGAAACGTGACTTGTAGTAGCACGTCTTGAAGGGGTTGATGAGGAAGAGGAGAAACAGGCCATAGAGAGCCAGAGGGTTGGCCTGCATTGGCACCAGGATGCTGTCACTGAAGAGACAGGAAAGCAGGCTGACGCACCACAGCACCCCTAGTAGACCAGCAATCTGCTCTCACACACACAAAATATCCATTATACCCTGACAAATACAAAGTTAACACTTCTGTTTGTAACAGTGTGTCTGTGAGGTGAGTTTCAGCCATTTGTTTGTAAGGCAGCATGTTCAGACCTCAAAAAGATGTTGATGTGACAGGTTGTTTCTGGGATTGAGTTCAAATATGAGCACATGATTAACCCCTGCCTGTCTCCAGCCGTAGGTGTTGATGCCTGGAAGACAAACAGACAGTCAGCCAGACAGACCAACCGATCAGCGTGTATAGGTGTGTCGTGTGTATGTGTACCTAATAAGAATAGAAATTCTATCAAGAGAAACCCTCCTCTGTAGATCCTGACCATGGGCCAAACATCAGCACTACGTATCACCACTGCTCCTGATGAGGGAGTGAGAGAAAGCAAGATAAACATATGAAAACAAAGCTGATCCAGAGGTTGAATGTAAAGTCACATGATTCTTCTTTACAGGCGAATCCTCTTGATATCAGGACACTGCTTATGCAATTGTTGTAGAGCCTCTTCATTTTTAAAAACTGTGACCCAATCACATAGTCTGGCACTGTTGCTGATTAAATCTAAGTTCAACTAGGTACCCATGAGGCTGAGTAAAGACTCACCTTGCAAAGGTAAAGGAAGTCTTTTTAAACCATTTTTAAACTCTTACTTAAAAATGACACTAATTCAGAATTCATTGTTCATTCATCACAGTGATTATTTCTGAGAAATTAGTGTGTGCAACAAAAACATGTCATGACATGTCAGTCAAAGATAGTCACGTGATAATCACTGAAAGGTGCAGACCTTTACATCTCACAAATTGGTTTGTTATTTTGTTGTGTGTGGGTTACCTGTAATGACCACAGTAACCATTAAGACAAGAAAAACTCCACAATAAAGTCCAACCCGAAATGTAGTCCAAGCAGGCGCAGGCTGCAGGTGAACAGAGACATGGTCAACAACATGACATTAGGAGGACATATTGAAGACACAAAAGAAGACATAATGAAGAAATGAAGACGATATAACAAAGATGCAAAGATGGCATAATGAAGAGATGAAGAAGACATAATGAAGACACAAAGAGAACATAATGAAGCAGACACAAAGAAGACATAATGAAGACACAATCAGGAGTGTCTCTCTGACCTGTGCAGCTCCCAGTGGAGGCACCCTGAGCCTCTTCATTGCTTTCTGCCTATCTCCACCTTCCAGCTCTGTTGTTACCAGAGCCTGAAACACACACATGTCACAGCAGTCCTCTCTGCTTTCTTAGTTCTTAATCAAACTGAGATTTGAATAACAGTATGTGTAAACAGCATGACGTGAACAAAAGTTTTTATCACCCTTCTAATTATGAGATTTGGTAACTGTATTTACTCATTAGACCTTAGTTGACTTGTGGGACAGTGTGTGTGTGTGTGTGTGTGTGTGTGTGTGTGTGTGTGTACCTCAGTCTCAGAGATGAGCTGTGTGATTTTCTTGCAAGTGTAAAATGGAGCCACTTCCACGTGGGCCACCCTCCAATCAGCTCCCCTAGATGTCTCCAGAATCTTATCATGCTTCTTAAGGATCTTCCTGAAACCTGTGAAGTTCAGATTCTATGGCGAACCAAAGCGAGAGAGAGAGCGAGAGAGACACAGGTATTATGGGGGATAGTGGGGAGAAGCGATAGACACATGATGTATCATGAAGCTGTCATGGAGCCTGTATCATGAAGTTGTACTAACATGCCCAGAATTTGTTTTCGTTACCTAGCTTCACTTACCCGGACTTCCGTAATGCGGCCACTTGAAGCCAGTTATCAAATCCCTATTTAACACGGGTCTTCCTGCCTTGATCAGTGTGCATTTACATAAAACGTGCAGTTTGCTGTTTACAACCAATTGGCTCATGGAGAAGGCACTAAGAGCTGCATAATTCACCACCAAGGAGCAAACTATATTAACAAAATAGTTATAATTACCATAAGGCCAACACAGCCACATAGTGGTTAGCACTGTTGCCTCATAGCAAGAAGCTCATGGGTTTGATTTCCAGGCCTGGGGCCTTTCTGTGTGGAGTTTGTATGTTCTCAACATGCTTGCATGGGTTTACTTCAGTTACTAAAGTTTCCTCCCACAGTCCAAAAACATGCATGTCTAGGCTGACTGGTTATTCTAAATTGCCATGGCATGAGTTTGAGTATGAGTGGTTGTTTGTCTGTCTCTATGTGTTGGCACTGCGACGGACTGGATATCTGTCCAGGACGAACCCTGCCCTCGCCGAATGTAAATTGGGATTAGCTCAATCAACAACTCGGTCAGGAGCTTTTCTTTCTCTCTCTTCAGAGCTCCTTTTACGGTTCTAGCCCCCACATCAATGGGCTCTTAGATGGCAGCCCTTCCTGAGCCTGGCTCTGTCTAAGGTTAATACTGTTGCCAAGTGCATGTTCAAGGAGGGATTTTTTTCAATGTCTGAATATAATCTAAAATCTAGATAATTTGGTCTAGACCTGCTCCATAAATTAAGAGCCTTGATGTAACTCTGTTATGATTTGGTGCAGTATAAATACATTTGATTCGATTTGGAAGCAACCTGTGTCTGAAGTGGTATATGCTTTGGAAAAACAAGGTAATTGCAGAGAATTTTTTTACAGTCTTTATGCAAAATTTTGGTAACTCTGCATTTCAAGCAGATGAAACAAAGGAAAACGTTAAAATTACAGAAACAAACGAGCATTTATTAATTGAGCTCAGTGCTTTAGAACGTGAACTGTGTGTATTTATCTTTTTTTTCTGTTGATGTGATGTGAAGTTCTAAATCTTTACGGTTTGTGCCATCCCCTTACACATTTGTCTTAAAGTCTAGGAGGTCAAGGCTTAGGAAACTGGGACTGGGTCCATCTCTTTCGCTCCACCATTTTGGCCAGCTGCTAACTGAAGAAAGTGGAGGTCTTAAGGAGTGGATTTATCAGAGTTCTACAGAGGTTCGCTGCCAACAACTGCTCAGAGAGACTTAGAGATGATGAATCAAAACACTGATGAGTGTACCATTACCTTAATTGGAAGGGACAACACAAAAGCTTCAAATTAAAACTTAATTCTGTTTTATGTTGTGCTAAGACATTCTTAAGTCAATTATTACGAACAAAAGATACACATAATTTAACATAGCTGTGTGTGTGACTATGTCTGCACTGCAAAAGAAATGTAATGTTAATTGTTTATTTTGTTGTGCAAATGAACAGATGAGCTGCTGTTTAAATCAGTTTTCATGGAATCTGGTGAAAATTTCTGGCTTACTGGCAGCTTTTTTTTTTTTTCATGGAGCATTGTCCCTGTCAAATAAAGGTATACAATCCAATAAAAGATATTTTTGTGTGAATGTAAACCTGGTAGTTTTGCAGCAGTATGAGGCTGAGGTAGAACTCGGAGAAGGCCAGCTGCAGGTCTTTTATGTTTCTGTGTTTACATCGCTCCTGCTGCGACAGAGCAAACACTGTCTTCCTCCTCCTCAGGCCCCGTCCATTAGCTGAGCTCTCTCTCTGGGCGTCCAAGGAAGACTGCAGCTCATTCTGCAGTGTGGCGAATCGACGCTGCGCCTCAGCTAACTTCTCTGGTGGGGGAGTAGGAAACAGAGGGAAACTAGTTGAAAAGACAGATTAATAGCCATAATACTATTTATTTATTGTCATATTATAATATGACATATGGATGGGTTTCTCCCCTCGAAATTTTAAAATGGACTTCATGAATATACATTGGAACACTCAATCAGAATGACGGCATCCCAAAGGACAGCTGTGGACACAATGGGCCCCCTTCCAACTCAAATTCCATTTTGTACATTTTTACTTGGTGATTGGGTATTTGTCATTCTGATAGACGACCCTGTCTGTTGTATGTTGTATAAGTAATGCCAAATACAGTAAAAACAAAGTAACGATTTTTACATGAAGTTAATTCACTGAGTAAAAAAATTAACATCATGTTGTATTGACAAAGATTTGAAGCTAAAGATGAAGAACATAAACTCATTAGGAAAATGTTTACTAAGGTCTCTGTTGTTGTAGTTTACCCAGATCTCAGGTCAGACATATTGTTTATGCACCTCCAAATCATTCTGTCCACTCTCCTATGACCACTTTGTGACCAACATGGTGCTTCTTCCAGAGTTTGTGCACACTGAATGGTTGTGGCTCCATTATGTGTAGAAACTCTTCAGTCTGTTGTGAGTGAAAATCCAATAGCTCAGCAGCTTTAGATGTACAGACCAGGAGTAATCATGTCTCATTAACGCAGTGGTTCTCAAACTTTTTTTATTTTACTCAAAATTTATTTAAATGACGAATGTAAGGTAAAACCAGTAATAGCACTGGAGAAAATAAAAGTGCATGCCAATCAAAATGCCAGTTGTGTCATCACAGTAACAATGGAACATAAGAATTCAATTGAATGGGAACATAAAGGTCCAAGTGAACATAATAAGAATTACAAATCTGTCAATGACCATTTATTTACCCATCCCTCCTATACGTCAAATCAGTGCCCACTGCCTTCGCTCCGAGGAAGTTTTTTATTGTTCCGCCGCAGTTAAAATGCCAACGTCAATTATACTATTCACACTATTGTTCTGTCACATCTCAGCTCCCCATTCTAATGCTAAAACTAACCAGGTATAATCTACAAAATGAATACAATTATTAGGCTAAGTTGTTTGAGTACCTGTGGCTTTTTCCCCCTCCCATTTGGCATGACCCACCTGTAATACCTCCGTGGGTATTACAGGTGGGTCATAGGTGTAATACAAGAAATGCTGCATTAACAGAAGTCAAGGTGAAGCTCCTCACCTGGTCTATGCTGCCACGTTATTTGCAGATTGCACAAGTATTCCTAATACAGTTGTCAGTGACTGCATGTATTTGTGTTGTATTATTAGTATGATTAGTTGTAGTCATTACCAGAGTAGAATGTGTTGATCTTGGCCAGTTCTTTTTCACATGTCTGGAAGAACTTCTCCTCGAATTTGGCATAGTATCGCTTGACTGTGTCCTCATCTGTGACTGTAGAAAGAGACCAGCTGTTAGATACATGAAGAATTACTATCTTACAGGACCAATGAAATACAATGGAGCTGAATATAATTTGGGCAAGGCCAGGTAAGCATACAGGAGGCATGGAGGACTGATTGACCGTGTGTGGTAGAACTGTTATCTCTAGGCTAAATACAGATGAGCCATGTACTGTCCTGCTCTGACCAGCAGATGGTGCTGTGACATGGCAGCAGGTAAGTCATTAACCTCTGCAATTGTTTACAAGCTGGGACTGACATTACATATTAGGTCAAATGTTTTATATTTATATTTTACAAAGAAATTACTATCTATAAACTGTATATCAGTGTGTTGTCTCGGTCAAAAATAAATTTGATTTGACACACATCTCCACTAATCAAATGCAAAGACAACAGATGAAGACAATGCATGAGAATAAAAACAAAAGCACTCACAAAGGCAGTAATGTAATGTAGTAGCTCGAAGAATAATTGTGTTTTCCTTTTTTTGTCTGCATTTGTCATCATAGTGACACCACAGGGTGTGTCAACTTATTATGAGATTGATGCAGTCTTGCAGCTAAATATTTCTTTATTTCAGTGCATGTATGTGACCATCACCAGTTCTCCCTGGATGCTACTTCATTTTTTGATGGTCTTTTAATTTTGTTTTTGCAATTTACAGTTTATAATTTAACATAGGTCCAACAGAACAAAAACCTCCCTCCCCACCCCACCTTTCGCAAGTACCAGACTTTACATAGCCAAACATAAAGAAAGGGGGGATGACAGAGGACAGCAGCTGGGGTTACAGTACTATATCATCTGCCTCCATATGTTCAACAAACATTAGGAAAGGCTGCCAAATTTTGTAAAATTTTCAAGCAGTCCCCCTGATTGTGTATCAGATCTTTACCAACTTGACATGATTTCCCTAATCCAATGAATGACTGTATATTGGAGGTGTTCCATCTTTCCATTTCAGTAATATCAGTCTCCTACCTAGCAGAGAGGAGAAAGCCAACATTGCTCTTTCCCACATCTCAAGATGGGAGCCCATCTGGGCAACACCAAAAAGCGCAATGAATGGAGCTGGCGCAAGACTCGTTCGTTTTCTAACTAGTTTACAAACAAAAATTGAGTCTAACAGACAGGTTGGAGGACATAAGGGAAAACATTCAAGTTTTTGAATACAAAATTCCGGAACTGCAAATATATTAAAAAAAAAAGTAATTTGGAATATGATATTTTTGTACCAACTGTTCAAAAGAGGCAAAATTGCTGTCAATATACAGATCAGCCAGTGAGATCATACCTCTTCTGGACCACCTATCAAAGACCTCATTTATTAACGATGGGACAAACGTGATTTTTTGCAATAGGTGTAACATGAGACAGATCTGTAAGTGAGACGGATCTTCTGACGTGGTTCCAGATCTTGATTGAATGTAAAACAACTGGGTTAGAAGTAAATTTAGAAATGGGCTGTGTGAATGACAACTTAAGAGCACAGTAAGGCTTTTAAAGAGTTTAAAGAAGTGGAATTTACAAATCCCCCCTCCAGATTTAGCTATTCAGTGTCAGTATTGTCATTATCATTATCTTGTATAGGAATACTCATTTTTTTTTTTTTTCTCCCCTGCTGGTCCCATATTTCATGAATTCTGCACTACAGCTCAACTCCATGAACTTCATGCAGCAACATGTTCCTGCCTACACCCCCCCCTCTCCAATGCCTGTCTCACTCTCTCTCTCTCCCACTCTCAACCCAACCAGTCGAGGCAGATGGCCGCCCCCCCGAGCCTGGTTCTGCTCGAGGTTTCTGCCTCTTAAAGGAAGTTTTTCCTTGCCACTGTTGCCGAGTGCTTGCTCATCGGGAGATCTGTTGGCTCTCTTTAAATAAATTTATAAAGAGTTTGGTCTAGACCTGCTCTATATGTAAAGTGCCTTGATGTAACTTTGTTATGATGTGGCGCTATACAAATAAATCTGATTTGATTTGATTTGATCTGTCCTGTTCATCAGCTGGGGCAGGCAGAATGAATGTTCCTGGTGCCTTGTTGTCCTAAAACAGTTTTACTCTGCAAAGTCTGAGATACTCCTTTATTATTATTATTATTATTATTTATTACTCCTTTATCAGTAGTGGCATTGGTTTGCTGGTAAAGTTACCAGAGTGGATAGAAAGACTGAATAGAAACAGGATAGTGAAGACGGGGGGGGGGGGAGCATAGAAAAACAACAACAACAACAACAACAACATAAACCATAAGAGAAGGGTTTTCCATACAATGTGAGTTGTGCACCTTAGGGTCTCTACTATTTGATGAAAAACTTGTCACCAATGTGACATTGATTGACATGAGGCCCTACCTGCGCATAAAAGAAGCGCACTCTGACTGACCTTTAAATTAGCAGTAGCACAGAATATTCGTATTCCACGGCAATAGAAAATAACTTCCGACTTCTTTTCTTTTTGTGAGCAAGCTTGTTGAAAACTTTATTGGGATATAAACTCAATTTTTCTTTGGTTTTGATTCTATGACAGTATACGACTTTTTGGTGGTGAAAGAAACGGCATAAAGAAGATGTTTACACTCCCTTTGTTGTTGATGTGATGTTGCTTGTGGACTTGCCGTTGTCTTCTATTGTTAGAGACATTTTCACTAACTATGATAAAACCGTAGCACCTAGAAACTTCAAAATTTTTGTGCATATTGCTGAACTTGTCCTAAAAATGTTTGCATTGAAATTTTCATTAAACCATGCCCACTTTTGTTGTATAAAGGACGCCTTTCATATGTTAATTAGCTTGGGCCGCCGGCACACCGAAGCCAGTGGATGAGCCAGGGGTTCCCCATACAATGAGACCCACCCGAGAGCCCTGGCAATGCCCCAGCAGGTGGACACCAGTGAAGTTCCCAAAAGGGGGAGGGTGCAGGGGCAGGGGGCTGAACCCGTGCCACTGTGATGCACACAGACCAAGGAGACTGCAGGAGAGGGGGAAAGGGAGATCTTCCATGCACCAGGGGAAGCCCCCAACCCCTGCCAGAAGGGAGAGAGGAAGTGGCGAGCCATCAAACGACACCAACGTAGGTGGTGCCCTTCTCATATCTAGGAATGTGGCTGAGTTTATTAGAAAGCTATAACCCTGACAACCCCGAGTCAAGACTAGGAGGCAGAGCAGTCTGCGCCTAAGTCAGAGTGGTTTCCTGCCGAGAATAGAACAGAGTCTCTGTCTATGTCTATGGTTTATAGAAACTGTGTCTGTTCCCTGATCACCTAAATTTAGAAAAGTTACTAAACCTAAATTAATTACTAGGGGATTTCAATATTCATGTAGATGTAGAAAGTGACAGCCTTAGTTCTGGGTTTCTTTCCTTACTAGACTCAATTGGCTTTTCCCAGCATGTGAATGAACCCACTCACAAGTAAGCAAACTATTTATACCGGGGCTGAACAAGTAGGCTACAGCTAGTCCGGAGCTTGCTTGTCTCTCTGCCAGACTGATTTGAACATTACACGCGTTGGCACCCTCATTGCCCCAAAATGTCAAAAAAGAGGAAAGTGGATGCAGAGTGCAGAGTTTTCCAGGAAAAACAGGTCATCCTCCTATTTATTCACGGAAGTGAATGGGAAAGCTGTGTGTTTGGTTTGTTCACAGCATGTTTCAGTGCTGAAAAAATATGACGTTTGTCGCCACTATGAGATTCTTAATGCCGCCAAATACAACAACCTTCAAGGACAACAAAGAAGAGAGAAGATGAATAAATTGTTGGCGGATCTGAAGAAACAGCAGTCTGTGTTTACTCGTAGCCGAGAAATCATTGATGCGGCAGTGGAAGTCAGTGAAAGTTTGGTTTGTTGAAATTATTCATGCATTACACAGCTTTTATTTTTCTATCAATAAATAGTGTAGCCTAGAAGGCAGGAACTAAATTAACCCAATAGTTTCTACCTCAGTTTGTATTGTTTGTTGAGTTAGCACAGGATTAATGCGTGGAAATGACAAGTGAGGTATCTGATACATAAAAAAGTTGTAACTTGAACTTGAAGACTTGAAGTTTTATGGTTTTGTAGATACACTGAGACAAAATCCAAAGTTCCAATCACTGAGGCATTATGTTCTTGAAATTGCACCAATTTTTTTCTCAGAAATTTTAACCAACTTGAAGTATTTTTTCAAGAGGATTGTTTCTGATGTGTACATTTTCAGAATGTGCTTGTACTATTTTGGACCAAAGTAAACAAAGAAAACGATCGTGGAAGTTGTTGTTATTTTTAAGTTTTTATGCCATGATTTTACCGGTCCGGCCCACTTGAGAATAGATTTTCTTCCATGTGGCCCCTGAGCTAAAATGTGCTTAAACCCTAACCCCTGTTTTAAATAATTTTAAAGAGTTTGGCCTAGACCTGCTGTATAGGTAAAGTTATTCTGCTGTAGCCAATGACAGGTCAACTTGGCTTTGTGTTTTGGATCAATATCATGTTGGAATATCCAAGTACGTCCCATGCACAGCTTCCGGGCCGATGAGTGCAAATTTTCCTCTAGTATTTTTTGATAACATGCTGCATTCATCTTGCCATCAATTTTGACCAAGTTTCCCGTGCCTTTGTAGCTCACACATCCCCAAAACATCAGTCATCCACCTCCACATTCCACAGTAGGAATGGTGTGCCTATAATCATAGGCCTTGTTGACTCCTCTCCAAATGTAACGTTTATGGTTGTGGCCAAGAATTAAAATTTTGGTTTCATCACTCTAAATGATTTTGTTCCAGACGTTTTGAGGCTTGTCTCTGTGCTGTTTGGCATATTGTAAGTGTGATTTTTTTGTGGCATTGGTGTAGTAATGGCTTTCTTCCGGCGACTCGACCATGCAGCCCATTTTTCTTCAAGTGCCTCCTTATTGTGCATCTTGCATCCATTCCACTTTTTTCCAGTCTTGTATTTCAGCTGAAGTCATCTGAGGGTTTTTCTTTGCTTCTCGAACAACTTTCCTGGCTGTTGTGGCAGAAAGTTTTGTTGGTCGACCTGATCGTGGTGTGGTTTCAACGGAATCTTTCATTTTCCACTTCTTAATTAAAGTTTGAACACTGATCGGCATCTTCAGTTCCTTGGATATCTTCTTATATCCTTTCCTTGTTTTATACAGTTCAATTACCTTTTCCTTCAGATCTTTTGACAATTCTTTTGCTTTCCCCATGACTCAGAATCCAGAGATGTCAGTGCAAGGGTCTATCAGGAGCCCAGAAACTTACTGAACCTTTATACAGACACTGATTACAAGCAAACAGATCACAGGTGTGGATGGTTACCTTTAGTAGCTATTCAAACCCATTCGTGTCAACTTGTGTGCATGTTATCAGGCCAAAATCTCAAGGGTATGTAAACTTTTGATCAGGGTCATTTGTGTAGTTTCTGTTGTCATTATGATTTTGATTGCTTGATAATAAATGGCTTCACACAAGCACTAACCATGAGTGAAAGAAAAGTTTTTGTGTTATTATTCATATTCTCTGAAAAATGGCCAAGAAATCATAAATTCTTATGAGCTTAACTTATGAGCACAACTGTAAGTTCATTGATGGCTGTGGAGAGTGAAGGCTTGGCACCAAGATGCATTAGTGGGGAAATCTTGGATCACTTTGTTACTTTAAGACGACTGCCTAAATATCCAGTTCAAGGTGTTCATTTGGTTTCAAATCCCCCATATCACAGTCCAGTTCAACAACACCTGGGCTGAGTTGAACCATCAAGTCCAGATTCATGGAGGCTTACGAATTCCAGGACTTAAGGGATCTGCTGCTAAATTTTTAGTTTGGCAAGTAAATCTTCATGTAAATTTTCATGACAAAATAATCATGCATTTAAATTTTTTTTTTTTTGTTTTGGTGTAACAGCACTTCTTTCTTCTGTTACTCAACTGTCTGTACATCTCAACCTTACAGGGGGTGGGGTGACACATAAACATACAGATGTGTGCACACACAAGCATATGGTCATACAGTGGAAAGCCATTCTTCACTACTGGTAGCATGTAACACATCCACAAACTAATTAACTATGAAATATGTTTCGATATTTGCACAGTCAACCACTTCACAGACTTCATGGAGTGATGAGTGACATGAGGTTTAAGCTGTTAAACTAAATGTATATTCTGTAAATTTTGACAATTAATTGATTAATAAAAACAACTTTGCTCTACCCTCCTTTGTTAGGCTGTATTCCAACAATGTCTGTTACACAAAAACACAATTTCTGATATTGGCTGGTGACAAGGTATGTTTAGACAGTGGATTTTATCCATCTACAGTACTTGCCCCTTGGCCGTTCATTAATTTGTCTTCTACCGCTCATCCATTTCCAGGTTGCAGGGGGTGCTGGAGCAAATTGCAGCTCACATTGCGCGAGGTCGGGTTACGTGCTGGACAGATTGCCAGTCCATTCCAGGGCCAACATACAGAGACAGACAAACAACCACTCACACTCACACTCAGACCTACGGACAATTTACAATCACCAATTAACCTAAAGATGCATGTCTTTGGATGTAGGGAGGAAACCAGAGTACCTGCAAACTCCGCTGGTACTTGGCATATCCACTTATGGATTTCAACATTTATAAAGAGAAGCGTCAAATATTTAACATCAAAATTGCCTCAAACTCACATGTGGTCCTCAATTATTATTTTGATATTATATTTACTTCAAGCATGATATAAAGTGCTCCTCCTCCAAGTGAATCAGATGCTTTTTTTTTCTCAGTTTTACCAGAACACAGTCCTGTAATTTTCTGAACTTTTTTGATCTCAACTATTTAAGTAGTCATGCCGGGACAGATTCTGGTAAACTTTAATTGAACAGTGGACATAGAGAAACTCTGTTTCCAACCACTGTCACGTCAACAGCAGCCAGACAACAGACCGGGAAGGTGGTTTTGAGTCAGACTTAGTGATTCACTGTGTTTCAGACTAGCTGCTTTTAGACAAGACACCAAATTAACTAAATAGGAGTGTCCCATCCCTCACACACACACACACACACACACACACACACACACACACACACACACACACACACACACACACACACACACACACACAAGCAGCCACCGCAGTCACACAACAGTAATCTCCTTATCCCTTTTTGGCCTTATTCTGCTCTTTTCTTTCCGTGTCTCAGCTCATGTCATCGTGGTTATTATCATTATTATCATTATGATATGTCTGTCTCTAAGTAATGGGCTATACTTTCCTTTGGACAATTGATGTTTTTTAGGTCAATTTTCCAGCAATAGCTTGCCTCTCTCCCTCTCTCTTGCCACAGTATGCATTTTAAATTTCATACGACTACAACACCACCCAAATATCAAACAAAAAACATGGAATACTGAGTCAGCCTGAGAAATTGATGAAAAATAACTGAAACGAAAGGTCTGACTCTTGAACCCAGCGGTATTCATCTTTTACATCAAGGATCCTAGAATGAAATATATTGTAGCCTGTATTTAAAGTAAGGTCAATTGTGTTCCTCACTTGTGTATGCCTCCTTTTTGTTTCCTCAAAAATCTGATCTGATTTGGTGTGTACAATTAGCACACTAAATGAGAAAAGTGCCTAAACCCATCAAATCATCTAACTCATTTCATATGCTATGTGTCGGCTGAGATTTGCTAACATAATCAGAAGAAAATGTAGATAGCTGAATACAGGTTGAGCCAGATGTTGAAAAGCACAAATAAAACATGCAGCTGATGAGGACTGGGTCTCACTCTGTCAGTCACCGGGTCACACTCAAGTCAAAGTTTTGTATTGTTGAAAACAATTTACCTGGGTAAATGGATCGTTTTCATTGTCTGCATTGCATTGTTTAACTAGTAAGTAGCCAGTAAGAGGAAACCAGCCAGTTATATGTATAATCTTAAAACGAATACTACTGTCATTAAATTATCCTTACCTCGGGTCTAAATAATAAGTGTCCCCTTTTGGTTTCCTTATGTGGGACACTGGCACAAATTCTGCAGGAATTTCCTCTCTTTTTTTGTTTTTGTTTATTTTTGGCCAACATTTGATTCTTTTGAAGGCAGTGTGTAATGCTGTGGCTCCAGCTGAGGCCAGTCATAAGAGGAAGGGGAATCAGGCAGTTATGGAAACAGAAACAAACCATGCAGGAGACAATCGTTCACAGTATGAGGCATAAGTGTAGTGATAGATTGAATAGGGGTTTTGTGATAGATTTAATTAGCTCTTTTAAATCAGTATGTCTCTTTATGTACTATATTGGCTTTGCAATAATATTTGCACATGTACATTGTTTGTATTCACACTGAACAAAGTGAGTTTGTGCTGACTTCTCACTACACTTCATTGTTAGCCATCAAAACAGGAAACTCAAGTGTCTTCAAAATTAGAAACTAGTTTCAGTAGTGTGGGATCAAGCTACACAAGAAAAATAAGAAGCTAGAGAAATAAGTGTCTTGAAGAGAGCATCTACATCATTAAGCACTTTCCGATTGCTCCTCTGCCTGAAAATAACCTGAGACCAAGGAAACAATAAAGTGAGACAGTTGAATGGATTCATTCTGTGAATCATAAGTCATAGGAGTTAGCATGTGACTGTACACTTCTCTGTATACCATAGCTCCATGTATTTACAGCAAGTCAGCAATTAGTCAAAGAGCTGTACATTATGTGGTTAAAATACACTGTCTACATCCACAAATGCTCAGCGCTGGGTGAAGGTCTAACCCAAACCCTCAGACTACTCCAGGTTGTGTTTAAGTGTGGTGAAATATTAACTATTACAAAGCTGTGGTTAACAATGCACTGCCACTGGAAATTAACTACTGTTTTCTTTCATCACTACTGGTTTATTTTCATCCTAAAATATACTCTAAGCCAGCTGCTCCTTCTTGCTACAATGTGTGTAATATTCTACTTAACCTGACTGCGCAATCAACATGTTTCTCATATTTAACAGGCCATCTGGTCACGAAACACAGGTTTAAGCTGTCAATTACTTTAATTAACTATCAAGTATTCTCTCTGATGTATACCATGCAATGATCAAAATGTGTCAATAAAATGGAAAATGGATGGAACTTAATAAACACTGAGATGAATGTTGTTTACATCATTATTTGGGAAATTATCAACCCTTGTCACCTGTAATAGAGTCAGTGAAGTGTATGCAGTTCTTCGTTGAGTTCACCTATTCACAGACAAAATCTGATGTCGCAAATCATTAGTCATGCTTTGAGTTATAGATCAATAAAACAACCAATATCCTCAATTACACATCACTTCATCTTTGATCAGTAAACAATTACAGGCCAAATTGCTTGAGTGACTGTAGTGACGGTCTAGGGTTAGGGTACGGTCCAAACCCTAACCCTAACCCTAGTTTTTGGAGGACAGTAGAAGGGAGGCCATGAAGGATGCCGGATGCAGATAGTCTAGTCTGGAGGTGATGAAGACGTGGATGAGTGTTGCAGTAGCTGAGGAGGAAAGGGTGTGGCGGAAGCGTGCAATGTTATGGAGGTGGAAGAAAAATGTTTTGATGACGTGGTTGATGTGTGATTTGAAGGAAAATGTAGGGTCCATGATGATGCTGAGGTTTCGTGCCATGGGGGAAGGAGTGACTGAATGACCATCAATGTAGAGTGAGAAGCTGTGGGAAGAAAGAAGGCAGGATTTTGGGCCAAAGTTGATGATTTCTGTTTTATTGCAGTTCAGTTTGAAGAAGTTGTTGTTCATTCAGGTTTTTATGTCAGTGAGGCAGTTGGTGAAGGTGGAGAGAGTGGTGGGAGTGATGGCTTTGGAAGGGATGTACAGCTGTATATCGTCGGCGTACCAATGGAAATGCAGACCATGGCGGACAAGATGAAAAGAGTGGAACCAACCACGAGCATTGAGCGACCCTGTGTGAGACTGGGGAGGTGTGGGATTTATGGTTATTGATGGAGAATCTGTCAAACAGGTAGGCAGTGAACCAGGAGAGTGTGGAGTCGGTGATGCTAACGGAGGAGGAGGAGGATGGAGTGATTGATGGTATCGAAAGCTGCACTGAGGTCAACAAGGAGGAGAATGGTGAGGGAGCCAGAATCGGAGGAGAGTAGGAGATCATTGGCGACTTTGAGTAGGGCTATTTCAGTGCTGTGGTGACTTTGGAAACTGGATTGGAATGTTTCATACAGGTTGTTGGAGTGGAGGTATTGCTTGAGTTGAGTTGCAATGGCTCTTTCCAGCATTTTTGAGAGGAATGGGAGGTTGGAGATGGGTCTGAAGTTGTTGGGATCGTCAGGGTCCAGGCTGGATTTTTTGAGGAGAGGTGTTATGGATGCAAGCTTGAGAAGCAGGGGAACAGTGCCAGAGGTAGGGAAGGAGTTGATGATGTCAGTGATGAGTGGGACAAGGGGAGTAAGACATTTTCTGTGGCCTTAAATTTGGGTCACACTGTGATTACTGTTGAGTATTTTTTGAGCATTGTGTGTCCCTGTCTGTCCCATGTCTGCAATTACTGGTGACCTGTGTACCCCGCTCTTGGCCAGAGTGTTGGCAGGGATTGGCTTCATCACCCCAGCTGCGTTGGTCACTAGCATGGTGACCAATGCTGAACTCCTTCAGAGGATCACTTATCACTGTCAATTAGTTTGACTGTTGACAGGTTGATAGTGATAAATAAGTAGCAGTAGATAAGTCATCCTATATGAAAGCAGTCACTATGTTTAATATAATGACTTTTTTGTATGAATGTATAAAACAGAGTATCTAACAAACAAACACAAGTCCATCACACTGGATAACTTCAGAACTATTATAGCTTCATTTGATTTAAATGCAGTTTTTCATCCAACAGTGATGAAAGTTTTACTCTCTTCTTCATCACTGCAACTCTTTGATCAGAACAAGAATCTACACACGGATCCATATCCCTCAATTAGAAACAAGAAGTTGAAGCTGGCTCATTTCAATGCACTTCTACCCACAAACTGATATCAACTGAACTGTTTTTCATATACCATAACTTCTGGACTATAGAGCGCAAGTGAATATAAGCCACACTTGCTAAATTTAAAGAGAAAAACAGTTTTGTACATATATAGGCCGCTCTTGTTAATAAGCCGCAGTTGTCAGAAATATGAGAGGAAATGGCATATGGCAGGAATTATGTTACACAGAAAGATTTCGCCTTTTTGCCAGATCGATCGACTTTAACATAAAAGCTGCATCACATGCATTGTTTGTTTTCCATGATAAGGGTGTGTGCATGAAGCACAAAATAAATGACTGATCTGAAGAATTTAGTGTGGGTGCGTTTAATTTAATTCAAACAATTTCATTGGTCCACTGTGACCAGTAATTTCATTGGTCTGACGCTAAATGTATTGGAAGCATGAAGCTCATTACCCATAAAAATCCATAAATTAGCCACATAGTTGTTTAAGCTGCAGCGTGCGAAGTGTGTGAAAAAAGTAGCTGCTTATAATGCGGAAATTACGGTACACTGTTCAGTTTATCTTTAGACCTCAACCATTCTAATCTATTTCATTTTTACTCATAAATGATAAGCATCATTATGTGATCATATTGTCTACATTTATGATATTGCTTATACTATAAGAACTCCTTCTCTTTCACCTGACAGGACTTAACAGGTTAACCCATGGTTAACTGAGCCAGTTGTGTAGTTCAGGTTATCAAGACAGACAATGGGAGGTTATATGAACATGCACTGTACTACAGGTCTCCAGTCATATACAGCATTTGTTTGACACAACACAAAGCAGTGAAGCTATGTACATTGTTTAGTTATTTGTCGCATGCAAAAAAAGTCACCAAAAAAAAAAAAAAATTGCAGTCGCAAATAGACACCAAGTTTGTGGTAAACACCAGCCCAGATAGTAAATAATGATTCATTTGTGTGAGCCAAAGAACATGAGGACAAGTCAGACTGAACACTGACTACATCTCATGTTAATACATGAGATGTTAAGGAGCTGCCCTGCCATTTCTTCCAAGCAAAACATTGCATTTATCTTAATTTTATTTTCATATTATTTATATTAAGTTAAGCAAAGAGGAAAGCAGGAGACTCTGCAAAGGTAGTGAGGAGATGCAGAGTTGTTTTGTTATTTTTATTCATTTAAATTGAACTTTTTTACAACTTCATTATTTTTCCTGAGCGACAGTAACTATGGGAAACAACCACTACTTTAAGCCAAAAACACATGGTTTGAAGTTGATGAATGAATATGTTGCATCTCTAGGCACAGCGGTTTAATATTACCTTACCAAAACTTATAATAAATCTGAAATACCTTCAACAGATGGAGCCTGGTCCTGTGCAGCATATAGCATCTCTTTGAAAGCCTGCAAGAGAGGAATAATTTCATTATTAACCATTCATTGTTCAATTTTTCACTTTCCTTTTACTTTTTAACTTAGAGGGGAAGTTACCTATGTGCAATAATTTGCAGTAATACGTTCTCACATTCTGAATTGGTTAGTCATTTTGGAGGCTACAATTTCTACTTGGCTACCCTTATTGATTTCAATAGGAGTGGATAAAATAATTGAAACATCTGTCAGCAAAACACAATACAACTGCAATACAATAAAACATGCCTTGAACATTGCAATCTCCATGAAGGAGGCCTTTTTGCAAAACTGTTACAGTAGACTATATCACTACTGGCAAGGTGTAAAAAAAATGTACTTCATCTTAAAATACCACAGGGGTGGAATTAAATTCAATCACACATTGTTATATTTTAAGATGGCCCAGAACTTGGTGGAAGTTAAATCTGGGGCAACTAGACCCATTTGAAGATTCTTGAAGAGGGTTCACCTCATCCAAGAGGGTTTATCGGTTCTGACTGACTGCAGGGAATACCAGATCCAACACAGATATCAATAGATAGTATGTAAGTTTAAAGTACTTAAGCACTTGACTTCACTTGAAAGCTCCAAAATTTATGCCCGCTTTTATTTATGGTCTGTGGCAGGTAAACCACCCTCATTACAGTTCACACACCTGTTATTGTAATGATGACAAACAAGTCCCAGTACGCCTGTTGCAATTATGACAATAATTCAGGAGGCACTCCTTTGAGTGGTATTAGAGGGTTGATAGTCATTCAGCTTGGATACTGGTTCTGTTCTTCCTCATGAAAACAGCCCAGAGATTCCAATCGGGATTTCAGATCCAACTGCATTTGCACTGGTGCATTTGGATCATTCTGCTCTCCCTATGATAATGCAATTAACTATGTACTGTAGCTTGCCTCTTCTATGGAGAGTGTAGGGATACAACATTCATACAGTCTAATGAAGTGCCAGAGCGAGAAGAAGACTGTTGCACTGTTTCATGTGCTTTCACTTAAGGATTAGATAGTAGGATGGCCAGTCAGTGTTTCAGACAATGGCGTCACTGTGTGCCAGCCAGCCAAAGAGTGGGGATCATTGGCCTCAGCAGAAAACAGCAGAGCTGGTCATGCTCATGTGAGAGCCTACACAAACTCTAACCAGGTCAGCCACTCCAGAAATGTTAAGAAAAACAATCAAGAGCACATACATGAAAAACAGAGTCAACAACAACAGAAAGTAAGAAAGAAATTTGGAGGCTGACAAGTGGAGACGAGTGGGCCACACATAGCCAGGTGGGTGGGGGAAAAAAATAAAAAAGCGTTCTATTTTATTCAAATCTTGGGCGACAAAACCAGGCGAATAGCCAATCTGAGTGAAGAAGGTGTGGCGATTGCGCAAGTTCAGAACAGAATTCAACAAGGCGGACAATGTTGAATCGACACAGGATTTATGGATATATCTAACAAGTTTGGCTTTTCCCTAATATTTCTTTCAAATTCTGGTGATAAATAAATATGTCTAAACCAGGAAATTTCATCATTATGACTGGATGTTTTTTGTAACGTCAATTGTTTCGAGTTAACACCGTGGGCTAGCACAGGCTCAATGAAAACAAATCAGTCTGTACTTTTGTTTCACTTTTTCCATAGCAAACAGGATTGATGAACACAATGTCCCACGGTTTTTTATTATTAATAATATTCTTGGTGATCCTCGGGAGTGGTTGGGCACATTAGATGGTGGCACTTTAAAAAAAAAAAAAAAAAAAGTACGCACAAGCACACCCGCGTAATGCCCACCAGGCAACAATTGCCCAGTGATCAAATCACCTTGTCGCCATGCATGTGACCATAGGGTTAGAGTGCATGGCTGAGGTGATTATCAGAAAAAAAAAAAAAAAAAAATGGAAATCGCCCTCACGGGCACATGAGGTACACACGTCATTTTCTCCAAAACTGTAGAGATTATTTTCCTCTCTTGAAAAATGTCTCTACTTTAACTGTAAGACAAATAGAATTTGAACTGTGCCCCTCTAAAGGACATGACTAAACTTCTAAAGGTCAGGACACAGAGCCAAGAGGCAGCCACGGAGCTGGGAGAAAATATCCAGAGGCTGGTGTTGTGGAGCTGGACGGTGGCTTTCTCTGTTCCTGACAAATCTATGTACTCATCCCAGCAGCAATCCCCGAAGGCACTCTCCAAATTTCTGCCAAAGAATTTTCTAGTTTCATCTAGTCAAAACCCCAGTGATGGATGAGCACCGCCCCAAGTTTCTTAACCCCTTTACGCAGAGGCCCTTTTTGGCAATTTCCGCCTGTTTTGGTATCACTGCAAATAAAAGCTTTATAACTTCAGATGTACTAATCCCAGAACTATGGCTGATGGCTTAAACGAAAGAAGACATCTGTACCTTTAAAATATTGCATTGAGTCATTCCCTAAAAAATAAAGCCAATGAAAAAACTATATTTTTTGAAAAATAAAAAACGGGTTAGAAATTTTTTGTGAAAACTATGGAACAGGTTTTTTTTTTTTTTTTTAATACATATTTTACATATATGGTGCACACACTCCCTGTCGATGTGTACCAAATTCTAGATTGATAGGTAAAACTACTGAGGAGCTATAGAGTTTTTACCAAACAGTGCCCCTTGGCGATCTCCAGTGTGCCAAACCTATCCAAAATGATCCAATTTGGCTAAAATTCACACTGCAAGATTTTAGTGATATATAATTTTTTTTTTTTTTTAAACATAACCTTTTGGGGCCAATCACAGACATGACTGCTTTTAGGAACACCAGTTTCAAAAGTAAAATTTCATTTGAAAATTGCATTTATAGGGCTGAATATATGGTGTCCAAAACCTATCCAAACATGAATTTTACCTATTTTTGCCTGTTTTATGTTGTTATTTTGAAGCTTTGTAACTCCAGATGTAAACACACACCTATCAGGGATGGCTGAAATTAACAAATACCTTTGAAATATGAATTTATGAAATTTCCTGTACTGTCTTTTATTATAAATTTCATAATTACATTAAAATTTATCGCAGTAAAAACACACTTATAGTCGAAATGTCCATTGTTTACTTGCTGACACGGAGCGGAGAGTAAACAAAGGGACCAGCTGGCTGGTTAGCTAACCCTAACCCTTACTGTACAACATTTGCAGCAGCTGCGTCGGTGTAAACGCCATATTCTCCATGTTGGTGTAAAAAAGTGTCAAACTTCTCCACGACTGTAAAATCCGATTAAACATCGAGTTAAAGGGGCATCTGGGCCGTCTGGGTGCGTCACTGGGTGCGTCACTGCCTGTATATCCTGTGCAGCTCTGGTCCCGTTACGCAGCCCTTATTTGGGGGGACAAACGGCCCAATCATGGATTGTTATACGTCAGAGGAAACCTCAGGGCCTCTGCTATGGGAGGGAAAGATTGTTTTCATTGTGACTTTGATTGACAGGAGATGCTGCCTGCGCGTAGTAGATGCGCAGTCTGACGGACCTTTCAATTAGCATTCATTAGCATTAAATGTCAGATTAACTGGACACGATGGATAAAATTGAACCGCAGATTATTGTTGGGCACATCTTCAGCTTTGTTCGTATTTCACAGAGAGAGAAAATGACGTGCAACTTTTTTTGTTTTTGGTGAGCAGGCTTGTTGAAACCTTTATTGGGAAAAAAACTCAATTTTTGCACTTTGTTGTTTCTATGACAGTATACGATTTTTTGGAGGTGAAAGAAACGGGGTAAAGATAAGACACATATGTTTATAGTCCCTTTGTTGTTAATGTGATGCAGCTTGTTGTCTTGCAGTCGTCTCCTACTGTCCGACACATTTTCAGCAACTATGATAAAACCGGAGCACCCAGAAACGTCAAAATTTTTGTGCATGCAGCTGAAATGCAGCATTAAACCCTGCCTACTGTCACTGTATAAAGCGCACCTTTCATACGTTTATTAGTTTGGGACGCCGGCGTCCCAACCACTAGGGGGAATGCACAAAGAGGTTAAGGCCCTCCAAAATTGCATGGAAACTGGAGACAGTGTGTCTGGAATAACAGACTGGTGGACCAGAACGTGCTTTCCAATTACAGTGGAACATTCCTTGCCCTCCATTGGGGAAAGTCTACACCAGGGCATTAGTCCGTTAGCTGAACCTCAGGTTCAGTGAAGGCACTTTTTGCTTAGGTCGTGAAACATTCGATCAGCTCAATACCCTCGCAAGGGTGTGAGAGGGGGCGTGGGAGTTTGCCCCACAGTCAGCATGTGCTGCATGGATCTGGAGATGGGTCATGAACATGTCCCTTAAGGTATCCCATGGAAGTTGCCCCAGGAGTATGAGTTTCGAGCTGTGCTCGTCCGTATTGAGAGGGGCCAGTTGAGATGGTTTGGGCTACTGGCCAGGATGTCTCTAGGACCGGTATGCCCACCTGGGAGAAGCCCACGTAACAGGGATTCTCTCTAAGCTGCCCTCCTGCACCTGCTGCCTGACAGGAAAAGTGGCTTAAGATGAGAATAATTTTCTTTATCACTTACAAACTATAAGTGAACCAATTAACTAAGCATCAGAAACCATGACACCATCTACCAAACGACAGACCCATTTTCGAAAACTAAACGCTATTCCCTTGTTTCACACGATTCAGAACTCCACATACAAATCCCTTCATAATTCACTGGCTGCACCATGTGCTCTTTTAGAAAGCAGTGACATTTAGTATCCTGAACTCAGTCATAACAGCTAGAACACAATTAGCACATAATTCGCCAGCTGGAAGCACAAAGAGTCAAAATTATTCACACTCGCATATCGGAATCTCATGGTAAATAAGCAGAAGTGCCATGGGTCGGTTAACTTGTTAACAGAGAAGAAGAAAGAGAGTGGCAGCAGAAGAGGAAGGACAAGGACACAACAGGGTTCTGATGAGATTTGTGCAACTCCATTTTACCATGTGATTTTCTATTGTATGTGAATGAGGGTAGATGGGCAGAGTGCAGCCACATCTGAGACATTTCACAGTATCCTCTATAATCTGCGCCTTCAGAGAAGAGGTAGGAAATTTACACTGATCTCCAGTGTAACATAGGGAGTGCTGTACTCTGCTGTTACAGTGTCTGTCCAGCTGTGCACGTGTGTTTGTGTGTAAACAAAACCTGCCTCTAGTTGGCTTACCATGAACATGGACGACATATCTTCTCAGAGATACAAGTATACCATCTTAGCTTCACAAATAAAGACAGTACTCCACCTTTGCTACTATCTTCTACTACTACTGCTACTAGCATCTCTGTCTGAATGTATTAGAATGAAGCCAGGTTGTTCCACACAGGAGTCTGAGACATGTTGATTCAGCCAGATTTCAATAAAACACATAAGATAGCACTCATGGTTGTCATCACTTTTGTTCAAAGAGCTGACATTTTCCATGATGAGTGATGGTAGAAAAGGTTTGTATCTCTGCCTACTGGCCTTAATGATAATGTTATAAAACTACTAGGCAGATAAATAGGTCGGGTCAGAGCCAGTTGGGTTGTCACATTGCCATATAGCATTTGGGCTTCATTTAGACTGCTTCTGATTTCTGTTCCTGGCGGAGATGACAGTGAATGTATCATCTCTATCAGTAACACCGGGAATATACTGCGCTGCAACAAAACTCTCTCTCATCTACAGATATACAGAGATTCTTTGCCATTCCACATGCCTGTACAACAAAATTAGTTTGTCAGCATTCCTTTTTCACAGAAGCCTGTAAATAAGATCAACTATAAAGCATTAATAAGTACTAAAATATAAATATTGAATTGCAAATATATTTTGCAAATTACTATTGCAGCATGAATTAGCTCCAGCTCAGGCTTCCTGCAGAGCTTTCATGGTCCTCAGGAAGAAGCTGTTTCAGTTTTTCTGTCCGTGCCATCATGACCCTGAGCCTGCCAGAGGGCAGGGTGCATCCAGGGTATATCCCAGGGAAAGGAATGCATACACTCTGCACAGTGCACACTGCAGAATTCACCTGCAGAGAGATTCTCAGTGACCTTTAGGCTTTGTGTTGATGTTGACTGATTTAGTATGATGCTAATTTATGTCGACAAAGTGTTTGTTCACCAAAGTGATGTTGTGCTCCACTCAGCAGTAAACCCAAGCAGGCAATAAAGAGACATATGTGATCAAACCACAAAATAAGCTTTCCCACACTTCCCTTGAAGGTCACAATAAATGTGCATCTGCACTGGTCTGTTCATGTATCTGAGCTGGCTCAGCATATGCTAAGGCCCAAGTTTCCAAAACAAAACACAAGCAGCTCAACAGGAAGGAGGGCAGCTCTGCCAACTGACCGTCTGCCGATGACTTTCATTCTGTATTTTTCCCCTACACTCACCTCTTTCCCTAACTCCCTCTCTCCCTCAGTCACGCAGCTCAGTTGATTGCATTTTCTCTCTCATAAAAACTGCACTACCTTGAATTATGAACATTACAGTATTTAATGTTATCAGATTACTTTCAGGTGCCATTGAGAACATGGGAAATAATGATAAGAATTTTGGTTTTAATTATAAATAAAACCAAAATCATTGTTCATATCTTATCTCTTTTATACATTCTTTCCCTCTATTACGCTCCCTCTCTCTTTCCCTTACACCTACTAGGAGACTTTATATCTCAACATCAAACTGTCAGAAAGATTATACATATTATATGAGTCATAAGATTGTGTTTCAGTCTTGTAGAAAATCTAATATGTTGAAGTTTTGCCTAATTTTTGATTTTTCTGTTTCCCTCTGCTCACACAAAGCTTGTATGGGGTGTCTCCTAAAGGTGGATAAAGAGGATCAAGGCCGATTTTATGTTGATATAAAAGCCTCAGAGCATGACAACAAAAAGGGAAATATTGTCCCCAAAATTCTCAACAACTAAGGTTTTTGGAGATATGATTGTTTCATGACTGATGTCAGGTTCTGTGACATACAAATTATGCAAACTAAAAGCAAGACCAAGTGAGTATTAACATCTAGCTGAGCCAACCTGTGTGGAAGTTAAATCATTCATTATTTTCTAAAACGATGAAAATTTGACCTAACCTGTGTTTGGATTTTGGAGACATGTTAGTGCTTGTTTTGCACTAACTAGCTATCTCGAACTATCTGGATTGATGAAATTGTGTCACTGTAAAGATCAGTCCTTCATGTCAACTCATGTGAAAATCAGCTGCATACTTTTCATATACTATATTCTCCATCTTATATAAGCTTTAAATATTATCCACTAAGGTAATCAATACTGTAGATGTACTCTACACTAATGTTAAACATGAGGTATTTGTCAGTGTGACAAGTCAGGTATAGCTTATATCAAAATCAAATATCAATAGTCCCCAGTTACTAAACCAATGAATGTTATCTATATTTATTTTTACTATGCTATACTTACTATATTTATTAATACTATATGCTGATGAAGTGACACATGATTAACACCTTCATCAACATTTGTTGGCTCTCCACAAGTCACAAACAGCTCCAACGTGTAAGGTCAGGATTCTGCAAAACATATGAACTTTAAATGTTTCTTCAAGTTGTGAGGTGGACGTCCTATAGATCAGATTTGTTTCAGCAACACCCCCCAATACTCTGCGTTACTTTTGTAGTTTGACTCCGACAACAGTCAGTAGGTCCTAACCAATGCATCTTGTTTCACATGTTCCTTTTACATGGCCTGTTAAATATTGCACTTCTCTTCTGCCTCACTGTCTGCATAAAAAGTAGTAACATTAAAGGGCATATTGCAGGTTAAAGACCACTTTGAATCAATGTTTAGAAAAATAATATAGGAACTGTTTTTTTCTTCAAAATATATTGGTAAATACATTAATTAGACTTCTAGAGTTGTTTTTGTGTGAAAATTTTACTTCAGCATCTGAAACAGCTAAAGCGGAAGTGGCGTAGGCAGTGAACCTGGGCAATAGGAAAACAGTGGATCCCAATCTCAGTTTTGACACAGAAGAAATCTTAAATGTGTACCATTACACACGACGGACCACAGCCCGATAACTACGAGCCAGTTATGCGCCCCAGAGAGCAGGGAGAGAGCAGAGGGAGAGTAAATGGTCAGAGGAGAGAGATAGAGCTGTGGTGTCAGGACAATCAGTGGAGAGCAGGCAGGTGGTGTTAGTTTATGTAATACTGTGTTCACGTCATACTATTGCACAGATTACCATCATATGTCAGGCAATAGCAAAATTATTAATGGTCATCTATTACACGCTGGAGTATTGATACTTACAAATAATCAAAATTAATGATCTTGAAGAAGTTACTCAAACTCGTAATAGCCATCAACATTCCGAGGTATAGCGCTGTACTACTGCCGCCTGAGAGAAACACTTTGGTGATCCACATTTTGTTTGATGGGTGCTTGTGTGGTAAATGCGAGGCCATGACCACAGCCGAAGACAGCATGTACTGCATGGAGGTAGAAGCCCTACTGGGCCTTAGTGGAGAATGTCACCCCCAGGCTCCAAGCGCAGTGCTTCAACACAAAACCTGGGATTTGATGCTTGCTGTCTGAATCACTCCCTCTGAGGCAGATAGCCTACACGCACCACAAGCCGGAGCATGGTCCTCTCCAAGCCAGCAGACAGTAGTATGCTATGTTTAGGGCAGAAATAATTAATTATTAGTTATTTTTTTTACACTTGATTACTTCCATGTTTTATTTTCCATATTTGAACTAGGATAATAAAGTATATAACTAGAAAATTCCAGGGAAATTTTGAAGTGCCACGTATATGTGTTAGTGCGTCTGTATATCTGTGTCTATTTGTGTCTGTGTATATGTGTGAGTGCGCGTCTATATCTGTCTCTATCTGTGTATATGTGAGTGCATCTGTCTATCTGACTGTGTGTATGTCTATGTAAATGTGTGAGTGCATGTCTATATCTGTCTCTGTGTGCGTCTGTATATCTGTCTGTGTGTGCATCTCTATATCCATATCAAAGTGATGGCCATAGCCCACAGACAGAGTGAGATGAGACCAGCATGACAATTGATCTGTGATTGTGTAGTAAGCGTAGGAGCTATCATAAAGCCTGTTGTCACAAACAGAGTTCAAGGTCTTCTGGCCCGTTTAAACTTTGAACGGCGTTTCTGTGACAAAGTATGACGAAGCAGTGAGGCTCCAAAGTAGGGTGGGTTTGATCCACAGCAACAGCTGCACACAGTCTTGAGCTGAGGGGCCTGCGGTTGCCACGGTGATTTGAGAATTCGCTCAGGTCAGAGCTCAGACTCTCCCCAAAACTCTCCAAAAAGTGGCTTTTGACCACGTCCCGAACTACTGCGAATTGCGAGCAAACCGTAGCTCCAGTCCGAAAAGCGAAAACACAGTGAGAGACAGAAGAGTCTGAGGATTCCGACAGTCTTTATTTGATTTGAAAACTCCTTAAAATGAGCATGTAGGGACAGTGCGAAGTCAGAGTGAAATTGTTTTTAGTGAAACCTTGATTTGCATTGCAGTCAATTGGGGCAAAAGCAGGTGTTGCTGGCGCTCTGAGCGCAACTGTTGAAATTTGGTGAGGAGTAGAGCTCTCAAACTTAGATTTTCTGAATCCCAAGACCTGTGTCTACGTTTTGCCAAAAAATTGTTTGTCTCCTTTGCACGGTTTGGCCGTGAACTCGAGTTAAAAATGAAAATGTGGGTGACTTTTTCACAGTGCTCTCACTCTAGTTAACGAGCGTCTCCACTCTAACTTTGAGGAAAAAGTGAATCGGACTCCTCCTTTGAATGCTCGTAGTTTGAAAAGTATAATATTTAGGAGAAAAAGGTTTGATGTTCTGGCACAAGATTTCCTCCGTTTTAAAGTTGGAATGACATTTCTAGGTGCACATATGACAGAGCTACGCGACTGAGAAAATAGGTGAAATTCGGCTCCCATGCATTCTCTATGGAACATTTCGGCTGGTTTTTTGGGAATAATTTGGGGAAAAAAAATCGGAAAATCTACTCACCAAAACGTAGCACACTTGCCGCACGTTTTGATATATACATTGTAGGGCTACGTCAAGCGGTACGACCCGCATTAATTGCCGAAAATGTGACGGAATAATAATAATAAGTATGGAGAAGATTAAGTAGTGCCTCGTGCTATGCACAGAGGCACTGTGTAGAAGTAGTGCCCTCTGAGCTATAGCCCGTGGCACTAAATAATGCTGAATGTTCAGCAGATTTGTAAAACTCGAAATTTCTCCGGCACAACTGGAGCCTGCTTCGGACAACTGAGCTGAGTAAGCCATGTGCACCTAAGGCACAGCATCTCGTGTCAGTCGCACCTGGTCTTGCTTCGGCATCGCATGGTGAACTCCATCAGATCACTTGATTGATAATCCTCCGGTCTAAAGTGAGAGCCACACACGACCGCGTTTGTTGTAGCTGATGCAGTCGTCAAGTCCCCCCTCTTCAGCTGCGCACCAAGGCAAGGAGGATAGCTGCGTTTTTTCCCTGATAGGAAACCTGTGGATTCAGTGTCCTGACTGGCTGGAGTTTGTGCAACCTCCACAAATGAAATTATTTGCCATGACAATGACAAATTAATGGGTTATGTAACACAACACTGCTGAAAACACACTGACTCTTAATAACACGACCGCACTGATTAATAACTAACCTACTTCCACACTGAGTGATGGCAGAAACTAGCATATCCTATGGCACAGTGTTGAAAAAACAGAGGGTTGAGCTCAAAACTGTCACTTTTTTGGACTAAATCTGCACTTTTACACCTTTAAAAAAAAAAAAAAAAATTCAAATCTACATTGACTTTTCAAAGGGTATTTTTTAGACAAGATTATATATACACATCACAAAAAAATTACCTGCAATATGCACTTTAACCGAGATGTCACACTGAACTTAAAGAAGTGTTCAATTTTCCCAAGTGAAAAATTCTCCATTGCTTCCAGGGCTTGAAATTGCAATTATTTTAGTGTCATGATTGCCAGAAAGTTTATCTGTGAAACTTCAAAATATATTTGGGAACATTTGTGTGGGTGCAAATACTTGTTCTGATGCTACTTTTTTCCCCCTTGTAAGACAGTTGACATATTTATATAGTATGCGATTGAAATGAGCTGATAGTAACCTAATGAATCACACCTCAGCTTGACATTCTTAACTTTAATGTTAGTTTTAATTTAAGACAAAAATCTTTTTACTGATAATTCAAACCTGGCTCCACTGTGGCTAGCTGCTGCCACGTACCGCTGGTGCTTTCCTCCTTTTAATATGTGAATCGATGGCTTTGACACCCATGGTCCCTAACAAAAACATCTTTTTGCATATTTTGCACATTGCCTCATTGTTGTTTTCAGCTGGTGCCAACAACTTGTACCATTTATAAATTTGCACTTTCAACATGCACATCTTTGCATGTTGAACTGCTCACTTCGACAACCATGGCACATAATGGCATCACGCAGCCTGATGTCAGTCTGTCACTGGCGTACCATAAAACGGCTATTAATCGCAGAGTCTCTCATTTACTACCTTTGTATTAAGTTAATCTAACAAATACATACTATATTTTAAGGTAAACCGTACCACGTTTTTAAACGCACCACCTGGAAATGTCATACCTATAGCAAATTTATGGTGAATTTAAGACAATTTAAGGCCTTAATTACCCAGATTTTAATTTAAGACTTTACAAGGATCCACAGGAACCCTGGAATAGATCATTCAGAGTCCAGTGGTTTTTTAAACCACTATGGTTGGCAGTGCTTGTCCATGTGAATTCTAGGCTTCCCTCCATCCCAAAGAAATTGTTTTATCATATTGTTCTGTCTTAATAGCAATTGCTGTGGGATAGCTATTTGTATTATTACAGTCAAGAAATGTATCTGTGGAACTTGCTGCTGTAGAGTTTACAGGATCTTGGCTCAGCACCAAAAAAAATCATCAGCATAAAGAAATAATGTGTTCCCTGCCAACTGCAAGAACTCTTTTTAATTCGCGGCTCCTGTCTGATCAAGGAAGATTATGAATAAAAGTGGACTGAGACTGTATCCTTGAAGAGCTGATCTTGATATTAAAGAATGGAGGTATCATCCCATTAGTGAAAATTGCAGCCTTAGGGCATGAAGATAGAACTTTTATCAATTTACAAAAAGCCTCACCAAACCCCTAATTTTGACAGAATAGCAAACAAAAAAATCCCACTCTACCGTACCTAATGTTTTTTGGGGGCCATAGCGGGAAGAGGGCAAGTGTTGTTTCTATTTATCCACATTAGATAAAGTAGTCTCCTCATGTTGTCAGTGGACCTGTTTTTACACACCACAACTGTTTTTTGTTTTTGTTTGTTTTTTTATTTTTTACTGATTAATTTCGAACATGCAAATAATATATATACACACGTATGATGTAAGCAAAACATATACTAATACAAAATGGACAAACAAGACAGCCTTAGAAAAGAAAAAACAGCACAATAGTTCCACTGGCATATCTGAAAAGGGGTGGGAAGTACAACTTAATCCCACCCCCCTCTTCCATTTATACACATTTGTATTACTATTTTCTTATTATAGCTCCCCGAAATTCTGCACCCCACCGCATCTTCCAGGAAAAGAGTTCCGCTCTCCTCAGTAGACATGTTAGTCAAACAGATCTTTACTCTCTCTTGTCTGGATATTTTTCCTGGAGGAAATTTCTAGCCTTCTTCAGCTCAGTAAAGCTCCATCTCTTATCTAGCCAGGTCGGCTGGGTGTGCCAGCGTTTGTTTCACCTGCTGCTCCCACAGAGTTTTAATTATTGGTGAGAACTGCCTCCGCTGGTATGCACGTTCCTTGGTCATGTCTTCGCAAATAGAGTGCAATCCTTCCACCATAATTCCCTCTGTTTATTGGCCGTCACCATTTATTGGTCATCTGCCAGGCAGTGCAAGCTTTCACCAGTATCATACATGGAGGCTGTTTGTCATTTCGTTGCGGTCCCAAACTTCTGTGGCTCCTTTCAAATCAAACCAAATCAGATTTATTTATATAGCGCCAAATCATAACAAAGTTACATCAAGGCACTTTACATATAGAGCAGGTCTAGACCAAACTCTTTATAAATTTATTTAAAGAGACCCAACAGATCCCCCGATGAGCAAGCACTTGGCAACAGTGGCAAGGAAAAACTTCCTTTCAATCTAACTCTTCCCCTCTCAGCCCCAGGCCATTGGATTATATTTTCTTGTTATAGTCATTCATTGCACAGCCTGTTTCTTTCCCCTTCTTCAGTCCAATCACCCTTGCGTTGTTTTGCCTATCCTGGTTTTCCTGTTCCTTGAACTAGCTCCACTGTTGTTCCTCTTGCTTTGCCAAGCTGGTTTTCATTAGCCACATTAGCGGCATGGTCCTAAAAATAAGCATTGCAGCTCTCCATCTTATCCAGTCTGTAAAGCACTCACTGTACTTTTCAGTTCAGCTGTATTGGACTTAATTACGAAAGTTGTTCGCCAGTCTGTTTATATTAACCCCAAACTTAGCTATTTCTGCAAATAGGTCATTGATATTAACCTTCTGGCCTGCTTCTGGGATCGCCGCATTAGCTTCCATGACAGTGGTGGTTTTCAATCAGGTTTGCATATTTCACTTGGGCCAGTTCATTGTCAAGTCCAGGTCCACGTTGATCTGCTCAAGTTTTGACTGAGTATAACTGCAGGTCTCTTGGGTCTATAGCTATAGCTATAATTATAGCTATAGCCCAATACGCCACCTCACCGTCTGACTCAAAGTGGAGCTTTGTGCCGGTTAATGACCCAGCCATGGGCCCATCAACCTGGTCCGTCATATCGTCACTCAAATCGGAAGTCAGCCATGTTGAGATTTTTGGCCGATTTTGGTGATTTGCCATACTTTAACTACAGTTTTCATCCAAATGACTTCATATTCACTTAGTATCATCTCAAGACAATGAAGATTTAAAACTATCAATGTCTTTTTCATACGTCATAGTTGACTGGCAGTGCAGTGAGATTTTGAGGTTTCACCATAAAAACGAAAGTCCTCATAACTCCAGCATACATTGTCCAATCAGGTCTAAGTTCCCCACACTTTTGATCAGAGTACAGCCCTGAACATGCTCTTGGATTAACAGTGGAGCAGGTGGAACATTTTAAAAACGTGGGCAGTGAGGTCAACTAGGTATGCAACAATTTTCAATATTTTACTGAACTGTTCAGTACGCCCTGTTTGGTTAAATACACAAAGGCAAACAACGGTATTTTGCTATGTTTCGGCCTGTCGCAAAACTTTATCAAAACTTGGTACAGCGCATGCTGTGTGATTAGATACACCTGGCGCAGACACAATAGAGAGCTGCACTGCACTGCTCAGGCCCACTAGTAGCCCCAGTAGTTCCTGAATTTCCCAGGAGCCAATCAGTGCTCGGCATGCAAATGCTGGAAAAGAGAGATGAGAGTAAACCCTGAGCATATATGGCAAGTGAACGGGACTCAGAAAAAAGGAAAAGGTAAAGAGGCGCCATCCTCTGACAAGTCCGCGGTGTGGGATCATTTTGGATTTAGCCTCAACTATGATGAAAACCAAAAAATGACAAATAAAGCATGGTGTGCGAGCATTGCTTTACAGTTGTTTAACACTTTTGAAATGATGCTGCACTTAATGGCCATTTTTATTAGCGCTGTAACAATTCCAAATTAATAGTCTCAGAAATAACTGCAATTAACAATATAACTGTCTCTTTCCGTCCAATTTTTAAAATACTTTTTTTCACTATCCAAGTCCAATAGTCATCACCATTTGTAAAACTATGTTTCAAAGTAGTTATCACCGCTTGACTTCTATTCTTTCCCCAACTGTCTCTCCCTTGTCATTTTAGTTGATATGAACATGGATATGGACAAGTGCCAGCAACTGACAGTTTAAATAATAATGATGATGATAATAATAATAATAATAATAATAATAATAATAATAATAATAATAATAATAATAATAATAATAACAATAACACACACATATATGTATACATATACACATTAATATATTTGTCAGGCAGATTTCAGGCCAGAAACACAAGCGTGTCCAGCTTCTCTGGCTTGAGGCTGGACCTCACTGGGCTTGTAATGGTGCCAACTGTGCAGAACATTCACTGTCACATTTATATTTCATCTGCTGGCAGCTCAACAACTCCGCCATGCCCAGCTGCTGGGAGGAGCCATCCACTGATGCAGGGGCACTGATTGATTTGTTTAATTGTGCAAACTGTGAGGGATGGTGATTTTTGAGATGCTGTCTCAAATTGGTTGCGCTAGCATTTTTTTATTTAGTTTATTTTTATAATATACTGCACTTTCTATTTGATATTGCCTATGTTTGATAAAGAGCAAGTAAGATAAGTGCTCACTTTTCATTATATATTTTGTGGTTTGACTACATCTGTGCTATTCTCTGATATTCTATTTGTAACAGTTAAGTAGTTTGTAATTATGGTGGCTACAATGTTTTCTGTTTATTTTTTATTGGATACTGCTCTGTTTTTTTATGTAAGGGTGTTACATTTTTATAATAAAGTGCTCTAATTATAGCTGTGCTTGCTTTTAATTTACATGCAATATATTGCCTTTTCTATTGAATAGATCTATATTAAGACACCAAAACCATACTGTTACTGTGGCCCAAGAACTGTGATGCATACCGAACCGAGGGAAAACTGTACCATTGCATCCCTAAAGTTGACTGTCCTTTTCTGACCGCAAGAGCAACTATAAAAAGTTGCAACAGCGCCTCTGCCTGTTAAGAAATCTGAAGACTTTTAATGTGAGCAAGAATGTTTTAACAGTTGTTTAGAAATCGCTCATTGAGTCAATCTTAACCTACAGCATCTCATCCTGGTACACTCTTTGTTAAAGATAAACCGAAAATGTGCAGTCACCAAACATGCTACTACAATAACAGGCACCACTAAGACCTCATTGACAGATCTCCACACACAGGCAAGCAAACAGAAGGCCAACACCGTCATACACGACCCCTCGCAACCACTCCACAATAAATTTTAGCTCTTACAATCTGGCCACTGCTACAAGGTACTGTTGACAAAAACAAAGTATAGAACTCATTCATTCCAACGGCAACCAAAATTCTAAATAAGTCATTTGGGCTGGACTATCCACTGCCTTGCAAAAGGCCTTTCCGATTCTGATTTGCATCTTATTAGTCCAGAAAACCATTAAAAACTGTCCTTAGATATTTCTTGGCCTGGTCTTGACGTTTCAACTTAAGTTTCTTGTTCAGTGGTGGTGAGGTTTCAGCTTTCCTTACCTTGGCAATTTCTCCAACTGTACACCTTGTACTTTTGGGCACTTATGCAGTTGCATTTGTGGGATATGACAGGACTGGAGGATAATGGGTTCCTGGTAGCTTCACATTTGATTCTTCTGAAATATTTGGCAGCCAATTTGAATCTTTTTGTCACACCACTATCCTCTGGTCCTCTGATCAAACCCCAATATCTTAGCAATGTCAAGAAAACTTTTCAGAGTCAGTTAAATCTTTTTTTGGCCTGTTTTGCCTGAGGGAACGCAACTGTTATGCACGCCTTGATATAGGGTGTTGATCTCCTTAGAGCACACCCTCCCTGATTACACAAATACACATCACTTGATATGCTTAAATCCAATAAGCATTAAAGTTTATACAGCTTGGAGTTGGAAAATATGCATAAAAATTAGAATATGGTCAAAATAGTCACTTGCCTGTGCACACAGTGAATACTACTGCTGCCATTTTATGATGAAATTGCCAACTACAGTTTCAGACTAAAGACAGCTATGGGAAATCTGTACACATCCATGCATGTGGGTTCGCACAAAGAACAAGTATGTAGGCTCAAATACCAGATAGGTGAAAGCAAATCCACTCACTTAGTTCTGGTCTGTCAAATTTCTCTAAGCTTTTTACTAATATTTTGTCAGTTTATGTTAAAGTACTTCACATTTCTTTTGTTCTGACAAGGAGGTTTAATTCAGAGTTTGGGTCAGGATTATGGCTACAAAGCCTTTAGAAACTTTAGACTGTCCCTTAATCCCTTTTCTGTTTCCATTTTTATTCTTCTCTTCCTTCTATGGACACTGCCCCTTTTGTCTGTTCACATCTCTCCATCTATATTCCTCATCCTCTGCCCCCAAAAATATACTTTCTTTTCCAGTCTCTCTCTGCCGTCCTTTACGCTTTGTTTTCCATCCTCCTTCCATCAGCAGCTGTCTTCCATGACAGTATTAAACTGAAGGTAGCAATCCCAATGACCAGCAACTGCACTAAAACACACAAACACACACACACTTGTAGGACAGCCCCAACTGTCAGTCTGCATTGTAAGACTATGTCATAACTAAACGATGAGGGCTGATCCATTTGGGAGGATTTTCTGACTCAGAGTATGGCCAAGCACTGTGGCCTTTTTCTGGCAACATAGCCCAATAGAAAGTATACCACCTTCATGAGACTGAAAACCAAGGGTTAACCCCTGAAGCTATCTCTTTAAACTAAAATCCAGCTTTGTGATACAGGCCTCAGGTCAGTTTGGAAATTCTCAAAAACAAAAGCAAAAGGAAATACGACCATTTATTACATTTGATAGGAAAAAATGTTCTGAGGAATGTTCAGTTCAGAGAAGATGTAGAAGATCACAGAGCATGTGACCATGTGTCCATTTGCTGTTCAACAGCAGCCAGTGCAGTCAACATCTGGTGCCCATCTTTATGAACCAACAACAGTTATTGTCTAGGCACTTAAGCGAGGTTTAGATACAACTCTATACTACTGCAAGATGGAAAGTAATGTCAATTGATTAATAAACAGGATGGCCTTCAGAAACCTCCTCAGTCTCGTAATAACACTAATGCAAAAACGAGCTGGACTTTGTATTATGCTCTGGATTTTGATAGAATCTGATCAATCTGATCATTGTTCACAATCCTACTTTGTGATGCTGTGATTGTGATGACTAATTTTCTCTAAAGATTATTGGCACATCTTAAACTAAACAAGAAGAACCACAAAGTTGTTGTGTCTCTGTTTATCAATTAAATTTAAACCAGCAACCATCAGCAAACTAACTTCCCATGAACTTCAGCATAGCTTCGCCCAGTGCAAAGGTAATGACTCAGTTAAAACATTTGAAGAAAATTTATATCAGAATAAAAAGGCCAGTGGCATATGAAAGTTACACCATAAACTGCTGCTACTGAACAGTGGCTGGATTACACATTGATACATAGCATACAATTTATGTAGGGTACATGGTAGACTGACTGAATCAAAAACAAACCTATGAACCACAAAATCAGTCTTTGTTGAATCAATGAGTCAAAATACAGTATAGTGTAACTGCAATATTTGTTTGTGTGTCTTGACTGTCTTTGACTGTCTAGTGGTTGTACTTATCGTTACTCTTATTTAATGTTTTGTTTATTAGTGTGGACTGTCTTATTATATGTAAGACACTAAAATAGTTGATTGACTGGTGCTGGAATATCTCAGCAACAGAAGAGTTGTGCTCAACCTGTTTTATTTTTTGTGTTAGATACTTTACGTTTGACACTGCCAAGCATGCCAAGGCTGCCGTGAAACATCAGATGGTCATCACATGCAAGAATAATAATAACCATCACATGCAAGAGAGCCAGCAAAAAGGTGTCTTACATGGAAGATGGTCCAAGCACAAGCAAACGCAAGAGCAGCTTGACCTTGAGCTTGTGACAACATCCTGCACAAACATGATGAACCTGGAACAGGGAATTCCAAGACAGGTGTTGTTCCAAACATATTTGAAAGAACCAAAGATTCTTCATTTTGCCAGCCTTTTCCAGTTTTGGGGAAATAACCATGCTCGCTTTCCTATCCTTGCTGCCATTGCAGTAAAATTCATTAGTACACCTTCAACCTTCAAAAGTGAAAGGCTGTTCAGCACTATAGCCAACATTTTGGAAAAAAAGAAGAAGAGACTGACAGCCGTGAGAGCAGAAATGTTGTTTTTTATCTAGAAGAACCTGCCAATATTTCTTGAGTAAGATTTATAAAGCCCCAGATCCCTAACTCTGGTGTTTTCCTGGTAATTGGGTTAATCCAAGTCACTTTTCGCCAGATTCTCTTGGACTTTAATGATGCTGTGCTTTCTTCACAGTTGTTCCTTCAGCATTGCCATATAGCTGTATTTGAATCGTCCCGTTCACAATGTGGCTGGTTTGAAACACAAACATAGTTATTTTAAAATTATTTGATTTTTTTTTTTTTTTTACTTTTATAAAGAAACTTAGTATTTGATGATGCATTGCAATCCACCTAATTTCTTCAAGTTTTTCAAAACAATAAAGGAACTGCCATTCCAATTTCCACTCCTTCCACAGTTACAATTCAAATAAATTGCTCTGGAATACATTTAAATTTCTTGCATTTAATTTTTTTTTTTTTTTCTCTCTTTCAATAAGAAGTGTTTTGTGGTTTCGTACAGCCTGTAACTTGCCTATAATACCAGCAAAACAACAACAACAACAACAACAACAACAAGGATAATAATAACATTCAGTTGGCATCAGCAACAGCAGATATCCATATTCAGGTACCAGAATCTGTTCTAAACTGAATCGGTTTATCTCTACTTTTAACCAGTATCTGTGGAGTCTTTCAGATGGCTGTCAGTCATTTATGCTGATAATTCCTGTGTGGAAGTCACACTCAGGTTTGAATTGGTCAGGTTAAATAAAGCTGTTTCCATCACACATTTTGCTGAGGAATGCAGCCAGTGCGTCAACAGAGTCTGACTCTGCTCTATTGTCCAGACTGATTCAGAACATCTCACACGTCTGCAGATAAACTGCCTCAATGTCAACAGTCTGAGCTGTAATGAATCATGGCATGTTTGAAATGGGCCAGGCTGCCACGAAAACAGAGAAACCCTCTTTCATTGAATTCACAGTACACATCTGTTCATCTTCATTGTCATGATAGGTCTCCGACCATAACACAGCTGCTCTGAAAAAACATGGCATACACCTAACAGACCAGATCAGCATGGTTCTGTGAATGTTCAAGGCCTAGGTCCAACATCTTCCCGGGATTAAAACTAACTGGGCCTCGGGCCAGAGCTACAGCTAGAAGGAACTAAATCTGGTCTGTGTCCAAACACTGCAGGAGAAAGAAACAGACTCTGGAAACAAGCAACACAAAATGTGCACTGGGCATGCACTAAGGCAGTTCTATTTATCCCAGTCACTGATACACAAATGTATTAGCTTAGGTCCCACTGAGTTAGTGTATGTCTTGGGCAGAACTTATCCTGATATGTCCTTCAAATTGCAGGCATTTATACTGCACATGTTGCCTTTCTGATTGTAAATTTTCAAAAATAAAATACTGCCAATACTGCCAAATAGCTGACATTTTGCTCACACCTAATGTTACAATATTTGCACGTAATCACTTATCCGGAAATTGCAGGTGGCTGCAACCACATCTCCCAGTGCAGGCTATGCTTTTAAAACTGTAAGGAAGAATTGTAGCAAAATGTCAGCAATGATAACTTACATGGTATGCAAGTGGTACATATAACCATATACTTGCCAATACTTAATTCTGTATTTCAATCAGGGCCTTTCTGAGAACATTATATGAATCAGAACAACTTTGTACAGAAGTGTAACTTTCATGTTTTACATGAAATATTGCATAAGGTGCAATAACATGATAATATAATAAATCTCCAGATGTGTCTCAAGTGACCACTTGGAATTACGTTTCATCTCCTAACCTTTATACAAACATGTAATCAAGACCAGCTTCACAATACAGTCTATACAAAACAAAAATGAATATGTCGGGAAAATTCTCAGATCAGGTGGTCACTGATAATACATGCCCAGTGAAGCGGCCATCTGACTGCTAAGTGCTAAGTCAAACGAGAGTCGCTCACTGAGCTTAACACAAAGAGGTTGACTATCATGTACTTCAATGGAGATGTCAGTAATTGGTGGAAAACCAAACAGCATAGCGACAGAAAAAAATTAAGAATAAGAATTAAGAAATTAAGTTTAGAGTGCATTTGATATTTCCACCAAAGTTGTGGAACATATGTTTTGTTGTTTCATTGTTTTTACTTAAATGTGTGGAAGAATTAAAGTTTTCAATTATAACTGAAGAAATTGCCTATATTTCATTATTTAAAACACTGTCTTTAGGTTAAATTTGCATACAATACTAAAAACTGAATTTTCAAAAATTCTAAACCGAAAAAGAAAGAAAGAAAAAAAAAAGGAATATGGGAAAAATTCAAGCGGAATTTGGGAAAAAAAATAAAACTGATTTTATAGGGCTGGAGATAAAAACCAAAGTCCAACTCCAAATATTTGCCTTCAACGAGGACGGGGCTCGTTTCCTCCTTGTTTTGGTGCTTACCACGCATGTGTATGTTCCAGAACCAGCTCCATGGTAACATCAGGATGTCCCACAAACAAAGTGGAGGCCAAAAGCATTTTTTTTTTTTTTTATTGATCCTGAATCATTGTAAATGAGAATTGTGATTCTTATATGAATCGATTTTTGGGCACACCCCTTGTGGCTATATTGTTGTATTCCTTGTCCTTAATGCCCTGACCTAAAACTGTGCACAGATATCATAAAAACTAACATTAATAAAAATTGTAGGACTATTGGCATTAACAGGTTAATTTTGACAATTAAAAAGACATGATTAACAGATAATTTCTTTAAATCACAAATCAATACATATGATTTGTGATTGACTTGCTATTTATAGATGAAAAAAATTATGCATTAATCGCATCCTTTTGATTGATTGCAATTAACGTGTTAACACTGACAGCCTAAAAAAAATGTTTTTCCTGATTAAATTAATGCTTGAAGGTCAAAAACAATATACTGACTGCTAGAACCAGGCTATTCAGGCTGATTTTTGTGGCAATAAGACAATGTGATTTGTAGCCTCAGGAGATCTTTGCAGTACAACAATTCTTTATTTCTGGTGACCAATGGACAAGTGGGACTAAAATGTGAAGCCAGCACCAAAACAGTAAAACATATGGTTCCTCTACAGACCAATAGACACAGGCTCCAACAATGAGTCAGTCCTCATAGCCTTTCGTGTTAAAATGTCCAACTTTACATTAGCAGTAAACATGTACAAAACAGTTTTGCTGCAATCGTCACGACTGTACAGGAGTTTATTTTTATATAACTAACCTGTTTACATTTCAATAGGTATTTATGCACTGTAGAGGCATGGTCTCTTTTGGTGACAGATGAATGAGCAAAGACTTGACTCAACACATGACTCTCCTCTTTGATAATTTTTAGATTAGCTAAGAGTTGATGTAGTTAGGCACTGCCAAGATGACGGTCAAGCAGATCATTAAGGCATGCGACTGACAGACTGTTCAACACATGGCTATGTGCCTGACAAGACAGAGTACAGAGCAGGCTCAATCCACCTTTTGCTGTGGTTTAAAAACAAAACAAAAAAAAAGGTGGCAACAGCCAAAAACTACAAACTGGAGGCTTCACACCACTGGAACTCAAAAAACATTGGGTAAAGACCAGTGGGTTTCCCTGTAAGTGACATTACAAAAGCTACTGTAGTCTGCAGGCATGACAGAATCGACCTTCGGTAATATTAGTAAATATACAGCAAAATTTGGTAATATTGAAATACCTTTCAATAGAGCCAGTTTTGAGGTTCCAAAAATCTTTTTTCCCCCCACCTTCTCAGATTGACTGCTTTTCTTTGTGTAGTATGATATAAAGCTACACATTTTGGGGCTTTGTACTTTGTAAAAAGATGCCCTTTTGAGGAATTAGGACAGATATTTTTACTATTTTCTGACAATTTATACATCAATCACTTTAATTCCACCACCTAAAGCTTTCACGTAATTTGCTTCAAGGCTGGAACTGGTCTTGACTATAGTTTTTTTCCAGTTGATAACACAAACATCCCCAGCATTCAAGCAACATAAAGTCGCAATCAAAGTTAATCATGTAACTAGTTGACTGTTATCTGGTAAATGTTAGCCCCCTTGCATCGTCAGAACTACAAAGAATTCCCACAATATTATTTGCTCCTAACAACGCTCCACATGAAGTATGTGTTAGAATAGCTAAACAACAGAGCAGTGAGACTTCTCTTCTGAACCCATCCTGCTGATCACACCAGCTCCTAATACCTTCTGTGGTAAAGTAATTCTGCAAAATGAAAAGGCTGCAACAAAATTTTTATATCATCACATCCACTCATCTCAATGTCAGGCTGCAACTACAGCTTTTGAATATGATATCACCTCTAGGTACATTTGTACTGTACTTAATAATAGTCGTTGAAGTAGTTGACTGGACTCAGACTGACTCAAATTATATGAAACCATAAAATAACTTCACTTCCAACATACTGACACTCAGTTTCAAGTAACCTGCAGAAGTGGTGTTGGTGCTCTGTTCCAATTGTTACATTACTAATTACTGTGGACTGCTTGCAGATTGGTTACTATAAATGAAATGAGACCAGTTGTGTTTCTGCTTTGATTCGGCATTGTAAACTGAATATAGCTTAAAGAAAATGAAGAGGAAACCCCAATCTGACAGATCAGCAGCATGTTGTACAAAGACATCACTGAGAGAACTTTGAAAACCGCTGTAAAATATACTGCAACCCATGCAAATGCGTTATTTAACGTCTGATAATTTCTTTGTTTGTTTTCTCTAAAATGTATGTACACAGGTACTGAGCAATAAGTTTTAACAACATTAATGGATCAAAGGTTGCAGATTGGGCTATCAGAACATTTCATTCCCTCAATGACCCCTGGGTAGAAGCTGGGTCAGCATCTGAGCAGAGACTTCGGGTTCACAGACGCAGAGATTAACCAGCTCAATAAATGATGACTCAGGCAAGTTTCTTTTGTCTTCTGACCACATCAAAAGCAGCTTGGGAAGACACGGATACAGTAGTGTGCGGCCCCCATCGCAGCAGCTCCACTGTAACCCGCAGAGCTACTAAACCAGCTCAGCTAGTTCTGCTAGCTAACACTGCTCTCTGGGCGCTTGATTTGCGGGCGTTGACAACTAAAACAATTCGTGTTTTCCTGTTATGATATTATTAGGGATGAGTGACAAGGAGGCCATGGGGAATCTCCCACCAGTCTCCGTGTGAATAACAATAGCAATAACGGGTCAAAGTGTCCGGGCATCCAGCTGCAGTGTGTGTGAACGCCTCGTTAGCCTGTCACCTAGCTTGTGGCAGGTTTACCATGAGGCTAACTCACCTCATACTGAATGTACTGTTTCCTCCACTCCGGGGTGATGTGAGCCGAAAGATGCTCCGTGAATTTCATGGTGTCAGTCTGGTGACCCCCTTTCCCCTCCTCGGTCGTCTCAAGTAACGAGGAGCTGTCGTTTCAGCTGAGCGGAAAAGGGATTTTGCGCGAGATGGTTCACCAACGTACCACTGGAGCTCTCATCCGAAGATTACGGTCAGGCTGCTCGGTCAAAGAGAGAGGTGCCCTTTTTGTCTTCACGGCAACAGAACGAGTTATCGGCATATATCCCTGCCGTTAAAGAGACACAATCGACAAAGCCAGACACGTTTTATCTATAGGATAATTCACATTATATTTTCATTTGTAGCGCTGATATCTCAACATTAGTCTTCAGTTTTACCGGAACCAGAGAGTTTCGTTAGCAGGGTCCCGTTGTCTCCCCACCTCCTTTCTCTCTAGCTGTAGTTCAGCCTCAGTTCTCTCTCCACCTCCCGTCTCCTGCGGCGTTCAAGTGCAGTTGGAAATATTTAAACGCATCAGCGTTGAGGGCAGTCGTAAATTGATGTGTGGCATTTTTTAGGAAACTGGTTTGCTTCAATCTTAATCGCGGGAGAATGAGTCGGCTTTCATGGAAAAAGAAAGAATAAATTATCTTTTCACTGGTTTAGCCCAGGAACAGCGTCAGTTGATGCTTTACGCAGCCATTGCTGTACATTAAGATGTTTTTTTCTTGTTCATTCGTTTGGATTTTGCTTGTGCTTGGACAATAACGTTCTAAAAACCTGTAAACATAGGTTTTTCATTAAATCTAATCAGATAAAATTCATGCCTTTGTTTTTTCACCAAAAATCGTTTGTATGGTTGGATTAGTTTAATCGAGGAGATGTGATACATTTCTACGAGTAACCTTTAAACATTTACTGATCATTATCATTTCACCTCTTTGATTCTATTTCCCTACGCCGCTGAATAAACAACATATATTCCACTAGTATCTCAATGCCACATACGCGACGTTGCCAGCTACAGTTGAGAGAAGATGACGTCACTGTGTTGCTTGTCTTTTTAGTTTGTGTGTTTGTGTTCGGGGAGGGTCAATCACAAATTCTCTGCGTATTTGTGTTTCTTTAATTTAGAGAAAATCCAATCACAGGATCCAAAAATAAACACACATTTGAATCTTTTGGGGGTTTTTTCCGGGTTGGAAGACTGTATTTGTACCAAAGAGGAACAAGGAAAGTATCCTGTAGGAAATTACAATAATAATACCAAATGCACAGGTTCAAACACTTAGAAATAAGAGGGCAACAGAAACCAGCTCTCTGCTATAAGGAAATCGCAATAAATATTTTATAAGAATTATGGAAATTTGTTCTTCCCCTTTGATCTTTTGATTCACTGGTCAGTCCCTGACACGGTATTAAATGGATAAATGGCTTATGTTCCTGAGGGAGGGACCTAACATATGTTTTCAATGTGCCATTTACAAAGTAACGATTGGGTTGTTTTCTGCAAACTAAATATGTGACTGTTAACTTCCAACCAAATTCTTTCACGCATTCATTTAATTTCACCACCCTAGTGAAGTCACTAACAAGTCTCCTTGGAATATTCATCCATTAATCTTCTACCGCTTATCTGTTTCTGATTCGTACTGGTGCTGGAGCCAATCTCAGCTCACATTGGGTGAGGGCAGAGTACACCCTGGACAGGTCAGTAGTCCACTGCAGGGCCAACACATAGTGACAGACACAAACAACGACTCACACTAGGACCTACGAGCAATTTAGAGTCAACAATTAGCCTACACATGCATGTCTACGGGCTGTGGGAGGAAACCACAGTCCAAAGTATCCAGAGGAAACCCACACAAGAATGGGGAGAACATGTAAACTACACGCAGAAAGGCCACAGACCTGGTCAATGGACAACTCACAACCTTCTTGATGTGAGGCAACAGCTGAATTCTTCATTGGTCCCATATTTTCCCTGCTCCTCTGTTTTATTTGTGTTGGAAGTGTTGATATCTGTAAGAGTTTATATTTGTTCTTTTAAACCCAAAACCCATCTTAGTCTAGTTTTACATCTTCTCTCATCTCCCTGGAGCTCTGGTAACATGTTACATGTTTTAATCACAGACACCCATTTAATGAACATTTCTTGATTTAATCCTATAGCCAAAAAATGTACAATAATTAAAAACAAATAAAAATCTGTAAATTACAAAGACTGTTGCTGCTGTTTTCACCATCAGCTGTTAATTCAGCTATTGGTAAGAGGAGTATCTGAGATCAGAATAACACCACCCCCTTGTGTTTGACGATGATACTGTTTCTGTTTTGTAGAACCTGCACACAGTTGATGCAGAATCCAAAAAAAGGTTGCACTGCATTTCATACAAAAGAAAATGTAGCACAAAGTGCTTTACAATCAAAGATAAAGATAAAGACCCCCCCACACACCTCTACCCGGTCCACACACACATACACAAGTTCACACAAACTCACAAACTCAACACTCATGTTACATCATAATGATTAAGTACTGAGGAAACATCTTGAGTTAAAAGAAATAAAAGTAAGAAAGTGAGGAAACACAGGAGATAAATTCTAAATAATAATAATTAATAATTAATAACTTAATAATAATTAAGTTTCATGTTCATACCCCTGAGTGCTTGCATTCTATGTCTTCAGTGTTTTGGATTGTAACAGTAAGTTGTACCTGTTTTAGTGTTGTATAGCTTGTATATAGTTACACGTGGCATAGTGGGTAGAATACAAGGTCCTCGTCAGTGACACTGGTCCCGACAAAAATAATAAGTTCTCTTCATTTTGTCATGTCAGGTATATTCTGAGCAGTAGTGGTAGCCTATTTTCAGTCTTCAACGGAAATTTCTTATTGTACATTTTACTTCAAGGTGTCAATGTGTGAGGTTACTCAGCGAACATGCAGAAAGTTCTATTCATTCTGTTCACTGGTTTTTCTCTGTCTGCTGTTGTCTGGTCCTTCATACACTTCACTTCTGTAAGCAGATCAAATAATTTTTACTTGTGCGTGTGTGTGGACGAATCTGAGCAGGTGTGTCCATGTATGAATACATGCATAGACACACAAGCCGACACGATTAAATGTCATTACTGAGGATTACTAGTCACCTGGGGTCAGATTAACCCTTTCGTAATGGGGCTGTTTACATGGAAACTACTTGCTGACTGCAGTTCAACACAAACTGTGCAAGGAAAACAATTACTCACAGTAACATGAATGCCCATCCTGCCATCAGACAACATCTCAGATTGAGGCCAAGCTGACAGTATAATGCAACTGAAAGGCAAATAAGACACAGCTGATGATTACATGTCAGTTTCACAGACAGAAGAGCTTTGGTTTAGATTCATCACAGTCTTCCATCATCCAGCATAATGTAATTCCTGGGGTGCCAGTGAGCAGCACACACACCCTTTGAACAGAGGTTTACAAGGTCTTCACCAGCAGCACTGGTTTCATTCCAGTCATTGTCATGCAAAATGTTGTCCACAACCCTCTATCCTATATTTTTGTCACCCTTGAGGCTATCCTGTCTAATAAAACCAGAAAAAAATCTTATAAACATATGATGCAATTCCTTAGCCAGTCTGTTTATAAGGTTCTTCCAAATGGTACATGAGCTTTCAGAAAAAATGTCTCTTTTGCTAGTTTTACAAAACTAATTGTTATTTAATCGAACCAAAAACATATCAAACCACAGATATAACCACTTACTACAAATAAAAGTTAAATATTCTTGGATCATTAAGTAAATTAAAATTTATGAATGCAGAAATTTATACCCAGTACATTGTACAGTACTGTACAACAAACTGTCAGGATTAAATGTTGTTGGACTGGCAAAAATGTATCATATAAAATATAGATAATTCCATTTTTACAAGATATGAAAAGGGAAATCTGTCAGTCAGCGGTTTGATTGCTTCTACAATTAAACATTTTTTGCCTCAAATTATTTACAATTAATGTGTGTAATATTGTGTCACATAATTGATTTGCAGTTCTCTCAGAATGTTGAGCCAGTTTGTTTTCACTGATGTCCTTTTTTTATATATATTTGGCATCTTGAATGATTTCTTATGAAGAAAGAAAAACAAAGTTGCAGGTTTTGTTAGTTTTTTATTGGTTTATCATTATCTTCTTTTCATTCATCCGCAGTTAATGAAATTTTAAACAGAAAATAATTTCAACTTTAAGGTACGACTCTACTAATTCAACATCACATTTCCACAGTGGACAAGCAGGTTTAACAAACAGGTTAAAGAAGAATGGTCAAAGTTGTAACAGCTGAAGCTGAGTCTTCCCATGTTTCACAAAGCTCCTACATTTCCCATGATGCAGCACAAATGTATCTTAAACTCTAATTTTTCGTCAAACATCAGGAAAACCCATTTCATGGTAATATTAATAATCATTATTGATTAACTAAATGCTTTTTAATTATTATTTCATATACTTCTTTGAAGGTTAATCCAAAAAAGTAAACAGAGAGATTTAGCAGTTTTTGTACATTCTTTCCATTGTGGAGCAGCAAGGCTCCTCTCTTGGCATTCACCGCGTGCCTTAATTGACTGATTTTAAATCAAGGTCCACTGTGAACACTGTGAGAGACTGCCCAGAGTCACAGAGACACAGGAAAGATAATCTTGACGAAAAATGTGCTGAGGTTTGTTTCTCAACTGAATGATCAACTGTAAATCTGCAGAATAAATCATCCATTCAGGCATGTAGCTTCTAAGATTGTGTCACAACTGGCTCAGTATAAAAATAAATTATTTTAAAGACCATCTAGAAAAACAATGTTGACAAAATAAATGCTCACATTTACAAACTGTTACAGTACTTGCCAGAAAAATTCAAACATACTCCCATTCTATTAATTTTTAAAGGTCGTGCATAAACCTGCTGACCATCTTCCTTTTACTCTATTATTTATGGCAACTATCATCTCCTCACACTTTTCTGACACAGTCCCTTTCAGCTACAAAAATTATGCACACCCAAACCATTTAATCCATCTTTTTTTCATCAAATGTCAAGGACATATCAAGTAGGCAGCCATTACAGAGTTTCCAGTTTCCCAGTCTGCAGAGATCTGTATGAAGCTAAAACCACACTTGATGAAGCCCTGTAAGAATATAAAAAATGGAAACTGGAGCATTTGGATCATCAAATATTCTTATCTTGGCAAAGGATGTTTTTGTAGAAATTCCTCCTTCCTTACATTTTCCAAACAGTGCCACCATTATTTTCCTCATGGAATGGAAACAACTAAAATGCTCTATTCAAAATGATGATGCTAACATTTTCTTAGGCCCTAAAGTAGTATGGTGGTGTTTTATCAAATCCAGGCTATGTGTAAAGTATAAAGTATAAATGTACTTATAGGCATGTATGCAGGCTATATATACATATGACCATGATAAAGTCATAATATGGGAATAATGGTAAGCACAGGCAGATGAAATGTCCCTCCTGGAATGTTATATAAGAGGGGTTTTTCATTTTACCCCTCCCAACATGAAATTGAGAAAAGTGTGTATCACAGTATATAGGCCAGACCATGCACCATCACAATCTCCATGCTCCATCAAGGCCTAAACGACAACATTCTGCCAAACAATAAGATCATAAAATACACACTTGAAAGTAAAGCAACGTGTATATACATAAATATATCAATTTACAGTGTGTATAATCAGTATGGTGCAGACAACATCAGCCTGCTCTGAGCACAAAGGCAGCCTCTCATCACAAGACATAATATGAAGCAACATGAATTAGATCCCTAAATGTGCAGACCGTCGACGTCCGCAGTGAAACGCAGAGCTGCTCATCTCCTTGTCGCATCATCTCCACCAGAATCCACTCCCGAAGCCTCCACATTCTCCCCCTCCTCCTCTTTTCTTCCCTGCATTTTTTCTTGCAGCACAAAAAACGTTCTGATGGAACGACATAAAAAGAAATCAGAGAAATGTGCGGCACAGGATCTAGTCCGTCTGTTCTTCCCACTAGCTGGATGATGAAAAATTATCTTCGGTAATTTGTAGAATTGAAGAATTGAAATTGAATTGAAGACTGATTTTGCTAAATGGAATCAAAGTGTTTGGATTCATCCTCCCCGACCGTGTGGACGGGCGGGAGGTGGATTACGCACCAGGAGAATGCTTCAAGGATGAGGCGGAGTGACGTCACCATGCAGACAGATGCTCTCTCTCTCATCCGCTTCCACCACGACTGTCACCCCTCCCCCCTCTGCCCTTGAGACCAAGTTAGGCCTCATGTAAAGCTGATGTTGCAATTTAAATCTGTCACTTTGTTCTGTTTCTCTGTTATTCTGATTAAGGCCATTTAACTGGGTATATACTGGGCCAAGAGAAAACTGTATTTTGTGAAATACAGTTTTCTCCTGGCCCAGTACACACACAGTCAGCCAGAAATCACCAATGGAGGATAGCAGAAGCTGCTCATATATAGGAAGATATGATCCAATCGGGGGCCCAGGAGTTGATATACTAGAGAAAATTAATTTCTAATCTGCTACATTTTTTCATTCATCTTCTGCCACGTATCTGTTTCCAGGCTGCATGGAGTGATGAAACAAATCCCAACTCACATTGGGTGAGGGCAGGGTACACCCTGGACAGGTCACAGGTCCACTGACAGAGATGAACAACCACTCATACCTACAGACAATTTTAGAGTCACCAATGAACCAAAACATGCATGTATTTGGACGGTGGGAGGTAAGCAGAGTACCTGGAGGAAACCCACACAGATATAGGCAGAACATGCAAATTCCGCACAAACGCAGATGTGGTCCTGGGAACTGAACCTGCGTCCTTCTTGTTGTGAGGCAACAGCACTAGCCACTCTGATGCCGATACTGAGCCAATACTAGCTAGCGTCCCACCCCTTATGTAGGAACCAACACAAGACTCTTTTTGCTGCTTCTCCCAACCTTCAAACAGCAAATGTTCTCTTAAGACCTCTTATTTCAACCTCTGTCATTAGATTCCAAACTGACTGAGCTGGGAATCCTCCGGAATATACCTACACTGTCGCAACAGCCACATTGTCCAGCCTTTGCACTTTCTTCTGAGGTCTACCCTCCATTCCCATTCCTAGGTGGTTTAGACAAGATTTAGTTTTCTCTCTACCCAAGATTGTTGGCTTTTGCCCATCTTCATCAAAGCTGATAGTACTCAGCACTGTAAAAAAAAAAAATAATAATAAATTTAAAAAACACTTCTGTCAAATGACAGAAAAAATCTTCTTCTACAGAGACTTACCAAAACCACCCAAATTTCAAAAAATGAGTGTTAAACAAATGTATAAATCTGTCCCATTCACACTGGACGAGGGTGGGGTACACTCTGGACAGATGGGGGCTTACTTTATTTAAACATAATTTTATAGTAATTAAAATAAACTTTTCAATATATCTACATACATTTCCATGTAATATATGGGCTTTACTTTATATACACATCATTCAACAGTAATTAAAAGTAGCTCTTTAATAGATTAACAGGCATCTCCTGTTAATCTATTAAGTTCATTCATTGTCAACCGCTTTATCCGTTTCAGGGTCACGGGGCTAATGGAGCCAATCCCAGCTCACATTGGGTGAGGGGCATGATATACCCTCAACACTCAGCACTCAAACAGGTTGGACAAGCTGATCAGGCGAGCTAGCTCTGTGGTTGGCACAAAGCTGGACTCTCTGGTGACAGTTGCAGAGAGGAGATCCAGAAACAAACTGCTGGCTATTATGGACAACGCCAGTCACCCTCTGCAGCCTGTCATCAGTGCACAGAAAAGCCTGTTGAGTGACAGACTGCTTCTCCCCAGGTGCAGAACCAACAGATTCAAAGACTCCTTTGTCCCCCGAGCAATAAAACTGTATAACTCTGCACTAGGTGGGAGGGGGAGGAGTAGCAGGAAGAAAGAGGGATTGGAGAAGATGGGACACTAAAAAAACTGAATATTTATGGTTGTACATTTGTTGTTTATATATTTCAAACTGTGTGCTTTCTTTTACTGTTCTTGTCGGTGCTGTACCTGCTGGAACAACAATTTCCCTGACGGAGACCTCCCAAGGGATTAATAAAGTCTATCTTATCTTATCTTATCTTATCTTATCTTAACAGGTCGCCAGTCCATCACAGGGCCAACACACAGAGACAAACAGCCACACACAAACAGACAAACAGCATTCACACCTACGGTCAATTAAGAGTCGCCGTTAACCTAGATATGCATGCATTTGGACGCTGGGAGGGAGACCATCCAGACACGGGGAGAACATGCAAACTCTGCACCAAAGGACCCAAGCTGGGAACCAAACCCACAACCTTCTTATTGTGGAGCAACAGCACTACACCACCATGCTGCCCTTTGTTAAGTTCATTTAAACATTATTTGATTATCAAGTTACTGAAAATTAGTGACTAGTTACAATTACTAAGTATTGTTCTCAAAAAGTAATTGAGTTACTAACTGAGTTACTATATTATAAATGTAACTAGTTACTTGGGAAAGTAAGTTTTGCATTACCTTTTTGGATTTAATACTCTTGTTGATGTACAAATTAGTTTAGTGCTGCCATGGAACAGTGTCAAACAAGGCGACTCAAATTTAATCTATCATTGTTGCGATTATCACTTTTTTATTTTGGCAATTTACAAATTAAAACATTCTTTGGCAGTGTAAAAATTACCCAAATGTAAATCTGTTTTACAAAAACCTAAACACACAGTTACACACTGTTACTTTGTAACATTAACACAAATAAAGTCAAATCAATTGAACTACATTTGTCAGCTGGACAGATTGTCTTCAATACTAAAACATTTTCAGCCTCACAAATTGAAACTAAACATAGCTTTGACTGAACAAAAATGACTTACCTAACCTCTGGCCATTTGGCTGAAGGACTCAATAACAGTGGGTAAGCATACCAGTGGATACATGTAAGGTGGATACATGTAGTAAAAACTAAATACTTACATTTGCATACTTTTCAGTCATGCAGCAATGTCTGGATGGGCAAAAGGTACCCATAAATGAACAATTAATGTCAACAAAGTACACAAAGGCTATATTATCTTTGGTCAGTGACCTACATGTCACACCTCAAATTTATGTTCTGGCATTACAGACCAGCACTCGAAGTGAAGTGTTTCTTTGTCTTTTTAGTCTCTTTAGACTTTAATAGAGGGCAATGTTATTGGTCCCTCTCTCTAAAAGTCTATCTTAGCATTTCCCCCCACAAAAAGCCAGCTTTCTGGATTGCAGAGGAACGTTTTCCAAGCTCCTGAGCATCCAAGTGCTCAAACAAATGATTGTACCTCAAGAGTTGAAGCTTCTCAAACTTCTGATCTGAGAGCCTGTTCCTCTTTGGAGAGAGAATCAGGTTTCTCAAACTCAAGAGTCTTTCCCCTGGGACACTAGATGGAGTGGCTGCATTATGTTTCAGAGATATTTTCTTTATCATTGGAAAATGATTCAGAGTGTCGATGTCTGTTGCTCCTGACTTCAGTCTCAGCAGTCAGGAAGGTGTCCTCATCCTCTTCAAGTGAAAAACACTCCTCTTCTTTGGTAGAGCCTGTGCTGTGGTGGCATTGTGTTTGATTGGTTTTACCTTGTTGCTGCGCCTGCTCAAGGATGTGTTTTCGACACTCTGCTATCAGACATGCCTTTCCCTGGTCTTTCCTCCCCTGGTTGCACAGGCAATGTTGCGTGGACTTTGGTAGAGTCACAGCAGCCAAGACAGTATCTTTCATATATCACTTTCAAGAACCTTGTTGTGATTGCCTGAAATGGCACATATATAACAAGAGTGCAAAAAACATTATAGCATTATACATTATGAACATACTACTAGAAAATATGACATTATACTGTACAGTATCATAATGTACAGTATTTAAATTAAATACAAAGTGTGTTGGCTGGTTGGTTTTTATTTACAGCTCAAATAAAATAAAATCAGACTTTATTTTTATAGCACTCTTCAAACATAAAAATGCAGCACAAAGTGGTTTATATGTTAAAAATGACCCACCCTCCCCACAAACAAACACATGCACACACACTCTTTCATACTTAAACAAACATCAGTAGGCCATAGACATATGGCTAAAATACAACTTAAATGCTGATATGAAATGTTGAAATTTTCTCGTTAAATTGTCTCATACAGTATACTCCTGTGGGCTACACATCAACACACAGCTTAGTGACATTAATGAAATGCAACTGAGTGAGTTACTGACTGGATGTTCATATTAAAGTTAAGTAATGCAAAAGAACATAAGTTCTCTTTTGCAGTTCTTTCTTCAATTCCAGGGCTTTGAACATCAGTGTTTCTAGTGTGGGCAACAGTGTCCCATGAAAACAGTTGTTTCCGCCTTGAAGAATGTCCAGTGCCACCGTAAATAGCTTCATGGCAGCACAATACTCTCTGAGACACTGATGTTCCCTTTCATTAATGCATTTCAGCTGTAATTTGGAGAAAATGGTGGTAGTGTTTCTGCAGATGGCTTTTGTTTCAGGTGTTGCCATCAGCCACTCATCTACATCAATGCATGAAATGAGGTTCAACTTATACAAAGCACATCTGCAATGTGGTGGTAAAGAAATCATGTCATTATCATTATCAGCAGCGTTTAGCAGCACATCCCCAATTTTTGTAAAAGTCACCTCATTATCTTCAAAGTCCTCTGGTAGTTGGTACACTTGAAATGCCCTTACAAAGTTACTGTCATTGTCAGTTACAATTGCTGTGATCTTATGAGCCATGGGATGAATGGATGCTATCGCTCTCACTTGTAATACAAACATATGTACAGCAACCTTTGACTCTCCTGCATGCCAGCGCTGCTTCACCTTGTTGCATGTTGTGTGGATACGCCAGTAAAACTCTTATTATGCGTGGTCTACTGTGGTTGACACATATTTGAACTCATCAAATGCCTTTTTGAGCTCGATCTCCATTTTCACATATTCGTCATCCAGGTATTTGGAAAATGTCTTCATGCATGGTGGTCCAACCTCTTTTCTCACTGCTATTTTGCCAATAAGTTCTCTGAAGGCAACTGAGTCAACTGTATGTGGCAAGAGGGGAGGCTAGTAAAAATGAAATTAATTGGGCTTAAGATAATTTTAGTGCTGCACAACAACGCCACCTGGGGGAATTTAATCCCCAGGAAATTAGTTAGGGATGCAGGTCCAATGCACTCAGATGTAGATTTAAGATATAAAAATACAATACAATGCTGCAACCCTTTAACTAGAAATATTGAACAACCAATGCTTAGTGGTGGACATAAAGAAAAATAATGAAGCAATCAAAGCTAAATATTTAACAAGAAATCAAGGCAATCAAAACAGAATATTAAAACACAAAAGAAACAAAGCAACCAAACTAAAGTATTTAAACACAAGAGAAATAAAGCAAATATTTTAATAATACACTCAAAAAAACATGCAAACCCCAACAACCACCAACAACATATGATTAGTACAGACAATGGATCACGTGTTCAAGCATACAGTGACAGTAGAAACAAAGCAAAGCAAACTGTAGTGCATCACTGAAGGTAATCATCAAGGAGACAGAAGTAAAACCAAGACCCGTGGCATTTTCACAGCCACGATCTGATGCGAGCCAGCTTTACTTTGGAAACAGACAAGACAAGACAGCAGTAGAGTATCAGTGAATGGAGCCACGCAGCGCACAGCCGGGCCCGAACATGCCACAGAGCATCAGCACAGCCTCAGAGAGAAGAGGGAGAGCAGCGGGCCGCAGATAAACGCTGAGGAGTGAGGGCCAACCAGCACGGGCCAACAGCATGGACAGCTCCCGCCCCACACAGCCGCAGCCAGCAGACCAACACAAGTTTTGGAGAGGTGGAGAAGATCCGGCACATCAGCCGCGCCACCAGTCACACAGTTCAGACCACACAAAGCGTCGCGCCACCCATGGACGCCGGGGAGACGAAAGAGCAGACTGAGCAACGGCACACCTGCGCAGCTACAACACTGGCTGCTCCGAGGGAGTAGGGATGCACAGAAGGCTATCCTGCCACGTGTAGATATGGGAAGCACGTCATCACCGACATACCTTGCCTGTAGTTTGTTTAGTTCTGACTGGCTTACAGAGTGGAGCAGACGGTGACTCAAAATCAAGCCTTGGCTGTTAGGATGGAGTGGCTCCTGTCACGGTTCCAAAAGAAACAGGTGAGACGGATGAGGTAAAACAGGTTTTTAATAGTCAAAGTAACAACCAAAGTAGTCTGAAAGAAAATGGTGCAAAACACAAAGTACAGCAAAAGGAGGGAATGGAGACTGAGCTCAACATTAAAGCCAAACAAACAAAGTATAACTGAAAGATGATAACAAAAAGCAAGGCTGAAGAAATGAGCATGAAACAAAACTAAACCACAAGGAACCAAGGGCGAGGCAGAGGCGAGGCTGACGAGGGCACACCGCATAACCTGGACAAAAAGGAAAAAGAAAAGGCACGAAACACAAAAGGATGGTCACTAGAGAAGTGGGAAATCACTTAGAGTAGATGCAGGAGATCACTGAACAGTGAATTAGTGTTGTGTGAGTCATGAACCAATCATCCAATACTTGAGAATCACTTTACTAACTCATGAAGCACGATTCTTGGTCCTCACTGACTCATTCACTGACTTATCCCTACTACCACTAGTTGGTTGCATAGCTAACTGAAGACACCAATCAATATATCATTACTGTGTAACTGCTATTCAAATCAAATCAGATTGATTTGTATAGCGCCAAATCATAACAAAGTTACATCAAGGCACTTTACATATAGACCAAACTCTTTATAAAATTATTTAAAGAGACCTAACAGATCCCCCGATGAGCAAGCACTTAGCGACAATGGCAAGGAAAAACTTTCTTTAAGAGGCAGAAACCTCGAGCAGAACCAGGCTCAGGGGGGCCGGCCATCTGCCTCGACTGGTTGGGTTGAGAGTGGGAGAGAGAGAGAGAGAGAGAGAGTGAGATAGGCATGTTGCTGCATGAAGTTCATGGAGTTGAGAAGTAGTACAGAATTCATGAAGATATGGGACCAGCGATGGCGATGAGTCACCACCTGCAGGATGAAGACAGGGATTCTAACAGCTCTTGTAGAAACATATCAAGCTAAGCATTGTAATTGTGGCAAAAGCAACAGTTCATGTTTTTTAACTGAACTCTCCATTTCCCCTGGCGAACCGTCACTATTTCCTTCCCTGCTATGAGCTGTGAACGAAGGAAAAACACTCGTAACAAAGCTGACGTCAACCTAGCTCCACTCAAAACACAAGATTCACTATCAGCTCACAGTACGTAGCGTCAGCACGCACGAGTCGTTATCTCACCCCTCCCTCCGGGTCAGCTACAAATGGCTGCAGCTTGTGATATACTTGAGCCATAAAGATGGACGTATCACTCACTGACACCTTGCGCGCTGAATCACGGCAGCTTGCAGAATGCACCTACTGGGTAATTGACTCAGTGACTCAAAAACTCGATTCGTTTTGGTGAGTGACTCATTTAAAGTAAAAAGAATTGAGTTTACCATCACTACAGTGAATACTCTGGCAGCAAAGGGCAGTCTGAGAAAGGTATATGTGGAGGCTTGATTGCAGGTAGATGTGGAACAGGTATGCCTGGTCACCCAAGGGAGGAGAAGAAATGCCCACTGGGGGGGGCAGGGGAGGCAAGAACACAAAAATATGGCAAGCAACACTAAAGCAGCAAGCAAAAACGTGACCCATGACAGCTCCTTGGTGTTAGAATAAATGTATATAAAGTGATTATCACAGTACTGCTCAACTTTTACTGACCCTGCAAGAATGCAGAAACCTGTGTTTTTATTAGCAGGAGCAGAGGTCATACCTCCGAAGAAGAAGCAACAACCTTCGAAGAAGATTTATGAAGAAAGGGAGGATGTCGAAGAGAGATTACTTCGTTCATAAACTAACCCTCAATGTGTTTGTGTTTCTTGCGACTTATAACTTGAATATAAATCATACAACAAGCGTCTATTCATTCACTACTTGCAGCTGTGTATTCTCACCTTTAGAGCTGCAAGATTTTGTAACTAGGGACCACCCTAAGGAAATAAAAAGGGGGAGAACAGAAGAGATACTCCAGAGCGGGTAGAGAGTGTCACTGAGCACAACTCTGTCTGTTCTCCTTGCAAGTAAAATGAGCGCTGTTGTCCTTTGTCTTTCTTCCCTGTGTGTTTAATAATGTTCTAGGTGGTTTAAACCTGACACTTGGTCAGCTGAAGTCATGTTAGCAACTGAAATGTTAGCGTTACCCGAACAACTCAACCTTCAACATCCAGCCAGGGTCTTGTTGCTGTTAGCTCCAAGGAGAAGGGTAGGGTTAGGGTTAGGGTAAGATGATGGTGACAGCTGTTACTGATGAAAGTGGAAATGATGATGATCACGATGATGACAAGTCTATGGGAAACACTACAACATTTAACACCGATCATCACATCATTAATTTACAGTTTATTGTGCATTTAGCAGCTTATTGTAGATGGGACAAAGTTTGCATCATGGTTTGTTTTCTGCACTGGTACATAAAACCACTGACCTGAGGGCATAGATACAAACTTGTCGCCAAGCACATGATTAGGGTGGGACAATAATCTGTTTGCTTTCTGGACCACCCGTTCTTTCCAGAGAAAGCAGAGGTCCTTTAGCTGGACACCAGTAGTTTTTGAGCACACTCTGGTGATGTCATTAAGACACTTCTTATCCTTCGTGTACAGACCACCAAAACAGCAAATAAAAGAGAAGGTTTAAAGACTCTCAAAAGTTTGATAAAAGGCACATAAAATATTTCTGCTGATGCTAAGAGTTGTTTCCTCAGAAGATGGATTCTTTGGTTTGCTCGCCTTACAATACTGTCTGTCCTTTCACTGAATTTCAGTTGCAAGTCAAACACATTGCCCAAGTACTTGTATGTTTGTACTACTTGTACCTCTTCACCATGGATAGTGCTTGATTTGGGGTCAACACTAGATTTTCTGAAGTCTATGATGATTTCTTTAGTTTGAGACACATTTAAGTTGAGCAAGCTACTATCATTCAGGGAGATACAGAAGGACTGTGTCATCTGAAACTTGACAAGGTAGCTGTTTTCCTGAGAGGATCTGCAGCTGTCTGTGTAAAGGATAAAAAGCAGGGGTGAAAAGACACAGCCCTGGGGGGAGCTGATTTGATTTGATTTGAAAGTCTGACAGAGGACATCTGTCCATTCACAGAAACCTGCTGCAGCCTGTTTGTTAAAAAGTTTAAAATTAACAATATTCTGATCAGGTAGCATAAAATGAGGGGTTAGCCTTTTAATTAAGATATTAGGCTGCATCTTGTTAAAAGCAGAGCTAAAATCAGCAAATAAGAGTCTAGCATGAGATTTAGGTTGTTCGAGATGCTTATACACTCTTGCCAGGCTGCCCTTAGGTCCCCATCATTGATTTTTGATTTCTCTCCTGTACCATATTTAGCCTGTGTTATTTAATTTTTTACTTCCCTGGAGACTGCTTTCTTCTCCAAGGGGACCCCACTGTAAAGTCTTTTTCTTTTTACTGATACTACTTTTAAATTCTTTAGTTGCCCATGGCTTGTTGTTTGGATAGATAAGAACCTTTTTTGAAGCGATAACTACTTCAATACAAAAATGTATGTAGGCAGACACTGTATCAGTCAATTCATTAATGTCATCACCACAAGCTTCATAAAAACATTGCCAGACTGTACATTCCAGGCATCCCTGGAGGGAAGATATACTGTCGTCTAACCAGATTTCACAGTTTTCTCCTCCCGATCCAGACGTCTGAAGGCAAGTGTGTACACAGGCATTAAATACATACTGTTGCGGTTAGAAGCACCAAGAGATGGCATGGGCATGGATCTGTATGCTACCTTTACTGATCCCTTGCAAAAAGATCTATCACAGTGTTCTTCTCTGTGGTAGCACAGGTTACATACTGCTCATAGGTTCTAAGAGTTTTATTTGGAGCACAGTGGTTGAAATCTAAAGATGAACTTGGTTACCTCTTGGCAGGTGTCCTCTAGTCTTTGATTGACGTCAGCTATCAGCTGACGTCACTCAAAGATGTCTCAAAGACCTCAAAGACGATGGTGTGATTCATCCATTGTTCAAGATCATCTCCCCACAGTGTGATTCATCCAATGATTGTATAACATTCAATTGTCTGAATCTGTGCGCATTTTATTATTCTATTTTTACATTTGTATGTTTTTTTTTCCCAACTATTTTGCCATTCAGGCTTCCAGTACTGTCAGTCCTATGTAATGTGTCCACATTCTATTAAAAATATCCCTGAAAAAAGAGTATAAATGATAAATCTCATACATTAATGGGAAAAGACTAGATATTAGGGATAAGCGAGCTCACCACTATCCGTATCAGTTCAACCATCAACATTAGCTGTATTCCGATTCATTATCACAAGGGGCGGGATGTAAACCAAAAGTGGGCGTGGTCACAAAGAGGTCACAGATGACGTCAGCCCAGTTGATAATTACAATATCGCTACACAATAGCCGGCGATTTGAGTTCACTGGTTGGGTATTGTACCTTTAACTAGTGATATTGCTTAATCACTGACGACCAACACAAGAGCTCTGTAGCACTAATCAAGTTTACAACTTATGGGACTTAAAGGAAATAAAACAAAACAAACAAAGCAAAGCAAAACAAAACATACAGAACAGGCCAAACGTTTGGACACACTTTCCTATTCATTTGAATGAGAAGGTGTGTCCAAACGTTTGGCCTGTACTGTACAAAACCAAACCAAATAAAACAAAATACACACTATTCTAATTGCCTCTGCCCAGATGTAAGCCTCTTACTGTTGTTGCTCTACTCCTCCAGAGTGGGGGAGAAAAAGGGACAAGGGAGATCCGCTCCGAGTGTCTGTTGTGTGTTCCTCGGCTTGGTTGAGCGGTCTGTGTTGCTCATCAGACAACGGTGCTCTCTCTTCTGCTCCTCTTGGCTAAAATATATGGAAGACCACGGGACAATGAGTTGTACTTTGTTAAGTTCAGGTAACAAAATTGATGTCACTGATCTCACGTGCTGGTCTTCACAGCATGTGAGATCAGCTGATTGTGCGGTGGTCCGCGTTGAGTTCAAGGAGAAAAATAAAAAACAGGAGAAAAAAAAACACAAACACAGCAGTCTGCACTTGTCCCGTGAGTTGAAGACTGTGACCTAGGTTTTGTGGTGGTAGGATTCAAATATTTGAGATTGCTCCCTTCGGCGATCCGGTTGGGAAGACAGCTGGGACAGCTCTCTACTGCAACTGGCGCACTGGGAAAAAGCGTCAGCGGAGGACCCCCGTGCATCTTAAATACCTGTGTGACATCACTGGGGACCCCTGCTGATGGCGCTGGCATCCAGCCAATGTCTGTGTTCAGTTCCTGTTCAAACACAGATCCACAGTGTGGATCATGGGAGTTGCAGCGCCATTTTCAAACAGGCAGACAACTCTGGCCCAGGCTTTTGGAGGGACGTGCAGGCCTCTCTATTGTTCTTTTCAGAGTGCATGTGAGGCGATCCCAACAAGTCCAACAGGGGAATTCAGAGCAGAGAACAGGTAATTGGTTTCATTTGGTCTAGTGATGGAAAATTCTGTCATCTCACTGTTCTGTTCTAGTTAACCCTGGTTATTGTGACCATTATTGTATGTTCATGTAAACATAAGTGCTTCTGTAATAATATTGTCAGACACAGAGAAGTTGCAAACTAAGTGTACCATAAAGACCCCAAGATAGTGTTGTCTCAGCGGGGCAGATTGTTTGAACCATTATGACAGTGATGATGCTAACACCTTATGTTTTGTCAGCTGGCACTCTTTTCAAGAACACTATAAAAACAGTATATTTTGAGGGCTTGAAGCTCTCTCACTGACTGATTGTTCATGTGTGTGAGTCCATTCACTGAGTGCTATTAAACTCAGGAGGAAGGAGAGAGTTTTTCCAGACCGGAGTGATCTGTTGGCATTTTCTGATGATATTCTCTAAGAGTGATATAGATTCTCAACTGAGGGAATATGTAACATATGTAATCTTGTTGACTATGTGTAAGTAATGGGACCAAACGAAGCAGTGCATTTATAGTAACGCAGGCATCAGCAGCAGTTTTTCACCTCCCCCCACCAATCACAGGATGTGTTATTATTCATTAAAGTTCTGGAACAGGAAAAGTCTTAACTGTACAATCAATCATGCTTAACAAAACATTTTAAAGTAGCATTTACTGCAGTACCCTTTTCCCCTTACTCCAGTTGCTCGAACAAGTTTTAGTTTCCTGATTTACAGCTCTTTTTTCTGATTATCCAGCTCTATATTCCTTTGATAGAGGGCCCTTACATTGTCTGCTCCAACCTGTATTATTGGGTCATTGAGGTGTTCATTTAAGAGTACACGACAACTTTGACAGTTACGTCTGTGTGGGGGCCAGCAAAGGTGTGTGCTGGTGGCTTGAGCAACACTTATGTGTATCCTTCAACTGTAAAATAGACTTTTCTCATCTGAGAAACAATAAATATGCCACCAAAGCACTTATACATACCCTGGACAAAAACTTGCTGCTGGGAGCTGCCAGCACCAGGATGTGATTGATTAGCCCCTTGTATCCCCTCCATGATCAGCCTCCCTTCATTGTTCATTGCAAGGGCCAGCTCCTCTGAGGCTGTGTAATATGCTGGAGTGGGCACCTCCAGTCTATCTCCTCTAATTTCTCTTCTTGTTTACTTAAAATAATATTAACACTTAATATGTTACTCAGTGTAGTGATTTGGCCCTAATCTAAGTGATTTTCATGTATTCTTCATTGTGAGACAATGTCAGGGAGGGAGTTAAAGTTATATAATGATATATCGGCTGTATTAACTTACACAATCTGAAATTTTTTGTCATTTCCCTCTTGCCTTGTTTGTAGAAACAGTGTTGCTTTTAGCTGTTCTTATCGGTCTGAACTTATCATAATCTGCTCCTCTTGGCTAAAATACGTGGCACGTAATCGGACAATTTTTCTGCGGAAAGGGCACCAAATGACACCTAAATGCCCCTTTTTATGTGAACACGCACAGAGCCTGACGAGGCAAGCCTGGGTCAACAAATCAAGTTGATAACCGCTGTTGTGATACTCGTTATATCTGGTCGGAGCTTTCAGCTTTGTTGAGCCAGCTCACCCAAAGAAAGCCCGGCTCTGTTGAGCTTCCTTCATAGTGTACCCCTCATGACACTAGTCTTCCTCCTGTTTGTGTGTATGTGTCTATTACCTCTCCTCACCTCTTCTGCTGAGCATGGACACACAGATGGCACAACTAAAAGCCATCTAAACCAATCCCACACGGCTTTAAATCAAATCAGATTTATTTATAAAGCACAAAACCATAACAAAGTTACATTGTTGCATAGTTGCATTTTACATATAGAGCAGGTCTAGACCAAACTCTTGATAGAATTACTTAAAGAGACCCAAGATCCACCAATGAGCAAGGAAAAACTTGCTTTAAGAGGCTGAAACCTCGGCAGAACCAGGCTCAGGGGGAACAGCCATCTGCCTCAACCGGTTGGGTTGAGAGAGAAAGAGAGAGAGAGAGCGCAACTTTAACAGAAAAAAAAGATTCAGGAGAAAAAAAAACAAAACAAAAACAAACCCCAAAACAAATCCATTCCCAACTGACAGGCAAAACAAACAAGAACTTAACAAGACAGCAAAACACAATGAGGGGGGAGACAACAAGACACAGGTGAAACATATTAGGGCAGGAAAGGCAATCAAGGTAATAGTCAGGAGGCAAGAATGGGAACAAAGGGAGGACAAAAACATAGACAACACAAGGGGAGACCAAACTATCAAAATAAAAGAGGAAGTGGAGACAAAGCTAAACTGACTCAAAATAAAAGAATCCTAAGATGGACAGGCCCTGACTTTTTATATTTCGGGGTTGTCTTTTGGGTTAGGTAAGTGTTGCAGGATGAGGACCCAAATGCAGGAGCCAGAAACCAGGTAGGTGACGATAAGGAATTTTTTAAATCTGAACCAAAATTACAACCTAAACTGAACAAGAAATCACAGCCAGAATCAGACAGAGCATGGACAGAATCTGGCAGAGCATGGACAAATCGCAGACAGGATCTGAGAAGGAGGAGACTGAAAACAGGACTTAAATACACAGTGCTAAACAAGACACAGGTGATCCACATTAGGGCACGGAAGGCAATCAACAAGGGACACAACCAGGAAGTAAAGGAACACAAAAGAACCAGGACTTCAAAATAAAACAGGAAGTTACAAGGACAGAACACTAAACACCATTATTATTTTGCACACATAAACTGTTAAAATTCAGATGGTCAAAAAGAAAAAAAACAAATGTGACAGGAGAGGTCTAGAAACCATGGGCTTATACACAGGCCTCCCTTAACTTAAGAAGAAAAAGTAATGACAAAAAGAGTAACAACAACAAACAAACAAAAAGAAGACCAAGGTAACATAATTAGGAAAACCAAGGAAAATCCTGTCAAACTTGACAGGTCTTTTGATCTTGTTGACCTTTGACCTTAGCCACACCCCTGGCTGATGAAAGTGTTCCCTGCCCCTTTAACCATGGCCATAGCAATGACATCATGCTGCCGACCAATGAGAGTGTTCCATGCCAGTTAGTTGAAAACATGTGCAAAAGTCATTATCACACTGTCTTGAGAAGAGGTAGATCATATCTGTCAGGATGTTAAAGAAATGATTGCGGGGTCTAGCCTCTCATTTAGTGAAAGGACAGGAAACACCTGATTCCAATGTGCTGACCACATGAGAAAGTCATGTGGTCAACACATGACGTGGATGAAATGAAAAAGGCACTTTTCACCGCAACTTGCCAACAAATGGTTATTATCTGTTACATTTGATGATATTATCAGAGAGATGGATTACATGAGTGTGGATCATCTTTTTACGGTGTACGCTTTGTTTGTAGATGTCGTAAGTCAATGTGTACAAAACAATGTACCTCCAGATGTCTCGACTGAATTGTGGAGGTTGCACTATGTTATTAGGGGTGAGGTTTAGTCTGTACAGATCAACAGAAAAATGCATAAGGCTCAACACACAGCCTCCACTCAGATCTCAAGTTCCTGTAAGCAGATAAAACCACAAAAAGCCCTGTGAACTAGCACGTGAATAATATATCTGCTTTAAAACCAACACAGGTGAAACAAATAGGAATCAACTCATGCCGGGAAAAAGAACAAAGAGGGGAAGTAAATGGCAAACAACAACATGGAACACAAGATTTTCAAAATAAAGCAGGAAGTGTACAAGACAACAAAAACAGAGTCTGACAAACACTGTCCTACTCCGTATTACCAAGCACAATGTCAGATCAAAATAAGATGTTACCTCCTGAAGAAACTGAGAGTCCTTGATGGTCAGTGTACGTCCACCTCCGCTTGTTCTTCTGCTTACCCATTATTCAAGGTTTTGGCATGAGCAGGCAGAGCATCCTGTTTATGTAGTAATTTGGGAGAATTTCATTTTCCCCAGAGTGTCCTGATATAGGAGTGGTTGAACATCAACCAGCGGTTCATAAATGTATGCCTTCCACCATACTACCCTTTCTTCAACCATATAGAGTTTTTCTCTGTATGGCGGTGAAAGAATATTTGCAAACCAGGAAGGCACTATTTCCAGATATCAAGTTGAGACCTAAGCACCATTATTTGCGGCATAATCCTGGACTGATCCTGTAATTTGGCCCACTAATCAGTTTTGAGAGCAAACATAGTTACTTCAAAAGATGTACAAGGCATCTGAAAATTTTCATAAATCTGTGTTCGACTCTTTCAGAGAGGCATCAGATGTTTCAGGCCCTCTTTCCACTGGGTCCGTGAGTCCTCCACCCTTGCAAATAAAAGATGCCTCACCATTTTACTCAGAACATTACAGTGAACAAGTTAAAGGCACAATCCTCAATTTTGGCTTCACTGAAAGAAATACAAAAAATCCTCATTCTTGTGAAAGATGATTTTGCACTTCATTTTCTGATGAGTGTATGATTCGGAATTCACACTACCACATGTACTCTGTAAAGACGCTTGAAGAAAGAATTCATGAAGTCCACCTATTTCACACAGTGCAAAGATATCAATAATGATGCAAGCATCCAGAAATTAAGCCAGGAATGGTCATTTTTGTTTAAGGAAGTCGGTATGGCAGCACACTTCCAAGAACTGACTGGTGTGAGTTTAATTCAGTCCTTCCTTGCCAAATTGAACAAAAAGGGGGCACATCTCTTGAACTTCTTCAAACGTGTTGATGCACATAAACACAAACAAGTTCTGCAAGCTCTTCTCAAGCTTCAGACTGAAAGAGGTCAGTCCACTGCTCAGAAGAAGTCATACAGATGGTGCTTCTTCTACTGGCTCATTTTGATGAGAAGGAAGAGCATCTGTTCCATTTTGTCGAGAAGGCAATTCTTGCTGAGGAGGTTCATATGGAGAGTGTGCCACCAACACCCTCCCTTATTGTGTGTGGTAAGTAAATTGAACCAAACCTGCAAGCTTTCTCCACCAGTACACTAACACCCACTACTCTTGGGTTGTTTACTTTCATGTTAGCTTGTAGCCCACTTTGAGACACTCGCTAACATTTTACCAACAGTAGATTGTATGACTCTCATCCTATATTGAAATAAGTACCATTGAATTTCTATTCATAGTTGATATTGAAGCCCTTGACATTAAAGTTAGATTTTTTTTCATGTTGTTTATTCTTAGGGTCCTCCTGCTTTGCTGCTGAGACATTTATGTTGAGCATATACAAAGAGGTTGTCAACAACCACATCACTTCCTTCAAATCTGCCATCTGCCTGATGTTTGGCAGTTACTACTGCTTCAACTTACACTACCCAGTGGAACTACGGTCCACACTGGAGTTCCTCCAATGGTAAAATTTCTTTCTTTTTATAGTATTAGAAAATGCTAAGCATTTGATATCCCACCTGAAGTTGTTCTCTCTCTCTCTTTCATAAAGGTGTTTCCTTTCAATAAATCCAGAGAAAGGCACCAAAGTCGAGTGGAAGAAGAAGAAAAAAGTGCTCTCAGTCAATCCAAGAGTCTTCACTCTGAGTGGACCTTCCAGTGATATTGAGGGGTGATATGATAAAAGGTAAACTGGATGTTACACACTGCAGATACTGTGTTAGTAACTTTTCAGAAAATTTTACAAGATGTATAGTTTTACTAGATAAATTGTCATGTATAGTTTGTACAATAGTGTTCAAAATAACAGCAGTCCAATGTGCTTAACCAGATTAATCCAGGTTTTTAGTATTTTTTTTTTATTGCTAAATGGCAAACAATTTACTAGTAGGTGCATCAGAGCAACCCAACAAGACCCAGCATTCGTGATATGCTCACTCTTAAGCTGTGCAGTTGGGCAATTAGTTGAAAGGGGTGAGCATAGGATTAACTGCACTCTTGCCCTTCTATACAGCCAGTCAAGTCAGATGGCTCCGCTCACCTGGATATGTGCTATATAAATGAAGAGGATTGGATTGGATTGGATAGGATGGTGTAGTGGTTAGTGCTGTCTCCCCACAATAAGAAGGAGTTTGTATGTTCTCCCCATGCCTGCATGGGTTTCCTCCCACCATCCTGAGACATGTATGTTTAGGTTAACTGGTGACTCTGAATTGTCCGTAGGCCTGTGTGAGTGGTTGTTTATTTCTGTCTGTCACTGTATGTTGGCCCTGCGATGGACTGGAATTCCTGTCCAGGGTGTAACCCACCCTCACACAGAGTGAGCTGGGATTGGCTCCAGCACCCCCTGCGACCCAGAAAAGTGGTAGAAGATGGATGGATGGATTGGATTGGCAAGACACTTAACAACAACCTGGATGGCCCATTGGAATTGTAACTTTCACAAATGCAATTATAGATTCAGTTATCATTTTATAAACCCTAACCCTCTCAGCCGCCAGTCATATCCTATATGTCTCAACATATCACCATGAAACAGCTAAAACAAGCAAGGATTTACCCAATCCTGTCTGACATATGACAGGTTTAGAGTGAATCACAAGGTCATTGAAAATACTCAAAATACTCAAATACTTAAAATCAAATCAAATCAGATTGATTGATTTGTATAGCGCCAAATCATAACAAAGTTACATCAATGTACTTTACATATAGAGAAGATCTAGACCAAACTCTTTATAAAATTATTTAGAGACCCAACAGATCCTCCGATGAGCAAACACTTGGCAACAGTGGCAAGGAAAAACTTCCTTAAAGAGGCAGAAACCTTGGACAGAACCAGGCTCAGGGGAGGCCGCTATCTGCCTCGACTGGTTCGGTTGAGAGAGAGAGAAAGAGAGAGAGGCACAGGGGGGTGGGGGGGTTGGTAGCGCAGGGGGAGAATGAGAGTAGGGAGAGGGGTATATTCCAACAGGTGTAGGCAGGACGAAACACGAGGGGTGTTGCACCTCGTGGGCCCACCACCTGCGGGGATGACCGATGGGATCGGGTGCGCTGCCAGTTGGGTGGCAGTGAAGGCGGGCAGCCTTGACGACCCAGACCTGGGTGACAGAGGCTGACTCTGGGGACATGGAATGTCACCTCGCTGGGGGGGAAGGAGCCAGAGCTTGTGCGGGAGGTGGAACGCTACCAGTTCTATCTGGTGGGGCTTACTTCTACGCACAGCCAGGGTCCTGGATCCCTACTCCTGGAGAGGGGTTGGACTCTATTCTTCTCTGGAGTTGCTCATGGGGTGAGGTGCCGGGCAGGTGTGGGGATACTCACAAGTCACAAGCTGCGCGCCACTACGCTGGAGTTCTCCCCTGGTAGACGAGAGGGTCGCCTCCCTATGCCTCAGGGTTGTGGGGGGGGGGGACTCTGACTGTTGTTTGTGCATATGCACCAAACAGCAGTTCGGAATATTCAGCTTTCTTGGAGACCCTGGATCGGGTCCTGTGTGGGGCTCCGGTAGGGGACTCCACTTCAACGTGCACGTGGGCAATGATGGAGACACCTGGAGGGGCGTGATTGGGAGGAATGGTCTTCCTGATCTGAACCCGAGTGGTGGATTGTTGCTGGACTTCTGTGATAGTCATGGAATGTCCATAACAAACACCATGTTCACGCATAAGGATGCTCATAAGTGTACTTGGTACCAGAGCACCCTAGTCTGAAGGTCAATGATCGATTTTGTGATCGTGTCTGATCTGAGGCTGCATGTGTTGGACACTCGGGTGAAGAGAGGGGCAGAGCTGTCAACTGATCACCACCTGGTTGGTGAGTTGGGTTGGGTGGCCAGGGAAGACTCAGGACAGGCCTGGCATGCCCAAACAGGTAGTGCGGGTGAACTGGGAACGTCTTGAGGAGGATAAACCTTCAACTCCCACCTCCAGCAGAGCTTTTCTAGCATCCCTGTGTAGGTTGGGGACATTGAACCTGAGTGGACGATGTTCAAAACTTCTATTTCCGAAGCTGCTGCGAGGAGCTGTGGCCTTAAAGTTTTAGGTGCCTCAAGGGGTGGTAACCCTCGGACACCGTGGTGGACACTGGTGGTCAGGGAAGTCGTCCGACTGAAGAAGGAGGCCTTTCAGGACATGCTCACCAGGGGGACTCTCGAGGCAGTTGCAAGGTAACGACAGGCCCGAAGAGCTGCAGCCTCAGCGGTGAGGGAGGCAAAGCAGCGGGTGTGGGAGGAGTTCAGAGAACGCATGGAGAAGGACTTTCGGGAGGCACCAAGGTGTTTCTGGAAAACTGTTCGGCATCTCAGGAGGGGAAAGTGGGGGAACATCCAAGCCATTTATGGCAAGGATGGTTCACTGTTGACCTCGACTGAGGAGGTTGTCGGCAGGTGGAAAGAGCATTTTGAGGAACTCCTGAATCCAAATTGCACGTCCTCTGGGGTGGAGGCAGAGCTGGAGGATGATGGACAGCGATCTCCCGGTAGGAGGTGACTGAGGTGGTTGAACAACTCCACAGTGGCAGTGGATTGTTGAACCTCTGATTGAAGAGGAGCAATGCGGATTCTGTCCTGGTCATGGAACAACGGACCAGATCTTTACTCTTGGACGTATCCTGGAGGGGGCCTGGGAGTATGCCTATCCAGTCTACATGTGTTTTGTGGACTTGGAGAAGGTGTATGACCGGGTTCCTCGGGATATGTTGTGGGAGGTGTGGGGGGCCATGTTGAGGGCCATCCAATCTCTGTATTCCCAAAGCGAGAGCTGTGTCAGAGTTTTCAGCAATAAGTTGGACTTGTTTCAGGTGGGGGTTGGCCTCTGCCAGGGCTGCGCTTTGTCACCAATCCTGTTTGTGATTTTCATGGACAGGATATCGAGGCATAGTCGGGGGGTAGGAAGGCTGCAGTTCGGGAGCTGGGGGTTGCATCGCTGCTTTTTGCGGATGATGCGGTCCTGTTGGCTCCATCAGTCTGTGACCTCCAGCTCTCACTGGACAAGTTCGCAGCCGAGTGGGAAGCGGCTGGGATGAGGATCAACACCTCTAAATAAGAGGCCATGGTTCTCAGCAGGAAACCGGTGGCATGCGAACTCCGGGTAGGAAATCAGTCCTTACTCCAAGTGAAGGAGTTTAAGTATCTCGTGGTCTTGTTCATGAGTGACGGTAAGATGGAGCATGAGATCGGCCGGAGAATCGGAGCAGCAGGGGCAGTGTTGTGATGAAGAGGGAGCTGAGCCAGAAGGCAAAGCTCTCCATCTACTGGTCGGTCTTTGTTCCTACCCTCACCTATGGTCATGAGCAATGGGTCATGACAGAAAGAACGAGATTGCGGTTACAAGCAGCTGAAATGGGTTTCCTCAGGAGGGTGGCTGGAGTCTCTCTTAGAGATAGGGTGAGAAGTTCGGCCATCCGAGAGGGACTCGGAGTACAGCCGCTGCTCCTTCGCATGGCAAGGAGCCAGTTCAGGTGGTTTGGGCATCTGATAAGGATGTCACCAGGACGCCTCCCAAAGGAGGTGTTTGTTATAATAAATGTACATAAAGTGATTATCACAGTATTGCTCTACTTTTACTAACCCTGCAAGAATGCAGAAACTTGTGTTTTTCTTACAGGAGCTGAGATCATACCTCCGAAGATAAGCAACGACCTTCGAAGAGGAACATGAAGACAGGGAGGAGGCAGAAACAAGATTACTTCGGTTATGAACTAGCTTCTCACGGTGTTTGGTGTGTCATGTTGTACCTTGAATATGATTACACAAGAAGCATCTATCTACTATGTTGCAGCTGTGTGTTTCCCCACCCTTTAGAGCTGCAACACCATGTAACTAGGGACCACCCTAAGGAAATAAATATGGGAGAACAGAAGAGATACGTCAGAGCAGGTAGAGAATGTAACTGAGCATATCTCTGTCTGTTCTCCTTGCAAGTAAAATGAGCGCTGTTGTCCCTTGTCTTTCTTCCCTGTGTGTTTAATAATGTTCTCGGTGGCTTAAACCTGACATTAACTTGGTCCTTCGAGCCGGATACCAACAGACCGGAGGATTCCAGCGGGCAGGGTGGATTCCAGAAAACCGTGGCCACGGCGGACTCCAAAAACAGTGAGTCCGGAAATAAACCCTTTCCAGGACTGAGTATCGACCTGCCAGCTGGGATCCAAAGGTTGACGGGATTCCGAGAGGGGAAAGACAACGGAGGTGAGTTGAGTCTTGACTTAAAAAGAGTGAGTGGCCACGGCGAATGACTAGGGGTCATTGCGCGTAAACAAGCCCTGAATATTCTAGACACTGGCAGGTAAAGAAAAAAAGAGACCAAGGGAGTCTCAGGGGACCAAGGGAGTCACAGAAAGAGACCAAGGGAGTCTCAGGGGACCAAGGGAGTCCCAGAAAGAGACCAAGGGAGTCTCTGCAGAGGATGACGGATTCCTGGTGTGCACCCTTAAATTCCGAGTAGGAGAGTGAATGTGAGTGTGAAAGGAGATTGGCATACCACTAGGTATTTCGTCTCATATAAAACAGTGGGATTTGTAAGTAGTCAACTGGTGTGGATGCAAAGGCAAGAATTCTCCACTCGAAAGAGTTGAAGTGAGAATTACCACAACAGGAATTTGAGAGACTACCCCACTGATAAAAATCGACCTCTAGAATACCCTAGGTGTTGCAAAGGTCGAACCAAATTATTAAAATGGGGAAGGGGTCGAGTAAAGAAAAACCAAGAGATTAATTGCAGTGTCAGGATTGGAAATTCATAGAACAACAGGATCCATGTAAAAATCGAAAACTAGACAGATGGATTGTTAAACACAATTTCGACGGAAGTTTAAATACACAAAAGATAAGTGTATTACAAGACAGCATTACAAAACTAACCAAAAAAAAAAAAAAAAAATGAAGCAGGAAGGTTATGAAGAAACACAGTACTGGATGAAAGTGGCAGGACAAAGAGAAGGAGGAAAGAGAAAGAAAAAACAGAAAGAACAGGACCGTAGGCGAAAAGATAAAGACGAAGACCGTGAAAAAGACTTAATGTATCAGAGAAAAGAAGACAATGAGACAGGACCTAGCAGACGACCTAGAGTCGACCGAGATTTATGCCAAGAGGCCGAAGGGGGAGCTGCAGGTCCAGCTCCCTCAGGACCAGGACGAGGACTTTACCCAGACTTAAGTGAATTACCACCATATGACGAACAAACAGAAACCCCTAGAAGTACTCGATCTAGGGGAAGAGCAGGAGACTGGTCCAAAATAATGGGAAAACTTTTTTCCCTGGGAGAGAAATCTCCGCCGGTAATACAGCAGGATGAGATAGGGACTTATCCAATGATTGAGGTAGCGAATCCAAATGTTGAAGATCAGGCCAACAACCCTGTTATTCTAGTTTATAGGACATGGACCATAGATGATGTAAAGAAAGCTATAGAAGGAGTGACCTCCCATAAGGAGGATGTCACACAATTCGTTCAAGATATGGAGAACTATGGAGAACTGGCATTATGTGAGAGGTCCATAGAACCCTATGAGAGGAGATTGTGTTCTGGGTCATGATGACCCTGAGTTACGAGACGTGTACGAGACCTAAATGAGTTATTCTACAGTTTAGACATAGAGCTAACTACACCGAGATAGGTAGAGTAAAGCAAAAGGAGGATGAATCCTTTGAAGAATATAAGATAAGAATGACAACTAAATTCAAAACCCACAGTGGATTGCAAGATGATGGAAATATAAATGGGGTATTCCAGCAACAATTAAAAAATGCTCTCCATGCAGGATCAAAAGATGGAATACGTTGCTGGGTTAATAAATTTCACTATTCACTACAGGGACCATGGAGGACTATGTTAACCATGCCCTCCATGCAGAAAAAGTAATTAAGGAGAAAAAAGGTGTAAAGGCAGGGGGAGTGTTTTATCAGGAGAAAGAAGAGGTTAGCAAAAGCAACACCAGCTAGAATCACAGGAAATTACATATACTCAGACAGGGAAAGCACTGCTGTTTTAGGCATAACATTAACCCCAGACTTAACGAAGCTGTTAAAGATGTGGTCACCTCCTCATGTTTCTCTGTACAAAGGTAAAAACCAGCAGTGGAAAGATTTGGGAGACATAGTGCGTCAGGGGGAAAGAGCATCAGACTGGAAAGAGACCTCAGCAGGTGTATGGACCAGTGCATCCACTGGCCTCACGAGGAAGACTTTGTTCTGGCTATTCTCAGTGCCCAGACAAACCCAGACAGGCTATGCAGTAGTTACAAAAAACACAGTGTTAAAAGCAAAACAATTACCCTCCCACTACTCAGCACAAGCTGCAGAATTAGTGGCATTAACGGAAGCATGCAAATTGATGAAGAATAAAGAAGCCACAATTTATACAGACAGCCAGTATGCTTTCGCAACAGTACACACTTTTGCACAATACTGGAAAAACAGAGGCATGGTTACCTCTACAGGTAAACCAGTAACTCATGCTGAACTCTTATCAGGCTTGCTGCAAGCAGTGCAGCTGCCAAAAGCCGTTGCAATATGTAAATGTGCAGCTCACACGACAGGCACAGATGAAGTTTCTCTCGGAAATGCATTTGCAGATAAAATAGCAAAAGCAGCAGCAGCAGGACAGGTTCAAGTGCTAACTTTGGAAGAATGTACAACCTTAGAGGACACTACACTAAAAGATATGCAACAACAAAGTCCTCAATCTGAAAAAGATATATGGTTAAAAAATGGAGCGCAGCTACAAAACGACATGTATGTATGACCAGACGGCAAACCTATCCTACCAAAAAATTTATACAAGTGGGCGGCAATATTGAGCCATGGTGTAACACATGTCTCAACAGGAGGGATGGTAGGACAGATACATCAGCATTATACCACTTATGGATTTAACTCTTATTCAAAATATTTTTGTAGATCATGTTTAACATGTGCAAGACACAACCCTCAAGGGAATTTAAGGCCACGTAGAGGGCGATTCCCTACACCTCAATATCCGTTCCAAATTATCCATACGGACTTTATAGAGCTAAATCAAAGTGAAGGAAAGAAATACTGTCTTGTCATAATAGACTCCTTTTCAAAATGGATAGAGCTTTTTCCAACAAAACATCCAGATGCGATAACAGGCTAAGGCACTATGTAAAGACATAATACCAAGATACGGAATTCCTGAGAAAATATATAGTGATAACGGCGCACATTTTGTAAATCAGACAGTAAAAAAAAATTGGAATAATGTTTCACATCGATTTAAAGAATCATTGTGCTTATCATCCTCAAAGTACAGGCCTGGTAGAAAGAATGAATGGAACTATAAAAAATAGATTAAAGAAATGTATTGAAGAAACAGAAAGATCAACATGGATTCATTTAACGCACTGTAAAAAGGTCATTTCAGTTGAAAGCTCCGATAGGGGAGGTGAGCCAAAGACTGATAATAGGGTAGATGCAGATGTTTAGAGGCTGGATAGACCTGAAAGTCAGTGAAGTTTTTACAAGACACCAAACCAAGTAGAGGAGACCGATTTTCGACTAAAATTACTCCTAAGTGGTTACCACGGGCCATCGAAGGATGGTTGGTGACTATATTCCTTATAATAACCTTTCTGTTAATATGGTACCTGTGGGAGCCACCCCAAGAGGATGGAACAGATACAGTACAAACGTTAAATCAGACGAAAGAAGGAATCAGACGTAGTTCAAGATCAGTTCAACGATGATGGCCTAATCTGCCATACAATCCGTGTAACCGGCCCCATAATGGGAAAAGAATCACTACTGAACTCTATGTCTGTTATAATTTAAGCAAGTTTGTTAGCACTGTATACATAGCCTGGAATTCATTTAAACTGGGGGGATATGCAGCAGATCAGTGGAAAGGATATATATTTTACCTAGGCTCACATGTTGGAGGAAACGGATGGGGCCAAGTGTTTGCATATAGTGGAAGTGGATGGTCACATGGTTCATACGGATACCATCCACATGCACAGAACTGGACTAAACAATTACAACTTGGCGTAGATAACAACCAGATAATTTTGAAGTTTAATACCACCGCAGTTCCTTTGCAAGATAATAGTGAAGATCCTGCTTCACAGGCTCCGTGTCATGTTTTAAGCCTTTGTGTATATAGACAGACTGCCAAGGACCCCTGTGTACATTTGAGTCTCTGCCCTAATATGACCAGTCCTGACATCGTATGAGGCCTCATGACTGGCCCCAAAAGTACTGCTAACATACAAATTGTTAACCATGATGGTGAGATAAAAGTTGATGAATGGTTCCAAGTTATAACAGGTATTTCAGGACAAAGCAACAACTGGTTACTTATGGTAGAACAAGCTGCAAACACGACTATAGGTGATTGTGTAGTGTGTATGGGTCCTAGGCCGATATTACAAATAATACCTGCAACAATCGATAAAAAATGTGTTGTACAAGTGATGAATAAAACAAATCCAAACATCACTTGTGCGAAGTGGGATTTTGTGTTTCCAGTCACTATGTCAGAAAAAAAGGAAACCAATATTTTCCAAAAGAGTTGCATTTGGAAACTTCACCTGTATAAATATAACAGGAGGTGGAAAGCTTTTAGGCCATCTCTCGAGTGAGTGGTGCGCCGAGATAATAGCTGTGATTAGACATTTCAAACCGGTGCCTCGAGGGGACATTTGGTGGTGGTGTGGTGGTGACAGATTATATGACAAATTGCCTAAAAATGTGAAAGGATTTTGTGCTCTAGTAACACTATTACTACCAGTGTCCATACACCCTATCTCTGCTAAAGAACTCATTGCTAGTTTATTTAGTGTTTTGCCTGAACAATGGCACCGCAAAAAAAAAAAAAATCTGTAACCTGGTTAGCAGACGGTGATCCTACATATATTGATGCAATCGGTGTACCACAAGGTGTTCCAGATGAATACAAATTAGTAGATCAAGTAGCAGCAGGATTTGAGTCATTTTTATGTTGGTGGTGTACAATTAATAAAAATGCAGACAGGATCAACTACATCCACTACAACATTCAAAAGTTAGGTAATTGGACACAGAGTGGCTTCGAGGCGGTACATGGGCAGTTGTCTGCGACTTCTCTCATGGCATTCCAGAACAGGATAGCCTTGGACATGTTGTTGGCTGAGAAAGGAGGTGTGTGTGCTATGTTCAGAGAACAGTGTTGCATGTTCATCCCCAACAACACAGCTGCTGATGGCAGCCTTACTAAGGCCATAGAGGGACTTTGAGCTCTCAATGGCAAGATGAAAGAACACTCTGGGGTTGACACCTCAATGTGGGATTTTGGATGGATGTCTTTGGAAAATATAAAGCTCGAGTGTCCTCTGTTTTGGTCTCTATAGCAGTGTTTGCTGCAATCTTAACCTTGTGTGGATGTTGTTGTGTGCCCTGCCTGCGTTCTCTTATTAACCGTCTAATTACTACAGCAATTTCACCCATGGAAGATAAAGTGGCTCAAATGTACCCCTTGCTGGATAGCATTTCTCAAACTGATGAGGAGAGTAGTGGGGAAGAAGACTCTGTTGAAAATTTATTGGATTTGTTCACTGATTAAAAAAAGATTATGAATATTAAAGACATAACCTCCAAGTGTAAACTTTCTTGTGCTCATAAAAATGATCTCGCAGTTGAAAATCTTCATGAAGTGACTGAGCAGAGTGATATGAGAATTTGAGCAAGAATGTGATAAACAGGAGGGAAATGTTAGAATAAATGTACATAAAGTTATTATCACAGTATTGCTCTACTTTTACTAACCCTTCAAGAATGCAGAAATTTGTGTTTTTCTTACAGGAGCTGAGATCATACCTCCGAAGATAAGCAACGACCTTCGAAGAGGAACATGAAGACAGGGAGGAGGCAGAAACAAGATTACTTCGGTTATGAACTAGCTTCTCACGGTGTTTGGTGTGTCATGTTTCAAAGGTGTACCTTGAATATGATTACACAATAAGCATCTATCTGCTATGTTGCAGCTGTGTGTTTCCCCACCCTTTAGAGCTGCAACACCATGTAACTAGGGACCACCCTAAGGAAATAAATATGGGAGAACAGAAGAGATACATCAGAGCAGGTAGAGAATGTAACTGAGCATATCTCTGTCTGTTCTCCTTGCAAGTAAAATGAGCGCTGTTGTCCCTTGTCTTTCTTCCCTGTGTGTTTAATAATGTTCTCGGTGGCTTAAACCCGACAGTGTTCCTGGTATGTCCAGCTGGGAGGAGACATGGGGCAGGCCGAGGACCAGGTGGGGAGATTATATCTCCACTCTGGCCTGGGAGCGCCTTGGGGTCCCCCAGTCAGAGCTGGCCAATGTGGCCGGGGAAAAGGAAGTTTGGGGTCGTCTGCTTGAGATGCTACCTCCGCGACCCGGCCCCGGATAAGCGGTTGAAGATGAGATGTGTAGGCAGGAACGTGATGGTGCCAATGGCACTGCCAGGCCACCCCATTGTCAAGTATAAATTGTAGTAGCATTAGTTATGCATTTCATCCCAAATGCAGCCAGGCAGGCCAGCCGTTAGCTGGTGCTTGTATATGTCATGTCAAATTTCAGACAATGAAGAGAATGTCCACAGACATCTCTTCTTATTTTAAGAAGAAAAGTACAGCAGGAGGAGGAGAGAGTACAGCAGGAGGAGAGAAAGAGATGGGAGACAGAGGCTTAGTGAGGAGGAGGAGAAGGAGGAGGATGGAGGAGAGGTGAATCATGTATATTGTAGCCCTAATAATGAAATTGATGGCTAGCCTAGATAGTAACATCATCTGGACAAATTTATGTTTTGTTTAGTGTGTTTCCATTAAATTACAAATCATGACATAATCACTTAAATTGCCAGTATCTGTTTTTCCCCCGTTACCTGTTTTGCAATAAATGTACACCTTTTGCCAATTATAATTGCAATAAAACAGAATTGTTGTGCAGCTCAAAATGTTAACTGTACTGTTATTAGTCTATGCACATTAAACATCACATAATAAACCAAAGTATATCAGTCGGCGTTTCCTTAAGTCTTTCTGATAGTTTTCTACAGGCTGGTTTACTACATAAATAGAATAAAATTCTGAAATTATGGCTTGTAGTTTCGGTGTGCCACCCCAAGATTTTAAAGTGGCCCCATATGGCCACCCCAATGAAAAATTTCTGGAGGCGCCACTGGATGGAACATGAAGTTCATGGAGATGATGCTGTAGTATCGAATTCATGATGATAAGGGAGCAGCAGTCACCACCTGCAGGATGAGGACAGGGAGAGAGAGGAGAGGAGCAGGGAGAGACAGAGACTTCGGGAAAACATGGTTAGTAAATGCAGTATACATGCTTAGACACATGCTCTAGCACTGGGATTGGGAATCTTAAAAGCATTGAGCAAACAAAGACTTTCTCTGCACACTTGCTTATATATATTTGTGTACACCGTCATCATCTAAGCTTTGAAATTTTACAGATTCCGTGTCTCCATTTGGATTTTCAAAGCAGAAATGATGTTGCTTCAATGTGCTGCAAAATATCATGAAATAGAACTAAGAAGCTGGTACAGATGTCTGCTTTGCCTGTTTGGTGACCAAGCACCGAAAACATTGACATGCAGTTGTTACCTGTGACTGAAAATGAATGATCACTAGTGTGCAGTATTTCATTAGAGTATTACACAAATGTCAGACTCCATAATGCCACAATTTATTGTCTAATAATGAAGCTGGAAAAGAAACATTGCAAAAATTACAACTAATTTCTGCATTTAAAAAGAATTAAAAAAAAAAAAAAATTGGGTAAAACACTTTTTGCAGTAATTATAACATTTTGAATATATGTCCTGTTCCCCACATGATGTGATGTTTTTGCTGTGAAGAATGTTGTTGATAAACCATTATCAAGAAAATCAAGTGATGTGTTGTGTGTTTCATACTCGTGAAGGTGGTGTCCTCTGCTTTAACCCTGCTAGCTCCTCCCTCTGTTAATCTCATTTGTAATTAGCTAACTGGAACAGATGAAGCTAAGAACAGGAATAGATCTACATCCCACACATAAAGATCTGTGTCTTCAAGTCAGAAGATAGACAGAATACATATGATAACAATGAAGTCCATTATTGCACTTTTCTATGTAGAAAATATTAAATCAAAGACAAAATATATTGTTTAATAGCGTTGGCTTCAAGCATCAAGCATGTCTGAAGTGGGATCACCAAAATCTGCAGAAATATTCCTCTGTACAACTGATAAACTAATCTGAATGTTAAGATATTTTACTAAAGGTAAAATTCTTTGGCTATTACTCAGGCAGTCTGGAGAATCCAGCCACTGGAGTCCATGAATGGCTGCACAAACTTTCATGGGACAGTTGTTGGGTTTTGTTGAGTCTGCAAAATGCACAGTCCTCCATAGTCCAATGACTGTTCGTCATAGTTTCCACCACACTCTGTCAGGCAGTTGTGTGTCTGCAGGACAACATCCTCGTGGGTACTGAGCCACAGACTCAATGTGAGTCAATAACTGGGAATATTAGTAATTCAGTATGTATAATAACTTTTGTTTAGTAACCAAACACTTTTTGTGTAATCAAACACTTGTACAACTGTGTTAGGTAAATTCAGATTTAGTCAGCCCCATGTGATACTTGTGGCTCAGCCAGGCAATCAGGGAGCTCAGACATTTGGCACACAGTGTCTCTGGCTCAGCAATTTGGGTGACAGCAACAAGGTATGTTCTGCTGGGCGGATTAACCAGACTGTAGTACTACAGTTATTTCACTTGATAACAAGCATCAAGCCAGCTCTTCAAAACTCTTTATACACTGCATTACCAATACATTTAATCTCCAAAACTCACTCAAACCACCAAAACACTTACATGTTTCAAAATAAGTTTATTAGACCATTACACTGGCATCAGTTCTCACTGTCCCTGCATTCATAGGATCCAGTAAAGGCATCTGATCAACTGGAATTTGGTCATAAAGTTTCCACTACCACAAAGAGAAAAACTTGGAAGGGGGTGTATGGAAGCAGCAATAGCACTGTTTTCTTGGGATGTTCAGCAAACCAGTCAGTGACAGTAGCAGAGTCATGGAATGCCACTTTATTCCACACAAAGGAGCTTTTTACACCTCAACTTGACGAGAATTTCTGAAACCAATGAAATATTTAAATTTCCCGCATTTCTGACGTGGTATCTGCATTTCATCAGTTTGGGGTTATGTTTAAATCCTCAAAGGCAGTCAATCCAGCAGAAGAAAAATAATAATAATCTCTACAGACACAATAGGGCTCTCACACTGTTGAGTGCTTGGGCCCTAATGATTCACTGTAGGGTCTACATGGTCCACAAAGAATTTCAGGGGGTGTGGGGCAGGATGATCTGTGGAGGTGGGGACTGGAATATGATCCAGGATGACTGGCTGGTGTGAGGGTTTGTGAGGAACAAAAGCACAGAAAAAAGGCAACTGGGAATTGACACAGGAAGATAATGTCAGCAGGACCAAAACGACTGGGACTCCAAAAGAAAGCCAGAGAACTGTACCACAAGGGTAATAATGGCAAAAATGGGAGGTTTTTAAACAGGAGGTGCGTGTTGATGAGCTTTATTGATTGCAGGTGCGTGTCATGACGAGTCTCTCGCTGCACTCGCGAAAATATTTTTCATGTCGGTATTAACAAGAATTATGAAGCTAATCATAAAGGGAAAACGTGGATCACACAAACACGCGCGTTAGTGTGGTTGAGCATGTGCAAAACCAACAGAGGATTAGCGCTTTATAGCTCTGGCGTGCTTCCGCAGATTCTGGACTTGTATCGGAATCTTCCCAGAAACGTTTTTTTTTTAGTCCCGAGGTGAATCTAGATCCCTTCAGACACGACAGTTGAGTCCTAACAGTGTCAGCAGGTCTTAGAGGGATAGGAGCTGAACGAGCAGGGTGTCGGTCCACTCTGGACACGTTACGCGCAAGGATCACGTCCTCAGACCTGGACGTGTGACCCCGCGACTGTGAAACAGTCTGTAACTTTATTTAAAATAGCTCTGTGTGATGAAGATGGATTTTTGACTGATTTCGTGATATTCTGGACTCATCTCACGTGACTTTAATTCGGTTTGCGTTTAATGTTTGATAGAAAAGATTAAATGGCGCAGGAGTATGAACAGTCTGGTGCCTCAGAATTTATTACAGGTAAGTAAACACATGGATTTATCCTTTTTTTTTTTACCATAGTAAAGATTATAAAATCAAAATATGGCTGCTTCGTTATAAAGATAACGGACCTAGACAAAATGACCACAGACTTCAGGTTTGTTAGACACCTACGTTTTTACATTGAACAACTGCGATGAAAACTGAGAAAGCATTAATACAGACAAAACTGTATTTTACTAAGTGGGAGCTTTCTTTACGTTGATATTTGGTCTTTCCAACTACCACAAATAGAAAATAAGAGTGGCTTAAGTCAGATTTAAGGATATGGAAGTCAACCAAAATAAAAAGGCAGAAGCAATTGGTAGAAAAAGGTCTCTTTAACACTTGAGTCATGAAAAATTGTAAATACACAGACACATATTTAGCAGTAATTTACATTATTGAAGAACACAATAATCCTTCATGTACATACAGAAAAACTCTAAATCAAACAGAGATTTAAGGAAGCATTAAAAGGCAATACTGTCATTTGAAATAACCTGTAAATAATGGTTAAAAAGCTAAAAAAAAAAATAAAAAAAATGGCAGCTGATATGTTCTTTTGTTTCTAATGTTTTTCATTAAGGTGAAGTGACCCAGTGTTGACAACAACTGGAGGGAAATCTAAAAATTGTTCCTTTGAATTATATCTGAGGCATTACTAAGTTCTCCATGAATCACTTATGAAAGGCGTATTATCAAAGTATTCTTCCTTTTGAACCTGTATGGTTTTGTAAGAGCCAACATTTCAGGGTGGATCTCCAACAACATTTCCATGAGGATAAGTTGCACTGAATCAGGCTAAGTAACAGGCAGTGTACTGTGAGGTGATGAGCTGCAGGAACACGCTCCGTCTCAGTTTGGAGGAGCTGGAACAAAAACAGCTTTAAGTCTCTCTGTCTCTCTCTGGGCTAGAGAATTAGTTATGTAATGTATGTCATCTTTCTGTGTCTCTGTAGTTTCTCTCTTGTGATCCCTCTGCCTGTCTATTGCTCTCTTTCTGTCTCCACAGATCGTCTCTATTTTGCCACTCTGCGTGTCAAACCAAAGAACACAGCTAACACTCATTACTTCAGTGTGGATGAGGAGTTTATCTATGAAAGGTGAGCTGGTAGACATTATCTTCTAAGAGCATACAGCACAGCCAACAGTATTATGTTAGAACATGAATACAGCGATTATTATTATTATTATTATTATTAGTAGTAGTAGTAGTATTATTATTATTATTATTATACTTAATATGGGTAGGCCGTTCTATCTGTAAGATTCGTGGCATGGTGTCAATCAATGTGTCTGTGTGTGTGTGTGGAGAGGGGGAGGGTTATCCTCATCTATGTCCAGCCAGTATTCATGAGCACACTGTGAGATATATAGGTCAAGATGAGCTCAGTGGCTGTATGCTCATGACAAATAGGCATTAGCAAACACTGTGACACGGTGAATGGACACCTCATCATTCCAGCCCATCATTTTACCTCTGCAGTGTCAGACTGAGTTATTAATATTAAAATTAACAGCAAATGGCAGAAATATTCTAAAAACAAAGTTTTTATGCTTTCAATAATAGTTGACAATCAACTATTGCTCTCATGCAAAAGCTTTGGTTCAAAAATAACTGGATTAAACATAGGTTCTGTTCATAAAATCTGTGGACTAATGTAATGAGAGATGAGCTGAAGGAAGGAAAGGAAAATACAGCTCATTGCTGAAATTTATTAAACTCTAAAGAGAAAAGAAATCAAATAAATCAACAAAGACTTCCTGAGCATCAAAAACAAAACAAAACATGACTCTAAATCTCAGTTGATTGTTAAGAATTCAAATTTGAATACGAATTCAAGGCGGACCAAAAAATGCCAGATAAAGTTATAGAGCATGATTTATGTATATTATGTATATTTTGTATATTTTGATATATTTGATATATTTTGATCCTTGATTTTCCCAACTAACTATAGTATATATATATATATATATATATATATATATATATATATATATATATATATATATATATATATATATATATATATATATATACATACATAATTAAAACCTTCAACCCATATATATATATATGGGTTGAAGGTTTTAATTATGTTGGCTTTTTGTTGCACCTCTACATTTTTGGCATGCACATAATTACATTACACACATCAGGTCCTTCTTCAAATCATTCTCAAACTAGTAGAGAGCATATCAATAAGTCCTAAAGCCTGGGATCCAGCTTGCTCAATCCTTTTTCCCTTTCTCTCTCCCCTGCTTTACTGCCTCTTTCAGAATAAAGCTAAAAACAATGTTTCCTTGTGAATTGGTACAGAGTTGAAGGACATGAAATAAAAACAATAAGATTAACACCTCAACAGTTCATTAGTAGAGTATTTGAGTTAAAGGCATTTAGTTACTTCCCATCACCGATACTCTGGTAGTTTTTTCTGTAGAATTTGTTGACTTGAAAGTTATGAAAAAGCTGCAGGGAACAGTTGAAAAGACCACATATAAAGCAAGAGGATGTTCTGTCATATTACACATTTCTAAAAGCAATTAAGGCTGCTAAAAAGGAATTGTAATATATTTCACCATGCACTGACAAAATCTGAAGATTTTTTACTTACAGATTCATCATCAGCCAGACTTGAGAACCAACCAAGTTCACCATGCCAGGCTTTCATGTATGATCTGGATGCCACTGAATAGTGATACAACCAACACATTAATGCTGAGTCAGCAGTCTTTGTGTTGCAGTTTCTTTGCTGACTTTGGTCCTCTCAACTTGGCCATGCTGTACAGATACTGCTGCAAACTCAAGAAGAAGCTCAAGGTAACAGGCTGTCCAGCTCACTTTTTCTGAATTATTCTGGAAAAGTAGTTAAGAAGTCAGCCAGCTACCTGTTTTGCGTGATGCAAAATACTGCAATGTGCTTGGAGCAAATATAAAAAAAGAGGACTTAAGTGTATTAAATAGGTTTCTCGAGTAAAGAAATATGGAATATCCCAAAGAATTCTGACAAACATGGTTCATGCACATCACATTAGAGATGATGTTTAGTATCTTTTTCACAACCGTGCTCTCCAATTTGAGTTTTTGAGTCAGAAAGATCTTGATGGTGTCAAACCTGCCAACAAAACATTCCAAGAGCTCTCCACAGTTTGGACACTAATAGCTGATTGGAGATGGGTATTACTTAATATGCATTCCAAACTTTATCAACATAGTGATGACTAAGGGATTTTCCTGGTATATCATTCTATGGAGCTTTATATATGGTTGATTAATGCCATCTTTTGTCACTGGCATTCCTCCTGGCATTAGTCTCTCGTTCATCAAAAGTTTACATAAACACATTGGCTATGTCTTCACCTTCTTCAAATCTGTTGTGTCAGTCACATACATTCTTTTTTACGTGAGCTGTGCTCACCTCTCCTGTTCACTTGATGTGCCAATCATGGAAACATCTTTCATACTTGATTTGTTTATTTCTTTGGTGAAATTTCTCATGGAACTTCTGAATGACAGAAACAAGTACTGAGATTAGTGAATAATTTTATCCTGGGACTTCAGAGAATGCTGGTTTGTGGCAAACATACCAACTAACCCAGTTGATTGACTCTGTCAATGACTGGGGTTAAATGGGGCCAGACTGGACCTCTGTCTTCTCTGTCAGCAGCAAGTTATTCAGAGCATCAGGGCAAAGTGAGAAACACCCACAAATCTGTTATTGCCATTTAACCTCATGATGCTCCTCTCATAACATATCCACACAGAGTAAAGTGTTGATCTGATTATTAATTCTGTTATGCTGCCACTAGGACCTGTGAGTAAAATATGCCTTGGTCTGCATCAGGTTTCATTCAAACCCTTCTTCATGCGCCGTCATGACTGACTAAGGCTTCTATTTTATTTCATCCCATCAGTCCTTCACAATGTCCAGAAAGAAACTGGTCCACTACACCAGCTATGACCAGAAGAAAAGAGCTAATGCTGCTGTTCTCATCGGTGCCTTCGCTGTAAAGATCTCTTTAGTTATACATTAGTTCCTCACTCAATTCATGTCTGCCATTCATTCATTCATTCATTTATCCTTCCATCAATCCATTTGTCCATTATTAACAGTACAGTATAATTGCTTCTCTGTAGGTTATTCATTTGAAAAGAAGTCCAGAAGAAGTCTATAGGATTCTGATCTCAGGAAACAACACAGCCTACCTGCCATTCAGGTACACACACACACACACACACACACACACACACACACTTATATGAAGATTTGGAGAGGCACCCACAGAGATCATTGTGGGTGGTGTCATGCTTACATCATAAATGTACACAGTGTCCACTGAAGGTCAGATGTCACATGTTTCTGGATAAATGCATTTGGTCATTGGATAATTACAGTACATAAAGATTGTGATGCTGTGTGTGTAGGTTTGAATATTTGCTTGTTGCCTGAATGTTCAGTTACATCTGTTTCCCGTTCTAAATGATGTTGCACATTTCACTATCATCTCAGATACTCTGAATAAGACACACTAAGTGTAGACTGTACACTAACGTCAGTAAATCAGTCATCATAATTTACAGATTCTCTCTCTCACTGTGTGTGTGTATGTATGTTGGGGGGGATTTACAGGGATGCAGCAGTTGGAAACTGCTCCTTCAACCTCACTGTGCTTGACTGTTTACAGGCAGTACACAAGGTAAACAACAAGCATGATTCAGAGAACACAATAGTATGTAGTATACTTTAACACAATACACATGCACACACAAACACTGTCAGTAGTGAGTGGAGAGAAAGTCAGTAGCAATTGAAATTGAACATAATATGATCAGTGAAAAACAACAGCTGATCTCTGTTCTCTCTAGAGATCAGGGGCTGTTTTCCATTATTGCAAAGCCTTCAATCTTATGAAATTGTAAAGTCACGAGGAGAGGAGTTACATCATAAAATCACCATGTATTCAGAAAGTTGCCAGGGACTAGTTCGAATTCAATTCAAGTGCCTCTAAAATACAATATCACTCAATGAACAGCTTCATACAGATGTGTAGATGTTGCTGTAAATACCTCAGGTTATGGCAGGCTGTCACGTCTGGAGGCTTCATATTTTTTTTAGGGTTAGCATCTGGGAGTTCATCATATTAAATTCATCATATGCCCCCGCCCCCCTCCCTCCCTCCCTCCCAGGCATTACAACACAGTTTCCTGGACTTTGAAAGTTTCGATGTTGAGGAATATGAACATTATGAGGTAAGTAAGAGTGAATTATTTGGTCAGAGAATTTTTATTGGTCAAAGTCAAACTATCATTAATTGAAACTAGTGCACTATCAGTTCAGGCAGACTCATTTACAGAATAAGAGCCATAATTTAAATGTATTTCTTTCACTAAGGCTCTCAAACCCTAACCCTTTTTTATCTCAAAGGCTCACAGTTTCTGAGACAACCTCCAGTGACATCACTGATCACAATGCATATGTCAATGCTGACCACTGATTTAAGTGACATAAAAATTAAGGTTTTTATAGGAATACATAATTAGTGAACAATTGTTATGACTTTCACTACCCTCTGTAGCTGCATACGCATTTAGACCCTAAACTCAGAAATCAGTGTGATGCTGTAAATGCCTCATAGGCAGGTAGTAGGTAGACACCAAAAATAGCACACAAAATCATGTAAAGTGTCTTAATAGGATATGGGGGTCTGCATTTGTCAGTATGTGCTGATATTTTTAACTTGGGGATGTCAAACACTGCCAGTTTGATGATGCTAAGTACTTTCAGGTGACATATCCTGTTTTACCAGATGAATTTGTATAGTTAAATTGTTAAAATGATTAAGTCTTCCGCATGAGTGTGTCACTCACTGGATCTCATTATCTGTGTGGGCTCTGTGTCCTAAGCGTGTGGAAAATGGGGACATGAACTGGATCATTCGAGGAAAAGTTCTGGCGTTCAGCAGCCCTCACCCTCGCAGTAAGATAGAGAGTGGTGAGTCCCCTAAAACACTGGCTCAGTTTGGGTTTCTGACTTTGCTGGCTATTATTTCAGTCTCTCACTAAATCCATCAATTGAAATGTTATACTCGGTCTAAACATTTTTCTAGGTTATCCACTTCACGCACCAGAGGCGTATTTTCCATACTTTTGCCAAAGTGGCATCACAGCTGTGATCCGTTTGAACAGGAAGTTGTATGATGGCAGACGTTTTGAGACTGCAGGGTTTGAGCACCACGATCTCTTCTTTTTGGACGGGACCACACCCTCTGACTTCATTGTCAGGCGCTTCCTTCATGTGTGTGAGAGTACGGAGGGAGCTGTGGCTGTGCACTGTAAAGGTGGGAGTCAAAGGGTACAATGTTGTAGCTTTTCGTGGTTTATCTGCTACTTGTCACTGCTGACTTTGTGCTACTCAAACACAGCTGGCCTGGGCCGTACAGGCACTCTGATTGGGTGTTATTTGATGAAGCACTTCCGCTTCACTGCGGCTGAAGCCATTGCTTGGATCAGAATCTGCCGGCCAGGATCCATCATTGGTCCACAACAGAACTTCTTAGAGGAGTGAGTTCTAAGATAGCTCTTGAAATCCTTTATCCAGATCCAGTCATTTTGAGGTTTGTCTATTTTTTTCCTCACAGATACCACCTTGTTGCCACACACATGGATTCATCCACAGCAGCAAATAGTCCCCAACGAACGTCACGTTTCCTCCTTTTTTAGTAAGCGCTCTCATAGTTTCCCTCCGCTCTCTCCCAGCCGTCATCCTGCAGGTGGTGAATCATCACTACCCCATGTTCCTGCAGTGCCTGCTGCTCCCATATTTCTATGAACTTCGTGCAGCATCAGATGTCTTTGCCTGCACCTGTATTGAAAATCCCTTCCCCCCACTCTCATGCTGTCATTCTCTCCCTCTCTCCACCCAACTGGTCAATGCAGATAGCCGCCCCCCCCACCCCCCGAACCTGGTTCTGCCTGAGGTTTCGCCTCTTAAAGGAAGTTTTTCCTTGCCCCTGTCGCCAAGTGCCTGCTCATCAGGGGATCTTTTGGGTCTCTTTAAATCATTTTATAAAGAGTTTGGTCTAGACCTGCTCTATATGTAAAGTGCCTTGATGTAGCTTAGTCATGATTTGGCGCTATAATCGATAAATCTGATTTCAAGAAACTAAGATCACAATAGCCAGAAAATATGTCAGATACAAAAGCAATTAAATCTTCAGGACAAATGTAAAGGTTTGACTTCAGAACACTTAAGTGGTGCACAGTCTGAAAGCCAAGCGATATCACAAGATATAGAGGAGGTTTAGCAGATCCTGGATCCAGTCTTATTTCTTAGTCACTAATGCATAGCGTTAATGCATAACAACAGTTAGGATGTTATCTGCTGTGGCATGTTAGTATTGTACAAACAAAACCAGCCAAGTTTCAGGAAATGTGCCCAAAACTTGAGTTTCCTTTGTAGCCACTGTAGATGTCTAAGGACAAACTAAAATTAAACTGTCTGTGGCTAATTTCTGTTTCATGTCTCCAGCTGACCATACACCTACAGATTGTGTTTACTGTGTGCGTGCAGGAAACAGCACAGTTTGTGGGTTCAGGGAGATGTCCATCGATCGAAACAGCAGCAGAGACAGAGCCGACTGCAGCAGCTTCACAACCCAGACTCTGAGGATGGGAAACAGGAAGCCATGTCCTGCCTGCTGTCAAGCATGGACGATCTGTCAATTAACACCACACTCTACAAGTCACACAGCTTTTATGAGGTCAGGGGAGGGACTTATTATTTGCTTTTATATTCAAAACTGTAAGTAGGTTATTACTTACATATAAATATATGTACGTGTGTGCGCAGAATAACTGCAAAGAAAACAGTCTTACTCAAGGAGACAAGTTGAGAGCACTGAAGGAAAGACGACATCCAAGATCAGTCTCATCCTCCTCAAGGTACACTCACTGTGTGTGCATGTTGAAATGTTAATTAAAACCGGCCACTCTCATTTGCATGTCCATTTTTAAATGCCGGTGGAATTGCAACCAAATAAGATAGAGCAATTTTTTTTTTTTTTTTTTTAATTTTAAACCAGATGAGTGACACTACCAGGATTTCTGTGTATACTGGATCGCTGTTTCTTTGCGCTAATCGGTTTCCAAAAAACACAGAGGAAGCGCAAACAAAACTATTGTAATCTATGCTGCAGCTGTTTACTGCACTTACGATTATGAAATCTACACCATGTCGTTGTCAACATGAACTATCACACCCCTCGCCACATCACCTGGGATAATCAGAAATGACGTCATTTCCCGGGAATTGTAGTTTTCCCGCAATCAACTATTAGACATAGTCACTCTTCTTCTTGCGCTTATAAAAAAAAAAAAAAAAAAAAAAAAAAAAAAAAAAAAAAAACTTAGACACACACAGCCCACTCAGGCCAGTAAGCTCTTGCCTTGATCTCTTCCTCGACCTCTCCCTTGGCCTCTGTCTCTGGCAACTGTATTGCAGTAAGCCAATTGAAGAATCTGGAGTCTTTCCGCTGTCAGCTTAGTTTTCTTCACCTGTTGAGACTGCTCATCTTGGACAATATTCTCAGCATGTAAGCAATATTTTTTAACGTCATTTAAGCGGGCACTTTGCCATACTACACAGTGTCAAACAAACAATGATCTGATTTCAGGATTCAGACCATCCACCAGAGTTTGGATAATCTGTCACTCCCATAGTGAGTTAGTGGAAATATCTGCTGGTTGCTCATTTCCACTATGAGTGTTGAAAATTCTGAGCTTTCTGGAGAAGAAGTCATCAAAACTTTCACTGTGAGCATGAGTTCACAGTGGTCATATTGATAACTGGTTTAGAGTTTCTCCTCTAGTGCTTGACCAAGTACTCTCTGTTGGGCCCGATTGTGGATAGCATAAGCAGTTGCAGAACCAGGCTCGGGGGGGTGGCTATCTGCCTCCACAGCAGAGACTGGACCAGAGGAAGTAGATTGACTTTTTAACTATAAGCTCTGTCATACAGGAAAGTTTTAAGCCTGGTCTTGAAAATTACTAAAGAGTCCGCCCCCCGGACCGATGCTGGAAGTTGGTTCCATAGAAGAGGAGCCTGATAACTGAACGATCTGCCTCCAGATTTACTCTTGGAGACTCTAGGAACCTCAAGTAAACCTCCATCTAGAGAGCGGAGTGGCCTGCTAGGACAGTAAGGAACTATGAGCTCTCTGAGATATGATGGAGCTTGGCCATTAAGAGCTTTATATGTTAAAAGAAGGATTTTGAATTCTACTCTATATTTTACTGGCAGCCAATGAAGAGCAGCTAACAGGAGAGATATGATCTCTTTTCCTAGTTCCTGTTAATATTCATGCAGCAGCGTTTTTAATCAAATGAAAGCCTTTTAGAGATTTGTTTGGACATCCAGATAGTAATGAGTTACAGTAGTCCAGCCTAGAAGTTACAAATGCATGGACTAGTTTTTCTGCATCATCTTGAAAGAGGATGTTTCCAATTTTCATAATGTTTCTCAAGTGGAAGAAAGCTGCCCTACTGACTTATTTTATGTGAGGTACAAAGGACATGTCCTGGTCAAAAATTACTCCAAGGTTTCTTACGTTGGAGCCGGAAGCCAAACTAATGATTTCCAAATTGATCAGATGATTAGATAGCATTTCTCTGAGGTGCTTAGGGCCGAGGACAATAACTTCAGTTTTGTCAGAGTTAAGGAGTAAAAAAAAATGTTCCAGACTTTTATGCCTTCAAGACATGTCTGCAGTCTGACTATCTCACTGACTTCATTTGGCTTCATTGATAAGTACAGCTGAGTGTCATCTGCATAAGAGTGAAAGTTGATGCTGTGTTTCCTCATAACGTTGCCTAGAGGAAGCAGATAAAGAGTCAAGAGGATTGGTCCAAGTACCGAACCCTGTGGGACTCCATAACTGTCTACAGTGCATGAGGAGGAGCTGTTAACATGAACAAACTGATGTCTATCTGATAAACAGGATTGAACCACCTTAGTGCGGTTCCTTTAATTCCAATTTCATGTTCTACTCTCTGTAGTAAAATATTATGATCTATGGTGTCGAATGCAGCACTAAGATCTAAGAGGAGAAGTATGGAGGCTGATCCATTGTCTGAAGCCATTAGAATATCATTGGAGACTTTAACCAGTGCTGTTTCTGTGCTATGATGGGTTCTAAATCTGAAACTCTTCGAGCAAACCGTTCCCATCCAGATGTTTGTGTGAGCCCTGAACATCCATGTGACAGGGCTCTTGCTGTTATATGCATTGCTATGTTTAATCTTATTGCTACATGTGGTCCTACTGAAGGCCCAGAGTCTGGGTCCACTGCAATAACCAAAGGTACATAGTCCTGTCTGACGGGACCCTTCCCTGCCTCATCTACGTTTTATTTGACCACTTTTCTTCATTTCTCTATTTCTCCTTTTCGCCATTTCTCTGGTCAAAAAAGAACCCCTTCTCTCATTTCTAGGTCTCAGCCAGAGATCCTGGCTCTCTGTCTTTTCTCCAGGTGAACTCCCTCATGGAATTCCCTGTCCAAGCTTTGAAGCTTCCACCAAATCAGTGCATGTTTGAACCAATACCCTTACATTTTTAATACTTTTCTTCAAACAATTAATTTTCAAATTAATTAATAAACCCCAAACAAGGTCACCCACTATTCTGTTGTCTAAGAGTCACCACTTCTGACGAAAAGCAAAAAATTCAGAAGCCCCGGGAGGCAATCGTCCTGTTAAAAAAAAAAAAAAAAAACAGCCACAGATGAACAACCAGTCTCCATATCCAAAATGTTGTGGATGTTTTGCCTTAAAGCACCCTGAACAACAATTTAGTAAACACACAAAAACCACTGATTGGCTGGAAGGAATAACTATATTGCACAATATAGGAGACAACTTATGCACAGGAAGGTACAAGCAATGTCTCAAAATCACAACATTTATACAGGGCTTTTGATCGCATTCCTGTTCCAGATTACTTACAGTTATGAGTTATTGTTATTTTTCACAGTAGCTGTTGTTTTGAATGATGAACCTCCTGCTTTTCCTTATGTCCATCTCTAAAGCCAGATGCAACTCCGAGAGGACTGCTAAAAAAAGCTAGTTTGTAATGTCAGTACTTTGAGTTTGTCATTTTAAAGTGTCTGCAACTCTGCAACAGGGTCTGCAACGGGGGTCCACCAGACAGGAAGTTGACAGAAATTAATGTAACAATTCGTAATCCTTTATACCTTGGTGCAGGAAAAAGATGTGCATGTTTTATGCTTTACACAAAGTCTCTACATGTACCAAATATCTGTGCATAAGATCCACTTCTAAATAACCTCTGGGATTGTCATAAATCCCTCCCACCACACCTTTTTGATGTTAGCACAGGTATCTGTGACCTTTCATCCACCTCACACTGTGATTGATCAGTTGTTATGAAGTGAGAGATACTAAGTATCTTACTTCTCCCCCAGGTTGTCTGTGGCTCTGTGCAGGGCATTTTAGGGTAGGCTGTCCATACATCCCTTTATCTGTCTCATTCTCTGGGACAACGATGTCCATAATCTCACAATTTTTGACTCTTACTTTTTTTTTTTTTTTTTTTAAAGGAGGGTATATTTCATTGTGCTGTTAGTAATAGCACTTGTCATCATAATTCCTTTCATATTCACTCATCTTCCTTCTTTGCTGTTTCTTATTAGGTTAAATTTGTATAAGGCCTCTAATTCCTCCATCACCGCTCCACCAAATTCTTCTAAAGTTCCCCTTTCCTTCTCTTCCTCTAAGAAGCTGTCACAAAGCTCCTCCTCTTCCATCACACTAATTAAGAGGTGAGTTTGCACTCTTCACTTTTTAATCAAGTGACTGACAAAATGACTAACACTTTATTTTGGTGTTTTTCATCCTCAATAACCCTATATAATAACTAACCCTAACCCTAACCAACAGACTGATGATATGTGTCAGTCAAGCAGGATTTATTTGTCTCTCTCTGTCTCTGTCCTTAGGCCCTTCAGCTTCAGTCTGTTCAGCACCAGACCAGCCATCATCCACTGACCTGTGGTTGTCATTTGCTTCTTGTCATTCCCCACTGTCTCCCCCATTTTCTGTCATTCTCAAACAGTCCTATGAAATAAAGCCAGAAAAAGAATCGTCAATGCTGTGTCTCACCACAGCACTTTTACAAGAAAGAAACCACTCACCCAGAAGTTACAAAACTTTGAGGCAGGAGACAACCCTGGCATTACAACAGGCTTCCATTCTATCGCAGGGTGCTACTCACGCTGCAAGCCATTAAGTGAGCTTATGTCTCTTGACTAGTGGAAGAAGCTGGACCAGAGTAAAACTCCACTGAGATAAACCAGGTTGGAGTACTGAGTATTCATATTAGTGTTTTTCACATCAGCTGCTGCATTTATGCTTCACAAGTGAGTGAGGGTTCAAATGAGTTTATTCATTATCACTGGATGAGTAACATCCAGTAAGTTTCTGGAAATCAACATGCTTCACTGAAGGAGCATTGTGTTAGTCACGTATAACATCACACAAGTGTGTATTCTTAATTCAGGAAGCACAAGCTATCACCTAATCCCCTCTAGTTTTAGATCTACAGTCCATTTGTCATTGATCTTTTCAGAGTCTCGAAGACAGGTTTTAGTGAGAACAAGATATTTTTTATTACTGCGTCACACTTTCTTTGGTTTGTGTTTAACCCTAACCTTAACCCTAATCTCGGCCGTAAAGTATACCTCTGCAGTCCCTGCCCATAAAACAATTTATTTTATCCCCCCACCAGGTCAGTTCATTATATTATCTGAATTTTGAACATACAAATAAAACAAGTATTTTAAATAAAATAAAAACTATATTGGTCCATAGCTTTCTTTCTTTGATATGTCAGGGACTTTTTGGTCCAATTAATACATCAGGCGGGAAATTCAAATCAATATAGCTTAGTGACAGCATCAGCACCGCTGTCACTGTCAGAGACAAAATGAAACAAAAATATCTAAGCGGTGCCCAAAAACAGCACAACGAGGAGAAATCTGAGGAATTTTCTGCCAAACTAACAAAAATAACAGCTATATTTGGAACTGTAAATCCTGTCAGATTTGAAGAAGGATGCAGTATGTTAACAGGTGGATTCCTACATAGTTGATGGTGTTTAGCTACTGTACAGTTTGGCAAGATGAACAGTTATTAAATAGCCTTATTGTGTGACGTTATGTTATGCTGACTTTTTTTTTTTTCCAGAATAATGTGTTATAAGGCTTTCATATAGCCTTACCTACGGGGAATTTGCCTTTAGGCACAAAAACAGCTATAGCCCACATACAGAGAAAAATATAGCTAAGTTACTGAAGTTACTGAAGTGTCATAAATACAGGATAGGCTATTTCATATTTAGAGTAAACACAGGAAACTTGTGCGACAATAAATGGAGCAGACTCAGAAACCAACTCCCTAACAACAAACTATCTCAAACAGCACTACCGTCAACTACTATGACCTCTCACCAACTGCACCAGTGAACTAGCAGATTCAGCAAACAAACTCACCTGAACCATCCTATAATTAGAGAGAGAGCACAAGTAACAGCAAACCAGGACAGACCAACTCACCTGGACTAAGCACGTGGTCTCAAAGAGGCTCAAACAGGCCACACCCTCCACTTAAATACACTTCCCCTTCCTGGATTTCTTCCTCTGCTTCTCCCTAGTGTCTGTCTATCTTAAGAGCTCCCCCTGCTGGGACCCCAGCTACAATTAGCTCTTCTAATCCAAATCCACTGACTGGATCTTACTGCCTCATCTGACATTTCCTTCACTATTTTCCTCACACTCTGTACCCTTCCTCCTAACTCCCTCAACAAAGCAACAACAGATCTTGCTTCAAACCCTCTAAATCCTACTTCCACTGGACAAATCCTAACCTTCCATCCTCGCTGCTCAGCATCTTTACCTAGGCACAGTCAGCTCTATGAAATATACTCACATTCTACTGCTAGACCACAAAATTATATCAGGCCCAGGTAAATAGCCTTGTACAGGCTATTTCTTGGGAAACAACAAGCTTTGTTCCTACATCCAACCGCATCTCCTAGTCACTAGCATGCTCTAAGCTGCCTTGCCTCCTTGTTATCTTGTTAACTTTCCCTCCTTCTTGAACAAACTGAATTGCCACTCTCTTTGTCTTAGACCCTCCTAAATTTGCCTTCCTCCATATATCTTCAATGCCTGAAGCTAAGCTTTTTAAAACTTGGTTATGTCGCCACGTATCCCGTCCTCGTGACAGACTAACCTTACAACCTGACAAGATGTGCTTTAGAGTTGCAGTACCTGAACACAACAAACATAGCGGGTCTCCATTTACCCAGAGTTTTAGGTTCCTTACTGTCTGCAAACCCTAACCCTAACCATCCACAACTAGCTTCCTCTTCTCTTTGAGACAAGAAACTTGTGCGACAAAAAAATGGACCAGACTCAGTGACTAACTCCCTAACAACAAATTTTGCCCCGCCCTATGTGCCCTACAGATAATATCTAGGCCAGTGAGCACCGATAGCTAACATGTCTTTGTGGTCATCAGGTGGGAACCTCCTTTCATCTGTGTTTAATAAATAAATTAATTAATTAAAACACAAGCTATAATAAAAATGTTAACGGAATGTTAAAAGCTTCAGCACTAGGATGGGGACAGCGCAGGCCCGCAGTGTCACCACCATTCAGTCAAGAGGAGAGTCCCGTGAATCCTGCAACTTCAGCACCAGGAAGGCGAGAGTGCAGGCCTGCAGCTTCACCACCATCCAGTCAGGGGGAGCATTCAGTTGACTCAGTGACGGTTGAGGGAGAGCCCAGAGTGCCAGAGTGTATTATTGGATTATTGGATAAATTCTTTACAACATGTCCTGAAAATGAATCTCCTTCAAACGGTCACAACATAAGTATGAGAGGCAGGAAAGTAAGGAAAAAACAAAAAGTAAATTTTGTATTTTTTGTGGACTTTTCCATGTCTTGTAAGATCTGGAGCATCAGCAGCTTCTCCAGCTGCCCTGTAAATAAATAAACATAATAAAGTAAAAATGTGTATGTGTGTAACACTGTGCTTAAATATAGGAAAATAAAAAGCTTTACTTAAATAATGATTCAATTAGTTTTGTTGCACATAAAAGTCACATAAACATTGTACTTATGTAACCGGTCATGTCTGACTCTGCGTTGTGTACGTTGTGTTCAGTCAGAGACTCTTAAGTGCTATTTATTCTCAAAACGCCAGACGAAGGTAGCAGAAATAGAAAAATCTTCCAGTCGAATGTGTTCATATAACGTGCCCCTACACAGATCAAATGACAACTTTAAGCTAGCAAGCAAACTTATAAATGTGAACAGAGAACAAAATATTTCCTCACCATGATAACGGTTACCTCTCCCGTGGAGAACAACAGCAAAAGGGGAGAGGTTAAGGCGGGAAACCCAACTTATTCAGGGAAGTGTCACCTTGTTTATGGAACGTAGGGGTACACCCTGGAAACAATGTTCCACACATATTGATACTAGAGGCTCTACACATCGGGTTGTAACTATTTAACGTTACTGCTATGTCAGCCCTTCAGATAACCACAGTTGCAGGGAGGTAATATACAAAATAATCTTTATCAATTCATCACAAAAGGGAAACACAGAGCTCAGGTAAGTAGGGGGCAAACAGTCACCCCAGGACAACAATGGGTCCAATTAATTATGTGACTCCCGCACACAGACCATTAAGGCATGCTTTTCACCCTTTAAGAGGCAATGCAAACTCAAAACAGCACACAGATTGAAAACCCACTATACATAAGGATAATTAAACAAGCAGGTTAATCTTTACACCCTCTAACAGGAGGCACTATAATGCAAGATTACACACCTTAAGAGAAACCCAACAAGTGTCCTGCCAACTTAGTTGCTTCTCCCCAATAGCCCTCCCTCTCAACCCTATTAAAACAATGAAATAGGCAGCTCTATACAAAATCTAAAAATACAGTCATACACCCTAACCCTAACCCTAGCAGTTAAAAACAGTTATACTTAACTCACCCGCCCAGCGAGATCCTCCCCCTAACCCTAACCCTAACTCCCCAGGGAAATGGCTTTGCTGGACGGCGTGAACAGGATCCAGCCACAGTCAGTCAGTGCCACAGCAGGCAGCAACAGCATACACAGAGCAATAGTGGCTCCAGCACTCACTACCCCAGCCAGGGGTGGGCTGGGGTTGAAATTCAGCCCAAGAGCTAGGCTTGGAGGGGCCTTTTTACTCTACTGACCCTACTAACTTCTACTGAAAAAAAACGAAACAAAAAACTTTTCATCAATCAGTCACACCTGAATCAGTTTGAGTCATTAGAGAGTCCCGGCTGCTGACGTCACCATCCAGGGCTTTCCCCCAGCTCATTCTTACCACAATATATTAGACTCACAAACCTGATACACCTAACTTACATAGTAAACACAGATGAGTATGTATATTAAAAAGGATTTAACTACAAAGGATTTTAACAGCTACGTGACAATGACCAGGACCAGACAGACCCACAAAGCAGATCAGAGGGCTCACCAACGTAAGGGGCATTGTCCATTGTGGTTTGCAATCCCTGGTCAACGAATCTAACAATCGGGACATGGAATGTCACCGCACTGGGGAGAACGCAGCCCAATCCCCCCAATCTGAACCCAAATGGTGTTCTGTTATTGGACTTCTTTGCTAGAAACAGTTTGTCAATAACAAACACCATGTTCAGACAAAAGGGTGTCCATCTGTGCAAGTGGCACCAGGACACCCTCAGACCTGGAATCCCTAGTCAAGAACAATGTTCTGGAGGCAGTCACTGTCAGCAAATGGGGTACTCCCATAGTCTCACTGATGGATGGAGGAGTCCGCACTTGTGGGGATTTCAAGGTAACACTGAATCCTGTGCTATCTACAGAGCAGTACAGAGCAGTTTAGCAAGATAGATCTGAGCCTAGCTTTCCTGCAAGAGTCACACGAACTGTTCACTATTAACACACATAAGGGCCTCTTCAAGTACTACCATTTGCTATCACATCAGCGCCAGCACTCTTTCAACGTGCTATGGATCTGTTGAAGATAACATTAAATTCAGCTCAGAGGTCTGCTGTGGTGAAGTTAATTTTTATTAAAGTAAGCCAGCAAACTGCTGAGCTGACCTACACAGAGAATGTTTTGTTTGACCCAGCTGACCCAGAGCAAATGAAATGGTACCTCTTTACACAGTTGGATCAAAGCAGTGACAACAGACAATGAACCAAAAGCAAATATCAACAAGCTATAAGGTAAGAAACAAAAGGCAATAAAAGGTGGGCATTTACAGTTGGGGACATTTGCATTTAAGACAGCCTCAGTAGCTTCGACTTGTTTCCAGATGTGATTCCTGGAGAATCAGTCATGAATATCAGTCAGTGTGAAACTGTCCCAAATGGGGTTAAAAGAAAAGGGTGCTCAGCACCAGGGGTAGGGCGCTGCTCCCACTGAGCCAAGTGGCTCGCTAAATATAGCAAAAAGGGAGGGAGAAAGTGGACAACCCTGCCTGGTTCCCCTTTGGGGAGAAAAGCTTGGAGAAGTTTGATCTGATACAAGCACTGGGAGAGCTATACATTATTTTGATTCAGCTCATAAAGTTAACCCAAACTTTTGTAATGTGGTGAGGACAAAATTCCAATTTACCCTGTCAAATGCTTTTTCTGCATCTAGGGAGACTATTATCCCATCTTTGCTCTGACTGTTACAACAGTCTATCAGGTTAATAAGTCTGCAGGTGTTGTTGGTAGAGTGTTGGTCTTAAATAAACCCAGTTCGGTCGGGATATATTATGTGAGGTGTTACTTTTTCAAGTCTTCTAGCTAGCGCCTTGCAAATAATTTTAATATCTACATTTATAAATTATATTGGACGATAGCTTCATGGGAGTGCAGGGCCTTTGTCCGGTTTACGAAGGAGGCTAATATTTGCACAGTTGGATGGGTGGAAGGGTCGAGGTTTCTTGCATTTCATTGAGCATTCTGTAAAATATTGGTGCAAGCTCTAGCCATAGCTCTTTGTAGAATTCTGTAGGGAAACCATCTGGTTACAGGGCTTTCTTGTTTGGCATATGACTAAGGGCTTCTTGAAGTTTCTGAAATAGGTGACTCCAGAGCAGTTATTTGGTCTGGATTTAATTTTGGCAAGTCAACTGTGCTCAGAAAAGTTTCAATGCTGGATTTGAAGGGGTTAATCTAAAAAATGTGAATTATTTCTTCTTGGTCACGGGCTATTTTTCCAGTGGAGTTCTTTAATGATGATATTGTTGTTCTTTCTTTGTTCTGTTTTAGTTCATTTGCTAGAAATCTGCTGGATTTATTGCTATGTTCAAAGTTCTCCAAGTGTAATCTCTGCAGCTGGAATTGCATTTTGATGTTGAGTAATTCCTTTAGGGGTAGCACAGCGGCATAGTGGTTAGCGCTGTCACCCCACAATAAGAAAGTCATGGGTTCCTGGTTCCCAGCCTGAGGCCTTTCTGTGCGGAGTTTGCATGTTTTCCTTGTGTCTGCGTGGGTTTCCTCCAGGTACTCCAGTTTCCTCCCACCGTCCAAAGACATGCATGTATAGGTTAAGTGTCGATAAATTGACCATAGGTGTGAATATGAGTGTGAGTAGTTGTTTGTCTCTGTTTTGTCCTTGTGTGTTGGCCCTGCGATGCGGATGAAGATGAGTGAGTAATTCCTTTAGTTTTAGTTTTAATTCCGTCAGTTCTCTCAGTAGATGTTCCTCTTGGGAATCAGCATGAGCTGTCTCCAAAGCTTTAATTTTTTGTTTAATTGTTTTGAGAGTTTTCTCCTGTTTTTTCTTACATAAAGAATAAGATATTATTTTGCCTCACATAACTGCTTTTTCTGCCTGCCATAACATGCAGGCTGAGACATCAGGCTGGTCATTTATTTCACAGAATATTGCCTATTCCTCCTTAAAGATGTTAATAAAGGTGGAGTAGAAGTTGGCGTTTTAGTTATTTTTCTGAGTGTCAGAGTGGCTCGTGCATGGTCACTGATGGCAATAGGGTGAATCTTGGTGTCAGAGACATCCTTCATAATTGAATTACTAAATAAAAAGTGGTCTAAATGGGAATAAGTGTGGTGGACTGGCGAGTAGTAGGTGTATTCCTTCAGTGAGGGGTGACATGAGCACCAAGCATTGCAAAGATCAAAATTACTCATATACTTCTTCATTATCTCAGATGATTGGTAGTTGTGTTGACTAAATGCCCTACTGGTTCTGTCCACTTGTGAGTTGAATACCTGGGGGGTCATTGCACAAAGCCAAGATAAGGGATTAAGATGGCATATGTTGCTTATCCTGGCTGAACGTGGCCTCAAGTCGATTGTATTGAAGTAGGTCAAACTTATCCCTGTCAAGTTAGCATGGTGATTTATTCTCTGCAGCTAGCCTGTTCCAGTCCAGGCTAACAACCAGGGTAAAATTAATCCTGGTGATTCATCTGGTAGTTCTGCTGTCAATCCTGTGAGAAAGGACCCCTCTACATTACAAGATTGCAGGTAACATAAATTTCAAAATGTAACCATTAGTTCCTAATTTTTATCAGTCAGTGTTGGATAATCACTATTTTTTGTTACAGCTTTCCCTAATGTCATTGGTGCAGTGGATTGCACCCATATCAGACTCAAACGCCCCCCAGGGGAATACAATGGAGATTACATTAACAGGAAATCCTTCCACAGCATCAGTGTTCAGGTAAGAGTGATTAGTTGGTACTGTGACCTACATAAATGAATTCTATACCTTAATAGGTTACATCTTGTTGTTTCAGATGATCTGTGATGCTGACAGCCCTGTCAGCAATTTTGTGGCAAAGTGGCCTGGCTCAGTGTACGACCCCAGAGTCTTTCCAGGCTAGTCCAGTTTACGAGAGGCTCTCAAGCTTCACATTTTATTTGTAAGCAGCTTCGACATTATGAGTGTTTAGTTCTGCTGTGTAGTTTTATAAATTGTATTTTGTATTAGCAGGTGAATTCTCTGGTGTGCTGCTGGGAGACAAAGGCTATGCCTGAAAGTCATTCTGCTTGACTCCCCTTGCAGACCCCCCAAACCCAACCACAGCAGGCCGACAACAATGTACATGGCAAAACCAGGGCGACCTTTGGCCTTCTAAAATCTCCCTTTCAGTGTTTCCTTGGACAGGGCCTGTGATGTCATTGTTGCATGCACAGTGCTGCATAACATTGCAGGCCTAAGAAAGGAGCGGTACCCTGAATGGCTGTTAATGTAGACTGGGAAAATGCTCCTATTTTGCCTGAAAACATGACTGGTAGACTGCTCAGGCAGCAACACATTGCAAGTTTTTTCACTTCATTTTTTTGGATTTAGCTCATCTTCAATAAAACATCTCACGTTACTTTTTTCTGTGTATGTGCATTTTGTCTGACATTGGTAGCACAGTGTTCCACTTCACTAAATCAATGGTGCAATACAGTACACATTCATGAAAAAGGGAGGACACCAATGTTTTCTAGTTGATTCTTTAATTTACCAGTCCTCATTTGTCCAGAACCTGAAATAGAAGGCAAAAGTAACAAATATGAATACACTATTACAGTTACAGTGTGCACTGAAATACTCACTTCTCTTTCTAGTTTCTGGATTTCCAGTTACCTAAGGGCCCTGCGTTTGAGGGTAGGATGCTTGATGTAGAGACTTTTGACTGTCAGATTATCAAAGTCTTCATATCCATTATATATTAAATAAGCAAGATATTTCCACAAATTTGGCACAATACCTCGAGCCTGGAGGCCAGTGACAAAGTCTCCTTATCTGCAGATGTGCCTTCCCCCTGCCATAAACATACATCAAGAGAACTTGTATTAAATTTGACAGGACATGCCAGGCCTGTGATTTCAATAAAATGTAATAACCAGATGATCTTCTCATGGCTCCAAAAGTGTGACTGTGGTCCCAGGCACTGCAAGGAAATCCAGAGTCAGACAGTATAGTATATTTCATTGATTGTATTCAGTGTACAGTACTACAATATGTACCTTGTATGAAGCAAGGTTGTATGTTGCTGGGACACAATCTGTGACTGTCCCTCCCTGGATCTCCTTCATCACTGGCCTTTGTTCACGTGGAGTGCCAGCTCCTCTGCTGGGGTCAAATCCTGGCTTGGTGGGCCACCATCCATTCCAGTTTTATGGGCTTTTTTTTAACTGCTAAAAATCTTAGACATTCAATATATCAGACGCCTAAGCTATGCACCTAATTTGTCATCTACGCTGAAGTCACTTACCAGCCTGCAAAATGTTTTTATATTTAATTTTAACTTTTCTGCCAGGTCCTTTTCTGGCCAGACAAGTCTCTTAAAGAGCGATAAGTAAATAAAAGATGCAAAAAAAAAAGTGAGAAAAACAAATTAGATAATATTGACAAACATTGTGGATAATCATTTGTATTGACTTGTACTGTAATTATCTCTACATTTCCAGAGTAACATAGACTTCTACTTGCCACATTTAAAGCAGTGTACAACCATTGATGTGTGGACTAAAATGAACTCCTAGCTTTATGACAGTTCCAGTGGACAGCATGGCAGTGTAGTGGTTAGCGCTGTCACCCCACAAAAAGGTTGCGGGTTCAGTTCCGGGCTTTTTTGGCCTTTCTGTGCAGAGTTTGCATGTTCTCCCCATGTCTGCGTGGTTTTCCTTCAGGTACACCGGTTTCCTCCCACCATCCAAAGACATGCATGTATAGCCTAACTGGGGACTCTAAAGTTACCGTAGGTGTGAATGCGCGCATGAGTAGTTTGTCTTTATCTGTTGGCCCTGTGATGGACTTGCAACCTGTCCAGAGTTTACCCCGCCCCTCATCCAATTTGGATCACGCTCAAGTCCATTCCTCTCAGTTCCCTGCCAGCTCTTCACCTTCACCCAATGCTTCAAACTTCACAAAGATGGGCCAAACATTGTCGTTTGCCCTGTAATTTCGTCCTTGCCTTGTCCAAGCCCTGTCCATGCCCTGCCTTGTTGTTTTGCCCATGCCCTGTCGTTTTGTTCCTGCCTTGTCCGTTCGTTATTAAAGTGTTTTCTTCATCACCTACCTGGATTTCCAGCTCCTGCATTTGGGTCCTCCCTGCAACGCGCTCGCACCGCGTTTTCCCGTCGTGACAACATTTTTTCAACTTATTTCACCTCAAACCACTGATGATTAGAAAAACGGGTCAACCAACAGGAAATGAAATTGATTATTTTACCTACAGTTCAGATACCCATGCTGTGGATGCACACAGTAAATGGCCTGAGGTGGCTATCATGAGATCCACTACCACTGAGAAGACAGTTGAGAAGCTGGGGGATATGCTGTCCAACTGGTCTCGGATAAGGGGCTTCCTGCAAGCAAACGGCGTGTAGTACATACGGTCAGCACAAAAGTGTTCCTTTTGCTGTGCTTCTTCAATCCATGCGAGGAAGCATTGCCCTGCATCATGACTCTGTGATCCAGAATATGGGTGATGCATTAAGACTGGGGGAAAGGAGAGGAGGGTGGGGGTAGTCAAGAGGACTGCTGCACACCTCTGTCCTGCAGCCTACCCCGACGGAGAGCCCCTTACCTCTGTCCCCAAAGGTGTGGTGCAGTAAAATCTTGTGTCGGGTGTATGTGGTGTACCTAACTGTGACTGTGATGTAGAAATGTGGTGGAAAGTGTATGTGTAGGGTGAAGCATGGTAAGTGCAATTTAGGAGGCTGGCAATTGAGGGCCCGGTCCCCAGCTGGAGGGCCACAGGGAATCCGGAAGACTCCCAACCAGATCTTGCCCCCCAGCAAAGCACAGCAACAGGAGTGCAATGGCAGCCCTGGCAGCCACCACAAGACAACATCGGCCAGTCATTGATGGGCACCGTCAGAGATCTCATTCACCCCAAGCCCCATGGCCCTAGCATGCCAGAGACACAGGACATGGCCAGGGTGACACCAGAGAGGAGGAGTTGCCCTCACAGCCACACTCACACAATTTTAAGAGTCACCAATAAACCTAGACATGTAAGTCTTAACATGCAAACCTACAATTTTCTTGGGAGATTAAAGTCTACTGCACTACTCTAGTGAAATTATTGACAATGTAGCCCAGGCGAAAAAATAAGGGGACAAACATATTACGATGAGAAGTGAAGTGAAATTAAGGTTATTTAAATAACACTTAATAGACACATAAGACATTGTTAGTAAATAAGTAAATAAGTAGATCTAAGATCTGCACATCAATGATCCTAGCACAAGTTTTAACTATACTGGACAAGCTGTTTTTGTCTTTCACTGACAACCCATGAAACCAAGATATAAAAGAAAAGTTTAAAAGACTCTAAATAAAAGAATGATAAAACACACATAAAATGGATTTGGAGACATTAGAAAATGTAAAATCAACAACAAAATCTGCTCGGGGAGGTTAAAATAAGATGCTAGACGTTCAATTACGATATGTGGTTGCATCTTATTAAAAGCAGAAGACAAATCAGCAAATAACACTCTAACACGGAACTGGGGTTTTTCCAAATGTTCGAAAATTTTGTCCAATATAAATCAATCATCAAACCAATCATCCACCCCTTTTCCTGCCTGTTATGCAAACTGCAATGGATCAAGCTTGCCTTTAATAAAGCCAAGGATAATTTCTTTCAGGGTTAGGGTTAGGGTTAATGATCCAGCTGAAAAGTTTTTAGTCTCCGGCGAAAGCCACCTTTCCTTCCTCTTTTTCGATGTCTCGTCTTTTTTCCTTGTCTGCAGAGCTCCGTTGGGATGTTTGTTGGTATAATATCAGATGTAGATGTTCGTAGAGATAAGAGGAAGTCACGGCTGTGAGTGACACTGCTGCAGATGCCAGACTCTCCAGCATGACAGTAGAAGTCGAAAAAGAGCAAGATTATGCATAACAGCGAGTGAATCTCAAAGTTTTTTTCCCACATCCTGAAGAATGACAGTTCCAACACTCATAAATGTCGACCTGGTAAGACAAAATGATCTCCCACTTTTTGAATTAGATGAATCCAAAAGGGTACTGGCCATTGATGGCAAACTACTGGTTAATGTTACCCATATAACCCAGCCCATGAAACTCACCTTGTCTGGCAACCATCACGAGCACGTTGAACTGTAACGGTATTTTCCCCTCTAACACTGGGTTACAGCATCCATTTGCAATTGGAGTGAGCGCTGTCACCAACATTGTTTGCTATCAGCCATTCCTGAACACTCCCCCCAAACTCTACAACCCCCAGAGAACATAAACTTTACTAAAGTTCCCTGTGAATATCATGACTTAAAAGACACCTTCAGTAAAGACTGAGCTCTCTCTCTCCCTCCACACCAACCGCATGACTGTGCTATCAATCCACTCCCAGGCTCACCGCTCCCTACCAAAAGACTATACAATCTCTCCAAACCTGAAAAGGCAGCAATGGTAAAATATATCCATGACTCACTAGTGGCAGGCCTTATCCGTCCCTCCTCTTCTCCAGTGGGAGCCAGTTTTTCTTTGTAGAAAAGAAGGACAAAACCTTGAGATCCTGCATTGACTACACAGGTCTAAACAACATCACAGTCAAAAACAAGTATCTGCTCTCACTCCTAGATTCAGCATTCACACCACTTCACATTGGTGCCATTTTTTCTAAACTTGACCTAAGAAATGCCTACCACCTGGTTAGAATCAGTGAGGGAGACGAATGGAAAATTCATACACATTTGGGACACTTTGAGTATTTGGTAATGCCTACCCTAACCCTAACCCAATGAGCCTCTTGCACCTAACCCTATCCACCAACTATGAAGAACATGTTAGCCATGTTAGACAAGCACTGAACCGATTGCTGGAGAACAGATTGTTTGTAAAAGCAGAACAATTTGATTTTCATGTGACCACTGTAAGCTTTTTGGGGTATTTCGGTTGAGAAGGGGCAGCTCAAACAAGACCCAGAGAAGATCAGGTCAGTTGTAGAATGGCCAGTTCCTGCCACACGCAAATAACCACAAAGGTTCCTAGGCTATGCTAACTTTTATAGAAGGTTTATTTGCAACTGCAGTTGCATCGGTGCCCCTCTCACCCAGTTAACTTCTGTTAAGAAACCTTTTGTTTGGTCACCCGCCAGTCAGGTGGCTTTTGCAACTCTGAAAGCCAAATTTACAGATGCTCTGGTGTTAATCCATCCAGATCCAGCTCACCAGTTCATTGTTGAGGTTGATGTCTCAGACTCAGGAGTTGGAGCCGTTCTCTTCCAGCGCCGGCCTGTGGACCACAAGCTTCACCCGTGCGCTTTCTTCTCCCACAGCCTGACTCCAACAGAGAGAAACTATGGCATGGGGAACAAGAGTTACTAGCGGTGGTTTGTGCCCTCCAGGAATGGCGGCACTGGCTAGAGGGACTGGCTCACCCCTTCATTGTCTGGATGGACCATAAAAACCTGGCCTACCTCCATTCTGACCGCTGATTAAATTCATGCCAAGCCAGGTGGACTCTCTTCTTAGGGAGGTTCGACTTCGAACTCACCTACTGTCAGGGCTCTTGAAACATCAAGCCGGATGCCCTCTCCAGGCATTTTGCTCCGGAGGGGGAGGAAACCCCTGAGGAGACGACCATCATCCTGTGTGGTCGGAGCAGCCAAGTGAGAAGTGGAACAGCGCGTCCAGGAGGCCCAACAAGAAGAAACGGTCCCGAGGGAATTCATCGCCGCCTGCTCTGTCTGTGCCTGAGTCCTCACACCGTGCGCCAGCTGGCCTCCTCCAACCCTTGCCCATTCTTCATCGACCCTGGTCGCTCATAGCTGTGGATTTCATCACTAGTCTCCCTCCCTCAGAAGGTAACACAACCATTTTGTTCCACTACCCAAACTCCTATCTTAGAGACTGCAAACCACATTTTCTCACCTGCATGGCATTCTCCAGGACATTGTCTCAGAAAGGGGCCCTCAGTTCACTTCCCAAGTGTGGAATGCTTTCTGCCAAACCCTAGGAGTCAGGAGTCTGGCGGGAAGCCCAGGCAGCTTCCAGAAATCAGCAGATCACAGATCGACATCGGACGCCCACAGTACAAAGTGGGCCAGCAGGTCTGGCTTTCCTCACGGGACCTTCCTCCCCAGACAGATTTTTGCAAGATGGCTCCCAAGTGCACTGACCCCTACTCCATTGAAAGCATCATGAACCCAGTGCTGTCAGACTCAGACTTCCTGCAGCACTCAAGGTACACCCCATCTTTCATGTTTCTCCCAAAACCAGTGGTTGACAGTCCATCCCTCCCAACGGGAGATATGATAATTTATTTTGACATCTTGTTAGGCCAGCAATATTAACAATAATAGCAAGTGCAATTATGGAGGGTGGATATTTGCAGTATTTAGTAAAAAACAATCTACCTCTACAGTAGCAACTTCACATCAAATCAGACGGCAGGCCAACAGCAAAACTAGAACTGTGTAATGAGAGGAAGACAGGTTTTTGGACTTAAAATGAGTAGAATTGCGCCCCAAACCAAGTGGCTAGTTGGTAGCGCTAAACTTCAGCATATAAGATGTGTTTAATATGTTTAAGAGGACAGTGTGTGTGTATGTGAGTGATTGAGTGACTGAGAGGGAGAGAGCAAGACCGTTAGTGTGTCGGTGTTGGTTAGATAAGGAGCATGTGTTGGAGCATGAGCAAGTCCTGTTAAAATGATACTGGGCGCTCTAATACTTCATCTGACTACATTAAAATAGCAACATACTTTTTTCTGGCCCATCCCATTAAAATATGTACAGCTTAGAGGTTGTGTGTCACTTGGCTTCCTCAAAAATTTTGTGACTCTGTGACTCAAATGACTGATTCACTTTAGTCAGTGACTCATGTAAACTTGAGTCAATGAAAGGAATCATGTTTCCCATCACTATAATTCTACCCTCTTATCTGCAGAACTCCAAAACCTTCCACTTTAATATGGGAATTTGGGTGTAGTTGTTCAGTAAGTTATTAGTCAGAAATTCAAATCAATAGTCATTCATTGAACTGAAATGGTGATTTGGCTATTATTCCTCGTTTTAGGGATGGTTCCACAGGGTTGACTTTGATATTAATAAAAAATATTATTAAACATTAATATTGTTAATACTGTAGCTAATTTGATAGCAAATCACCAACTGTGTAGGCCTCCTGTGGTTTCACATTGGTTCCTGTTGTTTTCCATTGTTCACACTGATTTCCGTGGGTCATGTTTTTTCCTGATATTTCACATGGTTTCCTTTGCATTCTCACAAAGGCTTTACAAGTTGTCAGGGACAGAGAGCTCCTTTCTGTAGCGCTTCCTTTGTATCAACTGTCTTTAGATACAGCACACTGGGCTCCTTCCTTTAACTTCTCGAGGAAGTTGTAGCATGAAATGTGTTTTTTATGTGGTCTATCTGTTGCACACCTACCTTTAAAGCCTCTTCTGAATTTAACCGACCAGCGTTTGAGTGTATGGATCTCTTTTAACCCCTTGAACAATATATTTGGACTGTTTTTAACCAGTAAACTCACAAACAGCAAATATTGATTTTAAGAATTTACTAAACAAAAATCAAAATGAATCAAAAGTAATCCTTCCTCCTTTGCTTTGAAGTTTAGCAGGCCTAAAAGCCTCTCCTTTCAGATTATTAACCCTAAATTAGGACCATGAGCAAATAAACATTCACCCTGTTCAGCTCAAATACAGCGACTGGAAACCACCATAGAAAACACTTAACACCATGTATCATTCCTATTTTCTGCAGCTAATTACCTGAACTGCTATGCTAAGAAAATCATTGACATATCCTTTTTCATCTGAATCATTTCACACACACAAAAATACGTTAAACATTTAAATTTTGTGGGCCCACAAAAACAAACACAAAAGCTGGCATTAAAAGAAAATAACCCCAGTTGCAGGCCTGATTGAAATTCCATATGATGTAAGAAGGAATGATGGTGACACTGTGACTGCCGCAGGAACTCACCAATTATTACCCACAAGTTTCAGTCTCCTTATTGAACCAGAGATGAACAGCGATGACCAGAAATCTGTCCTTTATCTCATCTCCCATGCAGGTAGGTCCACACCTCTCACCCAGAATGACGAAAGGATAGCAGGAATCCACTCCTCAGACTTGGCCGTGAACCGTTAAATACCGCATACCTGTTAATACCCAGCATAAAAGTCCAGTCGTTAGCTCTACACTAACATGCGGCTAACTGACTGTCGCCGGATGGATTACATGGATTACAGTGCGTAGTTCCTACACAAAATATACACACAGAACACAGTAACACTCACGATGGCAATGAGCAGGCATTGACTCACTCTCATTTTACAAAAATTTGCCTACAGATAGCTGTTAAGCTAAATTGTAACTCCAACATGCTGCGCTCTCCTCCAAGAGCCAGTGAGAGAGTGCACACTGCTATGTGCATCTCCCCTCTCTGATGTTTTTCCCACCCCTCAGCCAATCACAATTAAAAAGATGAAATTTATGCTTCGAAGCATATCTCAATGCAACAAGTTTTAACTATGACTCTTCACCCATTTAATCCCAAATTTTTCCCAGGCAAAAAAATATCCAAATCATGTGTCATTAGTATCCCTTTCAAACAATCAATCATCATTTTTTCGAAATTTTAATGGAAAAGTGTGTGAAAAAGTGTGTTTCATGATCGGTCACAATTGTGACCAGTGGGATACTGTGTTGTATCTACTATTGGACAGACTGAGGTCCAAGACTATAGGTCTATTTGACCTGTGGGTTAGGGTTAGGGGACCTGTGTGCGCACACGAGTGTACAAAATCCTTATATCGAAGGCGAGTTATTATCACTTTTAAAAGTTCCAGCATTGGCTCTAAATGTTCTCTCATTGTAGTGTGAATATTTTACATATAGGCCTGATACTATCTGCTAGCAATATGAATACTGGGAGCACCGTTACAAATATTGAGGTCAAGACAAAAAAGAACAACAACAATCATCAATGTATTTTAACTAACTTTAGTGCAACATTCATTTGAAAACGTCCTCTGACTCAAAATTGATTCGTAGGCAACTGGACTTGTCTGGACTTGTCTATGAAGACGTTTCGCACTAGTCTGACATCAGAGTAGTGCAGACTAGTAGACCAACTAACATGAACTGATGAAGCCCCTTGGATGAGGCGAAATGTCTTCAACGTCTTCATAGACAAATACAAGCCCAGTTGCCTACGATTCAATTTTGAGTCAGAGAATAATGACCTGGGTGAATGAGAATTTTCATAGACAAAAGTTCATTTTTAGTGCAAAATTCATTTGAAAACATTCATTTTTAGTGCATTGAACACACTGAACATGAAGGTAAACATTTAGGATAGAGGTAGCTGGCTGAACATGCTTTCAATTATAGGCCTACACTGACTGACTGAACAACAAAATAAAATTGGTTGTAGAACCAAGAGCAAAGCATTATCTATTCCTGGAACATTTAGGACATTTTGATGTTTGGTTTTTTTTTTTTCAGCTTTTCTTCCTAGACTCCAAAGGACTGTATGCAACCACTTGTGTGTGTGTGTGTGTGTGTGTGCGCGTGCGTGTGTGTGTGTGCGTGCGTGCGTGTGTGCGTGCGTGTGCGTGTGTGCGTGCGTGTGTGTGGAAAGTTAGGCAGCAGCAGAATTAGCTAGCTAGCTAGTTTTCCTTGGGTCTGTGTATGTGTGTAAAATTAGGTAGAAAGTTAGGTAGCAGCAGAAAGTAAGGTAGAACAGTTAGCCTATGTGTATTAGCATGTAGATACAATGGGTTATCCCACCGGTCACCATTGTTGCCGGTGACATGTTTGTGAGTTCTATAACCACATTAAACAAAGTTGAGTAATTGCAAATGCATATATCAATACTAGACACCTTAAATATGATGTGTACCAAAAATCTATGTCCTATCTTTATGTTAACGTATTAACCTTTTCTTTGGGAGCTTTCTTGCTCTCTCTCTCTCATCCTCTTCTCTTGGTGCAAACAGGAAGTAAACAGCTCTGGTCATGTGACAATTTACAGTAAACATGCGACACTGCACATATTTCATTGAGACCATTTATTATTTCAATATCTGTTGGAAATGCATTGATAGATCATTCAGTAAAATTTTTATAGCCTTAGAAATTTAAGTTTTTTTTACATTCACTATTGTGACTGGTGGGATTAAATGGGTTAAGTTGGGTTTTTTACTGATTTTACCGTATTTTTCGCACTATAAGGCACACTTAAAATCCTTACATTTTCTCAAAAAACTGCAGTGCGCTTTATGTATGAATTCTTGGTTACTGACTTTGAACCAATATTATGTGATACACTGCGCTCAAAAATCTGTCAAAATGTTTTCCTGTGACTTTGGTAAGCGACGAAGCTACTCCGCTTGATGGATTGTCGGAGCATTCCCAGCTGACACAGGGACATTGTATTAACGTTGTTCCTTGGTTGGATATCGGTTGCCTGTCTAACGTCAGACAATGGTAGACAACTAATTATGTAGTGCTAGCAAGCCACCATCATCTAACATTTAGTCAGTGTTACCTTACTGTTAGCCCCAATGTGTATGGTTTAGTGCCATATTTCATATTTTGTGTATTTCTACATTTCTCATGCATTATGGGCCTCTGTATGGATTTGGGTTCATGCAATTTCTATGTTTCCAAGTAGGTGGCTCCACCTGCATGTGAAGCGGAAATGATGTCTATCTTCTGTATGGCTTTGATGAGATTCAGGTGTGTTTGTTACTGGTGAGAGCATACAATCAAAGTTTTTGACCATCAGTTTGCGTTTTTTGCACTTGTGAAGGAAGAATCTGTTTGCACCTGTATCTTTTTACAAACCCACGTTGGAGTATTATTGCAACGGACTTATGGAGCTTAATTTTTTAACTGACAAGTGGCCTGGTTTCAGCCACCTGATGGCTTGTAGGTTTATTGTTTTTCTAGTCCCAAGTAAGTTGTGCCTTTACACTTACTATAATTAGACGTCAAGCCAACGTTCAAACCCAATTTTCATATCTATATCATAATCCAATTATAATCAAATGCTACAACTTTGGTCCAAAGTCACACTAACTTCAGGTGTTTGCTATCACTCGCAATGATAAACCAATCAGAGAACAGAACGCAGTACGCTTACCTCTGCCACTTTTTGTAATACCGGTACATACTGTGCTTCAAAAAAATATTACTGTACATTAAAATGTGAGTGTATTTTTCTGTATTTGTCACAACTGAACAATATTCTGAGTTATTGTGAATGAGCGGAATAAAGTTTGACTCACCTGACTGTTTTGTTTCGCTTTATATATGTTTTATCATATGCCTTATAACCCGGTGCACCTTATGTATGAAAATAGACCCGTTCACTGATATTGTGCCTTATAATGTGGTGCGCCTTATGGTCCGCAAAATACTGTAAATTACATCTTAACTCTAGGATTTATTCCTAGGTTACAAAAACATTCAGGGCTTTTGTGACAAAATGTTAAGATGTATCCTCTTTGCTTCTTGGTATGTCCACATCTTTAACAGATAGCCCATGGTTTCTTCCAACTACTTGGAAGTTGCTGAAAGGACAAGTTCTTCCAGGACCTTCACCTAAAAGAGATGGAGAGATTCTTTGAGTCAAAGAATTAAATTCCCTTCATTCAATACAGCAAATGCCTCACAGTAACTTCACATTAACACAGGCATTAATGTGGGGGCTGAATTTATCTTTTATGAGATCATAAAAAAATATCACTTAAATTAGCGCTGTACATTTAATTAAACTATCAAAATATAGCCAAGTATAGTATACCATTCACAGGCACAATGACTTCTCATGAAAGTTGTTTTAAAACAGTGATGTGCATTGTTAGTGCTGTGTTCTTCTCCTTCTCGGATTCTTCTGACATAGAAAAACATATTTGTTTGATACTTCAAAAATATTACGTCTGTTGTTAAAATTAAATGCAGAAATTACTAATCCAACTGGAATTGCATAATACAGTATTAGACAACATAAGAGTAATATTTTTTTTTTCATTATCATGCAACCCTAATTTAAATTACAAGCAGCAACAGCAGCTTGGATTCTGTTGATTTCAGACAAAAACTAAAACTAAAAATATATACAAAGAGTTAAACAAATTTTATAGAAGCTTTAAATGTATGAGTAACAACATTGTCCAGTCTCTGCACTCTTTCTTGACATGTGGATGTGTGTGGAGAAGGCACAAGCAACAGGTTTCTATTGCTATGGTCAGAAGATCAAGATTCTCAAAGTCAGTAAATAAAATACTCTGCATCAGCAAAAGGAAAGTCAGTGCTAATTTACCTACAGGTCACAGTATGTCCCTGCTCATCTATACCTACCTGTCCATCTCCTCCACAGTCTTACCTGGCATCTGTCTCCTACACTGAGGTTCTCCAGCTGGTAGACTGTCACCTGTCCATGACTGTCCCCAACCATGACACAGTCTGTTTTTTTCGCAAATAGCAGGGATGTCATCTTCACCCCAAAAGGAGCGGGTTGCACAGCCACAGGGTCCAAGCTGAGGGAGAGACAGCAGACAAATCAGAGAGACAGACAGGAGGAAACTTGCCCGAAGTTTCTCTCGTTAGACTCACATGCTCGCATTCAGGTTCCAGATTTCTAGCTGTCCCTCATTGACAGCCCCAAATACTGTGGCCCATTTTGGGGACCACTTGATGTCACACACTGCTTTCTGGATGGAGGTGAAGCTCAACACAGGCTTGTGGTAGTCTTGCTTCCACAGCTGTATTGTCCAATCAGAGGAGCAACTCAGAAACATGTCAGGACTAAAAGGACTCCAAGCAATGTGGCTCACAGGACCCTGAGGAAGATGTCAGTTGTTAAGAGCATCATTACATTGACACTATACACATGTGATACAATTAGAAATATTTACTTCCAAGGGAAAATTTGGTGAGGAATACAAGACCTGTTGCATATTTATAGGAAACAGCTGAAAGATCAGGAAGCATTGCATTGTGGGATAGAGCATTAATGGATTTTACAAAGACCTACAGAAATGGAAGATATATTTCTCTGGTTAACATGAAACATTTCTAAATCTAAAGCAGTTGCATGGGAGGGAGGTGGATGCATTTATATCAAATGGACTCACAAAGTGTTTCCTAAATGTCTCCAGGAACTGCTGACTGTTGGAGCAGGAGCACTTGTGGATGAGACCCTCTTCTGTGCCTACTAGGTACAGACTGGAGTCCTGCAGGAGGGAGGAGCATGAAAACACCCAGAGATCTCCCTAAAACCAAACCAATTTAATACAAACCAGCTGAAAGTAAATAGTCTAAAACTAGCCTAAACCAACATATTTTAGGCCAATCTGTAATCTGTCCATGTCTGAAATTTACCAATGGATGGAAGTCAACACACAGACCAGAAACCATTGCTGACAGAACATTCTCTGTCATCTGTCCTTTATTGTTCTTCTTCATGTTGTGATTTCTCTTCAGTTTCATCACATCTATGATAAAAGATGTAACAATAACAAACCAATTTTTTCTGGATTAAAATAATATTTTACAAACAAATCAGGCAGTTCAAATTAAGCACTTCTCTGAACATTTTTAGATGCTAAATTTTGCAGGTCAAAAATACCAACATGTCAAAATGAATACATTCAATCAGGATGATTGCATGAGCTCACCTGTACAGTCAAGTCCATTGTTGATGACAGCCCATTTGCTGATCCTGCCATCTGCAGACACAGAGAACAGAGCCTCGGCCATCTCCTCTCCTGTTAGGCTCAGGCCCTGTTGAGTCCACCTGAGCTGCCACACTGGACCCAGGTGCCTGTTGAGACAGGCACTGCACAAAGACACACAAAATCACAGAGAAGAGTATCACAACATGCTTCACTTTTTGTGTGTCATTGGATTGCTGCACATACACACTTACTTCTCACCTGCTGGTGAAAACCTGTGACCTGTTGTCCATCTGTATGTTGTAGATGATGATGCTCCCGTTTTGTAGCCCCACAGCCAGCTGCCAAGGGCTGCTGACTGAGAAGTCCAGAGACATCACAGCGCTGTCACAAACGAGGACATGATCAGGCCACTGCACAGAAGATACACAAAAACATCTGGAGCTGCCATTTTAACTCAACAGTTCATTAGTGGATATGCTGTTGAATGGCAGATTTGCACTAGCACAAGTCTGTAGGTTTAGGAGAATAAATGAAATAGTAAATGAAGTCTGTTTCACTACTGTTGGGTTCTTGAGAGACCAGCAGCACACAAGACCTGGTCTCTGGGTAGTAGAGTCGGATTCACCATAACCTACAGCCAGGAGGTCCTAACAGAGAAAGTAGAGCACATAAAGATATGTCTTTGTTAAAAGTTTACTTTCCAAACATAACTTTCAGGACCATAAAAGAGTTGATGAATTAAAGTAATGAAAATGTGGGCCAGGTGCCCCCTTATACCAATATTCGTGTAAAATTCATACCAGCAATTTTTCATGGTATGCTCATATAATAAAATGTTAATATTAATATATAACATATAAATAATATTAACAGTTGGTCATAATAGGGTTTTTAGCAGAAGTAACAATGGGAATTGAGAACAAGTATGTAATGATAACTAATGGTAACTATAGCAGCAGCAGGTATTGAGCAGGAACATGGAGCAGAGATGATTCAGCACCTGTAAGAGGGGAAAAGAAAGAGAGAGGACAGGAGGGACAAACATAGACTATTGCAGAACAAAGCTAGTGACGTGATGTTGTGATGTAAATGTCTTGGTGGGAGAGAGACGGACAGAGAAACAGTGAGAGAGATTGAGAAGGGGAGAGAGAGAGAGAGAGAAAGAGAAAGAGAGATGTTCAGTGCAACCCCTGGAATCATTCTCACCTCTGAATCTCTGAGAGCTAGCTTCTATAGTCTCATCATCCAGATCATCAACCTGTCTATTGGAGCCAGTACCAACCAGCCTCTTTAAAGAGATTTTTTATTTAATTGAGCAGTTCATTCTAGATCTGATTATTGACCCTATCTTTGGGTTATGTACCTCAGACTCTTAAGACCACAGTCATTAAACCCCACCTTACATAGCTGAATCTTGATCCAGATGATTTGGCCAACTATAGACCCACTCACTTCTACAATCATATCCTTGATCTTGTTCTAACATACGACATTGAAATTGATAGGCTAACAATTCTTCCCCAAAATTCTCTCCTGTCTGACCATTACCTTATTATATTTGAGTTTACTTTAATGGGCTCCACAGCATTGAGGAATAAATTCAGCTATAGAAGATGTTTATCTGAAGCTGCTGTGGCTAAATTTAAAGAGAACATTTGGTCATCATTCCCAACAATGCTATATCTAAATTCAAATGAGGATTTCTCCCATATGCAGGTTGATGACCTTGTGACTAGCACTATGGCCACACTGCGTTCGAATCTCGACAATGCCGCCCCTCTCAAAAAGAAAGTATTCAATCTGAGGAGGCTGGCTCCCTGGTATAATTACCAAATCCGTGCCTTAAAGCAGACATGAAGGAAATTAGAAAGGAACTGGCGTTCCAGTAAGTCAGAAGAGTCTCACAGAGAAAACAAGAACAACCCCAGGTTTCTCTTCGGCACTGTAGCCAGGCTGACAGAGAGCCATAGCTCAGTTGAACCAGTGATCCCCTTAGCTCTAAGCAGTGATGATTTTATTAACTATTGTACAGATAAAATTCTCACAATCAGAGAAAGAATTTATCAGCTCTTGCCTACGTTAGATAAAAATCCCCTACATACAGCATACAGCAACTCCTGAATCAGCTGCGATGCCTCTTTTACATCTAGAATCATTCTCACCTCTGAATCTCTCAGAGCTAGCTTCTATAGTTTCATCATCCAGACCGTCAACCTGTCTATTAGACCCAGTACCAACTAGCCTCTTTAAAGAGATCTTTTTTTAATTGAGCTGTTCATTCTAGATTTGATTAATCTGACTTTATTTCTGGGTTATGTACCTCAGGCACTTAAGACCGCAGTCATCAAACCCCAGCTTAAAAAGCCTAATCTTGATCCAGATGTTTTGGCAAACTATAGACCCATATCGAACCTTCCATTTATTTCTAAAATCATTGAGAAAGCTGTAGCAAAACAGCTACACGAGCATCTGGATGGGAACAGTTTGTTTGAAGAGTTTCAGTCAGGATTTAGAGCCCATTTAGAGCCTCTCTCTCTCTCTCTCTCTCTCTGTCTCTCTCTCCCACTCTCAACCCAACTGGTCGAGGCAGATGGCCGCCCCCCCTGAGCCTGGTTCTGCTCGAGGTTTCTGCCCCTTAAAGGAAGTTTTTTCTTGCCACTGTTGCCAAGTGCTTGCTCAACGGGGGATCTGTTGGGACTCTTTAAATAAATGTATAAAGAGTTTGGTCATATCTAATCATCTGATCAATCTGCACGGCATTAGTTTGGCTTCCAGCTCCACTGTAAGAAACCTTGGAGTAACTTTTGACCAGGACATGTCCTTTGTCCCGCACATAAAATAAGTCAGTAGGACAGCTTTCTTCCACCTGAGACACATTAGGGAAAATCAGAAACATCCTCTCTCAGGATGATAAAACTTATTTGTATGACAGAGCTTATAGTTAATAAATTAAAGTCCACCTACTCTTTAGCTATGCTGCTCTAGCTCCCCCCCACACATGCGCTGACAATAACCATTCTTCTTAAAAATGTTTCTCTCTCCCTGTTTCTCCCAGTTCTTTGTATGTTTACTGTATTGACTAACCATGTTTTCCCAAAGTCTCTGTCTCTTCCAGCTCCTCTCCTCTCTCTCCCTGTCCCCATCCTGCATGTGGTGACTCATTGCTATCCTATATTCCTGCAACACCTGATGCTCCCTTATCTTCATTAATTCCGTATTACAGCATCATCTCCATGAACCTGCAGCATCATGTTCCTGCGTACACCTGTTTGAATACCCTCGTCTCCTGCTCTCATTCTCACCCTACACTACACCCCCACCCCCGTGGCTCTCTCACTCGCTCTCGCTCTCTCTCTCTGTCTCTCTCAACCCAACCGGTTGAGGCAGATAGCCGCCCCCCCGAGCCTGGTTCTGCTCGAGGTTTCTGCCTCTTAAAAGAAGTTTTTCCATGTCACTGTCGCCAAGTGTTTCCTCATGGAGGGATCTGTTGGGTCTCTTTAAATAATTTGATAAAGAGTTTGGTCTAGACCTGCTGTATATTTGCTCTATATGCCTTGATGTAACTTTGTTATGATTTGGTGCTATAAAAATAAATCTCATTTGATTTGATTTGGACCCCAGTTGTCTAGGCCTATAACAGCATAACTAAGAGACACTGATTAACTTTTGAACTATAGGCTTTGTCATACAGTTATAAAGCTCATCAATCTGTGTAGGGGAGAAGCCCTTTACTGAATTTTAACATTGTAAGAAATGATGCTTGATTATTCTCTTTCAATTTAGCAACAGCATTTTCAGATAAAGACCTGCTATAACTGAATTCATTCCAAGATGCTGTAGGACCAATTATTGTAAAAGCAAATGTTATTAACTAATAGTCAGAGAGAAGCGGATTGTGAGGAAGTATTATTAATTGGTCGATTCCAATGCCATACGCTAATACAAGACCAAGGGAGTGAATCAAACAGTGAGTAGGTTCATTTGCAAAACAGTTTTTTTCAATTTTATAGTTTGAGTGAGAGAAACTGAGAGAAAAGCTTTCCAGAGACCTATAACCAGTATTTAGTCTACAGTTGAATAAACTGGATTAAAATATCACAGCCATGCCTCCTTGATCTATGGCATGAGGAATACGAAAATTAACATGAGTGGGATGTAAATTCATTTACTAAAATACTCATCCTACTGCAGCCAGATTTCAGTGATACAAAATAAATCAATAAAATTGTCAGTTATGAGATCATTAATTAACAGGGATTGGATGGTAGTGATCTTAATATTCAACATTCTAAATTTATTTTTGAAAAATGAAAAATAATTTCAATTCAGTTCTCATTTTTAGCTCATCCTTTGTTTACTTTTGGTTTGATAAAAGTATAAACAATTGACCAACAAAGCCAAGCAGGCATGATTTACAATCATATTGAACATTGTGGTGTTTCCCCTTTCATGTGACATTTTCTATATGAAAACATTATTTCAAAGTCTTCCCTGCTGCTGAGTTTGACCTTCAAGCCAGAGACGACAGTCATGCCTGGCAGTGTTTGAGCTTCAAAACAACTTCAGCTCCCTACCAAGCTTACAACAATTATCAAAATCTTTAAACATCTTGATGTTTAATGTTCACCATTTTATTTTATTGTGTTACCATGGGAACATTTGCAAAGAGACATCGAAGCCAAACTGTAGCTAACACTGTCATTAGTTTCATGGATATTTTGCAATTGTTCAATCTGTAAAATTTTGATCATTGTTGTTGTCCATTGTGATTTTTGTTTTATTCTGTTTTTCGCCTCTGGTGTCTTTCCAGTGTTGCTGCAACTTTAAAACATTTTTAAAACTATTTCTTATGTTTCCATGTTCAACAATATATATATAAATATCCCTGGTCTTTCCTGCTAAATTTTAGTTGTGTTGAATGTAATAACATTGAAAAATTAAACAGACAAACCCTATTTGTTATTTACTTTAACCGCACAAGTTGACAAAATGATCTGGGATGAATAATTGAAGCAGCAGCAGGTTGTTACCGAGTTCTTCTTGTTCCAGGTCATACTGCTGACACTGCGTCCTCTGCTGAACTCACAGCTGAAAGCCCACAGACGTTCCAGAGTTGGAGATCTACAGCTCTGTGTGTCATCAATTCTGTCCACAGTTACAGGCTGCACTGCAATATCTGGGTCTGACACAATTCATCACAATCACACTAAGTTGGAGGGAAAATGCATGTAAGAGTATAATATAATGTGGATTTACATATATCTTCACTTGAGGAGGAATATGACTGTGTTACCCTCTAGTACAGGCAGCCATCTGTAAGTAGCCAGTTTAGACTGGAAAGTGTTTCCTAAGATGCTTCTCTCCATCACCATTAAGCACCGCTGGAATTTCACTGACTGCATGAGGAGCTTCAGGTCCGGCGCAGCATTGAAACTGCTCCCAAACATTACGATTTCTTTCAGTGAACTTGGAACGCTGGCTGAAGAGAGACAATGGTATTGGTGTTACATCTGCTAATAATGTGAATCATGTCAGGCAAAATTCTGAGCAATCTGGAGGGAAGCACCTCTCCTATACCTGTACTGGCTGTGCTGCTCACTGACATGTTCTTCTCAGTCCCTCTGTTGGAGTCCATTAGAGGCTCTGGATAGTTTGTCTGTTCTGGTTCAGGTATGTGCACTTTGTAATTCTGCTCAGGGCAGCACCGAGTGTCAAACATGTCCCAGGAGGTAACATTACTGGCTGTAAAAAAAATATTTAGTTCACTTTGAAGTTAAGTTGAAGTTGAAAACCCAAAACATTTTTTGATTCAGATTTTGGCATTTGATTATATAATTGTATCCATTACACACAGGTGATCATCTTGAACCATCATAATCATTTTGGCATTATCTGAGAATATGCAGCATGCCAGTTTGTGTCACTCATATGTCATCATTGTAGCTACTGTAAAGTAGCAATGATTCGTATTTTCTTATTTACTGGCATATTGGACTTACTGACACTTTTTAACCTATTTTAACTAGTTTTTTCAGTTTCTTTTGCTGCAAATAGAACTTTTGCATAGAAACTGTTTGTTTGAGGAATTTCAGTCAGGAGAGAGCCTATCATAGCACAGGTGAAAGTACCAACAATATTCCAATTGCTTCAGGCAACAGATTGACCTCCATACTCATCCTGTTAAATCTGTTGCTGCTTTTGGGACCACTGACCTTAATATTTTATTACAGTCTGGAACATGACAATGGGATTGAAGGAACCACATTTGGAGGGTTTAAATTATATTTATCAGATAGATATCAGTTTGTTCATGTTTGTTCAATCATTGAGTTCCACAGGGTTCTGCACTTGGGCCAATTCCTTTCACCCTCTATATGCTTCCTTTAGGCTATCAACTGTTATTGCTGGGCAGAGGACATTTTGCTATACTTACCAATGAAGCCGAATTAAGCTAATCAACTAGTCAAACCTTAGGCATGTCTCAGTGACATAAAGCTCTAGATGACTTGGCCTTAAGTAAATGAGGTATTAAGGGCAGTATCTTTTCACCTGCACGATATTGTGAACAGGTGATAGAGAGGTGAGGTGATAAGATGTCAGTGTCATGTGTTTTCAGTTTTATGCAAAGATGCCACAGGGAAAGTAAATTAGTTTGTCTTCTTATATGATATAAAAACAGAAATAGTAAAAAAGAATATATACAAAATTTAGCAATAAATAACTCAAATTTAAAATTGCGTTAACAAAAACAAAACAAAACAAAACCCCAACAGATAAGAAAGCACAAAGTTTTACATACATACAAATACATTTACAATATCACCAATCAATGATTGAGCTTATTTGTAGCTTCTACATATTACCTCTCCATTTATTCTTATGTGACTAAAACCAAGATAGATTCTGCTCCCATGCATGTCATATTGTTGTATCCAATATGAAAGTTCTATAAGCATCAGAGGGATGCTAACTAGCTGCTAGTTGTGGCAATTAAATAAGATAAGATAAAATAAGATGAAATATAATAAGATTTGAGGCATCAAAATAATATTGATACAACCACTCACACTCAGACCTACGGGCAAATGGGAGGAAACCATATGCCACCTCTTTCTCTCATAGTTTCACAAATTCTACTTCTTTCTCATGAAGTAATACATTTTTTTTATAAGTGGTTTATTTAAAATGTTTTATGCTGTATTGCTTTCCTTCTGACATCCCTGGTCCTTCCTACAGTTTTGTGGCCATAAAAAATGAGTGACTGCATATCAAGGGCTCTAAATTATTGAGACTGACCTGTGTCCAACATGACGCAGCTGTCACTCTGGACATGTTTGTTCTTAACTGCTTCATTCAGTGTCTGTACTGATCGATCCATGCACTTATCACTGTCCATTATGTTTCTGCAGACATCAGCACACTGATTGTTCCTTGTTCTGTAAAGACAATGTGAAGATGACACCTGCTTGTTAAAACCTAATATATTTTAACATTTTCTACTAACAATAGATACAACTCATTCCAGTTATTTTTTTCCCCAGGCAATGTCTTACAGTAGTACTCCTCAAAGTTGGACATTTTGTTAGTCATGAATATGAAGAAAAGGAGATCTTAACTCACAAAATCACTTCTGCATCATCAGCATCCACTGACACCAACATGCTGAATATGTCCAGAAGAGAAATGCTGTCTGTCTCAGCGATGTAGATGTCTATGACTTCTTTTAAAATTTCCTCTGTCAGCTGCCGTGTGACTGTTTCTCTTCTCCCTTGCAGATCTGGCAAAAATCAAATACCAAAAACCATATTGCACATCAACTTGCTGCAGAGACAATCAAAACAACAACAACAAAACATTAACATCGTATTGTATTGTCATGAACCTGGAAAATATACAGGCATGTCTTGTTTGGAAAAGGTGTCCTCAATCTCCTCGTTGCATGACTCTATTGCAGATTGGCTGGATATTCTGCTGCTACCAAACACTGACCTGAAGGGTGAAATATGAAGATCATACTGCTTTACACATAGTACACAAACAGACATCAAACACTCAATCCATATGATTTAGAACATTCTTAATCATGTCACATTTTTAAAAAATGCAATTATTTCCCTGTCCATCACATTAATAAATCATACATTATATTTTTTCAGTTACATTGAACTTCTACAGTTAATTTCACTTATTCATTGTTGAAGCATGTGCATAACACTCGCATGTTTTTTTTTTTTTTTCTTTTCTTTTCTTTTCTTCTTCTTCTTTTGTCCTTTGTCTATTCGGGGTCGGCAGAGCAAATCAGCTTCCTGCGACTTGCATGATTCGGATTGTTTTACGCCAGATGTCCTTCGTGACGCAACGGTCTCATTTTATCCGGGCTTGTGACCGGCACCAAAGTACCACTGGCGGGCGCCTTGTTGAAGGCGTTCCTCGTCGAGGAATCGAACCACGGTCTCCGGCATACCAAGCGGGTATACTCACCACAATATCATTAATTCAGCAAATTTGCTAGTGGGTTTTTCTAATTTAACATATACGGTTCTCCTGCAACCACATATCACTTCCGGATGCTCTGTCTGGGTACCTGGAGAACCCCGCGGTGAAGCTCTCCATGGCTGTTGACGAGTCTGATGCTGTTTCAGCCGAAATTTCATCTACAAAGAACATGCTTGCTCTTCCCTGCACTGCCCTTGGATCTGTCTGGTAAAGCGGCAGGGGGGTTACTTCATTGTCGTCATCATCGAATACCTGAATCAGGAGAAATAGAAACCGATTTTTCTTGTGAGGTGTACATTCAGAGGTGTAAAATCACTCGGACAGCATGTCTGTCACCCGCGCAGCCTGTTTTGGGGTCTGAACAGTGCTCTTCTCCAGGAGTCTGCTGATGCCGGCCGGGCTGAAGCTTTTCCTATTTGACCATCCGGTGACGCTTTGTGTGTGTCTGAGGTTGACGCCATTAGTCCCCCACACTGAGACAGTTTGAGTTTTAGAAGAGCTAAGATAAAGTGAAGTAAGACGTTAGTTAAAGGTTAATAGTTTGTCATGACTTACCGTGAAACAGTAAACTTACGGCCTAAGCAACAGAGTGCGTCTTTTCTTTCTTTCTTCAGTCGCCATTCATGCGGTAATTACTGACTGTAGCCTTCTCGTCTGGCTTTGCTTTTAGGTTGCCAAAGCAACGGAGCGTAGCAATGGTAACCAAAGTTACGTGTGCTGTTCGACTCAACATAACTATTAATGATTAGTAAATAAATACGAAGCAATCCCCGTTTGTTCTTGTTTTTGGTTCAGTTCATAAAAGTTATTTGGCATGAGAGAACAAACATGATAGTCTGCTGAGGTTATGACGTGATTTTAAGAAAGTGAATTTATTTTTACTTCTACCTAACCACTGGGGTTTTATTCGTGATAGTATTGTACAACTGATAAGACAACATTGATTTTACTACATTCATGTACTAAATTTTTGCATCTCTTGTTGCCAGAATATTTAGGATTAACTCCACGTTACAGGTCACACAGTTGAAACTGATGCAGTGTCACTCCAATCACTTTAATATGTGTGTACTACAAGAGGTTCAGCATTAGAGATAACACACATAAAATGCATAACAGAAACAACCAGTCTGTATTTAAATTTAGTATGGTAATTGTGAGGCTTGGTGGCTTGAATAGAATAAATTGCTGTTTTTCTTGCATTGAGTTCTTGGTAGTTTTTTATTGTAAATTCAAGTTTTGTTGGGCTACACAGAAAAAAAAGATGCACTACATTCAAAATCAACTATTTTATTTGTACCATAATTAGACATAAATGTGTTCATACCTCACAGTTTTTTATCTATTATTGCAGGAGGTTGCATGATGGTGGATGGCTATCTGCCAGTTACTGGGGCTCCTCTATGAGAGCTTCAGCTCAGAAAGTTGGTTTTACTTAGTGAAGAGAACTTAAAAGAAAAACTCACAGTTAGGAATTTTTGTATGAATCAGAAGAACTCTTGAGTTGGTGAGATAAAATACTGTGTGAATACAAGCCCATGTCTGTGTGTCACACCCAGCTCTGAATATTATAACAATTTAAGCGTCATCTCTCTTTGTGTAACTATCAATCATAACAAGCTGACCTTATGCTACACTTGTCATGTAAACTGGCCTGCAAAGTACCACTAACAAATTAACTACAAATAGGTGCTGTGAAGAGCCACTAACACACTGTCAGCTTCATCCTAAGAGGTCAGACTGTCGAAACTTGTGCTCCTTTCCTCCTGAGAGTTGAACTGCAGTCTGTTCTTTGTCAAGTACTGGCTGCAGGAGCAGAAAGTGTGATAGAATGAGGAGGAGAGGCCAGCGATATCAGTGGAGATGTAGGGGAAGACCTCTGGAGAAGCCTTATTATAGTAACTGATCTGGAAACAGAACAAAATGTTAAAATTATATATTAAAATATTCTTGTTGACAGTTGTAAACTGATGTTAGTCTCACCAGTGACATGTCGTTTTTGGACTCTAGGATTGTAAACCCTGCACACAGAACCTCCCCTCTGTTATATGCATCAGTGGGGGGATGAGTTGGCAGAGACACTGAACGCAGAGCAATGACATATGGATCGCTGAGGAGGAAAACCATCCACATTAATCAAATAAAACAGGGGAATGTGACCATTGAGCTGTTACTTTCCTTCTACTGACCCGCTGCTACACGGCTTCCTCTTGGAGGCAAGCAAGATGAAGTCCTGGAGGACTCCTTCTCCCTGATTCACTGAAGTTAGAGAACCTGCTGCACCAGGATGGACTGATGGGGTGACCACTCGATATAAAAAGTCGTCCTCGTCCACCCAGTGAATCAGCTCGCACTTCCTGATTTGGGAGAACACGCAGAACAATGCTGACAGTCAGAATATGCTTTATTTGATATATGGTGAAGGAATGGAGAAGACATAGCTTAGCTCGGCATAAAGACATTGCTCTGTCCAGGTTACAAAATCCACCTACCAGACATACAATTCCACTGCTAACTCTCTGCTCCGTTTACAGTTGCAATTATGTTTGATTGGAGTAAACAATCCTGAATGATTTAGCTGGCCGCAGAGACCTAACTGATACAGATATAGAGTACATACTGTGCTTCCAACAACACTACAAAGAAGCGGGTGAAGATGCAGTTAATTAAAATGTTATTGGGCCAGTTTTATGTGTGACCTTTGTTCAGAGTGAGCCACAGCTAATTATAAACCTGTCACAATCCAGAGTACAGACCAAATTAAACTAACCTGAATTTTGTGCTGATAAAGTCTCTCTCTTTTACACTGTTTAACAATAATCTGTTCTGTTCGGGACTGTAGAACTCCATAGAGAGTGGTGAGCTACCAGAACCAGCACAAGAGTTACAGTTCAAAGACTTTGCATCACATCAACAGAGGGAGTCTCCCACTTCTACACTCAGGAAAATGTATTTTTACGCACAAGACCAACACAGAGAGTCTTAGAGTGGCCAGAGGGTCCTCTTTTGCATCCTGCCCCATGCCCAACATGTGACACATACCGTTTTGCACTAGCCCTTTAACACATTGTTGATTCTGTTGTGAGGTCCGGAAAGGGGGTGGAGATTCCCATCTTCTGCACCCCTCAGGTTTCAAAGAGACTCCAACAGAGATTTCCCAGATCTTTGCTAAGTGCCGTCCCGGACTCTGATCTGACTCAGGTTTCTCTTCAGCGCTGTAGCCAGGCTGACAGAGAGTCATAGCTCAATTGAGCCAGTGATCCCCTTAGCAGTGATGATTTTATGGACTTTTTTACAGATAAAAGTTTCAGATAAAGAATTCTTAAGCTCTTACCTATATTAGACTATAATCTTCTACTGAATACAGCAACTCAACTCTGTATCTCTCAGAGCTAGCGTCTGTAGTCTCATCATCCAGATCATCATCATCAACCTGTCTATTAGGCCCAGCATTAGCAGCACTAGCCTCTTTAAAGAGATGTTTTACTCAATTGAGCCGTTCATTTTGGACCTGATTCATTTTAACCTTATCTTTGGGTTATGTACCTCAGACTCTTAAGGCCACAGTCATCAAACCCCACCTTAAAAAGGCGAATCCAGATGTTTTGACCAACTATAGACCCATATTGAACTTTCCATTAATTTCTAAAATCATTGAGGAAGTAGTAGCAAACTGATTACATGCCACCTGGATGGGAATGGTTTGCTTGAAGAGTTTCAGTCAGGATTTAGAGCCCATTATAGCACAGAAACAGCACTGGTTAAGGTCTCCAATGATATTCTAATGGCTTCAGACAATGGATCAGCCTCCATACTTCTCCTCTTAGCTCTTGGTGCTGCATTCGACACCATAGATCATAGCATATTACGACAGAGACTGGAACATGAAATTGACATTAAAGGAACTGCACTAAGGTGGCTCCAATCCTATTTATCAGATAGCCATCAGTTTGTTAATGTTAACAATAGCTCCTCCTCATGCACTGTAGTCAGTTATAGACTGACTATAACCCCCCCCACACACACACACAACCCTAACCCTTACGTGCACATACATGTACACAAATGTACATGTGTGTGCACATATGTTTGTCAATAAAATCCTTACTGATAATGTGTGTCCCAGCTCGGTCTGTTTCTCAGCTCAGCCAACAGACAAAATGCTCTGTGAGCAGGAATGTTAACCTCCGATTCCACCCTAAAACTCAACACGGACTTCCTCTCCAGTGTGTAGAGACGAACCTGAAACAAAGAGTTAAATGAAAGATAACTCCTCTTTTGGACCAGGAACTAACTCCTCAATGAGAGCAGAAGTAGAGAACAGCAGATACCTGGTCTTTCTCAGAGTTGAGGCACCAGTTGTTTTGAGCAGCAAGCATCTTCAGAGCAGACACGTTGTTATAGCTCAGATACACCTGGAGATATACACACAAAACACACATAAGCAAAAGAAAACAAGCATGAATGGGCCACTAAAGAGTAAGTGAATCAAACAAATACACCAACAGGAGTACAGAGTAATAACACTCAATGTGAGTGGGTCACATAATCCATGAAAAAGGATAACACACACAAGCAGTTTTTAGGGGGGGCAAAAACACATCTTTATAATCCAGAACATGAAAATCTTAAAAAGATTGTGTTTATGAAATAATTCTATTGCTCCTTTAAATCAGGGAATAAGAGGGATGTGGCTATATAACTCCAGCAAAGTACAGTTTGAACTAACTTATTCCAGTCACTCTGACTGAAGTTCCACTGAAAGATTTTAGAGAGTGCAATAAGAGGATACTACGTTTTGTGTGGAATAGCAAAAGGCCCTGGATTAAATGTAAGACCTTACGATAAACAAAGAAAAAGGTGGACTCTCACTACCATGCAGTGATGGCTACTTTACTGCTCAGTTAAGACCACAGGTATGCTGGTGCAATCAAGACTACTCAACTAAATGGAAAGAAATGGAATTGACACAATTCGAATCACCATTAAAGTCTAAGTAATTGCCAGCACTGGGATTTAGGAATTGATAAACCTAAATAATGAACCAGAGTGGCCCTCAGTGTATGGATGAAGATTATAAAATATGCAAAAATGCTGAAATGGGCGGCAATAGACTCAGACTTTAAGAAAGCTGAATTATATACGCAATTTTGACAGTGGATGCACAACGGTATAATATCTTACTTCCACCACACGGAGGTGGCTGCAACAATTATGAGCGAAATATACTACATGGAAAAAGTGGCCTTCGCATTGAGATTGTATACTGATCAACGTACAAAATATTTGGGAAATTTTCAATTCATATACCAAAGGGGGTAACCCATTATATGTGCAAACAAAAACGTATTTTTTAATTTTTTATTTGTCCCTTTTCCTGGGAAAAAATAAATAATTACCTACTCACACACACATTAGGTAATATTTAGCAAAAAAATCCATATGGTGTGCATATATTGCTCAAGGATTCAAAAGCGGCGCTAATAGAAAGACGTAATAATGCTTACTTATTAATATTGTCTGAGAAAGCCAAAATGGCTGTAAATTAAGCTGTCCCGAGCACCCAGAGCACTCTATGTGTCTGATCAATGTGTCAATCTTCAGCAGTATTCAATTGACTACAACGTTTCCCACACCTGGTTTCTGGGTTCCCAGGGCACAGACAGAGGGACCTCACCCTGTGTGCGGGAAATTATATATTTTCTGAAACCAAAAAAGCAAAAATGTCAGGTTTATTTTACACAGTCAAATTGAGACCACACAAAACTTTTGTCTATCATACATTATCAAAACACTATGACAAACTCAAAATGCAGGTTATGTCTTTTCATTTAAGTTCCACTTATATATTGTCCAAATAAACAGAAAATATCAAGTGTTTTACCTCACGCTTGATATTAGTAGTTGCAGACACAGATATCATTATAAATGCAAAGAACAAATAGGCTCATTACAACTGCTGACGGATGTTTACCTGTCTAATCTTATCTTCTTCCTGGCTATGGCCTCTTGAAACCTCCTCTCCCCTTCCTATACATGAAAGACAGGGAGGAGAAGACACGTTATCAAACAGGACTCAGACTTCCCACAACTCTCATAGTTCAACATGGTAGTGTGTCTTTTTTAGACCCTTGCTGCCCATTAAGCAGCAACATTTCCATCCTTTGATTAATTTGGTGACAGGCTGATGTTAACACTTGTGGGGATTTCTGACTGAGTACCAAATCCAGAATTTTCTGTCTCACATCAGGGACAGTGCTGTGTAGTACAAGTCGTCAATCACACTGTGGCCAGAACCTTATGTATACTCAGTTTTATGGTGTCACGGTCTGCTTTGGGAATTTCCACTCTCTCTGCCCCCGATTCCACTCTGCCATACCACCATCAACTGTGATCATTCCCACCTGTTGCTAATATTTGGGTTTCATCACCACTCATCACCAAATAAGCAGTGTCCACTTACTCATTGCTTGATCATTAGGCCTGACTCTCCATTAGTCACCCTCAGCCTGACTTACTTGTTTCAATTTGACTTGCCTCAGACTACTCCTGGTCTCTACCCCAGTAATTTTTTTTTCTGTCCCTCACCACCAGTTTTACCTCTGTGTCTTCAGTATCTCATCTGCCTGTGGCTGTGCTGTGTTTCGCTGTTCCTGGTCCTGGTCCCTTGGGAGAGATTGCATTTCCACTTGCTATCTTCAGAGCTTCCTGCCAAATGAAACAACTCTTCTGCAGGGTGAGTACCTCTGGATTTTCTTGTCCCACAAAGGGCTTTGTGGTGTGGAACAAGAATTTAATCCACCTGCTAAATTTACCTCCTCTCCAGGGGCCATCACCTTATCGTGGTGGAGAGGTTTGTGTGTCTCTGTGAACCTGGGAGCTATGTTGTCTGGAGCTTTATGCTCCTGGTAGGGTCACCCATGACCAATTAGTTACAGGCAAGGGGCCAGACAAAGAATGGTCCAAGAAGACGTCATGAAAAAGAGGGAAAGGAACAAGATGACCTGGAGCCAGGCCCAGCCAAAACGTGAGCGCCAGGTGGCCAGGCCTACTGCGGGGCCCGGCCGAGCCAAGCCCGAAGAAGCTTGTTTGTTCCTTCACCCTGTGGGCTCATCACCTACAGGGGAGACTGATGGGGTCGGGTGCACTGCCAAATGGGTGGCAATGGGAGGCGGGGAGTCCCGATGGACTGGACCCAGATGGCATAGACTGGCTGTAGGGATGTGGAACGTCACCTCGCTGTGGGGGAAACTATGGAGTTTGCCTGTTTGAACATAAGGAGCCTCATAAGTGTACTTGGTACCAGAGCAGCCTAATGCCGAAGGTCGATGATCAATTTTATTATCGTGCCATCTGATCTTAGGCCGTATGTTGTGGACACTTGGCTGAAAAGAGGGGCAGAGCTGTCAACTGATTACCATATGGTGGTGAATTGGGTCAAGTGGCGGGGAAACCTCTGGACAGACCTGTTAAGCCTAAACTTGTAGTGCAGGTGAACTGGGAATGTCTAGAGGAGGCCCCTATCCGGGAGGCCTTCAACGCCCACCACTGGCAGAGCTATTCAGTCACTGTATCGCACTGTTATGACGAAAAGAGAGCTGAGGTAGAAAGCGAAGCTGTCGATCTTCAGGTCAACCTTCACTCCTACCCTCACTTATGGTCATGAGAAATGGATCATGACCGAAAGAACAAGATTGCGAATACAAGCAGCCAAAATGAGTTTCCTCAGAAGGGTGGCCAGCTTCTCCCTTAGAGATAGGGTGAGGAGCTCGGTCATCCGAGAAGAACTCGGAGTAGAGCCTCTCTTGTGTTGAGAGGTGCCAGCTGAGGTGGTTTGGGCATCTATTTAAGATGCCTCCTTTGGGAGGTGTTCCGGGCACGTCTAGCTGGGAGGAGGCCCCGGGACAGACTGAGGACCAGATGGAGAGATTATATCTCCACTCTGGCCTGGGAACGACTCGGAATCCCCCAGTCGGGGCTAGTCGATGCTGCTCGGGAAAAGGAAGTCTGGAGCTCACTGTAAGCGAATGAAGATGGATGGATGGATGCTAACCTTACCTGCTGAGAGTTTTAATCAAGGTCATAATGAACAGTTAATCTGTGTGATTGCATTGCATTCATGTTCACCCTCGTGACCTGGAAACAGATGAGCGGTTGAAGATGAATGAATGTATTGCATTTGAGTCCTACCACACCCTGTGATATGTGGTATATTGTCCTCTAAATTGACCATCACTTAAAAGATATATAAGATTGAAGACTGGTCATTAGATGGAATGATGGTATAAGGCTTTAAGCACCAGAGCAAGCACCAGAGGAAGTGTATTTAAGTGGAGGGTATGGCATGTTTCAGCCTCTTTGAGACCATTCGGTTAGTCCAGGTGAGTTGGCCTGTATAGGGTTGATTTGACTTGTGCTCTCTCTCTGATTATAGGAATGTTCAGGTGAGTTTGTTGGCTGAATCTGCCACCCTCACACGTCCTCAGCTCCACCTTCTCCTCCAAATAATGTTTCTTCTCTTTTAAAAGAAAAAATTAAGTAGCCCACAGACAAATTACAAACTAGAGGTTTCAAAACGAACTCTTACAGACCCTCAGAAATTCATCTAAATCTTTGTCGCAAAAAGAACAGTGATAAAGTGGAACAAAACATCATATAGTGCCTTTCAGATTTCAGAGACTCTTCTCAGTGACTCAACAAGTAGGACTAGGACACTTTAATAGGAAGTGTGTCAGTAAAGAAGTTCATCTCTATAGACCCAGCACTGGGTCTATATCTTTTTGGCTTGTTTAACAGTGTGGTGTTTAGAGCCTATTCCTTCATTGGTCAAAAAACGCTGCAATGAACAAATAGATGAATATTGATCCTGTGATCCAGGCGGTAGAGCAGCCAGTACACCATTTGGAGCGTGTGTATCACAATAATGTCTATAAAGCTGCAACTATGGATTATTTTTGTAATTGATCATTTTCTTCTACTTGATTAAATAGAATTGTTTCAGCTCTAAATGTCTATTTACACTTGGGTAAATATTGTACTATGTAATACTGTGTAGTTATAATTAATTTAAAAAGATCATAATTGACTTTGAATATTGAAGACGGGATAATTTCTTGTGCCCTTCAGAAAGCCGCTTCTGCAATAATTTTCCATCTCAACATGACTGATTTCTATTGAATCATATTACCATCTTACCATACCATCTTTCTGTTGGTTAACTCACCAGGGGTTCAGGTCGTATATGTGGTAACGTACATGGCTTCCCGTGGTCATCAAGCACTTCAAATGTCATGAAAGCAGAATTTATGTGTCGATTAGGCCCTTCCCCCTGGTAGGCCTCTGCTCGCACTCCCACTTCCATGCTGCATTGCACATAAATCTACTTATTTACTATTTTCAATATTCCTCTGCTGTGGAATTTTAACACTAAGCTGCTGTTATTTCACAGATCAGTCCAGTTTTAACTGTTGGATTTTTGTGATGAGTTCTGGACACACAGGTACCTGTTTTTGAAGGCATTGTTGACTATGGCCCTCAGCAGCACTCTGTCTCCAATTTGAGAAGGTCCTCTGAACGTGAACATGTCAATGGTACGGAGAATAGGATGATCCTGACACAGACGACTGTAGAGAAACCAAACACTGTCAGGTACCTCCAAGAGGTCATGTACATGCTCACATAATAGGAGTTGTGCTACTGTTGCATTGCTAAAGAAAACGTAAGTTCCAGTTTTAGATTGGTAATTTAATAACAGGCACCATGCAGCATAGTATGTAGCACTGCTGCCCCAAAATAGGAAAGTCACGGGTTCGGTTCCAGGCCTGGGGCCTTTCTGTGCAGAGTTTGCATGTTTGGCCTGTGCTTCCGTGGGTTTCCTCCGGCACTCCAGTTTCCTCCCACAGTCCAAAAACTTGCATATTTAGGTGGAGGGATCAACCCATTATTGGCGCCAATATTCTGCATTTTGACACATATCAGCATCTGCCTTTTTTTTTTTTAATCCAACGGCTGATAAGAGATCAATTTAAAACTGGGTTATTTTGGCTCTGATGCAGCCGTGCTTCTCTGTCTGCTTATATATATATATATATGTTTCGAACATGGATGTATAAAGGGAACTGGATACAGTGTTGGAGGCGGGGCCCCTCCATTTCTACGGTCGTTGCTCAGTGGCACATGATGCCAAAAAAGTTTATTTTCTGGGTGTCATGGTGGCATTAAAATACCTGGATCTTCTGCATCAGTTATATTGAAATTCTGGAAAACATTATTTACTGAAGAAAACTTTAGGAAGCTATTTATTTGTTTAAGTTCTCATTTAACTATATAACTCATGCAGCTGAGCCTGGTAGCTCCCTGCACTTTTTGCCATAATTTTAAAACAAAGATGTCTATTGTCTAAGATAAAATAATCTGATCTGATCTGAAATCGGATAAGCAGTTTAATAAACATATGCTTAAAGACATTTAAACTAAGTTAAGTGTTGGAGTTTGTATTATTCAAAATTTTGATGCCAATATTTTCCCTTTTATTGCAAATGGATATTGGCTCCTAATATCGGTTATTAGCCTCCTTGACTACTAATAATAGGTATTGGTATTGGCCCTGAAAAAAAAAAAACATATCGGTCTATCTCTATTTAGGTTGATTGGTGACTTTAAATTGCCCTATTGCTGTAGTTGACATTGGTCCTGCAATGGACTGACAAACTGTCCAGGGTGTACCCCACCCTCGCCCCATGTGAGCTGGGATCAGCTCCAGCATCCTGAAGCAGTAGAAGATCAAAAAAAATAAAACCAAGGTTCACCACTACTCTGCACTAATGTAGGATTAAGTAGAGCGTATAATATCGTATCAAGTGGTGTTAATGTAATACGTGGTGCTGGTAAATTAGCATTAACAATATTACAAGAAAATTGTAACACTTTTCTGTTGTCCATTATCTTGGAGGCATCATTTGATTTTTAAATGTATCAGTCGTAAATCACCAGTCTATGATTCCCTCCATTGTCTGTGATTGATAGTTAATTCACTGCTGATTGACACTAATCTCAGAGCATAATAACAATAGCTTCTGCAACATTTCCTTTCAAATGTCAGCAAACTCTAAACTGTCATAGCTGTGAGGGTACAATGTTGAAAGACTGCAGATTACCGTGAAGCCTGACAGGATTTCAAATTCGAATGTTTGAATTTGCATTTGAATTGAACATACACACACCAATACACCCACCGATACATGTATGATTTAGGTGAAAATGGCCGTTATTGTACCTGGCAGCAATTGTCGCTACATTAACCATCCAGGCCATGATCTGTCCTCCAAATGTGTTCTCCTGATGAGTAGAGAACCACCGCAGATGAATCAATCTTAACACTATTTTAGACTCAAATTTTATGTAAAAGAAATTTGATTGCTCATTGCTTATGAACTGAAATAAATCACCTGATGATTAGCATGAGGGGGTAGAACCAGTTCAACACTCTCCACCTTGGTCTTCACTGCTGCTACTGCATTTCCTACTTCCGAGTTATCACCTGAGCAGATACACAAACATATTTAAAATTTAATACAAGATTTCAGTGGTTGCAGCTTTAAAAAGATTAAATTTTAGTTATTATTCATGTAACACAAACAGTAGTGTAAAACTTTTCTAAAGAGTGGGGGGACGCGGTTTTTCTTTGGGGGAGGGTTGGCATCAGCTACAAATTGAGCCTCTTAATGGATTTATGTTGTTAATGAATGTATTTATTTGAACACATAAACATCAACTTTGCCAACAAAGAATGCTTGAAAGATTGGTTACAATTCAATCAAAAGGCTGATGAATATTATATCAAACAAACTGACCAATGAACATATGCAGGGGCGTAGCCATCATTTCAAAAGTGAGGGGTGCAGATTATTCAGACGTAAAATGACTTTTATTGAGGGATTTATCACCCTGTTGTTTTCAGCTGTGCTTCTTCTTCACAGCTAGAGAATTAAATAACCACAACTAACCACAATGTACAGTATGGCCCCAATGGTGCTGATATTTCAGATATCGGCTTATTAAACAACAGTTTATGAGGCAACGTTTACATTTTGGTTATTGGTCCAGGACTCCTGATGCCCTATATTATTAATTGAATTTAATAATTTTTTATTTTATAACATAGCTGATAACCAAACTCACGCTTTTCAAACCCAACAAAACCAACAAAAATATGTGCGAACTAATTCTAAATTTAAAGTAGAAACTCTGAAGGAAGCGATGTGATGAAATAGTGGTGGAAATTAATCTCAAATTCTCTTAGAACTGCCTTCTCTGCAATAATAATAATTATAATACATTTTACTCGTGCACACCCTTCTAAACACTCAAGGTCACCTTACAAGACAAAATTAGTCAAAGAAAGACCACAGCCATATTTACAGGACAAAAACAAAGGAAAGCAAAAGCAAGGCAGTGAAGTCATTGCAAAGAGTGTTTAAACAGAGTAGGCCTATCTGAAAAGGTAACTTTTGAGGTGAGATTTTAAAGTGGTGAGAGGCAGAATTGTTGAAGTCCTGAGGCAGAGAATTTTAGACTTTTAGTACCTGAGGGTACAGGTGGGTGTTTTGACAGGAAGGTGTTCAGTGAGGTACCGAGGTGCAAGATTGTTTAAGGCCTTGAAGGAGGAGGATCTTGTTGTTGGAAGTATGATGACCAAGTGATATTATTCATATGGGATTTGATTGTGCACTATTGAGGATGACACTCAGACTCTTAATCTGTGGGGTGGGGGAAAGAGGAGTTTTTGATGAGAATGGATGGAATGGAAGTTATTCATCTAGGAAAGGGTGGATTTTGTGCCAATGAGTCGGACCTCTGTTTCATTGTGTGTGTTCGGTGGACAGGTAGAGCTGGGTTTGTCCACCTTGCAAAGAAAATTTATGTTTTATTTATTTATTTTAAAGGATTGTTTAACCAGGAAAAGGGAGGGAAACTTAAAGCAACAAAGATAGAAGTAGAAGAGTACCTGATAAATTCATATTCAGATTCTTAGCAGGATAGAGTAGTAGGGCTTCCACCTGACATGACACCATTAGGGGAGATAGATCAGGAAATGGATGTTAGACCACCTAGGTGGAAGGAGGTTGAGGAGGTAGTCAGGTGTACAAAGGCTTCTTCGGCCCCAGGGCCAAATAGAATCCCCTACCAGGTTTATAAAAGCGCACCTAATATCCTAAGACTTTTGTGGAGGCAATTAATAATAGTTTGGGAGAAACAGTCTATTCCCAGAACATGGCGTAGGAGAAGAAGTCTTTAGACCTGAGTCAGTTCCATATGATCTCTCTCCTGAATGTACAGGGGAAGATTTTCTTTAGTGTAGTCGCACGGAGACTAGCTAGTTATTTAGAAAAGAATAGCTTAATAGATACTTCAGTACAGAAGGGAGGAATACCAGGTTTCGCAGGGTTTCGCACACTAGCATGATTTGGCACCAGATCCTGGCAGCCAAATGTGAGAAAAGAGACTTGCATGTGATATTCTTGGACTTAGCAAGTGCATTTGGGTCATCGCCACATGACGGAGAACAGGTAGTGCAGTTTTGGAAGGATGTTGCTGAGGGACTGGATAGAATAGGCAAATCAGGGCTTCCTGATTTGTGGGGGGGTAACACGCAGTCTTGCCTGCGTGGAGTCTGTCTGTCATCTCACCGGATCAACAGAGAAGGTTATTGTGGAGGTGACAGGTGGGGTTGAAGTCGAGTCGTTGGGAAGATGAGTGTTGTTGCTGCTGTTGGTGAAGGAGGAGGTGGGGTGGAGGTGCAGAGGGGACTAGCATAGGAGACTGATGGGCTGTTAATAGGAGGGGGAGTGGGCAGTCAGCAGTGGTGGTGCTGGTAGGGGCCAGTTTGTCAAATCTGTTAAAAAACAGATTCAGTTCTTTGGCTTGGTCCACACTGACTTTAACTCCACTTCTGCCAGTTGGCCTGACTGAGTGGTCTAGAATGGCTCAAATCAGGTTATGGTTCTCATGCCGTTCCAGACCTCTCTCATGTTGTTTTGCTGCAGTCTTCACTCCAGTTTACTGTTGTCACACTCCATGGCCTCCTAAATCTTCACCTTGAGGACCCCCGGATTGGTCTGATCTCCTCCCTTTGTTAGCCCTCTTCATTGGTCAGTTTTCTTTTCATTCAGGAGGGGTTTGATGTCTTTTGTCACCCATGGCTTGTTATTTGGCTAACAATGTACAGTATATTCCTAGCTGGCAGCATGGAGGCCACACAGAAGTTGATGTAATCTTTGATACATTCTGTGACCCTATCAATGTCCTCCCCATGCGGCTCACAGAGTGCTTTGCAGTTTGTTTCCCAGAGGGGGGAGGGGTAGCAGCTGTATGTATCCTTAGTGTTGGCATACAGCAATTCCAAGTTTCTCTCCTCTCTAGTAGAACAGTTCACATACCTTTTGAAGTTGGATAAGCTTGTTGCCATAGTGATGTGATAGAAGTCACCCATTATAGCAATGAAAGCACTCGCTTGTTGAGTCTGAAGATGGGCAACAGTGCAATGGATGACATTACACGCCGATGTTGGGCACAAGGGGAGATGTAAACAATCACTATGATGACATATAAAAACTCCCTGGGCGAGTAGCATGGCCTGAGACCAACAGTAAATAGTTCAATGGCCGGGCTGCAAGTGCTTTCCTTCACAGTGATGTAGCCAGGATTAAGCCATTTTTTGTTGAGGAGTACAGCAAGTCCTCCTCCTTCATACTTACCTTTCCCAGTGCAATCCTGGTCAGCCCAGACAGTCTGGAAGCCATCAATAGAAACTTTGTCGCCATGTGTGTCCCGGTGCATCCATGTCTCAGTAAAGCACATCAGGCTGCACTCTCAATACTCCTTCTGACTCCTGGAGAGCTCTGTTAGCTTATCCATCTTATTCAAAAGTGACCTCACATTGCCCATGATTTTCTTTCAGTCTTCATCTCCAGTACAGGCCAACCAGCATGGCCAACTGAGTGACTTTTCAGACCCCTTTAGCAAAATTTTTTCAAAATAGCAACTAATGACAAATCTAGCGCCTGTTTCTGGTGTTAGTGGAGACTTTTCTGGTGTAGGTCTGCAGCTCTCAACAAGGAGCAGCAATGGGTGCTGCCATGAGCCCGTCCCAAAGCCCTCACAGGCACTCGGACTCACAGTGGCCTCGTCCAAAGGCAGTCAGTGCAGAGAGGAGTTCCTCACTACTTCACGTCCAAATGAATCAAAACTGATCCCACCCTGGATGAAAATGCAAAGTTTCCCCATGAAAATATTTTTGGTTACCCTATTTTCTAACATTAAACAATACAGGACAAAATTGATTTAGCCAATGTAACGTGGTTCTCGACAAAGCATTAAAGTCTTTTAGAGAAGTGATGACCTATTTCAATAGCAAAAAGAAGAAAGTACACTTATAGCTCTAAACACATTTAAGGTGTTTTTTTACTGACTTTATGTCTCTCCCACAACGTTAGACTCTCTCCTACAGCATCCATTACAATTACACGCCTATGGTCAATAACTTATGCAAATTAAGTGATGACATCATTTAGCGACTTCTACGACAATAGCTACATTCCTTCCTGAGGAGTTGGCAACACTGAGTCCAACGCCATCAGAGTCAACTAACCACATCGAGATCTCAGCACCGATTCTTCCCATGAACAGGATCCATACCACCTATACTTCACTTACTCCCACGTCGCCTTTTCATTGATGATGACATCCCAATAAAGTCGTATCACCGCTCTCCCTCTTTTCCTCTCTGCCTTTTTCACATGACAATAGTTTTTATTAACCCAAATATAGTCTTTCCTGTTTAGCAAGATAAAGCTGAAGCCTCTATCAAACCTCCTCCTTACAGTGCTACATTCAGCAGCTACATCAAGTGAAGTCAGCATCAAACCTACCCTGCTGGATGGAGCTGTGGAAAAGAAGATCTTTGATAATCTCATCATGTACCATCCTGACCCTCCGTCTCTCAGCTGCCACGCTGTATTCAATTTGTTCCCTCTGGGTGCGTGGTATGATCGGCTTCAAGGGTACCTATTATGTAACAACAAACAAATATGCAGATCAGCCACACACTTTCTGAAAAAACAGAAGGGGGTTATAGTCTCTTCTAAACAGCTCCTTACCTTCTGTCCATTGCTTGTGCGTTGGGTGACAAAGGTGGCATAAGCATGACAAACTCTCCAGTGACGATCATAGAACAGGTCCTCACAACTAACCTGTATGCCCACCTAAAACGGGATTATTCATGGTTCAAACACATCTCTGAACATATATCTATTCCAAGTGTCATTTCACTCAAATAAGAGGCAGCTCTATCGACTGAGATAATGATCATGTAATATCATTCCAAACAGATCAAAAACAATTTGATGTTTGAATGGCTATATTTGATGACATATTTGAGAGTTAACCCTAAGGAGAAAAAAAAGCATGAAACAACTGAAATTGCTTACTGTGAATCGTGAAGGAGGTTAGTGGATTCATTTACAATTGTTTCTCAACTATTTGGATATAAAGCAGCTACTTATTATTTTTGGATATTAGTCTTTGGACTGTTGTTCATTTTTGTTATTTTTCTTGCTCCTTTTTTATTATTTATTTTATTATTGTTTTACATCATGAATTGAATGTCATAAAGAAAAAATGTTTGCTATCTTGAAAATAGCTCATGGGGATCAAAATAAAGAAATGCTCCAATCACTTCCAGTCATTGCGTCTTTGCTGCTCTCCTGATCAATGTTGAGCTTTCATATTAAAAGCCTGTTTACAAAGTAAGGACTTTCAATTTGAAAACTCCAGAAGAGGGGCGACAATTAAGATAGAATAAGATAATACTTATTTTCCATTTTAATTGCAATTCCAGCAATCACATTTGCCATTACAAGTGTTAAAAGTAACACATTTTCCTGAAGGAAAAAGAAAAGATGAATGAATGGCTTACATGAGAAAATACATTTTGTAATATAATCAAACTTTCTTTGGTTTAACTAAAAAAAGAAATGAAACAGCTGTAATGGGGTGCATTTAAAGTTAGGTGAGTGAGTGCATGTCTTTGTTTATGTCTCTGATACACTGTTATAACATGCTGGCATCTGACCTCCATACTGGTGTTAAAGGCTCTGTTGACTTTTGCCTTGATGTTCACCACCATACCCACACTGCAAAAACACACCAAAGAGAAATGATTATATGCTGGACATTCATACGCACACATGCATATGCTTTTTCTACTCACACTTCCTGTTACCTGATGGTGTGTTCAAAGTTGATGTCATCCATTGATGCAGTGATGCACGGACTTCCAGCATGTCTCTCAGCTGAAACAGAGATGTGTCATGACCTGTCAAGTCTCAGGTTACAACATTGACAGGACACACACGAATGGAATGAACATTTCAACAAACACATATACACCTCACCAGAGAGGCAGGCAGTGGAATCTATCCATTTGAGTAGCTGTCCCACACTCAGCTCCTGACGATGGTTGCTGTGACAGGGCATCACTATCTGACTCATTTTCACCTCTGTGGGGTTCATGCTCTCTTCTTCCTCTCCCTCCTCCTCTTCTTCTTTCCACACATAACCTGACACTTCAGAATTCATCTTAAAAGCTGAGGGAAACGACAAGAGTTTTTCAGGTTTTTTGTCTGATTGAAAGAGATAAGGAACGAGAGGCAAAAGTTAACATGTTGACTGGCAGAAAGCAGTTGTTGTTCATACATTAACATGGGCTTTCAGGATTTATACTGACAAGGGGGACAGAACTGGAGCAGGTTCCTGTGTTCCAGAGTTTTAGGGGTTTTTCTTGCTCAAATAAATCAGAATCAGACACATTAATCCATGGAGGGAAACGCTGCAGTTCGGTAGCTTATCCTTGGAATGGAGCCAGAATAGTCACTTGTGGAGCCCCCATTCTGCTTATCACCAACCTAAGATACATAGTTTCCCCACCTGACAAATTGAGGGCTTTCTGTTGGGTGGGGGGGTCAATTCCAATCCCTTTGTCACCTTGTCTGTGAGGAGGGTGGGGTGGATGGTGTTAAATGCACTTCAAATATCAAAGAACATAATTTTCACACAAGAGCCATGTTTATCCAGATGAGAGGGGGCACAGTGGAGCACATAGATGACAGCATCATCCACTCCAAAGTGTTCTTTGCAGATGCAATAGAAGAAGTAGCAGCAGTAGAAGTAGAGAGACATTGGGGTGGTATGTCAAGTGCAGTGCCAAATCTATTTAAGAATTAATTGATTTTGTTGGATCTGTCCACATCATACATTAATGGCTGTCTTTCCTTTTTGTTCTAGCTAGTGATGGTGTTGAATCCCTTCCACAACTCACAGGTGTTTCTGTGAGTTAAATTCATCTGAATTTTTCTAGATATCCACGCAGTAGGGGTGTGCCAAAAAATCAATTAATATTCACAAGATTCACAAAAATTCACAAAAAATAAAACAAATCCGCAGGGTGTCTGCCTCTGTGATTACACGATACGAAACTAATGCAAATATCGATCAAAAACACTCCACTTGATCCCTAAGAGCTTGACATGAACTTGCATGGTTTGCAAAATGACTCACTTATCTCAGTGGTCCATTGATTGGTTGTGCAGATAGTTGAAGGCTGCCTCATTACACACGGCTTTTATCATGTCTGCAGAAAAAACCAAGATGTGGTCTGACCTGCATAGTAGAGGTAAGGCATTAGCTCTGTAGGCTTCTTTGGCATTCGCATCAAGTAGATCAAGTGTTTCATTTTCTCTGGTATGACAGTTTAACTGTATAAATCCAATTCAGTAGGAGGAAAGAGAAACATGACTGAAGCCTACAGATATTACTATGAGTGCTTCAGGATGTGTAGTTTGTATCCTGGCAACAGTTTCATGGATGACATCACATGGAACATTAGAAATAGTTCCATACAGGAGTCTGAGATGTTCTGATTCAGCCAGGTTACAGTAAAGCACATGAGACTACACTGGCACTATGCATGGGGGGGGGGTCTTCAACAAAATTCCCTACTCATCACTTTTCAGCAAAGAGCTGATAGCCCTCGTGATGATTGATAGTAAAAACAAAAAAATATATATATATATGCTGCCCATCACTTTTGCAACAGCACTGCAACATTGAAAAGGCTACTTAATCTCAGCTGGGAGTGGTAACTTCCAGATTTGCTTTTTTAAAGCAAGAAGCACCGCTCTTGAGTAACCCCCCCCCACACACACTGAAGAAGGAAAAAAAAAAAAGCCAATAGTTGGCATAACAAAAAACTAAAATACAGCAAAAGTTAATAAAAATAGGGTAATCTTGGGAGCTACCAGACTTTGCAGCAACCTAGTGGAAGTGTATCATTTGAAATCTCATTGAATTCTCATTTATTAAAGTTACCTAAATAATATATAAATTTTTGGAAGGAAAAACACTCATGACTCATCAGGTCACATCAGTGAAGAGTTGCTCATGTACATCCAGTGATAGGCAAACAGATGTTTACTGCAGCTTCCTGGACATTGACTATTTTTCTTCACCTGCTTCTGTTCTGGATTATAGCCAAACACTGAGGTTTGCTGTTTTTGACAAAAGTGATAATTAGAGTGTAATGTTCGTTATGTTCCTAGGACCTTTGCAATATTGCAACATGCTGTTCTTAGTCCACTATTGTCAGGATGTCTCAACAAGCCTTCAGCTGATTCAGAAAGAATATTAACAGGAACTAGAAAAAAAAGATCTAATTTCTCATGTGCTAGCGTCTCTTAACGGGCTCCCAGTAAAATTCAGCATGGGATTTAAAATTCTTCTCCCTACATGCAAAGCTCTCAATGACCAAGCGCTATCATATCTGAGAGAGCTCATAGTTCCTTATTGTCCTAGTAGGTCACTTTGCTCTCTTGGTGCAGATTTACTCGTGGTTCTTCAAGTTTCCAAGAGTAAATCAGCAGGGAGATCCTTCAGCCTTCTCACTCTCTGTGTCTCTATCCCTCTCTCTCCCCCATCTATGAACATTCCAACATTTCAAGTCACTACCTTTGTTTCTTCCTGTACTTTGTGTTTCTCCCTCCTGTCCTCTCTCTTCCTGTCCCTGTCCTACAGATGCTGAATTTTTCTGCTCAATACTTGCTGCTACAATAGGTAATATTAGTTATCATTATCACAACTACGAATTATACTGGTGCTCCCATTCCCCTTCAACCCCACCAGTTGTGGGAGATGGCTACCTACTCTGTCTGATTCTGTCCAAGGTTTCTGCTTCTTAAAAGGAAGTATTTCCAAGCCACTGTTGTCAAGTTATTGCCCAAAGAGGAATTTGTTGTGTCTGTTCAACAACTCCATAGTTTGCTCTATAGGTGATCTGCATGTAAAGTGTGTTATGATTTGATGGATGAATTTAATATTATTTGATTTAATGTCTCCCTTTGTGAAAAAGTGAACAACACCTTACGGTGACTGCATGTGCCAAGAACTACAAGACAGTGTTAAAGACTGGACTTATTTGAAAATGCCAAGCTGGTTGAGATCTGTAGTGTACACGTATACAGCCCGGCAGGATTTTCTTTATACTTTTGACAACATTTAAACGTTCTCCTCAAACCTGAAACGACTCGTCACGTGGAAGAGCTAAAGTAAACCGCTGCTATTCAAGTAGGACACCGTGGATTGAACAAGTTCCTCTTCTGCTTCCGAGCTAACTTCAAAAATCCACAGCTCCAACGTGTGCAGCCTGAAAACAATTTGTCCACATCATCATGCATACAACTAACTAGCTTAGTTAGCTGCTGAAGACAATGGCTAACTCCAGGACTAAATGTAGCTGAGTAGACATATAAAGCAACACTTTAGCACTATAACTAAGACGTAAAGTTTTCACGAAAAAGAACAAACCTAAAAGCAGCTGCCGATGATGTCCAGATATTAGTATGCGTCCGGAAAGTGAGTGTCGGGGCTGCGGCTAGGCTGCTGATGGGCAGAACATAGATTCTCTGATATTACCAAAACATATTCCGGTTATACCTCTTAAAATAAAAGCTATGCAAGCCAACATACCGCTGTTTTCTTATGGATATTAAAGCTATCCATAATGTATCTGTGGAATGTACGAGAATATTGAGATTACATGAAATCAATGCAAAAAAAAATTCTATTGCAAGACATTAGCAGAAGAAAAAAGCCAGCCTTTAATGCCACATTTTAAGATGAAGGAAAAGCAGGTGACTTCCGCTATTTGTATTTGATTAACTTGACAAAACTCCTCAAAGTTAGGAATGAATATTCACGCAGTTCACCGTTGGGTAGACTGACACACTGGTATGACTGGTATGCGTCTGAAGAGGTCTTCTCCACTGACACAAAATCAGGGCATTCCCTATTTTATTCTACAGTTTGGAAACAAATTAAACTGTACTTCGGGATTAATCATTTACTGGAGCCAAGGGTGAAACAACCACTCCCACCCCCACCAACTTCCCAAGTCTTTCACGTTATTATAGTGCAGCTTTACACGAAAATAATACCGTATTTTCCGCACTATAAGGCGCACCTAAGAGCCTTCAATTTTTTCAAAAGCTGACCATGCGCCTTATATATGGATCAATACTGATATTGATCCATATATATATCTGCCAGTGGATCGTAAATGCCTGGGGTGATATGTCACTGAACTGCCAGACAACAGCGACACTGACTCGATGAATGACTTTGATGAGTCGGAGCCGGGCGTGTTGGATGCCGCATTCGCCCAGCTGTTCAATTCGGACACTGAAGAAGAAGAATTCGAGGGATTGGTAGATGAGGAATGAACTGATAAAGTGAGCTTTACGTGTTTCTTTTGTATGTTTACAGTTGAACAAGGTTGGTCATATTGTGAATATGGACATTAACGCATAACGTAACGTAACGTAACGTAACCCCAGCCTCTACTGTAGCGCCTTATAATGCGGTGCGCCTTATATATGGAAAAAGTTTTAAAATATGTCATTCGTTGAAGGTGCGCTTTATAATGCGGTGCGCCTTATAGTGCGGAAAATACGGTAATTAAAAAAATGTTGCAAATATATTAAAAGGGACAACCTGACTGATCACATCAACATTTTGTATTTTTTAAGTTCTTTAGCCACTTCTCTATTGTCAACTGTAAGAACACCACCGGTCAACCTCTATATACTCCCCTTCTGGGGTACCTCACTTTTACAATGAGAATAATTATATTATGTGAAATCAAAGCCAAAATGTCTGTTGAAGCAGGTCTGGTGTGGGTTAGGGCATGTAGACAACAAGGCTGACAGCACTCTCATATTTCTACAACTGCTTTTACCATATATTTCGATGTACAGTATAGTAAAAAATAGATCCCATTTGTGGAGCTACATTAGTGTGTCACCTCTTTTCTTTTCAAGAAGAAATTGGGAAAGACATTATCTGTGCCTGCTACCCCTCAGCTATATAATCTGGTGGATCAAATCGGGCATACATTTTGTTTTGGTTGAGGTTGTCCTTTCGTTCATTTTCTTTGCTTACCACATTTCACTGGCCACTCATTTAATACTCCAAACACTACTGATGTTACTGATTTACGTATTTTATATTGTCATTAGTTAATTGCTATTTTGGTTTAAAGTCATGTTGTCCTCTCCTCTTCCCATGAGCAGGGTTGTGACAAGTGTCACCTTATACATGGTCATAGAACAGAATAATTTTGAATTGAGTAAAGAAGAGTGAAGAGCAAAGCATCATAAGTTAATGCCATTTGTCAGCTGTTTGTCTTTCTTTTGGTTTGTATGTAGTATCAGAAGGAATGGCTCATTGAAATTTTACTGAATTGACATATTAACATATTAATCTTCTACAAGCCTAACAATGTAGAGAAATGTTTTTCCATTTGTGCTTTACCTGCTGGACATCATGAGAAATCATTATTCCAGGACTGGAAATTTACATTACACACGATTCATTAATATAATTAGCTGCACTAATTGTATTCTTTCTGGCACCAGTCAAAAATAAACTGTTCAGTGTTTATTTTTCCTTACTGGGATGCTGCTGACTTCCAGGCACTTGAGAATTAATTTTGTGCATGCACCAAGAGGACAAGAAAATTCAGACACACTTAAACAAAACAAAACAAAAACAGGTTTATTGAATGAATTTGCACACTGCTTAAGAGTCATAGTATGAAAACAAGAAGCTGTAATTCAGTTGAGTTCATGGTAGGAGCAGGGATTTTCAGTCCCAGGTACGAACATACTGGACTGCTGTGTGTTCATCCATTTACAGACACGAAGGTGACCTGTCCTAAAGGTAGGCTATCCTATACAGCTCCATGTAGATACAGGGCCAGGAACTTCCTGAAAGTTTCTGGCTTGTATCCTGCCAGACCAGCTGGTACCTACAGTGAAGAACACAGTGACCATCAGAATCCACCATGTACTCCCCGCTGAACCACCATCACCATCATAAATAAGCGTGTCTCCACAAATGTCACTCCTATGGCGGCAGGTGCACCACACATTGCTTAACTTTACAATAATAAACAGACTGTACACAGAGCATCATATTAACTTGCCTTGGTTACAATGGTCTTAAAAGGCTGACATAAAAATTAATTCATAAAATAAATAATTAAAGGATCTTTACACGACAGCCAGATGAGATAATACAACTGTTTGTAGCTCATCTTTCTTACCTTCACTTGTTTTTTCTTGATCATTGGTCGGACTTTTGCAAAATCATAGAGCTGAGCATCTTCATCCAGCCACACCTGTATAGAGAAGAAGATACTTACAAGAGCAGTGACTGAGATCATCACATAAAGCTGGTGCATGTGTAGTTTTATTTCATTTAATCAAATGACTGAAACAGAACTTCTTACGAGGACAAGAATCTAAATTCCAATGGTTTAGTATTTATCCATGAATAAAATCACTGAGCAATGTTAAAATCTAGGAGAGTCTGAGACTAAAACCACTGAATTGTTAAGCATAATATTTATATCTTTGGCCCATTTGTCTGTGGAGATTGACGTTTTTGTGTCATTGGATGCCAAAAATATGTGTGTGTGTGTATATATATATATATATATTTAGCTTGAAGTGATTATAATTTCACTATTGAAATCTCTGAGGTTTATCTTTTCTTTATGTGTTGTATAAATTCCTTTCATTGAATATACAGAAAAAAAACAACGATCTGTAATGTTATAATCTTTTTGGCTTTGGTTGAAGGTCATGAGTGAAGTCAGGGCAGTCTCAAAATTCAACATACAGATTTTGTAAATGCGCATACAGCAATTTGTATGCTCTGTGAATTTATGTTATAAGTGTGCCTCAAAAGTATATTTGTGACCCAAAGTATGTTGTATTTGCAAAACATATTGTGTGCATTCATGAGTCTGAAATACAACTACAAAGCAAAGCATGTGCATTCGTGAAAAGCCCTGCGAGAGTTCTGACTCCATAGCCTTTTGATGGGCTGAAGGATACGATTTAGTTATCCATGGGAAGTGAGAATAAATTCAATTACAGATATTTAGGAGATCATTAAAATACATGAATACGTTTGTTTATCCTATGGCAGGAATTTGTTTAAGGTTATCAATCTAATTACCCACTACAAGTACTACCAACACTCATCCTATCAAATCACAATAAAACAAGAAAATGAGTGAAGTTATCCAGCATCCTCTGTGGTCGTCTATGCAGAGTTGGGTTTCGGCAGTCAGTGAAGTTTAGGAACACAAATAACTTGACGTTTATGTTTGGATGAATGTTAGTTTTAGCTGTTGATATTTGGCCAATTAAGGATAAAGGTAATTTATTCCATCTTTCCAGTATTGTATTCCTTGCTATAAGAGCATGTAGCTAAGGTGGTATGGACTGATAATATTTGGAGAAAAGCACACTACAAGGTATTAGATGGCTGCTGTTATTTGTTTAGAAGGGCGTCCCCAGTCCCAGCTTCCCACTTGCTTATAGACAAAGTTTTGTCCAGTGGATGAAGTAGCCAGACAAGCCACTATATAGTTGCTAATTAGATTAAGGAGCAATGGAAGTGAGGATGAAAGGCATGCGATATATAACATAATATCATTGGCATATAAATGATTTTATGATGATGTGACTTTGATTAGATACCTGAGATGTGTTCACATTGTCTAATGGAAGCTGCTTAAGATTCGCTGAAAAGTGCAAATAATAATGGGGATAATAGGCATGTGTGGCGAGTGCCTCTGCAATGGAAGTTGGTTATAGCAAATGCTGATGGTCTACGGTTGGGTGTTTTGATTGGATTGGTGAAAGCCAGTTTGATCTACATGTATTAATGATAAAGCTTGGCTCAGAATTTTTGTTTCTGTCTTGATTAATGAGATGGGACGGTCTTTAGAACAATTAGTGTCCTTGCTTGGTTTTCGGATGAGTGCAATATTGGCAATGTTCATATGATAAGATGTGCGTTTTTGTTGATTTTCAGATATTACTTTGAAGGAAGGATGCTGAAAGGAGAGACCAAAATTGTTTGTAGAATTCTACTGTGTCATCTGGTCCAGGGGATTTATTGTTTGGCGTATTTCATCCAGTGATTTCATCCCTAGAGAGGCGTCTAGGATTTCCGATTGGGTTTGAGTTAGTGACAATAAGAAATTGTTTTACCTCTCATTACTACCTCTGCTGTATCTTTTTTTTTAATTCTTCTTGAAATAGTAAAATCTTTGTCTCAGAGTTGTTGAAACACCATTTGTGGTCAGGGTTGGGTTGGTGTTCTTTCTTGGTAGGTAATAGATCCAGGAGCATGTTCAGAGATGATAACATTATAAATAGTTGAGTCAGTTATTTAATATGGAATAGAATTGTTGACTAGAAAGTAAACTATATAAGAGTATGATTAATGATAAGGTGACTAGTACGAATATTCCCTATAATTGGGTTTTTTTTGTTCTCCGTTTATCCTGACCCCTGAGGTTTGGCTTGTTTGTGTGCAAAGAATCTGTCTTATAATATGTTGCGATGATATCATGATATGACTATGAACATTAGAAAACAAGATTAAAAACTTTAATATAGTGCATCTTAGTATTGTGGAGTGTACTTAGAGCAAGTGGTTTATAAAATGTCACCATTCATCCATAAACATTAGCCTTTGTTTGATTGTCTAACAAATCACTGTAAACTACATTGAGCTACTGATGAGGATGAAGTACCTGGTTCTTGACGCCATCGTCCTTTGAGAGATCTGTGCTGTTGAGCTGGAGAACCAAGAATTGGAAAAGTCTACCGTTGGTCCCCACTGCCTGCACTGTTATAGGACGATCTAATACACTTTGGGGCTGGTTCTGACATGCAAACATACCATGTAAGGATGATAAAGACAGAGAGGGTGAATGATAAATCTGTTAAGTGTATTGACAGTTATCAGTTGGAACCTGTTGTTTGCATATCCTTACCCCATATAGTTTGTGCGCACGGACAAGAGCATTTCCAAAAGTAAACATGATCATGCTGGCTCTGAACTGCTCTGGTGGGAGCTTATAGCGAGTATCAGCTTCCTCCAGGAAGTAAAGTGTGTGGGCATGAGGGTAAGGGTAGTCATCAGTGAAACCTGATTGGATGAGAGGTGTCACATAATTACAGTGGATAATCCTAAATTCAGCTTCAGGGAAACCTGCAGACAGCTTTGAGAGTAAAGTGGGATTTGTCTAACCTGAGCAGTTCACTTCCTTTCTGTACACGTTGACTTTTTGTAGGTCAATGGTGGGGGAGACAGGACACAAGGTTTCTAGGACATGATCTGCTGTGCTTGCAACTTCCTCTTTCCCAGAAACCTCAGGGAGAGGATCTATGCAATTCTGCAACAATCCATTCTGACCCCGTATCTGGAACAGGCCCTCACCTGGTTATAAGTAGATATTAATAAAATATTGAATTAACAATCAACCCTTTTATACACACACACATATATATATATATATATAGGCCGAACACCTCTTTTCCATGTCGCTGCCAATGAATATTTCTCGGCAAGGATCCTCTTTCCAATCAGAGGGTGACTGCACTGGAGAGTCGCACACAGATGCATCAGGTTCATCAGCAGAGTGGTACTGAGGGAAGAGCATGAACACACACACACACACACAGTCAGGGACAGGAGAGTGACTCCCTAACTATGTGTTAGAGTGTTAAATACAGTAATTCAAAACAACTGACACTTTTGAACAAAATCACAATCATTAGCAAAAGTCATAACTTGTGAATGAACAAAATTTTATAGGGTGACTTCATGTGTCTTCAGGGCAGACTGGCTAAGCTTAACCCTAGTCCTAACCAAACAACAACAATTTCTGTTGATCATGTATACAAAGCCCTATCAAGCAATCACTAAATCAGTTATCACATTCCCCAAAACTGTCCGTGATCTGCCATTAACACACAAACAATATCTCTGCTCTGGCAGTGATGTGAAAAATGTGAATTTTTTTGAGTGTATGCACAATGGAATTAAGGAAGTAATAAATTTACAGCCAGTTAATAAGGGTTTACTGTGTACATTTACCTGTATTTCTGTTTGTCTGGTCGGCCCTCTGTTGTATCCCAGAAGCGGGCATGTTTGATGGCATTCTGCACACGCTCATCCTGGTCAGGAATCTGATTTGCAGGATCCTCAGCCAATGAGATGAGCTGAGGAGGAAGACCAGATATCAACTTGGTTTTAGTCAACCACAGAGCCTGACGCACACCTGAGAGAGAGAAAGACAAAGAGAGAGCCAGAGAGGGTGGGAGAGAGAGGGGGAGTGAGAGAGAGATGTTAATTGCATGTTGCAAGATTCTGTCGATGTTGCTGGGTTCATTCAGCAATGAACTGGCACTGGAGCCTGATCACACAGGGACCTGCTCAGGGGATATGTCTGATCACGTGTGGTGAATTTGGGCAAAGTGGATGATGTATGCTGGAGTTATAAAGACTTCCTGTTTGAGCTACCTGGACAACGGAAATGTGCCAAAGCATACATTAGGGGCTGCATTATTTCCTTTATAATCGGCTAGAAATAAGAAGCAGGAGGCTCATCTATGGATGAACCTATCCACCTTATTTTCAAACACGGAAGTAAATAGTGACAAACTTCAGTGTTTTTGTGTACCACATTCGGTCAGCCGCTTTCCCTTACCGGAGCTAACGGTGCTAGCTGATCTTGATCAACAGTTTCGTGGGTACACTATAAAGAAACCGTAAAAAAACAAGATGGGAGGCTGGTACTACATCCTCAGACGCTTAACGACTGACAGTACCAGTTCCAGTACAAAGCTGATGTACTGACCAGTCAAAGCAAAGCTGACCTCCACTCTGCCGGGGTCCTTAATACATCGGCCGGTTGTTCCTGTAGTCCCACATGAAATAACACTTAAAAATGAAAAGACATTTTATTGAACAACAAGTTGTGTAATTATATAGTCTGAAAATCTTTTCGTACTATTCAGTTCTTGAAATATAATCACAAAAGTGGTGTAGAAAAGGGCACTCTGCCACCCCCACTGTTCACCATTTTGTATGGAACCGCTAGCCCAGCTAATCAAAGATAATGATTACATCAAAGGATTTGTTAAATGTGGATTAAACAGAGGCTATGGAAGTCAGTGGCATGATCTAAGTACAAAATTTTAGAGTGGATTAGATGGTTTTAAAAAAATTTATCAAATATCTTGGCACAGATATTCCCCCATCTCTCCATAATTTGTATGAAGCTAATTATAGCAAATTAATTTGTGCTCCCTCTCTCTTTGCTGGGTCATGTTGAATGTATCAGTATGAAAGTCCAGCCAAGCTTGCTCTATGTATTCATGATATTACCTGTAGATCAGTGATACCCAACAGCTATGCAGCGCCACACTGGTTGGGAATCACTGCTGTAGATATTCCAGAGTCAACCATGGACAAGATGGATAAAATTTCACATTTCATACGCAAAACATATTCTTGAATTGGACTTAAAATCCTAGAGTTAACAAAAGTAGATGGTTGTGTTAAGCTTCATAAAATATTTTGATAAACTTGTCATCTGGCATAACAAAGTGTTGAAGTCATTCCTGAAAACACCCATCATGCGCCTGGCTTGCTTGAACACTTTCAGGGGTCCCGGCTGCTTAATGCTTCCAAGTCATGAGACAGCTCACACCCTACAATGCTGTTATTGGCCGGAGCTCACTTTGCTTCTCGAAGGAGCCAGTTTAAACGCTAGCTAAGAACAGCCAATTAGGCAACCATAGTCGAATGTGGCAGCTGCCCATTAAGATACTGGGCAATAGCACGGCAAACGTCAGTACAACAGCACAGCAAACAGCTATAGCAACAACACAGCAACCTAAAATATCCGGATGAAATGCGAAACAGACAATCAGGTTGCTTCCTCCTCTGTCATTTGCTTGACTGGCATTCTGGTTCATTTATTTTAAAATTCCACACACCAAAAAAATAAATAAATAAATAAAACTTAGTAGCATAATTTAGTTTTTTGTTTATTTGTTGACAGTAAAATATGCTGCATTAATAGTCTATGCCACTACTACAGGTAACTATTACAGATAATAATAATAATAATAATAATAATCATTATTATAGCATGTGCATGAAACATATCAGCCACATAACAAACACCAGTGTGTTTGACCACTTCTTTATTGCAATATATATTTTTAACTTATGACATAGATTGACTGACTGGATTTAAATGAGTGAACCAAATCACCTGAGTCCGCTTACCGGAAAGGTGGGATCCGCTGACCAGAGTCAGTGAACTAGTTCACTCAAATCATCTGATTCACTAGTGTTTCCAGCGATTCCACTGACTTGAGTCAATGAACTGAACCAAACCAATTATCTGAGTCTGCAGTGTTTATGGTGAGTCTGCTATGTCGCTTGGTGTACTTAGCAGCAGCAAACCAGAGGATTCATAGGATGCGGGATAATGGAGACCTTTGACTTGTGATTCATGAGTCAGTAACAAGATTCAAATCATTAACCCAGGAGATATAGAAACCGCCCAGCTCTACTTGAAAGAGTTGTGCAACATTAAGTGCTGATCGAGAGAATCTGTGAGCAAGCGCACCGAGTGCCTGTTGTTGCACAAAATTAAAAAAATAAATAAAAAATAAATAAATAAATCACAAAATAGGTCAATATCTCAATTTTAACTTTGCATTCAATCAAATCTAGTCTCAACAGTTTCTTATTGGTTTTTTGTTACAGCAATTGGTGGCAAAACTAAGAGGGCTTTTCAAATTGGTGTTTCATGTGTTGTGGCACCTGACAACCTGGCAAACCCATCCCAAATGCCCCCGCTATGGCCTCGCATGCCATACGTCACTAGCCACATCCAGGCCTACGTCAATTCACAGGATACACAAAATGTGCAAGCGGGTAAACAAAAAGAAGTACGCTTTAAAATTCCAATCTGCGTGGTGTAACACTTTTGCATTTGTCAGTGCGAGCCATGTTAGTCTGTCGGGCTGACTTCAGCATGGGACATGGAGGTAACAATTACGTTAGCAAGCATGCCAACTGTGCAAAACATAAACAGCCAGTGGAGGCACAGAGGGGACCGGCAAGAATCGTGGTGACCTCCATCTCTCTTTCTCTCTCTGTTACTGCTTCTGCCTTCACACACGCACGCTTACTTTACACATTTTGGAGACTGTAATGAATTATTGCAACGTTTATTGTTATGATTGTGTATGTACGTATTTAAAATTTTATTTTATACTTATTGTTATTGTTAATAATAATAATAATAATAATAATAATAATAGTAATAAATATTTGGCTCCAAGAAGACCGCAGAGTCATTGTAGCCAAGGATTTTAGGCTCTTTGACAGTCGTTTAATTTATATCCTTTTAATTAATTTGTGGTGTATGGTTGAATGGGGACAGAAATGTTGCAAGAGGAGTCTTCTAACAGCTACCCCAGAAAATCTTCCTCTTTTTCAAAGCCGACATGTGTTGGCCCTACGATGGATTCCGCCTCGCCCAATGTGAGCTGGCATTGGCACTAGCAAACCCACGCGACCCGGAAACGGATATGCAATAAAAGATAAGTTCACGAAAAGTGTAACCTGGTTGCGAGTTTACCTTCCAACATGCCCGTCCTTTGGCTGAACACATAGCACGGTTCCTCCTTAAACAGTGGCATCTTGTGCATCGGAGGGGACATATAGTGTCTCGGGTCTTTGTAGCCCCTATCCCATTCTGAGAAGACGGGCTTAGCCAGCCCCGGCACATAATGCATCCTTTCCCCGTAGGAGATCATCTCCAGTCCGGGGATGTCCACTCTCTCCCTAGCTCTCCGTGCAGGGGGAACTTTGGCCTTGAGACAGCGGCCGACACCAAAGTGTCTCCGGGCCTGCAGGTTGTTTATTCCAGCGTGTGCTGTCAACGGTCTCAATTCCTTCAGAAGAACAGGCTGAGTCAACAGCGATGACGCCATTTTGAAACACGGAGCTGTTTCCCGAAACATGGTCCGATTTATTACGTTTTAGAGAGCGAAGCCGTGGATTAGATGTTAGCTTGTTTTCAGACGTTCCAGCAGGGAGCCGCCATCTGATACGCCGACCTTCTTCTTCTTCTTCTTCTTCTTCTTCTTGGTTTTATTGGCGGTTGGTAAAAAACCTTATGGTGCATTACCGCCACCGACTGGTATGGAGTGTGGACCGAGATTATTATTTAGTCGTTATATGTAAGGAAACTTATTCAATTAATAAAGAAAATTTATATTTTAATCAATCCAGTTCGATCCAAATATTGTAACAAAGTGTCATAGTATTTTTCACTCGATACTATCTGTAGCATGTAATTTAAATCTAATCTCAGCTTCTGTTTTGTAAGGCTCAAAATCAGATATTTTCTTTCTTCCTTATACTGTGTACAGTATGGCATGTTCTACTGTTTCCTGCTGATCACAATAGTCACATTTTCCTGATGCATGTTTCTTTATTTATTTTTTTTTTTTTTTACAGTGTGCTGTTAAGTCCTGAATGACCAAATCATAACCATTGTTTACTCTCTCCAGGCTCTTGCTGATGTAACCCTCTTGTTCGTCTTGGGTCCAGTATAGACATGACACAGATCAGGTTCACGGTGTTTAATAGTAGCCATACACACAGCTGAAGAAGTCAACAAAATAGGCGGATGGTCACACACACAAATGATTATGAGCTCGCTCCTGCCCCACACATACAGCTGTCAAATGGAGAAGGGGGCCACAGATTGATCGTATAGTTTTTTTTTTTTTGTTTTTTTTTTTTTAAAGAAATCTAAAAAAAAAAAGAAAAGAAAAGGGGGAATCCATTAATCTAATCATGTAACAAACAACCATGAACCTACAATTTTAAACAGAATAAGAAAATACACATACCAGTAGACTAATACAACATGCAAGGCAAACCCAAACATCACTTGGCATCAAAAAAAAAAAAAAAAAAAAAAAAAAAAGTAAACATACTTGGAGAAGACAACATAACAGGGGGATGGTCATACACAAATGATTATAAGCTCGCTCCTGCCCCTATACATTAGTTAAGTTGCAAACAAACACCTAAATAAACCGAAACCATGTAAACGTTAAAAGCTGACCGTTAGGAGGACAGTAACGGTTAAAATGATAAAACAGTTAAAACATACGAAACAAAAAAAAAAAAAAAAAAAAAACACTTAAAAACCATCACAAAACGTGCCAAAATCAAACATGGAACCATATATGTTATTTTCCTTTACTCCAAAAAAAATGATAATTTATAAAAAAAAAAAAACATGGATTTGACAATACATACCACACATACAGCTATCAAACAGAGATGAACAGATGCTCTGCGGTTGCTAGGCAACGACCCGCTGTCTAAATAAATAAGACAGCATTGCATGTAAAATAAAAGCCAGCAGCACTACAACTTGCTGACAAACAAAAAAAGGATCCAAAGAACAAAACAAACCAATTCTGACAAACTTCATCACTTTTCTTTTTTTGCAACCCTGCTACAATTTCTCTCTTGTAATTCCAACTCTTTGAATTCTATAAAACCATCTGCCTGTTCTTTCTTCTTCCCATTGCTTTTGCCACCTTTCTTTTAATTTATGCTTCATTTTGGGTTTCTTAATGGAACTTGAATGTTGATATGATTGTTTCTTGTTCCTTCTTTTGCCCACCTGTCTGCTCTTTCATTTCCAGTTACTCCTATATGAGCCATATGGAGCTTTATCATCACCCACTGGTGGACTGCACTTTTGTTAAGTGACATTTTCCAAAAATAAAAACGTTCTTGTGAGTCCTTCAGGTATATTCCTATTCATTTTCTTTTGGATATTTTTTTTTATGTCTTTGCCAAAATAATAAAAAATAAATTAATCACACAAACTCTTTTTGGTTGCAGAAGAAAATTCCCATCAGGTTGTTTTCCAATGAGTACCAAAGATGATTTAATTTTTAATTTCCCTCAATAAAAGATATAGTTTTACCATCACCTCCTAAACAGACTGAAGGATCAAGGATAAAATATGACTTTAAGAATTTGTTTCTCAAATTCTCAGGTGTCAGAAGTCAAAGCTGTCAAAGTCAGAGCTGACTGATACTGGGGAAAGTGTCTTTCCAGAATTTCAGGAAAGCCAAACAAACACCATATGAGACCCATTTGACAGCAGAGGCAGATCTGAAAGGGGTCCTGTCAAAGATGGATGAAGATGAACAAGCCATAACCAAGCAAGGTGGACATCATGAGGGATCTATTCACAAAGTGACTGTTCACCACTTTGTCCATACAGGACAGCATTGTATAGCTCAGACTAAAGAGAGCTGTGCTTCCCTTTAAAGAAGAAAGTGGAATCTGTCACAGATAAAGGACATTAAAGGATAGTTCATCGTTCAGAGAGGGGAATATTTTGAGGTCCAAAGAAAGGGTTACCACCTCAGAGAGGTACCCCTTCTCTGATCCTTCACTCAGGTTGGCCTGATAACATTATCAGGCGATGGATGTAAATTGCTGCTCTGGAATGCATCCAGGCCAACAAGGACACAAAGGATTGATTTCATAAGAATTTAGAGTAAACACAAGAAACTTGTGCAACAAAAAAATGGACCAGACCCAGTGATTAACTCCCTAAAACTAACAACTTCACTGCTCCCTAACAACAAACATTCGCCCTGCCCTATGTGTCCTACAGATAATAGCTAACTAGGCCAGTGAGCAGTGATAGCTAACATCTCTTTGGGGTCATCAGGTGGGAACCTCCTTTCACCGGTGTTTTGTCTAGTTAGGCCCACGACACATCCAGGAGGCTAGACCGTGAACACTGGCGTCCCAGAGTCACCCCCTAATGCCAGCCATCACCCCCTCCTCACACAAAGACAACTATCTCAAACAGCACTACTATCACCTACTCTGACCTCTCACCAACTGCACCAGTGAAAGCGGGGTGGGGATACACACCCTGGTTTGGGTAGGGGGCATAAAAGTATAGAGGGTGCAGGAGGTGGAGGATAAGCTACACTAGCAGATTCAGCAAACAAACTCACCTGGACAGTCCTATAATAAAAACCAAATCAAACCAATACAGGCCAACTTACCTGGACTAACCACATGGTCTCAAAGAGGCTCCAACAGGCCACACCCTCCACTTAAATACACTTCCTCTTCCTGGATTTCTTCCTCAGCTTCTCCCTAGTGTCTGTCTATCTTAAGAGCTCCCCCTGCTGGGACACCAGCTACTATTAGTTCTTCTAATCCAAATCTACTGGATCTTACTGCCTCATCTTCCTCACCCTCTGTCCCCTTCCTCCTAACTCCCTCAACAAAGCAACAACAGAGCTGGCTACAAACCCTCTACATCCTACTTCCACTAGACAAATCCTAACCTTCCATCCTCGCTGCTCAGCATCCTTACCTAGATCTGCATACCTGAGCTTTTTCCTTTCATATGCTTCTTCAACTGAATCCTCCCACAGCACAGTCAGCTCTATGAAATATACTCTCATTCTACTCCTCGACCACAAAATTATATCAGGCCTTAGCTTTGTTTAGGCTCCTCATGGGGAACAGCAAGCTTTCCTCCTAAATCTACCTGCATCTCACTGTCACCAACATCCTCTAAGCTACCTTGCCTCCTTATCTTATTAACTTGCCCTCCTTCTTGAACATACTGAATTGCAACTCTCTTTGTTTTAGACCCTCCTAAATTTGCCTGCCTCCATATATCTTCAATGCCTGCAGCATTTTTAAGCTTTCTTTCCAGGCTTGGTGAGACTCTTCCAGCTGGAATGCCATTTTCTTTCTAATTTCTGTGACGTCTGTGACGGAACTATAACACAGAGCCATCCTCCTCTGTTTTATTACTTTCTTTTTGAGAGGGGCAGCATTATCAAGATTTGAATACAGTGTGGCCATAGTGCTAATTACAAGGTCATCAACCTGTGTATGGGAGAAATCCTCATTTGAATTTAGATGTGGCATTGTTGGAATGATGATGATGATATAGCAGAATTTATTCCTCGATATTGTGGAGTCAGTTAAAGTAAACTCAAATGTAATGTGGGAATGGTCAGTCAAAAGAGTTTTGAGGAAAAATTGTTAACTTGTCAATTTCAATGTTATGTTACATGTTAGAACATTATTAACCTTATTAAGGATAAAGTTGAAGCAATGAGTGGGTTCATTCACATGCTGTGAAAAGCCAATTGAATCTAGTAAGTGTTGTGAGGACTATTTTCCCCACAGTCCCTGAATGCAGCTCCAGACTTGACCCCTCCATTCTGTCATCCCCTAACCAAGGCCTGATTTAAGGCAACTGTCTCCCTTTGTCCTGGCCTCTTCTGCCAGGTTGGTGGTCTGTTCTCTCTCATAATCTAAATCATGAGTCTCTCTGACTTAACTCCCACTTTTTTATTCTATAGATGGTTGTAGATGTGTTTTCCTCTCCTGTGTCTAGCCCTGATTTCTTATGGTGGTAAGTAGGGGGCATGGACAGATCCTTTCATTATATATAGGGGGCAAAGCTAATTTGTTGTTTATTGTTACAGGTTGCCACCTGTTGCTTTTTTGTCTTCTACCTCACATAGTAGCCTTAGGTAGCTGATTTGTAAATATTAGCTTTCTGGACCAACTGGTTTTATTGTTTAATCTTGTTTCTAGTGCAGTGCTTCTAGTGGGACTGCAAGCCAGTCCGCTGGGGGAGGCTAGTCATCCTGGGTGAGGTCCCTTCACCGCTTGCTGTGCTAGAATGCACTGGGACGCACATTGTCTTCACCATTTGCTGTGAGTGTGTTTAGGTTGCTGTGACTGCACTGGTTAGAATATGGTAGCACCCCTAGATACACCTGAGTAGTCTGCCACCTCACCAGCTGACTCTAGACCACTTCAGTTCTTTTGGTTTCTGTTTGGATTCATGTATTGTTAAAAGATTTTACTTTTTAACTTGTTATAATAAAATATGTATTTGGTTTAACTATTGTGTTTTTAACCACTTTGTTTGCTTTTCAGATCATTCCCTTCATTTATAAATAAAATTCTTTAATTAGAAACACGTCTCTGTCCCCCCGTGAGTGTACCTGCCTGCCCTAATTTCAAGTTCAGTTGATTAACATTAATCCTTACATTTCTTGGGGTTTTGTCCCCAGGTGGCGTTTTTGGCTTCCTCCCATACCCTCTAGTTCTGCCACATAAGGAAAGAAACCCAGAACTAAGGCTCTCACTTTCTACATCTATATCAATTTTGAAATCTCCCCGTATGATTTTATCTGAAAGTTGTCTAAAATATGGACAACTTTCTTAATAATCTGGATCTACTTTCACGAACCAAAGAACAAGCATATAAGATTATGCACCCATGGCCGCCAAGAACTCAAGCCCTCAATAAGATGCCCAACAATAAATCACCAGGAGCCGATGGATTTCCAGCTGAATTCTTAAACATTTTTGGGATATCTTATCACCACTGTTCTTCAAAGTCACAACAGAAATTAAAACCACCTCTGCCATTCCCACCCATATGAACACAGCAGTCATGACAAAATAAAAATCCTAAGAATCCAACCCACCCTTGCAGCTACCGTCAACTCTCACTAATTAACACTGACCTGAAAATCATTACCAAAACACTTGCATCCAGAATTTAATTGATCACTCCCATCTTAATTCACCCAGGCCCAACAGGTTTCATAAAAAATAGGCAAGGTTCAGACAATATCCGCAGACTCTTAAACCTAATCAGCATAGCATAAACACAACCAAACCACACAGTTATTGTGTCATTGGATGCAGAGGAAGCATTTAAGAAAGTAAATTGAACCTTTTCATTTAGCACCGTATGCAGGTTTGGCTTCAGACAGTCGTTCATCCACTGGATTAAAATTCTTTACACTTCACCTAAAGCCGCAACAGTCACTAACAGGGTCACTTCAGCAGGGAACCAGACAAGGATGCCCACTCTCTTTATCCCTCTTTTCCATTTTCATTGAAACGATTGCAGCAGCAACAAGACAAAATGATAAAATTAGAGGAATCCAGCAAGCTAACAAACATCAGAAACTTGATAGTTGAAATGCAGATGATTTACAATTATACATTCAGAATCCTTCACACGGCGAAAGATGAAATGGAGAAATTGCTAGCTAGCAGTGAAATGGAAGGAGACGGTGGCCATGAAACAGTCGACCTAGCTGGGAGGAAGATGGAAAAGGGCTTTAGCCTGGAAACTATTAGTCGGGAGATTCGGGTCTTAAAAACAGAAATTCTGTGAATTTTAGAAACCACACACTGTTGACGTGTGCTCACATCACAGCAAATTTTATGCGTAGTGCTGAGATTTTTTGCAAACAGTAATTTTGTTAACAACATCAGTGATCCAGAGCACTATGGAAAGGCAACAGTGTGTAGAGCTGTGAGAAAAGTATCGAAACGGCTGTTGCCAATGAAGGTAGTGTTCCCAGGACACAAACCTGTAAGAAACATCAAAGAGGAATTCCACAGGATTGCAGGTGACTGATTTATATCATATATTATTATTATTCTAAATTCTATACATTCTGCTGCTCTCCCTGTGGCAGCAGACAGTGTTTCTTCTTCATCATCATCATCATCAACATCATCATTATCCTCCTCCTGTGATACAGGAAAAGATACTGTTTCAGAATACTTCAGAATACAACTGCCACGTGTTCAATGGCTTTAGTTGGAGGCTAATCGAGGCAGATGACACCATCCACAGCTGTTGGGGGGGGGGTTGAGATTTTATATACGTTATATATACACGTTTCATTTTTTAAAAGACACAAGTGTATACTTACATCTGATGTAAGCACTTGTGTCTTGGGTGTTGACAGACTCAGATGAGCTTCCCCCCAGGAGGCCCACAGCCACCGGTGGTTCCAGTTCCTCAGCTTCTTTCAGAAGTGGTGGTGGCGGCTCCACCCATTTTTTGGGCCTCTGCCTTCTTTCTGTTGGCTAAGCAGAATTCAAATATTAATCTTTTTTTAAATTAGTAGATTTTATTTAATTTGTGTACACATCATAGCGTTTTAAATGACTTCAATAAAAATGGGTAAATATTGTATGATGTGTTAATCTACGAAGTGGGGTATTAAATGAGATGACGATAAAACAATATTTTGTTTGGGGTTTAAATTACTACTTGAATTAATATTTACTTTGTTTAATAGCTTAAGTCAATTTAAAAAAATAAAATTAAAATCAAATTGAGGTACGATTGTAGCCCAGCAAAATATGCCTTAACTTTTTGAATGTTTTTATATTTCATTTTTAACTACTTCCAAATACGCTTCTCCCCTGATGGATTGCACCTAAATGAAAATCTGATGTTATTCCCATTTATATTAATAACTGTAAACTACAATCTCATACGGTTAAATGTAAAATCAATGGAAGAGTACATTCAAACTTACATGTTGACTCTCATGCTGTCTCTCTCTTCTTCACTGCTGCAGTCGTGTTACATTTACTCTCCATAGGCCTGCATTAAGACCTCCAACTCCATTGGGGTGAAATAACTGATTCTTTTTTTTTTTCCTCGGTTGTCATGGTGATTCATGGTATTGGGGCTCCATTGATGATGGCTTTTTATAGAGGTTGTGCACTCGCACAACATACTCAGTTTTGATTGAACCAACTCAGATCAGCCGTTCTGGATACTTAGAGTTTCCCCATCTCAGAGTAAGTCAACTCAGAGTTTGTTGAACCTCCTACCTGGAATACCCCCCCCCCCCCAACTCTCCACGTTCCCTGGTCTACGGTGGAGGCACACCTGGTTCTCATTTGTCAGTAATCAACCACTCCATAAAACCCTGGTCATCTCTCCACCACTTTGTTAGATAATTCCGATCTGCTTGTTAGTGCTTCTCTAGAGCCCCTGGTGTTTTTTTGCTCAGAGACAGTTTTGTTGCTGTTGCCTTCCTACTACCTTGTCTCCTGTCCTGTGTTCCAGTGTATGCCTCGCTGTTTTTTTTTTTTTTTTCTTCCCATTGCCAGTGTCTGAGCTGCCACTCTTCACCAGCCCCCCTCTGTTGACCAGCTCATGTCTTTTTTGACGTTTTTTGAAGAGACGGGCCCTTTTTGTTTGCACCTTATCTTGCTTAACTTAGCTCATTAAAATACTGAAACTGTTCTCAGCTACTGTTGGTCCACTCCGTGCCATATTGTGAATCTTATAGACCTACTTCAATTCTAAATGTGGATTGCAAGATTTTCACTTAAATAATTTCTAAAAGATTTTAAAATTTTATGACTGATTTGATTGATGATCAGTCAGGTTTTATAATAGGTAGGCAGACTCAGGATAATGTCAGACGCATCATACACATAACAAATCAGATTCAAAGACAGTCACTGACAGCAGTACTAGTGAGCCTTGATGGAGAGAAGGGTTATGACTGTGTCAATTGGAGTTTTTTTATATCAGGCATTGAGGAGACTAGGGATTCAAAACAGTCAATAAAATGTAGTCAAGGGCTCTACCAAAAACCTACAGTGAGGACAAAAATGAATGGACATCCGATAGTTTTATCTTACAATGAGGGACTCTACTTTGCCCTAACTTGTTCGCAATATTTCTTGAACTGCTGGCACAAATGATCAGACAGAGTAGCAGATTAAAAGGAATCCATATAGGAGAACAGGAATATATCATATGGCTCTTCCCAGATTATGTTATTGTGACTCTCCAAGACCCAGATAGAACCTTCCCTAAACCGAAGTCGATACCACAAGACTTTGGTATATACTCAGGTAATAAATGAAACATAGCAAAAACACAGATTCTCACATTAAATTACTCCCCAAGCCAAGAAATTAGACAACAATAAAAAAAATCTAATGGAACGCTAAAGTAATCAAAAATCAGAAATATCCTCTCTCAAGAGGATGCTGAAAAACTAGTCAATGCATTCGTAACTTCTAGGCTGGACTACTGTAACTCATTACTATCTGGATGTCCAAACAAATCTCTGAAAGGCCTTCAGTTGATTCAGAATGCTGCTGCATGAATATTAACAGGAACTAGGAAAAGAGATCACATCTCTCCTGTGTTAGCTGTTCTTCATTGGCTCCCATTAAAATCCAGAATTTAAAATCCTTCTGTTCACATATAAAGCTCTTAAAGACCAAGCTCCATCGTATCTCAGAGAGCTCATAGTTCCTTACTGTCCTAGCAGGCCACTCCGCTCTCTAGATGGAGGTTTACTTGTGGTTCCTAGAGGGTCCAAGAGTAACTCTGGAGGCAGATATTTCAGTTATCAGGCTGAAACACTCAAGCAAACTGTTCCCATCCAGATGTAATTGGTTTGCTACTGCTTTCTCAATTATCTCAATATGGGTCCATAGTTGGCCAAAACATCTGGATCAAGATTCGGCTTTTTAGGCTGGGGTTTGATGACTGCAGTTTTAAGAGTCTGAGGTACATAACCCAAAGATAAGGTCAAATTAATCAGATCTAGAATGAACGGCTCAGTTAAGTAAAAAAATCTCTTTAAAGAGGCTAGTTGGCACTGTGTCTAATAGACAGGTTGATGATCTGGATGATGAGACTATAGAAGCTAGCTCTGAGAGATTCAGAGGTGAGAATGATTCCAGATGTGCAATTGTGTCTATTGTGGGTAAGAGCTGATAAATTCTTTCTCTGACTGTGAGAATTTTATCTGTAAAAAAGTAACCATTCTGACTGAGGCACGGAGAAGTGTGCAGCTCTGCATCCTGAGGGGTATACTGCAAAGGAAGCTCAACAGAGCCGGGCTTTCTTTGGGTGAGCTGGCTCGACAAAGCCAAAAGCTCCAACCAGAGATAACGGGTATCCCGACGGTGGTTATCAACTTGATTTGTTGACCCAGGCTTGCCTTGTCAGCTCTGTGCGTGTTCACATAAAAAAGAGCATTTAGGGGTGATTTGACGCCATTTCCACAGAAAAATTGCCCAATTACGTGCCACATATTTTAGCCAAGAGGAGCAGATTATGATAATGGAGAGCTATGAAGAGTTCAGACAAATGGTGAAGGAGCAGCGCTTTTTCTCGCCGACTTTAAGCGGAACTAAAACTGGGCCCGACCAGGCCGCAGCATAAGTTATACCGGTTACATAACCCTCTTACAAGAGAGCTGTCTTTGTGACACGGGAAAGCCTGGCTTTAGGCTCAACATAGCTTGCTAAAGCACTAATCTTGCTTCAACGTACACCCCTCTCGTCTCGACTCTGTCAGACGCTGTCAGGGTTTTGGCTGGTTTTGGCTGTCAAATAAAATTGGCCATCTCATCTCATCTCATCTCATCTTCAACCACTCATCCGGGGCTGGGTTGCCGAGGTAGCAGCTCAAGCAGACAACCCCAAACTTCCCTTTCTCCGGCCACATTGGCCAGCTCTGACTGGGGGATCCCAAGGCGTTCCCAGGCCCGAGTGGAGATATAATCTCCCCACCTGGTCCTCGGCCTGCCCCGTGGTCTCCTCCCAGCTGGACATGCCAGGAACACCTTCTTTGGGAGGCGTCCCGGTGACATCCTTAACAGATGCCCGAACCACCTCAACTGGCTCAACTCCGAGTCCCTCCCGGATGGCCGAACTTCTCACTCTATCTCTAAGGGAGACTCCAGCCACCCTCCTGAGGAAACCCATTTCAGCTGCTTGTAACCGCGATCTCGTTCTTTCATGACCCATTACTCATGACCATAGGTGAGGGTAGGAACAAAAACGTAGATGGAGAGCTTTGCCTTCTGGGTCAGCTCCCTCTTCATCACAACAGTGTGGTGTAGCGAACACAACACTGCCCCTGCTGCTCCGATTCTCCGGCCGATCTCATGCTCCATCTTACCCTCATTCATGAACAAGACCCGAGACTGAGATACTTAAACTCCTTCACTTGAGGTAAGGACTAATTTCCTATCCAGAGTTGGCATGCCACCGGTTTCCTGCTGAGAACCATGGCCTCCGATTTAGAGGTGCTGATCCTCATCCCAGCCGCTTCACACTTGGCTGCGAACTTGTCCAGTGAGCACTGGAGGTCACAGACCGATGGAGCAAACAGAACCACATCATCATTAAAAAGCAGCGATGCAACCCCCAGCTCCCCGAACTGCAACCCTCCTCCCCCTGACTACGCCTGGATATCCTGATAGACTGGATAGGCATACTCCCAGGCCCCCTCCAGGATACGTCCAAGAGTAAAGATCTGGTCCGTTGTTCCACGACCAGGACAGAATCCGCATTGCTCCTCTTCAATCAGAGGTTCGACAATCGGCCGAACCCTGCTTTCCAGCACCTTGGAGTCGACTTTCCCAGGGAGGCTGAGGAGTGTGATGCCCCGGTAATTGGCACACATCCTCTGGTCCCCTTTTTTGAACAAGGGAACCACCATCCCGGTCTGCCACTCCTTCCAGACTTCCACGCAATATTGAAAAGGCATGTCAACCACGACAGCCCCTCAACACCCAGAACCTTCAACCCTCGGGCCTTGCCACTGTGGAGTTGTTCAACCACCTCAGTTACCTCCTCCGACGCTGATCCTCCATCATCCTCCAGCTCTGCCTCCACCCCAGAGGACGTGCACCCCAGAGGAGTTCCTCAAAGTGCTCTTTCCACCTGCCGACAACCTCCTCAGTCGAAGTCAACAGTGAACCATCCTTGCCATAAATGGCTTGGATGTTCCCCCACTTTCCCCTCCTGAGATGCCAAACGGTTTTCCAAAATTTTCGGCTCCATTTCTACCATCATCCTGCATCTATGACGAGAGGTGCTATCATAAAAGGAGGCAGAAGAATAGCTGCACATGAGGCACACAGTACAGGAGAAGAGAGGAGAAGGAGAGGGGGGAGAGAGAGTGGAGAGAGAGAGCTACAGGCCATTGCTTATCGTTTAGTTCAATTAGCGGAGCTACAGAATTGTCTGTAAAGTTTAGTAAGGGGGAAGAGACAGAGTTCCTGGCTAGTATATGTTTGAAAATGGTTTACTGTTGATTAATCAGGTGAATAGCAAAAAAATGGCAGAAACAGCACACGAGGTAACAGAGCAAAACCAGAAGTGACAGGAAATGACGTAACATGCTTACTGCAACACTTGCGCAGTCGACACAAAGACTCACTAAACACCCTCAGGAAGAAACTGGCTCACAAGGGGCTCTTACAAAATTTTAGAGAACTACAAAAGTTATTGAAAACAAATATTTCTTCAGATATCTTCAAATAAGGGATTACTATGATAAAAGAATAAAACCATCATTATCTGGAGAGGGCAACATAGTGATAGACACTCTGACTGAAGCCTATCAAAAGAAGGAAAAAAAGTAATTGCTAAAATATATCCAGGTCTTCAGAAGCAGAATGGGAACAACACTGGATACATTAAAGCAACATGGGAGAAAGAACTAAACATAAGAATATCACAGGAGGATTGGTGTTCAATGTGGGATGCACAGCATTCATCCAAAGAAGTGGAAAGTGTTTGGAAGAATTTGATCTTTCTTCATTACCACATACACTGCACACAAACTATCTGAACCACAGGCACAGTGCTGGAGGCTGTCTACAATCACTCCCATAGTTTTTGGTAATACCCAAAAATTCAAACTTTATGGGAAAACATATGTCTAACTATGAGAAAGATTTGAGAATTATGGTCCTGTATTTCTCTGACCAGACAGATGATGTGATTATAAGGAAAGACTGGTATCTGTGTAAAAAATTACTCATGGCCTGTAAAAAAACAATGACTTTCTTTCTGACATCTAGAGGAACAATCTTTCCGAAGAAATGGGTAAAATTTACTTCCTTTATCACAATATGACCAACACAGGAGTCCTCACATTTTATTTTATTTTGTTTGTTTGTTTGCCTCCCCTGAGAGTATGTTTCCTGCTTGTTTTGTCCTAAACTAAAAATACTAAATGAAAAGTATCAAAACAAAACAAAATATTTCTCCACCATGTCTTATTACACAATAAACTGGAATAAATAAATTATCCTACCATTCTAACAAAATAAATAAATAAATAACTAAAAGAAAGAAACCTTGGGGTCGGCTGTAGCTCAGTGGGTTGGAACCTGAGTTGGGAACCGGTGGGTTGCCAATTCACGTCCCAGCCTGGCCTAAGAAAAGTCAAGTGTGGACTGGTGGATGAAGAGATGCCAGTCCACCTATAGGGCACTGCTAAGGTGCCCTTGAGCAAGGCACCGCTCTCCCCCAAATTGCTCCAATGTGCGCTGAGCTATAGCGGTGCCTTCACTTCACTTCACTCTGGAAAAAACAGTGCCATCTCTCACATGTGCATGGTGTTGGCCCCTGTGTGTGGGTTGTCTGCACATGTCTGTTTCAGAATGTAAATTTTGTGCATTGATTCTCTCAGTATATATGACAATAAAAGCTTTCTTTCTTTTCTCGTTTTCTATCCGACAACTCCTAGAATTCCATAGCCCAAAATCACCCCTTCCGACATGGGCAACATAAAACATTTCCTCCAGGCTGTATGAGTTTTTCAATCTCAGCTACACCCCATTAATTAAACAAATAAAAGATGATTTTCAACAATGGACCAAATTACCACTCAACCTAACAGAAGAATACCAACAGTTAAAATGAAAATCTTACCTCAGTGTGAAGTACTGACCAGAGTGGCTGGTCGTTTGGTAGGAGGCAGACACAGGAAACTTTATTCAGGTATCACAAGGTGGTTTATTTTCAAAAGGTGGCCCCATACTACACATGTAACAAAAACCCCCAAAAAGAAATATGCACAAAAAGCACAAAAAACCCACTAATAGTTAATTGATCAAAACTCAACTTAAATTAACTTTCATCATGTGCACACAGCTACACACTGATGTCCTCCTCCCCTTGACAGCCAAAAGCAACTTCTTAAATAGCTCTTCCATCAGCAGTCCATCGGAGGCAACTGGACTGTACCATTGCTGCAGGGATATAGCATGTCTCACCTAAACACAGGTAAGAGATAAAGTTAAAACAATCTCACCAAGTTCCAAGGTGAACCCTTTGCCTTTACTTACCACATAACTCCTCACAACCATAGATAAACAAATCAACATCACAGCAAATAATTTACTCCACATAATCTACTACCATCCCCGACTTGGTCCAACCTAGTGGCAATCACCAATGATCTCACCAGTGTATAAATATAGGACATGATTGGGTGCCTCCTCCTTTTGTCTGTGGAGCACATGGTTGGTATGGTAAGTAACAGAGAAAGAATGATTGAATTCTGAAACCGAACTAAGCCAGTAAACAATAACTAAACTTAACAATATTTGTCAATGTTTTACTTCAACCGTAGATGCGACTGAAATGTGAACTTTAACCAAATATAATGCAAACTACAAACAAATCCAGGATAATAAGTGTCTGCAAAATAATGATTAATGCTGAACAAACAATTAACAAGCATGGTTAAATTGGTAAGTTTACCTGGCAATAATGATAAAAGTAAGGACAAATGGTGTATTCTCACCCACTTTGTCACACTCAGATAACCCACCAGTTTTCTATGATTCCCACTACTCCCACTGATGAATGGTTTAAAACATTAGATGCAATAACTACTCAATTTCATTGGAACAACAAAAGACAGAGATTTTCGTGGAAGTTTTGCCTTAAAGCACTCTGAACAACAATTGAGTAAAAACACAAAGACCACTGTTTGGTTGGAAAGAATAAGTATATTGCACAATATAGGAGACAACTTATGCACAGGAAGGTACAAGCAATGTCTCAAAATCACAGAGTTCTGCACAACATGTATGTAGGGCTTTTGGCCTGTTGTGCACTAGTAGTGCACTAGCAGTGCACTAGTAGCATCATTCATAATTATTCATTATTCAGTACTGGTCCTTTAACTAGTGATATTGCTCAGTCACTGATCTCAGTGACAGCCGACACGAGATCTCTAGTACCAATCAATTTTACAACTTATGGGATTTAAGGGAAATAAAACAAAGCAAAGCAAACAAACAAAACTGAATCCCAAATAAACAAAAGACACGGTAAAACAAAATGCAATGCACACTATTCTAATTGTCTCTACCCAGACAGAAGCCTCTTACTTTTGTTGCTCCGCTCCACTGGAGTGAGGGAGTAAAAGAGAGAGAGAGAGAGAGAGAGAGATCTGCTCCGAATGTCGGTCGAGCGGTCTGTGTGGCTCCTCAGACATGATGAGTTCTTCGGTGGGAGCGGAGAAGATCACAGAAACCGATGTTCTTTCTTAGCTTTGGGTAACAAAGTTGGCGTGTTGGTCTTCACAGCATGTGGAATCAGCTGATTGCACAGTGGTCCACACTGGGTTCGAGGAGAAGAGACAAACAGAAAAACAAACAAACAAACAAAATAAAAACACACAGTCAATCTTTATCACCTGGATGACATCACCGCGGACCCCTGCTGAGAGCACCTGAGTCCAGCCAATGTCTGCATTCAGTTCCTGTTCAAACTCGAATCCACACTTTAAGTGTGAATCGTGGGGGTCGTGGTGCCGTCTTCAAACAGGCAGACAACTTTGGCCCAGGCTTCTGAATGGACGTGTAGGCCTCTCTATTGTTCTTTTCAGAGTGCATGTGAGGCGATCCCAACTCCCCCCTTTGGTTTGAAGAGTGGGGTGCTGGCCACAGTGTTCAAAGCAACGCTAGGGTCGAACTGTCCATGTGCAGGAGGTGATAATTCTTGGTGTCCTTCCTATCCTGTCTGGTGGATAGGGACAGGGTAAGCAGTTCAAAGTTTCAAATTCATAGAGGCTATCATGTCTGGGGAGAGTTGAGGCAAGGCCTAGGCAGAGATGTCTAAATGAATATCACATCCTAACTGACACTAATGCATTGTTTCACCAAGAAAAAAAAAACAATACGCAACGTAAAGCAATGTGAAGAGAGGTAGTGTGAATCAGTAATTGGGTCTGTTGTTAGCGCATGCCAATTGTTTAGTTAAGGGTCACTACTCTGTATGATTTAATCAGCGTCTTTATCGCTGGGGGGTGGGGCTGCCACCCCCCTTCGTTGGTGGAATGGTTGATGTACCTGGCAGTTTGTTGGTTTGGTATTGACCTTGACACAAGGCTTCTCGTGACCTCCCAGTGTCAGATCTGCCAGTGCCAGTGCTTGTATCTCCAGGACCCTGGAACTGTTGTCTGACGCTCTACCTGGGTGTACTCCTGTTTCCCATGCTAACTGTGCGTACCTCCTAATCTCCTGCATGGTGAGATTGCTGGTACGGCAGTGCATGGTCACCCCATAACGCACACTTTCATCTAAGTTACGGAGAACGAGGGACTTGAAGGCAGGGTCTTCTTCTAAGCCGGGCGTGTTACGCCCTTGAAAATACAGTGCCCGAAGACGCCTGTAATACTTTTGGTGGTTCCAGTTTCCCCTGTAAAATGCCAAAAGCAAAAAGAGTAGAGGACGCCTGATCAGTGAATTGGGTGTACTCCTCCCGCAGGGCCTGACAACGCGCTGAATAGCGGTCTCTGATTACCGGCAGGAATGTCTCCATAAAGACATGGACACTTCTGGAGGTGGTTTTCCAGATAAGGCGCAGCTTCTCTCTGGTTGAAGCATGGGCCAAGTCAAGGAGACGGCGTTCTGCTTCTCTCAAGTAGTCTTCAATCGCGTTCTATAGCATTCTATATCTCGCGCAAAAGATTCAAGCTGACATGTGCGCATGCCCTGTTTTTGGTGGAGACCTGCGTCATCTGAATCATTTGAGGCTTGTTGGTTTATTGGTTCTCAGTAAGGAGGACGAGACCCCCCTTTCTGCGGGGCAGGAGGAACCTGTGGAGTGAAATCAAAGTGAGGGCGTGGACCACACCATGCATATGTTTCTCCGGTTGACAAGGACATAAAGTCCCAATTGTCATTCAAGAGGTGAGGATGGTGGTCGGCTTCCGTCCAGGTGAAAGTTCTTCTCCTCTTGAAAGGGGTAATGGAGCATTGATGGACCAGCTGAGGTGTGCTCCTTGGGTAAGATGCCTCTGCGTACTTATCATAAGACATTGACGGTGGATACTGGTCAAGCATGATGCAACCAGACAAAGTTTCAGGGGCCATCGGTTCTCTGCCCCTTGTTATCTGGTCAGCCGGCATGACTTGGACCGACTGAGCAGTCCGCCGCGTGTTGTCGCGCACTATGGCTGTTTCCCATGGTGGGAGTCTAAAATTAATATTACCAAAAATCCATTGCCACCTTCTAAACCAAATGAAGAGCTTGAAAATTAAAACATCTCAAAAAATTATTTCCAAACCATAAAAACTTATCTCCAGTACAAATGTATCCATATTTCTACCAACCACCAAATGGGAAGAGGACTTAGCCCTGTCTCCCAACCCCAACTTCTGTATACAAATCAATGAAAGCATCTTGTCTATGACCAGTAACAAAAAACATACAGTTAATGAAGTATAAAACCATTCACAGACTTTACATCACGCAAAATGGAAACTCTAAAATGGGACTAGCGACCACAAACATCTGTTCACAACACACACAGGGCAGAATGGATACTTATTTGCATACCACTTGGGTCTGTCAACCGGTTCACACCTTCTGGATAACATTCACTGAAAACCTCTCCACCATCTTGGGCTGCAGAATCCCTATGTCACCATCACTCTGCCTATTAGGAGACATCACACATGTAGATCTTCAACCCAAATACAAAAACCCACTACTCACCTCCCTAGCTACCGCCAAGAAAATAATCTTCCTAAAATGGAAATAAAAAAAAAAATAAATTCATATTATGCACTGGTTCTAGTCTCTCATAGAATACATATAATTTGAAAAAAATCTACTCATAGAAAAAACAATATGTCAGCCTTTAATGATATATGAGGCAAATTCTTAACTCATCTGAACCATAAACAAGATCTACCAAACCAAAATCGTGTACAGAACCAAGAGAACCACCCCAGTAGCATCTTCATCCTTCTTTGATAATTGCTTGAATCAACCCCCCTCACACACACACACCTTCCCATCTTTCATTTATTTATGCATTAATTTAATTTATTTATTCTCCTCCCTTCTACTCTCTCACATATCACTATTGTAGTCATTTCAACCACTGTTGATTTATGATGTGTCTATTTCTTCCCTCATCTGTCATCCACTACTGTCTCCCCTGACATCTGTCCTTTTTATCATCAGGATAGTTTTCTATGACATTTAAACAATAATTTATATCATATAATTATTACATCTGTGTTGTTATTATTATTAATTTTGTTGTTTAAACTTAATTTAAAAAATACAGAAACTGTTTCTTCCCGTGGAATGTGAGGTCACTCGACAACGCTCAGTGAGCAATCAAAGGGCCTATGTGCAATATTTTAGCAGTTTCTTCTTTTTGTTTTATCAGTGTTTATAGTACACGCATACTGCGTACTATAGTAGGTACACAGTAGGTACACATACTATGTACCTACTGTTGCCAAGTGCTTGCTCATGGTGGGATCTGTTGGGTCTCTTTAAATCATTTTATAAAGAGTTTGGTCTAGACCTACGCTATATGTAAAGTGCCTTGATGTATCTTTGTTATGATTTGGCGCTATATAAATAAATCTGATCTGATATAAACACACAGTTCAAACAGCACTGTATAACCACTGGCATCTGGTGTTATTCATAATGTCTTACTTAACGTTATATTTCTTCTGTGTTGCCTATACCTGTGTTTGTTGTTACTTTTTGCACCCTCAGTTGTATCTACACCCCAGTTTCGTTGGGCAGGAACTATCAGAAAAAAAAACAAAACAAAACAAAAAAAAAAACAAAATTATATAATAACAGCAATGCAGTATATTTGGTTAAAGGGTATGGTTTATAACTGCTTTGTGCTTTTGGCAAACCAGGCCTTATACTACCCATGTTCCGACTAGTTGCTCAACTTTTCATGCCAATTTTACATAGGACATTCAGAACAGGGAAGCATTGCCCGTAGGTCAGAGTGTGAGTAGCTGTTTGTCTTTGTCCGTCTCTGTATGTTGGCCCTGCGATGGACTGGCAACTTGTGGTGTACCCCATACTCACTCAGTGTGACCCGGGATTGGCTCCAGCACCCCCTGCAACCTGGAAATGGAAAAGCAGTAGAAGATAGATAGATGAATGAATTAATGAATGAGCATTTACATCAGTAAGATAATATGATAAAACATATAACGCAAACTGCATATAAGTGTGGACAAACTATGCTAAATAATGTAGAAAATCTGGCTTCTGACTTACATAGTTGTAATGACTATTATGTATAGGTAATAGTAGATAGAGCAAAGAGTAAATAGAGCTGACACGTAAAGACCATGCTCAGATTCACTCTTACATGCAATCCAGACTCAAGTGTTAACTTCACCTGTCTTTGGGCTGTGTGAGGAAGACAAAAGAAAACCTAGGGATAGGGGGAACATGCAGAGTCCACATAAAAGAACTCCAGCATTGACCCAAAGTTAACTCTCTTCCCAGCTTGTTTGTAGCCAGAAAAGTCTTGATATAAAGTGACAGTGGTAATCACTGTCAACCACTATAGAACTGTTGTGGCGGTAAGAGGTGGAAAAGAGGAAATCAGGCTGTCCAGACAAAGGTGTCACATGGGGAATCTTTTTATTCAAATCAGCCCTACTAACAACGTAGTCAGAGACAGGACCACCAGAAAAACATGTGACATGCTTCTTATACCTATGTGTGTGTTGTGTGGATAGCCTTCACCCTTATCTTGAACTTCAGCCATAGTGATTGTGCAGCTCTGTGTGTATGTGTGGTGTAGTTCTCTGTCCTGGCACCCAGATGTCTTCTCGTTATTGTTTTGACTTGTTAGGCGCCAGAGCAGGTCCTGATGATCTGACTCTCATATTGACGCATGAACAGAGACAAGGCCTCTGGACTTTGTCTTTCCCATACAGAACAATGGTTAGTACTGCTGTCATGCATCTGTCCATAAATAATCTTTTTTTGTTTTTAATGTGTATGACTTGGACTTTCAAGAAAAAAAAAATTCAATTTACTGTATTTTTTGCACTATAAGGCGCATTTAAAATCCTTACATTTTCTCAAAAATCGGCAGTGCGCCTTATAATCCGGTGCACCTTATGTATGAATTCTTGTTGTGCTTACTGACCTTGAACCATTTTTATGTGGTACACTGTGCTAAAAAATCTATCAAAATGTTTTAGTGCGACTTTGGTAAGCTATGAAGCCACACTGCTTGATGGATTGTTGAAGCATTCCTAGCTGACACAGGGACTTTGTATTAACGTTGGCCCTTGGTTGAATATGGGTTGCGATGTCAGACAATGTAAGATTATCCAGTGCTGGCAAGCAACCATCAACCCAAATTTAGTCAATGCTACCTTACTATAATTAGACGTCAAGCCAACATTAGGTTTTTAACGTAAACCCAATTTTCAAATCCATATCAGGAATTTGATGGATTTGCGGAAGACGAAGAATTATTTAAAATGTGAATGTATTTTTCTGTATTTATTGTTAGTTATGCGAGTTATTGTGAATGATTTGAATAAAGTTTGACTTACCTGACTGTAGTGTTTCGCTTTATATATGATTTATCATGCGCCTTATGTATGAAAAAAAGGCCCTTTCATTGAAATTGTGCCTTATGGTCAGCAAAATACGGTAGTTATATTTACTTTACCTTTGGCTTTGGCCTTCCACATGCTGTCTGCCCTTTCAACGACTATTATAAACCCAGGGATGGCAGAAATAAACTACTGCTGTTTGCTGCTGTATTATGTGCCCAACTATGAACTTAATAAATAAAATGTATGCACCATCAAAGCAGGACTTAGCTGTTAAAATTACAGTTGAGTTTAAAACATTTGTTTGAGACAAGTTATCTCACATGTAGAATAACACAGGCAACTGTTAAGTTGATATACCACGTGGTAGAAATTTTAAAACATATCCATGTATAAAGAGTATGGAATCCCTTTAAGGTTAGTGTTAGAAGCCCCTGAGAGTCTGTGATCCTGGAACAGAGTCTCTTTGACTGGTCAGTAATTAATTGTTGGTTGAAATCCACATGAGGCGCGCAAGTTTCAGCACATCTTGTTCCAGATCCAATCAAAACAAAGCAAACTAAATCAAATTTATTTATTTATACAGGGCCAAATCATAACAGAGTTACATCAAGGCACTTTTAGAGGCAGAAGCCTCAGGAAGAAGCAGGCTCAGGGAGGGCAGCCATCTGCCTCGACCGGTTGTGTGTCAAGTTTAGCACCAAGGGGACTTCTTAATAGTACTGGTGAAATGAAATAGGCTACTGGATGGATAAATATTGCCGCTAGGGAGAGCAAAGGCAAAGTGGGGAGAGAACAAGAGCAGGAGGACAAGAGACGCATAAAAATGCGAGCAAAACATACAGATTTAAGAAGTGATTGAGGTCTGGTACCACTAAATATGAACTAATATACTAAACTAATACTAAAATATAGCAGTAGCTGAAGATAGGATTTTAGCAGAAGTAACATTGGGAATTCATTAGTAATGTGTAACGATTGGAGACTATTGCAGGTTGAGCAGGTTTGCTCAATGAAGATGACCACGTAGACCTGAAAAAAGGCACAAATGTAATTTTAAGTATCTCCTGATGTTTGTGACTCATGTTTCAAGACTCAATTTAGGATCCTTCCATAAAATGTACGTATATAATAATATTACATATTGAATGGTTAGTTAGTTAATAGTTAGTTTTGTTGTTGGAAACAATGCAGATACTTAGAAATACAACCAAAATTACTTAAACGATTATTTGAGTGAGTGCTGGTGAAAGTTTAAATAACTTTTCGCCCCAAATCAAATTGTGCGTCACCCGCTCCACTCAGACATATAGGCTTTCAGCTTGTATTCATCAAAGCAGTTTACGCTCGCTCCATCCGTTTACTTGCCGTAGTTGCTAAATGTTTACGAATACTGCGTAGATGGAGAGGCTTCTCAGATGGTTAGCCAAACATCCACAGAAAAAGAGATGAGCAGGAAAACGAAAACATTTTACTTTAAGCAGGAAAATAGCGGCAGAAAGAAACTTGTTTAGGTATGTACGTTTTTTTACTTTGCATAAATGTGCTGGCTGAATTAGATAGCTTTGTTTATGAACGGCTCTATGTATGAACATAAATTCACCATTAGCCAACACTGGCTAGTTAGCTGCCCGGGTAACAAGTTAGCACCTACCAGATTGCATCTTGCTGCGACCCTTAGGTTTATGGACACTAGCCTAGCAGCTAGTTGTTGATATGACTCACGAACTATATGATTCACTGCTGACTGCTAATACTGTAGGTGACCTCGGTGACGTGTTACCTCATCTTATTTACTTTCACATTTTCTATCGTTTGCAACTTCAAAGTTGTTTCAATTAAGCTAACGTTGTTAAGCTACATTGAGGCCAAACACACTCAAACTACTGTGGCCTGAACCCAACTTCCTGCGTTAGCTGGCTCGATTGATAGTTTGACGTGGAATAAAATACGTATATAAGATATTCAACACTAACAACTAGCTAGCGTCAGCAGCGTTTCGTTATCAGGCTGAACAATTGCTACTGTTTAACTGCGAGTTGTGCGATCGAATCGTTAACATTAGCTCTATTAGCAAAGTCGAACTAGTATGGTCATTAAACTAACAACATAGCATTCTGCCCGACATTTAGAGCGTATGAATACATTGATCAAACCTGGGGGTTACCGTCTCTTAAACTGTTTTTAAGTGTACAATACTTTAAAACACCATATTCAGAAATTAGTGACGTTTTGCAAGCAAGTTGATCATTTGAGTGTGGGTGGTGAGACGAGGCCGTGTTGACACATCCAGTGCCGTGTATGTGCTGTCTTAAAATACAAATAGGTGTATTGATTATCAGAATATAAACGGGTTAGGGTTGTTTTTCATCGAAGCCACCACTACTGTACTATACTTTACTATAGTGTATGGGACATTGGTGAAAAACACATAAAAGTTTGATACATTATAACAGACTATAAATGCTAAGTACACAGTCAATCTCAAAATTATCTGGGAAATCCTCTACAGTAATGTTTCATATAATATTTGTAGTTATATAACAAAATCAGAAAACCGAAAGCGTCCATGCTTAAATTTATTGAAATCACAACAAAGGGTAAAAAAAAAAAACCTTTATTATTGTTTCAGATATGTTGTCAGAATAATTTTAAAACATTTCTATGTTAAATTATCTCTAACTTTGAATAATTGTATCAGTATTTCATAAATTAAAAGCTTACAGAAGTAAGCTTTTAATTTATGTAGTGCATTATGTATCACTAAAAGATCTTGACAAATTTTGAATTTGAAGTCAGTTTTGTCTGGACTAGCAGCTCCAAAAAACTGCCCCTGAGAGTCAGATTTCTTTCCTTGACAAGTAACTCTTTGAACCCAGTTTGAAATTTTTGAGGTCATGCTTGTTGTTGGTACTGTTGGATATTTGGTGCATGCAGGTTAGTGGGTGCAAAAAAGTGTTGGTAAAGTTTAATATTATCAAAGACAAGGGTACAAGGACACTGCAGACAAGGTTACTATACTCTCTTTTGATCTTGCTGAAGTGCTCAATGAATACTACTGCCAATGTTTATTGTTTTATCTATCAAATGAGGAATTTAGGTAGTTTTGCTGTGTAGTTTTAAATAAAATACATGGTGATAAACCCCCTTTGTTTTTGAGGAAGTGATGACCTGCGGTAATGAAATTCTGATAAATATTTTGTTTGTTGTAAACATCTTTCTAAATTAACTGAATGATTTTAAATGACTCTATTGTATCAAAAGTCAAATTTGAGCACTGTCACCATAAAATTTATGAAAAATATAAAATGAGACCAAAGAATTCCAAAGTGAAACTGCTCAATGAACAGTTATGGTGGCTCTGTCCAAAGGCAGAAAACTCAAACCTGTGCTGGAAATAAAGGTCATTATATTGTAGACTGTTTTCATACAAGAGTTGCAAATTCCACTTTTAGCTGAGGTCAGAGATGATGCGTCGGACTGATTGTCCTTCCTGCTTGGTGTAAGCCAAACCCTTTCTCTCATCCACATAAAGCAGAATTAATTTTCTTTTCATTCATGCATTCATCTTCTACCACTTATCCGTTTCATGGGGAATGCTGGGGCCAATACCAGCTCACATTGGGCAAGGGCGGGGTATACCCTGGACAGGTTCAATCCATCGCAGGGTCAATATGCAGGGACATACAGAGATGAACCAACACTCACACTAGCACTCATACCTAGGGACAACTTAGAGTCATCTATTCATCTGTCATGCCCAATTGGCCCAATTGAAGACAATCAACCACCATAAAATGCAGTGAAACGGGAAAATGGTGCTTTTCCTCAAGGTTTAGGTCCTATTGTCCACAAACCTGACTTCCGGAGGCTATTAGCCTCGAGCAGTAAGTAATGTGCGCGAAGTATGGGTGGCACGTGTGTGTAGGGTGCAGTTAGTGACTTTGGGAGAGTTATTGTAGTTGTAAATTTAGTTATTACTATAGTTGGAGTTGTTATAATTGTTATAGTGTTAAAGTTGCCGTTTCCTTGGAACTGGAAAGTATCCCTATTTGGGATACTTGGCACAAATCTGGCACACTCGGCACACATTTTGTGCCAAATTGTGGAAAACTGAGTATCTGCCTGGTGCTGTCCTTACTAAAACTTTTTTGGACGCTTGACAATTAGCTACAATTCTATCACATTTGACAGGAATCAATGGCATCTAAGTGCCTGGAAACATTGTTAGCATGGTATTATTGTCTGTCAAATAGGGGAAAGACACAGGCAAGGATAAAAACTTCACATTTCTCATTTGGTTTATCCATTTTTTCAGGCAAATTAGCAGGTAAAATATTTTTGACACTGGAAATAGAATCTCTGAGGTCCCATAGATTTCCCTAGACACGAACAGCATGCATATGAACCTTATTATTATGTAAAAATTCTTCATTTACTTTTGGTATGTCTTTTTGGGATTTTTTTTTTTTCCCTAAAAATATGGTCAGGGCTTAACAGATTAACATAAACATGCATGTCTTTGGATGGTGGGAGGAAATCCACACAAATACGGGGAGAACATGCAAACTCCACACAGAAAGGCCCCAGGCACAAGAACCCCTAACCCGAACCTGCAGCCTTCTTTTTGTGATGCAATCGTGCTAACCCCTATGCCACCATGCTGCCCCAGCTGATTTCTCTTTATTATTTATTTGTTTATTCATTCATTCATTCATTTATTTAGTTGCTCAATCTACCAAAGGCATTTGTGGGTGAAGAAAGCCATGTGACCTACTTCATGGGATGTAATTAAAAGCATACATTCAAGTTCAGTCAGGGAAGATTTAATTTTTTAATTTTTAATTTGTATGAGATTTAAATTTAGAAGAGATCCTCTTTGCTACCTTGTTTGATGAATCTGCACTTTTAAGAGTTTTTATTTACTTTACTAACTACTGACTCCAGGGATTCTGGTATTTGTTATGGGTTTAGAATTCAATGTTGCTTTTGAAGCATCTAACCACACACTAATTTTTCATCTAGAGCACTGTATGCGCATCAGGGACACTGTCTTGGATTTATTCAGGTCGTATCTGTAAGGGTGATGTTTCTCAGTTAGACTTGGCAATTTTGCATCATCTACTGTCCCCCAGTCTTGTGGATTTCCCAGGGCTTAATTGTGGTGCCCATCCTCTTTTCCTTATACCTTCTCCTCTTGGGAAGATAAAGAAACAAGAAAAAAGAAAAAGATCTCCCACCACTTTTATGCAGACCACTCCCAAATCTATCTGTGCCTTAAAAGAAATGCTAACAGTATCCTGATACATTGATTTCCATAAGAACATGAAAACCTGGTTGGCTTTCAAGATTTTGAACTTCAATGAAGAAAAATCTGAAGTGATGGTGTTTGGATCCATGATGTCTCCTCTGTTGAGCAGGGTTCTCTGCAGCCACATGCTAAAACCGTAGTCACAAATCCCAGTGTCAAAATGGGCAGGAATTTTAAGCTTGATAAGCAGATAAATTCTTTGGTAAAATCCAGTTTTTATCATCTGATGCTTTTATGATGTTTTATCTTTTAATGGTTTTGAACGAGTGATTCATGCTTTTACTCAACCTATTTGGACTACTATACTACTATCAGCCAGACCAATCTTGCGCATACACAATTTGTCCAAAATGTGCCTGCTTGTCTTTTAACAAGCATGAACATATTACTCTTGTTCTGGCCTCCCTCCACTAGCTCCCTGTCCATATATGTTTATAATCCATTAAGGTTGCTGAGCTCCGCTGATCACCTGCATCTTGTCGTTGATGATGGGAATTCTGACAATTTTTAGAGAGCTCCCTTTTTTGGCTCCCAAGTGGCTCCTTATGTTTTTTTGTTGGTTAATTCATTTATTCCAAAAATACACAAAAATTATGTGTAAAATTAGTTACTAATGTAATTAACATACATTATATCAAGTGTTTATTATTCATATGGATTTTTTTTTATATATTTAACAAACTTTTAACTGTGTACATTAAAACAACATAGACAAGGATAAAGAATCATAAAACAGAATATGAATTAAAATGTGTACATCAAAAACAAAATGCAGCATCCTGTTAACAGTTTTAGCTAGAGACTGACATTAAGATTAACCAAGTGCCTAAGCCTTGAGGGGTTGATCCTGTTTCTTCTCTCAGTTATTATTTGCCCTATATTGGAGAACATTGTCTGAGGGGACAGATATTGCTACAATACACAGTCTCTGTGCTGTCACATGTGTAAAGTGTGGGCAGAGCTAACCCTTGGTCTCCCACCAGTGCAGGGGGTCTTCACTCCTTTCCTGTGTGTTGTCTCTGTCTGTAGCGCACAAACTTTCTTTCTCTCTTCCTTTACTTAAACAGACAAAAGAGGTGGAGAAAAAAAAAACCCAGATCGGCTCCCAATCAAGAGCTGGCTCCTGTTTTTCACTTGAAAGAGTAAGCACTCAGAGCCAGATTTTTCGCAGCATCACTACTTGTCCTCCCAAAAACCATACCAAGAACAAAAAAGCAAAAAACGGGCAACAACACCATCTCAGTAGTTGCCCTTAAACTGCGGAATGAGCTAACCCCCCCATACATCAAACTTGTCCCCACCATCGAAAATTTGAAATCACATTTTATGTAATTAGTCCTCTCATGCTGGATTAAAGTCTGAGAGATTCAATCCACCTTTATGTTTCTAAATCCCATTTTATTTTGTCTGTTTTATCTAATTTTTTTTGTGCTTACATTTTTTTTTTTTTTTTACTTTTTACTTTGTAAAATTTCTACTGTGTTACATTTATACTTCGAGAAGCAAACCAGCAACCTGCTTCTAATACATAATTTCATTACATACATGATGTACAATGACAATAAAGGCTTTCAATTCAATAATTATTTCATGCTTTAAGTATTCTGAGACTGAATGAACACAAAAAGAACAAACCAACTGCTGCCAGTAAATTTATGTAACTTGATTTGCAGCAATTGAATTGTAAATGGTTTATATTCAGCACAAAATGTTTTCTGAACACCTCAGTCCAACAACAAAGTTTGATTAGTATTTTATTTTTGCCAGCATTTTTCCTCCTGGTTGCCCACATGGGTGTCAACTTTTTATGATTGATGCACTTTAAGTTTTGCAGGTGTACATTTTATTATTGAAATGTGAGTCTGCGACCACAATCAGTCCTCCTTAGAAACTAGTTCATTATTTATTGAGTGAAAATTACCTTTTGTATTGGGGAGGGCAGTGCTGCAGCACGTTGAATCTTGGGGGAAGGAAGAAAGAACGAAATGCAGTAGCCAGGGAAAGCGTTATTATCAGAAGCACTACAGAACGCACCCTGTCTTCCTGGAGAAAGATCTGGTTTGGATTTCAGTCAGAAAACCCAAAACCTGTCAGCTTGTTGCTTTTGTTACTGTTTTTTGTGTGCAAAACCATTACATTTCAGTGACTGACACTTTGCTCGCCTGCCCTCAGACTACTCCAGTACCCCTTAGCTATCTTTCTCATTCTTTTCATGACACATGCATCTTTTCCTTTTTTTTCCCTGATAAAGATAAAGATAAAGATAACTGAACTGACAGATCAAGCCGGACAAGTGTCCGAGACTTGGATCTCAATGATCTGTCAAACTAATTTGGCGCATTTCTATCAGGTCCATCAGGGGCATTTACAGGCAGTCTTGCCTACTTGTTGTCTTTGCTGCTAGATTTATGGTTTTTTCTGACTCCACTAGTAACTTAAAAAAGAAATCTGATGACTTTTGACAAATCTTAGTAACAGATCGTACAAGATATTGACTAGTCCTACCCAGTGAATGTCCTGGAAGTGACTGCTATTTAACATGTCGTTTTTAACTAGCTGTGTGAATCAGTCATGCTGTGTCACAGAAACAGAAAAGCATATAAATAAGAGAATTCAGCTATATTAAAATATGTATTTGGACACAGAAAAGGAGAGATGCAAATAGACTGAATCCACTTGATACTCAGCAGAATACTAAAAATAACCATCATAATAAACATCATCATAATTGCAGGGGAATACTGTGGTTAAATATTGTTGTTAATGTAACTCACATTAGGTACATTGGCATCATGCAGCAACACACAATGGAGAAAGAGCAAGATGCCCTTCTCGATGCAACCCACCCATTTATCTGGGCTTGGGACCTACACAAGCCTACCATTGGTTGGCCTTGTGGCTGGGTGTTAATATTGCATGACAGTAGAGATGGTAAGACGGTTCTGGGGGGTGGGGGGGACAGAGTAACCGCAACCTATCAGGTTTAAAAGCAGCTACTACTAATGGCCCTGCTAATTATTTTCAATTATAAAACCTAGTGAAATTATTCAGTCTCTTATATGTTTTGAACATTCAGCGCATTTCAACAACAGTAATAATACTGACCGTGATCAAAATGGTCTTGGTCATCAGTGATCTCGATGCTAATTTTTAATACCATTTGAATCTATAGTTTGACTTGATTTTTTTTGTCTTTGAGTGCCATTCCTGAAACTGTGCAGAGTTTTACTTTAAATATCACGGTGCAAATAATTTTTTCCCTGCCTGTCTTTCAGGTTCTATATTGAAAACTACAAGCACACAGCATTCCTCATACCCAGGGACCAAGACTGCAGCTAATCCTCCTGGGTTCCATTAGACCCAGGAGTAATGTGACTGACTTAGCATCTGAGTATATGTGGACAAGTACAGGTCTGGTGGTTAAAACAGCGCATGCTCAAAAACGAATTGGTATAGATCTATGGCAAGAAATCTCACAACCAGTGTTTGGTCATGAATGAAGGTCAGATGTGAAAAACTGTAATTTCTGAAATATCAGCACATTTCTTCTGTCACATTCTGCACTGGCATTAAGTGCATGGGTGTCGTGCTGACAACAGGCTATTGTCTCGAAGGCCTGGTATGTCTGAGCCTGAAGCTAGCAGAGCTGCTCTGTTTCCTATGGATTGTTAGCATATGACTAACTACATATGGTGACTATTAAGGCCATTAGCCCCCCCCCCCCTCCCCACCCCCTCTCCCTGCATCACTATTTCTAGTCCCTGCAAGGGGGTATAAACTCATTGGTAGTGGCACCCCTACTTACCACATCATATTTTCAATGCTCTTTCATTCATTCATTCATCTATCCACCCAACAATGTTTGCTTAACTTTCATCATCCCTCATTATCATCTGTATTGTACGAAATACAAGCCCAAGAAAGCTCTCTACGAGATCCACTTATTACGCTTGTCTTATCTCAGCCACAGCCCAGTCCCAACCTTGTTTTAAATTAAATCCTGACCTTTGTTTAACTTGCAGTTGGGACCAGAGTAGACCACCCTAAAGTCAAGCCAGTAGGCAGCTGTTTTGTTGGTTGTTTTGTTGCATGGAATCGGCTTAATCGTGGAGAGGCCAGGCTACCACAAACTGATGGACTTTGACAAGCGAGGAGTAGGGGGAGGAGGTGGTGGTGGCGGTGGCGGTGGAGGAGGGAAGGGAGAGGCAGAGGAAGGGAAGAGGATGTCTGGGAAAACAGGAAGTCGATCAGGTCACGGTGGTCGGGGTACTGGCTCCAACTCTGGCGTTCTCATGGTTGGACCAAACTTTCGTGTTGGAAAGAAGATTGGCTGTGGGAACTTTGGAGAACTACGACTTGGAAAGAACCTGTACACCAATGAATATGTGGCTATCAAACTGGTAAGTTGTTTTTTTTTTTTATGTCTAGAAATTACATATCTAGGACATATGTAAAATTTGCTGCGTGACTGCCCTGGATATGGCAGGCAATAGGCAATAACATTGCCTGATGTGGAATTTATTCTATGAATTTTCAAACCTAATCCTCCCTTGCAGGAGCCAATCAAGTCGCGGGCCCCACAACTCCATCTAGAATACCGCTTCTACAAACAGCTGGGGAGTTCAGGTGAAAATATCTTGTGTCAGCGTTTGCACTCTAAGACTGATGTGCAGTTTTCATGCGGCCAGCATCCATCATGTACTGTGCTGTGAAAAAGTATTTGCCCCCTTCCTTATTTCTTACCTTTTTGCATGTGTCACAATCAACTGTTTCAGATCATCAAACAAATTTAAATATTAAACAAAGATAACCAAAGTATACATAAAATGCAGTTTATTGATTATTTTAGTTATTAAGAGTAAAATAGTGTCCAAACCTACATGATCCTGTGTGAAAAAGTAATTGCCCCCCTTGTTAAATGATTTGAAAACTCACTAATCATATTATTGTGGAAAGCTGAGTTCAATTTCATAGCCACACCCAGGCCTGATTGCTGCCTTTCAAATCAATAGATCACTTAAATAGAACCTATCTGACAAGGTGAAGTAGGCCTTGTTGAACCCAAGATGCCGCGATCCAAAGAAGTTCAGGAGCAGAGAAGAAGAAATGTAATTGACATGTCTCAGTCTGGAAAAGGTTACAAAGCCATTTCTAAATCTTTGGGACTCCAGCAAACCACGGTGAGAGTCATTATCCACAAATGGAGAAAGCATGATACAGTGGTGAACCTTCCCATGAGTGGCCGGCCCACAAAAATTACCCCAAGAGCACAGTGACGACTGATCCAAGAGGTCACAAAGGAACCCAGAACAACATCTAAACAACTGCAGGCCTCACTTGCCTCAGTAAAGGTCAGTGTTCATGACTCAGCCATAAGAAAGAGACTAGGCAAAAATGGCATGCATGGCAGAGTTTCAAGGCGAAAGCCACTGCTGACAAAAAAAGAACATAAATTCTTTTCTCACCTTTGCTAAAAAACATCTTGATGATCCCCAAAGCTTTTGGGAAAATATTCTGTGGATTGATGAAACAAAAGCTGAACATTTTGGAAGCAGTGCATCTTGTGACAGCTAGCGTAAAATGAACACCGCATTTGATAAAAAACATCATGCCAACAGTGAAACGTGGTGGTAGTGTCATGGTTTGGGGCTGCTTTGCTACTTCAGGACCTTGATGACTTGCTGTCATTGAAGGAACCTCTACTCTCTACCAACAAATCCTGAAGGAGAATGTCCCGCCATCAGTTTGTGACCTCAAGCTGAAGTGCACTTGGGTTCTGCAGCAGGACAATGATCCAAAGCACACCAGCAAGTCCACTTCTGAATGGCTTTAAAAAAAACAAAATTAGGGTTTTGGAGTGGCCTAGTCAAAGTCCAGACCTGAACCCAATTTAGATGCTGTGGCATGACCTTAAAAACCCTAACCCTCCAATGTGGCCGATTTAAAATAATTCTGCAAAGAAAAGTGTGCCAAAATTCCTCCACAGTGATGTGAGACTCATTGCCAGTTATTGCAAACGCTTGACTGCAGTTGTTGCTGCTAAGGGTGGTTCAACCAGTTATTAAGTTTAGGGGGCAATTACCTTAATTTCTGCACCTGAATATAAGCAACACCCATTAAATTTAAAGAGAAAAACAGTTTTGTACGTATATAGGCTGCACTTGTTCATAAGCTGCAGATCTCTGAAATGTGGGAGGAAGTGGCATATAGCAGGAATTACGTTACACAGAAAGATTTTGTGGGCAGCATGGCGGTGTAGTGGTTAGCACTGTCGCCCCACAATAAGAAGGTCGTGGGTTTGTTTCCCGGCCTGGGTCGTTTCTGTGTGGAGTTTGCATGTTCTCCCTGTGTCTGCGTGGGTTTCCTCCGGATACTCCGCTTTTCTCCCACCGTCCAAAGACATGCATGTATAGGTTAAGTGTCGACATTAAATTGACCATAGGTGTGAATGTGAGTGTGAGTAGTTGTTTGTCTCTGTTTGTCCTTGTGTGTTGGCCCTGCGATGGACTGGTGACCCGTCCAGGGCGTACCCCACCCCTCGCCCGATGTGAGCTGGGATTGGCTGCAGCAGCCCCGCGACCCGGATACGGATGAAGATGAGATCGTCAGATCGATCGACTGACTTTAACTTGAAAGTGGCATCATATGCATTGCTTCGTGTGTTTTCCATGATAAGGGTATGTGCATGAAGCAAAATAAACGACTGATCTGAGGAATGTAGTTAATGTGTTAATTCTAACAATTTCATTGGTCCACTGTGACCTGTTCGGTAATTTCATTGGTCTGTATGTAAATGTATTGGCAGCATGATGCTCGTTACCCGTAAAAATCCATAAATTAGGCGCATAGTTGTTTAAGCCGCAGGGATCAAAGTGTGTGAAAAAAGTAGTGCCTTATAATCTGGAAATTACAGTACTCTTTCACATGGGCCATGCAGGTTCAGATGGCTTTTTTTCTCTTAATAAATAAAATTATTTTGTTTACTTGTGAGTTATCTTATAAACTTATATTTATGTTTGCTTGATCTGAAATGGCTAATACATGAAGTGACAAGGTGCAAAAAAGTAAGAAATCTGTAAGGGGGCAAATACTTTTTCACAGGTGTGTGTGTGTGTGTGTGTGTGTGTGTCTTGTACAGAAATTTGGGGTTTTATTTGTGATCTTGGTAATGCTTCATTGGTCATCCCAGTGATTTTTTATTACTGGTTAGAATCAGCTGTTCATTTTGTTGTAGGGGAGGAGGTGATCCAAAGAAACCAGTCTCGCAAAGTTTCGCCTCCATTTCTACTATCATCCTGCATCTATGACAAGAGGTGCTATCATAAAAGGAGGCAGAAGAATAACTACACATGAGGCATACAGAACAGGAGAGGAGAGTGGAGACAGAGAGCTAGAGGACATTGCTAATCGTGTGCTTTGATTAGCGGAGCAGCAGAATCGGCTGTAAGCTTTGGAAAGGGGTTAAGATATTGAGTTTTATACCAGTGTTAGTGTGACAACAATTTGCGGTTGGATTAATCGAGTGGAATAGGAAAGAATAGTAGAGACAACACACGAGGTGACACACATTACAACCACCAGTGACAATGACAATGATGCAACATGCTTACCGCAGCACCTGCTGAGAACCAGATAAATGCCAACCTGGGGAAAAAATCAGTTAGAAGATTTCAAATGTTACTTGACTATTTGGATTTGATTTGGATGGTCCTGATGTTCTTCAGAATCGGAAATAGCTTTATTGGCTGAGTATGTTTGCACAAATAAAGAATTTTACTCCATTTGAGCACTGCTCTCCCTGCACAGAAGTAATGAGAAGTATGAAAACATAATATTAAAATTGAAGAAATAACAATTTAAAAAAAATGTAGAGCAGGAGTATTTCAATTGGGTTGCATCAGTGCATAAGAAAACTATTCATTACAGTAATTGAGTTGGCAAATGAAAGATCATGCCTTGGATAAATATGGTGACGTGGAACCCTAACCCACATAAGATATTAAGCCAGTGATTATTGTGCCACAGGAAAAAATTACCAAGCACAACTGATCATTTATCTTGGCTTGTGGCATTCTTGCCCTGGAAATAAAAAAATTGGTTAAATAATCTTTGCCTGCAGGTCCTGTTAGTAATGATCAATATCATTTCATATATGTGCCTGTAAAAATGTCTCGTTTTTTTTTTTTTTCTTCCATCCAGAGGGTGTACCCCAGGTGTTTTACTTCGGACCATGTGGTAAATATAATGCTATGGTTCTGGAGCTTCTTGGACCCAGTTTAGAAGATCTTTTTGACCTTTGTGACCGGACGTTTTCTCTTAAGACTGTGCTCATGATAGCTATACAACTGGTAAGACACAAAAAAGATTTAACTTCCATTGTATTCATCATGTAGCTGTTTTTACTGTGGTGTTTTCTTCCCTGACACTTCCCAGATAACTCGTATGGAGTTTGTCCACACCAGAAGTCTGATTTACAGAGATGTGAAGCCTGAGAACTTCCTGGTGGGCCGACCTGGCTCCAAACGGCAACACACCATCCACATCATAGACTTTGGCTTGGCAAAAGAATACATAGACCCAGAGACCAAAAAACACATCCCATACAGAGAACACAAGAGTCTCACTGGAACTGCTAGATACATGAGCATCAATACACATCTGGGGAAAGGTGAGTTGTCAAAGCATACAGCCACACCATAGCCACCAGAAGCTGGCCAAGGAGCAGCTCAATAAAATGTACAACCACTCTTCATTCTATGTGATTATCTATTAAGTTTGGATCATGTCAAACATGAGGGTGACCCACAGCCAAAGCCAGTGCCTGAATGACTAGATACAGATAGCACATATATATATATATATATATATATATATATATATATATATATATATATATATATATATATATATATATATATATATATATATTGTAACAGATAGTTGACATGGTGGAGGTTGTGTCCTGCACCTGCAATGACAAGATATCATTAATGCTTGCATTGCCACTCCTTAACACTGTTGAATGCCCTTTCACATACTCTGTACTTAGTAGAGTTAAATCAGGAGCAATAAAATCTTGTGTTGTTATTGAGACTACCTGTAGCCAAGAGGGAATGGTAGGAGGATTGGAAGAACAGTGTCTTTAAGTATTTTTCCTTTACTTTTTTTTTTACATTTTTTTATATACTGGTTTAATAATGTTCAGAGACACAAGTACAGATGTTAAAATGTTCTGAGTAAACTTACATTTACTGAGAGTGAAACATACTAGCTTTAGGTGTATATACATTAGGATTTCATTGACCTGATACTTAGACATTGACTGTCAGCAGCTTATTAGGAACAAACCAAAACCAATACAACAAAGAACAATGTTATTAATTATTTCAGAGAGAAATAGTCATAGTGTGATCATACAACAGTTGCTCACTCAGTGATCAGCAGTTGGAGTATTTATTGTGTGGTGCTGTTGGGCTAGATTACTTGATAACTTATTACCTATGCTTTATATATTACTAAGGTGTCTGCCATTTAGTCTTCCAACTATAAATGGGCCAAATTAGTACAAACACTGAGACACAGCAACTCCATAAACCAAACAGCTGCTGGTTCTTATAGATTTCACAGCAAAACAAAGACAAAAGATAAAGCTTATCACCAACTGCTGGTTAGGTGTTTTCATTTGTTGTGTTCTCACACAGTTAAAACAACTTTGTAAGGTTCCTTATTATGTGGGTTACACAAAGCTGTTTACTCTCATTACTGTAACAAATAATTTCAGTGCCCAGTTAAATGGAGGAAGTTAAGTAACCATTGTCTGTCCTTTTTTTTTTTTTTTTGGTTAGAATTATTGCTAACGGAGTTTAAGTACAATGAGGGAATAAGACCACAGTTGATATGCTTTGCCCCTTTCTTTCAATTATATTGTAACAACCATGACATTGTCAGGAAGCATTGTGTTTGTGTTCTTGGCATAAGAGGTGTTAGACATGACAATGCTGATGCAGTCCAACCATTGAAAGCCTGGTTGTTCTTTCTGTTATTTCAGAGCAAAGCAGGCGGGATGACCTTGAGGCTCTGGGCCACATGTTCATGTACTTCCTCCGTGGCAGTCTACCCTGGCAGGGGCTGAAGGTGAGGAGACAATTATTCAGGCATCTAGTCTGTTCACTGTTCAGCCATCTTTGTCTTTTCACTTCCTTTTTTGTAGAAGTCTCTGTGTCTACCAGTCACTGTCTTTGTCCTCATCAGGCCGACACTCTGAAAGAACGCTATCAAAAGATAGGAGACACCAAAAGAGACACACCGATAGAGGTGCTTTGTGAAAGCTTCCCAGGTTTGTACACCTGCACAAAAATTGGCCAATGTATATGAGCTTTTGTAGAAAAGCTGTTTCAGTGTTGAGGCTGGCTCATGTTGATCGAATTTTGTGTGCCTGCGTGTTGGATTGGGCACCTGGGCACTTGGATGTCTTGCATATCATACATCCGTGTGTATGTGTGTGCGTCTGTGTTACAGAAGAGATGGCCACCTACCTGCGGTATGTGCGTCGGCTGGACTTTTTTGAGAAGCCCGACTATGACTATCTCAGGAAACTCTTCACAGACCTGTTTGACAGGAATGGATACGTCTTTGACTACCAGTATGACTGGACTGGAAAGCCACTGGTCAGTGTGCATGGGATATTGCATACAGCCTATACACAGGGAGTTGTCTGAACATTCCACAGTTTAGCTTAGAGCTTGGTCAATGCAGTCAGTTCAGAAGTGACATATAAATTTATAATTGATCATCTACACAAGGAGGAATTGATGAAGTCATCCTGTTTTTGTGTCGGCATTAGATGTCATTCTATTTCATAATAACAGGAAAGCTTATTGTACAGGGCTCATAGAGTCCTAGTTCTATCAAGAACTTCATTCATCAAGTTCATGTAAGAGGACATCAAAGACACAACTGTATTCTTCTGATTCAATGGTAACCTCTTTCCCTGCATTAGCCCACTCCCATCGGACCAGTGGCAAGTGAGACTCCACTTCAGACAAGCAACCGAGAGAAGGCACCACAGACCAAAAACCAGGTACTCACATTCAGTGTGGAATAAAGCACTTCATTTTACTTTAGAATTACTGTGCTCATGCAGTGTATTGAGGTCTAAATACTGTGACCACATTCAGTCCATCACCAGACACACAGAGCTTTGAAGTAGTCCTTACTCTCACTCACATTGCTGCAATTAGCTTACTCATCTCCTCAAGAAAGATTAATAGTCAGCCACTCTACAAATTGAGAGTCCAGTGTGAGTCCAGTCTCTGAACAGAATTACAGCTTTGTAATGACCAGGAATTCTCCAGGTGCTTATGATGGCCATTGACAAGAAAGTCAGGAAAAAACAAGAGACATGGCTGGAGTTTCTCCTCTGTACCCTTTATTTGGCTGCTGGTCAGTGTCAGGAGACCTGTATCTGTTATGAAATGTAAATGTATACATAAATTCAAACAACCCCCATATCACACTGTCACAAGCGACACTGGGCAGTACAATCCAAATTTTATGTTATGTGGGGATGTCATGATACCAGAAAATAAGTACCAAAACTAGTAGTTCAGTCACAAGTATCACCAGGTCGACTGGCAATTAGATCTCAGTTCCCTGCTCTGTAATCAAACAAATGCAGATTACACTTTGGTTTAAAAGACCAAAAGTCAGAATGTTGAGCCTTTATTGTGCTTTGTTATTAAAAAGAACAAATTTGGAATGAGCACATTATGTCTTCAAACCAGCAAATGCCTTGTAGCATTGTCATATTTGCTAATAGCACACACCACTCTTGTGTCTCACTCTGAAGGAGGCACTCTGTGTTTGGCAGAGAGTCAGATAGGGAAGGGGTTAATGGATCAATACACTGTGCAATGAAGGAGAAGAAAGCAACCAAACCCCAATATGTTTTTAAATATGAAACTATGGCGGGATAAAATCATTAGTTAAGTAGACAGCCCATCAATGTGAAAGAAATATTTGTGTACAGAACAACTTAAAATGTGGCCAGTGCCACATCTGAACAGGGCTGTGCTGAGGTAAGTTTGACGTGTTTAATCATTCAAATTGCTCTTTGCCGTTTAATTGTCAAACGTCGTTCCCTCATAATCCCCCTTGCAGTATCTTTGTACATCAATTTTGGCATGTTTTTGCGTCACACCTGTTATTACACCTGCACATTTTGCAGTCATTTAATCAGTTTTAATAGTTTACCTGCTCTGTTTGATGGCAGACTAGCTCACTTAGTGACAGGTTGTGTTAGTGTACAGACCCCACCGATCCTGGAAGAATCACATCTTTAATTCCAGAATTTTGGGATGGCCTGGGTACTGAAGTGTTGGTTCTTGTAACACACCTAGTATCATGGTCTCTATTGTGTGTTATTTTAAGCAAAATACACTACAGGATTCTGAGCTAAAATAGTTTTGATTCACTACCCTGATACCCTGTGTGTGTTCTCTTTGCGGCACCTTTTACGCTATAATTCCTCTTGTAGAAACTCTGCTTTCTGTTTAGGGTAAGTTGGGTTCTGTCTCACCGGTCTGTTCTATTTACATGAAGGGGATCATTCTAGTGCATTCTGGAACAAATTTTATTTCCTGATGTCACATATCACGGAGTAGGTTATACCACCCATGCCGACCCTTGCCTTAGGGTTCCACAAATATACATATTTGTTTTTTACAAATGCAACACTTGCACTGTAGGTCTGAAGCAAATACGCTGAGGGAGCACAGAGAACAAACCACCACAACCTCCTTTCCCTCTTGCTAGGACCTCCACATATGTGCAATGAACTTGAGAGCTCACCCTCCTATTTATCCACCACCAAATTCTGAATCTGAACTCACTTTCTTTTTTCTTTCCTTTTCCACTCTGTGCTCATTATTTTCTCTCCTTGTTGTTCTGCTCCTCACCCATTCCGCTCCTCCTTTTGTTAAACTACCTACTCTGCTCTTGCTTTACTGCTTTCCTTCTTTCACTCTATTTCACATTTCCATGGCCATTTTGCCCTTCCTGCTCACGTCTTCTTCAACTTTTTCCCTTCTTCTTCTCCGTTTCCTCCCTGTTCTCTTTTCTCCTGCAATCGGCTTCCCATCTCCTCTAGTCTCCAGAAGGGAAAGGCAGTGAGTCCCAGCCCAATCCCGTCACCAGTCGAGAGCTGCTGGGCTCCCATCTCACTGCTGATAGGCTGGGCGGGTCTGTCCAGGTACTGAGAGGAAGGGTTAGCTCTGCTGGCTTTCTGTCTGTCTGCTTACCTGTCTGTCTACCTGCATGACCTGTTCTGTCTCTACAGCAGGAATGAGCGCAAGTCTGTTTCCTCAGAACCTTGACAGTTCTCTAACCTGGGAATATTTTTATTTCAGAATTTGATGTTGTCCAGATGACAACATCAAGTTTGTACAGCTTGTTTTTCCCAGCTGTGCTACATGTATTTATTTAAGTGTCAGACAGCGCTTAGATCTGCATTATGAGAGAGAGGATATGAATAGAGTCTTTGTGCCGGGGACAGAAGGTGGTTGCAGAAATTTTACTGACCACGTGATAATAGTTCCTTTTTTGGGAGCAGAACAGGGAGAATGTGGCGGAAGATGGGTTTCATACATTGTCTGAAACAGAATAAACTATACAAAATTAACAATAGAAAGCTGCAGAAATTAGTTTGCCCTTCATATTCCTCCATCCTGAAGACATTTTCAATTTCTTTTTTGTAACATAAACTGTCACCAAATATCCCAGTCTGCATGTGTTGCTGACAAGTGTCTGAGTGAGGCTGTGGAGGTCATCAAGAATGGTGAACATCATCAGGTTAAATATGATAACTGGTCTGCTCACTCGTCATCTTTAGAGTCTGGTGGTTTTTTGACAAACAGATATGAATGTTCCGAAAAGTGTCCCTAGAAAAGCTCAATTGAACTACAAGGGGAAGTTTAGTGGTGATGACACTGAAGTCATATGATCATGTTGTTGGTTTATAGCCTTTAGTTACACATTAGTTTTTTACCTTCTATATGTAGGCTTCATACATTGTAAATTGGTGAAGTTTATTGGTAAAGATGAACTAAACCTAAATCAGGACCAGAAACTGTTGTTTATTATCTGGAATCATCCAAAAGACAATAGAGGAATCCCATTGGCTGGGTGTGGAGGAAAACAGGTGATGATGGCTTCATGTTTAGATTGCAAACATAAATCATCCCTGCAGGACTTTGTTAATGAGATCTTATAACTTGGTGCATCTGACACATAGTGTATGTGATGTGAAGGTTTGCTACCAAATATAGTTCAATATCAATAATGTCTTGTCATTGCTCCTGTTAAGTGGTTTTCTAGTTTCAAAATTTGTTAGAACAATATTTAAGGACTGTAGTGCTACATTATCAAACATGGTGCAGAGGTAAGTGGGATGTTGGAAAGCTATATGAGAACTGATGTATTCATTAACAAATGCAGAAAAACTGCAGGCTAAGCATTATGAGGCATTAGGCGTTTAATACTGATATTAATGACACCAAATAGAGTAGCTCATGTTGAGGGCTAAAGAAAATTTTTCAAATCCTTCACTTTTTTGCAAATTTAAGATGTTGAAGATCTTTGACAATCAGCCCTCACTTATTTACCTGAAACAACAAAGTGAATGTTTTAAAAAATGTTGACATATAATAAAAATCTTAATCGAAATTTGTCATTTACAAAAATATTCCAGCTACTAATTAGGGTGAGATGCATCCTCTTTAATTATCTTTGAGATCTGACATCATTGTAGTCAGCCTGAGGGAAGTTTAATTAATAAGATGCAGTTAACAAAACCAAACCCAGGCAAATATAAAGTTAAAGTTTCAGGATGAAAACCAAGCCTAAGATCTCCCTGTATACCATGGAGATTAAAACTTTGAGGCCAAAGTGTAAAACTATCTCTGAAGAGTTTTCCCAGTTTGGAGTCTTTGGAACACTTCCTGGCGGTCTGGCAAAATTAGTAAAGAGGCAAAAGGAGTTAAAGGGGTGGCCAAGAACCTTAAGTCACCCAAACAGAACTTTAGAAGACCAACTGAGCAGCAGGCTGAGAGACTAGACTCAGAACACCTTGAGTAGAATTGATGTTTCAGCAATCTGGACACAACCAACCAGATTTCAAAGGACTCTGAGAGTAGTAGAAGAAAGATGCTCTTGTCTGTTACAATATCCAGAAAGAGTTGCAGAAAACCTGCTCGAGTGTGCATGCAACCTAGGACTGTGACTCTTCTAATTCACGTCACCACCAGAATGAAAACCATTGCCGTTGCCTAAATGAGAATGAATACATGCAAAAAAATGAGTTGCCCTGTGACTGCATACAGTAATGATGTGGAATAAAATTTTTCCAAAACATTTGTCTCTTATCATCACTATCTTCCTAATTGAACTTTATTATTTCTACTACAGAACCTTAGTTAAAATTGCACCAGTAACTAATGCCCTCCCAGTTAGTCTAGTCTATGTATTAATGGATGTGACCATTTGTGAAGTAGCCCCAATGTTTTGATTTTAAACCTTTCATTCTTGTGTTTCACCATGTAATTGAAATGCTTATAAATTCTCGAGTTGAGTCCAGCTAAGGCCATTCAGCAGAGATGCTTCTGTTTTGCATGACAACAAAGTGAATGTTGACACTGAATGTCTCTGAACTTGTCAGACCTCCCTGGACATTATAGCTCTTAGGGACAATTAAGCTAAGTCAACATTAAGATGGCTGCATTTGAAAACTGCAATGAATGACACAGATGGACATTTAACCAGATGAGACTCGTGATTAGCCTGTTTGTCTGAATTTCGAGCATTTTCAGATTTAACTGCCTTAGTGTGGATATAATTAAGGTTTTGTTTTTGTTTTTGTTTTTTTTTTAATTCATTTTCACACCTGTCCTCAACCATCTCCCTTTCTCACTGACAGGTTATGAGTTCAACTAATGGGGAGCTGAATACAGATGACCCCACTGCAGGACACTCCAATGCACCAATCACAGCTAATGCAGAGGTGGAAGTGGCTGATGATACCAAGTGAGGACACTAATACATTAGTAGTGAATTAAAAAAAACTGCAATCATGTTCCAATTCAGGGGCTGCATCTTTTGGGGGTGTGTATGTAGGCCACACTTAGGCTCACCAATCACTCGAATATGTTTTGTGAAGGATACTAAAACAAGTCCCTAATGTCGGAAGTATATATCATCCCTAAGAAAACAAGTTTAATTTATTTAGAAAATAAATATTGATGACCAAACACTGAAGTTTGTTTGTAAAATAAAAGCATGATGTCCATTTTACAGGTGCTGCTGTTTTTTCAAGAGGAGGAAGAGGAAAGCTCTTCAGAGACATAAATGAAAACCAGAAACAAGAGAAACCCCTGTTCTCTTTTTCCCTTACTTCTTCTGTAGCCCCCCTTCATATAATCCCATCTCTCTGCCCCTTGATCTCTATGCCATTTCTCTACTGCTGTTGGAGAACCTTCAGTCTACCTTGGGTTGTCGAGACTGGCTGAATAACCACACAGCACACAGTTTGTTAAGATGATCTGTTGGTTTCTCCTCTTAACTGACCAATGCAGACAGTAATGTGCTGCCCCAACCCAGATCATTAAACTTGGATGCTTGTGAATTTATGGTCACAAACTGAACTAAAACTGGATCAACACAAATGGCCACAAATTAACAGATAAACTGTGAAAGCTGAGCTGATTGGCTGGCAGACTGGATTCCAGTGGTATTCCAACAGGTTGGCCACTTAATCCCCCCCCTTACTGACTGGTTTAAAGAAGAGAGATGAACAGTTTTGAGGAGGTACAGACGAGAGAGCAGCAGCAGGACTGAATGCAATGACAAAGTCTGACCATGTACGCCAACACAATGAACGCACACAGAGAAATGCGCTGCACAAAGTCTTGAGCTCATTTACGAAGAGAGAAGAGGGGTCAGAAGGTTGCAGCTTTCACAAGTTTTATTCTGTGGGGTCAGAGGGGATACAGTGAATGGCTTGGTCCATTTCATGCAATGGATCAGGCATAGTGTGCTTGTCAGACAACGTCCACCCTCAGAGAATAACCTCTGAACCACCCGAATCAAACATTTAAAATGTGTTTATGTAAGAATTATGCTTTTTTGTTTGTTTTAATTTGTGACTAAAAGACTCTGCAATTTGAATCCTGTTTTTGTGTCTTTTGGAGTAGTTTGGAAAAAAATGGGTTGTGTAGCTTCTATACTGTGTTCCTCAAAATGCTATTTTTTTTTTTAAATAACTTGTTTTTTTTAATTTTCAGACCCCCCCCCCCCATTGGAGTTTGAGGATGGAAAGTCAGATAAATCCATTAAAACAACCAAAAACAAAATTTGGATCTTAATGGTCTTAGTTTAATTTGAATCATTAAAAATATTTAGGGAGGGAAATCTTACTGGCAGATCAAGACATGGGTCTGGATAATACCATACAAAAGCATAATTCTTAAGGACAATACTTCTGTTCATAATAGAGCACTCTTAGCGTTTGAGCCATTACAAAGAACCTTGACACCAGGCTACAGTAGGGTGCTGAGGGCGTGGGTAGCAGCGAAATTCTTAAGAGGCAAAAGAGATGCACAAAACAAAATTTATGCTGATGGTCGGCAAAGGGAGCGTCCAGGGCACAGTTTGAACTTGTAACTTTGAATGTTCTTAAAAGTAATTTTCGTGAGTGGTGACTGTACTACATAGACAAAAATATTAACCACACCTTCTAATTATCAAAATTGTGTCTTTCAAGTACCTAGCCATCTACAGTTTGTCGTTAAAGAACTCTGAATGAAGAACTGAATTCAAGTGAAATACTGTAATAGGACGACAGAGCTGAAGTCTGTTTGGAAGCAGAGGAACTCATTAGGTTACAGAGCGTGGTGGGCGAGGGCAGAGGCGCAAAGTGCACAAAAGTTTCTGATTCAATCACTGAATTGAGTAACAAATCTACCGTGATATCAATATCATGATTCTGGGACATCACTCTTTTCGTCATATAAACGATCTTTGGTGGTCAGGCTGCTGTCACGTGAATAACAGAGTTAGCGCGACGAATACTATTGGCTGAAGGGGGCTAGACTGGAATTTTATTGGTTCTTTCTTCTGCGTTACTGTTACGCATGTTTGCATTTTTATGTCCAGATGTTTCATGATTGTTGCCGGTTAGCTAAAAGCTATAGAGAAGTTGATCGATGTCAGTTTAATGTCACATCGTGTTTGAATTAATCGTCAGTCGCCGACTCCCTTTTAACGGGATTTTGCAAGGTTTTGTCATCTTGTTTGTGTAACTGGTTCGTATCTCGTCATTTGTTTTGACGTTGTTGTGTAAACGGGATGTAAGAGCAGACGGCGTCGGTTGAAGCTCCCTCTGCTTGTTGCTGTCTTTCGGTTTCCTTCCCTCACGGATGCTCTTCCTGATCCTGACAAGACAATTGTCACCTGACAATAGCAAGTTACCGAGCCCAGAACATAGAGGAATGCCGGACGGGAAGCGCCGTCTAAAAGGGGGAACTGAGAAGTGTCTCTTGAAGTGCAAGAAGTTAGCGTGACTTTAATTGAGTTCGTTACGCACGATTGAAGGAGCGTCTCGGGTTTTTCCTGTGATCTGCTGCTTCGCCTCTTCTGAGCCGATGTCGGACACGGAGCGGTCTCTGCCCGCCCTGCGGAGGCTCAGCTACGCGGTGGGACACTTTCTCAATGACTTGTGTGCGTCCATGTGGTTCACGTACCTGCTGGTTTTCTACCACTCAGTACTGGGTTTCCAGAACACAAATGCGGGTCAGTTTTGTTTATATCCAGCCTATCATGCACGTACATTCATTAATTCCAAAATAATAAACTAATTAACTCATTTACGTGATTGTATTTAACACACACACGCATATATATATATATATATATATATATATATATATAGGTGTGTTGCTGCTGGTGGGGCAGATAGCTGATGGTATCTGTACACCTCTTATCGGCTATGAGTCTGACCGAACCCCTGGATGTGGGAACTACGGCAAGAGGAAGACCTGGCACCTAGTTGGTGAGTCAGACAAAACATGCTGCTGCTTTCTACCTCACGAGATCCCGAAATGATTTACCCTTAAACAGCAAAGTCTGGATTCAGACATTCATTGTAAACAGCCTACCTGTTCACAGCTCATGATCCCCCCCCCCCCCAAAAAAAAAAAACAACAACAAACCAAACAAAGCAAAAAAAAAAATCAAGGGGCTTTATTCCAGTAGAGATGCCAAGGTAAAATTCCTCCTCTTTAATTCATTTACTAGCTACTATAAAGAATATTATTGCATATTGCATGAAATACAGCCATTTTTTATATTATATATTAATATACACACTGGCCCATGCTGGCACATAATTGTCCTACATTGTGTTACTACCCTGCAGCCCACCAGAGGTGTTGGTGTTATAGCACCTTCATATGAGCCAGTACAAACCTAACACAGTACTTATATTTCTGTTGGAATGGATAATCAAGTCTGTACTTGTTTTTGTCAACTAGCTTTTATTCACATGCTGCCATTCATGGTACACATGTAACTCCTCATAAAACTTTTGTTTGGACTATGCTCTCACTTATTGATCCAGTTCATGTGAGATAAGTAGTGATGGGTGAACGAAGCTGTGTGCAATGAGGCTTTCTTTCTTTTTATACCGAAAATGCTTTAACGTTTTGGGTCATCACTGTGAGGAGGAACAGTGATATCTGGTGGCAGACTGGAATTAAAACAGTTGTTTCACAATTTGAGCAGAGTGCTAGCACAGTTCATTTAAAGCTGCCATAGCATTCAAGCTGTAAACCAATGAAATGCTTTGTGAAGCACCAGTGACGTCCAGAGCTTCAGATTTCATCAGTCAGGGTACACAACTGCCTGCCTTTGGGCTGGAAGTGGACGGGCAGCAGTGCCCTACATGTATTAATAGTGTTTCATAAATCAGCAATTGGTGTCTTCAAATCGTTCAGGAGAAATAAGAAAAAAAAACGCTTAGTGGAGGCCACAACCCATTCTATTTTTGACATTCCAGTTTGTGCTGGTCTAAACTCTAAACCGTTTATGATATATGCCCAGTGTGTTTGTTTGTGTTTGACAGTGGAGCAACAGAACAACTTAGTACTAAGCAAATTTGCAGTTTGTGCTTTTGTTGGATGACTGTGTTGCATTATGCACAGAAGATTGTCTCTTGTGTAGTATACTCTCATAGAGTTGAATGGCATGGGCAAAATAGTAGGACCACCTGGTGACCCGTTTACAAGCAACCTTCCACAACTTTCATTATAGGATTCGTTGTAGGAAGATTGCTTTAGGTGTAGGGTTTCCAAGTAAACTTGAGTGCACATCCTGATAACTGTTTGATAATATTTTTCAATTAAATGTATTATACACTCATCATGCAATAATATATCCACAAGGGAACTTCAAATTCCAGCATGCAGTGAGTGAAATCTTCAATCCAAATCAAATCCATGGTGGCACTTGCAATAAAAAAAACTTCTAAAGTTTGCAGACGACACAATGGTTATTGGCCTCATCCAGGACGGAGATGAATCTGCCTATAGGCCCCAGGTGGACCCACTGGTGATATGGTGTGGTCAGAACACCTGGAACTAAATCCGCTCAAGACTAGAGATGACAGTGGATTTCAGGAGGAACCCGCCCTCCCTTCCCCACCTCACAATCCTCAACAGTATAGTGTCTAGTGTGGACTCATTCGAGTTCCTGGGAACCACAATCTCCCAGGACCTGAAGTGGACCTCCCACATAGACTCTATTATTGTCTTTTCCTTCATGTGTCCAAAATGCAAACACCGGAGACAAATTCCTAGTATGTTTACACATACTTGGCAATAAAATCTGATTCTGGAAAAAAAAAGAAGATTCTGGGTTTATTCCCAAGCCTGGGGCTTTGCAGTGTGGAGTTTGCAAGTTTTCCCCTTCCCAATGTGAGTTCACTTCAGGTCTTTTAATTTGCTCCCACAGTCCAAAGACATGTTTGGTGTTAATTGGTGACTCCAAATTGTCTGTAGGTCTGAGTGTTCGTGTGAGTGTTCTGTCTGTCTCTTGTGTTGGCCTGGCAATGGACTGGCAACCTGTCCAGGGTGTACCATGTCCTCGCCCAGAGTGAGCTGGGATTGGCTACAGCACCACTGCGACCCGGAAATGGATAAGCAGTTGAAGATTAATGGATGAATGAAGTCTAAAGACATTTTAATCAGTGACCCTAAATTGCCTGGAGCCCAGAGTGTGAGCATGAGTAGCCTTTTTAGGTTGGCCCTAATATAGACTGGTGATAGAGGATGCACCCCTGCTTTCATGCCATATCTGCTGGGCTATAGCATCCTGCTAACCTGACATCAGCAGTATAGATAATGGATGGATGGATTGACTTCATTACCCTTCAGTTATATGATGCAATGTCAGATGTTGGATGTATCACTGTGGGTTTGCAGCAAGGGGGATATTGTGAAGCGATTCTGTCATCACGTGTAGTTTCAGGTGTAGTTTCAGGTGTAGTTTCACTGTGTCATCCATGTTTCTCTTGCCATCTGTTTCTGCGTGTTATTCAGGCACACTGAGTGTGATCTTGTCTTTCGCCTTCATCTTCAACCAGTGTCTGGGATGTAACTCACTCACTCCTCCGTGGGCAAGCCTTATCTACTTCATTCCCTTCATCATCATCTTTCAATTTGGCTGGGCTGCCGCACAGATCTCCCACTTGTCCCTTATCCCAGAGCTGGTCACCTGTGAGCATGCAAAAGTAGAACTCACTGCATATAGGTATGCCATATACAGACACACGCACACACATTCCCAATGCCAATCATAACCACCTCTTGACAATTTATCTTCTGTGTGTTTGAAGATATGCATTCACAGTGGTTGCCAACATCATAGTTTACGCAGTGGCCTACCTGCTGTTCCATATGCAGGCTGGAGAGGGCAATCCCCCACAAAGCGAGGATCTCGGACCAGCAGATGTAATCATCTTCAGGGTGAGGAGGGTTAATATCCTCACAAAGAATCACTCAACAAACCAGAGCCTTTGTACACCAATCTATGAAATGACACATATATTGACTCTGTCACTGGAGAACTTGTATTTGGTGAACAGGTAAGTCAGTCAGTTAATTGTAGGGCTGGGCAATATGGAACAAAATCCTATCACGATATTTCATATCAGTCGATATCGATAGTCGATATATCACGATATAAATCAAATAACTATTTCTGTCAAGTTTAAAGGTTCCCTTATACTCCTATGTGAGATGTGAATATAGCACATTAATATTGGTTTAAATATTATTTATTTTCTGTCAGAAGTTAAACCTATGAAATGTACTACAGACCTTTTAGAACTGTATTTCAAAAAAATAAAATGATTATATAATAAACTAAAATCTTAATTCTGACCAGTCAGAAGCTTCAAGTGTTAGAGGAGAACACAAACAAATCGACAACCAAATTCTTTGGTCAATTACAAAAAAATAAAATAGTTAATACAAAATAGAAAAGTCTCAATTCTGACCAGTCAAAAGCTCGACACAATTGTCAGTGCACACTACTCTGCTTCTTGTCGGACTTTAAATAGCCAAAGTATTGCCACACTACAGAATTCCTCTGACCTTTCTTCCCAACAATGTACTCATCTTTTGAGCATTGGGCTGTGTCCGTCAGGGTGTCTTCTTCAGGGATGCTGTCACTCGTGTTAACTATTTCTGCCATTTTCAAATATTTCACTCCCACTCCTAACGTACTGGTGGCCAAAACATAAGCATGTGTGCTTACATTTAAGCCGGCTGCATCACCTACTCTCTCTATGTGTGTGCGTCAACCTAGCCTGACGTGGCTGTAACTCTATTCCAGCTGTGTGATTGGCTCTGTACGGCGCTATTCTCATTATCATTGGCTCTTTGTGTTGTTTGTCAAAACATGGATGGAATGAGTTCTATCTACCATATTGTAAAATAACAAAAAGTTATTTTATATTGGTTTTATTTTAAATTGGTTTTTATTCTGAGCATATTATATTGGTTTTTATTCTTTATTGCCCAGCCCTAGTTAATTGGCATTTTAAATTGCTCTTATGTGTGAAAGGCAGTGTGTCTGGCTTTTCCCTCTATTTACCAACCCTTTAGCAACCCTGATAAACTGTTGATGTGTTCAGGGTGTACCCCATCCTCCCTCAGTATCAGTGAGGGTGGGATACTCTTTGGTGTCGGCACAGAAACTGTCTAGTCAGTGACTTGCTTGATTGATTTGGAACAGTTTTTATGCCAGATACCTTCCCATTGCAACCCTTTCCATTTATTTGGGCTTGGTGGTTGGTAGGGGTGGTTGTAAATATGATGAAAACGATGATGACAAGTTTACTGTAAAAGGATGAGGGTGGTATAGGGTTTTAACTCTTGTCATTCCAACAAATAGGGTCAGTGTTTTGTTTGAACTTCAGTCTGGATGGAAGTCACAGAACCAGCAGTGTGACAGACTTTGACCTTTGCTGTATTTTGTTTAATGACAGAATCTGGCATTGATTGTGCTAGGCATCGGTACTCTCTTTTCAATTTTCTTCCACCTGGGAACCAAGGAGTTGAGGCCTGAGGTGGGAGGGGAGGCTGGACAAGGGAGGGAGGGGATGAGGGGGCAAATAGAGGAGGAAAAAGAAGATGAGGGCCGATGCAGGCAACTGCCTCCTTATCCAAAGACCTCCTCTCTTCTTCGCTGGAAATGTTGGCTGAAGCAGCCGTCTTTCTACCAGGTAAGATAAGTCTCCATCGCTGAGCCACATCCTATTCTTTATCAAAATAAAAGACTCCATCTAACTTTCATCTAAATTATACGGAGAGTTCACACCTAACCCTAACCTTTCACCACACCTTAGCTGATCCTCAACATTACCTTCCTCTCGGAACTTCCTCGTTTCAACATCTTGACTGGTGCCATATGTGATAATCAGTCAAACATATGCCGATGTTCATACAGGTCTGTTTGTCCCTGTGTGTCTCTATAGGTGGCCTTACTCTACATGTCCACCAGGTTAATAGTGAATCTGTCTCAGACCTACATCTCTATGTATCTTATCAACACTTTGGAGCTGCCAAAGGTTAATCACAACCTACCTGCTTTATTTCTTTTTATATGTTTTATATGAACCCTCCTGTACTGAAGAAGTATCTCTCTCCTCTTGTTCCTCTTACAGAAGTTCATAGCAACCATTCCTTTGGTGATGTACCTGAGTGGCTTCTTGTCCTCCTTCATCATGAAGCCTCTCAGTAAACTGATTGGAAAATGTGTAAGCTGAACCTTTGACCATGGTCGAGTCACTACAAATGGGTTTCTAATTTTGTTTTATATGCTGCAACTGTGAAGATACACAGTTAGCCATTAAACTGCTGAAACATAGTACTTGCACTTCACAGTGTAATCCCCAAACCCTGTATCTATATTGTGTTCCATAAGGAGCATATAATGAATCATTCTCTATGATTGCACCATGAAGGATTCTGCTTTGCGAGCACTTGGTTTACAAGAAATGGACCCATTTGAAGTAGCCCTTGAAAAACGGACAGTTTTTGTTGTATTTTGATCTAATAATATATATATATATATATAAATATTACAATGCATATATTTTATTATTATTATTATTATTATTGTTGTTGTTGTTATTATTATTATTATTATTATTATTATTATTATTATTATTATTATTATTTTATTTTAATAAAGACAGTGGAAAATTCCCAAAACCAATGTGAAGCTGGGACCACACAACCTGCGTGCCGGCTATGAAGCATCTTGGTTTTCATATTGGAGTTGGCAAACTCCATGCATGAGACACTTAACAGCTACTGAGTCACTCAGTGACTTTTCACATCTTATACACAGCTATCAGAAAAAATAGACAGAGAAACATTAGAATTATATTAATCATAAAACAGTCTGGAGCAATGACATTGATAATCAGACAGAAAAGTTGTTTCAGTAAACTGACTTGTCAAACTTTGTATGTCTCTCTTCTGCTTGGCCCAGCTAACCTATTTTGTGGGCCTGTTGCTGATCATGGCTTTCTCCTACTGGGTGCTGCTGGATGAAAAAATGGGTCAGCAGGTGTATGGAGCGGCAGTGCTGCTGGGGGCGGGCTCAGCCACGATCCTGGTCATATCACTTTCCATGACTGCCGACCTCATCGCCAATCAAACTGTAAGATGTCTGTGTGTTAGTGAGAGGAAGAGAGACTGGTTGTGGTGTAACTTAATTGAATGTCCCCTCTCTCTCTCTGTTTCTGTCTCTGCAGCAAAGTGGTGCCTTTGTTTATGGAGCCATGAGTTTCACTGACAAGCTGGCTAATGGTGTAGCTGTGATGGTCATACAGGCATTGCATCCTTGCCAGTATGCGCACACGCACATTTTGTTGTTGCATTGTAATATTAGCTCAGTGTCTCCTAATAAAATGCTGAGTGAATGTATTCTGTATTCATGTCAGTTACTGTTGAAAGATTCAGTTAAAAAAGGCACCACCAACACATTTTCCATATTCAATTTGCTTTATTGCCCCAATTATTGACACACGTTTAAAGAAGTGCTGTCCTAAGCCTGTTGAAGGCTATGGAGACTAGCATGTGAAGGATTTCTATGCCTGACATAGGTGTGTAAAATGATATTAGTTAAGCAAAACAAGGGCCAATATTGTCATTTTTCACCTCACAGTTTGGTGGGTAAAGAAATGAAATCTGACAATGAGCTCATTTGTTAATGCTAACACCCACTATGTAGTGGGTTAGTTCATTTACCAAACAACAGTAATACTGTAGTGAAAAACAGAAATAGAAGAGTCTGACAATCAGACTGAGGAGCATCAGAGTAAACCGGTGAGCAGGCTTTAGATGCTCCTTCTATTTCACTGTGACCTGCTGACATATTGTTTCTTTCTTAGCACTGTGTTGTGTTGTCCGGCCTGTGTGTGGTTCTACCATTACATCATGGTCATCGTGACAGGGGGTGTGGCTGTTGTTGCAGCTTTGGCCCTCTGCTCCATCCTCATCTGGCCAATCAGGATCAGACTCTGTGAGTTGTACACCTCCACACCACAACATAAATGTGCTCGTGTAGTGTGTGATATTTTTGTATTGCTGATTTGACAGCTCCTTCTTTCCTGTATGTGTATGTGTATGTGCATGTGTGTGTGCGTTTCTAGGGGATGTGTCTGCCATCTCTGATGTAGCCAGAATCAACTAAAAATCCCTCTGCTAACATCCATATAAGTTGAGTAGAAGTCTGCGCTGGAGGAGTTTTCCCTTTTCTTTGTGTTTCAGATAAAATTGTAATTTTTCTCTGAGAGGTAGAAGCACATTTCTGACGAGCTGCTGCAAATAAGTCAACCTTAAAGTTCCAAACCAGAGAGAAAGTTCTGACACTTTGCCATTAAAAAAAAAAAAAAGTAATCAATTAATCATTTTAGTCACTTTTTGAAGCAGAAATGAGAGTTTCTGACATCAAACTGTAGCTAATATAAACTCTTAAAATTTTGTCTTGACACTTAATTCGCAAGTTTTTGTGGAAGTATCTCAGGAGCTCGAAAGGTTTTCTTGGGGACTAGTAACTTCCATCTTTATTCATGTACTGTCTGTACAGATGTAATAACTGTAAAATGGCTCAGGTATGTGTGTGTGTGTCTCTCACTCTTTTCTCTGTGCATTAATGAAATACATTCCTGGAGGCCAGAGAAACATGAAATTTGACTGGTGTCTATTCACACCAGTCTTCTCTCAAATTAGTTTATTTTTGTGTATTAGACATGAAGAGCAGCAGAGGGTGTAGTGTGGATCATTCCACAGGCTCTGCTGCTGCACAACATCTGATGAGGGTGACAGACCAAATGTGAAAAAGGACTACGCCCAGTGTGTGGTGTCTTCAGGTGACGAAAGCCAAGGAAGAATGCATGTCGTTACAGGGCCATTGCACTGTTTTCATTTCATACAGTGACACATTGATAACCCCCTACATTTACAATCACACAGACAGTGGTCACATGAAAACTGGCTTTGAAATCCCCAATGATTCATCCAATGATGATGAACAGAGTGAGCTGTTTTTGCAACTCACAGATGGTACTTGTGTTACTTTGCACTTCACCTTGAATGGTACTGGGGAAACCAAAAACAGCCAGTTCAGCTTTTCTTAACTAAGAAGACATAACACAGGCCATTGACTCATTAACACCATTGAAAGAAGCTTGTACCTGAGTGAAGTCTCATTTACTGGACTTTTGTAGTTTTAATAGATGCTGACATTGCCTTAAGGCTGAGCTCTGCTACAGGTGACAGGAGAAATGCTATTTTCCTTATTTCCTTCTGTTTGACTTGTTTATAATCAAACCAGATGATTACAACAAATGTTTTGTTGACTAGAAACTAGAATATTAAAGATGACTTTAAGGGAATCAATATTATTTCTAACCTTTTTGAGAATATAGGAATATCAATACAAGGGAAATCACAAATGCTGACTACCAGAGCAGTTGTACTTGACTGGATGCTATGGGAAATGTGGCTTTGCTACCTTTGACTTCTGTCCTTGTTTTATAAAGGCATTCGCTAAATAATGTGTCTGTGTTGAACTTATTCAGTACTGGCGAAGATGTGACCTCTAAGTGACATCATGACAAGAAAAAAATTATAATTTAGGCATATATACACATCTGGGACAAGAAATCAAACAATAACTCGGTACATATAATGTTGCATATGAGGCAACTCTAGTTGGGAAAAAAACCCACAACTAAGGCTGTCACTTTCTACATCTACATGTATATTGAAATCTCCCAGTATAATGATTTTATCTGTACTAACTCTGATATAAACTCAGGAAACTCTGATAGGAATTCTGAGTACGGACCAGGTGGACGGTATACTGTAACTAACAGAACTGATTTTTCACTTTTCCAGTCTGAGTGGGAAAGACTAAAAGTGTGATTTTCAAAAGACCTGCAGCCAGATTTTGGTCTGGGGTTGATTAATAGGCTTGATTGAAATATCACAGCTGACCCCCTCCTCGACCTGTGGGATGTGAAAATTAACATGAGTAGGGTGTGTAGCTTCATTAATATCATAAACATCATAGGATCACTCTGCCTCTGTCGGCTCACCTTCTTCCCATTGTGTATCCTGGTGCTATGTTTTCTCCAGGTAAGCTACACAAATACAACCAATCCATGTAATGTAAATAAAAAGTGATTCATCAGACCAGGCCACATTTTTCTGTTGCTCTGTGGTCCATTTCTGATGCTCAAATGCCCATTGTTGGCTCTTTTGGAGGTGCACAGGGGTCAGCATTAGCCCTCAACTGGTCTTTGGCTATGCAGCCCCTCTCTATCAGAATCAGCATTAACTTCTTCTGCAATTTGAGCAACAGTAGCTCTTCTTTCGAATTGGACTAAATAGGCCAGTCTTCATTCCCACGTGCATCAATGAGACACCGCTGCCTATCACCCTGTCACCAATTCACCCCTGTTCCGTCCTCAGACCACTTTTGACTGTAGACTGGGAACACTCGACAAAAGCTTCTGTTTTGGAGATGCTCTGACCCGATCGTATTGTCATTACAATTTAGCCCTTGTCAAACTTTCTCAAATCTTTATGCTTGCAGATTTTTTTCTGCTTCTAACACATTCCACTTTGAGTACAAAATGTTCACTTGCTGCCTCATATATCCCACCACCACTAATAGGTGTCATGATGAAGATCACTTCACCTTTATATGTCAGATTGCCGTATGTTGGTCTTAATGTGAGATTTTCTGCACTGCCACAACATCCATTAGTGAAAATGTTACAAATTCACACCACAAACACACACAAACAAGTGTTTCACCCTCAAAATGCAAAAAAGGTTCCAAAAGTGTGAATTCAACTTGCATGAGGCTTTTTTTTCCCCACACATTTTGGCATGTTCCAAACATCTCAGACTGAAGCAAGCACTGAGGTCTCTGAACTTGGCTGAGAGACACTTAACGGCACTGATCCAGGATGAAGAATGCTGGGAAATATCATATTGTTATGGTGCCAAAGGTCATGTGTCAAGTTGCTCACTGTAAATCAATAAATGGCGTTAAGATGGCTGATAGTGATATATGAATATCCACTCAAAAAAACTGGAGAATTCTGTATGACAAGGTTTCAGAGAGATATTTTAGCCACTTTTTGCTCACCCTCCCGAGGCTCTAAACAGTCTGGTGTCAGTGTAAAAGTTGGGCAAGTTTTGTTAATATTACTTTTTGTCAGTTTATGCAAATTAGCAAATAACTCAACCATGAAGGACCTAAATGGTCCAGGATGCTTTTGTGTGTTCTGTATTTGAATGACATTGTGTTTGGCCCTGCCCTTGCCCACTGTCAGCTGGGATTGGCTCCAGTACCCCTGGTAGAAGATGGATGAATTAATGTGTTTGGATTTTTAACTCTGGGTGTAAGGTCCAATCTGGGGACTCAGCTACATGTCTCTCATGAAACCACCTGACACTGAAGAAGCTGTCAGCTGACTGATATCATCAACCAAGAGGACATCTACACCTTTGTGGTACTTGACACTCTTCCTTGTTTGAATTTCACCAAATAATGCAGGCGTCTTACTATTCATTTATAACACCAGAACAGAATCTCTGCTTAAAAGGCAAAACTGATCTGCAAAGATCAGGTCAAGTGGTAGGCTGAGGAGTCACAAAACTAATGTTAGAATAAGGTCATAATCAGGGCATTTATAATTACATTGAGCTACATTGCCTACCTGAAGCTACCATTCAACATAAAACTACCAAAGTCAGTATATATGTATATGTGTATACGACATACTGCAGCAGAATATCCATCAAACCAGGCGTTGGCGCGTATTGTGTCATGCTTAACATTTGTACATGATTTAGTGTCTCTCTTCTCATAATGGTAAACAGGAAAAAAACATTTGCTAGATACCTGTGTTAGCCATAGCTTGTTGGATAATGTGCTTTAGGAGGGTCGATACAGTGTCACAACAGTGCAAGCATCACCACAGTGTTGATAAACAACCTGCTGTTTGGAGGAAAAAAGATTGGTGTGCAGTGCGTTCTCAGTCAGTTAGTAAGAGGATTATTTTCTGACTCATGAGATTTTCTTAATTTAGTCAGTTTCGGAACTGACTAACCAAGCAGCAGCAACATTTCGTTCTAATATTGCTCTCCTTGATCAGAGTAATCATCTTTAGGTTGGTTAGGTTAGCGGGCACATTAACACTGGTTGTTGGGTGAAGTAATAGTCCTCAATCATTTTCGTGATGTCAGGGAGCACTGGAATTCATTTTCTCTTGACAGCTGTCCCAGAAGTTGAGCAGTCTGTTGTCTCTGTTGGCGCAAAAGTCAGTGAAATCTTTCAGCAGGCGGTCAGGTAGCCGCTCATCTCCCAGAGTGCCTGTCCTCCAGGCTTTTGTGAGCATGGTGTTGTAGGCCCAGTAGTAACCAACCCGCTCTTCGCTGCCAAATGGCCCATGGCTGTTAGAGGTGGTGGAGTTTCTGCGCCGCCGCTGTTGCCCACTCGAGTACTTTCTTTTGGAGTATGGCAGCTGCAGGAACACAGTGCCTGATAGAGAAGCAGCAACATGGGATTTGAGCATCCTGGCGATGGAGAGGCAACTTGTGTGTTTTTTTGTTTGTTTGTTTTGTGACATGACAAACCTGTAACATGAATGTACTGCGGCTTGTTCTCAGAAGGAAAATTAAAAGCAGAGGCCGAAAACTTGTCATGCACGAAGCCAAACCTGGAAAAAAGGGCACAAAGTTTACTTATGCAAGTCGAATGTGAATTTGACTGTTATATTGTTCTTCATTCCTTCACCAGCATTGAGGCACTGATTGCAAATGGTTTGACAAAGGACAACAATTTTCTTTTTGCATACTTCCTTCCTGTACTTTGTGTTGTTCACTTGCATGAAAAGTGTTTTACAAATAGAATTTGATTTGATTCAATAATCTAATCTATATTACAAGTCTGGTGTGTGGGTGTAGCCGGTTGGTTGTCTGAAGCAATTAAAAGCGCTGAGATGTCTCTCAATCCTTAAAGTCCATTCCATTTGCCATAAATTCTATTTTATAGAAGAAAAGTGGACTGAATGAACAGACCTCTGCTGGGTCTATCTACTACATGTGATTTACTTTAAACCAGTGGTGTGTTGAAGGCACAGTAGAATGCAAAAGAGGAAAATAAAATGACCACAATGCTTTGGCTGTGTATCTGATAATCCCCAGTTTAGTCAGCGACATAAAATACTGTTTATCCAGCACAAGCCACATGATTAAAACAAAGCAACAAACAAACAAAAAAGAGAGTTTGACAAAACTTAATTTCAACTATAGGCACACACACATTGCTTCCTCCTTTCAATTGACTGTTATAGTGCAATGAGGTGGAGGAGGAAAACAAAGTTTTTTCTCCTCAGACTACAGTGATAATCATTTCTCCCCCAGAAATAAATTTAGGTGTTGGAAAAAATGTAAATGTCCCAGTGCACAAGAAACACAAAATAGCATCAACCTGTAGAGTATGGCCTCCTGAAGCAGCTGCATCCTGTCCCAGTATGTCTCTGGTTCAAAACCTGTGACAACAGACAGATGTTTAACAACTTCACATAGCTGAAACAGCTTCAATTGGAGGGCTTCTCTACCTTCAAACAGGTTTTCTTTGCCACTCTTCAGTAGACACTGAATACTCAGTGGGATAAAGAGCTGGGCTCTCAGGGGGTCTCCATACAAGTAAGACGTCAGGGCAAAAGGAACCTCCAGCACAGGAACCAACAGGAAACCACAGGAGGCTGCTTTCCTGTGCCATCCTTGAACCTGACAGACAAAAACTGATTACACAGTGTTCAGTGTGAAAACTGATGCCTGCTTCTCTATTTTGCTACATAGTTGAAATCAGTAAAGACTCTCTGTCCTTTCCTCCAGCGCTCACACCTGGAACACATTCAGAGGCCAAGTAGTAGACAAGCTAAGAATGATTGTTATAAAGTGTCACTTTATGTTGTTACTGAAGAACTTGTATTCATGAAGTTTTGAAATATTGAGCTCTAACCTTTTCATGTTTTAGAGAATTTTTATCCCAAAGTCCTATGTAACCAACTACGAATTTAACCTCAATGAATTTATCAGAAACATCTCAAGTACATGCAAAAAAGGATTATGCATTTTTTTACTTCGAGACTGGACTTCTTTAATTCTATACTATCAGGATGTCCCAACAAATCCATGAAAAGCATTCAGTTCACTCAGAATACTGCTGCAAAAGTATTAACAGAATACTTGTAAGTCACTTTGCTTTCTAGATGGAGATGTATCAGTCGTTCCTAAAGTCTCCTAGAGTAAATCAGAAGGCTGATCTTTCAGCTATTAGGCATGTCTTCTGTTGAACAAATTCCCAGTGTTGTTCTTGGGGGGGGCTTTTTCTACTTTCAAGATCAGACATAAACCCTTCCTCTGTGACAAAGCTTACTGTTAAAATATAGTTTACTTACTCTTTAGCTATGCCGCCATAGGTCTCATCTATCAATCATCTCTGCTTCATGACTTTTCTCAACATTTGCAATATCAGATTTTGAGAAGGAACTATTAGCTATTATTATCATTTTCAATTATTACTTCTCCTTAATTATTTTTACTTTCTACACCCATTTAGTGGTATCAGTCTTTAATCCTACAACTCAAAGTTTTGCTTGGATTTTTATTGTGTTCTCTTTCTTCCTGCTAACCCTAACCCTCAACCAGGCATGTGTCTCTGCCCATCTTAAGTGTTTGCTCAAGGAAGGATTCTTGGGTCTCTTGAAATAATTTTATTAACCTACTCTATAGGTACAGAGCCTAAAGTAAGGCTGTTATGATTTGAAATGAGACACACTCCATTGGGAAAAATATTGGAGGAAGACAGAGAGAAGCAAGGAAAAGAGAGCAAAGGACATGTTGAAACGGTTTAATTATTGAGCCTGTTTTTTTTTTTTTTTAATCATGGTTTAGAATAATAGAAGAAAGTCAAGCTACATTTTAATTTCAATAAAAAAACTGAGCACTTAATTTTCAATTATTTTCTTGTATTTTGCGTTCTTCTATTGCAGTTGGTATTTTCCTGTAAGTGCAGTAACCTCTCGGGAAAGAGAGGTTACAGCACTTTTCAGAGAAAAATCTAATTCAATTTGTTCACTTTATTTCAATGTGAATCAGAGTTACTTTCTAACTCTCTCCCTCAGTACTTTGCTTTGAAATCATTACATGCATTTCATTGTCCTTTTTCCTTGTGCGCAACTCCTGAGGTGGAATGTAGGAATGCAATGTCAACTCGGTGGAGTTCTGTTTACTTTAAAGGTCCGAAGAGTCATTGTAGAACATTGTATGGATTTTTAATTTAATCTTTTACTACAGATGCAGTATGTGGATTGATAGCAATTTCTTAATTTAATCAAGTTACCATCTCAAAGAGCACAGCAGCAGTGACAGCCATCCAATGCAGCTTGATCTCAAAGGCAGCGTTGAGGGAGAAGTTTCCATGGTAATAGCAGCTGCACCACTCAGTCCTGTCACTGCGGTTGTTCACGTCCACATCCAGAGTGACTGTCTTCTGCTCTGGGACTGTGGCAGCTATAGGACCGAGAGAGGCATGGAGGGAAGAAGAGAGACAGGAGGACAGGAAACAAAAAAAGTAAAAGAAGGAAGGATAGATGGCACTATGAGCAGGCAGATAGACAAGTTAGGAATAAGGGGGTGAGCGTTGGAGACTCTCTTTCAATGTTGAGTTGGAATTGTTGAAATGTTCATTCATCTAACATGGTAACAGAAAAGGGCTCAAACTTTTACACTTTCAATAAGCACTACTGACTGGACGACACTAAAATCTCTATCAAGGAAATGTTTGGGGGAGATTAAGAATAGCTGACAAATATGATCCATGTCTAACAGCAGATGGTGCTACACTATGCTATACTAAGTCATATATATCTATATAATTTTTCGTTACAGATACACTTCTTTTCTTTCCTTTAAAATGAATCTGTAAGCCCCAGTGCCTGTGAATAACTACTCACTGTCATCACTTATCTGATGGTATGAATGAGTTGTTACCATTTTTACCATCACCACCTTTAATATCAAGTCAAGTTCAATCTGCAGTATTATATAGTTTGTATTATCCTAGTTCAAAAAAAGATTTCCTGGTGTAATAAATAACATTTAAAGTAAAAAAATGTTGTGAACAAGGTCAATAAGTAATGATTCATCAACAACTTCAAATGTAAATTTGCATAATTCAGCATTATTCCAGGAAACCAGTTTGCAGAGTCAGATAGCATACGAATGAAGCATTAGAGCTGCAAGCATTTAAAAAAATCTGCAGTGCAGTACTTTGAGCAGTTTATAAAGCGAGCAAGCAGTTTATAAAGAGCTGAAGCTAAAACACTGTCACAACGTCTTGTGCTGTGATTGTGCTTTCTGTTGACAAGCCAGCAGGAAGGCAACAGGTGAGGACAGTGCACACCACAGCACTACTGACCCACAGCCACTGACACCACAGCATGCACACCAACTACAACTGTTCTTGGATTAGCTACACACTAACCAAACAGCAAGCACTAATTTGACAGTGGAGGTTGAAGAATTTGATTGATCAATCAGTTTGGCGGCCACATCAGACATCAGGATGGATTCATACAACAACCACACACTCTACATGCTGTACTATCTGTAAGCACACCACCAGCTGTTAACTGCAGATCTACAGTTCACTGTCATGACAGCTGAGTCCATTATGTGTCACAGCAAAAAGATTGATATTGATGATGATGATGATGATGATGGACAGTGACGGATATGATGTCATAAAATGTTAGATGGCTCCGTCGTGTGTGAGTCCCACTGTGTGAGCAAGAAGACTCATGATCATGGTCAGTGTTGTGTCAGTGGTTGTTCAGTTGTGGGGCTCATTGCTTCAGGTTTAGCTCTACTGCAATCGAGATTAACTTTGAATGAATGTATCTAACTTATTCCACCTATTTCTTAAGAAAAATTACCTTTCTAGAAAAATGTAGTGAATGATTTTTTAAAAACACAAATGCCCCTACTGATGAGTAAGTACATAATTTTACACCATTTTCATTTGACCTATTTCAAACTATTCCAAAGATAATTCCATTACCACATCACAGCAACGGGAACACCACTATCTGGATGCTGTATGCCAATTTAAGCTTAGCATTTAACACCCAAATCCCCTGGCATCTGATCAATTAGCTTAGCTAACTTGGCCACAACTCATGGTTACAAAACTGGATTTTGGACTTTCAAACAGCCCCACCCAACATATGGGGGAGAGTTGCAGATCAAGCACTACGTCACTGTGCACCAGGTTTCTGCAAGGATGTGTGTTAAGCCCCCTAATATTCACCCTCATTATCCAAGACTGTTGTGCAAAGTTCAGGGAAAAAAAAGACAGAAAAAAAAAAAATCACATCTTTGCTGAGTGGTGCAGTAAAATAATTTAACTCCAAATGGCTAAAAAATATATTAATAATAAAAATAAATAAATAAAAAAATAAAAACATTAGGAAACTGGTTTTCAACGTCTGGAGTAAACAACTTGACCACTCCAATCTACATCTGCCTCTGCAATTCCAGCAGAGGTTGGAGGCTGCCATCTACTGAGGAGTTGGCACAACAACTCTGTAAAGGGCACAAAACATCAGGGAATTCTCCCATCGCTTCAGCACCACATTCCAACTCCTTCCATCAGGAATGAGATATCTCAGTCTGAGATGCAGTACTGTGAAAGACAGTTTCTTCTGAAATGCCAGACTGCTGAACTCAATTTAAAAACACTGAAAAAGTTCTGTGCAATCACTAGTGCAACAAAACAGTTCAGTTTTCATTAACCTCGTGCAATATTATGTATGTATACATTTATGCAATAATATTATCTATACTATACTACAGTGTAACTGTATTTTTATGATTCATTGTGTTTCAAGTGTTTCAATGACAATAAAGATAATCTTGTACGTAACTTGACTCCAAACCAATAGGAACATGTGACAATCACTGGAAGTACAATGACCGCCAACTGCCAAACAGTTAAGTTTCAGGGCATACTGTTACAGTGACCTTTGCCCTTTAACTATCAAATTCTAATTAGATCATCCTCAAATAAAAGTATGACTCTAATACAAGCAGTGTATAATAAACAAAACCACACTGGCCTCAAATAGAATGCTGGCCCACTCTATGCAATTTATTCATTCATTCATCTTCAACTGCTTATTCGTTTTTCTTATGGATGCTGGAGCCAATCCCAGCTCACACTGAGCAAGGGCGGGGTACACCCTGGACAGATCGCCAGTCCATTGCAGGGCCAACAGAAAGACAGACAACTCCTCACACTCAGACCTATGGACAATTTTGAGTCACCAGTTAACCTAGACATGGTAGACTTTGGACAGTGGGAGGAAACCAGAGTACCCGGAGGAAACGCACACATGCACGGGGAGTAGATGCAAACTCCGCACAGAAAGGCCTGGGAACCGAACCCACAACCTTCTTAATGTTAACAACTAACAACTAACATCTATGCTGCCATTCAATCATACATTTTAATCCTTATTATGCTTCCTGGCTGATTAAACAGGTAAAACAGGAACAATCTGGAAACAATAAACCTAAATGTCCAATATGTAAATGTGAATGAATGTTGTATGGAAGGTAAAGGGCGTCAAAGACTCTTAAAGATCCTGTGTGGGTGGATAATGGGCAGGATAGTCTGCAGCATTAAATCAGGCAATTAAGACTTGATGACTTTTAGACAAAGCTCTCTAACACAAATGCAGTGTGCATGAACATGTTCAATGAACACAGTGAACTGTGACCTGAATAGTTCAGTTTTCAAATAATGAGCGAGAATGCACAATTCTCTGCACAAATCTAAATGCTGGACCCAGACAGTCTTGAAGTGGACATGAGTATGATCTGCACCAGACTGGATGAGGGAGAAGACCAGGTCTCATCTGCAGTGTGGGCTGGGCTGGGAGGTTTGGGCTGGGTGTACCTAGCAGTGCGGCGGCCTGGCTGCGTCCTCCAAAACTGCGGCTGAAGGAACTATGCCTACTTGCGTAGGATGCCGGCCGGCTAGGCAGCCAGGGCAGGAGGAAGGCTGGGAGGTCACAAGGTCGTCGCTCCTCTAGCACAAATGCCACCTCAAACCACTTCCTTTGGAATAGTGCAAAGTCCTCCAGGGCTGCAGCAGACCAACCTCCAGGTGCTGTTGGAGGAAGCTGGGAGGTTGGGCCTGCCAAGGACAGAGAATGTCACAACTTTTAGAACTACAACAGGAGAACTGCATCCAACTCTATTTCTCTGCTTATGCGGAACATGAGAGTGTAGTGGAGTGTGCACTGCGATTTAAGTGGAAAATGATCTCACTGCAGTTGGGGGGAATAAAAAAAATAATAAAATAAAATAAAAAAAAAATCAGTGCACACAGACTTCAGCATTTTTGTGATATATTTATGTTAAGAGTAGAAACCCATGGTACAGAGATGAGAGGAAGCGCATACAGGTGGAATGCTTATTAAATTGAAGCTCTGCTATGAATTGTTGGGATTTTGGTGAAAATGTGTTTACCCATTCAAATCAACTTACCATCCCTCTCTCCAACTATTCTGTAGAAGTAAAAACCGTAGACGAAGGTGCGCATTGCGTCTCCAGATGCATGAGCCACCAAACCTTCATCCAACATTTTCTGTACAAAACAAACATAAGTAAGTTTAAAAGTAAGGTTAACAGATGCTCAGCCCATTAAGACATAAATGAGACCACATGTTCCCTTGTTCCACAAAGACCAGAACTCAGACCCCCAAAATGCAGCAGGTTTTCTCAGACTCAGAAGCTCACCCAGGGACCTAAGGTCCAGCTGCTACTAGACTGCTACAATATATGACCAATAGCTGATGTGACCCAAGTCCAGAAAAAATCTCCATCCATTACTCCTTTGTCTCTCTTGGCCCTGCACCTAACCACCAACAGGAGCGTCCAGCTCTCAGCTCCCAAAAAGAGCTTTCCTCTTCCTTGTAGGCCTGCTCAAAGCAGAATGCCATTCTTCCTCAGCAGTAGCAATATAAGCTCCTACCTAAGAGCAGTAAGTGTTAACCGACTTAATACCAGGCTTACTAGACTTTCTTCGAGCAAGCAGCCACAAGTTGGCATCAATAGCTAACTTTAAAGCAACAGCAATGACTTTAGGAACTAAAGGAGGCTGCCAACCACAGAGACCTGCAGCTCTGGACTCTGGGTGCTAGACAGTAGACATGCAAAATAAAGAAGGAAGAATTCCTTTTCTGAGAACTCAGTAATGTTAACCGGGCCACCCTAGCATATCACAACCACAGGTAAGTACATGATTGTTAACCTTATACTGTAAATATGTTGATTTGGTTACTGTTTTCTTGTCATCTGTTTAGGTTTTGGTTAGCCACACCAAGAGTTTATTCATGCGTACCTCAGTACACTACTAGCTTTGCATGCAATTAACCCTCCACTTTTTTTTTTTTTTTTTAACTTGGCACCTTTGAACTATATCAGCAGACAAAGAAAGAGACACAGACACATGTGACCGCAGCAGCCATCTTGTTTGGAGTTTAAATTAGTTTGCTATTTGGTCATGCACTCACACGTCAACATCACACATTCTCACACACTCACATTAACATGAGTTAAAAAGTCTCATGCCTGTAGCTGCAGACAGTGTTATTTTGTCTTAGTATAAAAAATGAAGGGAAATATAACCTTGTCTTGGTATGAAGAAATTTTTTATCAAATAAATGGAAAGTGTGGGGAGACACCTCTTACCTGCATGATATCCACAGCCATCCCCTGTGTGGCCACTCCCTCCACATTGTTCACCAGCCAATGAACAACCTCTGCACTAATAAAGCAGTTGAATGGCAGACCTTTTTGCTCTGGGAGCAGCTGTACACCTGTCCTGTAACCTCAGACAACACAGACACATTGATGACTAAAAATATTTTTCTCCAAACACACACAACTGTCAACTTTTTTTTTTTTTTTTGCAAGTACAAGCCATTCAAAGCATATCACTGTTGTCACCACTGTGACGTTAAGAAGCTGACGAGACAACAAGTTAAAGGTGCATTGAAGAGATCATGGCGTGTTAAAGCAATCAAAATTAATGCATTAACACAGCCTTAGTATGTCTCTTTTAAGGGAACATGGCTCGGTGGAAATTGCTCCATGAGTAGTCATTTAGAGCTCAAATACATTTTTAGGGAGGTTCCTTATTGGCTCAACTGGTAGGGCTGCGGCCTCACTACAGTGTCCTGGGTTTGAGTCAACCCCACTTTTGCTGCATGTCATGTTTTCTCCCAGTGTCACTCTAATAAAGACAGGAATACCCCCCCCCCCCCAAAAAAAAAAAAAAAAAAAAATTATTAGAGAAGACTCACACGACGCAAACTTGGTTGAGTAAGAGACGAGGAGATGATTGTATGTTTTGTCAGGATTTCGTTCAAGAGTTCAATCTTAGAGAGGTTTAATGTATGGTGTAAGGTGGTCTTTAAAACATGAGGACATGTCAGATTGATGTGGCAGATTCTGTGGGGTTATATGGCAGGAATGACTAGCACAGTTGGCTATCATTATCATCAGCAGAGCACAGTTGAAACAGCTGTTGAAACAGCTGTTGAAACAGTTCAACAACAGTTGAAACACCTAAAGAGACAGCACATTTTACTAAGCAAAGGGAACCCAGGACCAAACTTTGGTGCAACCTTTGTGACCAGACCCCTAAATAAGTTGCAGAAAAGAGATGGATGCATAAATATAATAGAGTTGATGACATTACCACCTGCTGTTTATAACAACCACATGAAAATGAAAAATACCCTATGTTACTGGTTTGCATGTGAGGAATCAATTTAATGACAGGATCTGTGTTCATTAAAGCTCTGCAAGACATGACTGTCACATGCCAAGACATGAACACACAAACAGCAACAACAAATCTTACATGGGATGTTTGATAGCTTCCAATATCTCCATGAGTGTAGAGGAAGAGGAAAGAGAGAGGGCTCCTACTCCAGCCTGGCCACTGTAAATAGATCACTTATAAGTACAAAACATTCACTCTGGATAGATAATTCTCCATTCATTGCACAATATCACATATTTTTACTGACTCCACCATAAAAAATAAAAACTGGGAGAACACAAGTACATTAAGTAGAGCACGAACAGACATTAACACACCACTTTATCATACTTGGACTAAGCAGCAGTTTAGGTTGAGCATATTTGGCTATACATTTCAATTTATTATAATATTTTAAGGCATAACATTAAACTATACATGGCACTAAATCTCTTCCTCCATATTATTGTGCCCATATTTGCACAGGTATCAAACTATGGTTTTATATGATAACCTACATTCCGTGTTATGTTCATGTTTTAGGTTTCCTTACAAAAAGTCAAAGGTTACCTGGTGTCTGTGGTGCTGCTAGTTATGGATTCTCCTGAAGGCTGTGGTGCTGCTCCACCTGTCAGTCCAGTTTGGACTCCCTTATCTGCAGCCTCATTAACTTCAGCAGGCAACTAAACAATTCAAATTCATTTGATTATGAGATATTTTATCTAGTTTCCTCAGATCAGATAGTAAAACACATTTTTCTTAAACTAACAGTGTTATGGTGTCACAGTTGATAATGTTACAGCTGTACAACAGTGTTAGCAGCACAAAAGACCAATGAACAGAGAAAGTAAGATGAGTCCCACAAGATTTTCTGTGAAGCAAATTCATACAGTCATGAAAAGTAGAGTCCTGTTAAGGAGCTAGAGAACATGAGACAATAAATATGCAGAGACACAAAAACACACAGCTTCAGCTATGCCCAGGTACTTTATAACTAACCTGAGAGTGACAGATGTAGGAGGAACGGGGGCTACGTATAAAATCCAAAATAAAGGCAGCATCCTTTCAGCATACATGAAGAACGCAACCCAGGATCAAACACCCAAAGCCCACAGTCACAGGAACAAAACAAGAGCAGAGGCGTGGACAATAAAAACAGATGAAAAGAGAAAAAAAACAGCAAAGGCCCCAAGCTGAAGCACCAGTAAGGAACAAGCTTTTGTCAATGTATCTGTTGCTGTTGACATTAATTTAGATGTTTTAGCAGAGGCTAAATGCCTGAAGCAGAATAGCTCATTCATGCAGATAAGATACTCACTTTGCGAGGGCTGTCTACATATGTGGGTACTGTAGCAATGTTTGATAGGTCACTGATGGTATGTGAGGGCCTTGCCTGCTGCTCCTCTAATGTCCTGACCAACAGCAAAGAGAACACATTTAGGTCTTCAAATTGGAAGGTCATAGCACAGATGCAACATGCTGATCCCTAGGGCTACTTACTTCTGATTCTGCTCCATCTCCAACAGGGCTGATAAAGCAGAGGTGCCTTTCTTGCCTTGTGGCGGCGGCAAAGGCTCAGTTGGATATGTAGGGAGAGGACTGGTAACCTGCAATCCTTTCATTGGTGTGCCCTTCTGCTGTGTGTGGAAAAACAAAATAAGTGTCAATTTTTCTTCTTGCTGTTTTATTATTACACAATGTTATTGCAATGATTCTTGCATGGTCATATGACAGGAAGCCAATGCTGATCCAATTTCTCTATTTATTTCAGGTGAATAAAATATTAAAATAAATGCAGCCTGAAAAAACAAAAAACAAACAAAAAAAACAAAACAGCATTGTCGTGCAAATTTAAAACTATGACATTGAGAAGACATTTGTGCAGGTACTTTTTAGGAAAGCCTCACCCTGATGAGCCTGTCAGAGCGATGCCGTCGTCGAATGCGGTTGAGACCCTCCAAGAAGCGGATGAATCCATCCAGTAGTGCCCAGTCAGCACTGCCACCCACTCCAGCACTTGCTCCCTCTCCATAAACATCCCAGTGGCCTTCCCCATCAGCCACCCTCCGAGCACCTCCAGCTGGCAGCAGAAGGAATCGAGTTCTCCAGAATTTGAGAGAGTCTATTAAACTAGAAGTTGGATAGATGGTAGGAACACCGTGATGCTTAATAATTTAACATGTAGAAAACACTGTTGGTGCTCTCCTGAGTCTGTGTGTGTGAGTGTGTGCACCTGAAGTCCTCTGAACCAGCAGAGCAGATGTACTGGTCCAAATAGTTCCACTTGTATTCTTCTAGTCTCTCATGGCCAAACTCCACCCAGCAGGACACAAATTGAGCATCAGAGTGTGGAGGACAGAGGCTGTAACTGTACTGGATTTGAGCTGACTCATACAGGTACCTACAGTACACACATATAATGCATTATTAACAATTTGTACTGTCTGATTTGAGGAGTCTTATTGTGCCTGGAATGAAAGCTTAAAAATTAATAAAAAAGCTCTCCGCAGTGCTAGAAGTTATTTTTTTACAGATAAAATTATCAGGGAAAGAATCCATCAGCTCTTACCTACATTAGGCAGTAATCTACTGAATCTGACTTCTATCTTTGTGTTATGTACCTTGGACTCTTAATACCGCAGTTATCAAACCCCAACTTAAAAAGCCAAATCTTGATCCAGATGTTTTGACCAATTATAGACCCATATAATTTCTAAAATCATCGAAAAAGCAGTAGCAAACCAATTACATGATCATCTGCATAGGAACGGCTTGCTCAAAGAGTTTCAGTCAGGATTTAGAGTTCATCATAGCACAGAAAAAGCACTGGTTAAAGTCTATAATGATATTCTGATGGCTTCAGACTATGGATCCACCTCCATTCTTCTTCTTAGATCTCAGTGATGCATTTGACACCATAGATCATAATATTTTATTACAGGCATTAAAGGAACTCCACTAAGGTGGTTCAAATCCTATTTATCAGATAGACATCAGTTTGTTCGTATTAACAATAGCTCCTCCTCACACACTATAACCAATTATGGAGTTCCACAGGGGTAGGTACTTGAACCAATCCTCTGCACTCTTTATTTGCTTCCTTTAGGCAACATTAATAGGAAACACAGCATCAACAGCATCATGCTGTTGTCTCGGATGCCAAGGGCCTCTGCGTTGCTTAGCCCCATATCAACCAGAGGTTCAGAGAAGGGAGAGTTCTCCTCTAAAACAAAAACTACTGTCAAACCACAGAGATTAGTTAAGAGAGGGACAGTTAGACTGTCCGATCAGAGAAATCTAATCCATATCCCCTGCAAGAACGCACCATCCAGTTCTACTCCAGCTATTCTTAAACACATAGTACTCAATGTCAGATCTTTAAATAACAAATCTTTTTTAATCAATAGTTTTATTTCTTCTTACAATCTTGATTTTATGTTTTTAACCGAGACATGGCTCAACCAAAACACAGCTAATGCAGTCCTAATTAAGTCTGGTCCAGCTCACTTCAATTTTTTGTCTGAAATGCAACAAAACCAGAAGGGTGGGGGTGTTTGTGCCAAATTCGGAAACAACATACTTAGCCACAAATTGTTATTTGTTTTTTTTTTACCATTTGATAATGTGTCATTCAAAACGCAGCTAAAGCAATCTTACATACTTTATATCACCCTCTACAAACCACCATATAATTGTTTTATTTGATGATTTTACGAAACTACTCTCACTTCTGTGCACTGATTTTGACTGTTTTGTTATTACAGGTGACTTGAATGTGCATGTGGATGTAGCCAATGACAGGCACGCTGAAGAACTCACTGTGGTCCTTGAAATGTTTGTTCTAACTCAGCATGTGACTGAGCCCACCCACCGCAGAGGGCACATTCTGGATGTGCTCATTACCTAGGGCGTTTCTTTCTCAAATTTGATCTTCATCAATATTGCTTTATTTGATCATTTTTGTATTTTCTTCAACTTGTCTGTCACACCCAAACTGGTAGCTAGGTCTACAGTTATTCAAGGAAGACTCAAACGACAGCACAGGGACACAGTTTATATAAATAATATAAAGGTTTGAAAATACCCAGCATTCTAATTTTGACGACTTGTTGAACTCTTTTACAGCAAGTGTTTTAAATGTGTTGGATACCATTGCTCCTGTCAAGGTTAGAATGGTTAAAAGTAGGCAAAAGGCGCTATGGAGTAAAGAAGACTCAGTCAGGGCACGGAAAAAGGAATGCCGGAGAGCCGAACCAAAATGGTGGAAGTTAAAGCTTCAGATTGATTACGAGATTTATAAAGAAAAGCTATACGTGTTAAACCAGACTTTGTGTAGAACGAGGGAGAGTTATTTTTCAAAAATCATCACAAACTGCATGACAACTCTCATGTCCTTGCTACATTGAACACATTACCAAACCCTCCAGTTTCACTGCCCTTATACATCTAAGTGTAATGACTTTGCAATATTCCTTAATGACAAAGTTCAAGGAATTAAAAATGCAATAACCTCCACAACACAAATACCTACTCTACATCCAGCTAGACACCTAGAACTGACACATTTCACACCTGTCACTGACAAAACAGTCGAATAGATCACCTGCAGTCTGAGTCCATCAACGTGCTGCCTTTATGAGTTACCCATTAGATTTCTAAAGTCTGTGCTGAGCAGTTTGTTACCACAACTTGCACAACTAGTCAACATCTCACTTTAAGACTGGTACATTTCCAAATGCCTGAAAAACTGCTGTCATCAAGCGTTTTCTAAAGAAGAGCAGTCTTGATGCCACAGTACTAAACAACTATCTGCCTATATCAAACGTACCCTTCTTAGGCAAAGTCCTCGAAAAAGTTGTACAGCTTTCAAGGACGTTGTTACAGCCCCTAGTCTAGGGGAACAGAGGACGCAACACAAACGCCAGATGTTGTTAGGCAAACCAAGGTTTTATTGCCATTGGGGGGGGGGAACAAAAGAAGTGGGTAACATAACCAAGAGAACAAACTGAGGAAGAGGGCCAGTGGATGCTGGTCAAATCAAAAAAAGGAATAAAACATAAAGAGGACTCACTGAGCTATTTTCTTGACTTACTTTTGATTTCAAAAGAAACAAACACAAAAGCTGCCTACTTAACTAAAAACCGAAAATACAAAAGGACCAGCACCCCTGCACCTAGTAAGACCACACGTCAAATATTTAAGAAAACCAGGTCAGTCGCCAGATATACCAAATAACAAGGAGGTAATCCTGGCCACTCTTCTTCTGGAATCTATACAGTCAGAACTAACAAGAACTCTCAGGAACAAGGAAACATCCACTCTCAGGACTTCCTGATTACAAAGTTATGCAATGATGGCACAGTCAAGGCGAACCGTCCATTTCAGACAGCCGCCCGGACTGACTGACTGTCAAGGTGCCACCGTAGGAAAGATGCCGTTCCAATCGCAGGGACGGAGGCGTGGCTAAGTGTGTGAGAGAGAGAGAGAGAGAAAGACACACACATACAGCACGGACCGCTGTATCCACATAATACAGCCGTACAGACGTAAAGACAGCCCTTGCCAAATCTGAGGCTCTCCCACATTTTGACCGAAAGTTACCACTTCAGCTGCCATGTGATGCCTCATCTTATGGGGTGGATGCAGTCATATCTCACATCATGCCATCTGGAGAAGAGAGGCTGATTGCCTTTGCATCTAGGACGCAGCACTGACTGCAGTGTAAGAAATTTGATCAGTATCTCTTCAACAGGAAGTTCAAGCTATTGACAGACCATCAACCTTTAACCTCCACTTTTGGTTCCCACACTGGCATTCCATTGCTGAAAGCCAGCCGATGGGCTCTGTTGTTATCAGCCCATGAGATCAAGTATAGGAAGTCATACCAACATCAGAACGCTAATGGGCTCTCAAGACCCCCTTTGCCTGTCACAGACACTGAGCCCACACAAGGTGAGATATTTTACTTCAAACGATGTGACGGTTGCTTCAGTCACCTCAGCTCACATGAAGAAACACACACGCACTGACCCAGTCTTGTCTGAGGTTATGGATATCATCACTCGGGAAAGAGGAGAGGGTTAGGGTTAGGGTTAAGAGAGATGACACCCAGCCTTAAGCCTTACCTGGTGAGACAAGATGAGCTTTCAGTCCAGTCTGGATGCTTATTGTGGAGCTACCGTGTCATCATTCCACCACTCTGCTTGCTAAACTGCATACTGCACACTGCGGTGTGGTGTGGTGTGGTGCGGTGCAGTGCGAATGACAGAAATTGCACGCAGCTGTTTCTGGTGGCCGGGCTGCTCTAGAGGAGAAAGCAAGGTTCTGCTCTGACTGCCAGAAATTGAGAAACCTCCCACAGCTGGTGCCATTACATCCGGGGGACCGGCCAAAAGAACCGTGGCAATGCGTCCATATAGACTTTGCTAGACCACTGCAGAACCACATGTTCTTAGCGGTAGTTGATAGCAAATAGCCAGGAGTTGCTGTGATAAAGAGCACATATTCAGAGAAAATCATCAAAGAGCTCAGGTCTATCTTCAGCCGTTTTGGTCTACCACAACAACTTGTCAGTGATAACGGCGCACAGCTAGTGTCTGAAGGGTTCAAGACATTCATGGAAGAGAATGGTACTCAGCACATCAAGTCTGCACCTTATTGCCCAGCTACAAATGGGCTTGCTGAAAGATTTGTACAAACTATGAAGAAAGCTTTCAAGTCTTCTGAGTGGACAGAGTCTCTCAACCAATGCCTAAGTGCATTTTTGCTGTCATACAGAACAGACCTCATGCTACAACAGAAGTATCTCCTGCTTCTTCGACGCTAAAGAGACAGCTCCACACTCAGCTAGATCTTCTGAGACCGCAGAAGACTAAAGAGGCTGTCCACCTTCAACAGAGAGCTCAAATGGAAAGATGAACAAAAACAAAGCTCAAAAGATTTAGAGCAGGAGATAAGGTGCTCACCTTGAACTATACCAGTGGTGTTAAGTGGACACCTGCAACAGTGGTTGCAAAAACAGGCCCTGTGTCCTACACTGTGGAAACCAGTGATCACCTCTTCTGGAGACTTGGTGATCAACTGCTCCACACTTCCGATTCATGTGATGACTCACCTCAGGGACGATCCCTTGATCCTGAGCCGGAGGTCCATCAGGAGCAACATTGATCACCACAAGAGTCACAGAAGCAACCTTCAGGACCGGACAATGTTCCAGGCACACAATTTTTGGCCATACTTCCTGGCAGATTTGGTACAACTCTGTCAGATTTGTCGGTCTTCTCTTACAGACTCGTTTCTGCAGTTCACTCCACATATTCTCGATAGGATTGAGGTCAGGGCTTTGTGAAGACCACTCCAGTACTTTCACCTTGTTCTGCTGAAACCATTTTGAAACTAATTTTGCAGTATGTTTTGAATCATTGTCCTGTTGAAAGATCCAATTTCGACCAAGTTGCAGAGATTTGGCTGACTTTTTGGGGTTTCCTTGCAATATTTCCAAGTATTGCTCTTTTCTCACGATTCCATTGATCTTCTGGAGTTCACCAGTTCCTGATGCTGCAAAGCAACCCCACAACATGATACTTCCTCCACCATGTTTGACTGTTGGGATGGTATTGTTGGGATTAAAGGCTTCGCCCTTTCGCAGGAAAATGTATGCTGGTCATTATGCCTAAACAGTTCTATTTTCGTCTCATCCGACCACATGACACTCTTCCAGAAGGCTTTATCCTTACACTGGTGCTCTTTTGCAAACTTCAGCCAAACTTTTCTGTGTCTGTAGAGTAATGGCTTCTTTCTGGCCTGGTACCCTCTTAGCCCATGTCGACGGAGAACTCTCTTGACCATGGCCACAGACATTTGTTCCTGAGGGAGCCAATTCTTTGCAGATGGCTTTCTTGACAGTCTTGGGGTTAATTTTCACCTTTTTGCCAAAAGTTTTTCATCTCTGGATGTTAATTTCAGCTTTCTTCCAGACCGTGGCATTATGGCTGTTCTCCCAAGGTGCTTATATTTGTGTACAATTGTCTGAACAGATGCCCTTGGTACATCAAGCTGCCTTGAAATGGTCCCAAGAGACGAGCCTGACTTAAGCAAGGCAACAATTTGCTCCCTGATGTTATTGCTGTATCCTTTTGACTTTCCCATTGCAAGTCTCAAGTTGAAATGTAGTGTGTGTAAAGTCAAGTTGCTTTTATACCCCATAATTTCTACACCTTGGCTTTTACACAACATGAATGAACACCAGACAAAACGGATGATTCCACGGATGATTGCACAACCTGATTTCAACTGATTTACTGTTAAATAGGCCAGACAAGTGGGTGTATGTAAACTTATGAACAACAAGAACCTGAGGTCATTTGGGGAAATCAACTAAATATCTATCTGAGGTCAAAAATTCTGATCTACCCCATTGACAGAATAATGAAGACACTATTATTGAATAACCACATATATGTCCTCATTCAAATTGGGTGGCAATTTGGGTTAAAGCTGTCTTGAATAGTTTTTGCTTTAGTGTATGTAAACTTCTGACCACAAGGTTAATTGGTGGTTGCCCTGTGATTATGGACTCAGAACAGTTTCATAATGAATGAACTCTCACGGGACTTTTCACAAATGCACATACATTTTGAGGCACACTTGCAATATAAATTCACAGAGCACACGAATTGCTGAATGTACATTTACAAAATCTGTATGTTGAATATTGAGACTGATCTGACTTGGCAAGTCAACCAACGTCACCATCAGGTGTGTTTGCTTTCAGCCAATCATATGGCCCCTTACATTTAACCTTTGGTGACCGTTGGCGTTACAACAACAATGTTTCGCAACGTTTCGCAAAGGCGGCATGTAACATACGGTCACAGTTTATGTTCATTCAAACATTTAACTTTGCTAAGCAGGATGCTTCAACTAATTCAGTGACACGGCACGAGGGGATAGTCAGAAAAATGTTACTGACAGGTTGAGGTTGATTAAGTTTCTCCATTCGATTGGCTGAAAGCAAACAACCCTAACTGGCTGATGAATCTGTCAATCATAAACATGAGGTTGGTTGACCTGAGACGTCAGATCAGTCTCAAAATTCAACCTATAGATTTCATAAATGGACGTTCAGCAATTCGTATACTCTGTGAATTTATAAATGTGCCTCAAAATTATATTGGTGATGTGTGAAATACAACTACGACACAAAGCAAGTGCATTAAACAAAGCATGTGCATTTGTGAGTCCAAAATACGACTATGATACAAAGCATGTGCATTCATGACAAAGCCTTGTGAGAGTTCATTGCATATGGAGTCAGAACAGTCTCATAATGAATGTACTGGCAACCTGTCCAGGGTGTAGCCCACCCTCGCCAATGTGAGCTGGAATTGGCTCCATCACCACCTGCGACCCAGAAACAAATAAGCAGCAGAAGATGAATTAATTAATGTTTGTGTTAGAAGTTGTCAAGTGCACTCACTTTGGCAGGTAACGAGTAACTGTGATTATTTTGTCCTTGAGACAAACTTTGTGGAAGGTCTTGCCCATACTGAGCCAGTAAACCGTCTCCTCCTCCTCTGCACGACGCAGAGAGACCAGACCTGACACACACAGAGGACACACACAGTTACCACAGGTGTCTTCAAAAGTGTACATCTCACAGCCGAAATGTGGAGCTTCATAAACTAACTCTGGGTAACAACCAGTGGTGGAAGAATCATCCGTCTTCGCATTAATACAAGTACACAGAGCTGTGATGCTGGGGTGGTATGGGCTACTGTGCTGCTCGGTGTGAATGGCAGCGAAATTTGACCTCAAGGTCAGTAAAGGGAGCGATGGCAACCCCCAGAGAGCGAGAGGATGTGGATAAGTCGGAGAAGAAAAACCACAAAAATTTCACAAGAGACAACAGATGTCAATGGTGTATTCTTCTCCGCGTAGCTCTTGGTTTATTTATCAACCGAAGCATGATGAATGCTAAAAATAAATAAATAAATAAATAAATAAATCGCAACCTTAGACTTCACGTTTTGTTTTTTGTTGTTTTGTTTTCTTTATTGCCAAAATTTACATTGACAGAGGATGAACAGGGTGAGGAGGTTACATAGGAAAATAAAATAATGCTGACTTAAATTTACATGAACCGTAGCCTCCATGTTGCTGCTGGGACTATGCAGTGATGTAGCAAGTGGTGTCCCAATTCCTAAGGAAGATTACAAAGCCCTACCCCTTGTGGCTTCCTTCTGAGGGTGAAGGGGTAGTGGGTGATGGCTAGGGGAAGTTAGTAAGGGCTAGTGGTAATGAGTAGGGTGAAAATTGGGATTGAGCCTTGTGTTAACCTTTGACATTCTTGAGACCTTCTTTTTGCCAGACCTAACTAAAGCGCAAGTACATGTAGATTCTGTTGTGTAAAAACACTGTGGTGTAAGTAGATAAAGAAACAGATACATAACAAAAAAAAAAAAAAAAATCTTTTAACAAATGCTACTCTTAATATTTGATATTGAGATGGCCACATTATTGATTTAAGGGATTTTTATATTATGCAAGTGAGTGAGTTAATTTACCTCTGGAGTAAAGCGGGCTGCTGCCGAGCGGTGTGGCGACAGCAGGCTGTGCTTTCCTGTTGTTTGTTTGGACGATGATTTGGTAGCCTTGCATCAACCTCTGACAGATAAATTCCTCGAACACTTGACACGCACTCATCACTGGAGCTTCATCTTCACGTCTAAGGAAAAAAAAAAAATTTTTTTAATTTTTTTTATAATGTTTAATGTCGGTCTGGGTAACTAATATCAGCAGCAGTTTGTGATATGCAATTCTCACTCTGAATAATTATATGTAATCTTTTGAGAGATTAGCTTGAAACAAATTCTAATTTATGGCTTCACTAATGCTACTGTTGTTTTTCTAGCTCCAGAAAAAAATCATTACAATGTTGGGAATACCACCACCGATTTAACTGATGCCTAGTTCTTGGGCCATCATTAAGAAGAAATTATTTTTGTATCAAAAATAATGCAGTAGTGCAAATTTTACTTGGGTGGTCTGTCCAGGTAGAATAACACACTTGATTTCAGCCTAATGTTATATTGGAATTATTTAATTCTTTCCAAACTAACTACATCTGCTGTTGTCATTTTATACAGTTAGTAACGTGTTAGAAACACAGAAGAACTTTCAGTGGAAACAACTGTGTGTGTAAATTAAAAGTAGAAAATGTCAGCCAGCTAAAGGCAGAAACTGTTTGTCTAAACAGTTTTATTTTGAAGATGTCTACCTCTCCAAATCACTGTGTGGTAATAAATCGTAGCAGCCTTCAGTGTAGTCGTTCTGCAGTGCCTGACGGTCAGGGAAGTAGTCGGTGGTGAGGGGGAGGCAGGCTGGTGTGGTCAGTGATTTCCAGTCAACCCCCACTGTGCAACAGAAGCTGGGCACTGTCGGGGGTGCAGACAGCAGTAGGGCTTCAGGAGCACCAACAAGCACGCACGCACGCACGCACACACACACACACACACAAACAGACACAAACAGACACACATACACAAAATCCCCACAGCAAGGACAAAATGCATGTACCCAGAGTGGAGTGGTACATGTATGTGTGGGAGTGGGAAAGTGAGAGAGAAAGAGCACAAGAGGATGGAATATTGAAGATGAGGAAGAGTGAAAATGATGATACAAATTGAACAAAAAAGAAGGTAGAAGAAAGGGGAAGAAAACACAAGTCAAGTGTTATTTTTACTGGCCTTGTTGCCCCCACGGGTGATTCCTGAGGGGCCTGTGGTTGTGCAGCAGTGATCAAACATGCAGACTGTGGCTGAGACTATGATCAACATCACTGAGAAGCAAGTGGCAAATGCTTCCTGTGCTCAACAAATATGAATAGTAAAGTGGTGAGTGGATTTAAGCAAAGTGTTATATCATGCAAAACATTGTTTGTAAGAGAGAGAGAGATTTATATCACAGAAGCACTGTCACAGTCAAATCAAAATAAATACAATACGCACATTGTCATGCATGAATGAGGCTTGTTGTAGGGAAATAATAAAAAAAATATGGAAAGCCTGATTAATTACAGGATCTCAGGAATTGGTTACATTTAATCAGAATTATGCCGGTACAAATCAAAAAAAAGGAGGCCCAGCAGAGGAGTCAGAAAATAAACCGAAAGAAGATGGAGATGGAAGAGGAAGGTAACCCCAAACTATGACTTGCGACAGCTGTTTATACTTGCAACCCCTGGAGACAGATGCCCAGTGGAAAAATCTGCCTGCTGAAGCTGAATAAACCCTCACAAGTTGAAGACACCTCTGGAGGTTTTTTGTACCATGAGATTGGTAATTATGAGTATCAGGCACCTTCTGAAGTAAATGGCTTCATGACCATGCTTGCAACTTAGCTACTGATTTGTCTTTATTTCTAGATGGACTCACTTGGATTGACACCGATGAAGGAAGAATCTTCAAAAGATGAGCCATGATTGGTCAGACTTCCTGAACAAATAAAAACAGAGCAGCACTATTATCATTGTTAATTCATGCTCTTTACTTTAGAAAAGGTTGCCACAACTCATCACCATTTCTCTCAGTTAATATATTTCTAAAGGTGCCATTGACACAAAATTTTCAGATGCTGTGTACATGCTTATGCAGAAACGGATAAGCAGTACATGATGAGTGAGTCAGTGTTCCTACCTACTAGTCCATACCTACTAGTATTTGACTAAAAGACTGAAAATGTTGCTCACATTCATCACAAATGTCCATCAAGCAGGAGTAGACAGTGTAGTGGTGAAGCATTTTGGGAATATTTTCACCAGCATATTAAGACACATTTGGGACTCAAGTACTTTGGGTATTGAATATTTTGGGCAGCAAGAGCATGTATGTCAGACTGAGTCAAAATTAACCATTGTGTATGTGTTCATTAAAGAACGTGACAAGCTTTTTTTTTTGTTTTTTTAAAAATGCCCTATGGGACATCAGGCTGAGAAATCAAGATTAATATAGAGAATTGCAACCTCGCCAGTTTCACGACCTGCAGAATAACCAAAAGTAAAAAAGTGTGTTCAGGAGGTATATTACCATTATTGCTCCCTGGACTTCCAGTGAACTCTTCCATCCCTCCACTTACGTAAACACCATTCTCTCCTGATTGCCTGGTGGCCGTTCGCCTTAAAGATAAGAAACTTTCATTCTTCTGCCTCAGGCTCAAAATATTTTCAGAGGAAATGCTTGTTCCTTTGGTTGGTTTGTCAAACCTTCCAGTGGCCTCATGATAGGCCAGTTCCAACAGCTCAGCGGATGTTTGGGCAGGATCTCTCTGCTGGCTTCCCTGCAGTTCAGCCATGTTCTGTCTGGTCTGGTGATGGATCTGGATAGCCTCTCCAGAAGGACCTACAACAATGGAGAATTCAGTCTGCTACTTGGATCAAAGTCGACAATAAAGCTACAGCCATATAAATGTATTGCCACTTGTATATACAGTGGTGAGAACAAGTATTTGATATACTTTGCAGAAAAACATCCCCAAAGAAAGATGCTTCATGGTTGGGATGGTGTTCTTGGGGTTGTACTCATCCTGCTTCTTCCTCCAAACACGGCAACTGGAGTTAAGAACAAAAAGCTCTATTTTCTCAGACCTCATGACCTTCTCCCATTCCTCCTCTGGACATGCGTTGGTTTGAGCAGGGGGACCCTGCGTGCACTGCAGGATTTTAATCAATGATTATGTAGTGTGTTACTAATGGTTTTCTTTGAGACTGTGGTCCCAGCTCAGGTCATTGACCAGGTCCTGCCGTGAAGCTCCGGGCTGATCCCTCACCTTCCTCATGATCACTGACGCCCCAAAAGGTGAGATCTTGCATGGAGCCCCAGACCGAGGGAGATGGACCATCATCTTGAACTTCTTCCATTTTCCAAAAATTGCGCCAACAGTTTTTGCCTTCTCACCAAGCTGCTTGCCTATCGTCCTGTAGCCCATCCCAGCTTTGCGAAGGTCTACAATTTTATCCCTGATGTCCTTACACAGCTCTCTGATTTTGACCATTGCGGAGAGGTTGGAGTTTTGTTTGTTTTCGTGTGTGAGAGAGAGAGAGAGAGAGAGAGTGAGTGAGTGAGTGAGTGAGTGAAAGAGAGAGAGTGTGTGTGTGTGTGTGTGTGTGTGTGTGTGAACAGGTGTCTTTTATACAGGTAACAAGTTCAAACAGGTGCAGTTACTACAGGTAATGAGTGGAGAACAGGAGGGCTTCTTAAAGAAGAACCAACAGGTCTGTGAGACGTGGAATTCTTACTGGTTGGTAGGTGATCAAATACTTGTGTCATGCAATGAAATGCTAATTAATTATTTAAAAATCACACATTGCTTTTCTGGATATTTCTTTTGATTCCCTCACTCACAGTTGAAGAGTACCTATGATAAAAAAATTACAGACCTCGACATGCTTTGTAAGTGGGAAAAACTGAAAAATTGGCAGTGTATCAAATACTTGTTCTCCCCACTGTAACCACAGACCAATTTGAATGTATACATTGGACATCTCTTGATCATATTCCCATTATTCATTGATCATTCCCATCTCTCTCTCTTTCCCTGTTTCCTGTCAGCCTCCCTGCTAGTTAGTTATTAAAATAAAGTCATAAAAAAGGCCTCCATAACTATAATTAGGTATGAAATGTGATGCTTCATTTCTCCATAGCCAAAAGAGTTACTTCAGGAAATTTTAAAAGCTTTCCTTTGTTAAGTCAAAGAGATTTTACAGAAGCAAAAAAATGCTGTTTCTATGGTGACCCTGTATTTGCTAGCATTAGTTTGCTACACTTGTCGAAGCAGCTGTTAAGTGTGCCAAATAGCATCCTTATGTGCTTGACACTTCATATTCTGTGAATTTAAACTAAGACATTCTGACATTTGGACACTTTGCATCATCTATCAGGTGGACAGGACAGACTTTTGTTATCATATTTTGTTAAATGGGTCATAGAATAGAAACTATGGTGGTAACCTTGGGCTACATGACATGACCACCTGCAGTTACCATGATCTGAATTGAGAATTTAATTTATGTTAAACTGAACACACAAGCTATGGTTAGTGTCAGGCTAACAAGACAGTGGACTCTTAAATCTTTGACTCATCCAAAATTAAACCTTGAACAACATCCAGGGCAAGCTACTGGGCCAGCTGGTGCTACTCCCCATGATCTTTGCCTTCCCGGAGGATCTCAGATGCCGTCACTGATCCATTATTTTCTATACAGCCTCTCAGTCTCATTAAAGAGTGAGTGCCCTCTGTCTGCAGCCTGAATATTAAGATAAAATGTGCAGATCTTGGAATCTACCTTGCGCTTACAATCAGTCTGTGAAAAGCACCTGATCTAGTTCCCTATGGTAGGTGTTTTCATGTTTATGCCACCTCACCAACAGGGAAGGTGTGCATCCAACGCCGACGGTTGGAGGTAAGCTTCATGGGCATCCTAGAGGGGGTGAAGGGGTTTATTAGGGCTCTTTGTGGGGTGTAACCTCCTGGACGGATGTGCAGTGTAGACTCAGCACTTCCCACAGTGAACCTGCCAGGGGCACTGGAGTCCCGCTGAGAGTCCATCATCTTCTCCAACAACTCTGTACAAAGGGATAACAGAACAACAGGGAGGAGATTGAGAATGGAAAAATTGGGAAAGTAAATTATATGGACTAATCCGGTTGGATTAGGGCTACAGATCCCAACAAACCCTCTAGAGTGGTTACCTCTGGTGCTTGTATATCCCAAAGAACTGCTGACTTCATATTGAACAGTAGGCATACGGGGTATCAGCAGCATGTTGGACACTGGGCCTAGACTATCATCAGAGGCCAGGCTACGCTGTTCCTCAGGACCACCAGAGCGTACAGGAGGGGAAGCTCCTGTGCTAGCACTAACGTCAACAGAGCCCCAACTCTTCCTTCCAGTAGTGTCTTTGTCTCGACATATCCTGACAGGCACAAGGTTCAAAGGTGAAGAGTACCTCTCTCACTGTTTTTAATGACAGGGAATAAAATCTTTGGCAGAGAGGTCAGATACCTGAAGTTTGTGCTCCTCTGAATTCGTGAAGGCCCCGGGAGTCTGAACACCTGAGCATCATAAGCATCATAGTCAACCTGAATAGGTAGGCTGTTATCAGAGTCCTTTGGAGCACAGAGAGCTGAGACAGTAAGGTTTAGTCAGTTTCAAGAATTGTTCCAAGAAATTTAAAAGATACCAGAGACCACTCACTGTGTTTGTCTTTGCTGCTTTTGAATGTTTCAGCGTGAATCTAGAAAGAAATTGTAATTTTAATAAGCTGTTAAAAGCAACAAAAGAAAGACTATTTTGAAGTGTAAAACAACATAGCTGTGAAATGTGCAGGTACCTTACGACCGGCCAGTTTGATTCGAGGGGTGAAGGAGCTACAGGCATTCAGACTTTTGGAGGTGTAGAAACTTCAGGAAAAACGAATAAAAATGACATAGATCAGATGATTATACCGATAAGTTAAATAGCATCTGTCTTGTTCATTTTCAAGGTGGGCTTGCCTGTGGTTGATCCAGTGAGGAAGGTTGTAGTCATCTCCCACACCAGAATCTCCAGATTTTGTCCTATTGTGCAGCTATAGAATAAATGTCTCACATTATCAATTGATTGATTCAATTGAAATGATTCAAACATGCAGACATGTTACCTTGAACAATGGCACTGCGTGCAACGGTTGCTCCCCCATACACACCAGGTCTACCCCAATACCTGAAGAGGGAAAGAAAACATGTCACCATTCTTGCAATAATCATTTAAGTCACTTGTCAAATATTCGATTGTCTTGGTTTTGCCGCACTCACCGTTATCAATCATTCGTTGTTTGGTGAGAATCATAAGCAGACGGTCGACCTCAAACACTCCTACTCCAGGTGTAATGACCACTGACATCTGTCCAGTGCGATCGAAATTGCGGTTGATGTAGTGTTTGTCAAATACTGTGGAGACATGGCCACTGTCAACTTCTTTCTATGACAATAATTAGTGACTGAGCTGAATCTGTTGCTGTTTTCTTTTGTGTGTAAAGAACACATTATAACTACAACACAAAAAATAAATAAATAATTCGCCAAATTTTTCTTGCCACTGTATAAATGTTACTCATTGAGTTTTTAAACAAAATAACATTAGGATGTTGACTAATATTTATTTAAAAATACACACCATTGAAGGAAAGGTTAATGGCCTCCAGATAATTTCCTTGAGCAGCTGTTGAGTTATAACCCACAGGAAATCCATCTGACATGAGAGAAAATAAACAAAAATGAGATACTAAAGCCCGTGATTGAAAGGCTGTCAAATGCTGGACTGTTTCACTACCTGCTTCTTTCAGTCGCACTAGAACAGGATACTGGATAAACAGTTTCTTGATTGTGATCAGTAATGATGTCCACTCGTCTCTCCTCTCATTCTGAGCCACAACCCTGTTCACAAAACATGTTACGAGTCATCAACCACCATCGCTATCTGGTATCAGTTCCAGCTAATGGCTGATGGAACCTTGTCAGTGAACTAACCTGTAGAAGTCTTCGTAAAAACGACCCTCATGGTCCTGTCTGATGGAACTTCTCAGAATGTCAGGAAATTCATCTGTGGAGAGCAAAAACTCAGATACAGAAACAGAAACAAGTGCACCTGTGTCTTCACTAGGTGTGGTGATGAAGACTCACCTATAGTTTTAGCGCTATACAATGTTCGTGAGAAAAGAACAACGGTCACCTCATGACTGCAGTTCTTCTCCTAGATTAACAGTAAACACAAATTCTTATTATTAACGTTAATTACTAAATAGTTTAAGAGTTACAAATGCTAATAAAAGAAAATCACAAACCTTCCACTTTGCAAAAAGGTCAGACAAGAAACCATTTACAGCCTTCTCGAAGTATAGATCTCCTGAGACAAAATAATATCAATATGAAAACCTGTATGTCACTGAGAACGAACTCGCTCAGCTCATAATCACAGAGTTCCAACTAACCATAGATGTCAAAGTCCCACATCTCACAGCTCATTTGGATAAAGATGTAGACCATCGCAGACGTGGATCTGAATACCACCTGTGTCATGGGAATACAGATAAATAAATGGGTCAAACATAAATAGATGTTATCGTGAAGCATATAACTACACACTTGCTGTAAAAATCACATCTATTCAACATTTTATCAGTGATAAACAGCTTATCTATAGCAAGTCAATTTATGTGTCACATCGTCATTTTGCCTGGGAAAACTCACCCTGGTGTCTTCACTGATGTAGCCACAGGTGACTTTCTCGCCCCTTACCCACAGTTCACTGGCCTGAGCTCTAAAGAATCAGGAAAAATCATCAGAACAAACTGATGTAACCCGTCTAAAGTGTTCACTGTTTTCATTTTATTGTGATGTTGCATCATCAGTCTACACTCAATTCACCAAATGACATGAATGAAGAGAAGACTGGAACTACAATCTCACATTGGCATAAGTGATCAGACACTTTATCATGACTTCCGATGTTTGGCTCAAGTTCTTCCTCTGAAATATAACTGAATGACTAATGATGATTGAGGATGGAATTCATATATGGTGAAGCTTGTTGGAGATGTGTTGAAATTACGTCTCATAAATGATGCAAATCAGGGCAAAGACCATACAGATAAGAAGCTGCAACAGAGCTGAAAACTGACAGAAGTGCAAACATTTCTAAACATAATATCTGGAGGAAATTAGAGGCCGAAGAGTTCAGTTTTGTTCTGGTTTCTCTCTCATTCACAGAATTCTCGTGTTTTACAACCTGTAAATTAAGACAAGCTTCATTTGTCCTCAATGCCATTAAGCCCAGATCAGTGAATGTGATGGCCACATCATAGTCCTGTTGTTTCAAAATTATTGCGTCGATGTGAAAGAAGTGACTCTGAACACTATCTGAACACACTCCAGTCAAATATTTGCTTTCTAATTTTTTAACTTTACGTTCTATATGTGCCCTTTTCCTGCTGTGTCCTGTGTACTAGCAATAAAACTTGGATCAGAGAAAGAAACATGCACACCTAAAAAGCATTTATATAAACAAAGTGTAACTTTATACCTGATTCCCGCAAACTCCACTTTCTGTGTCACATAAGCACATGTGCTCACCTGTAATAAGACGGTGACAGTTATGTTGTTGTTCTATTACACAAATATTACATAAACATTTTTATGGCTTACTAGACTCTTTTTCAGTCTCCACATGTCTCCTCTGCCAATGTATTGGTCCTTAAAGGTGAGCTCCACCAAGTCCAATGTCACATCCTGCAAAGACAGAACTGTGAGAGTCCCTTACACTGAAAGGTGAAAGAGCTACAGAGGACCCACAGTGAACATACCTTGGGGTCAACAATGTTAACAATGACATCCTGGTATGCACGAAGTTTAAAGACTTGTGCCACAGTCTGGTCCACACTGATTGTCTCTAATTAAGAAACAAATACTTGTTAAAAGGTAGTGAACAGATATCACAACTATCACACACCTTTTCATATTCTAGCTCATACAAGGTCAGAATGGTTCGAGTGAATATATATTTGTCCATTAACAGTAGAATGAAATACATATTTAGTTGATGAATAGATAATTTGTCATAAAATTACAAAAGCAATTGTGAATAAACCCAAACTTTCCTAAAGCTCTTTGTAACAGCAAAACCCACATTTAAAATAATAAATATATAAACAAATATATATATTGCAAATCCATTGAATTTTAGCAACCAGTAATCTGATTATTGAAGTTTAATTGAACAAAGTGTAATCTAACATCTGAAATACTGCTGCAACACAGTGTTCAATTACTTACCTTTCTGTAAATCCTCCTTCAAACTCTTCACCTGCAGCAGAAGGGGACTGAGAATTGAAAAAAACAAAGCAACGCCAGATTATAGGCTAAGTACAGCTAAGTGGTAACAGAAACACATCAGTTGAAGTGTAAAAACTACTTAACAGTCACTATCTCAATTGAGCAAGCTCACCTGTACTCATCTGTGGGATGTGCAATTTCGATTATATCTCCAAGCGTGGCTTGAGGGAAAACTTTTGGGTTGACAACCAACTCATCATCTGCTCAAAGTAAGTCGGTTTGAGAAACAAACTCATAATATGGAAAAATAAAAAAAACTAAATCAAGATTGATACAGCAATTGTGGCGACTATGAATAAACAACTATAGGGATTAAAATTAGCGACAGTCAAATGTTCACTTACCACTTCCACCAAAACCTCTCTTGTGCAACACTAGTTTATATGACTTGTTGTTCTTCATGATAAATCTCCTAGTGGACAAAACCATAATTTCAGTTCAGTTTCATCAGTGTTGCCAACAATCAAGGAGATATTGATTCAACATTCTACACCATGTGGGGAATAATGTCAAATTCAAAATTTTCCACGATTACAAATTAATAACCTAAACTGACCCATGATGAGCTTCCTGTCAGGCTTTTTAACCACAACACCACAAAAATGAATGTTTGTCTCAAAAAATCCAAGGAATGTATTCAAATCACGGTCATTTACCAATATTCAGCAGATATTAACGTAACGTAACACCAGTGCAAGCAAATGACCACATAAAACACGTACCTGAGCAATCTCTCCTCAGAAACTTCAACGGCCAGAGATGTTGACATGGGTCACTGCTAGCCTAGCATGTGCCATTTTTTAAATAATTTACGGGTTAGGCGCAGGCGTACTAGGCGTAGTAGGTTTCACCAATGCATACTTGCACCGAAAATGCACCATTATATGTGAAACAAGTTAGAAGCGCCGTTTATACCGTGTAGATATAAATATGTGTGCTAGCTTACTAGCTATTACACGGTACTCGTACTTCCTCCAAAATATGGAGACGTATGACGTGATCGGGTGGCAACGATCAAAGCATCGTAGTGAAACAAGAGGGTTCACTTCGCTTATTTCCATCTACGTTTCTTTCACCCACCAAATATTCATGATTTAAAGATGTGTTCAAGTCTTGAAATAAACATAAACGTACCCAAATTAACTCAGATCTAGAGGATGTCGATCATTTGTATTCTTATTACATTAAGCGTTGCGCTGCACAAAGTGTATACTACAAAGTGTATACTTATATATCGGAGCCGACGCCAGTTGTTCTAAGATGAAGTTGATGTCTATGAGATGTCTATGGGTCACAACTTGTGTGTTAACGAGACCATTTGATTCAATAACCTGTTATCATATAGCACGTTCATTTCAGCCTATGACTAACTTCAAATAATCTGAGAACGGTTGAAAAAAGCACCTTTTGCTAAGCAACGAGTGTATAATAACCCTTCACCGTACAGTCTGAAAACACTATCAAGCATACGATTTCAACTTTCTTCTTCTTCTTGTTTTTAATTGGAGGGTTAGGGTTGTAGGGTAAGGGCCGCACAGAAAGCATTGTTCCGTTTACATTATTTCCGTTTATTTATGATCTGAAGTTGGAAATTGAGAGACTGTCCTGTAAATGCAGCTGCCCCAGGTGGTGTGTGCTCAAGGATTGCGCTGCCCAACTATGTGAAGCTGAACCTGAGTTAACATTTGTGGCTGGTCCCGGCTCTGAAACTATCTTGTAATGTACATAACCACAGTTTGGCGGCCCGCACATCATCAAAACGCTGGAGCGGCTGCCCCTACACTCCTGATCAAAATCTTAAGACCAGTTAAGAAATTGCAAGAATTTGCATTTTGCACTGCTGGATCTTTAGAAGGCTTTAAGTAGAGCTTCAAAATGCAAAAAGAAGAAAGGGGAGCAAGAGAAAAAAATCTGAGCAGGCAATTTGCTAAAAACAACAATTTAACGGAAATAGGCTGTTCATCAGCTGATCATCAGCATCAGCATCAATTTCCTAAAACATGATTCACTGGATTGGTTTTTTTAATATTTAACTCAACCTTAAAGCCATATCCTCAGCTTCAATATACCTGAATAACTGCTCTTTCATACTGTTATCTGTACTATACTACAGATAACAGAACTGTTATCTGTTATATAGCACAGGCTTTAACAACATGCTCTCTTCACTACAGTTTCCATCAACATGTTTTTTCATTAGAAACAAAGTACTTTTCAACCGTATATGACCTAACCTCATTCTAGAAATTCTCTCATCTTCCTGTGTGTTTCTACTTGTATTTGTTTGCCATCCCACAGTCCTTTGAATGTTACAAAAATGTCTACCTGTCTGTTCATTGTCCCACAGATAATGGCACTTCTCATTTTTCCATTTACGATACTCTTGATTTCAGCCTTGCTATAAGTAATCTCCATATTAACATCAGGTTGTTCTGTAGCTTTATTAGCATGCCGGTTTGCCAACTCGTTCCCTGTAATACCAATGTGAGCTGGAACCCACAGGAGTGTAATACTGATTCCTGCTGACTGTTAGCTGAACTATATAAAACTACATATCCTTGATTCTGTATAGTGTCTGTTTTTTTAATACAGTTTACAGTTAGAACATACTGAAATAATTCAAAGATAAAATGACCAGAGCAGCAACAAACCCAAACTAAATGATTAAGCAAACGAAATAAAACAAACAAAATAGCAGTGGCAGTCTGTGTCTTCTGGGCACAATCCTCTACATGGGATTCAACATGGAAGAGCAGGAGAGTAGCCAAAGAACAGGACCTAGGAAATGTCAGAGGGTAATAGTGATAGGCAAATGATACCGAGGCTTTGGAACTTGTGTCACTCTTCCTGAAACTGAGTGATTCAAAACGCTGTGTCTTTGTTGCTTCAAAATGTTCCCAAGCTTTTCATTGGCTCATAATCTTTCAGTGTGTGGCATTGGCTCATGGCGTTTCAATGCATTCTGAGCCAATGACAGCTTGACAGGTTTGACAGATTTGAGTGGTTTGGTGCCATACCAGCTATGTAAGATGCGTCATTATGCCTCAAAATGGGGTTGTGAGGAGATAGATATTTGGATAGTGAGAGTGAGAGTATTTTGGCAAGTTTCATGGCGAGTACCACCAATAAGTGACATTCTAAAGTTTGGGATCATTTTGATCACATACAACCAAATAAGGTATACTGCAGTTTATTACATATATTTTATGTCTCCATAATTGAATTGTATTTTTAATTTTTAAATGGGTCACAAAATTACAATTGCTTGTAGGTGCGGTGTTTGCTCTGCACACAAGAGTTGTCTTACAGCAACAACACATCATCTAAGCTGAGACACTTGTGTGCCAGGCATGATGACAATCATACCCAGCAAACCAGTGACCCTGTCAACACTGGAAATCCTGACAGTAAGCTAAATATATACGTATATACTGTATATATGTATGTGTGAACAATACGTGAACAAATTCTGACAAGAGCAGAGGATCCCCTGAAGTACTGGGTTGTACGAAAAAGACTTTATATCGTATGCTGTGGAAACTTGCAAGTATCTGTGCATCCTAGCATCATCTGTTGCCTGTGAAAGCATATTTTCCAAATCTGGGGAGCTGGTCAGCCAGAAGGGGATTTTTATAACTTTCACATAGATGCTTTTTTTTCACAGTTCTGTGCACACTCGACCTTCATATCAAAAAGCAAATGCAGTAAATGGCATCACCATAAGGATTATGCAATTACAGAAACAAACAAAGAGTGCAGTGAATAGCCAAATCCCTGTGTATTTATAAAAGGAACACTAGAGATTTAACAAAATACAAAATGAGGTTTGGAGGGAGGGATATGCACAACAGTTTAGTGTCCATTCACTAGGGAGGCGCAATGCATTGGAGTCTCCATCCTGGGGGTAGGGTCGGGGGGAGGCGCACTGCAATAGAGTGTCGATCCTCTGGAGAGGGTCGGGTGATTTACAGAGATGCAGTGATAGTCTCTCAGGTGCATATACAAGTTCACAGCCTGGTATGGATCTGTTGGTGGCGCACGATGGGACTCAGCCATAAAGATGTTCCAGGGTTCGTAAACATCTAGATCACATGGTACAGCCAGCCAAAAGACACTTTTTCATTTTCATTTTTGCAGTTGAATGTGTTCATCTTCAACAGGGGAGAGAAAATCTGTTGTCCGGTAAAGTTTAGGAACAGCATACATCACATTAGGCTGATCGCTGGGGATATTCAGGTTTCTTGATGGCCTGATATTGTGTGCATTCCAAACCTGTGTAGTGTCATCCAACTCATCCTGTTAAAAAGAATATATTTATACATTTAGCTAAAGCTGTGCATATGGAACAACATAAATAAAGCTCTAAATTATAGCATTCACACATGACCTGCTTCCCTGCTTCTTCCCATCTCTATTCCTCTCTTCTTCTGTTTCTACCCCTCCTCTCCATCTCTCTTACCCCTTTCCTCCCATCTCTGTCTCTGTCTTCCCACCATCCCCCTTTCCCTTTCCATTTCCCTTTTCTGTCCTCCCTCTCCGTTCCTCATTATTCATCAACTCACCTGGATGAGTCCCATGCAACAAAACTGCAGGAGACGTTTTGTCCAGAAACTCACCATAAAAATTCCTGTTGTCTCTGATTTCTTTAAACAAGGCTAATCAGAACTTCACGCACTCACCGCGTAGGAAACCCCACCAATTTTCAATTCTTTGATTGGTGGTGCTGGCCCCCTCCAAGTAACTATCAAGGGTGTTGTCCGGTTGAACAGGGAGAAGGACACGCTGGAAGCCTCTTACATGGCCATTTTCGGTTCCTCTCACAACTCTAGGGGACCCGAATAAGAGCTGCACCACTACTATGTAGTACCCTCCAATCACCTTTGTGTCACTACTAGTTGTGTAAGCATTAAGCCAGATTACTTTTCTTGAAAAGCCATCAATACATCAATTCACACAGATTTCATATGGCTTCAGTTTATCATATGAGTCCAGGTGCCAGATGAAATTCTGCCCTTTGAGAAGTAATTCCTGCATCTGGGATGCCCTGCTCACCTTAATGACACTCCTCTGGGATCCAGTTCTTACAAAACCAAATGCACAGCTTCTTTTTTCACACACAGTTCATGTTCTCTGCATTTAGATTTTTGGCAAAATGGCCCAATTTTTTCAGACCTAAGATCTTGGCTGACTGCAAAAAAAATGACTTCCAATGAGCACATTGAAACCCTCTAGTCCATGCAGCAAGACTCCAGTAGTTCTGGTAAGCTTTGCTCATATTTCTTTTTAAATTATCTAAATCATTTATGTGTTCTGCTTTTGGTTCACTTGCTTCCCCCCACCTCTAAAGGCCACAAGAAGAGTGCAAAAATCTGTCAGGTTTTGAGTTAATTCTGTCCTGTCCTTGTAACTTGTTTTATTTTGTAGTCCTGGTTCCTTCGTGTTCTCCATTACTTTAAAGCAAATCAAATCAAATCAGATTTATTTGTATAGCGCCAAATTATAACAAAGTTACAACAAGGCACTTTACATATAGAGCAGGTCTAGACCAAACTCTTTATAAATTTATTTAAAGGGACCCAACAGATCCCCCGATGAGCAAGCACTTGGCAACAGTGGCAAGGAAAAACTTCCTTTAGGAGGCAGAAACCTCGAGCAGAACCAGGCTTGGTCTGCCTTGACCGGTTGGGTTGAGAGTGGGAGAGAGAGAGAGAGAGAGAGAGAGAGAGAGAGAGAGTGAGACAGGCATGGGGGGGGGGATGTAGGCAGGAACATGTTGCTGCATGAAGTTCATGGAGTTGAGCTGTAGTACAGAATTCATGAAATATGGGACCAGCAAGTGTTGCAGAAACATGGGATGGAGATGAGTCACCACCTGCAGGATGAGGACAGGGAGAGAGAGGAGAGGAACTGGGAGAGACAGAGACTTTGGCAGAACATGGTTAGTAAATGCTGTATAAATGCTTAGAACTGGGTGAAACTGTGTTTTTTAAGAAGGATGGTTCTTATCAGCGTGTGCAAGGGGGGGGGGAGCAAGAGGGAGGGAGAGAGAAAGAGGGAGAGAGAGAAGCTCAGTCCTTCCCCCAGCAGCCTAGGCCTACAGCAGCATAGCTAAAGAGTAGAGTAGTAGACTTTGATTTTTTAACTATAAGCTCTGTCATACTTTACTTCCTGGTTGTGTCCTGTTTTGATTGCCTTCCCTGCCCTAATCTGGATCACCTGTGTCTTGTCTAGCACTGTATATTGAAGTCCTGTTTTCAGTCTAGTCCTTGTCGGATCCTTGCTGCTTGTTGCCTGCCCATGCCCTGTTAGATTTGTCCATGCCTTGTCGTTTTGTCCGTGCTCTGTCCATGCTTTGTCCATGCTCTGTTTAGTCCTTGTCAGTTTCTGTTGCCTGTCCATTGTTCATGCTATGCCTTGTTGTTTTGTCCGTGCTCTGTCCACGTTTTTTTGTACAATTTATGTTGTAAATTTAGTTCAGATTAAAGTCTTTTTTTTTTCGTCACCTACCTGGTTTCTGGGTCCTGCAATTGGGTCCTCACATTGCAAAGCACCTCACCGCTTTTTTCATTGTGACAAAATCAGCTCATGTCAAGCTGTTGACCATGTTGTGAAATATCTTCAGGTATGCAATTTTTTTGTGTTATTCTGATTCTACTTATGTAGAAGCGGGGTTTTTTTTTTATGGCACAATTAGTCATCTGAATGTAACAGTGTTATAATTCAATTCATTCAATTCATTATTCATTTTATTGTCAATCAGCTATATGTACAGACTTGCAGAATATTGAAATTATGTTTTTTCTCAGAACCCAATGGTGTTTAAAAAAGCAGCAAATAAATAAGCATATTTTAAAAACTCTCTAAAACCCCATCTTATATACAGTACATTGAAAAACGGACAGCCAGATGAGACGTATGTGATATAGTGCAATAGCAGAGTTCCAGGCGATGAGAGGGTGCAGGGTAGGGAGGATGTTGAACACCCTGACAGCCTCTTGTATGAGCCTGTCCTTCAGTCTATTGTCCCTCGCCGCAGACTCCTCAGTCTTCTCCCTGAGGGCAGCAGGTCGAAGAGACCATGTAATGGGTGGGTGGGATCACCCACAATGCAAAGGGCTTTGCAGGTGAGGCGTGTGCGGTATATGTCAAGGGAAGGGAGAGTGACACCAATGATCTTTTCAGCTGCTCTCACAATGCGGTGAAGGAACTTGCGGCAGAAGGCAGTGCAGGTGCCGTACCACACCGTGATGCAGCTGGTCAGGATGCTCTCAACAGTGCCCCTATGGAAAGTGCACATGATGGGGGCTGGGGCTTTAGATTTCCTCAGAAAGTAGAGGCGCTGTTGAGCCTTCCTGGCCAGTGATGTGGTGTTGGTGAACCAGGAGAGATCTTCTGTGACATGCAAACCCACCCAACTCACCTCGTCCCTGTAGTGTGACTCGTCCCTGTTGCTGATAAGACCCACCACAGTTGTGTCATCTACAAACTTGACAAAAAGGTTGGAGCTGTGTGATGGAGTGCAGTCATGGATCAGGGTGAAAAGGAGGGGGCTTAAAACACATCCTTGGGGGCCCCTGTATTCCATGTGATGGTGCTGGATATGTTCTTGTTCTTTTTTGGGAGGTAAAAAACAAGAGTATTGGTGGGGGTGAAGGCAAACTTTGTCGAGAAGACCACTCTCCCTCTTGTTGTGAGGAGTACAGGAGGGAGTGCAGGCATGTGCACAGTGCCAAACATCGTCATTTTTCTTTTCAGATTTTTGAGATTTGAGTCTGGTCCAGTGAAGAAAGAAACTATTCATAGCTTGGTGGGAGGTTTGGTTTTAAGTTCTGTCTTTAATGTAAATACATATTGTGAAGTGTCAACCACTAATTGGGTGAAGAACTATGGAACAGATTATCAGATTGGAATGTTTATTTGTACCGGAACAAATATGGAAATTCCTGTTTTCGGAAAGGTCACCAACATTATTATCCATGATGACCAAGCTCTCATTTTGCCATAGGAAATGAATGGGTATCCAGACTATACAGAAAACATCCCCATACACACCACCCCAACTCACTCACTCACTCACACACACATTTCAGACTGAACAATGTCTTTTGCGGGTACACATCTCTTTCCCGCGCGTATGTGCTGATCCTCCCATGTGATCAGTGAAACAATGTATCATATCTTCACACAGACTAGACAGGTGTCTGTTATGTGAACCCATCTCTTGAGGGAATTATACTGGAGATGACAAACCTGGAGGGGAAGCGTGTGTTTGGGGACACCTTGAGAGAAATCGACCTGGTAGACCTCCAAGGTCTACATAGGTTTGTTGATTTTAGCTGGAGTATATCGTTCAAACAATGAGGCTACAAAAAGTCTGTGGGATGCAGAGTCTGGGAGGCCTTACAACTGTTTCATGTCCTTTCAAGAATTATTCGATTTGATAACAGAGATACACGACCTGTCCGCTGGCGAAATGACAAACTGGCTGCCATGAACATTTGCCTGGAACATTTGGGAGAGGTGTGTGGAGTGCCTACCACTTATGTACAATCCAGGCCCTGGCGTAACAGTTGATGAGCGCCTGGTTCCTTTCAGAGGTCGCTGTTCCTTCAAGGTGTACATTCCAAGCAAACCAGGGAAATATGGAATAAAGACCTGGGCAGCATGTGACGCCAGGAGCAGCTATGCCTGGAATATGCAGGTATACATGGGGAAACCCAGTACTGGAAGGGCAAAAAAAAAAAAAACAGGGCATGCGTGTTGTGCTGGACATGACAACCGGTCTCCAAGGGCAAAATATCACGTGACAATTTCTTCACATCATATGCTCTTGGTCAGGAGCTGCTGAAAAGAAAGCTCACCATGGTAGGGACAGTGAGGAAGAACAAACCTCATCTTCCCCCTGCACTGGTATCGACCAGAGGAAGAGAGGCACTCTCATCAAAATTCAATATTGTTCCCAATCTCTTATTTATTGTTCCTTTTATTGCAGTTTACTGGTACATATACCTGCAAGCAAATGGCAGCCTGCTGGCCTGTGGCACTGTTCCACAACATCCTTGATGTGTCTGCTTTCAACGCATATATGTGGTGTGGACAGCCATCGACCCAACCTGGAATCAGGGGAAATGTTTCAAGAGGAGACTTTTCCTAGCAGAGCTGGGGAAAGCTTTGGTGACTCGTCATATTCAAAGGCGCCAGCACATTCCCCGCACACCAGCCTCTGCCAGTCTGGTTAGGAGTGTGCAAGCCCCAGCCCCAGCCACTGCCCTGGCTGCTCTCCCCCAACAAGGACATGGGCAGAAAAGGAAGTGCTGTGAGCTCTGTGCCCCTAGAGACAACAAAACAAGCCTGAGATGCTGCAAATGTGATGCCTATGTTTGCAAGGCCCACTCTGACCTGAGTGTCACATGCCACTCATGTGCATGAATTCACATGCACAAACACACACACGACTTCATGTTGAGTTTGGTCTTTGGTTTTCCATTTAGTTTTTACATTACATGTTCATTTTGTAATACATTTTCAGTGCCTATTTGTATTTTCACTGCAGTTATTTTATGTCTAATTCTATAAATTCATGTTAAACACTACTTTGAGATATTGTTCACAGCTAAAGAATTTTGAATAAAAATATGGTGGTGAAAAATGGTCTTTGTACTAATTTAAGAGCAGTTAAAGCAGACCAATTTTCAGTCAATTTTGACCAGGAACACTAAAGTAAGGGGCGGGAGGTGAACACGACCAAAAGGTTAATGCATCGAGGAGAGAGCAGATTCATTCTATGTTCTTCTAGTTAAGAAGATGATTATTTATTACAGACCCTATGACAAACAGTTTTCGAACGAGATGTGTGACAAATCATACATTGTACCACTGTCAAATTTATTTGCAAAGCCACTGCTGTGTTTTATGTGGTGTGCTTGTCTGAAATACTGGTTGATTCAAACTGCAACTTGTGTGGTTTTCTTTGTAAATTCCAGTGGCATGCTTAATCATGGATTATTACTCAACTCCAAATAGTATTTCTTAAAATGAATTATTATTAGGGCTGCAACAAATGACAATTTTGATAGTCGACTAGTCATCAATTACTGAAACGACAATAAATCACACAGTTACACAATGGCACTATTTAGGTACCAGTTGTTGCATTTCATTTGAGGTTATTTTAGGCATGTGCAAACTAACAAAGACAATAAAGATACTTCATTCAAAAATGTCTTAATAAAGTTCGCTGCTGTTTAGGTTACTACTGATACAAAAGATAAATAAAAATTTGTATCCATTTAAAACCAAAGATAGGCAAAGTAGCAGCAATAAAAAAACAAACAACAAAACTACTTCAAACACTTAAGACCACTGTGGCTCAGTTTACTCAAGAAATCAATGCTATAGTACATACATTTGAAACTGATTATCACCTGAAATCAACAACAACAATAAAAACTTCCCTTAATAAAAAGAAAATAAAAGTGCATTTGCCATGCATTTTGTGCACAGCATTCTGTGATCAACAGTGTCTTTCGCAAGTTCCAACTACATGAGATATAAGTCAATTACAGTTTATTCAAACTGAGGAAAGCCAGCATCTCCACATAGTCTTGTGCGAGGCTTGCTCTCTTCTGAGAACAGATATTCCCCGCTGCAGAGAAGATTCGCTCTGATGGGGTGGATGTTGCAGGAATGCACAGAAAAGATCTTGCCAGCTTTGATAGTGTTGGAAAACACCCCTAATTTTTCCTTCACTATATTAGAGGATCTTAATTTTTGGATATTGGTGGCTCTGCAAAGTACATATGAACTTAATATCCCACCATTTGGATCTGGTCTGCCTGGGTTTCCTCTTCCCCCTCACTCAGTGTCTGATTGAAGGAGGTTATCCATTGCTGATTTTTCCCCTGGAACACTGACATTCTTCTGTTGTTGCACTGTCACACCCATGTATCCCAGTCTCTTTTGCTTTTTTGATACCAAGGACTTGAACTGTGTCTTGCACCCTTGTGGCATCTTCAGCTGCCACAAACTTGCTGAGATGGTGTTCAGATTCCCCCATCTCTCAGTTATTCCTTGTCTCAACTCATACCCAGGATTTCTCAGTTATGGTACCATTTCGCTGTCACGCATGTTGGAGCTCATTTGAATCCTCAAGAAAAGGGTTTTCTCAGTACTCGCTGATCCTTGGAACCTCAGAAACTGTTAACAGCAAACAGTAGTCTGTCTAGCAGCTAGATGTGAGATGAGATAGAGATTCCTGATCGGTGTGGCCTGTCTGCAGACTGGCCAATCCCAGCCACCACAATCAGAAACAACTGATTCCAAACCCCTGCCAGCTTGTCAGTCTGGGCGGCTGACTGTGTGTGGCAGCTGGCCCCTTTGCTTGTGGCGTTTGTGGTTTGTAAAAGCTAAGATAGCAGCCCTTGTTATAGCTTGTGTGTTTGGATTGTGAAAAGACTTGATAATCTGTGAAACCTTGGAAGTGGAGACCAGATTTAGATTTGGGCTGACTGTTTTTGTTGATTGTCTCCCTTGTAGCCTTTGGGCTTATTGTCTACTTTAGGTTCAGGGGTGCTGTTTCTGTTTGAGTTTTGGTTTTAATTTCTTAGAGAGTCCTCTTTTGGTTATATTCTGTTTTTGATTTAAAGCAGCACCCACCAGCCCTGTTCCTTGGTTTATCTTTTGTTTGCCTGTTAACCACTTTTTCTAATTTGTGTTACAATAAACATTATAGTGGCGAGGTGGAGGTGTTGAACCCAAAAGCAGCCAGACAGGTGGAACGTTAAAATAGGTTTTATTGTAACACAAGGCACAGGAAAAAAGGCAGTCCGGAGTCCAGAGTGAAACTAAACAGGTGGAAGAGAGTGCTGATCTGGGAACTGGTGTGAGGCACGGAGGGACACACTGGAAAAAACAGAAGGATTAGAGCCAAGATAAGCTGGTACAATAAATCTCTTTCTCAAAATACTTATTTGACACAACAAGGGGCCATGCACCACTGCGTAGAGGCGATAATACTCTGGCACTGCAGCTGAAGTCTGCAGCTGTCTTATAGGCCTGGAGATGATTGGAAACAGGTGAGTGCAATCAGCCTCAGTGCCATGGGCGGGGGATGGGATCAGCCTCTGGGGAAAGGTAAGCCAGCCATACACAGCACAGACAGGAAAAGGAACTCCGGCAACAGTCTTTCAAAATGAAGCCACAAGTCCATAACCACCACAATTATAGCCATTAACATATGGGTTCTTTGTGTTACTTCCCTTTGCCCTGAGAGCCGGGTTGTGAAGTCTTGAGCACCCTCTACAGGAGCAGCATACGTGGCGTCAGGCCAGCAGGCAGGCATGTAGGCACACTTCAGAAACTCACAACACTAACACCTAACCTTTACCAAAAATATCCATATCATTACCAATTGACATGTAGTGTCCATACTTACTCAGAAACGTGGCGCAAAAATATGTCTCAGACACACACTCTCTCCCAGTGTTATTCTCCTCCCAGCTAGCGAGGGCAGCTGGTTCCTTATCTCATTGTGGTGTCCTTTATTTGCAAGATAAAGACCAGTTTGTGACATTAGCCTAGTGGCTGTCTAGTTATAGTCTACTCTGAATGCAAGTGTGAGTGGTTGTTCGTCTGTGTTTTTGTGTGTTTGCCCTGTAATGGACTGGTGAACTGTTCAGGGTGTACCCCGCCCTCGCCCGGAGCGTTGGCTGGGATGGGCTCCAGCATCCCTATTTATGTGACCCAGAAACGGAAAAGCGGTAGATGATGGATGGATGGATGGATTGTTGTGTTTTATTTGAGATTTTCTTATATTAAATCATTCAAGCTTGACTGCATTGAGCACTTTAATTCTCTCACCAGGGAAATAAGAAAATTTCCTTCAAAAGAGACAGAGAGAGACAGAGGTGCCAAGTGCACCCCCCCGCAGTCTAGGCCTATAGCAGCATAGCTAAAGACGCGTTAATTAAACTTTAAATTTATAGAGGGTGGTTTTAAGCCTGATATTGAAAGCTGAGAGTGAGTCTGAGGCCAAAATTGTTCTGGTCGCAGGCAGTCTGGCTTCAAATGGGAACTTAGCCATTGAAATTTAGCAGATAAATTCTGACTTCTGAGTTTCTTTTTATGTTGTTGTTGTTGTTATTGCTTTGTCAGATCTCCTGGGGAAGCTCTCCTCTCCAGAACTTCACCAGAACTCCACCAATTCAAGACTGCATAAAATTTAATTTGATTACTTTTATTTCGGGCTGAGCCATGGGTGTAGTCTGGTTGTTGGCGTGAATTTGGTCAAATCCTATTTCTCCCTTCAGGGCCTAACAAGGGCAGGGTTTGGATTTGAAGCTACGCCTTTCATTCACCCATGTTTGAAGTTATATATAAAGCAAAGAGAAATGTATAATTTTGATAAATACAGTTTATTTTCTTGTTGTGGTTACTTCGGTGGACATGGTTTTATCTTAAAACTGTAAAACGCTGTAAAACACAATTAAATGATTATTATTTAATCGCGAAATCACAGAGCAAACAAATGAACAAAGAAAAGAACATTTTCATGCATATCTTGACTGGCTGTGAAAAATCAGAAATGTATGAAGTTTCCTTTTCTTTTTACAGAACAGTTATCAGCAACAACCAAGCACACTGATTACACTGCTCAGGCAATATGCCATCGGTTCTGGTGGTTTTGCTGATTTGTGGCATCAATTGCAAAATTATTGTTTTTGAAAGCAGGATCTTTCAATGCCAGAGCCAGATTAGAGTCCGCGATGGCACTTAGCAGAGATCTGGGAAATCTCTGTTGGAGACAACAGTCTCTTTGCAATCTGACAACACCTCACAACACTATGTTCAAAATAAACTGCATCACCTACCTTTTCACTATTCTATAATTCTTGATTTGTCAGGTTACTGTTCCTCATCAGCCCTAATACAACTGAGTGACATAAAACCATCCAAGCAGAAACCTCAGCTGAAGAAGTGTGAGGTGAGGGTCCTTTTTCCTCCAAAAGAGACATTAAATGCCCCTGGTACCTATCAGAGTCCCTTAACACATAATTTGCCCACTAAACTACCAAGTGAGCTGCCCCTCAGTGTGTTAGCTATGGCCGTGAGAAGTCTGGAAGACATCAACCCCTACAAAGCAGGAATCATGGACAAAATCTTGTGATGAGTGTTTAGAGACTGACTCTACTCATGAACTCGTAGAAGTATGCACAAGCATTTTTAACATTTCTATCAGGCTGTGGTGCTAGTGTGTCTTAAGATTTCCATCGTCTTCCAAGTGCCAATGACTATTTCCCAGTGGTTCTGACCCTGATTCTCATGAAATGCTTTGAGCAGCTAGTAAAACATGAGGAACCCTACTGACAGGAATATAGATCCACACCAGTACACTTACAGTAAGAACAAGTCAATATCAGTTATTCAGAGTGCTCTCACCCATCTGGAAAGAAAGTTGCTTTCCTCAGTGACTGGAACCAGGAGTTTCTGACACACCAGCCACAGACTGCCAAAATCCAAACAGCCAGGCAGCCGTATTATAAAATTTGCAGATGACGCAGCAGTAGTAGGACTGATATCCCACAATGATGAGATCTGGTGGATTGGTGTAACCACTGTATCAGTGCATTTTATAATGTTGCTGTCTTTCTTCTGTTTCTTTGCCTGCCCCTCTATTTTAGATTGAGATATGTGGTTGCAAAGGTCAGTCACGTGGTGTTTGACAGAGCAAAAATTATCCCTTTAATCCTAGACAGATGACGTTTTCCAAATGGAGTGGAGCTTTATATTTTAATCCTGATTCTGTCCTTGTTTTTTTTTTGCTTTGTTTGTTTGCTTTGTTTTCTTTAAAAAATGTCCTTTGAGATTCAAAGCACTCATTGAGCAAATTAAAGGATGTAAAAAGAATTGCTCAATCTCCCATTGTAATTAAATGTAATATGCAACCTGTCCAAGAATATTAACCCAATTATATTTGTAATGTTGCCAATTTTACATATATATATATATATATATATATATATATATATATTATATATTTTTATTGAACTACATGAATTGAAAGAGTGAAGTTACAGTATAATGTCTTTGATACTTTTCACACCACCTTTTACTAGATTTTCTAACGGGCCCCACAACCCTACCTCATATGGATGACTTTCTTTAAGATCCTCATATCATTCTAAACAGTGTCTGTCATAGTAAAAAAAAGAAAAAAAAAAAGAATTAAAATCATGACTAAAAATGTAATCAAAAGGTATTTTCTGCATGTCCACCCAATGATTCTCAATTATAAAATTCTTAGTTTCCCTTGGATAGATAAGGTGGCTGGCTAGCCAGTGTTTTGAACGGCTCTTCCCAGTCAAAGAGAGAGCTAATATCTGCTGAATTGTCAATAATCCATGACTCCTCTATAGAGCTGAGCGAGCCAGCCACAGAGCCATCACCCTTGTAGGCATAACTTTCAAGATATTCATAGGGTGGAGCAACATATCCCCGTTGACTCTCCTCAGGCCGGTTTTCGATGATCGTTGCAACATCACCCTGCATCACTATGCCATGTGAAGAGAAGTATGCCCAGTTGTTGACAGCGACCATAATATTGGCTGTTTGACGATGTATGTCAGGTGACCTGATATCCTCGCAGCGATTTGTGAGATGTAGCAGAAACCCATCACCATAGCCCTTCTTCTTCTTAAAGGTGCTGCTGTGTGAACTGATGTGCTGTGGGTATGTGTTGCACAGAGTGCTCATGTCGAAGGCATGAGTGTCTGCCTCACCACCACCCTCATCATCATAGTGAATAACATTATCACAGATATCCTCTTTTGATGTCATCAGAATCTTTTTCCCTTTTTGGTGCCTCTGGCTCATGCATAATCCTGCAATAACTGCAAAACATAAGAAAAATTAAAGGGTGGTTAGCTCAATTACATTTATATGTGGAATGAATTATTTCTCTTCTAACAGTCCTTGCATGTGACCAAACCAGTTAGGAAAGATTTGTCACAACTGTCAAGTATCATGATGGAGCAGTCTAGTGTGGTTACACTTCAATTCCTGATCATCCCCAGGGCTATTTGCTTTTCTCCACTTCCCTTAACTAGATGTTTCCGAGTAATAATATTAATAGTATGAACAGATCTGATTCAGATATATGACCCTGACATTCTTCTGAAATTCTTCTAACATTCGGATCTCTGTCTTAACCCAACCTGTATGTCTCTGGATATATGACAGTCGCCATGCACCTGTTAGGGCAACCCAACAGGGCTAGAGCTACATGTGCTTTACCAGTCTGAAATCTTTAAAATTTTACCTCATTCCAAAGGATGCGCTACCAGATTAGGTTGAAGGTGCTTCATTTTGTCCAGTCTATTTTTGGAGTTTTGTATGGAATGAGACCAAGGATGTCAATATTTTTGGCTGTGACTGTATAAATCACTAGGATACAGTTATGTAAGAGGAACTAACCTATTAACAGAGCTATACACAGCAGAATAACCATTGTAGCTCCAATGCTGAGGTCCACAGGCATAAAGATGGCCTCAGCTGAACAGGTCAGAAAGCCTCCTGCCTCACAGGAGCATACTCGGATGGTCAGGGTGGCTGTGCTACTCTGAGCAGGATAGCCACTGTCTTCAACCACAACAGGAAGAACATAGGTGTCTTGCAGTTGCTGCTGAAAGCTTGACCGCCGAGTCACAACGCCAGCAGTGTTGTCTGGAAACCAAAATGATGAGGTAACAGCACTGTTAGTATTCTTAGTAATTTAATCCACAAGCACATCTAAGATATTTGGGCAATAGGGCAGTCACTCAGTTCCACCTGACCAGTGCCATCTCTCATCTGTGGCTTCCAGCCCCAAACCCTTTGGTTCTTATTAAAGACAGAAGTGGCTTCCATAACTATAGTACATATGTACATTTCCTATGCGTATTTTAATGAACATATGAATTAATTAGTACTGAAAAGTATGTATGTATGCATGTATGTAACAAGTCACTTGAGTTTGGGGAGCCAGGGCCTCTGCTAGTATTGGTCCACTGTGTTTTATCAGGCCAAAGGTCAGTGCAGCTGTTGAACAGGAAGTTTTAAAATGACTTCATGCTCTGCTGACTTGTTTTATGGGGATGCTGATTTATTTAACAAGCAGAACTTGGCACCTACCCACACTACCAAAGGGACCGCTACCTGGTTTTAGGATCATGGAAAAAGTTTTCTAAAAGCTGCATCACCATAGCTGTCAATAAACATAATGCATTCAAACTAGACATAAGTGATAGATAATAATGAAGATAAATTTGTGGGGGTCTAATTTTGGCTGTAGATTACTTAATGTTTGAGTATTTGGATGTGGGAATGATGTTATTTTTTTTATTTATTTTGTCATTTTATAAGTAATTTATTAATTTTTACTACTTTGTCCGTTTCCAGGTTGCAGGGTGCTGGAGCACAATCCCAGATAACACTTGGCAAGGGCAGGGCACACCCTGGACAGGTCGCCAATCCATTGCAGGGCCGACACACAGAGACAGACAGAGACAAACAACCATTCACACTCAGACCTACAAACATTCTAGAGTCTCCAGTTAACCTAAACATGCATGTCTTCGGATGGTGGAAGGAAGCCAGAGTACCCAGAGAAGGTCCATGGGGACAAGCGAATGCCACCTGAACACACACTGCGGTCTGATCAACTGTGGTGGGGTCACCTGGAGGAGGGTGGATGATGTTGAGAGACCCAAAACATCCGAGGAGATCAGGTTACATCACTGATGATGTGTTCAGGTGCATCAAAAGATGTATTCAAGAACTTTCTATTCTGGCGAAAGCAGTCACCACCAGCAAGAGACTGCTTGATGACCAGGAATAGGTTGGCAACGACTGGAGAGACAATTGACAGCTTGGAAAGGCAGCAACCGGGGCAGGGAGGGTTGGCAGCCCAAACTGCATCTTCCGAGAGGAGGAAACCCAACAGCAAGCTACAGATCGACTCATGGAGAAATACCCCCAGGGGAGCCCGAGAGGGGAGAGGATGAGAACCCCAATCTGACAGACGAAATGGCAACGACAGATGGAAATGGATCACCAACTACGACCGTGACATGCAGATGTGGGAAAATCTGCAAAAACAGCCGAGGCCTCAAGATTCACCAGGCCAGAATGAAGTGTTTGGAGAGGGGTGACACAGGGAGCAGGCAATGGACCAGAAAGTCACCTGGTCAGACCTATGGCAGGGAGAGCCACACCACATCACCTTCCTGATTCGGGCAGTGTATGATGTCTTGCCTAGCAAACCTCTTCACCTGGGGAAAGGTGGAGACCCCAAATTGCTCTCTGTGCTCAGCCAGGGGAACGTTGCCGCACATCCTGAGCTCCTGCCCAAAAGCTGTCAGGGCTGGTACACCTGGTGCCATAACCAGGTGCTGAAACTGATTGCGGAGGCCATCAGCAAGGGTATCAGCAGCTGCAGCCGAGTGCGAAACACCACCAATAGTGCAATAATGTTCGTCAAGGCAGGAGTGGAGACAAAGCCCGGGACTGGCAGCTCTTAGTGGACCTGGAGAAACAACCGACATTCCCACAGCACATCGTCAGCACCACTTTGAAGCAGATATACTTCTGAGGCTCCAAGGCTACCAAGAACATCCTCATCATGGAGCTAATGGTGCCATGGAAAGAACACTTGGGGGAGGCTCATGAAAAGAAAAGGACCAAATATGAACATCTGGTCATCGGCTGTCGAGAGCAGGGCTGGAAGGCTAAGTGCATGCCCATCAAAGTAGGCTGCAGAGGATTTGTGGGGCAATCACAGGGGGTGCAAGGACCAGAGCCATCAAAAACATCACAGAGGGAGCCAAGAAAGCATCGAGATGCATCGAGACCACCTTCCTCCAGGGGTCACCTGGAGGAAGGTGTATGATATTGAGAGACCCAAAACACCTGAGGAGATCAGGTTACATCACTGATGATGTGTTTAGGTGCATCAGAAGATATACTCAAGAACAAATATCATGTGAATGTGACCCTCTGGTGGGGGGGGGGCGGCCAAGCAATTGCCCAGAATGAAGTGCACTCACTCAATGGGCAGTGCCAGCCTACAGTTGTGTTGTGAAGTGACCTTTTATGTGTCATTACTTGCTAGACCCAGTAGGGGGCGTTGTCAATATGTTAGATCACTGAGACGTTGACGTCCCAGTTATTTATTGTTATTTATTAGTTATTTATTGTAACATAAGTTAGCAAAATAAAGGCAATGAGCATAGAATGTGTATGTCAGCAACATCAGTAAGTGTAAGTGTGAATGGAGTGTATGTGCCAGATTATGTGTGTGCTCTAAGTGTGGAAATGAAAGAAAAAGCCCACACAATCTAGCACCGGCAGGGAAGAAAAAGCCACTACAGGTACTCCTAATCCGGCTGTGTGAATCAATCAGAGAGAACAGAGATTAGAGCAATCAGGCCAAACCACAGACAATGCAGGGGCCGTCACAATCGTGACTGTACTTTCCGAGGGCACCTAATTTGGGGTCTGGCATATTGTCAAAACAAGGCTTCTTACGTATCTCATCATACAGTAAATTGGCTGATGGCATGGTGGTGGGCTGAGTCACAGTTGGTAAAGTCGCTGGGACTGGACAAAAGGCTGTGAAAATGGCAAAACATCTATTTGTGCATCTTTTTTATGATTATTGTGGTTCTACATCCGATTTCTATGTTTGTCTTGATCACTCTGAACAGCATTATCATGGCCTGTAGTTCAACTGTTAGGAATCTTGGAGTCATTCTTGACCAGGACATGCCCTTTGTCCCTCACATAAAACAAGTGTGTAGGAGAGCTTTTTTTTATCAATGCAATATTGAGAAAATCAGAAACATCCTGTCTCAAAAAGATGTAGAAAAACTTGATGCATTTCTTACCTGTAGACTAGACTAGACTGTAAATCATTACTAACAGGATAAATCTATGAAAGGACTTGAGTTATAGTTATACTAACAGGAACTAGAAAAAAGGATCACATTTTTCCTGTGCTTGCATCTCTGAATTGGTTCTTCATTTAAATTAGAATTGAATTTAAAAGTTTTCTCCTAGCATATACAAAACCTCTTACTAAACAAAGTCCATCAAATCCTTAGTCCAAGGAAAGTCTAAATCCCAGTAGTTGCAATCTCTGAGATAGCCCCAATAGGTTACTTTGCACTCTAGATCTAGGTTCACTTGTGGCTCTTGGTTCCAAGAGACTGTAGTAAATCAGCTGGTAAATCTTTCCATTATGAAGATCCTCTTCCATGGAACCAACTGCCAGTATCAGTCAGTATCAGTTTGGTCAAGAGCTGCTGAATGAAAGGGGCACTGATAACTTCATTATGATTTGGCACTGTATAAAGTTTGATTATGAGCTTGGAGACTCTCTACTGTCACCTTTAAGAATCTACCTGTTATTTTATTTTATTTTTTTATTCCATTTCCTATTTTGTCATTGAAACTTTACTGGTAGAGAATATCAATTCAAAAAGCTTTAAAGGATTTCGGTAACAATGGGGACATCAGAATTCAGAGGAAATGTAACAACCTTTTACTCCTTCAACTTACTTCCAAAATCCCAAACAGTGAAGTTTCTGTTGCGAAGCTCCTTGGGCGTTTTGAAAAAAAACCTCTGGCCAACAGGAGAAAGGTCTCTGTCGACAGCACTCACAATCTGGATCACCTGGTCAGAGAGCCAATAGATACAGCAAATCAACTGTAGGAAGCAACATACCGACTACTTCTGCTGGCTTGCATGTTACACATAGGAATTTAAATAGTACTTTTATCCCCTCCCTCCAAACTAGAGGAACATGTTCAATTAAGTATCCTTGCTGTCGTGTTTTTTCAGGCTTAAGGTTCCCCAGTTCAGATTACCTGTCCAACTCTGGAGTTCTCACAAACAAACAGATCAGACAAAACAGCTAACTCAGGAGGGAATTCATTCACATCCAGGATGTTGACTGTTACCAGCACCTTTGTAGAGAGCATGTGGTTATCTGTAACAACAAGAAGTAATATATCAATATTAATATTCGTATATGGCACAGCCTAATGATACTGAATGATTATCAACCTGATCACCACAGAAAAGAAGGAAAATAAGGTACCTTATACCCAGGTATAGTCTGTCTACTGTGTTCATCATCCACCTTTCTCTTAGATTTTGAAAGCAACATACTTCTACTAATACTACTACTACCATTTTTTTTTGTTTCCTGCTTATCTTTTGTTTCTTTGGCCTGGAGCACCACAACATACGGCTCTGGATGCTCTGCCTTTTGTTGTAATTTGTACTGTTGCATTTATTTTGCATTGACAAAATAAATTATTCCATCCATCCATCTTCTACCACTTTTCCATTTCCGGGTTGCAGGGGGTGCTGGAGCCAATCCCAGCCAACTATCAATGTTGCAGGGTACACCTTGGACAGGTTGCCACTCCATCATAGGGCCAACACACAATAAAAACAGAGACGAACAACCACTCATGCTTGCATTCAGACCTACAGACAATTTAGAGTTACCAGTTAACCCAAACATGGATGTCTACAGATGGTGGGAGGAAACCCATGCAGACTCGGGGAGAACATGCAAACTCTGCACAGAAACTGCCCAGGCTGGGAGCCGAACCCGCAATCTTCTTATTGCAGTGCGACAGCGCTAACCACTACTCTAACCACAAAATAAATACATTTTCATGAAATTGCTTTTTATTATTTTTATTATTTGAATTTCATAAGCATGGCTATCTAAATTATTGTGGGGGTAAAACAAAAAAAAAGGGAACCTCAATGGCAAATTTACATTAAAATTTTAATGTTGTCAAGTTGCAGGCCAAGAAGTAAGAAGTCAGGTAGTACCTATGAAAAAGCTGGTAAATGGTAATATGGTAGGAATGTTTTGCTTGCTCAAGAAGGGTATTTGAAACATGGGCAAAAAATTTATGTTTATGTAGCGCATTTCATATCCAGGGGCAACTCAGTGTGCTTTACATAAAACCTAACATGTAGCAGTGACAATTGGAAGAACAAGCTGACAAAACAATGCTTAAAAAGTGAGAGAAGAAAATAAAAAGCAAGACCAAAAAAAAGAACAAAATTTGACCTTAGCATAAAATAATTATTGGAATTAAATCTTTAAAATGACATACAGCGACAATTAAATATTAAAATTAATTACTTAATTATTACAATTTTATATTAAATATTGGAAAATTAGAAAAAGTATGTTAAAAGAGCTCAATCATAAGCACACGAAAACCTGCATTTAAAAATGTCCGCATTTGGGGCTGATTTCTGTTGGTGGCTTGTTCCAGTTGTGTGCTGCCACAGATAAACCCTGCTTCCCACTAACTGACTGTTGAAAGTCAGATGTAAGTCTATCACCACACAAAGGTTTCAGATGCCTTTTTTTTTGACTTGAGGTGTTCACTAACAACAATCCTCCTTATTGCCAGAGACAAGCACTTCAGTTTTGTCTGACGTTAATTGAAAGAATTTTTCTGTGATCCGATTTTTTCAGAATTACAATCATTTTTAATGGCCAAATTTGTACACATAAACAATGCCTTTCATAAATTTAAATGAAGATTTCTCCCATACACAGGTTGATGACCTTGTGATTAGCAGTATGGCCACACTTGATAATGCTGCCCCTCTCAAAAAGAAAGTAATCAAACAGAGGAGGCTGGCTCCGTGGTATAATTATCAAATTTGTGCCTTAAAGCAGACGTCACGGAAATTAGAAAGAAGTTGGCATTCCAGCAACTTGGAAGAGTGTCACTGAGCCTGGAAAGAAAGCTTAAAAACTTATAAAAAAGTTCTCTGCAGTGGTAGAAGTTCATATTACTCAGCAAGAACAATCCCAGGTTGCCACTGTCGCCAAGTGCTTGCTCATCGGGGATCTGTTGGGCCTCTTTAATGATTTCAAAAAGCGTTTGGTCTTGACCTGCTCTATATATAAAGTGCCTTGATGTAATTATGTTATAATTCGGTTATATAAATAAATCTGATTTGATTTGATTTGACAAAGCAAAGTCATAAATTATTATTTAGTTTGGAGGTGAGTTACTTAGTTGATTGATTGTTTTTTTGTAATTTTTATTTGCTTGCAAAGTGCTTATTTTGAATGATGAGCTGACTGATCTTCAAGATTAAAGACTTTAGACCTGTATTTGTCCCCGTGGAGCAATTGGTTCTGTCGCAGTGGCAAAAACACAAAAAGAAAACAAAAAAATAAATAAATAAAAAACATCCACAACAAAAAACAACAGTAACACAACTGTATTAGCTAAAGGCTAAATGCAGAACACCTTTGTTGTGAAATACTTACTGACTTTGGTTGCAACTACAGTGATATTGTGCTGAACAGTTGTCTCTCTGTCCAGGTATTCATTAGTGGAAATGGTCCCCTCAACAGTGTCAATTTCAAAACAGCTGTCAGATTCTGTCAGCCATTCCAGTGAATACCTGTGGCAAGAAGACCAGTAAACTTAAAGGCTGACAAGACCACCTCTCACTTCTGCATCATCAAATGACCAAGAGAAAGAATCTCATTGCCATTTGTCAGGCACAACAAACAAAATACATTGTCCCTGAACTTCAAACAAACACTTCAAACACCAAACAATCGAAGCACCAATGCCCTAAAATCTTCAACTACAAAATCTTCTGAGGAATATTTCAAAATAATTAACGTTGTTCACATACACCTTATTACATTACACAAGTACATGCTTGGGAAATGAAACTATCAAGCTTGTAAGGCAATTATACATTTTTATCTAATTTAAGACATTTTCTCCCAGGAAACATTTCCAACCCTATGTGACTGTCCAGGAAACTCTGCAAGTGAAAAGGCTGGGATACAATATATATATAGTCTTCTGTGCTTTAACAGTGGCTAAATGTAGCACTGGTAATGCTTTCACCCCTTGATAATGATTGTTACACATTCACCTCTAACCGTGCTCATTCAGAATGCAGCCAAGATTGCAAATTTATTCCCCCAATTCCAGTTTAGTAATTATTTTTTTTATGCAACTGTAAATAAATCCATGCATCAAGGGGTTAAGACTGTTCCACACATAAAGAAATGAAAGACATGTTACCTGACAGCGCTGTTACTGGCATCTAGGTCATGCGCAGTCACTGAGCTGATGATGGTTCCAGGGGGGGTGTCCTCATACATGTCCACTGAGTAGAAGCTCTTTGTGAAGACAGGAGGCTCCTCAATGTCCAAGACATTTACCGTAACTATGGCTGAGTCCTTGAAAGGCCACAGATGGAGGAAACGAGGGTCCTGGTGTGTATTGGATGCTTCCACCTTGAAAGTGTATATCTTTTTGGTTTCATAGTCAAGCATCTACAGAAACACAAGAACAAAAGGATGGAGGGATGTGGAAAGAATCATCAGATCAAAATTGTAAAATATCTCAATGGCGTAATTTCATCACCACATAATATATTTGAACCTATTTTTACTATTATTAATATTATTAGTATTCTAATTAATTGTTTGAATAATCTAATAAGATAGTTAGGAGTTTTAATTAAAATTTTGGGTTAATTTTTGTCATGTTAAGATGTTTGTAGACCATGATCTACCTCCCTAATTGCCCTTGTGGCCTTTTTTTTTTTTTAATTAAGTTATTTAATTAACGGGTAGCACAGCAGCATAGTGGTTAACGCTGTCGCCCCACAATAAAAAGGTTGCAGGTTCGGTTCCCAGCCTGAGGCCTTTCTGTGTGGAGTTTGCATGTTTTTCCCGTGTCTGCGTGGGTTTCCTCTGGGTACTCCGGTTTCCTCCCACCATCCCAAGACATGCATGTATAGGCTAACTGGCGATGTTAAATTGACCAAAGGGCAATGAGAGTGTGAGTGGTTGTTTGTCCTTGTGTGTTGGCCCTGCAATGGACTGGCGACCTGTCCAGGGTGTACCCTGCCCCTAACCCAATGTGAGCTGGGATTGGCTCCGGCAGCACCGCGACGGTAACCCTAACCCTGTATACGGATAAAGATGAAGATGAGTGAGTGAGTAATTAATTAATTAGTTTGAATATGCATTGAGAATTTTATAAAAAAAATTCAAATAAAGTGGATCATCAAATTTGTAGGTATTGCAATTTCCAATGCCCATCTTTAGAAGGGTTTTTAAAAGAAACATTGGAACAATCTTTAAACACAAACACGCTCACTCAATATACGCAATAACTTGTACTGTGTAATAACTTTTTCTGTGTCATGTGTCATACTTGACCTATTGATACTTAAATACATATTTAAATGAGACTTATGTACTCATGGAAAAATGTAAAGGTAGTCAGATGATGACTGATCCTTAAAAACCCCCTAACCAAAACATTTTGAATGCCTAAAAATGCTCTATTTTTGACTATTTTTTGATTGAAATTGCTTTCCCACAAAAAAAATGTTTAAAAAAGCTCTCAAAGAGGCTAAAAACACGTCCACTATTTCTCCCTCATTGCAAAATCCAGGTTTTATGAATATTCATGAGCATGCAAATGCATCAGACTTGTGCCCGCCCACCGCTGCTGCCTGATCTGGGTTGCTTGGTAACGGCAGTGCACTGCATCAGCTCTCAACCGCTCAGAAAAGCATCATGCTTCAAGATGAGCTTCGTGGCAAAACCCATCCATTTTTGCACCAGGTTCAAGAAGCAGCAGTCCTCAAAATGCTTTCTGCAGACTCATGTTTTAGCTGGAATGTTTTCAGGGACATTATCATTCCAAATAAATTGCAACCATTTCTCCTGCGTGGTATGATCCTTTGGTAAAAGATGAAGGCTGGTATCACGATTAGCCTCTCCACACCCAAAGACAGAGCAAGCATTCGCCATTGTTGTCTGTTTTACGTTGCTCCTGCATTCCAGTCTTTGCATATATTATGTAAATGAACTGGGAAAGAAAATCCACTAGGATTTGCTAGGATTTGTAACATATGAAATCCAACTGAGGAGCTGAAAAACTGAATCCAACTTTTTCAGATCTGGTTTTGAAACTGCATTTTCAAATCTAAAATTCTCAGTTATGGCGCGTACTAGAGACTTTGCAGCTGAAATGTCTTTAAGCAGAACCCAAACACTACATAGACGTTAATAATTTGAAAAACTAAATTTTTGGGTTAGTGGGTCTTTAAAGGTTTAGGCAGTGTGAGCAAAGGGTTAGTTGAAGCAATTAACCATTACTTCAAAATTGTTTGATCTACCAAACACATTTTTAATTCAGCATTTCAAGTAAGCAGCTACATATACATTAAAAGACACTTAGATGAATCCTGTGCCTATATTACTGCATTGTAACCCACATGCCTTTGCTTGTTGTTTTAAAGGGTGAGAGGCTATGCCACGTAGCATGGTGTTCCTGCTGGATTGAAACACAAGCTGCCAAATAGGTGGACCAGCCTTTATGATGAGGTGAGCTGAGCTAAAACATACATACACACATACAGTGCCATAATGTTATTATTTTCAGTGAAAGCAAGGGACTGTAATCATGTGATGACATTGAAATATAAAGTTGTGTGTCATCTGCATACATTTGATAAGCAACATTATGGTGCTCTATAATCTGAGCTAGGGACAACATGTAGATATCCTGTACTCACTATGCTTTCATGCCCCCTACCCAAACCAGGGTCTGTATCCCATCCCTACTTTTATCTCCACCTCTTCTATTTCTCTCCCCTACCCTAACCAGGGTCTATATCCCCGCCCCGCTTTCACTGGTGCAGTTGGTGAGAGGTCAGAGTAGTTGACGGAAGTGCTGTGTGAGATAGTTGTCTTTGTATGAGGAGCGGTGATGGCTGGCATTAGGGGGGGGTGACTCTGGAACCCCAGTGTTCACTGTCTAGCCTCCTGGAGGTGTTGAAGGCCTAACTTGACGAAACACAAAAGGAGGTTTCCACCTGATGACCCCAAAGACATGATAGCTATCACTGCTCATATTATCTTCAGGGAACAGAGGGGCAGGGTTCGTTGTTAGGGAGTTAGACAATGAGTCTGGTCCATTTTTTGTCACATAAGTTTCTTGTGTTTACTCTAAATTGAAAAGAAGTGGTCCAAGAATGGAATCTTGCAGCACTCCACACTTAATCTTTTTTCTTTCAGACACGTTCGCTAATTGACATGAAGTAGTCCCTATCTTGTAAATAGGATTTGAACCAGTGCAGTACAGTGCCAGTAAGCCCCACTCACTTTTCCATTCTGTCAATCAGTATGTCATGATCAACCATATTAAAGACAGCACTACGATTTAATAATACCAAGACTGAAATTTTGGAGGCATCATTATTCAGATGTATATCACTTAAAACTTTGATAAGTACAGTCTCAGTGCTGTGGTGTGAACAAAATCCAGACTGAAGTGCATTAAAAAGATTGTTCTGCATCACAAAAGCATGTATTTGTTGAAGAACAATCCTTTCAACAACTTTTCCTAGAAAGGGAAGATTTGATATTGGCCTGCAGTAACTTATTACTGAAGCATCCAGATTGGTCTTTTTTAGGAGTGGTTTTATTACTGCAGTTTTCAGGGCTTGAAGAAACTGACCGGGCTGGAGAGAATTATTTATAATCTGCAACACATCTGGAGCTATGTAATTGACATTTCTTAAAAGATTTGTTGGCAGAATATCAAGGCAGCATGTTGTGGATTTGAACGTGATACAGTTTCCATGGGAGCTATATGATCAAGATGGCTAAAATGTGCTAGATTAACTGGAGAGCAAGAAGGCACAAGTGGAGTTACCATTTTGCCTGAGCTGGAGCTGCATACTGTTTGTCTTATCCTTGAAAAAAAAAAAAAAAACGAAACACAAAAAAGAATGTGAAAAGGTAATGTAGGGGAAAGACAAGGTCCAGAGACCTTGTCTCTGTTCATGCGTCAATATGAGAGTCAGGTCATCAGGACCTGCTCTGGCGCCTAACAAGTCAAAACAATAAGTAGAAGATATCTGGGTGCCAGGGAAGAGAACTACACTGCACATACAGACAGAGCTGCACAATCACTATGGCTGAAGTTCAAGATAAGGGTGAAGGCTATCCACACAACGCACACACGTAACCTGTCCTAGGTATAAGAAGCATGTCAGATGTTTTTCTGGTTGGTTCTGTCTCTGACTACGTTGTTAGTAGGGCTGATGTGAATACAGAGATTCCCCATCTGACACCTGTGTCCGCACAACCTGACTTTCTCTTTTCCACCTCTTTCTGCCACAACATAATTGGTGACCCCAACGTGATTGAGTTTGGATCCTGGGCTGAGAGGGAGGCCGCCGCGTCCCGCACCGAACAAAGCTACAGCACAAGGTAGGTTAAATTAAATCTACACTAGTATACTTGCTGTGGGGGATGACGGCTAAAGTCTCGGCTATTGTGGATGGACTTGAAATGAATATCCTTGAACTGAGGCTATTAGAGCAAAAACATTGTTGAAGCGTTGTTGAAGGAAAGAGTGGTGGAGGATGAGAGGGGGATGCAGGCTCCAGGTGAGCTCCACCTCGTGGAGGTTCTGCCAGCAAATTCTGTAAAAGTGTGTGTTGTGTTATTATGGTTATGTATTTATGAGAAGCACGGAAGGTGCTCTGTGGCAGCTTGATCAACGTAGGTGTAAATTCCGTTTTGGCTGATTGGACATATCTGGCGGTGCGACTGGCCAGTCTTAGTGCTTGGATAGGCTGTCTGAGAGAAAAGAGGGACGAGTTGGGTCCCTGTTATGTGTTAGAAAAGTTACCACAGAATGGAGCCGGGGATGCTCGAGCTGTGTGCTGTGGAAATAAGAGTTTTGAGAAGCGCTGAATGATAAGTGCGTTTGTGGTGGTTTGTGTGTGTGTGATAACTGCAGGCTCAGGATTTAAATGAGATGAGATAAATGAGTGCACCGTGAGCTATGCTGTAAATCGGTGGGGCTATGGTGAAGTCTTTGGGCGGCAGTTCTCTTAACCGGGGAACCCCAAACCAAATTGTACTTACCTATTAACAAATATGTATGAAGAAGAGTATCATAGCTCATCCACTAGTCAAGGAACGGAACTTAACAGATGCATTTCAGTAACAGTGCAAAGAAAAATAGTAAGAAGCTGCTAAGGTGCGACCTATAAATTCAATTTCGTCCAAGAAAATCAGTCAGATCCTCAGCCCTGGATTGGGGCAATTTATAATTGATTAAGTTATAATTATAATACCTGTGTATAACTCCTAGCTAAGAGTGAATAGACACACATACTGTTTAAGGTAATGTGCTCATTGTGGAGTTGTGGTCAGTCAAGTGATGAGGGATGAACTCTTCTAGGAAAGAGGTTCTGTTCCTAGTACCATGTTGACACTCCTGACATGAAAAGTTCAGCTAATGCATTAGAATTGTTGTATTATTTCCACATGCTTGTGCAATGAAGACTTGATTGCTGCCAGTATATGCAAAGAAGAACAGCTTACACAGTCGCTCACATATAGGCTGGAAACCATTTAATTTCATTATTCAGTGTTTGAATTTTTTTATGAAAATGTGTTGTGTTGATGGTTCACAGTTCAAGGTGTGACTTGAGAAGTTGGTTGCCAGACGGGAAGGGGCCATGGGGGAATTTTCCTGAAAGATTTTTCACTCCCATACATCTCTGAAGTTGTGAAAAGTCTCATGTATTCCAAAAAAGAAATTCAAACCTTCAAGACTAAAGTGACGGTGACATCTGGTGGACAAATGAAGCCATCGCAACATCTAAAGCGCACAACTGAAGCACAGGCACTGATTCAATCCCATAACAGCAATAAAAGTTCAGAAAAGTCTGTGTGGTCATTCAAATATTTTGTTCATTCATACCTAATAATGATTACATCATCATTACAATAAAATATGCAGATGCCCACCCCCATACTCTAAAACACATCCCAAATTAACCCAAAGAATAAATTCAAATTATATTAAGGATTAAATGTTGGTTAAGGGTTTATTTAAAGCTTTGAGCTTTATTTAAAAACTATACTAAAAGTCCCTAACAGGTTTAGAGATCCTTCTGACTTTGCAAATGATCATGGTGTTTAATTCAAAAACATTGTGTTTTTAAGAAAAACCTTTAAAGATAATGGTTTGTCATTTGGGGACTTGTATGGTTGATTTGGAATGATTATTCAGAGAAGCAGACAAGTTATTTGTCTTCACGGCTTTTCATTGAGAAGTATAACTTTTTCTACTGTCAAAGGCTTCATTTGGAAAATATGCTTTCACAGGGAACAGATGATGCTAGGATTCACAGATACTTGCATGCAAGTTTCCACAGCGTAGGATATAAAGTCTTTCGTACAACCCAGTACTTCAGGGGATCCTCTGCTCTTGTCAGAATTTGTTCACGTATTGTTAACACATACATTAATACAGTATATACATATATATTTAGCTTACTGTCAGGATTTCCAGTGTTGACAGGGTCACTGGTTTGCTGGGTATGATTGTCATCATGCCTGACACGCAAGTGTTGCAGCTTAGATGATGTGTTGTTGCTGTAAGACAACTCTTGTGTGCAGAGCAAACACTGCACCTACAAGCAATTGTAATTTTGTGACCCATTTAAAAATTAAAAATACAATTCAATTATGGAGACATAAAATGTATGTCATAAATCTATGCAGAAGCTGCAGCCAACAATGGCAGCAAAATTTTGCATTTTACCAAAGATGCTATACTGGTCAGGTTGGATGTATTGGGTATGGAAAAAAATGATTAATAATATTTCTAAAGTATAAATGATCAGTTAAGCATACCTGGGGTCTTGTGTGCATTCCATGAATGCACCACTATGTGAAGTCCAATATGGCTTACTTGACATGTCAGATTTGAGATGCAGAATCTTTGCAGAATAGTTTACACAATTGTTCACCTCCGGCCACAACCTCTCCACTCAAAGGTTCTGTTGATCAAAAGTCCAAATTATGTTTTTAGGTGAAAGGGAAATGCAAAAGCAGAAAACATACATTTTTGATAAAAAAAAAATCGGAATAATCTTAATACTTAATACAGTGTCGGTCAAGTTACTCTGAAACAGTAACTAGTGACTTTACTAGTTACTTTACTATAACTCGCCTCCCCCTCCCGAAGAAAGACAATGTATTTTGAATGTAAATTAGTATTTTATTAAAATATTTGGGCACACAGAAGCCTAGGCTAAGTTAAGGGTATGCAAAAAAATAATGGTTTGTAGAAATGGGGCCAGACAGCATGGCAGTGTAGTGGTTAGCGCTGTCGCCCCACAATAAGAAGGTCGCTGGTTCGGTTCAGGGCCTGGGTCCTTTCTGTGGACATGGACGTATAGGTTAACTGGACACGTTAAATTGGCTGTATGTGTGAATACGAGTGTGAGTGGTTGTTTGTCTCTGTTTGTCCTTGTGTGTTGGCCCTGTGATGGACGGGCAGGGTGTACAGCGCCCCTTGCTGGCTCCAGCAGCCCCACAATACAGATAAAGCGGCTGAAGGTGTGTGAGAGAGAGAAAAGGGGCCTAATGTTAAATAGACCACTGATTTAGTTTTGACTTGACAGTTGTTTTTGCTAAAACACGAAGACTACTAAAACAAGTGAGCGTACAGCTGGCTATGCTATGCTTCAAAAGTTTTTTCAACAAAGGGTCTAATGTTGACAGGCTACATTTATGGTGAACTTGTGAAAGAGGGCTCTAAAACACTACAACCACTGCGAAATTCGCATAATCATTTATAAAATAGGATAATAGAATAATATTTCACTTTGAAATATTATTGACACATATGACACTTTGAAGTGCTCTTGAAGTGCGCATTTGATAGCCTTTCATCCTTGCATAACTCATCAAAATGTATTTTGGAAATGATGGCGGAATACCCCATGACTGAGAAAGATTTTGGGCAGTTTCTTTAAGGCTGTGAAACTCCCCTCTGAGTGACACATGGGTCTCGGATGCACTGGCGAGATATTTGCTTACCTGCAAGATATCAGCGTTCGGTTTTTGTACACTTTGTTAAACAGTGTTGATCGTTTCCTGAATTTTACCCTGTATCACAGTTTGAAGGACAAATTCTAAATTTTTCATGCTGTGTTTAAGTCCCTTGGCCCTCACGTCTGGGTAACGAAAGCGGAGTGAGCGCACAGTATCATTTCTGGATGCCCTGCGCGTTGGTTGCCCTGTCACTTTGAACTGTGACTCAAGAACTTGCCATCTTTTAATACTACCACTGAAGAAAACATATAATTTCTGTACAGTATCATAGTATTCTTTTGTCACATTTTGGCATGCATCATTCAGGACCAGGTTTAGATTTTGAGACACACAGTGAATATACACTCACCGGCCACTTTATTAGGTACACCTGTCCAACTGCTTGTTAACACTTAATTTCTAATCAGCCAATCACATGGCGGCAACTCAGTGCATTTAGGCATGTAGATATGGTCAAGACAATCTCCTGCAGTTCAAACCGAGCATCAGTATGGGGAAGAAAGGTGATTTGAGTGACTTTGAACGTGGCATGGTTGTTGGTGCCAGAAGGGCTGGTCTGAGTATTTCAGAAACTGCTGATCTACTGGGATTTTCACACACAACCATCTCTAGGGTTTACAGAGAATGGTCCGAAAAAGAAAAAATATCCAGTGAGCGGCAGTTCTGTGGGCGGAAATGCCTTGTTGATGCCAGAGGTCAGAGGAGAATGGCCAGACTGGTTTGAGCTGATAGAAAGGCAACAGTGACTCAAATAACCACCCGTTACAACCAAGGTAGGCAGAAGAGCATCTCTGAACGCACAGTACGTCGAACTTTGAGGCAGATGGGCTACAGCAGCAGAAGACCACACCGGGTGCCACTCCTTTCAGCTAAGAACAGGAAACTGAGGCTACAATTTGCACAAACTCATGGAAATTGGACAAGAGAAGATTGGAAAAACGTTGCCTGGTCTGATGAGTCTCGATTTCTGCTGCGACATTCGGATGGTCGGGTCAGAATTTGGCGTCAACAACATGAAAGCATGGATCCATCCTGCCTTGTATCAATGGTTCAGGCTGGTGGTGGTGGTGTAATGGTGTGGGGAATATTTTCTTGTCACTCTTTGGGCCCCTTGGTACCAATTGAGCATCGTTGCAACACCACAGCCTACCTGAGTATTGTTGCTAACCATGTCCATCCCTTTATGACCACAATGTACCCAACTTCTGATGGCTACTTTCAGGAGGATAATGCGCCATGTCATAAAGCTGGAATCATCTCAGACTGGTTTCTTGAACATGACAATGAGTTCACTGTACTCAAATGGCCTCCACAGTCACCAGATCTCAATCCAATAGAGCATCTTTGGGATGTGGTGGAACGGTAGATTCGCATCATGGATGTGCAGCCGACAACTGCAGCAACTGTGTGATGCCATCATGTCAATATGGACCAAACTCTCTGAGGAATGCTTCCAGCACCTTGTTGAATCTATGCCACGAAGAATTGAGGCAGTTCTGAAGGCAAAAGGGGGTCCAACCCGTTACTAGCATGGTGTACCTAATAAAGTGGCCGGTGAGTGTAGATGGCATAAGGTTCCCTTTCCAAAACTTGTTTTTGCAACTCAGAGTATGTGCCACTCATTGTAGCTGCCACATCGTAACTCTGTCCTCCGCATTTATTTCGAGATATTCCTTTCTTCTCTAAAAGTCCAACAATCTCTATCTCCAAACCAGATGCACTTTGATTGTGGACTACGTGGAAACGAACAAAGCTTTCATTTATTTTCACCTCTAAAGGATTATCGTTTTCATCTTTCGGACTGGTAACATATCGAATCACCTGACTCCATTGATCTACTTTAGAAATGTCTTGAGTTGTGTCCATTATTACAGAATCAAATTTTGTTTCATGGATTTCTTTCACTATTTTGTCTTGGACTTTTTGCGCTATAACAGAGATAATTTTGTTTTGAATTTTTGGGCTCAAGTATTTCGTTTTACTTTTACTGGTAATCAACCTCTGTAATACAGGGTCATACTGGCCAAGAAGTTCCGTAACGGACAAAAAGTTTCCGCTGTTTATTTCTCCAAATTTCTCACAACCTGCATGGAAAGCGGAGCAAAAGGTTCAGCGCCTCATTGTCTTTCTCTTCACTGTGAGGACACCTGCTGATCCGAACCTGTGGCTGAACTCTAGACATTAAGATAAGTGTAGGAACACTGCTGCTTCGCTTACCCTCGGTGTACGGTGGCTGTTTGCTGGAGATTGCTATATGGACTGTCTGCTTCGCTTGCCACCATTGCTACTACTTGCTACGGTGGCGGCTCCCTCTCTGGGCGGCGGGCCTTAGTAGGAGTGTGTGTTGGTGAGGACGGAGAGAGTGGATGAATGGTCAGTCATATCTGGCTGTGTGGATGAGTGAGTGTGTGTGGGAATTGGTTGGTTGTTTATCCTTTAGTTTTTATTTCAATTGAATGATTGCGTCCACTTGTTAAGTTGGTAACTGTGGCCAGCGACCTTTTCTTTGTTTGTCCTTTTTGTTTTTGTTTTGTTTGCTAAGTTGTTAACCAGCTAATGATTTAATGATTTTTGTTTCATTGCGTGTACAGTAATCCTGGATTTTGGTTTTCTGTACACCTCAACCTTTGCTGTGCATGTGTTACGTCTGAGTGAGGTGTTTCTTTTTTTTTAGGTTGGATTTCCTCACCCCCACACTCCCCACTGTTGGTAAGCCTCGCCCATTAGAGTTAACTTGAAATATAAAAACACCAGGCATTTTTTTTGTTTTTTTGTGTTGTATAAAAATAACAAAATAAATCTCTTTTTAATTTTTTGGATTTTTGATTGCCAATTGAAAATACAAAGAACGAATGATACATGGATTCAGGAAAATCTAAAATCAGCCATATCAGATCACTGCAGGATAAATAACCACATCATGGATTGGGACAACGCAAAGGTCATCGGAGCAAAAAGTAACTAATTGAAACGTTGGCTCAAGGAGGCCATAGCGATCAGGAGGTGGGCCAGGGACACCATCAACTGGGATGAGGGGGCATTCATGCTATCACACACCTGGAATTCTCTCTTCCTGAGACCATTGGGTGGCAGGGGTCATGGACGGCCTGGCTGATCCGTTTGGCATTTGTTAGATTGCCAGGGTACTTATGTACATGTGGTCTCCCACGTGAACGCAAAGCAGAGGATGAAGCACTGCCAAATGTGCTTCCTAAGCAAATTTCCTTTCAAGGCAAAGAATAGGAAATATGATGACACATATCTTGCCTTTGGCTTCACCTGTACAACGGTGAGTAATGAGGAGACACCGCAGTCTGTCTTAATGTGCTAGCTTGTGACAGCTTGAAGCCTAACAAACTTAGACGCCACAAAACATACAGAGCATAAAGACAAGCCAGTTGAGTTTTTCAGAAAAAAACTGCTGTAAAAGCTGCATCTGTACCGGCAAGCGCTCAACTCACCTCATATAAAGTTGCCTACTGAGTGGCAGTGTAAAAAGCTGCAGACAATAGTGGAAGTAATTAATACTTCCCTGCACTATGGACATGGTGTCAATTATGCTTGATGACTCTGTAGCCAGCAAACTAAAGGCTAGTCCTCTGTCCAACAACACCATCGGCAGGTGCATTTATGACAAGTCGAAGGACATAGAGGAGCAGCTTAATGATAAGGTGCATGACAGCCGCTTTTCTCTGCAGATGGATGAAGCCACTGACAGTAACAAAGACTGTTTACTGATAACTTATGTCAGATTCATAGATGGAGATGACATGAGGGAGAAATTGCTTTTCTGCAAACAAATTCCTGACAGAGCCAAGGCAGAGGAACTGTTCAAAATCATTGACACTTACTTGAAAGAGGCCGGTCTGAAATGGGAGGACTGTGTGGGGATCTGCACAGACGGGGTGCAAGCTATGGCTGGGAAACAAGGTGGGGTTTCCCCAATGTGCGGTGGACACACTACATGTTACACCGTGAAGCACTGGCGTCCAAACAGCTGAGTCCCGAGCTGAATGATGTAATTACCAACGTCATTGCCACAGTGAACTACATAAAACACGACCCGTCAAAGCCCAGACTTTTTTGGCACTGTGCGAGGAAATGGGTACCGACCACACAGCTGTTTTCATAGCGTGGGAAGGTGCTGTCCAGGGTCTTTAAACTGCGAGATGAAATCTGCATCTTTTTGGAGGAAGAGGGCAGTGATCTTACCCACAATTTTTCCTGTAACAAGTTTCTCATGAAACCTGCACACCTCAGTGACATGTTTCTGAAACTCAATGAAGTGAATTTGCAGTTGCAGGGCACAAATACACACCTCCCACATCTGGCAGATAAAATCACATCATTCATCAGAAAACTTGCAATGTGGCTGCAGTGAGTAAAAGATGGAAATGTGGACTCATTTGAGAACCTGAAATCATTCATTGAAGACAACAAGTTGCAGAAGTGATCCCATGCATGGATGCACACATCTATGCCCTTCAGAAACATTTCCAGAGATATTTCCTGATGCAGGATCCCAAAGAATATGATCCTGACCCCTTCAGTGCAACACCACCTGCCAACTTCAGCACATCAGAGTAGGAACGGTTTATTGATGTCACCTCTGATTCAACAATGAGACTGCAATTTCAGTCAAAGACACTGGCTGCATTTTGGATCGGAATGAAGAAAGATTACCCACTGCTGGGTAAAAGAGCCCTGGCCATACTTTTTCCTTTTGCCACATCCTACCTATGTGAGATGCTGTGACCTCAATCAAAACAAAATACAGATCAAAGCTGGACATTGAAAATCAACTCAGAGTGGCAATATCAAAACTGCAACCCAGATTTGAGAAGATCTGCAGCATGAAGCAGGCCCACATCAGTCACTGAAAAGATGTGAGGATTAAAGGTGTCATTTTTGCACAACAAACCCTTAGGTTTTTTTTTTCCTCTCAGGGAGTTGGTCATGTTTTAAAACCCATTTTTTGCAAAGAGGCAGTTTTTCAAAAATGTATTAATAGCAATGTTGAATATTAAAAAAAGAAACCTGAACATAGCAGTTAAGGTGCTTGAAAACAGTTACACTTAAAATAATTACATTGTTAAGGTTTGTTATTTGCACCAATATTTTGTAAAATATTGGTGCAAGCTTTGGCCATAATTCTTTGTAGAATTCTGTAGGGAAACCATCTGGTCCCGGGGCTTTCTTGTTTGGCATGTTCTTGAAGTTCATGAAATCGGTAACTCCAGAGCCACTATTTGGTCTTGATTTAATTTCAACTGAGCTCAGAAAGTTTTCAGTGCTGGCTGGCTGGCTGGATGGATGGATGGATGGATGGATAGATGGATAGATGGATAGATAGATATACTTTATTTATCCCAGGCTGGGAAATTGCAGTGTAGCAGCAGCATTACACACAGGGACATCAAACAACATGGGATAAGAATAAAAATATATACACTAAAGAACAAATTATACATAATAAATATCAAAATAGCAAGCAAAAGCAATAGAAATAAAAATGTTTTGTACAAAGGAAAAAGTATAAGGAGAACTGTGTGTAACTGTTTGTAAAGAATAAAGTGCGCAGTGATTGTAAGTGATGACCAGAGTTATTTTAGCTGTTATTATACAGTGTGATGGCATGTGGCAGGAAAGATTTCCTGTATCTGTCTCTTCGACAACGGAGCTGCAGCAGCCTGTGGGAGAAGCTGCTCCGCTGTCGGTCCACTGTGTAATGGAGAGGTGCTGCTCATTATCCATAATGGATAACATTTTGTTCAGGTTCCTCTTCTCCACGACAGTCTCAAAGGAGTCCAGTCTATGACCAAGTACTGAGCCAGTCTTCTTGACGATCTTGTCAGGTCTGTTGGTGTCGCTGGCTCTGATGCTGCTGCCCCAACATGCAACAGCAAAGAAGATGGTGCTGGCAACAGCAGACTGAGAAGATCTCCAACATTCTTGTACACAGACTCTGTGTTAGATTTCCAGTCCAGTCTGTTGTTGATCACCACTCCCAGGTATATGTAGTCCTCCACCTCCTCTACCACCTCCCCTCTGATCCTTAGTGGCTGTGAAAGTGTCTTCTTCCTCCTGAAGTCGATCACCATCTCTCTGGTCTTGTTGATGTTCAGACCACTCTACAAAGTTGCCTATCAGTGTCCTGTACTCCCCCTCCCCTCCCTCTCTTATAAACCTGACAACAGCTGAGTCATCAGAGAACTTCTGCAGGTGACATGACTTAAGAGTTGTACTTAAAGTCAGTGGTGTATAAGGTGAAGAGGAAGGGAGCTCCTGTATCACTGACCACCACATCAGACAGCACACTGCCCAGACGGACAAACTGTGGCCGGCCTGTCAAGTAGTCAGTAATCCAGGAGATCACTGCGTCGTCAACACCAATCACCTGCAGCTTCTCACCCAGTAGCAGAGGCTGAATGGTGTTGAAAGCACTGGAGAAATCAAAGAATGTGATCCTGACAATGCCTCCCCCACCACCCAGATGCATATGGGCTCGTTGCAGCAGGCAAATCACAGCGTTGTCGACTCCTAAATGGGGCTGATAGGCAAACTGCAAAGGGTCCAGAAACGTCCTCACCTGTGGCCTCAGCTGGGCTAGGACCAGTCTCTCCAGGACCTTCATCACATGGGATGTGAGGGCGATTGGTCTGTAGTCAGGTGGGTTGGATGGTCTCGGCTTCTTGGGGACTGGAACCAGGCAGGACGTCTTCCACAGCATTGGGACTTTCTCCTGACTCAGGCTCCGGTCGAACAAATGTCTCAGTACAGGAGACAGCTGGCTGGAACAGGCCTTCAGGATCCTGGGTGTGATGCCATCAGGGCCTGCTGCCATTTGCCGGTTCAGTCTCTCCAGCTGCCTCTTTACCTGGCCTGCAGTCACCGTTGGGTGGTTGATGCTGGTTTCCTCAGTGGGGGAAGGGGGGGAGTAGGAGGTGGAGGATATGTCCTCAGTTGGGGAAGTGAAGAGGGAGGAGAAAGAGGGGGGGGCAGATGGAGAGGTGATGTTGGGGGTGGTGCTAGCCATTTGGGACAGTGTGGGTGTGTGGGGGGCAGGGGGTGTCTGAGAGGTGTCAGGAGGTGAGCTGAAGCTGTTAAAAAACTGATTAAACTGGTTTGCTCTGTCCAGGCTCCCTGATGTCTGCCTGTCTTTCCCTTCATCCCTGTGATGTGCTTAATTCCCGTCCACACATCCTTCACACTGTTTTGCTGGATTTCCAGCTTCCTCCTGTAATTGTCCTTGCATGTCCTCAGCATATCTCTGAGTCCATGCTGCACTCCTCTGCTCCTCTCTGTCTCCAGACCTGAAAGCCCTTTTCTTCTCGTTCAGAAGTGCCTTCAGGTCGCTGGTGATCCAGGGCTTGTTGTTGGAGAAGCAGCACAGGGTCCGGGCTGGCATGGTGGTGTCCTCACAGAATCTGATGTACTCAGTGATGCAGTCAGTCATCTCGTCAAATGTCCTGCAGTGCTCACTGTCCTGGTGCACATGGGTTGTCTTCTCACCAGAGGGACATACTTGGGAGTCATCCTGACTAAGTTCTGACCTGCCGGGGGGGCTGTGGCGTCATATGCATCAATGGCATTGGCATAGAGGAGATCCAGCGTTTTATTTTCTCTGGTGGGGCAGTCGATGTATTGGTGAAAGTTATTTAAAGTTTTGTTCAGTGATGCATGATTAAAATCACCTTAAATAACCATGACTGCATCTGAGTGTTCAGTCAACAGTTTAGCAGCTGTTGACTGATGACTGCATCAGCTGATGGGGGGGATGTAAACAGCATTAACAATGGTGGCTGTGAACTACCTCTGTAAATAATACGGGCGCATTCCCACAGCCAGCAGTTCAATGTCTGGGTTACAGAGACGTTCCTTCACGTTAACATGTTCGGGATTGCACCACCTCTCACTCACATAAAGTGCAAGTCTGCCACCTTTTTTCTTCTGACTTTTGGAAAAGTCTCTGTCTCCCCGTACCAAACTGTAACCTGGGACCTCAACGCTGCTGTCCGGGATGTGCGAGTGTAGCCATGTTTCACTGAAGCAAAATATGCTACACTCATGGTATTCCGTCTGGGTCTTCACTTGCGCTGCCAGCTCGTCTGTCTTATTCCCCAAAGACCTCTCGTCCCCCGTTATAATCGCTGGGACCGCTGGTTTGTGTCTTCGCCTTTTTGCCCTTAAAGTAGCCAAGTCCAAACTAACCAGTGACAGACAGAAATTTACAATGTTGAGGAACAGAGTGACAAGGCACCTGAGATCATTGATAACTGTCATGGTGACTCAAAGTCACTGTGGAGTCAAATCAACAAACTGGTAAAAATGTTTCCATGAAGAAAATAACTCAATTAAAGATCAATTATACAATTCTGCAGAATCCAGCTGATGTGGCACAGGCACTTAACAACTACTTTGTTGAATCAGTTGAAACTATAGCACAAAGTTTTCCCATTAAGCCTAGCGATGTATGTGTGGAGGACCAAAAGGGACAGAATGAAATATATAAATAAATCTTTAAAAAACTACTTGAATGTGTCATTAATTAATTAAAATACCAGTTAATGTAATGGAAAAAATAGATAATTATTCAATTAATTATATTATTAATAATTTAACTATGTATTTAATTTCATGGTCCTGTTGCAGTGCTTCATGAATTAATTTTATCTGTCAAATTCACCCATCAAAGTCAGTGGGTGGGGCTAATGCAATTTGAGTCTCATCGATTGTTTTGTTCAGAAGCCTGGAATTTGAAAACATTGCGGCTACGGACGATGTGCTTCAACTTTCTCTGGAGTTAGTGATAGACATTTTAGACCTTTCAGAGTATGCTAAAGCGGGACCTGCTGACCCAGAGAATGTAGCGTGTAAAACAGAGGAATTTATTGAAGTTGCTGGCATTATTTCCGCACTTTCTGACCAAGATAATGACCATAAATTTAGAAGAAGTACTTCACCGCTTCAGACACAATCACACGACTGACTATTTATTCCTTGCCCATGCCTGCCCGTGTGTCCACCCATTTGATATCCTCAATTATAATGTTTAGTGCTAATTCCCATTTTTCCTTAAAATAATCTGTATTGTGTGAAATGCTAGTTGTCAACCTTTTATATATATTAAATATATGTTTTTTGATGGTAAATGTTTCTCCACAACACCAATAAAATAGTCTTGGGTTTTTTGCCGACTAGCTCCATTTTTTTTATGACTTATAACATAATCTCTTATGTGGAGATACCTATGCCAATCCTCTGATGGAGGGTTAAACTGTTCTTGTAGTTGAGAAAAACATTCAAATTGTGTTCCTTTGAAAAGCTGATTAAATATAAGAAGACCTTTGTCTGGTCACATGCTGCAAAGCATGGCCACCATTGCATGCTGATCCGCACTGTTGACACCATTGCTGTGGTTTTAGCTGTGTTTGCCACAATTGTGGCTGGTATTTGGAACTGGCAAGAGCTTTCGCTACCTGGCAGCCCACCAAATGGCTGCATCCCTCAGACCAGAGATGTCATGTGCCCTTCCAATGTTCCATGCTTTGGCAGGCTTTGACACTGTATCTAGTTTTGCTGGACATGGGAAGAAGGCAACATGGTATACATGGAAATGCCAGAACTGCCAGATGCATTACTGATGCTGGCAAGTGGACCAAAGGAAATTCCAGATGATGCAATGGACATTATTAAGAGGTTTGTCACACTGCTCTTCCAGTCCATTATTGTTTAGTTTGCTCAGTCTCACACACAGAATGCTGGATCGATAAGTTTTTCTGGATCACATGCATTCTACTATGGATTCTCACCAACTGCTCGAAGCTACTACCAGAGGTCAATGGGTACAGCTTCTCCAACTATGCTCTTTAGTCCTCTGCAACACGAAACCGCCAGTCAATCTCCCTCCAGATATCCGTCCGAGGAAAAAGGTAGACATGGAGGTGTACGCACCAGGCTGAGGAAGCATCCCTTCAGACTTCCTCTCCCCTCCGTTGTACTGGCAAATGTATGTCCCCTCAGTAATAAAATGGACCTACTCCATCCAAAATGCTGAATGGAGCCGGCCTTCAGAGATGCATGCATTATCGTTCTGACAGAAAACTGGCTCTATAGAGATGTCCCAGCCTCTGAGGTAAGTCTAGACAACTTTTCCATCCTGCGGGTTGACAGGACCAGCCAGTGTGGCAAAGACAGAGGCGGAGGCGTCTGCATCTTTGTAAACAAACGATCACACACAATCTGGGTGATTTTAACAACTGCAGACTCGACCGTGCCATGCCATCTTTCCACCAGTACGTGGACATCCCCACGAGGAAGAACAACATCCTAGAATTGGGAACATTTCTGATGCATTGTTTGCTCACGCACACCCCCTCAGTCGGCTACTCTAATCACAATGTCTTCCTGCTGCCACACTACAAACCAGAAATGATATGCATCAAGCCACACATCCACTGCACCGCCATCTGGTTGGAGGATGCCATTACACAACTACAGGGTTCACTTGGCTGCGCAGATTGGGACATTTTTCAGGGTGATCTAAATCACAGATTACATCAATTTCTGTATTTCATGCAACATCCCCATCAGATCTGTCAGGAGATATCCCAACTCCAAACCATGGATCACTCATCACATCAAAAATAGCCTGAGGGAAAAGCACAAAGCTTCTCAGAATCGGACTAATTACTGCCTACTGACACTCCATCTCTCACTTCACTCAGTGGTGCACCAACAACTTCCTGGAGCTGAATGTAGTCAAAACAAAAGAAGTGATCATCCACACTTCACGCACACCGCCCTCTGGACTGGTCCCTACTTCCATCCATAACCAAACAGTTTAACACGTCAGTTTCTTCAAATACTTCAGACTCATCATAGACAATAAACTGACATTTGATCAACACATCACAGAAATTCACAAAAGGTCCCAGCAGAGACTCCATGTCATCCGTAAACTATATACGTGTGTGTGTGTATTCAGATTTTGTCTTTTCATTAACTCAAGGTACAATTATTTTGTATATTCACTGTGCTGAAAATGATCACTGGTAAATTATGTCATCTGGCAAGTGATAATTTTCCTTTTTCTTTTTTTTCTTTTTAAGGAGCAACACAGAAACAGCCAAAGAGGAGAGTGTAGATTGTGAAGGGGAATGTGAGTCAATAAGTATATGTTCTGTTACAATGTAATAACGCTTTTTCCAACTTTAAAATGTCTCTAAATTATATTTGTGGTGCTGAAAACATGAAACAGCTGCTGTAGGGCAGGCCAGTAACCACTAGCAGTCAGTTTTGAAAATGGCTGCCACAGTCACCAGAATAAAAATTTGCAGTGGCCCAGTATCCAGATTCATTCAACATATATTCAGCAATGAGTGATATAACTTAGCCATGCCGCCCCACTATTATTATTATTTCACTCAGTAATTCCTGACAGAACGCTGATCTCCCGACAGTGCTGGGACTTACTGAATTTTACAATGTATGCCCAGATGTGACTGACTATAATTCTAAAGACCCTAATCCTCTGTTGGAGACTTTAATATATAAAATGCACATGGTGTATTGAGTTTTTCACAATTTTATCGCAGCTGTAATATAGGCATATGTGGAGTTAGTAATCAGTGTTTGTACCTTTTTTAAGACAACAACTCCCTCTTGACTTTGGTCATTTGATATGATGTCAAACATGTCACCCTCATCTTCTGGAACAATGAAAAAATCCACCTGCGCATTGCTGTCAGCATCCAAATCATGGACCTGTATGTGGCCGACCACTGAGCCAACAGAAGCAGACTCGGGCACCCAAAGATGGAATATACCTGAAGGAACGACAAAGGCAAGAGAAAAGCAAAATTGCACAATTTAAGAAAGAACTTTGAGACTAATTTTATTAACAAACAAACCAATCAACTAACTGACCCATTGAAATATTACCAGGAATTCTTACTCTTAGCAAAGCGTGGTGGGTTATCGTTGATGTCAGTTAGGGTAATGTTGATGGTGGTGGTAGAAGCCAGTCCCCCAAGCTGACCTTCCATGTCCTTGGCCTGGAGAAGAACTTGGTACTCCCCTTTTACCTCTCGATCCATGTTGCCCAGTGCGGTCCTGATCACTCCTGCAGAAGTAGTGTGTGAGAAAGAGCGTGAGACAGTTTTTTATTTTTTGTTTATTTCATCTATTTGTCAAGGGACCATGTACTATATTAAACATAAATGTTGCTATTTGATGTACTGTACCAGATTTAGCTTAAAGCTAATTCACATCTGCAGTCACACATAAAACATAATTACACAGGGCAGTACATTAGACACTAACACGTGCAAATACACACAAAGAAACGTACAAATAACATATATATGAAATTGGAGACACTATCCATCTATTCTGTAATACCTGTAATGGTCTCATTAGTTCAATCCCCAGATGTCTTATTTTTTGGGGTGCAGTGAGAATATGTAGGTCAATTCTAAAGTTTGCATCACCATGGCTCCCACAACAAAAAGGAAACAGAGTATGAAAGGGCAGGAACCCAAAGAGGCTGCAAAAATGCAAGCCTGGAAAGAACCCTTGCCCATGAAAGTAAAAAGAAAAAAAGAAAAGAAAAAAAAATAATTCCAGGTATTAATAAATGTATTCTGCATCACAGAATAAAAAGCGTTTCTTATTACATTTTATTATCTTATTTCAAGCATCTATCCACAAAAGAAAGAAAAACAAAACGGACTTTGGAACAAGGGAATTGAAGGTGCAAAAATAATAACTTGTTTGTGTTCTGATTGTTGAATGTTTTCATTTTTTAAGGCTCATTTCTACAGCACTCTATATAATAGGTGAAATGCCTTGACTATCAGAATCCACATGCACAATGGTGTCTGAGATGGCAAAGATCATCTTAAATGCTTCATAACATACTAGTGGATCAGAGAAACCCCAGCAGTGGACAGTTAATCCATCTATGATACACAGTGGAAAGATGCAGAAAATCGTTAATTCCCACTGCCTTCAGACTTTACAACTGTTAGAGGGTAATCTACCAAGCAGCAGAAGATGAATAAAGTATTTCTGATTGTGTATCTAAAACAATACCATAAGGTCTGCTGTACTTTTCATATTAGTGAACTTGATCATATTGATTCCAGCAGTTCAAAATATTTACTATGTTGTTTGATCAGGTTCATCAACATGGCAACAGCCAAGTCAATACTGTCTCCAGCTGAACCACTTCATTTCTTCCACCAGCTAACCTGCACAACTGATGGAGATTATGCTGATTGTCACAAATCAACCCTCTCAGGGTCATGATATGTCTCTGGTAACTTCATCTGTTCCTCAGCTCCTTTACCCTTGCCTGTGCTTGCTCACCTAATCATCACTTGCCTACTCATTACAAATAGTCCACAACTTCTCAGCAGTGCCAGATCATCTGCCCTTGCGCAGGACTCTTTAGAACTTCGGAATGATCTCTTACCAACTGTGCCATACTCTGACGTGCCTCCCTTGTCTCTGACGCTGGAAAACTGCCCAGCCTTCTGATCATGACCTTGCCTTTTGCCTGCTCCTCATCTGTTCTCCACTAGCTTGTCTCCCACCCCCAGAGGACTGTGCCGGATTGGATCCTTGCAGTCCTCACAGATATCTTGACTGTTTTCTGGTTGTTGGTTTGACGTTCAACACACATTGCCATCAGCTCCTACCAGCCTTTGTGTTCAAATTCCAATATGTTTTTAGACACCCAAAGCATGTGAGTTTCCTTCTCAATCTCAGTCTATGAGCTCATTCAGTCACCAAAATGACTGACTATTGAAAACTGACTAAAAGAATTCTCATTATTCAGCTGCTGTTGTCACCTCCAGACAGTCCTGCCCTCTGCCAATTTGCCCAAAAATCCAGATAGGCCTTTCCACCAAGCCATCTTCTCAAACTGCGAAGGAACCCACGCAGATAGGAAGGGCTAAATGGTCATTTGAAGATGGGGTTATTTCTAGCTTTGAGGGCCCTATGAAAGATGCTGTTAGGGAGCCCCTAATTTGTCTAACTACAATGGAGAAATTTATAATCCCTTAGATGATCCTCAATCAAGCCACAGCTTCTTGTGGTTTGTTTTAGTCTTAAATCTCCTATAACATTTATTTTTTTATTAAAAATGATAAATAAAGTTAAACACAAACCTACTGGGTCATGCCCAAAGCTGGCCACAAATCTGTGACACTGAGTGTGAGAGTTGCACATGCCCACCACCACACCCACACATGCACAGTATACAAAGAGTGAGTTACATTTTGGCCCAGTTTCGCAGAAAAGGCTTAAGTCTAGTCCCAGACTAAAATGCTTTTTGTGCTGGCCTAATTATTTTCCTCGTCAAAAAGAGGAAGGCCTGTACCCAGTTCTCTCCAGGTTCTGATCATTTTGAGATTCTTGGCATCTGGAACCTTTCATCGTGAAACTGGTGATTTGTGTGATAGCAGTGAAGCAACAGTGCGTAAAATAGTTCACAATATCTGCAGTGCCACTTGTGAACTGAGAAATCAGGACATTAAATTCCCTGATGCTGCTGAGCAAGCCAACTATAAAGTGTGATTCTATGAACATGGGAGCTTCCCTGGAGTGATTGGCTGTGTTCACCTTACTTTTCACGGAGACACAGAGGCAACACAGAACGCAGCCAGCTTCCATTTTTTTGTGGTTTCACTCTTGAGCACTGTGTAGCTAACTTGTGTCTACTGCAGTTACAGAGAGATACTTGTGTTTTGGTTTTGTCTTCAAGGAAGACTGGGGTCTCTTGTGCAGTTAGGGGCTGTCTTAATAAGTGGTATAAACGCAAGGTTTACATAGAGGGGGAGTGTTTTGAATATTGGCCGTGTATGAGAGCTGAATGTGGATGTAAGGAGCGATATTATCTGCATCCTCCGTCAAAAGATGATAAATCCCTTTGCCTGTGGTTTATCCATGATGATGCTGAGCAAAAAGTGCAATCTACATTTAGAAAAAATGTCATGTCCAGTTGTTTTTTTTTAATCTAGTTACAGACCACTGTGCCTTGATTGTGCTATAATTTGGACATATGATATACATACATATATAAAGTGTATGTTTACATGAACTAAAAAATTACAATTTATGAGAAAGAGGGTGTTTCTTGAATGAGCTCACTTTATTCTGAACAGTTCGTGTTTGTCACCTCTATTTTTCATTAATTCTTCTATTTTTGTAATTATATTTCAAGAACTGAATGGTACCAAAAGATTTTAAGACTGTATAATTACACCTTGATGTTAAATAAAATGTCTTCTCTTCATGCGTGACTGCAGGACTTCCCCTGTGACACAAGAACAACCAGCCATTTCGATCGTGCCGGCTGATGTAGTAAGGACCCAGGCAGAGTGGAGGTCGGCTTTGCTTTGTCTGGGCAGTACATAATCTTTGCACTGATACTGGTGCGCTTCTGTGCTCTTGTAGTTGTGCATAGTAGACCCATCCACACCAAGAGACAACACAAAATAATTAAAATATCCTCATATCGTATTTCAGGCCACTTCTTCATGTCATCCTCCCAGTCAGTAAACATCTGAGGATGTGGTACCAGCCTCCCATCTTGGTTTTTTAAGGTTTCTTTATAGTGTACCCAGGACATTGTTGACCAACATCAGCTTGCTCCGTTAGCTCCGATAAGGGAAAGCGGCTGACCGGAAGTGCTGCACAACAACACCTAGGTTCGTCACTATTTACTTCCATGTTTGAAAATAAGGTGAATAGATGGATGTCATGTTCAAATCAAGTGTCCATCAACTCCTGATACTGAAGAGTCCAGGAACCGTAAGAACTGGTTTTCAATCAATGTTCAGGCTGTATGCACTCCCAATTAAGAGTGTTCAAACATTGTTGCCCGTTGGAAAGGAGCAACAAATGATTCAAAGATTTTTCACAACTCTTCATTGTGTGCTCAGTTTGAGAGAGGGCAACATCGTGGACTACTACTTGGTGAGGCGGATATGCTCAGAGTTCCTATTTATTCACGCCTTGGCCACATCCCACAACTGAGCAGCAAAGATACAACAGAGTTCATATTCGCACTAGATCAAAATACTCGTCAAGTGAGAAAAACTTTATTTTCACAATGCATTTCATTACATAGCTGCCTCATGCATATTTCTTTGAACAGCTCTCTCTTCTAATTTAATCTCTAATTCAACCTGTAGAATGTTAATTTTCAGGTCATGCTCTTCTTTCAGGTATTTCATTTTCTGCTCATGACATTCTAAGACCAGCTTCTCATGTATGGGCATCCTTTTTGGTCTCTGCTGGAAGGTGGTGGCATCATCTTTTCTCTGGGATGCCTTTGTCTTCACTTGGTGGGGGTCCACCACCAGTACTAAATCTCTCTTATCTGGTCTCTGCATTCCTTTTTTTCAAATCTAATTTGATGTTCTTCCGCAGTCTATGAAGGCTGATATCATTCAATATAAACAATGTCACAAAACTATATGACATCTGTGATATACAGGTCATAATAGACATGTCTCACCTGCAGTTGCTGTATTGTTCTTTTGGTTACATTTTCATTTGCATTGAATTCACTGCAAATAGCAGCCCAAGCACTCCTCAATAGCAGCAGTATGGCCTTTATTTTCAATAACAGCATGGTTTCCCACAATTTGTTTCAGCAGAGTTTTTTCATACTCTGTATAGTTTTTTGAGCATGCTCTTTTAATTTCAGCCATTGTTTGGGCGAAATTCTTCCTGCAAAGCTGTCCTCAATTCCATTCCAGGTTTTTATGAGCACCATTACAGTGACAGGCTGTGCTCCCACTTAGGCTAATGAGGCTTGACCCAGGTGTTCTCATTTAAGCTTACTCCAGGAATCCATAGTCTGGGACCAACTAAGACACATTGTGAGCTTAGAATTATAAGGTTCTATCTCCGTGTAGGGTAATTAAGAGATACTGAGCATCTGAGTTTTCACATCCCAGTAGGTAAAACTGTTATGTAGTATGATCTTCTATTATAACTCAACAACACCATTACCCAGCATGTGCTTTGAGAATAGGATATCAAATTTCAGGCACATTTGGAATTTGGATTTTTTTAGATGGCCCAAACAGAGATAAAACCAGAATCAGAGCTCTCAGAATTAGGTTCTATCTCTGTTTTAACCCTACATTTGAAATAATAGCTATATATAACTACTGATTTGAATTTATTTGTTTATTTATAACAATAATATATATATTGTAGTACTTAATATAATATTAGTAAATAACAAAACCAAACAAGTCTGGAAGAAAAAAGCGTTTTTTATTTGCAAATAACACAGAAAAACAATGAAGTAACTTTTTTATATCAATAACTTCAAACATCAATAAAAAGCTTTTTTTAGAAGCATTCATTTTAATTTAATTTGTTTAAATCTATAAACAAAACATTCATTGACAAAAGTAAATTTTTTGAAAACATCCCTGTACACACTAACCTTACCTTCTCTGTTGCTCTCCCTCCCAAATCCAACTTTACCTATTTGTATGTACCTACATTCGAAATATTGCAGTGTAATAAAGTTTGTCGACAGCAGGCATGCACTTAAACATAAACAAAATGTCTGATTTCTTAGCCTCTGTGATCCTGTTTTTGTGTGCGACTGGTTTTGGTTTTGGCAGCAAGAGTGATGTTGGCATGAAAGCCCTTGTCTTGGCATTTGAGCCTCTGATATCCTCCTGTTTATTTTATATTTTAAAATCAAATCTATAAATACAACCACCACCACTATCAGCTGCATTCTGTCTCTCTGCCTCTGTGACACAATTCCTGGAACAAAAACGATTTAAATATTTTATATGATAAGAGTCAAATTTATCAAGTCACTAATAATACAGAAAGCAAGTTAGCTGTTGTAGGAGAGAAGTGCAGGTATCGTTTGCTAGCTAAGCTGCCAGCTAGCTGTATGTGTATCAAATGAACAGATAGCAAGCGAACCTATGCTAATGTTATCAAACTAGCTAACATTCGTAAACTAGCTAGCTAGCTCACTTGATAGCTTATGGTTTTTAAATAATGTGCGCATACTCACTCTAATAAGCTTCTACTTACCGATTCTGTTAGTGTTTGTTTCTTTTTAAACGTTTTCTTTCCTTTTGGGCGCCAAGAAGGTCACTTTACAAGTCCACAGAATGAACAAGGCAAGTTAGATAAGGGGTGGGTTATGATTGGTCCATTCATGTGCATTCCGGTCTACGATTGGATGTTGAATCTATTGGAGATAGAACCTTATAACTCCAACTTGGTTTGTGTTTTGGGGGATAGAACCTTTTTATTTTATGAATCACTCACTAAAAAATTTCGAAAATGTTTTAAAATAACACCACACAGGCATTAACAGACCATTAATGGATGAGATTATGCAAAAGCCTCATATTTGAAAAAAAAAAAAAGGCCTACTCCTGGCTTGATATAAGACTTGTTTGCGAAACCGGGCCTTTATGTCTTGCTCGGTTACAACGGTTACAACAGACTTCTTCTTAGATGAGCCTGACCATTCATTATAGAGGGCCACCTAGTGGCTTGAGGGGCCCTATGCATTTGCATAGTCTGCATATAGCAGGAAATGGCCTTGTTTGAAGAACATCTCTGCTGCATTAAAGGGTTTGGGTGAAATTAAATGAAATGAAAAAATTAAAATGTTGCAGAGACTGCTACAGAACAAAATCATGGCAACATGTCTTTGTTTTATATCTGTGAAGAATAGCTTAGCATAATCGGAAAAGCACAGATGAAGCCTCTTGGATAATAGGGAAAACGTTTTCACAAATATATTAACAGTCCAGTTGCACTCAAAGGAATCTCTTTAGATGACAATTCAGCAGCTTTCGAGTTGGCAGTGAAAAAAAATATTTTCTCATGATGTTCCTCCTAATTATTGCTCTGTCAGATGTCAGATTACTGAGCAATAAAATTGACAAGATCACAGCTCGTCTCTGACATGAAGAGGATTTTCTTCAGGGCAATTTGATCTGTTATACTGAAATATGACTCAATGAAGACAACACAGTCTTCATCAAGACATCAGGTTTTATGGCTATACATTCATAAGGGCAAACCACCATAAATTAACATCATTAGCAGAGAACTGTGTATCCTAGTAGCTACTACATGGGATACTCATTTCAAAGTTCACAAAAGCTGTGCACAAAGAATACGAGCTTCTGTCATTATCCTTTAGACCATTTTCCACGGGAGTTAGGACATATCACTATAGCAGTTGTCTACAATCCAGGGCTGAACAATAAGGAAACAACAGAAATTAGCTCCAGTGCTGAGCTTTATTGATCTCCAGATCATCCTGTCTTTATGTTTGATGACATGAATACAGGTAAGCTTTCACCTCACCACCCGAGTGTACATGCAGTTGACTGGGGCCACTTCTGATTGGGGAGCATGGAGGAGCTCTCACTGCATTGCTTAGTATGACTGTCTTAGAAGGAGGAAAGTCATACTTTTGCTATGGGTCAGACTCGCAGCATAACAATTTTCTGCATTGTAGCCTATTGATATGTGCTAATTGAAATGCCTGAAATTGCTATTTTGTCTAAAATGTTACTAAACATTCCGCCTGCAATGTGTGTGCAAGTTAAATTAGTACAGCACATCCTGCATCCTCTGTTGCTGTTGAAATGTGTCCACTGTAAGCGACTGCAAATGGGATAACCATGCCAGCAATGCCATGTCTGTACTCTTAATAAGTATTCATTTTGTGCTGCTTGCACGTACATTAGAAATTGATAACATTCAGTTCAAGAGTGGAGCTGAAAAGAGGAAGATGACGTAATTCTAGGCAGGTGCAACAAAGTGATTTAAGATTACTGACTTGTGGGAAATGAGAGTACTTGAGATTAAAGCAGATGTGGATTAAGGTAAATTAATGCTATGATTTCAAGTTACAAGGCTTGCTTGCTTTATCCTTATCAGTTAAAAATGATATCGTGAACAGTTAAATATTAATATAACATCAACTGGGCTACTTATGATAAGATTTCATACAAAAAGTCAGTTGTTTTTCTGAGTTCAATGGGAAAAAAAACAAAAAAACAAAAACCTACTAAAACGATTACTCACCGACCACTTTTCTGTTGCAATTCACCCCTGAGCTGTGAATGCTCTCTCCAATAATGAAAAACTTTTTACAGAAATACGTGGACTCTTGACTAAATGAAGTTGTTAAGGAAAAATTTGGCTGTTCTCTCACCTGTCTTAGGGTCCACAGTGAAATAGGGTTGTCCATGAAGGATGCTGTAGACAATACGTGCACTTATGCCATATGTCGGGTCATCTCTATCTGTGGCAGTCACTTGTGTCACATACGTTCCTGCAAAAATGCACATGCACACAGACACACATTAGGTTCACCAAAGCAAAACAAGCATTGTGTTGAAAATAATGTACCATACTAAATACTAAAGAACCAAGAGTGATCATAGAGCAAATGTAATAATTTTATTTTCTTCTCATCCCTTTTCAGATCACAAGTTTTTTTGACATTGTACAAACAGGTTTTTTATGATTGCTAGTCAAATGTTATTGGTGCATTCTACCAACCTTGTTAGAGGATAAATGGAAGGTTAGGGTTGGGTGACATAATGCAAAGTTTGTGTTTGGAAGAGGTTGGATTGATTGCTTGATAGAACACAGAGGACAACTGTTTGTTTCTTGTGAGCAATTGATTTTCAGTGTTGTTTCTTTATTTTTAACCATTCCACCTACTTTAACCACTATGTTAACCATCCATCCATCCATTCATACATTCATCTTCTACTGCTTTTCTGTTTCCGGGTCGGGGGTTGCTGGAGCCAATCCCAGTCCATCACAGGGGCAACACACAGATAGACAGAGATGCACAACCGCAAACGACCACTCACACTCAGACTCGTACCTACAGACAATTCAGAGTCACCACTTAACCTAGTACCCGGAGGAAAACGCACACAGTCACGGGGAGAACATGCAAACTCTACGCAGAAAGGCCCCAGGCCAGGAACCAAACATGTGACCTTCTTATTGTGGGACGACAGCGCTAACCACTACGTCGATTAATATGTTAACCATAATGTTGAATGTCTTAACCTTTAACTTGACCTAGAACAAAATCTCCTAAATCAAACCAAATGATTCTTGTTCCGAAAACCTGACTAAACTGTGATCGTAACCACTTTTAACTGTCTTTAGCCAGTCTGGGCTAAAGCAGTGTCCTTTGAAAATCCAAAACTTTTTGTTTCTGTTCTCCTGGAAATAATTTTTTGACCACAAATAGTATTCAATCAATATGGGCAAATGATTACTAATAATTTTGCCACAATATTTGACTATACACCCTGCAAACAGTTGCAGGAGGCGTAGAATTGTAAGATGGTAATTTCTGTTTTTCTTTTTTTCCTATTTCATTTAGTATTATCATATAACCTGTATTTATTCTTCTCTATGTTAGTTGTATCCTCTGTGTGAATTTCTCTCAAAGTACAACTATCTCAAACATGACTGTATCCATTCAGGATTGTTAACTTTTCATAGTTATCCAATCATATGGATCCTTTAAATGTTCATTTCATCACTTTGCGCCTGTGTTTCAGTGTCTGAGAGGCATGCTGGGGTCACGCTTCTCTATCTGCTATTTGGGTCTCAACTGAGATTAGCAGCTTCTGACCTGAAAACCTTGACTGTTAAATCACCTCTTAGACAGATGGGCCACTAAGTCTGTGTTAGTGTGTGCGTGTGTGTGTATGTGACACTGAAGATATGCCACAACTACAAGATAATCTGTCCAAACATTCCATAGCAAAATTTATCAACAAACTGAACCAAAAACATGTGACAAGATATTTTTGAAGTCAAATTTATTTTGGAATTTCACTAACACAAAGGTTTTATGTTATATTCTCATCACAAGATTCAAGAAACCTCTCCAGGATGTATTGGAATGCATCATCAGTGTTGTGACCTGGGGTCATAAGGTGTTTCGGGTTGCACAGCATCCACCCTTGCCCACGTAACCCAGCAAGGGTTGATCAGGCCCACACTTGCTTTCCAGTAGCTACCCATAGATCAGCCCTCTTTAACCAAAGCCAACTAGTTGCTTTTTCTGCGGCCTCACTGACAGATTGAATGGCCCTCTGCTTGGCTGCTCTTGTGAAGCCCAAACGAATGAGGGCCTTTGCAAAACTTATACAGCCAAATTTTACTGGCTCGTAGAATGTTTTTCAGCCTCTGCCCCTGCACTCTTCAATTATTTCCTGGTACTTGGTGTGTTTCCTCTGAGTGGCTTCCTCTTCCCAAGGCACTGTCAGTTCCAGCATGAGTCTGGGCTTTTTCTCCAGCTTTGATGAAGGTCACTGCTTTCTTTGGTGTGTGGTGGTGATTGCCTTAGCTGATGTTAAACTCTCAGCAACTGCCTTCAGCACCTGGTCATGTTGCCACTGACAGTGGCATTCTACCAGAGCCTTTGGGCAGCTGCTGAGGAGATGTTCTAATGAGCCTCTGCCAGGGCAAAACAGGCAGGAGTGCATCTCACTCTTTCCTAGATGTGGAGGTTTACTTGGCAAGATGCCAAGACTGCCTGTACCATCAACAGGACACAACAGAAATCTGCCTGCATGATGTTTGACCAGGTGATCCTGCACTGCAGTATACTCTCCCATCTGGTCCACGTTTCCTGCTGCTGGAATCTTACTGCCCTGCTCACTCACTATTCCTCCACCCCTGCACAGATCTCTTCCTGCAGAACATGGCGCATTGCTGAGTCCTTTGGTACTGGCCCAAACCCGCCCTGCCGATTGTCACACTTCCCTTTTGTCGCAGGCATGATTCTGCCACCTCTACTGCCTCTCCGCTCTCCAATTCCTTCTTGTCCTCAATGTGATGCCGGCTGCTGATACTTTAATGTCCCTGAAGTCCCTGTATTGGAGGACTTCCTGCATGCAAGCCACCATGAAGTCTTCCTTGAGTCTATTGAGCGCAAGCTGCAAGGTCTTGCTTGTCCCATAAAATGCTGCATGGAAAGCCCAGCCACTTCTGGAGAAAGCTACTTACTTTTCTTTCGCTCACTCATCTTCTACCATTGATCCGTTTGTGGGTTGCAGGAGGGGCTGGAGACTATCCCGGCTCACATAGGGTGAGAGCAGGGTACTTCTTGCACAGGGTGCCAGTCCATTGAAAGACCACATTGACACAAACAACCACTCACACTCACTGTGCTCCATGCAACTCCAAGGAGATAATATTTTTACATTTTATTATTTTACATTCAGGATCATAAATATTTGGACATTCACACAATTTTCACCATTTTGGCTCTGTACACCACTACAATGGCTTTGAAATTAAACAATTAAGATAGTCTTTAAGTGAGTACTTTCAGCTTTAATTTTACGGTATTTACATTACACTTTTATTCAAGTCATATTGTGATTTTTGATCTCTGTTAGACAAATGGAGGGAGAAGGCAAGTCAAAGAATATCTGGTGGCATGATCTGCAGGCAGCAAAGGATCTGCCTGGTATATAAAGAGGATGGCCACAAACGTCGAAGGTGACCTGTCCATGTTTAAAAATACAGTGGGGCTGTCAACTGTACTGAACTGATTCCAGTTGTTGTACTGTACTTATAAACTTATGAAATTTCGCAGTTAAGTTTCTAGTTAATATTTAGTTTTTACTGTGATTCGCTACAGAAAAAGTATTTTTGCTTCAATTTTCAAGATATTACTTAAAAGTGAGTAAGATTGCTTTTTCGTGATCATCACTAGTGTTTGAGCAAGGCACTTAACCCTAAATGATATTTTTATAAGTTTTTGGGAGAGAACATTTTGGAAGAGCTTCTAATTCCTAAGATGGCTTCCTGATATGCTTTCAGTTTCTGTCTCTGAAAGGTGTATTTATTATGTTTCTCTCTTTCATTTTCCACTGCTTATCCATCAGGGTCACCGGGGATGCTGGAGTAAATCCCAGCCAATTCTTTGGCCGAGGGCAGGGTATACTGTGGACAAGTCATCAGTCCATCACAGGGCTCTATTTGTTTTGTTTTCTCAAAATTGCCATTGGACTTGTCATATTTGATGTTTCACCATTTTGATTTCACAATTGGTTTTGATACAATTCACTTCCAAATTCCCTTTTCCAAATTTTTATTCCTCTTGAATGGCTTTTCATAGTTTTAATTCTTTCCTTCTCACCTGCAGAAGCATATTTTTGTATAGTTGACTTTTGTGTGTGTCTGGTGCATCTGCTCACTTGACTCACTTTTTTGAGTTAGACCAACCTCTTCAACGCTGTCATTCATTCTATAGATCCCATCTTATAATTTTTCTAATTCTTTGTTCTCTTTCTCTTGTTGGGTGGATTTTTATTTCTAACACCTGCCCAGAGATCCAGACTGCATATAAATGGAGTCTTGCTGTTTGAATGGTAATTCAATATGTTGTTTTTTTTTTCATTTATTTACACCTGCTTTCAGATGGGTCTACTTATCTGTGTCTAATGTCAAGATGCAGGTCATGTTAATACCATTTGGGTATTACTGAGTAAAAACTTTTTTTAGTAAACACTTTTTTACATATTATTGGAGTGCTTCCATCTTGAACTCTAAGGAACAAATGGCAGTCTCATAAAAACAGACTCAGACATTCAAATGTCACAAACCTAAGGAACCAATTTAAAAGAATGGGATGAAACAACTACAAACCCAAAAACAGACTAACCTTATTTCCCTAACACTGTGATTGCTGGGTGAGGCAGGCTGAATTTTCACGAGAGAGTAATATACAGTGCTGTTATGAGCTCGTCTCGACAGAAATGTCAGGCAGAATTTTTCTCTCTACTGCCATCGAAACCACAGTATTGGAGGCCAGGGGTCTTCAACGTTTTAAAAGCCAAGGACCCCCTAAGTGATGGAGAGATAGAGTGGGGACCCCCTGCTTATATATATTGTGTATAAAATTGGGTTTTCTATTAAACTGGTCCTATAGTGCCATGTATAATGCACCTGTGCATAATACACGGATTCATATTCATGTTTTTATTTTGAACATGCAAGGTACAGAGGGTGGCCATGCCACTGCCATTTATGAACATTTATGATCAGTATCAGGAAATCTCCCATAAATATATTTTACATCAAAGTTAGAGCCTTGATTCTTTACCCCCTGATCCCCAGGACCATAAAGAACAGCTGTAATGCATAATACATACAGAACTTGGTTAATTTTCTGTGTTTTTAAAAAAATTGTGGGGGGGTGTAAAAAAAAAAAAAAGTCTAATCAAGCAAAATTTTCGGGAACCCCCTATAGCACCTCCACAGACCCCTGTTGAAGACCTATGTTCTAGGTCATATATTTTCATTGTGGCTAAATTTGATTGACACAAGTCAGGAAATAAACTAATTGACCACACATGACCATTTTATTTAAGCTGAAAAAAATTCTGTTATCACTACTGTAAGCATCTGGCAGCATTACCTTTCGGGGACATCTCAGGGACACTGCCACTGTAGGGTCCATTTTGGAATTGCGGCTCATTGTCGTTTATGTCCTGGACATTGATGATAAACTCAGACTCTGGTTCCAGAGGAAGGCCAGTGTGGATGTCAATAGCCTGGGCCTTCAGCATGTAGTGGGACTTTTCCTCCCTGAGTACAGCACATACATTAGTATTAATATGTGATTGTGGAACAATCTAAGTATCAGCATAACATCTAACCTCTTTATTTTGCTACCAACCCCAAAACACTGCTGCTTTTATGACAGTGGTTATTAGATTGATAATCATGATTGGGGTATGCTCATCATTTCACAGTGTGGGAGGAAAGATTACTGTTGTGATTCAGCATACAAGAATATGTATTTGATGGTCACAGCCCATCATGCAGTTAGAAGAAAAGCCATTTGATGATTTCTAGATTATAAGAACGAAAAAACTAGTAGTGATTTGAATTTCCTCTTCTGTTTTCTGTGTTATGTTGTTCATCTTGTTGTTTCTGTTCCTTCGTTCCTCTTCCCCTGTCATCCACCTCCTGCCATCCTCGATCACACCCCCTGATCTCTTCACAACCTGGGTGAGGTGTTCAGTAAGGATAGGACCCTCTCACTTCCCCCTCACCCGCTGCATGACTACGCCAATTAACTTATACCTGGCACCCGCCTGCCTTCCAGTAGGCTGTACAATGTCTTGCATCTGGAGAAATAAGCCATGGAAGCCTATATTAATCTCCCTGGCAGCTAGACTTATTCTGCCATCTTCTTCCCACCTTGGAGCGGGGATTTTCCATTTTTCCAAGATGGTCCCCTTCATTCCTCTCCCTAAACTCCCCTGCTGACCTCCTGGTTTCCCATGTTTTCTGGCTCCATGGCCTCCCGGTGGACATAGTATCAGACCATGGACTCCAATTCACGTCCCAAGTGTGGCAAGCCTTCTGCAAGGCCATTGACACCTCCTCCAGCCTCTCATCGGGCCATCACCTTCAATACAACAGGCAGTCTGACAAGGCCAGCCAGGGAATGGACAGTACTGTCATTCCCTTAATTTGAAGTTCTGTGCATTCTGTTTTCTGTGTTATGTTTTTCATCTTGTCGTTTCTGTTTCAAGGCTGGATGTGGTGTGCTGCCCAGCCCAATTAACTCTATTTAAGTCCCAGTCTCCACTCCCCCCGTTGCCAAAATGTGTTGTCGCCAAGTGCTTGCTCATTGGGGGATCAGTTGGGTATCTTTAAATAATTTTATCAAGAACTTGGTCTTGACCTGCTCTGTATGTAAAGTACCTTGATATAACTTTGTTATGATTTCGCTATACAAATAAATCTTATTTAATTGGATTTTATTTGCTCCTTGTTGTGGGATTCTCCATCGCCTTATATGACCACACATCTTTCCAAAGCCATTTTCACTCCTAGTATTGCACTAGTGATTTTTTTGTCGCTACTTTGTTCCTACTTATCCTTGATCTTCTAGCAATTCTCTGTTTATGACTTAGTGTCACTTGTAGAGTTGCTAGAGATTTTCTGCTGAAACTCATGTGGAAACTCACAGAAATTCATATTTGTCCTCTGTGGAAGACATGGCACTGAGGCCTACATTTTAAATACCATGCATGTAGCCTATTTGAGCCCTACTGTACTGTGAAGAGTACATCCTGGCCTTTCCAGTGGTGTCACACAAAAGTGGGTGGGGCCAACAGAAGTGATCAAATTTATACAATTATCACATTCGTATTGTTGATAATGCTTTTGTTTTTTATGTATCAAAGCCTGAAATACATTATTACTAAGATTTCAGAGAAGTATGTTAACTTTTAAAATATACTTTTTAGTCCATGTCCTTTGTAGGAGACAGAGGGACTTGCTTATACAAATTTTCATCCATTTTGAATATTTAAGGAAACAGAGCTGTCACGTGGGGTGGGGGTGTGTGGAAGGGCCCGATGGACCCAAGGCTAAAGACAAAAGAAGACGATGAAAAATATATAATGGCCAAAGACAATGACAAGGATCTGACAAGGACTAAACAGAAACCAGGACTTAAATACACAGTGAGCTGACCAAGACACAGTTGAACCACATTAGGGCAGGTCTCCCTGCAGCAATGTGTCAAATACCCGAGGATCTGCATGTATTGGGCAGCAAAGACAAGGGTCCCTATCATCTCCAACTCAATGACCAGGGACAGATTCTTCAAATCCGTGACAGATGACCTTGCCATCTCAGATGACCACATTACAAATACATCCTACGATGCTTCGCCTTCATTCACTTTAAGTGAATGTAGCCTTGGGGTTTTTGCATTGTTGATGCTTGGGTTTGCATCCAGGGCCTGGTTTCTGGAGGCATCATTGTGGGTCTCCCTCAAGCATGCCTCCACATCTTCTCTGGAGCTGGTCAGCCTTCCTTCTTTTGCTTCACCCAGCAGTGTTCTGGTGAGTCTGAAGGGTTCTTTGGTGAACTGGGATCTTTTGTTCTCCCTATCCTTCGTCTTTCTCCAAGTGCTTTCTGCTCTTCAGAGTCTGCAGAGACGCTCCTGGAGTTGACTTGTCAGATCCTTGATACCTTTCCATTCATGAGCAGAGGCTCTTTTGAACAGTTTTGTTTGGTATAAGATTCTTGATTTCTCCCCTCAGACAATGAATCTCCCTTTCTCTTCTGCTTGGCTGGTGTGCAGCCTTGATGCTATCCTTCTCAATTCCAAACCACTCTCTATCCAGGTTGTAGGTTATTGTTTTTAGAGCATTGACTTTCTGCTCAGCTGTTCCTGCTTGTGTGACTTCTAGCACTGTCAAGTGCTGTGGTCCAGTTGGTCCCACTCTTTGTTGTCGCTCATTTTGGGCCATTGAATTCACTCCCTCGCAGGATGGGGTTGGCTCCCAAGGGCAGGGCATCAGGTGGGTTCCTCCTGAGGTCTTGAGGTGACACAGGTGCTGAGAGATCTCCAGTACTGTGGGATGCTTCCTGTCTGGAGTTCTCCTGCATGTCACCAGATGCTACTGCTGTGCGCTGCATCTGTGGCCCCCCTTTTCCATAGTTGGTTCGGATTTGGTGTATCTTAAGCTCTTTTGTGTTCTTGCAGGTCTTTCCACAATTACTTCCAATGCCTTCCCGTTGTGTCCATTCTGAAGAGTCTCTCATCCCCCCACCACCCTCCCCTCTCAGGAGACTCTAGGGGTATTGCTTTGTATTCTTTTCAGTAGCTTGTGTTGGTGCCCTCTTGCGAGTACTGTGGTTGAGGCTGTTCCTTGGCCAAGAGGATTTAATGTCATCAGGTGGTACCCATCGTTCATTGGGTGTTTCGACCCTTATCCACAACACCCTCTCGATGGTGGGTCGGCAGTGATGGCCAAGTCACTGCCCATCTCCTTCTCCTGGCTTCCAGCTCAACTCTTCTCTCCTGCTCCATAACCAGCAAGAGGCCCAAAAAAGAGGATGCTCTCTGGAAGGTCAGGCCTCTGATAAACAAAGTGCAACAGGGCTGCCTCAATCAACCACAACCATTGAAGTCCTGCATAGATGAACAGATAATTCTTTCCACAGGCCGGTGTCCTGTGTGCCAGTTTGTGCCAGGAAAGCCAAATCCTACTGGTCTGAACATTTCTGTGCTTTGCAGTCCCAGTGATCTGGTGCTTGATTTTGAAGTGTACAAGGGGAAAAACACTTTCAGAGATAAGCAGGTGGCATTGGGGGGAATGCTGTCATTTGCATGGCAGAATCACTGCCAAAGGGTTCCCACCCGTACTTTGACAGGTATTTCACATCTGTCAAAGTGCTGGATCAATTGAAGTCAAATGGTTTCCTGGCAACAGGGACCATTATGAAGAATTGAATCCCTGCCATCTTTAAGGCCAAGATGTCCAATGACAGCATGCTTTGGCAAAAAAGGGAGAGGTGTAGACCCAGCATAGCTGCACAAGGTGGTCAAAAAAAGTGCCATGTCACTTTGCCTCGACCTGCTGTTGTGGCGGAGTACAACAAAAACATGGGTGGGGTTGATCTGTGTCCCCATGATCAGCTTTTATCCCATGTCAAGCTGCACAAGGAAGTGGACCGTCCTGAAAATAAGATCTTATACCAAACTCATGAATTTCAATGTAGTTGTTACTTAAAAAGGAGACCCAATGTCCCCTACAAAGGACATGTGATAAAAAAAATAAATCATATTTTTGAGAAAAAAATATTTGTGACATATTTCTTATACCTCAATTACTTGAATTATTTAAAAGACGTCAAAATATAAATACTTTTTTCTTCTGGGTCTCAGGCATTCTTCCCCAAGAGTTTCCAGCACCTTTTGTTTCTCTTTTTGCTTCTTTTGTTTTTCTCCCCAGAGGCTCAGCCACCACCCCATCCACCCCCCCTATTGTTTGTTACTTTGTTTATAAAATTTAGTATAACCATTTCCTGAGCCTCCTTGGATCCAAATTCTGTTCTCTGTTCCATGGCAGAATATGTGCAATTGATCATAAATTGAACATAAATTCTCTTGGTCTACTGGCTCCTTTAAGGAAGCTGTTCCTCTTAATCCTCTTTATGTGTCTAAATAAGGATGGATGGTTATCTTGCTAATTTGCTAATTGAAATTCTATAGAAATCTTGCATAATCGTACACATCTTTAATCGTACATGCCTCTTCATTTCATGAAGAGGCTTGTGACCCACTCATCTGTCTCAACAAAAATGTTGAGCATTTAAAATAGCATTTCATTGACTAGGTTTTATTGGTAATATAATAGTACTTAAGCTGGAGTTACATTTGACAAGAACACACAAAAACGAAGCAAAGATGAGACAGATGAGACTTCAGACAGCATTAAAGTAGTTATATTATTATTGATCAGTACTGACCTGTCAAGCCCAACCAGAGCATGTATATCTCCAGTAATCTGATCAATGGTAAAGACTGAACCAGCTCCTTCTCCTGACAGTTTGTACTTCACTGTATTGTCTCCATGGTCCATGTCTGTGTGGAGCTACAGGTGGCAGAAATTACACATAGGACTTCAGCTGTTGAAGAAATCAGTCAGCATCAATCACCTATCTTAATTGACAATCTCAAATTAACAAACATTGCTAGGGAGAATAAAAGGAAACTGTGTCCCTCATTCACCCCTTAATTCCTGACCTCCCGCCCCCTCCTCTGCTCTCCAGGCGGGTAGGTAAGCGGCTGCATTGTCTACGGCTTGTTTCTTGTCAAGCTCCTAAATAAACAGCTCACCCTTGTATTTTCAGTGGTCCGGGGATTGCGGCTTCCCTCTGTGTCACGGGTGTCAAACTCAGGCACGCGGGCCAAATCTGGCCCTCGGTGTAATTATATTTGGCCCGCAAGATCTTACCAAATATGTATTAGAGCTGGAGCCGTCAGTATATAGCGCATACACCGCTAATACAACAAATCCCAGAATGCTTTGCGTTGGTGGGGCAGCCGAGACCGCTAAGCGCCCCCTCCCTTTCTGCTGACAATAGTTAGCCAATAGTTAGCATCCATTCTACCAGGCACATTGGGCAAACTTATCTCACCCGCCGTGTTGCCGAGTGCACAGTTTGCTGAAAAATTCAGCGTACTCAGCGCCGACTTTACCCGGCGATTTGCCGACTTTGAAGCCCAGAAACGCTGATTTTGACTGCGCAGTAATCCGTTTGCGTATGACGTGGAAAGTGCACCACCAACTTCCAAATGGAGCTGATCGGACTGCAGTGTAGTGTAGCGGTGCTGCAACGTTTCTATGTTTCCTCCCGACACACTGCCACAACTCCGTGCCCAAGCTGCTAGAATGCTCTCTATGTTCGGCAGCACATGTCTATGTGAGAAACTGTTCTCTTTGATGAAGATGGACAAAACACCACTAAGAAAGTCGTCTCACTGATGAACATCTTCACTCAGTCCTGAGGATTTCCTCAGCTCACAGCCTAACCCCAGAAACTGATGCACTTGCATCTTAGAAGAGATGTCTAGAGTCTCCAAGAGTAAATCTGGAGGCAGATCGTTCAGTTATCAGGCTCCTCTTCTATGGAACCAACTCCCAGCATCGGTCCAGGGGGCGGACTCTTTAGTAACTTTCAAGACCAGGCTTAAAACTTTCCTGTATGACAGAGCGTACAGTTAAAAAGTCCTCTACTCTTTAGGTATGCTGCTATAGGCCTAGGCTGCTGGGGGAAGGACTGAGCTTCTCTCTCTCTCTCTCCCAACCCTCTCTCCCTCCTTCCCCCCTGCACATGCTGACAATAACCATGCTTCTTAAAAATCACTGTTTCACCCAGTTCCAAGCATTTATACTGCATTTACTAACCATGTTCTGCCAACGTCTGTCTCTCCCAGCTCCTCTCCTCTCTCTCCCTGTCCTCATCCTGCAGGTGGTGACTCATAGCCATCCCATGTTCCTGCAACGCCTCCTGCTCCCTTATCTTCATGACTTCCATACTACAACTCATCTCCATGAACTTCATGCAGCATCATGTTCCTGCCTACACCTGTTTTGAATATCCCCCTCTCCTGTTCTCATTCTCTCCATACACTACATCCCTCCTCGCCTCTCTCTCCCTCTCCCACTCTCAACCAAACCGGTTGAGGCAGATGGCCGCCCCCCCCTCCCCGAGCCGAGGTTTCTGCCTCTTAAAGGAAGTTTGTTGCTTGTTCTAGCTTAGTTATGATTTGGCGCTATACAAATAAATGTGATTTGACATGTCAGGTGTCTGGCTCGAACCAATGTGAATCACAGTAAATCAGAGCAAACTGAGCTTGAATGAATGTTGTCTTGATGCACTTTTTCTGCTCCAAGGCATGGACTGTTAATAGTTGAATTTTCATTGAATGAAATTATTTTTGGTCGTTTTGTTGTTGGCCTGTTAAAGATTTACATTAAATTGGAACTTGATAGGCTACAGATGGAGAGAGACGTAATAAGAAACGAATACAACTGATGTGTTTAATTTCAAATTTAATTTCTCATGTGTTAATATTAAGCTTTGGTTGTTCCAGATTCAATGTTTAAGCAAAACTACAGTTGTTTCCATATGAAAAGGTTCAACATTACATATCTGGAGAGGAGGGAAGAGATGCACAGTTGCAGTCCGTTTTTCAGTAAATATTGAGTTTGGCTCGCGACTTCATCCCAATTTTTAATTTTGGCCCACTGTGAATTTGAGATTGACACCCCTGGTCTATGCTAACCATAGTTGCTACCAGGGTTGGGAGGGTTACTTTAAAAATGTATTCCGATACAGTTACGAGTTATCTGTTGAAAAATGTAGTCAGTAATGTAATCCAAGTACCATGATGTTAAAGTAATGTAACAAGATTATTTTCAATTACTTTTGGATTACTCCAATACCAACTATGCTAATAAAGACAAAAGAAACTAAATATAAATAAAAGGACTAACATTTGTGTATTCTGTAACACAAATGAACAATGTAACCTTGTAAAAAGAAACAGAAGAAGCCAAGTTCAGATAGTAGCTTATCGTCCTACAAGGAAAGTCCTCAAGTCTTGGCCACATAATACAGTTTATTAAGCAAAAATAAAACTTTTTCCTTTTACATGGCAGACACAATATGCTTTGTTTTAGTTCACATTGTGAATTAAGAGCATATTAAGAGCCTAATATTGTTTATTTCTTTGCATTGATAGTGGTGGCCCCAATCTCGTTGTACTATGTATAATGACAATAAAGGCGATTGATTGATTGAATCAAAACCAAGATTTGGGCAAAACCTTCTGTTATAATGAAGGAGGAAGACTTGCTCCATGTGGTCAGACATTCTGCTACGAGTTGAGGTAAGAACATTTCCACCATAACTTCACTTGTGCACAGGCCAATGCTGCTGACTTCCTCTCAAGAGCATCCTCCTCAATCCAATGGCATGTCATACGAAAAAGCTTCTGTTGTGTGCAGTCCACAAGTCTGCTGTTGTGCACACATATGCCACTTTCTCAAGTGTTACAGTCAAGTTTTCTCTCGTGGCAACAAATTCCCTCTCTATACGCTGCACTAAGGTCTTTCAGCACATGACTGTTTTGCCACCACTGATTCCCTCTTTGAGCTTTTTGAATGAAAACTGCTCAACCAAGGAGAAAGGCTGAACATCATCGATCACAAAGTCAAATATCAGTCTACTAACAGCACTATGTTAGTAGCAGTAGCAGCATATTGTGTTGTGTCCAAGTTTTGCTTGTTTGAAGGGAGGCTGCAAGACCTCTTGTCCATGTTCAGATTTACTAAGCTGTTCATTCATCTCAGATTGACTGGTGTCTTCCTTGTTCAGATGCAAATGTCTTGAATGCTTCCTCTGCAATAACACAAATCAAAAATTAAACAATTGTAATATATATTATGCTTAATCCAATCTAACTCATAACTCATAATACTAACAATAATAACTTTTTAGAGAAAACACAAGAAACTTGTGCGACCAAAAAATGAACCAGACTCAGTGATTACCTTCCTAGCAACAAACTTTCGCCCTGCTCTATGTCCCCTACAGATAATATCCAACTAGGCCAGTGAGCGGTGATAGCTATCATGTCTTTGGGGTCATCAGGTGGGAACCTCCTTTCGTTGGTGTTTCGTCTAGTTAGTCCCACAACACCTCCAGGAGGCTAGACCGTGAACACTGACGTCCCAGAGTCACCACCTAATGCCAGCCATCACCACTCCTCACACAAAGACAACTATCTCAAACTGCAAACACCACAGCTTCAACTTTCCTGGAGGTCCTGTTTTATCTATTCTCTCCAGGCCCTCGGCAACATCCTTCCTAAACTGCACTACCTGTCCTCCGTCATGCAAATCTGTCTTGTACCACCTACCTAAGCTCTTTACTGGTTTTTCCCTAATTATTGGAATTTCCTCTTCATCTATTACAAACTTTCGATCACTTAATCTTCCTCTACTTATTGAGATACTTCTAGACTTACTAGGCTTGATTCTCATACTAGCCCACTTTAAGTTTTTATTAGGTCTCTCAAGTATTCTTTTCATACATGGCACCGTTGTAGTTATCGTCATATCACCCATATATGCCCTAATTGGTGTAAGGCGCATCCCATCCTGCCGACTCTCGCCACCTACAATACCTATCATCACATTTAATTTAGTGATCATGTTAACTGGGCCTTTCAGCCTAATGCATCTGCTCCTGTGATGACACTGAAAAGCCTAACAGCCTTGATTTAGCTTAAATGTTTAATATGTCTGTGTGTTTTTCTGTCTTATATTTACTTAAACCATGTAGCCAGAAAGCTGTATTGACATTTCTTGAAGTTAGTCATGCAATGAACTGTACTGTACTTATATAGCATTTTTCTAAATATATATAACCTTTATTTATCCAGGCAATTAAGAACATTGTCTCATTTACAATTACAAATTTTACTAATCATTGTGGCCACTACATCACATTCCCCCATTCACACACTGATGACAGGTTACCACGCAGGGTACTAACCTGCTCATCAAGCACATTGACATGTGCACGGGAATATGGGACAGACTTTAATTACCAGCAAACCAGAGCTATTGTTTAACAAAGCATATAACTAAATGTTTTTTAGAGGTAGTAGTTGTAGCAGTATTAGCAGGTACACTAGCTAACTAAAGTTAACTTAAGCTAATATTAGCAGTCTTACCTGTAAATGTTTCTTCAAATTAGAAGGGGAGTCCTTTGATGATGACAGCAGCTTCACAGCTAGAAGGCATAACTTGCACTGCACAGTGTTGTTGTTCCCCTTTTCAGCTTGATAAACAAAATAATGTCAAAATTTCCATCCAGTAAAGGCACTTTTTTTCACTAGAGGAGAGAACTGCAAAGTTTCAGAGCTGGGCGACGGTGTTGTGAGTCTCATTAAGTGTCGTGTGTGAGACATGCGCGCCCTATCTCTCTCTATCTGTCCCGTTTCAGTGACAGCACATTGAAATGGTGATTGACACAATGGTGCAGCATATATATCTATATATATATATAGATATATAGATATATATATCCTGCGAAATAATCCCCTTTTTTGCTAAATGTACCTGTTATTTGATTACGTCTTTTTTTTTTTTTTTTTTTTTTTTTTTTTTTGTAACTGTGGTGGAATACAGTAACGTTGTTACGTGTATTCCGTTACTCCCCAAGCCTGGTCACTGCAAGAGCTGGTATGAACACCACAGATACTCCGGTCAACACGAAGCAGTGCAGAGCCTCCTTATTGTTCTCCTCACCGGGAAGGTGCCAGCTGATCGGGACTACTGCTTGAACTCTGGATGTGTAAGATAAGTGCGGGAACACTGCTGCTTCGCCTACCCTCAGTTGCCGAACTCTTGCTTTGGAGCTGCTCTGTCGCCCGGCTATGGATCCCTTCATTGTATACAAACATTCCGAGCCTAATGAGAATGCGTGCAGCTTGGGCCAGAAACTTTCAGAGCATAGCATAGAAGAGAGCATGGATTTTGACGATCCTCCACCAAATTATTCAGATTGTGCGCTTTTGCTGTCCATTAAACACCGCGACGAATACCTCAAAAATTACTTTTAGCTGATGGCGACAGTCTGCCTGACCCAGCTTCATTGAAAGATTGGGTAGACGATGTTAGCAAGTTAGCATTTAATGTAAATGTTACTTTCTCTCTCACTGTTCAACATAGCATAGCATCATCTGTTATTTTTGCCTACTTAGCTTAATCCTCTGCTCCAGCTCCTTGTCCACGATCACAGTTGTATGAAAACCTCTGCTGTCAGAATGAAGCTGACTATTGTCTTTAGCAAGTGGGCTATCGCACATCATGCAAAAGTCTGGTAGCTCTCAATTTTTACTAAATGTTTTTTGTTTGTTTTTGTTATATTTTTGCTATTTTTGCTCTATTGCTGATGCATATTTCTGTGGGGAGAAGAGTTTACTCAAGAGAAGAGCTTCTTTCATTGAAACTGGGCAAATCTGGAGGATACCACCTGATACCAGCTGAGACAAAGAGGTGTTTTCGTGGTTGCCGTGCTGGTGCAAAGGTGAAGGCCAGGAAATGGGGATATAAACCCTTTCTGCCATCGATCGTCATGGGAAATGTCAACTCTGCCCAACAAACGTGATGAGATGGAAATATTGGTGAAGACTCAGAAAGTATACCGTGAGTGCAGCTTCATGTGTTTTACTGAAAACTGGTTGAATCAAAAGATCTCTGATTCCTGTGTGGAGCTACCTGGTTTCACTCTCATATGGATGGACAGAGACACTAAAGCTAGTGGAAAGAAGAAAGGAGGAGTAGAAGATGTGCTGTCCAGATATTAAATTCTTGGCACTTGGTATGAGACCATACTATGTACCAAGAGAATTCAGTCATATCATACTTATTTACAGTCTTGTACACATAATTGTGTACATTCCACCCAAGGCAACTGCTGAAGTTCCATGTGAAGTTCTCCATGAAACTGTTGCCAGGATACAAACTAAACATCCTCAAGATCAAGATTTCAGCCATGTGAAACTGTCCTCCCACCTGACTGGATTTACACAGTTTGTTAATTGTCCTGCCAGAGAAAGTAAAACACTTGATCTGCTATATGCCAATGTCAAACATGTTTACAGAGCTACTTCCTTACCACCACTGGGCCGGTCGGATCACAGCCTGGTGTTTCTGCGGACCTGCTATAAACCATGTATGTTGAGTCAGCCTACAACTACCCTCACAGTCAGGAAATGGACGCCTAAGGCTCGTGATGCTCTAAGGGACTGCTTTGAATGCACAGATTGGAGTGTGCTGCTGGAAACAGACAAGAACAGTATGGACATTGACAGTCAGGGTGATTGTTTTACTGAGTATATCAACTTCTGTAGAGATACAGTGATACCAACAAAGACTGTACGATGTTTCCCCAATAACAAACCCTGGATCACACTTGGCATAAAAGCAATCTTCACCATCTCTAAAAGGAAGCTTTTAGAGATGGTGACAAAGAACAGCTCAAACAGGTGCAACATGAGTTGAAGAGGAGATTGAAGATGGCAAAGGTGGAATACAAAAAGATAATTGAAAGAAATTTACAACAAAGCAACATGCAAGAGTTGTGGAGTGGAATCAACACCATCTCTGGCTACAACAAAAAGAAAAGACAGCCAATAGTGGGTGATGTGGGCAGAGCCAATTAACTTAATCAGTTCCTCAACAGATTTGGCACTGTGGCCACACCTGCTTTCACTGCTGCTTCTTCTACCCCACATGTATGCATCTCCACCACGACTCCCTCTTGTCCTCAACATATGTGTTTCTCCACCACATCTACTTCTTCCCCTCCACCTACACGTGTCCATTTCCACTGCTGCAGCTACTCCTGATTTCACAATGCACTGCACTCAGCACTGCACCAATGTGAGACCAGAAATAGAATAAAGCACCCCCCAAAAAAAAACAAAAAAAAAAAAAAACAAAACAAAACCCATAACCCACACTGTGGGTGTTCACAGGGTTTCCTATGTTAGAATACATTTGATCAGATTGTGAACATGAACCATTTGAGGATACAGGTATGATATTTCTGTATTTAGAAAAATATTTGTTAAAAATATTTTTTTAATGGTTGATTACACCTTCTGGGAATTTACTGGACAAGTCTATACATATTTTTAATGTTAGGGATGTATTGATGTTTAGCAAATTGAAATGCTCCAAAAATGGCATTGCAGCATGTAAAAATGTAAAGATCATCTGGAAGATGTTCTATGGAAGGATATAAAAGGTTAAAAATCCTGCACATAACCATATCAGCATCCTTCACACAAGGTAACAGATGCTGCAATTATCCAAAATGTCTTTATTATAGATTAGCAAAGGACTACTTAGTACTGTTATCTTAATGCAGTGTTTCTGAAACTATGGGGCGCGGCACATGGGAAGGGGTCTCTCTCACTAGGGATAAAATTTAACTCCCACTCACACAAATCAAACAACTGATCTAATTCTATTCATTTGTAGATTATACCTAGTTAGTTTCAGCATTAGAATGGGGGAGGTGAGATGTGACGGAACGATAGTGTAAAAAGTATAATTGGCATCGGCATTTTAATGCAGCGGAAACAATAAATAAACTTCCTCGGAGCGAAGGCAATGTGAGACAGTGGGCATTGATTTGACATCTAGGGTGGATGGGTAAATAAATGGTCATGGACAGATTTCTGTTTCCATTCAGTTCTTATGTTCCATTGTTACTGTGATGACACGACTGGCATTTCGATTGGCATGCATTGAATGACAAGTTCAAGTTCAAGTACAAGTTTGAGAACCATTGGCTTAATAAAACTGTGCTGTTTGAGCATTTAACCACTTGTATTATAATTACCGTATTACTATCATATAATAACACAACTCAGCATGAGGTTACCCAGAAACCTCATTAACCAGTGAGTGACACTTTTGCATGTGACGCGTGTGAAAAGATAATAACAGCTGTTACCCTTTTTTCCTCTGTTTCTTCATGGATCATTGAAGGAAAGCCACCAGTCTCAAAAATGGAGCGACAAGGCTCTCCTCTACTCCTCAGACAACAGAATAACAATGTTCTATGCACCAGGTCAGCACTTCTTCATTTCACTCTCACAGCAGAACTCAGTGCCGGTTAATATCATAGAACAGCAGTGCATGCGGTTCTATGATATTAACATGCAAAGTGCAGGATTGTTAACTTTGGTGACCTGCTTAAGTATAGTTTATTGTTCTTAAAACACATGAGAATACAACAAAAAATTGTTTGGCAGTTTCACTCCAATAGCAACAATACTTCAAATCCAATAGAAGCAGTAATGGGCCTACAGTGACTAAGAACACAGTTTAAGAACACTTGTGGTGAGAATGACTGTGGAAGATATGTGTTGTCTCAGGCTGTGATCCAAAGACAAAGGGAGGAGTGTATTCCCAGAATTTGCAGTTTGTTGATTGTACTGAATGGTGCAGTTTAGCTGCTGCCACTGTAAATCTCATACTTCTGTCGACACACACCTGTATCCTTGCAATTTCTATTTTAAAAAAAATCTATACTCATTTCAGTGCTGTAATTTTGTCAGTCTCATCCAATTTGTCTGTTCAATATAAAGATTCAACTATTTGTTGTGTTTTTCATATATACTATATGGCAGTTAAAGAATCTGTTGCGCTGCTCAAATTTTGAAATGAAACTAGAAGCCTCACAGCTGTCATGGTGTGACAGACCTGCTCCTATTTTAGGGCTCCATTAATGCAGAATGGTAGTATTTTTCCAGCAAAACAAACCTTGCTATTTTGTGTATAGGGAGAACATCTGTTTTATCCTCTTATTGCAATGCACACTGACAAAAAAAAAAAAACATAAAATATTGCTCGAGTTGAAGATTTTCAGTTGACTGAAAAGTCCCAAGTCTGACTTTTTTTGCTGCCAAAACTAATCTCTTCATTCCCAACTACAACATTTGCACGATTATGCACACTCATAATCCTAAAGGTTGTGATCACTCTGCATGGTCTTAGCACACCTGGATGGTACTCTCAATGAATATATCAAATATTGGGTGCATTTAACAGAAATATAGTTCTAAACCATCCATACTATGCTATGAAAAGCAAAGTTAATTAAGAAACCATATTCACCATTTCATCAAGAGAGCACTAGCAGCAATGATTGATTCTCCATGAAAAGGTTAGTCATGTCACTAATGTTAAAAAAAACATAAATTATTTCTGCACAGGTTAGTGACTATGAACTTAGACTCATTAAATAAGAATGTTAAACCAATTTATTCTAAAAGAATGTCATTAATAATTTGGTAGTCAGGCATAAACTGAATAAGCCACTTAGTATGAAACAAATATTACTATAAATCAACTAATGCAAGAGCAAAGTATGTGCTCTAATTGAATTCTAACTAACTTTGTTTAACTAATGACTATTTTCAATTTATTTTGTTAGGATTCCAGCTTTTCTCCCTTCTTCCCTGTGTTCTTGCTGGGCGTGTCCTCACAGTCCTCCTCCACCTCCTCACACTCTTGCCAGTGATCTTCTTGATTGCCATCAGCTAACCTGCACTGTGTTAAAGCCTGGGTCAATTTTCCACTCATGGCCACTTCATTCTGCTTTTTCCTGTGAACCAGCAGCTCCAGCTGTCTGTAGTCATGTCTGGCTCATCTACCCTATGAACCTTCCTCCATTGCCTCCCAGGCTGTGGGCCTGTCTTCCTGCCTGCCCAACGGGTCTGCTTCTATTCCCATTAAAGACTTGTTTTTCTTCCCCACGTTCTGAATCATGTGCCTGCTACTTGGGGTCTAGTTCCTTTTATCTCTGAGCTTAAGCCTAACACATTTATTCCTTCTTCGTACACCATACAAACCTTTACCATGATAAATCGTTAGATAGAAACACATAATTCAAATAAAAGCTTTAAGGTGGGATCCTGTGTTTGTGGAATGGATTCTGCCACTGGAAATCAGTTCTTCATGAAAATATCAATTTTTTTAAAACTATTATACAACCATAAAATGTTACCTATAACAATTACAAAATACTACTCTAAAACTATTAACTATTATAAAATACAGTGTAAAATTATAGCGTCAAAGTAAAATCTTAGTTTTAATTTGGTGAAAACCAAAGAAATTTAATATTACGGTAGAATAATATAAGCTAATGTATGAAAAATATTTACCAACCTTTCCAACATATTGAGGCTCAGACCCCATATACTCTTCCACGACGAAAAATTGATTCCACACCCATTCTCTTTTTACCCGGTGTATCCTTTGTCTCCTTGGGCCTGCTTTGTTTTTTAATGTCACTTCCTTCAGTGACATTCCCTCACTCTTTTTTCCATTTGGCCCCCTGGCTGACATTATTGCAAATTGAGCACTTCTGTGGAGCTGACTCTGAAAAGGAATTTGGGAGCTGCAGTCCAGCAGGAAGCAAGAGCCCACCACAAACAAAATGACAAAATCCCTTGTGATCATTTGTGGTATTGCTGTTGAAAACAAAGTAATGAAAATTCAGAGAGCTCTCTCTTAGGTGGGACATGGACATGCATCCAATGCAGGATTTGAATTTCCAATTTTCCAGGATGAGCCAAGGTGATGACAAGAAAATGTTAGTATAGTATCCTTGGTGAAATGTGCAAGTTATTAAAGATCATTATGTTGAGTGAGGAATTCACTGGTTGTATGTTGGTTGGAGTTTAGGTCATGGGTCAAGTACTGGATTTGGCTCTATGATGATAGCTGGCCACAAACCTCGTCTTCTCTTGTGTCAGTCCTCAGTTCAGGCACCTAGAAGTAAAAAAGCAGTTAATGAAGTTGACTGAGACAAAGATTTTTTGAAGCAGAATGTTTTAATTTTGTTGTTGTCCCATCAGTTTTATTTTGTGACCTGCTGACAATATGGAATCCAATATGGGAAGTGTAGCATTCAAAAAGTGTGACAGCACATAGATGTGTTGTTTACAGTCACTTCAACAAAGATTCAGAACACTTTGTCACACTTTAAATCAAATCAGATTTATTTATATAGCCCAAAATCAAAACAAAGTTACAACAAGACACTTGTAGAGCAGTCTAGACCAAACCTTTTATGAAATTATTTAAAGAGACCCAACAGATCCCCCCATGAGCAAGCAAACTTCCTTTCAGGGGCAGAAACAGGCTTGGTTGGAGGATGGGGGGTTGGATTGGGTAGAGTAAGGAGAGAATGAGAGCGGGAGGAGGGTACTTTCAACACAGGTGCAAGCAGGAACATATTGGTCCAACAACCGAGCCCTGTGGAACTCCGTAGTTATCTATTTTGTATGAGGAGCCATTGTTAACATGGATGAACTGATATCTATATGATAAATGGGATTTGGTTTTTTAAGCTGGGGTTTCGGTCTTAAGAGTCTGAGGCACATAACCCAAAGATAACATCAAATTAATCAGATCTAAAATGAACGGCTCAATTAAGTAGAAATTCTCTTCAAAGAGTCTAGTTGGCTCTGGGTCTAAAAGACAGGCTGATGGTTTAGATGATGAGACTATTGAAGTTAGCGCTGAGAGATTCAGAGATGAGAATGATTCCAGATGTACAATAGGGGTTGCAGTTGATTCAGGAGTTGCTGTAATTTAGGTAAGAGCTGATGGATTCTTTCTCTGATTGTGAGAATTTTATCTGTAAAAAAGTTAGTAAAATCATCACTGCTGAAAGCTAAGGGGATCACTGGTTCAACTGAGCTATGACTCTGTCAGCCTGGCTACAGTGCTGAAGAGAAACCTGGGGTTGTTCTTATTTTCTTCTATTAGTGCTCAGTAATATGAACTTCTAGCACTGCAGAGAGCTTTTTTTTATATACGTTTTTATGCTTTCTTTCCAGGCTTGATGAGACTCCTCCAAGTTGCTGGAACTTCTTTGGGCAAATCCCAATGTTCGCACTACTCACTACCCCTTCACCCTTGAAAGGAAGCCACAAGGGGTAGGTCTTTGCAATCTTCCCTAGAAATTGGAAAACCATTAGGACACAGCAACATCACTGTGTAATTTACGTTCAGGCACACAAGTGACTGCGTAGTCCCAGCAGCAACCAGGAACCTGCATCCCCGAGAAGAATACACCATCGATGTCTGTTGTCTCTTGTGAATTTTTTGTGGTTTTTCTTCTCTAACTTCAACACATCCTCTTACTCTCTGGGGGTCGCCATTGTTGTTTGATTCAGTATGAAAATGATGATGTAAAGCATTCTGGGAAATTTTCACTGGCCCTTCCTTGGGAAGTCAGCATCGGAAAACCCTTGATCTGAAGGGCTAGATTCATAGCCCCTACCCCAGGGACACCACTACCTTCACGGGAATGTGAAAAATTTTGGTTTTTAGTTTCATTAAGACTAACATACTCATCCTGCTGCAGCCAGGTTTCACTTATACAAAATAAATCAACACAATGATCAGTTATGAGATTATTGACTAGTAGGAATTTTGATGATAGTGATCGAATATTCAATAGTACACATTTAATTGCAATATTATTTGAGACCGAATTTATGGCTTTTTTGATTTCAGTTAAGTTTTTGTTTTTAGCTCCTCTTTTAATTTGGGTTTAGTAACCTTTCCAAGGTGGTTGGGTGACAGACCTAAACATCGATAGACCTAAACATAGACAGAGACTCTATTCGATTTTTGGCAGGCAACCACTCTGACTGCGGCGCAGATTAACGTGTTAAACTGTAGCTTTGCCTCCTGGTCTCGACTCGGGGTTATTGCTTCAAACTTTACAGTTTTTCATAGCTTTGATTTCTATTTTTGAGATGAATTAAGCGCCAGCCCCCTGAACAACAAGGTCACACAATTGTGACAAAAACAATCCTGAATAAAAAAAATGGTAATTCCACTTGCTGTGCTAAATCTCAATTGTACTGTCTACCACTAGTTAGCAACCATGTACTACTTCTTTCTATCCCAAAATTACCTCATGTTCCTATTCAAAGTATTTGAGGCTAAGGACACATGCTCTGAAAATGCTTGCATGCATTGATGCATAAGCAATGGCAAGATTCTTAAGTACAATATATGCCTTTACGAGATGACAGTATTCTTGTCAGTATTCTAGATTCAAGATTCTCTTCATTGTCATTGTTACAAATACATCGAAAAGTAAGGTGTAGGCCTTCAGTGCAGGTTATAAAAACTATATAAGAACAATTTTACAGCAATATAAACAATACAAACAATATAAAGACTTATAAAGTCTAGGGAACAAGAGATAAGAGGATATTTAGTAAACATGGTTTACTAATGAATAGTAGAAAGAAAAGGTATATCCAGGAAGATAAGTGTGCAAGTGGATATTACCCAGAGGTAGTGCAGTTGCAAAAAAATGGTAATAAAGAAAGTGCAGTTGCATTCGATGGTGGTATGAAAATAAAAGTCTTGAATACTATTGAATACTATTTAGTTTTAGGTAGAGCAGGCCCTGGGTGTGGCCCTGGTGGGATGAGTCCTTCAGGATGGTGTTTGTTGTCTTAAGGCAGTAAGAGGGGATGCTCCAGTGTGGGTAGAGGGCACCCAATGACCTTCTCAGCCATTCCGGTGACCCTCTGGAGCTCTTTTCTGTTTGCCACTGTGCAGCTTGCAAACCACGTACAGAGGCAGTATGAGAGGATGCTCTCCATGGTGGAGCCGTAGAAGGACACAAGCAGTCTCTGGCTGATGTTGTTCTTGCTGAGGATTCTCAGGAAGTGGATTCTCTGCTCTGCCTTCTTTACCACCTGCGTGATGTTCTTGTCCAAGGTCAGTTTCTCCTATATGTGGACTTTGAGTAAGCAGAAGTCACTGACCCTTTCCACACAGGTCCCACCAATGAGAATGGGCTGAAAGTCCGGTTTGTTTCTCCTAAAGTCAATTATTAGTTCCTTTGTTTTAGCTGTGTTCAGGAACAGGTTGTTCTCTCTACACCACACACTCACCTGCTGCACCTCATCGCGGTATGTGGACTCGTCAGCTCCAGTGATGCAGCCTACCACTGTGGTGTCATCCGCATACTTAATGAAGGTGTTGCTGGTGTGGATGGGAGTGCAGTCTGAGGTGTATAGGGTGAAGAGCAGAGGGCTCAGCATGTAGCCTTGAGGGGAACTGGTGCTGAGTGTAAGAGCTGTGGACCCTCTGTGGGTGGTCCAACAGGACGTCCTTAATCCAGAGGTATGTGGAGTGAGGTAGACCGAGGTTCAGCAGTTCAAGGATGGTATTGAATGCTGAAATGTAAACCACAAATAGAAGGCGGACGTAGTTTCCCTGTGTCTCCAGGTGGGTCAGCCCTGTGTGAATTGCTGAATTCACGGCGTCCTCTGTCGACCTGTTTGTCTTGTATGCAAATTGGTGTCAACCTCAGCAGCTCTGATGCCGGGTTTGTAGTTGGTGAGGTGCTGAACCGCCATCCTTGTTGTTGTCCAGCTAGTTGTCAGTCTTCCTCCTTTAGTCCTCCTTGGCCTTTATGATGCCTTTCTTCAGGTTGACGCTGGCTTTGCTATAGAGAGCCCTGTCACCAGCTTTGAAGGCAGTGTTTCTCTCCCACAGCAGCTGCTTCACCTCTCTGGTCATCCAGGGTTTCTGATTAGGGTACACCCGGATGCGTTTCTCCATTGTGGCCATGTCTACACAATTCTTGATGTAGCATAATACAGTGTCCGTGAATACATTCAGGTTTTCGTCCTTGCAGATCTCCCAGTCAGTGCTGTTGAAACAGTCCTGCAGCTGCTGAGAAGCACTCTCTGGCCACGTTTAGGGAACACTGATTTTAAGTCCACATGATTAAAGTCACCAGCGATAATATGTACCGTGTCTGTATGTCGGTTCTGCTGCAGGCTGATGTTGCTATGCAATAGTCCGAGGGCTGAGCTAGTATTAGTATCAGGTGGAATGTACATGTACAACGGTTAACATGGCATTTCACAGTCAAATATTCCAAGTTAGGGGAACAATGACAACAATTATTTTACCAGTTGTTTTTGATGTAGATGCACATGCCTCCTTCTTTGTTCTTACCAGAGTTACTGGTCCTGTCGACACGCTGTGTGGAATGCTAGCTCGATAGCCGTGTCCGGGATGGATGAGTGTAGCTATGTTTCAGTGAGGAGTAGAGCACAGCAGTCTCTGGTGAAGTTGTCTGAAGCCGTCTGGAACCTCAGTTCATCCATTTTGTTGGCAAAGGATCTCACATTAGCGAGGGAGAGGCTGGAAAGCTTGTGGGGCTGCTTGCGTAGCCTAGCGAGCCTCCCGCCCCTACATTCCTGCTTTTTGTTTACGATCCCTGCACCGCCTTTGCTTCCTTCTCATGGGGATTGTGATCCAAGACGAAAAAAAAAAAAAAAACACACCTTTGCAACTCTTGTGGCTGGCTGTCTGAGACCAAAATTGGATGGTAGCTTCAATGAGCTGCTTCACTTCACACTTCATAACGCACCACATTTAATTGTCAGCAACAGTAACGCTGTTGTAATGATGGAAAAACCCCTGCATAACTCCTTCGCCATGTCCGTGGATGCCTTTGCCACGGAGCTAAGATGGGTGTGTGACCATCCCATACGGGGCCAGCAAGCTGGCCAACAGCTGTCCAGGATCCGCCAAGGACGGCTTACTGTTCAGCTCCTTGCCTCCCTCTTGTGGCAGGGACGGTCTCTCCCCCTCACTGCGCTAATTGACTCTGGGGCTAATGAGAGCCTTATTGACAGTGCCGTTTGCCTGCAGCTGGGTATCGAGACTGAGCCCTTTGATGTCCCACTGGAAACCAAAGCCCTTAATGGTATGCTCCCACTATCTACCAAAGAACCACTCCTGTAACTGTGCACCTATCCAGAAATTACCAGGAAGTAATCAGGTTCTATGTGCTTGACAGCCCTCATGTTCCTCTGATCCTGGGGTTACCCTGGTTGAAACTCCATAAAAGTCTTTGATGAACTGCTTTCAACACCCCGTCAGGTCATTTTGAGTATTTAGTCATGCCCTGCGGTTTGTCTAATTCACCAGCAGTCTGCCAGGCCCTGGTGAATGATGTGCTCCACGACATGCTTGGCCGGTTCGTATTTGTCTATTTAGATGATATCCTGATTTACTCTCACTCTCCCCAGGAAGATCAGAAGCATGTCCACACTGTGCTAAAGCACCTCCTGGAGAACAAGCTGTTAGTCAAGGCCGAGAAATGTGAGTTTCATGCCACCTCTACCTCCTTTCTTGGCTTCATTATCTCACAGGAAGAGCTCAGGATGGACCCAGCCAAGGTCTCAGCTGTTGCGAACAGGCCAACTCCCACCAATCGGAAGCAGCTGCAACGATTCAATGGATTTGCTAACTTCTATTGCATGTTTGTAAAAAACTACAGCAGTATTGCACCTCTCCTTACTGCACTTATCTCTCCATCTGTTCCATTCCGCTGGACGCCTGAAGCCGAGGCAGCCTTCTCAGAGCTCAAGCGCAAGTTCATCTCCTCTCCCATCCTTACCCATCCTGACCGGTCACTGCAGTTTGTTGTGGAGGTGGACGCTATCCTCTCACAACGCTCACCCTGTGATAATAAGCTGCATCCCTGTGCCTTTTTCTCCCATAAACTGGAACAACTGTTTGAACTTTCATTGTTCGTTTCTCGAAGGCTGCACATTTTGTTGCCCTGCCCAAACTCCCCTCGGCACGGGAGACTGCTGATTTGTTGGTGCAACACGTGTTCGACATCCATGGTCTGCCTTCAGATATTGTGCCCAATTTACCTCTCAGGTCTGGAAGGCTTTCTATCAGACCATTGGGGCTACTGCCACCTTATCTTCTGGATACCATCCACAGACCAATGGCGAGACGGATCGGGTCAATCAGGGGATGAAGGCTGCACTCCTTTTGTAGGATTCATCCCACGTTTCATGTGTCTCTGTTGAAGCCTGTCTGTTCCTGTCCTCACTCTCATCCTGCGGCACCCCCAGCCCCTCCTCCCTGGATGGTGGTCGGGGGTCCCGTCTACACGGTGTGGCGTATCTTGGACGTTCGCCGCCAGGGGTGTGGCTTCCGCTACCTGGTGGACTGGGAGGGCTATGGCCCTGAGGAGCGCTGTTGGGTCCCCTGGCGGGACATCCTGGACCCGTCCGTCATCAGGGACTTCCGTCGTCACCACCCTGGCCTGTTCCTTGGGGCACCGGGAGGCGCCCATAGGGGAGTAGGTATTGTCGTGCCCTCTGCCTCTGCTTCTTAGTCTTTCTTGGTATTCAAGTGGTGCTGTAAACAACCAGTCTCACTGTCATATTAATGACAGTCATTCCATTAAAATAGCTTAGATGTGGAAAGAATTTGAAATTTTAACCCAATTTTTCATTTATTGGAGGATAAAATCACAAAAATTGGTACAGCTATTCCTGGTATGTCCCACTACACTCTGAACATCACCTGAATACCCCCTAACCAATTTCTAATAATTCATTTGCATCATCACCTTAGAAACATAGAGGATATACTGCCCATTCTTTAGGGTGAGACTTTAAAACAAACTGTCTTAGACACTTCATATAATGAGAGATTTTCTAGCATCATTCAGGGTAGTTACTGATCTTTAGCCCAATGATCAGCCATGCATTAATGGAAGTTGGGTATTAATGAAGCTAGGTATTTATTGACTAGTATTCCGATTTTAGATTTCACAGAAAAAGGAGAAACTGACTGTGTGTCAGGGTCCCTGTTTTTAAAGCCTGCCTTTTTGTTACCATCAACCTGAGCCTTTGTTCTGCGTGTTGGGTCCAGATCTTAATAATTATGACACTGTGTACAGATTGTGGATTCTGAAATACTTGGGCATTTGTGACATTTTCTGCGTGAAATGTCACATATTCCTAAACATGCTTTCCAATCCATTATAGAGGAATTTCATATTTTTGTTGAATTTCGCAGATCAGTAACAGTATATTGTATTAGTACTACTCTATATAGATTATATTATTTTGAATTGTGTAAGGTAAGCAAAGTGTCAGTCGATCAAAGAAAATTTACGTTTCTACAATTACTGTTATAGTAATTACTATTTAGAGCTGAGTCTTTAAAGCTGATACAGTTGATTTTCATATGAGCCGCTCTCATATTATAATGATGCTCTCTGAGGATGTTTAATATGTCCATTTAGTGCTACATAGACTACTAAGGAACAAGCTCAATGTGAAATCAGAGAGATGCAAGTTTCACTCTCCACCACAAAGTTTCCTTGGTTATGTCAGTGTCAACCAGACATTGATAAAAATCCAAAGAGTGGTTGATTAGTCTGCTACCAACTACCAGAAAACAACTGCAACATTTCCTCGGATTTGCAAATATTTACTGTTGCTTCATAAGAGATTACAGTAAGGTTGCAGCTCCTTTAGGCTCATATCCACTAAGTCCGTGATGTTGATGTTCCAGACAGCGTTGTGCTTTCTCATCATACTTCAGACACCCACAATCTACACTCTTGCACCTTCTTTTCCAGACATTTGAATCCAGCTGAGTGTAATTATGGTCTGTACGTACTAGAAAGGGATCCAGTTCTATCCAATTCATAAGAACCTAGCCTACCTGCACTCAGCCAATCGGCTCAGCTCCTGCCAGGCCTGCGGGGCTCTTTTCTTGAGCCAATTCAACTTAATTCTCTCCCACCACCGTCTTCATATTTAAACCCAGATGCCTGATCACAATTGTAGGTACAGTATCACCTTATGTTGATTCTTTTGACCCTTCTCCCATCCTCCCTTATATTTGTATTGTTTTTTTTCTTTTCCTACCCTCTACCATATTTCTTCTCAATACTGCAATTGCCACTTACACCTGAACTAAAATAATTTTTTTTGGTTTGTTTTTTTTAACTTCACCAAAGACTTCCGTCAATACTGTTGAGAACTGTTTTTTGATTAAAATATTTATATATTACACATTATCTTTTTTTTTTTATTCTTTCCACTTTGGGGATTTGGGGTCACCTGTATTGTTGATTTGGCTAATTTGACTATTGGTTTGCCTTATGGTATGCCTTATTGAACCTAGGGCCTCTGCATGCAAAGCATGCAGTCCACTGAGCTACGTCCACATGCATATTCCATATTATCTATAAATATATTATATTAAGTTATCCACTTTAAATTTATGAAACTAAATTACTTTATTTGCTTTAGAGAATTATTGTCATCTAACTTTTGCATCAAATAGTACTTTTTAATCTTTTACATTGGGTTCTGCATAAGTGCCATTCAGAAATGAAACCATTATTTTCCTTTTCACTTTTGTCCATTTATACCTGTAGTAGTAGTGATTTAAAAAAAAGAACAAAGTTATTGAAATTAACTGATAAGAAATAGAGATGTGGCGTCTTTTAAGATGTGACAAACTGATACTTGCTGCATGACCACAAATGAATGCAAATGTTTCTCAGCGTCTGTCTGATGTGTTGCAACATCACAATGTGATGTTTTGTTTAAATCCTTTTGCTCCACTCCCAAGTTAAGAAAGGTGCAGAGCATGTGCTAGATGTGTGAGTCAGTTGTTAAAACAAAATGAACAAACCAAAAACCAATAAAAACTAACAAATGTGAAACATAATCATTTGAACTGATTAATCCTTCTCTCTTCTCTCAGAAACACTTCTCTTGTGAATATAAATAAAATAACAGATGTGTTGATGACCTGTTGACTGAGCTTCAAGATACTCTTTTTAGTTTCCCTGGATCTTCGTCCAGCACTGTCTAGTTGCTAAATTTAGTAACTTTAAGGTGAGTATATAACAAAATATGGTTTTTGCTTTTTTTTTTTTTGTTCAAACTACATCTTAAGTTTACCTTTTTACTTTTACCATTGAATCCTCTACATCAGATTGCAACTTCTCTAAACTGAAGCTTCATATCGCCAAATCAAACTGATCAAAGGACAGAAAAGATGCGCTTCCACATAGTCAACAGGCTTTCCTTTTTAGGAATGGCAGCATGCCAATTTAGCTATCACTTCTTAAATCGGTTTAAGAGACCTAGATGCTCCCCAACCCCCTCCGGCTTACTGTCATGTCTCTCTTGTTAACTACTTAAGGTTACCTTAACCTTGGTACTTGGGAACAGGTAATTAAACAACTGCTTAGGCAGGCATATATTACATAGAAATAAATTTTCATGAAGCAACATTTTCTAATTTGTTAGCAGTGAAAAGTAGAGCAATTACCTTACAAAAGTCTCTCAGTGTTTCTCCAAACTGCTTTAGTGCAGTTATTCCAGGTAACTCTCCATTTAGTAATTTCTCAGTGCTCACTGTTCAATTTAACCACACTTTATCCGCCCTATTCTGTGTATCCTCTCTTCTCTGTCTTGCTTCTCTTGAAATCCCTCCCTCTCTCAGACTCTTATTCTTTTGTTTATGCCCCTCCTCTCTCTCTCTCGCTCCCTCCCTCCGTTTGCCAAACTTCCTTTTCTTAATGTCCTCTCTCTAGGTTCCTCTCAGAGCCATTGCAGAATATTTAGGCAATTTGATATTTAGGGTATTAAAGTAACTGGTGGTGTGACGCAGAACATTAGTACGAGACTGACCACCAACTAGTGTTACCGAGATTTTTTTTTTTAAGTAGGAGAAAAACAAATAAAAATTACATTTTCCTCATATTCCTATGTCAAATATGAGAGTAAATGTGGTTTTGTAGATGGTAGGGATTCATTAATTCATTAATCTTCTACGGTTTTTCTGTTTCCAGGTCCTGGAGCCAATCCCAGCTCACATTGGGCGAGAGCAGGGTATACCCTGGACAGGTTGCTAATCCATGACATAGCCAACACACAAAGATGAACCACTCATACTGACATTTAGAGTCGCCAATTCACCTAAAACTTAACCTAAACATGCATGTGGATGGGAGAAAACCAGAGTACCCAGATTAAAACCCACACAAGCACGGTGAGAACATGGAAACTGTACAAAACAGCCCCAGGCTCAGGTATATTCATTGGTGTTTGGATTCACTGAAACAGCAAACAGTAAATTCCTGTCAAGCTCTTTGCAGCCCTAGCAAATTAGCATTAATTTGGGCCATCTAACTAAATTAACACTAGAAAGGTCATGAGGTCATTTTGAACTCACTCACCTATCAAATTGCACATATTTCTGCCTGAATAACGATCCTATGAATTAAGGAGGTCCTGGAGTAAAAGAGAGAGGTGAAAGGAGTGTTTTTACCTAGAAGGGCCATGAGATTATTTTGACCTCCATTACATTTAATGCAAAAATTGTCGAAGAAAAGCATTTACACTAGGGATGCAATGGTACAGTTTTCCCTCGGTTCAGTATGCATCACGGTTTTTGGGCCACGGTAACAGTACGATTTTGGTGTCTTAATATAAATCTATTCACTAGAAAAGGCAATATATTGCATGTAAAAATAATTAGAAGCAAGCACAGATATAGTGAAAGCACATTATTTTTTTTATAATCAACATCAAACATCATTGTAGCCACCATAATTACAAACTACTTAACTGTTACAAATAGAAAATCAGAGAATAGCACAGATGTAGTCAAACCACAAAATGTATCATAAAAAGGGAGAACTTATCTTACTTGCTCTTTATCAAAAATAGGCAATATCAAATCGAAAGTGCAGTATCTAATAAAAATAAACAAAATTTGAACCCACTCACTGAAACTACTTAACTGCTACAAACACAATCAACAATTCTGAACATGACATTATGTGCAGCATCAATCCAAAATAGTTCAACAACAAACCTGATTTAAATTGCAAAGCAAGGCTTGCACACCGCGCTTTGTTTGTTGACCGTGATATTTCCGTCGCCATCTAAATCCAGAATGATTTAAACTCATGATTTAATCTCTCCACCCTGTTTTCCAGTATTTGCATTTGCTCCTGGGAAATTCAGGGACTTCTGATTGGCTCTGAAGGCAGCATGAACAGTGTAGTGCTGCTCTCTCTACTGTGTCTGCTCCGAGTGTATCTAATGTGCTGTGCAAGTTTTGATCAGAATTTGTGACGGGCCGAAACGTGCTGAAATACCATTGTTTGCCTTTGCGTATTGAACCGAACAGGATGTATTGAACGGTTCAATAAAATATTGAATATTGTTGCATCCCTAATTTATATAATCATATACTGTATGTTGCTGGTCAGCCAGCCACAGCTCTTACTTTATGATTATGACACCTTCACTGTTGCTGTGAGGCAACATCGACAACCCCTATTTCACTGTGCAGCTCACTCATTTAAATCGTGTCGACAAAATAAAAGCAACACCTAGACACCATGGTCCGTGAGATTTTGTATGTATTTTATTTTCATATCAGATGGGTAGCCAAAAGAAAGAAGTGCAGCCTTGCACTTCAGATGTATATTAATCCCAAATAAGCCTCTCCTTATTAAAAAAAGAAAGATATCAGCTCTAAAACAAACATTTCCATTGAGCACTCGTCTGAATATGGTTGCTTCCCATCTATTTGCCTGTAAAAGGTGTCCTCTTTATTTTAGATATTAAAGTTGTGTCACTGCACTGTTAGCTCTCCAGGTGGGATTATTTTGTAAGGTATTCAGTCACAGAAAACCAGAAAAGTGGACATCAATAAGTATATGATAAAATAAAAGTAAATGAATGCATAAAATTAATAATAATAATGTATATAATGAGATCCCTTATTAAGGTAAAGTCTGTTGCCTGGCATAGCCTCTTACTCCCCTCAACCATCCCTCCTTGTAAAGTAAGGTCATGGTTGGTGATAGAATCAGATGAGGTTCCAGGCAAATGGTCTGTTTCTCAGCTGGTTTTCTTTGTATTACAGCTGACATGTTCTCCCCTAAGCTGAGGACTTACGGGGGACTCACACAGACATATATTTACAGACTTTTCTCACGTGTGGCTGTGTGTGAAAGAGAGACATTAAGCAAATAAGATGCAGTCATGTCAAAATGACACAAACATATACACACACGTCCATGTTCGCAAAAGAAAACCAAGCATTACCTGTTTGTAACACAATGCAGACTAAACAAACTTTTGACATGACCTGCAATCATCTCTTAACAAGCAGCAGGTGAACGCACACACACACACAGGGGATAAATTGTGGATTAGTACCTCCTCCTGCCCCCATTTTAAAGCTAGACACCATAGGGGTCTCTATGTCTACAAAGACCTTTATGTGGCTTCCATCTTAAACAATTAAAGGCTTGATATGTGACAAGATGAGATGATGGTGTATGTGTGTATTCACATGTAATAGCAATAAAGACAAAAAGATTAGCACATCGTGTGTTACTTGCAAAGAAATACCTTTGAAGAGAACACACTCAAAGTGTCATGTTCTGCTGTACATGTATCTAACATACACAGACGCCCATGCATGTTGTTGCACAGAGACTTTTATTTACTCGTTCCGCTTTTCATTTTGTATTAGTAATAAAGTTCTGTTTTGGAAAATAGACTTGCTTTTTGCCTTTTTCTTGAAGTAAATATATATCAAAATTGACCTTTAACACTGGCCATACTACTATAGTTATTCATTCATTCATTTATCTTCAACCACTTATCCGTTTCCGTGCTGGAGCCAATCCCTGTTCACACTGGGTGAGGGCAGGGTACACCCTGGACAGATCACCAGTCCATCGCAGGTCCAACACACATACAGAGACAAACAACCATTCACACTCAGAACTACGGACAATTTAGAGGCACCAATTAATCCAAACATGATATCTTTGGATGGTGGGAGGAAACTGGTGTACCTGGAGGAAACAGGGCGTGCAAATTCCACACAGAAATGCCCCAGGCCAAGGAAACGAACCCACAAATCTTCTTATTGTGGGGCAACAGCACTAACCGCTATCCCACCGCACTGCCCATGACTATAGTTAATAATATTAAAAACATAACAGCCTTTTATTTATTTATATAACATTCCTGAGGTTCATTTGACTTTTTTTATATTGAAAACCATGGGTATTCTGCCAAAAGAAAGGCCCAAAGGCCACAACATGGATAAGTTAGCCTAACAAGGTAACAAAAAGGAGAGAAACAAATTGCATGATAAATAATAGTTTTTAGGGTATTTTATGGCTGATCTTAGTGATTAAAGACATGAAATCAAAACATAAGAGATGGTAACAGAAAGTTGACACAAGAGGAAGGTTAACATGCAAATACAAGCTTGCATGTTGTGTTTTTATCTTTATGCAAAATGATGTATGAGCAAGTGTGAGTGCAGATTTAAAAGTGCAAATATGCGTAGTTTAAGTTTGTGTGTGCACATGTGTGATTTTACTCTTTGGTCAGCCCCTGCACAGATGGTTTGGGTTGGCCTCGCACAGATATAATCCCACAAACACATGGTGGTCTTAATTAGAGTAAGTATCTTTGTGGGTGTGTGTCTGCTTGGGTATGTTAGGGAACAGGGACTAGATGTACACAAATGTAGTATGTGCATTTGAGGGGGGTGTTATTTTGACAGAATCCAGTACACATTAAGTAGTAATGGCTGTCAATATAAGACAATATAATAAGATAATATAAACCAATGTGATATGAGCGCTCAGAAACTTACTACATATCAAACTTCAGTGTTGATGAACTCACCCACGCATACACACAGCTTCCCATAGATATTGTGAAAATCAACTTATTATAATTTAAATGCATTTCATTTGTATGGACACAAAATGAAAATGGTTTAGATGAGCTTTGGCCCAGGGAAAATGGTAGCATTTCTAGATCATGTTCCTTGTTAGTGGTGGTCGTATCAATCCAAATATCTATACTTCAGTTTCAGTTTCATCAGAGAGACAACCTAGCTGTTCGTATCTGTGTGAGTGTGGCTCCTCAGCACAGAGCAGGAAGGCACACACTACACTCCTCCTCCCCCTCTTGTGTTTAGATGTTGTACTGTCACGTGACTCAGCAGCCCCACTGCCTCAGCAGCACATGTTTTGTAAGAAGTTGGAAGAAACTTCTTATCATGAAATGATAACAAGTTGTCTAATCTGCAAAAAAAGCTGTTACATACAATGTGAACACTACAAATTCATTTAAGCGCATGAAAGCCACACACCAAGAAAAAAATGCCAACAATTGCAACAATTGAGAGAGGAGGAGAAAAACCCTGCACCATGGCCCCAGTGTCAGACTCAAACAGAGGTCTTTGGCAGAAAGCTTTCAGCCTGCCAAAGAACATCCAGGTAGATAATCATAAACTGTTCATGGACATAATGTTGGAATAAAATATTTTTTACCTCCTCTCATGAAATGATTGTGACAATGTGATTTATTCTTGATAAAGTGTATAATTTAGGCTTTCAACCGGTAAGAATTGTTTACTTATTTATATAAATAATAATGAAAAGAGGAATGTGTCTGAAAACAAAATTATTCCAACCATGTTCTATTGTCTCTGAAGAAAAACTTTTGCTGTAATAAATAAATGAAAATTCATTCAGATTTAGCAGTTTGAAGATACATCCACTTTAATTATTAAAAGGCATTGGTAACGATATCGGTGATACTGGCCCAGTATTTACTTGGTATTGGGTCGATATAAAATTTCTCCATACCCCACGCCACTATCACCTATTGCTTTTTTCTACTCATGATGTTGTTTTGACCTGCGTTTGTGGATGGCACAGCAAACTTAGATCCTGAAACTAGCAATGTCATGTTCAACCAAGAGTGTGGGGCACAAAATCACTAAGACAAAGGAGACCATCCTGGAGTTCAGGAAGCACGGAGTACACCCTGCCCACTTTTATATTAATGGAGACTGTCTAATGAGGTTTCAGATTTTCAAATTTCTTAGTACCATCATCTGGACAGCAAACACAACAGTCATATAATGATAACAATAATAATAATAAATTTATTTATAAAGCACTTTCCATCAAAGTGCTGTACAGGAAGTAGAATATGAGGATAAAAACACATTAAAACTATGCAAAACATATTAAAACAATGCTAATATAAAGGAGTCGAGAGCCAATTATAATCATAAAATAAAATAAAAACAGGCGTGCGGGCACATATTGTTTCACCAGATTGGAAAGATACGAAGGTGTGGTACCATTTACAATTTTATAGTTGAGAAGTGACACCTTGAAGTCTGCTCGCACCTGAACTGGAAGCCAGTGTAAGGAGGCCAGCACTGAGGTAATGTGATCGAATCTACTGACTCCAGTCAGGATACGAGCTGCAGCATTTTGAACCATTTGCAGACCATGAGTGCTTTTTTTGGGTAAGCCAGACAAAAGGGGCGTTACAATAGTCCAATCATGATGTCACAAATGCATGGATCAGAATCTCAGTGTCCTGAAATGATAAAGCAGGTCTGATCCTAGCAATGTTTCTTAAGTGGAAGAAAGACCACACCAAGATTCCTAACTCTGTCTCCACAATAAATAACACAGTCATCTTGAGACAGAGTAAAGGTATGTTGTAGTTGGCTCTACTTTGATGGTCTAATAAGTAGCATTTCAGTCTTGGCTGAGTTCAGTAGCAGGAGATTTGCTGATAACCAGCTCTTAACTTTAGCCAGACAGTCCAAAGGTTTCTGTTTGTTAGACCGATCACCGATAGTTAGTGGCATATATAGCTGCAAATCATCCGCATAACAATGAAAATTGATATTAAAAGAACAAAGAAGCTGACCCAGTGGTGCCAGATACAAGGAAAAAAGCTGAGGGCCCAGAACGGAACACTGTGGAACACCATATCTTACTGTACAGGACTCAGAGCGGGTGTTTGTGATCTCTCCAGCAGGTATGACTTCAACCACAGGAGGACCTGACCTGAGATGCCAAAAAAGTTCTCAAGCCTGTCCAACACAGTCTCAGTCTGATGATCCAGGGTGTCAAAAGCAGAGCTCAAGTCTAGCAGTAATAAAATAGAGGGGGAGTCTGAGTCCAATGAAAGTAGCAAATCATTTATCACTTTTGTAGTGGCTTTTCGGTGGAATGATTTGATCTGAAGTCCGATTGTAATGACCCAAATAGATTGTTAGTTGACAAGTACTGTATGAGCTGATTTGAGACCACTTTCTCAAAAATATTTGATAAAAAGGCAGGTTTGAGTCAGGTCTATAACTTGTCAGAGAGTCAACAGCTAAGCCAGGCTTCTTCAGTAGTGGTTTAACCACTGCAATTTTAAAACAATCTGGGAAAACCCCAGAGAAAGAGACATGTGCAATAGCTATTAAACATAAGGTCCTAATGTTGACCATAACTCTTTTACAACCCAGGATGGCATAGGATCCAGTGAGCAGGTTGTACCATGAGCTGACATAACAGCCTTAGTAAGAGCAGCCAGAGGGACGAGTTCAAATTCATGAAGACCAGGGCAGTTATGTATGGACTTAGTAATGAGTCCAGTTTCTTCATCCTTGGAAGAATCAATGATCTTGTCTGTGATGTCTTCAACCTTTTCATTAAAAAACATTAAAAAGTCATGTGCAGACAGCCTGTTTATGCTGTGTAACCCTAGAGAAAGTGTCAAATAACAGTTAAGAATGGTGCTTATTATTCGTAATCAGGTTAGAATAATAGGCTGTTTTCACTGTTGACATTGCTGTCTGATATGAAGTCAAACTGTCTTTCTGCAGGTTTTCCTAAGGGTTAACAATTCCTCATTTAGCCAGGGAGTGTGGCTCTCTTTGGGCCCCTTACGCTGTTTTGCAGGAGCCACTGAGTCAAGTAATAAAGTCAAGTAATCAAGTATTAAATTTCTCAGTGAGACAGGTCACCAAGACCGTCTGACTAAAAACAGGGTTTATAACATCTGACATCTTTGATGTTAAAACTTCTAATGCATTGGGGCTAATATATCTGGTTTGCTTGATTGTTCTAGTTATTTTACCCAAAGTTGACAAATTTGGAATTAAAATCTCAAATAAAATTGATGAGTGATATCAGTCACTGTAACAGACAGCCTGTAGCCCAAGACAAGGTCCAAAGTATGGCCACCTTGATGTGTTGAGCCAGACACGAGGTTAAAAGACTCACGCTTGTTGATGGTGAAGAGCAGCAGTTCGAAAGTTGTGAAAGCAGAGTTCCATCTGTTGACAAACGGTCTTTAAATATGGGGGCCACAGCCCCACCTCTCCCTGTCAGTCTGGGTTGACTGAGGAAGCTGGCATCAGGGGGACAGAGTTCCAGCAGGGGCGCTATTTCACCCTGCATGAAGTCTAACTCCTGGGAGTCAAAGAAGTCACGCAGGATAAAAGTCTTATTAGACAATGACCGGCTGTTTATCAGAGCCATTCGGACTTTTTCTGCCTGATCAGCAGGCAGAGTTGGAGGGTCCAGATGACGTAGTCACCCAGACCCTGCCCCGCCTCCTCTGCGTCCAATGGGGCTGCAGTTGCTCTGGAAACGCCTGGTAAACAGGAAGTATCCAACGCTGCGGGCACCATGAGACTGAGTTGCCAATACAAGTATTAATACCGGAACCACGGATGATGATCCACAACCATGTCCTGATCTTTACACGCGAACCACCGCGTTTACCGCGGGGGTGTCTCCTCCGGGACCTCGTCCGGATTGAATACACCGGCTCACAAACGTCGCAGTTCATCCGGCACTGAGGCCAGAAACGGGAGGAGTCCTGAGGTATGTCCATACTCGCAAGAACTCCGTGACAATGATTTTAATATGTCGAAAAGCGCCTGGTGATCGTACACCAACACTGTCTGGACATTCAGTAAGAGTGAAGACACCACTATAACGAACACACAACGAACATTAGAAACTGCAGGGACGGAGAGACGGCGTGCCTTGTCAGCCTAGCATCCCCACATCATATGACGGTAAACACTACAGCGATAACTAAGAAGGCACAACAGTGCTGAGTAGTAACAGTGTTGAAAAGAAGCTGCTAGTGACCATCTATCATTCTTCTGTGTCGAGTCTGTTGACATACTGCAGTTCAGTCTGGTATGATAGCTATATTTAGGCAGACTGGACTGGACTTCACAGGATAATCCAGGTCACAGAGGATTGTTCGCTGTCCTCTCATTTACCTGAAGGACCTCCGAAATTCCCAGCGCAACCTGCAGCCCTTCACAGGGCGCTACAGGTGCATCAATACTTGGACAAACAGGCTCAAGTGGGAGTTTGTTCCCCAGAGCTAACACTTAACGTTAGCTACAAGTTTGAACTGCTTGTCCAAGTTCGTCCAAGTTTCAAGCTAGCTAATGCTAATCAGCCAATACATATAATTTTAAGTTAATTTCAAGTCAGCTAAAATGGCTATGTGTGTACACTGCAATCATCAACACTCAAAGTTGAAAGAGGACATCCACCAGCTGAAGACAGGACTCCAAGAGAAGGAATAGCTGATTGAAAGCTTTTATGTCCGTTGCTGCTACCCTGGCAAAGTATGTCTCCAGCATGCAATCCCCCAGCCCTGCTGTACATGTAGCCCATTCACCCTCCTCCCTGATGTCTCACATCGTTTTGACCTCAACAGTCACTCTTCCCTGGCCGATGTCCATGGGCACCTTGCCGGCCCAAGCGGAGAGCCTTATGGATGAGATAGGTGGATAGCGATAAGTGTTGGGACAGTGGGTGGCACCACCTCTGCCATTGCTGTGCTGGAGTTGCCCGCTGATTTCCATGACAAGGTGGGAATTGCACTGATTCACAGCTCCAGTCCAGTGCTGTTCCAGCCTTCCTGGGCTGAGGTGGTTCATCAATGCCAAGGGAAACTTTCAAACAGTGAGAAAGTAATCCCACCAGCTCCTTTCACTTTACAGGTCCTTACAGTGGAAACTCATTCAGGGTGTTATCACCTGGAGGCAAACAAGAGAGAAAACAGAACACACAGGCACTTGGATCCTGCCTGGCATGTAACACCCAGACAAACGAAGTTTTGTTCCCACATCTGGTGAATTGGGATCTGGTCACCCTACTGTCCAGTGAGAGCTGAAGGTTACAGACTGATGATGCCAACAGCACCACATTGTCCACAAAAAACAGCGATCCTGAGCCCCCTGACCTGCAACCTTTCACCTCCTTGACTACACCTAGAAATCCTTTCCATGAAAATCACGAACAGGATCGGTGACATGGCGGAGGCCAACCCTTGCTTGGATAGCGTCCAACTCACTGCTGAACACAGCTCTCGCTTTGGGTGTACAGATTGGAGATTGGACGGCCCTTAAAACTGAACCCCCTAACCCCATACTCCTGCAGCACCCCTCACAAAAACTCCTGGGGGACCCAGTCGTATGCCTTCTTCAGGTCAACAAAGCACATGTAGACTGGTTTGGCATACCGTGTCCGAGGGTTGCCGCCCCTTGAGGCCACAGCTCTCTGCTGCAGCTTTGGTAATGGAGGATTTGAACATCAACCACTCAAGCTCGATGCCCCCAGCCTCCACAGGGATGTCAGAAAAGCTCTGCTGGAGGTGGGAGTTGAAGGCCTCCTGGACAGGGGGCTCCTCCAAACGTTCACCCACACTACATGTTTGAGCTTACGAGTTCCGTCCAGAGGCTTCTCCCGCCACTTGACCCAACTCACCACCAGATGGTGATCAGTTAACAGCTCAGCTCCTCTCTTCACCCAAATGTCCAAAAAATAAAATCAATCATCAACCTTTGGCCTAGGATGCTCTGGTACCAGGTACATTTATGAGCCGTGGGCATTGAAGTCTCCCAGTAGGAGTATGAAGTCCCCGACCACGGCACCATGCAGGACCCCGTTCAAGTTCTCCAAGAATGCCAAACACTCCGAGTTGCTGTTTGGTGCATATGCATAGACAACAGTCAGAGTTTTTCCCCCACAACCCTAAAGCGCAGGGAGGCGACTCTCTCGACCACAGGGGTAAACTCCATGGGAGGGAGGGGCATTATCCACGTGGCTTCATTGGACGGGCCCTGTGGCAGTACCGACCACCAGGCGCTCGCATACGGGCTCCCCATCCGGGCCTGGCTCCCTCTGGGCAGAGTCCTCTTGTTCCCTCTTCTGTTGTTCATGGGGTCTTTGTGGACCAGTCTTCGTCTGGCCCCTTGCCTGAGACCAATTTGCCATGGGAGACCCTATCAGGAGCATGAAGCTCCAGACAACATAGCTCCCAAGTTCACAGGGACACACAAACCTCTCCAAAACAATAAGGTGATGGTCCCCAAAGGAACTGGTTCTCCACTATTTATTGATGATGCAACTTCTGACAAAAGCTGCAGAATGAATTTTGAAGCGTTTGGGGCAATATTATCAGCTCATATTCAGCCACTTTCTTCAGAACTCATGAATGGCTCTTCATGGTGCAGATTGACATTGCCTGGTAGCATATTGCAAAAGCAACCAAAATTTTTTTTAAGGCAAAGATGTTCTGCAGAACGGGCAAGTCACCTAGTTGACATGAAGCCAACTGAACAGGTATTTCCCTTGCTGAAGACAAAATTGAAGGGAAAATGACAAAAAAACAAGCAGGAACTGAAGAGAGCTGCGGCAGAGGCCTGGCAGAATACAACCATGGACGAAGTCAATCATCTGCTGATGTTTATAGGCTTGCAAACGATTTGCAATCATTTGATTTGAAAGTATTAAAAATAACAATTTGATTTATGATTATATTAGTTTTTCCAATTTTGCAATCCCTTAAAGAAAGTATGATTCCCACACCATTTACCTGATTTGGATGAAAATACCCTCAAATTAAAACCTAAAGTCTGCATATTAAGCTTATTTGAGCTTTTGTCAGTTATTTCAGTTACAAGGACAGTCAACCAGGCCTTGATGGAGTCTCAGTAATGCCCTTGTCCTACTCCAGCAGGAAGGGGCATATTTGAAGAATACCCACTCCTTGTTGAGCTCATTAAACACACCAGTATAGCCATGAATAGAATAAACTTCTCTGTGCTTTTCCTTTTTTTGAGTCTCTTTTTAAAGGTTGAATTTTTGGGGCAGCACAGTGGTTAGCACTGTTGCCCCACAATAAGAAGGTTGTGGGTTCGGTTCCCGGCCTGGGTCCTTTCTGTGTGGAGTTTGCATGTTCTCCCCATGTCTGTGTGGGTTTCCTCCGGGTAATCTGATTTCCTCCCACCATCCAAAGACATGCATGTCTAGGTTAACTGGTGATTCTAAACTGTCCATAGGTCTGAATGCGAGTGTGAGTGGTCATTTGTCTTTGTGTGTTGGCCCTATGAATGACCTGTCCAGGGTGTACCCTGTCTCAACGTTGGCTGGAATTGGCTCCAGCACCCCCCACAACCTGCAAAAAAAAAAAAGCGGTAGAGGATGGATGGTTTAATTTTTGATTTTACCCTTGGTTTTTATTTATCCAGTTCTGACATACAGAAAGTCCTCTCCCCTCACCTTTTCAAAAATGTTCCCTTAGAAATGTGTTCATACATTCCTGTGTTTTACTACAAGCTGAAATTGCTCAGGGACTTTGATTGTTGGAATGCCATAGAATTTAGGCAGTTTTTCCTGTACCCTCGGCCTGTAGTGCTAAGTGCTTTTCTTGACACTATATGTATAACAACTTCAGGCTACACTTCTCTGATATAGAAATCTTAGTAAGTTAGTTTTTTCCCATGGCAATTAAGACAGCAATTTCTTCTGCAATTTAAATAATAAAAAAACTATTATATTGGAAATGATTTATTTTGTATTTTACATCAAAAATAACCACAATTTTTGAGAGTGTTTTCATAGTATTACCTTTTGATCCTCCACTTAGTAGCGTGAGTGAGTCTCTCTTGTTAATCAGGTTTTTCCTCCTTACGGAGTGTTTTTTTTTTTTTTTGTTTTCCCCCTTTTGGTTCCTCTAGTGTAGAGTTTTTAACCTACTTCGGGAGTGATTTTGTTTTCTCGCGACTTAGAACCTAGTGACATCCCTTTTAGTTAATGTTTCATAGCCCTGTTTCCTTTTTTCACTTGGTTCTGAGATCTTTGCTGCCAAGAATAAAGTCTGTGTCTTACAAAGCCTCTGCATCTGATTCCTCACTGAGTCCTGGCCTGGCACTATTCTAATATTTTGGGAACCATTCTTCTTATCTACTGTAAATGCTTCACAAGTCACATGCATGAAAGTCAAATATCAATACATTTTTTTAATTTAAAAATCATTGTTCTGACTATTTTAGCTGCTCTTCTATTATTTGCATTATTGATGGTTGCTATTGTAAAATATTAAATTTTATTCAGATTTATATATTAAAATATCCTCATTGTTTGTGAAAGTAGCTGTAGTCATTCATACAATATTGTTACAATATTGATATGGAGGAAACATGGAGGAAACTTAAGTTTTGTTTGCATGGGTATAAATATGAACGAAGACTAAAGAGTGGGCCTCTGCATAGACTACTGCCCCTGTGATCAGGCCCACAGGCATAGCATTAGAAAATGGATGGATGGATAAATCGCTTGTGTTTACCAAACCCATCATTGGAGTTAAATCTTACATGTTATGCAGTATAAACAATTTACCAGAGAATTTGACTAAATGAATTATTCTATTTTAATTATCATGGTATGCTTAACACTAATCAAATTAATTGAACCTTTCCTTTATTTGGTACTCTAGTTGCCATAGCAATTATTAATTCATTGATAATCAGCATTGGCTGTGAAAGGTTTTCGACTAATTACTTCTTGGAACATTTAGTTGAATTCTATGGTTGATTGTGCTTTTTTCTTGTTTTCTCTCCTGCCTAAGTTCCCAATCAACAAGCATGTGGCAGTGGTGCCAATAAACTGGTTCAACAAAGTGTGGTCCATTAGCCAAATTTGAATGATGATGAAAGCGGTGGGTACCAGTGCTTCCACCACCCATTCCCCATTATTACTCTCACAAGCAGCTGTGGGGGCCCAGTGCTTCAACAGCCATCATTCTATGCCACGTGTTATCATTGAGAGTGCTTTTGGTAGATGAAACTTCTTTTTTTTTGTAAGGCCATAACAGCATGTGCCATCCTCTACATCTGCCTGCGGGCAGGTGACATCATGTCCTGGAGGATGAGCTGGAAGATAAGAGGGAGGTGAGGGTGTTAGTGGCCAGCTGGTGCTGCACCAGGTGTCTGCGAAGGTGTCTTCAAGTGTTTTGTAGGCAGTTCTGTTTGACATAGTTTGTGGTGGGTTTGCTTTTGATAACGCTTAAGAAAAGAAACTAAACGATTGCCTTTCAGCTAACTGCTAGCACAAAAGAAGAGTTCTGGTAAATGTGTTTTCAGACAGTGGGGTTGCTGTAGAAGCAGTTTCTTTAAAAAAATAAAAAAATAATGATAAAACAACCAACTTACCTGAAATCCCATCTTTGCCCAACAGCAACACTGCTTTAAGCAAGACAAAAAGCCTCAAAAATTGTATTAGTTCAGAACCAAACATAGTGTTCAGACAGTGAAATATTGGTAAAGTCTGAGGTATCACCTTTTCAAAAGAAGTGAATTTCCGCTGTCAATACTAGTGATGTGTGATACCACTGATTTTCATTCTGCTCTGACACCAAGTTAAAAACACAGGTGGTACTGCCAACAACTCATTGTCAGTCATTCATTTGCTCATTCATCACAAACAAACAGTCATCACTAACGCCAACAGTGTTAATGATACCAACACTATATTTTTCAATATTCACAATTTTTTTTGGCTATCACTCCCTCGTTTAAGGAATTTAAAACACACTTAAATGTTCTGGTTGTTTATTTGTGAGAGCTACTTTATTCTTTTATTGCTGATGGAACGGTTATGTCATTGGATGTCAGAGCTACGTGCGATTTGTTGAAGAGACAAGCCAATTTTCTACTCTGTAAAAATAATGAGGCTGACTTCATATTTTTACAAGAAATTCATTCAAATGAGTCAGATGTAAAGTTCTGGAAAGGGCAGTGGTGAAATAAGATTCACTGTCGTCATGGTACTTACCGTTTTGCGGTTAGATTTAAAGAGGAAATCATAGTGGTGGTATCTTCACGTGATGGTAGATGTATCATAATATCCTCATAATTTTTAAGCATGATAATACAAGTGTTATTGTATGTAATATTTATGGGTATAGTTCTCATTCCTCCAATAATGTACTTTTTAATCAGATAGCCTCAAAAATAAATGAACTATTACACAAATATCTTAACTCTAATGTAATTTTAGGCACATGTGGTGGAGGATGAGGTTGTGTTTCTGGCCAAGGTTCCCCATTGGGGTTGGCCTCCTTCCAGGACCCCTGCTATCTCTTTGAAAGCTGAGCCTTCTGGGTTTCAGCCTGCACTCGACTGTGCTTCACTTTTTTTGGCTGAGGGATAGCACTGCTGTTATGGCAAGTTGGTTAAGCCTCCAGTGAGAGACTGACCTTCTTTCAAGGAGTCCCTTCTGGGTGTTCGGGGCTGGGGGTGGGGGCTGTGTGGCAGACATGCCATGCCATGCCATGCCATGATATGCATGCCAGCAGGACTGTGGTTAGTGGTTTATGTCACTGCCTTTTCAGGTGCAATGTTGTTCCTGAGTCATAAAGTTTAAACACACCTTTGGCTTCTGTGTGTTTCTTCATCCTGCCGCTATATATATAGATTTAATGGTTAATGTTGTTTTTTTCACACATCACATTAATTGTGTGCGGCTTTTTTGTTCCTTCACCACACATTTAACTTCGCAGCCAGACAACAGCAGCTGCTTTGCTTATGATGGTTCCTTTTACTCTTACTCACTTTGTACTGTGTATCTTTAAGGGTTACAGGGGGTGATAGAGCCAATGCCAGCCAACAGCGAGGGCAGGTTATGGTTAATTTTACTTAAAAAAAAAAAAAAAAAAAAAAAAAAAAAAAGGGGAACAAAAAACAAATTTGACAAAGGTAAAAGTAATTAGCAGCTTGTGTTACAAAGATATAAATATTAATTCCATTCATTAATTTGTCTTCTGCCCTCTTCTAGCTGGAGCCAATCCCAGCTCACAGTGTGCGAGGGGCAGTGTACACCCTGGGTACAGGGTACAGCTTTGTGGGTTAAGCCTCTGTGTTAATAAAAAGTCATGAGGCCCAGTACATGGTTAACTATAACTGGGAAATTAGACACAACAGATTAGATATTGCTTCACTGTGTCATTCTCTGCTCCACCATTCGAGGGCAGTGTTGCACTAAATGCCTTCATCACCTCTCATTTGACTTGTCTGAAGCTAACACCCACAGAAAATGCTTTTGGTGCCAATTGTGATTTGATTGATTGTGTTAACTAAATTATTCACAGTACCACTGCTCTCTCCATTCCCACGGTACCTTGACACTACCCAATCCTTTGCTGTCTGTTCTCTTCTTTTGTAGTCTATAAAGACCAGGGTCGTTGGCTTACTGTTTTTCTTGTTCAACATTTTCAACACATTGAAATATTTAGGTGGAATCAAATTTTTGTTGGTTTGTTTTATTTGTTAGCCTCCCAAGGGGAAAGTAACCATATGTTCGGCATATTATAGCCAAGTGTGATGGAAGGGATTAACTGGTACTGAAGAAGAGCATATGTACTATAATCTGTAGTCCTCCAGATTGGGGAAAAATTGAAGCATTACTACAAATCCATAACATCCATGTCACAACCTCTTTCAGCTTCTACCCTGTGGAAAGCATTACAGGATACTGTACACCAAAACAGCTACACATAAGAACAGTTTCTTCCCCTGACCCTCAGTCTGATGAGTGATTAGATAGATAGATAGATAGATAGATAGATAGATAGATAGATAGATACTTTATTTATCCCAAACTGGGAAATTGCAATGTAACAGCAGCATTACACATAGGGAATAAAATATATGCAATAGGAATAAAAAATATATACAGTAAAGTTTCACTTTCACTTACCATTACTATTTTCCTTTTTTTTAATATTCTTTTTAATATTATTTTCTGCTTGTATGTTGTTCTTTCTGTTATATATTAGTCCTGTGAAACTAATTCCTTGGTTTACATAATTGATTCCAATTATGATTCTAATTCTGGAAGATTGTAGTTTAGGGAATTTGGTTCCCTATCAAGATATATTGGCGAGAACTACTTTGCATTGTTAATACAGCCCAAAAATCAGTTGTGAAGTTTTCAATCCATCCCATTCATCTTCAACCTCTTATTTGTATCTGGGTCGCAGGGGTGCTGGAGCCAATCCCAGCTCACACTGAGCAAGGGGTACACCCTGGACAGGTTGCCAGTCCACCACAGGGCCAACATTAAGAGACAAACAACCACTCCCGTTCAGACCTACAGACAATCTAGAGATACCAAAAACCCAAGCATGATATCTTTGGACATCCACGCTGACATGGGGAGAACATCTAAACGCCACACAGAAAGGACCCAGACTGGGAACTAAACCAGCGGTCTTCTTACTATGGAGTGACAGCACTAACTAATACGGCACCGTGTTGCCCCCATCTATTCCATATTTAGTGAAAAAATTTGAATTTGTCATGAATGAAAAATGTTCAACATATATATCCACCTCCTGTCATTTATCCTTCTGTTCCAACAACATACAGAGAATATGTGTTTTTTCTGTCATATTTAGGAATGGTGATTCATCATGTTTAATTCACAGCTGCCCTGTGATTAATCAGATTAAATTTTTTTATCATTTGACAGCCGTTACCTTTTTTTTTCTTATGATTCTCTTGTTTTATGGTGTTTTCCTTACGTTTGTTGGTTATTTTTCATGTAGGCTGCACTCAGCTGCAAGAAAATGGCAACTTGAGGTAAATGATGCTTCCCTGGATGAATAGACAGTGCAGTAGACAATGACACTTTTTGCATTCATCCTGAACCTCTAGACTCTTTTTGTTACAGGTCAGGAAACAGACAGCTTCCTGGGAGCCTCAGTGCCCAAATTGTCCTTGAAGCTAACATTGCGACATGCAGAACAGGATATGAAGAGGTAGTGACAACACATATTTGACAGGAAATGTTCAAAAATGAGCAAGGCCAGCTTTTGATTCACAGGTGTGGCTTGAATTTAAATCCATCACCACTTGCAACTGCTACCTAAACAGCCGTCAGTGGAAGTTCTTCCTGTGGGAACGCCTGGTGAAGCATCACATCCTGTTTGTCAGACTGGCAGATGATGAGGTGTTTTTTTTCTGTTGCACACAAAAAATATATCTAACCTCTAGAGAAACAAAAGATCAAGTCAGGTTTATTTATATAGTTACATCAAGGCACTTTACATATAGAGCAGATCTAGACCAAACGCTTTATAATATTATTTAAAGAGACCCAACAGACCCCCCCCCCCCAAGGAAAAACATCCTTTGGAATGCCTCCCGGCCTTACATCGGTTCTGTCTGGACAAAACCCCCCAGAGAAATTTTTCATGTCATCGGGGTATGCCATGCCCAAGTTCTGTTGATCTACTGAGACACATACACACCAACTGTTGCTCTTACTTATTCCTAAACACACTGACACACAGACCCACAAATAGCACCCAAACAGAATTGCATAAGTCACAAACAAGTTAATTTGTACAGTGCCAGGAAACACTAACTCCTTGTAGCATTTTTTAATTCCCATCATGGGAGCAGAAGCAGCTCTTTTGTGTCTCTTATGTGAACAGTTTGGAGCTGTGACAGGCCGTCAGCTGTGTTTGTGCAAATCTCTGTTTTGTGTTCTTATGTTCTTATTGCTGCTGCAGAGGGAATCACCATTGGAGTTAAAAAGATGACAAATCACAAATAAATACTCAACTAAACCTGTGTTTGTGTGTTTGTTTTACATCTCATGCCACATGGAGGTGGTTCCAACAATGAGGTTGCTGCTGCTGATAAAAAAAAAGAAAGGATAAAGACAAAAAAACTGAGCTGGGAAACATCACGCTTTGGATTTGTTTCTCAAACTGTCTGAGCATAACAACCGAACCTGGTGGTGAGTAATGTTTAACACGCATACGCTTTGCTATGCACAGGCATGAGGCCACAATGTGCTTTAGGTCGTTTAGATGAGTACAGTCCAAAATAGTAATTTGTTTTTGTTTTTTTTTTAGAAAAATGTATAATTATACAGTAGCAGCTCTGTCACTGACGGCTGGTAAATCACACAGTTCTCTCCTGCCTGAGCACTTGACAGTATTACTGCTATTTACACCTGCAATCCAATACACACTTTCTCATATATGTTGCTTATCTTTAGGAAATGTAGCTTGTTTAGGGTCACATGTCCATAATAATTATGTCTCCATTTTGTGGTCTTTTTTTTTTTTTCAGACAATTCCACACACAGCAGGCTCAAGTGCCCAGAATCAGAATTAGGTCAAGCTTCATGCAGGCGTTGAGACTTCCATCTGTTAAACGTGATTGCATGTTGGTCTTAATGTTCTTTAGATGTGAGAAAGACCGCTCACATGCATGCGTAGAGCCAAACATTGTCAGTACAACAATACTCACACGCTGCAGTGTGTGTTATGTGACGGGAAGCGCGTTACAAGTTTTGACAATCAGCTGGTCTGCGGGTTGAAGTTTTTTTGAAAAGTACGATACTCCTCATCTTTTTTTCTTTTAGCCATCTTCTTTGTCAAAAGAGTTTCTGCAATTAGCTAGCTGACTACTTGATTAAAAGGAGGGAAGTTTACTTCCTGACCTCACAACTACCCGTGTACGTTACGCATTATCCAATAAAAATTTGGTGTTGTCCTAGAGGACAGCTGTGATTGGCTCCAGCCACCCGCAACCATAAACATGAGCAGTAGGAAATGAATGGATTGAAATACATGAGAATGTTTTATATTTAAATTTATTTTTTCTTTAGTTAAAGATTTGTCTGCAAGCCAGATACAGCCATCAAAAGAGCCACATCTGCCTCGCGAGCCATCGGTTCCTGACCCCTGCTCTAGATTGACATTAGTCTCAATTGTGCACAGGAGGGACTCAGAAAACCAATACAAACATGGTATTTTAGATTTTTTTTTTTTTTAAATATAGGTAGTTTATCTTTTAAATGACAATTTAATTCAATTCAATTTAAAATGACGCAGACGTAACACTATTCAGCCTAAGTTTGCATTTAAAAGATTACATCTGTATCTGATTTAGAACCACATATGAAAGTGGTACTCAGAAACAAGATGGCGCCAAGGTGCCCGGCTGGCCGTCACTCTGCTGTATGTTTGCTGTATGTTTAGTGATGTACCAGATGATGATTGCCTATGATTGCCAAACTGCTTGAGATTAGAGGTTTCTTCGATCAGATCAAAATGACAAGTTGATGAGCTCTCCTCCGTCGAGGAATTCCCAACATTCCTTAGGCGCCCTCCTCTCTACCTTGCCCCCAAGAGACAACATCTGATGAAGATCTGTCACCAATAAAACTTTTTTACGCAATGATTTCTTTACCTGACGCAAACTGGATTTTATGTTCTTGACGGAAACCTGGCTCCGTGAAGGTGAACTTGCTCCTTTTTTGGAGCTCCTTCCCCTTGGATGTAGTTTCTTCAGTTCCCCTCGCATTACCGGTATATGCCAGCAGTCTCCAGATATCAACTGCTCCAGCTTCAAGCTCCAACTCTTTGAGGTCTATAGACCACCGAAATTTAATAAAGATTTTATGCAGGCAGACTTTGGGTCAGGTGCCACTCTCAAATATGATCACTTTTTAATTGTCTTTGACTTCAAGATGCATCTCTGCTGTGAGACTACACCTCTGGTTAGAGAATCTTGCACACACTGTTTCAGAGCTGATGCAAGAAAAAGGCCACATTTTGGATCTTGTGTTGTCATATAGATTGAATGTACAGATAACCGATATCTATCACACATCCCTATCACATCTACCCGTTGTATTTTCCCTCTCACTGAATGCACCCTCCACTACGAACTCTTCCCTCGTTCGCCTTGTCTGTGTTTTTAATTCCTCAACTCTTTTGCAGTTCTCTGACGCTTATATTCTTTGGATAATATTTGCGACCTCAACATAGATGTCTGTTTAACTATGTTTGATTCTATCTACACTGGGATTTTGGTTTCCATTGCTCCCATGACTTTAAGGCGTGTAAAGCCACAGATTGAGCCTTGGCAGAATGAGTCCACTCTTGCACTCAGATGTGAATGTTGACAGGTAGAAAGAAAGTGGAAAAAGGACACATTTCAAATCTCTTGGGATCTTTTACATCTGTTAACTTATTAGCACACTGTGAAAGCTGCAAAAATGTAATTTTTTCCTCAATTGTCTCTCATTGTCAAATGCTCACAAGATTCTCTTTAATGTATCTGACACTCTTGTGAGTCCCTGTGAAGTGTTCAGTATTGAACCTTCGTTTTCTCTGTGCAAGGATTTTCTGCAGTTCTTCATTAGTAAGATTTCTGCTCTCAGGTCCCCTCTCCCTCAGTCTATTCATGACCCCTCAGTTCCTACAATAAGTTCTGTTTTCTTTCAGCAGTCTGAGCCTGTTTCTCTCTCTGCCCTCTATCCCATTTGTTTAAGGAGGTTTTCAGCTCAGTTCAGTCTTTTATTTTGTTTCTTATAAATTGGTGTCTCAGCTCTGGAAGTTGCATCCTCCACGGTGCAACTTCTCTTAAAAAAGAAAAATTTGGATCCCTCAATTCTGGTTAACTTTAGGCCAATTTCCAAACTCCCTTTTAATGCCAAGGTTTTGAAGAAAGCCGTTTCTAACCAACTCCAAGAATTTCTACAAAAAGCCAATGCTTGTGAGTTTTTTCAGTCTGGATTTAAGTCTCTTCACGGCACTGAAACTGTATTTTTTTTTTTTTTTTTTTTATGTTTTAATGACCTATTGTTAAACCTTGATTCTGGTAATTGTGCCTTTTTAGTTCTTTGACACAATGGATCATACCATTCTCCTTGCATGCCTTGAACACTGTGTGGGCATCAAAGGTGATGCTTTGAGTAGGTTTAAATTATACTTTCTGAGAGATCATTCTCTGTGCCCATGGACCAGTTTTCCTCCACAGTGGCCCCTCTGACCTGTGGGGCCCACCAGGGGCCAGTTCTGGGCCCTTTATTGTTCTTCTTTATATGCTACCCCTGGGATCCATTTTCAGGAAGCATGACATTCCTTTTCAGTTGAACCAGTGATCCCCTTATCTCTTAGCAGTGATGATTTTCTGGACTTTTTTACAGATAAAATTCTCACAATCAGAGAAAGAATTCATCAGCTCCTACCAACATTAGACAATAATCTTCTGCTGAATACAGCAACTCCTGAATCAACTGCAATGCCTATTGTACATCTGGAATAATTCTCACCTCTAAATTTCTCAGAGCTAGCTAATGTAGGTAAGAGCTGATGAATTCTTTCTCTGATTGTTAGACTTTTATGTTTAAAAAAACCCAGAAAATCATCACTGCTTAGAGCTAAGGGGATCACTGATTCAACTGAGCTATGACTCTCTGTCAGCCTGGCTACAGTGCTGAAGAGAAACCCGGGGTTGTTCTTCTTTTCTTCTATTAGTGCTGAGTCATATAAACTTCTAGCACTAGCTTTCTTTCCAGGCTCGATGTTGTTGCTGGAACACCATTTTCTTTCTAATTTCTGTGATGTCGGCACAAATTTTAGAGCTATACCATGGAGCCAGCCTCCTCTGTTTATTTCATATGCAGATGGTTTAAAAATATATGCATGCACTCAACAGTATGAGAGGCCTATTGAATCTATAGGATTTTGTCTTCAATTTTGTGCCAAAACAAGCAACTTTTTATCAGCTTAAACATGCCCCAAAACTCATGAAACTTGGTCAACATGTGAGGTCTGGCGACAAATTTTATATTTTATACATCACAGAAATGTACATCACAGAAAGGATCAATGGGGCTACCTTGAAATGTAAGAAAGTTGATTGTCTGGCTCCCGATCGAAGTAGATGAATGAACATGTATGTATCATGCACAGATGAACAAAAAGTCCAGGGTCTCTCTCTCAAGGCACTTTTTTTCCAAGTCTAAATCAGTGTTATGCCAACAACAACACTGTGAGGTGTAACAGCTCTTCTGAAAGTTTGCAAAAATAAAGGTTACGTTTGGTTGAAACACATTTTTTTCAAACATGCACCACAAATAACAGTTTCAAAACATATAACAATGAGGAGCAATGTATGCTCTCTCACTGTCATTCCAGTATTGTTAAAGGGTTAAAGGATCTAAAATAAGTGAGCTGGTCAATACAAATCACAGCATATTCATGAGGTTTCTCCTCTATACAATATGCATGAAAATGTTCATCAAAGTACAGTGTGGTAACAGTACAGCCTATTATAAACACATGTTGCTCATGTATTATAATATTGCACATTCTTTTGAACACAGGTAGGTCATGGGATGCTTCAGCGCATATAAAAAGACCAATTTGATATTCAGTGTCATAATTTCTGATCCAACTTGTGGTTGAAACATCTGAACAAGCACTTAAATGTAATGTCTGACACAGTATTTGTCCACCTTCCCAGCTAGCAATCGTTTTCATTCTTAAAGGGCCAACTTCAAATCTCTTAAAACTAAAATTTTCATAGTAAAAAGCCAGCTGACACTGGTGTTGCTTCACCAGAGATTTTGTAAGGTTTTTAAATTTTTTTACAGACTTTTTAAAAAACTTGTGTTTCGCCTCAAATCTCATACACCATAGATGGATAAGCGGGCCAATTTTTTTCAATGCATCTTGGATAGTGAATCATTAAATGGTGTTTGGGAATTAATTTCTTTTCAGGGAACAAGGTTTTAAATATGTTATGGTGGTCACAGATCAAATGTTTTAGGTAACATATGCCATCAGTAAGGATAGGGGAGAACACTATATTAACAATCAATCAACAATCAAAAAGTCAACCTGGAACACACCTGGAAGTCATCACTGGTGTTTTGCTGGACTGTCATGAGACTCCAAGCGAGATAGCCAGTATTAGCATCAGGATCATAGTAATGTTCCTGTTCATAAAGCGTTCATACACATAAACAAACAGGCACAAAACAATGAGTCAAAAACATTCCCAAAATTAATAAGGAAATACGGTCTAATGACCGAAAAGCAACACAGCTTTTGTCTTCAAAGAGACACTGAAACTTACATATCCATTTTTTGAGTATGGATCTTGGAGATATGGAAAAAAGGTCACAATTCCCAGTGCATAGCAGGTCCGTACACTTATGGGTGGAATCTTCCTTTCAAAACAAATATTTTTTACATTAATATCACTGGTGATTAAGTGATTTCTTACCCATATGATTCTGTCATTTCTGCAATCAGTATGTTGACCATCTGTCTGCGTGTTGCATCTAACACCATTTTAGTTTTGTCATACTCTTTGAATATTTCTTCACCCTTTGAACTGGACCTCAGAACAGAATCAATCTTCTGCAAATATGGTTTTTCAAACTTTTAGCATTAGCAAATATAATATTTACTGAGTGTAAGTGTTGTTACATTTATTTTAGCTTTAAAAATAAACTGGTATGAGCTGCATGATAGTAGTTCAATAGTGATGCATATTCAATACTAATAATCATAAAATTTGTTGATGGTTACATAGGTTACCTGTCTTGCTTCATCGTGATCCAGCTCTCTCAGGTCCCTTTTCCTATTCTTTGTGGTTGAGAGGATAATTGTTGAACCTGATGAATCGGTGATGCTGGTGATGCTGAGGGGTCTGGCAGTGGAGCTGGAGATGTTGATCGGTCACTCAATACAGATGACAGGGATTCGTCGGTTACCAAAGTTATCTTGAGATCTATAAATTGGTCCACAGAGAAATAATTTTAAAATATATATACTGATTTAAGTGCTTAAACAATTCATAGTATGACAGATTAAATTATATTTTAAGATATTAAGATATTTATTGAAAGGGCTGTTTGGAGTTAACTAAACTGATATAGATTTTTTTTTTCGTTGCTAAAATAGGTACTGCTGACTCCGCCCACAGTAATAGGCCAACAAAAAAATAAAGCTAGCCTGATCTGGATCGGTATAGGTGCCAGGCAGCCGAGATGTCACTGAACAACTATTGCCTCATGCATCCATGACCATTCCCCTAAATGACACTGACCAAGACTGAGTCAGTTCTTCCAAATACATATTTAATGGTCTTACCTTGTATATATATATATATATATATATATATGTATATATATATATATATATATATATGTAAATCACATTAAGCTGCTATAACAATTATGTCATGAAATCTGTGATTTTTAAATATATATTTATATATATGTACCCTCTTGAAGAAAAAGGATGTAATTGAAGTTGTCGTTACTCTATGGGAACTTTAATGTTTTTTTGGACACCTCCGTATTCCACCTTGGCCAGCCTATTCTGTATACATTCAGGGAAAGATTGAGATTAGCTTTCTGAACAATTTGGCCAGTGTAATTAAATAAATAATTAAAAAGTCAATGTTGGCCACCTTGTAACTTATACAGCAAAAGTATTTTACCATACCATAATATCAGAAGATATCACCATCATCATGTTATAGAGGGCGCCCAAAAGATGACACACAAATAAAATTATCTTCGTTAACAATAAAATAACCATAAAAAGATAATATAATATTACCAAATTAAATACAGAAAGCCATAAAAACTTGTAAAATATAAGCAAACTCTGAGGGCACCTGACTCTTCAAAGGCTAATCTAACACTATGGAGATAAATTATTCACTCCAATCTTTTTGTAGCTCTGTGGTGGCACAGAAGTTATGCTTTTGTGATTAGACTCGCAGTAAACATTCCTAGAGGCACACCTTATGTTCCTCCTGCTGCTTGTACAAAATAATGTTGATGTTGTAGTGTGTCTCACCAGATAGCATTGTGCCATATGGTCGCAGTTAGCATTACTGTTTGACGTTAGCTAGCGCTAATACTAACTTATTGCTAACAGCTGACACCAAAAACTTGTCAGCTGAGTATTAAATATATGCAGTTTGACTGTACCCAGAGTCAAATTAACTCTACTCTTGCTCAGATTTCACCAACACCCAAAATTTAACTCTTTTCAATTTGCTGTGACAGAAATGTTCTGTCTCTGCTAAAGTGTACACTTTGTCAGGACCAAATTATGCTGGTCACCAAAGGTATGGTTAGTTTGACTAAGTAAAAGTTCAAATGTGCACTTTTTAGTTTTTTACAATTTTATTTAATTCCAATTCATGTTAATTATTTTTTTAACTTTCATATTTTGAACTGTGCACATTAAAGTTGTTACTTGGCCAGTAGGGCTGCTACTATAGAACATTTTAATAATTGAGTATTCTACTGAAAATTATTACTCGAGGAATCGGATAAAACATGTTTTTGTTTATTGAAAGAGCAATTATAAATATACATGAGAAAATAAGACATTTTGACTGAGAAATCTCAGTCACAAAGTCCAAGATGGCGCAGGGCTGATGTGGCGCCGAAGGACGCTGTGAGTTGCTTATAAAATACCTCCTGAAAACACTAAATATGATCTTATAAAACCGCATCCTTGACAATGGATTGAGGTGGCATGAACCTGCGCTCGGGAGTTGTCAAAGAATTGGAAATTAAAAAGAAAACTCCTCAGAGGAAACACACGCCAAACACAATGGCACAGGGTGAGGAGGGAAAAGCCATTGACAGTCTCATGTTGAGCGTTAAAGCAGATCTCTCTGAGCAAATCAAGGAATTTAGAGCGGAGTTTTAACAACTGCACGACGAAACAAAAGAAGATTTTTCTAAACTGCGATCGTAAGTGAGAGGATGCATGGAGAAATAACGGGCACAGAAGAGAAAGTTTCGGCCGCACAACAACAAATAAATTAGTTGGAAGATAAGGAATCAACTAATGCCGAAGCAGTGATTCACCTGTTGCAGCAACACCAAATCAAATCTGATAAACTGGAATGTTTGGAAAACAAATCAAGGCAAAACAATGTCAGGATTTATCAGCGGGAGGGAGCGGAAGGGCACAATATGGCGAGCTTTAAAAAGCGATTTCTGTCAGAGAAATTAGAGATACCAGAAGAGGAAATTATTATTGTGGCTGCACACCGATCACCTCAGAAGAAATCTACACGGAGTGGAGCGACACCACGTTCAGTTGTTGTGCGTTTCCGTAACTTGGGAAATTCGCTAAAAAGTGCTCCGCGCTGCATCCTAAGAGAAAAATAAAATATGGTGACAGACGGATTCACTTTGACCAAGACAATTCCTTTAAAGTGCAAAAAGAGAGAAGCCAATATGTTCAACTGCGAAAGGAGCTCCGCGAGAAAGGAGTGAAATCACATTTGATCCATCCAGCCAAGTTGAAGGTGCTTGGTGCCGGTGGATGGCAGGTACCAGCAGTGCAGCTCTACACGCGCCGGAACAAGACACCAGGATGGGCAGACAGGACAGCCTCCAGCGCCATCGCAACATCAGGGGAAGCAGGGAGATGTTTACTGAGCAAGCTGGTGGGCAAACATTGATTTTCAGCCCAAAGGCACTACATCCCTCATCACTCCCTCACTCACTTCTCTCGCTTTCTCTTTTTCTCTGTCTCACTCTTGGGCCCCACCCACAGTCGTCTTTACACACACACACACACACACACACACACAATATTGGATTAACAATCATGAACTGAAGTCTGATCTTGATTCTGGATCTGGGAATTTAAAATAATGATCATTGGGATCGATCAACTTGGACATGAGCAGAGGGGCAAGGGGGTTATTATTATTATAAAAAAAAAAAAAAATCAAAAGCAAGGTTTCATTCTGTTGTTAAAGTACTAAGTTAATATAAGAAGTCAGACAGTTATTATTATTATTATTATTATTATCACTCGGGTTTTTGTTTGTTTGTTTTGTTTAGCTTACATATATTTCTTGCGTATTTAATTATTTATTTACTGACTCACTTATTTATTGCTCTCTTGGTGCATGTTTGACTAAGAACTTATGAATTTTATATTACAAAATAAATTGCTAATAGCACATAATTGTGAATAGAGGAATAATGAATTAGGTTATCATGGGGTGTGTAGAGATGGGGAGAGGGAGGGAGGGAGGTGGTGGAGGTTGATGAAGGTTGTGATAAAGGACGAGATAGTGCTAGTAGTTTATTTGCTTTAATGTGACTGTTCTTCTATGTCCTTTCTAGATGAGCTAGATATGTGATAAATAAGCATTTTAGATGCCCTATTTCTTTTTCAATAAATGTCTTCTTGGGAAAAGGAAGGTAATTGTACACTGTGACTGTTGAAGAGGGGGAAGGTATATATTTTTACATTCAGGGTGTGAACTGTACAGCGTTACCGCAAATTATTTAAATAATTGGAGAAAGTCTGAAGCTGGAAGGTGGAGCTGGATGGACCTTTAGGACTCTTCAGCCAAGGGTAGGGGGAGGAAGGTGAGTGATCTGGGGAAGGGGGTGACAAAAACCTTACATTTCAACAGTTTTCATTCACCAGTGATACTAATGACTAATTTAACAATTTTATCTTGGAATGTGCAAGGAATAAACAGGCTGACCAAAAGAGCTGCATGCTTAAGTTTCACTGAAAAAAATCACGTGGACATAACACGTATCTCAGAGAGCTCATTGTTCCTTACTGTCCTAGCAGGCCACTCCGCTCTCTAGATGGAGGTTTACTTGTGGTTCCTAGAGTCTCCAAGAGTAAATCTGGAGGCAGATCGTTCAGTTATCAGGCTCCTCTTCTATGGAACCAACGTCCAGTATTTGTCCGGGGGGCGGACTCTTTAGTAATATTCAAGACCAGGCTTAAAACTTTCCTGTATGACAGAGCTTATAGTTAAAAAGTTAAAGTCCTCTCTTTGGCTATGCTGCTGTTGGCCTAGGCTGCTGGGGGAAGGACTGAGCATCTCTCTCTCTCTCTCTCTCTATCTCTCTCTCTCTCTATCTCTCTCTCCCTGTCACCCTCTCTCCCCCTCTCCCTCTTTCTCTCTCCCTCCCTCTCGCTCGCTCTCCTTTCCTCCCCCCTTGCATGCAGAGTTTCACCCAGTTCTAAACATTTATACTGCATTTACTAACCATGTTCTGCCAAAGTCTCTGTCTCTCCCAGTTACTCTCCTCTCTCTCCCTGTCCTCATCCTGCAGCTCAACTCCATGAACTTCATGCCGCATGCAGTCCTGCCTACACCCCACCCCATGCCTATCTCTCTCTCTCTCTCTCTCTCTCTCTCCCACTCTCAACCCAAGGCAGATGGCCGCCCCCCCTGAGCCTGGTTCTGCCCGGGGTTTCTGCCTCTTAAAGGAAGTTTTTCCTTGCCACTGTTGCCAAGTGCTTGCTCATCAGGGGATCTGTTGGGTCTCTTTAAATAAATTTATAAAGAGTTTGGTCTAGACCTGCTCTATATGTAAAGTGCCTTGTTGTAACTTTGTTATGATTTGGCGCTATACAAATAAATCTGATTTGATTTGATTTGATTTGATTCAGGAGTCACATCCTACTAATGAGTCTGCAAAGAGCTTTAGTAACCTTAAGTATGAGGTCGTAGCTTCATCCTCCGCAGATAACAAAAAAAAAAGGTGTGTTAGTAGTAAGCAGAAGCTCATTAAACATAAAAATTAATGAAACTGGCAATGATGCTGAAGGCAGGATTGCTTTTATTAAAGCAACAGTGTCAAATATGAAAATAGCTTTCATCAGTGCTTATGCTCCTGCTAATTATGACAAATATTTTTACTCAACATATGTAATTTATTTATGAAACTATCAGACTACTATTTAGTTATCGGGGCAGATATGAATACAGTAATGGACCTGAAGCTGGACAAATCAAACCCGTCAGTGGGCAGCTCTCAACTTTCCTGTTCTAAGGCCCTGCAACAATGTATGGCAGTCCTCAATCTGACAGATATATGGCGCCTCTATAATCCTGAACTCAAGGTTGTTGTACGCAAGGTTGTGTTGGTACTTTTATCCACATGTTTTGGGAATGCCCTGGAGTACAGCTGTTTTGGTCGCAAGTTATCAAATTTAGGTCCAAAATTCTCAATAAGGAGATCCCATGCTGTCCTATAATGTGTTTATTAAATGATAATTCTAAGCTTCCTATGTCCAATCATTAAAAAAAAGAATCTGGCTTTCCGGTCTAACTGCTGCTGCAAAAAAAAATCTTGGTAGCACGATGGAAGCCACCACACACGTTATCAGTAAACTATTGGTGGTATCTTCTGTTGGACATTTTAACTTTGGAGCTTGTGAGTGTATATTCCTGACAAAAAGGAAGATAAATAACAAGCAATTAGCCCTCACCAGATACTCTTCTTTTATTAGAATATTTTGTAGCATAAGGGATGTAATGTTACATTTTATAAAGCTAATAAAAAGATAATAAAGCTATGCACATTAATTATTTTAACCCTTAAATTAATGTTGCTGAATTGGCAAGGCTAATTGTTGGAGCTGACGCTAACTGAGGCTAACGTACATCCACCAACTATGTTTAAACCCCATAGAATGGGGCATATTTGAAATGTTTGGGTTAGGTTAGGTTAAAAAGCTATTTTAAAATGATGATGTAATAGTGTGGATGTAGCCTAACTTTATTGCTATTAGGTTAAATGATGAACCGTAATCCAGCTGACTCTGACTGCCCGGTCTTCAAGGCTGATGTGTAGCCGACGATGGTGCCTCTCATCTTACTGCCTGTATCCACTTCTCTTCTCTTAAAGGCAAATTTTTTCTGTTCAGCAGCTTCTAAAAACTTAGATCAGGTTCTTTACTCTGTTAGTAGATCAACCTACCACACAGCAGCTTTTGGGCATTTGTTTATGTTTGCTGGCACACGGAGAGTGACAAGAGACTCCTGTAGTCCATGCGAAATACTATGCTCTAAAAATTAAACAATTCCTCGACCTGCTTCTGAATAAAAAAAACTATGATTGTTTATGCAGGGTTTGTCTGAACCCTGATTCCCACTGTGTCCACGCTGTTATTGTGATACTCTTGTTACAGGCTCCAACTTGGTTTGACTGCTGTGGTGCTAGGGAGGCAAAATTGACTATTTTCACTGAATTCCATCAAAAACCCAAAATAATGTCAGTCACAATAATATCATATGGTCATAGGTTTCATAGGTTTTATTAATAAATATTTAATATTTGATATAAATAGTTTCATTTCATTGATACTGTTGTTTAAGTAAACACAGCATATGCTCAACTAGGCGTGTATAGGCACATGCAATACTGGCTAATAGGCTGCAGTATTCAGATCATATCAGTGTCAAATGGCAATTGTCTCAAACCCTCTACTTGAGAAGGAAAGCCCTGAGGTGACACACAAGGCAACAGATGGACAGCGACAGTTCAGCAAGCCTTAAAATCACACACATGCACACACATGCAACCACAGACAGCATTCCCTGCAGACTATCTTCTGCGGCTCTTTACCCATTCTGTTTGACCTCCCTGGCATTCACACACACAAATACATACACCAAATGACTATCAGATTCAAGACAAATTTGAAAGCGAACAGATGTGAAGCAATTAAGGGTCGATTGCACACACTCCTGCTCTTTCACATATGTAATCCAATAACCTCAGCAGGGCCCCACATGGGGGGCAGAAAGGAACTTTTCCTATTTATTATAATCTTTCTGTACACACAAATGCTCTCCAAATAATTAAATGAAAAGAAAAATCTTGTCTATGATGAGTGAAGTCACGACAGGACCAAAAGAGTATCAAATGGAATGGAACATAATTTTTACTGTGATGATGTATTAATTTAAAGCTTAAGGTATTCAATTGTCTAAAATAAAAGTACACAGGAGAGTCAGGTAAGTAAAGTCTTTGACAGAATTTTGCTGTAGATAAGTGCAGTATAAGCAGTGGCTGTTTTTCCAGAAACACATAAGTTCTTAATGTGTGCATACCTTGCCACCTTGAGTGTCAGTAACACTCGGTCAGTGAGACTGTCAGTCAGACAGTTTGACAGACATTGCAGTGGTCACTTTAGAGTTGTTTGTTGGCTTTTTATCTCTTTTTTTTTCTACTTTTCGGGACTTCTTTCATGTTGATGATATCATAAATGTGCTCAACAGTATCACAACACCTTGCAATATGTTTTGAATTTCACACACTGACTCAACATCTACACAATACAGACATACATATATATATTTGTGGTGTATGGCCTTCATCAGAGGTTATCAGAAGAAAACCTCTCAGGTCTTCAGCATAAAATTCTGCATATGAATTTTGCACTGGAATATTTCGACAAGCCGGATGCATTTTGGAAACAAGTTCTGTGGGCTGATGAGGTTAAAAAAGGACTCTTTGGCTACAATGTGCAAAGATATTCCTGTCACGGTTGGGGGAGTACTGAGGTGAGGACCCATATGCAGGAACAAGCCGACAGAAGGTTGCAGGCAAAATATATTTTAATAAGGAAACCAAAACAACTAGGAACAAAAAGAAGCAAACTAAAGATGCATATACTCAAATAAATCTGATTTGATTTGATATTTTTGGCTACAATGAGAAAGAATGAGTCTCTTCCAGTTATATAAATGACCGCATTTCACTTGGAATCAAAACAATTATAAGTCTGAGTTTCTCCTTTAATTTTGTTTAATCTTCTGTATATCGCACTATTCATAAATACTTGTGAAAAAATGAATGTGTTCGGATCGAGTGAAATCAGAGGTCAGAGGAGTTTGGTGCATCATGGGAAGTCCTCTACCTGTATAGGTCCAAAGCAGAATTACTAAACGATCGTTCAGGCAAGCCTCATCAAACTCACTGTACACTTTATTTGAAATAAAAATAAGCATTAATGTGAAGTCTGCCTCCTGGACCCAGACTGGAAGCTAATTCCACAGGACAGAAGCCAGATTTACTCTTACACTGGAGACACACTGGATGTGTTGGTGCCCATATTAATGGACTGAGACACAATGTGTGTCTAATTAAGAGAATAGGTATGCCACCATTTTTTATGTGACACTGCTGTGATCTCCCCAGAATTTCTGGGCTTGACGCCCTTTTTCCCTTCCATCTCTTGTGTTTGTGCCTCTCCTAACACGGTTGTGGCTACAGCGCAGCCTGACATACTTCCAACTCATCAAAACCCTATTCTATTTCACCCCTTCTAACCTAAAAGCGTTAATACCAAAAATGTCACGTGTGACTCCTGCAGTCCATTTCAGCAAACTGGTTCAACAAACCCTGAGTCTAACCTTGAACTCAGAGTTTACCTACTGAACTAGGAAACTCTGAAGTTCTGATTTCAAAACAGCAGATTTAAGTTGCTTCAATCAACTCTGAGTAGGGAAACTGAAGAGCGCATGGACTACAACTAGAAAAAGCCAATATTAATCTAGAACAGATTCTACGATTCACCATTGCAACAAGTGACATCTTTCCAGTCGGCAATTAGAAATTATTTGAGGTTTTACAACAAATTTGAACAGACATTTTGGAGAAAATAGGAACACGGCTGCAGAGAAGAGCAAGTAAGAGGACAGATATAGGGGTAAGTTGCTGCTCGAGATTTAGTATGATGATTTAGTATGGACATAAAAGACATTTGGGAGATTTTACCAAATGAGTGCCATTTTCACCCCCAGGAAATTAAATGCATAAATGCATATTCAAATTAACTGTAAAATACAATTTCCTACAAAGCAAAGTATCCTGCACATTTTTTGATTGCAAATTTAGGATATGTAATTGAAAGGATTCATAAAAATTACCTAGAGTACTGAAAAACTTCCTTTTGTTACTTGTCCCTGCTCTCTAACATTGCACTTTACTATCAAATATAATCATTAAAATCCTTCAAAAAAGTTTTCTTTTGCATTGTGTGATTCCATATGTCACAACAATGCGCTATGCTTTCCATATTTTTTTGTTCAGAAAAACTGTAATATTTTATTTTAATACACATTTCAGTTGTGTCCCTTGGTCCTGTTATCCTAGCACATTCTACCAGCTGAAAAACTGGCAAGTTCCACAAGTCACATGCTCAACAGGAAGTTAATCACTTTCTGACGTGCTGACGTTTTATCAAATGGAATGTGGTGAAGTATGAGGGTGACCTCTATTCTGGTGTTATCAGAAATACAAGTGAAAAACATGTTGAGGTCCGCTGCATGCAAGTTTTTCTTGACAGTTTGCGAAGACTTGGTTTAGTACGTTTTAAGTGTCATCCCACCCTGAAGGCCATTCACAGGTCACTTTATAGAATTTGAACCTGAGGTCTGGGCCAAACTAGAGAAAGCCTCTTAGAGGCCACCCACGCATGCACGCATGGCACATGTTCATGTTATCCAGTTTTCATTCCTCTCACCCAGAGTTCTTTCCTGTTACTGTACTGTATATTGTTTGTTTCTTCCAAAAGAAATTAAGATAAAACACTTTATTTCAATTATGCTTGGTCCAATTGTTTAATAAACTATATGAAAACAAATTTCTCCTTAAAAGGATCTTTAAGAAAAATACAACTTGCCTGATGCGAAGATTCAGCAGATGATTCAGCACCTGTATGTCGGGGGACAGGAAGAGAAAGGACAGGGGGGGCAAAACATATATGATGGGAAGGAACAAATAATGTCTATGCATGGGGGGGAGAGCCACTGAGAGACAGAGTTGCTCAGTACAACCCCATAGTAGTCTAGACCAATAGCAGCATAACTAAAAGAAGAAGCGTAGTTAAACTTTACATTTTTAACTATAGGCTTTGTCATAATGGAAGGTGAAAGCTGAGACAGATTCTGCCACCTGGACTGATTCTGGAAGTTGGTTCCATAGAAGAGAAGCCATAGAAGCCATAGAAGAGAACAGAAGTCCGATGAGATGGCTTTATCAAGCTATAATCATAACTCGACTTTGCATGTAAACATAGCACTTTCCTCTGCTGCAGCCCCACTGACTTGCGGAGTTCCTCAAGGTTCTGTCCTAGGCCCTGTGCTCTTCCTCCTATACATGCTGCTCCTAGGTTGTGTTTTTAGAACATAGTATCTCCTATCACTGTTTTGTGCACAACATCCAGATCTACGTGCCATTGAAATCCAAAAGCAAGGACTCAATGCAGCCATTACTTGACTACTTATCTGATGTCAAAAGTTGGATGTGTTCAAATTTCTTAAATCTTAACGATCCAAAATAGAAATTATCCTGTTAAGATGACATGTTTCTTCAACCTACATTGATATCCTGGGCCCCATAACTTTTAAAATCTGCTCCTCTCTCAAAATTTTTTGGGGTAATTTTTGATCATTATTTCAAATTCAACAAACACTAGTTAGTGCTATGGCAAAAACAAATTTCTTTCAAATCCGCGTCCTCGTTAAAATCAAGCCCTATCTCTCCATAACAGACCTGGAGAGGGTGATCCATGCCATCATCACTTCCAGACTTGATCACTGCAACTCTCTTTATGTTGGCTTGGACCAGTCCTCTCCTAGCCGCCTACAGCTTGTTCAAAATGCCGGAGACCGTCTCTTCAAGAAAAAGTGTGACTGTGTAGCCCACATAATTTTTCACCCCCCCACAGCAACTCCTGGGGGACCCGGAAATGAGGGCTGGAGGAAGAAAGAAGGAAGAGATCACTGTAATCAGAATAGGGAATGGACCCCCTGCAGACCCACAAACACCTGAAAAAGACAAACTCCGAATAAAACAGTCTTGTTCATTGTTCAACCCTGAATATACCCTGAATCTAAAGCTCAACCAACAGACGTGCTCTCCCCTCCAGGTTCCTGGCATAGACTTTCCCAAGGGGGCTGAGAAGAGAGAAGTGTGATCCAACCTATTGTTTTTAAATGCCAGTATATCATGCCAGAGGCACTGTCCTCGATGTCCACGTTATCTTGCAGAGTTCTGTCACTTAAGACAGCCCTACAATATTTAGAGCACATCTCATCCATCCACTACTTTCTCAGTCACGGTCAGGAGTTCTCCATCCACCCCACTTTCCCCTCCTTAGACGACATACGGTTTGTCAGGATTTCTTCATGGTGAAATGCAAGTTCTGCTCACTGAACCTGCCTATACTTCCCAATACAGAGGGATCCTATACTGCTTGCCACTCTAGAAGCAATGTTGTCAGAGGCAACGGTCAAGTCATAAACCTAACCTCATTTGTTATGGTTGTGGACAAATTTGTGCAAACTGTAAAGCTACAATATTTAAGAGATTAAGCTATAGCTAGAATTGGATATCGAAGGGAGTCAGCCCCATCCCAGACTCCCTGCTCCATTGTGCTTTGCCTGTATCCACATCCTGATTAAATTCACTATCTCAGGTAACACAGGAATCAGGAGCTGGCGAGTCTGTTACATATCAACGTCTTCCAGGAGCTAATTGGAACTTTGAGCAGTGATAGTTATAGGAGTAGCTGGGCACCTGTGTCTCATTGCCGTCCCCTCCCCAGTGTATTTAAGCTGTCCTTCCCTCTGTGACAGACTGTTATCTTGTTAGTCCAATCCAGCCATAGTTTTCTCCGCCTGTGACCTTCCTAATGATTCACCTTTTTTGTTATGACCTTGAGCTTTGCCCTTGTGGTTTTGTACCTCTACTAGTTTTTTTTTATTTTTTTATTTTTTTTTTGAAAATACCTGGCTTTGACCTGTGGGATGATTAAAGATCTTTCATTTTGCATCCTGCTCCTTGGCTTGTGCATTTGAGTCTCTTTCTGTCTAACCCCTTACCCTAACCCTACGTTAACACAGTTAACAGCAAGCCAAACTCAGATGTTTTCCTTTGAGCCCAGATATGAGTGCCTTGCTCTTTTTTTCTTTCTCATTCAGTGGTAAAACACCTAGAGTGAAAGTGTAATACAGAAATTTTGTTCTCTTTTAAACACAGCCATTAAACATCCTAATCCGCTTTTCATTATGCTATTTATAGAATACACATGAGAATGTGCCAAAAGTTAACAATATGCTAGTCCATAATCATTGCATTGCTAGCATGTATACGTGAGTCCACACATTTCTTTGCTCATTAACTAGGCTGACCAAACGTCCTCTTTTCCCCGGACATGTCCACTTTTTACGTCCCATCCGGGGCGTCTGGGGGTTTTTATTAATTGATGATAGTGTCCGGTTTTCCTTCTGTGTGTATATGTGTGGTTGTCATTGTTTAGGCTAATGCGTGTGACATAATCCCCGAGAGGCTGCCCAGTGGGCGGATCTCCAAAACTCCCAACAAGAAAGCAGCAGACACCGGCAGTGCACCTGAAACGATCAAGGTGCCAAAACGCAAATGCACATTCACAGATGAACTGCGAAAAAAATTTCCCAGTTTACAAAGCTGGTACATATGTGTCCATGTCCAATAAAGGTGCCGGGGACCTCACAGCTCATATGGACACAGAGAAACATAAAAAGGCAGTGCAAGATGAAAGTAGCTCAGCAAAATTCAGTGAAACGTTGGTTTTTCTAACTCAGAACAGAAATTATTCTATCACTATTACAAATCATTTTACGACATTTATATATATATATATTTAGTTTTTTACAATTGAGGCATAATAATAATAAAGAATGTTCAGTAACCTCTGAGAAGCCTATCTGAATTTCTTTGAGAGATAATATAATATATATGTAATATAATTAAATATTCTAGCCATACATATAAACTTTAAATATATTAAAATTATAAGGGATCTGTGAGTTAACTGCGAGTATCATTTAATTATCGTGGCTGGGCCAAGTGTCCTCTTTTTTGGGAATCAAGAAATGGTCATCCAACATTAACATTGCTGATAACGTGACTTTCCAGCCACTCTCTACATTGTAAACGTCATGCTAAGTATGCATTTTCATTTATATCATAGAATACGTCATGAAACTTACAGCTATTGCTTTCGTGAGCGTGAGAAAGCTGACGATGTTCACTGTATGGCCGACCATATCTTTCTGCTGCAGTTGCTATGGTTACCAGAGGTATAAACAAGTCTGCCATCAAACTTCAAAATAATGGTCTAGTTCTCTGTAGGACTCCTGTGTGTGCGATTCCTTAATGCAAATATTCTAACCATGGAATTCGTCCAATACAACATAAATTATTAATAATTTAAAGCATCTTAAATCATGAAAACAATTCTGAGGGCAGAACACCCCTTAATCCTAAACAGAATATTAATAAATTTATTTTTTACTGAATAGCAGCAGTGTGGGCATTTTACAAACCACTGCAGAGTGGTTTGTAGCTCTACTACAGACAAAAAGAGTAGTGTGTAATCTGAGAGGATGTAGGGGGGTTAGGGTTAGGGTTAGGGCAGGGGGGTGGAACCATCCATTTTAGGAGTCAGTGGGGAGTCTTTAGTCTATGTCTCTCTGAACCCTGTGCAACTAAGTAAAGCAGTACAAATGGACAGAGAAAATACTGTAATATTGGAAGAAGAGAGGGGGCTTATACTCCAGCAGAGAACCTGCTTTGATGGATCAGATTTTGAGGGTTAAAGCATGCTCTATCACTTCACAGATTTACAGGCTAAAAAGGACAAATCAAACATGAAAATCTGCAAAGAGCTGCGCTAAGATAGATTGAAAAAAGATTCACTAATAACTAATAATTCTCATGGAATATATCATCAGGCTCAAAGAGTAGATGGATCCACATAGCAGACATCTAGCGATGAGGAATTAAAAGGTTCAATCTGAGACAGTTTTGTACATGGGGGATCAGTCCCCACCTGGGGGGGCCAACCTGCCTAGGTGGGTGTCAAAGAGCCACAACCCCTAGGAATTTTGATGTGTTGTGTCAAAATTGTATTCACTTATATGTCAAAAACAAGTTGTTAAATTGAAGGGTTATATTCAAAACCTATTCATTTATTAAAAAATAAATGAGTACCGAAGACAACAATGGTAAAATTGTGAGTCCTTCAGGAAAAAAGTTGGGAACTGCTGATACAAACTTTCATCTTGTCTCTGAGATCCATACAACAACAACAGACACCAACAAGGCTGTTCAATAATCATTATTATAAGTTGTCTTTAGTACATTAATGTGTCAATATGTGGACAATATGTGGATAATATGGGTGAAAAAGGTGTCAGCTTGTTTCAATCTCTGAATCTCACATTAACCCATTAACACCTGATTAAATAAGCAGAAATTAAAATAGCAATAGGTATATGAAATATCAATAGGTAAAACACTCAAACAAGTCTCAGTTTAATTTTCCGATGAAATCATGTTACTCTATGAAAGCTGTCCACCCCCATGTTTATGTAGCAGCAGAAAGGGACTGAATGAAAAGTTAATTTCCCAGCTTTCATCCATACATCTTGATCCAGTCAGAACAGTCTGATTTTCACTGTGTCTTATCAAGGCAAAGTAAACATCAGCCAATACGGCACAACTGATTTAAGGTGGATTAGAGATCCCTGTGCTAAGCCTGAAAGAATCCTCTATATTCCCAAACGAACTGAATTAGTGAAAGAAACATTAGCCATTTTCAGTGCATCTCATGTAAAATGTTTGCATCCTGTGACACATCCAGCCGTTCTATGTGGCTGGTTTTAAGTTTCAAGAACATGTGGCATGATTTCATTTTGAAGACACCCAAAGTCTGACATTTCTCATTGTTGAAAAGGAAATAGAAAGTCAACATATACATCACTCATCTTTATCACCCAGCCTCCTCTTAACCAGCTCCTCCACACTCCTGCCAGATTGTCATTGCCACATGGATTACTCTCCAGCACTCTTTTCCCAAGGGATCTCCTGGTACTTGACCTGCCTTCTGCCCCAGTAACCTGACGCGTTCTGCATTTGGACTTTGCATCTGTCCCCTCCCTGTTCGCCTTCAACCTACCTGGACTCCCTCTCCAGAGGGTCCTGCTATGTTCAGAACTTGGACTGTGCTCCCCAACCAGGCTTCCCAATTGCCATCTGTTTGGACTCTTGAACATTGCCAATAAAGTTCTGAACTGTTCCAGTCTAAGTTTGTGCTGTTCTTGGGTCTGTTCTCACACCAGTTACAAGTCATCTTTGAAGGCAATAGATGCTTATACTGTAGAGATATGAGCAAAGAAGTGATATGTTAGTGACTCTGCTGTTTAAGTTCTTGTTTTTCAGTCACATGTTCTTTTTATTTATGTAATGGTGGTGGTTGTCATGTGCTTTTGTTTTGGTTTGACATGTTCCCGACTCCACTCAACTTCCTATCTTTGTTTGATTTTCCCTCCATTTTTGTGAGCACACTAATACTGAAATGTTAATGAGCAGTGAATTCATGAACATGACTTATCACACAGACTCAAAGATATAGCATTAGTACCCTTTTTGGCTGAGCAGAGCATAGAAATACACTACGTAACAACTAGTGTCAATGGCGACCACCTATGGTCTTCCCCAAAAATTGTATAATTCGATTTGTCTATGCTATCAGGACAAGAAGTATACACATTTATTTTTTTCAAAAACCCATTTGGCAAAATGGTTACCCTATACTCTGCTCTCTAAACGCAGTAGTACAACTTAGCCAGCTTAAGATTGGTCGTGCAGGTACTGTGGTTGTCTCTATCAACTATGCCTCTGGACACACATGCAGCAGACAGACACAGATACAGGGAGTAAGATAGAAAGAAATTAAGAGCAGTGAGCTATCAGGTAGTGATATAGTCCATCTTGCAATAGACTACATTAGGTTCTCTCAGAGATGAACTGAATTACACGCTCCCTCTCAGTAATGTAGCTAATATAAATATATGTTTGTGAGAGATCTGGTGAGAAAGGTGAGGAAGGCTACACTAAAGAGTAACCTAAAGTCAACATGCTGCGTACTGGAGCATGCTGACCGACTTTACACACCCTGATAGTGATTTTTGCTTCTATGATTCTCTTATTACAACAGTCACTATTTGGCTGTAACAAGGTTGCCATCAAGAACTTTGCAGCCATTTTACAACACTGCAGTAATTAAATGCATATAAATAAATAAAAATAACTTGTTGAACTTGGAGCTGGGGAGACAGTGGAGAGCAGGGGGCAAAGGCAGGCTGGAACAGAGGAGTATAGTTGTGAAGCAGGTAATCCAAAATGTTCCAAAAGGTTTCTCAGAACAGTTTTTAGAAGCCAGAGTCCCCACTGGAGTTTCAACAACAAACCAGCAAAGGGTGAATGAATGAGCTGGGGTTTAAGCTGTAGGTTGGCTTGAATGAGATGCAGGTGTGTGAAGAGCTGATGGTAGGTCAGCCCTGACCATCTTGAGACTAACGGAGGAGAACACAGAAACAAACAGAACAAGTAGGTAGGGAAAACAGAAGTAAACACCAGCCTAACACTGATCAGTCCTAACATTAGCCTTCTAAAGCATCCTTTACCATCCATCATTATTACTCTTCTGTTCATTAAACTGATAATTTACCTTCTGACAACTTGTCTAAATCAAAACTACATTTATTTATAAAGCACCTTTCATGGGCAAGGTAGACTCAATGTACTTTACATCATAAGAATATTATAATAGTGCAACAAGAAGTGCAATATATACAAATGCACACTATATGAATCCCGCATTCCTCAGTCATTCATACTGGCACAAAGATAAACACACATAACTTAACGAACGGCTGTAAAAAGAAAAGCTTTTCATCTGTCACTGAAAAATGTTCAGTGATTAAGCATCTCTCACTTTTTCAGACAGGGTGTTCCATCTATGTGGAGAATAGACACAAAAGGTTGCCATCCTGGCTTTGGACTCAGTGTGAGGAATGGCTAAGTTACTGCATGTGAAGTTAAGAGTTCTTGCTGGTTTGTTTATGGCAAGCATGTCTCTTCAAGGGATATGGCCATGTAAAGCTAACCAGATATTTAAGAATCTGAGTTTTCAATTAATTCTAATTGTTGAGTAAGGTAAATTGAAAATGGACCTGTAATAGTTATTTGGTTTTTTTTTAAGGACTGGTTTGATGACAGCTGTCTTAATTGATATGGTCAAAATACATGACAGGAGAAAGAAGTTAATGATATCTTTAACATTAGGCACTAAGCAGTTAATTATTATTTTACAAATATGGTTGTAAGAGGATCCAGACAGCAGGTAGAGGGCCTAAACTGACCAATAGTATTTTCAATTAATGTCAAAGTGACTCATGGTACATTCAGTGTTTCTGGATTAACTTTTGGATCTTAAAGCACAATTTTTTTTTTCTAATGGAAATGATTTTGTTATTAAGGGATGATGCAAATAATGAAATGATGGTAAATAGTGAATTAATAAGTCTGTCAACAGTGGTGAAGAAAACTGTTATATTATTAATATTTATATTTTTATGATTTCAGAGAAGAAAGACTGTCTAGCCTGTTTGATTGCTTTTCTATTGAATCCATTCATTCTTATAGATGTCATTCATCATATCTGTTCTACTGTTATGGATGGAATTGAAGTTATTAAGTGCAGTCTCAATAACTGTAGTTGCACCATTTTTATCCAGCCACTTTTCAGTTCATACAGTAAAGTCTAAGATGAAAAAACTAATGTGATTATTATAAATAATTTTTTGTAAGAGGCCTGATGTTTACTGGAGTCATTTTTATTATTTGTGGTGTACTCCAGTGGTTTGGGCTGATATCTGGATTGATTTGGACACTTGTTAAAAGTGAGTCAGTCGAGTTTATGAGAGCAGAAGTTAATTTATTCGACTGAAGTTCACAAGGTCAGGGACAATGAGACAGATACTATAATTTAAAAAGTGTGGATTCACTGACCATCAACCAGAGAACACATTGCAGTAGGGCAGAATGAGTTCAATATTCAGTGATAAAAGGTGAGATCCAATTTAATAAGTCTATTCAGAAGTGAATAGCGAAATAGAATAGAGGAAAGAGGTACAGTTGTCCAAGTGAAGTTGAGCATGCTATCATTCCCTTCAGCTGTATGATTAGAAACTTGTAAATCAAATTAAGTACATTTTGGTATCATTCTAAGTCTCAACACATCCTTTTGGGACTACCTTGTCACTTAACACCTCAACACTTCCATCAGTAAATGGTTTTCAAAACAAAAAAAGAAATGTGTATCCCCTACCCTTCTAATGCACCACATGGTTCAAAAATGACCTGTTTCCATTTACTGTTATTCCAAGTATAGCTAAATGTTATGCTACATCTTTGAAATAAATGTATGTATGTTTATTTTTTATTGGCTGGTTTCTTTATTGGTATTCCCTTCCTTGCAGGGGGGGACAAGAATTAAGATGTTGCCTTGCAGGAGCTGCTACTAGATTCACAGCAAAATCCATTTCACAGGGCCAACATGAGTCTCAGGAGATACAAGGATATCCGTCTCTTCATATGGTTTGACAAGACGACCAGGGCTTTGTGCCAGGAAACAGACCGTGTGGCAGCTTTCAGGTACATGTGGGACTGTCCCTTTGGTAGAGAAGCTCCTTGAAAAGAACCTGACCATTGTGGGGACTCTTTACTAGAACAAGGCAGACATACCACATATGACGAAGCCATCCAAATTACGGGAGATTCACAGCTCCGAATTTGGATTCAATGACAACATGACCATGGTGAGTTATGTGCAGAAGAAAGGAAAGAACCATGAATAATGACAAAGAAGTGGATGACAGTGATCCATCACACCCCAATCTGTGGTATGCGTGTTACGCCATTTCTTGTCACTGCTGGTTGTGCTCTGTTACCTTGTGTGCTGTCTCTGCTATTCTTTTGCTATTCACCTGATTGATCAACAGTAAGCTGTTATCAAACTTATACTAGCCAAAAAGTCCATGTCTTCCCCCTTCCTAAGCTTTTCAGACAATTCTGTAGCTCCGCTAATTTAACCAAAGCGATTAGCAATGTCCTCTAGCTCTCTGTCGCCACTCTCCTCTCCTTTTCTGTGTGCCTCATGTGTAGTTATTCTTCTACTCCTTTTATGATAGCACCTCTTGTCATAGATGCAAGAAGATGGTCGAAATGGAGGTGAAAATTAGCGAGTTAGAGTCGCGGTTCCACAACTTAGCTAGCCAGCCTATGCTCGTGTAGCTAGCCACCCCCCTGTAGCCGGTGCGGGCTGGCCTTGACGAGCTGCTACAGCAGCCGAGAGAGTCCCCCCCACCCCCCCCCCCTCCCAGTGGCTCCCGAGCAGCCGGGATCTAGTCAGGGCAGCTGGGTGACTGTCCGAGACAAGAGGCATAGTCATAGGCAGCAGCCCCAGGTTCACCACCGACCAGTTCATGTTTCCAACAGGTTCTCCCTTCTCAGCGACACACCTGCGACTCTAGTGATTGCCGATCCAATTCTGAGGAACTTGAAGTTAGCGACACCAGCGACCATAGTGAAGTGTATCCCGGGGGCCAGAACAGGCGACTTCCAGTCTTATCTGAAACTGCTGGCTAAGGGTAAACGTAAATATGCTAATATTGTTATTCATGACTATATGTTCATGTTATATGACTTCGCCAGTCGGAAGTCACAAAAATTAATGTGGAATCAATGTGCAAGTTTGTTAAACAATGTCGGACACTGTAGTTTTCTCCGGCCCCCTCCCCAATCGGACCAGTGATGACATGTACAGCCGCATGTCGTCATTTAACCGCTGGCTGTCGAGGTGGTGTCCCGAAAACAACGTGGGCTACATAGATAAGTGGAGGACTTTCTGGGGGAGACCTGGTCTGATTAGAAGAGATGGTGTCCATCCCACTGTGGACGGGGCCGCTCTCATTTCTAGGAATATGGCCGATTTTATTAGAAATCCAAATCTCTGACAATCCCGGGTCGAGACCAGGAGGCAGAGCCGCAGTTTAACACGCTCCTCTGCGCCTCAGTCAGAGCGGTGACCTGCCGAGAATAGAGTAGATTGAGAGATGGAGGGGGGGCAACGCATCTAACAGCGCCGCTGGAATACAGTCTCTGTCTATAAGAAGAGCTAAAAACAAAAACAACTTAACTGAAATCAAAACAGCCACAAATCCGGTCTCAAATAACACTGCAGTTAAATGTAGACTGTTGAATATTCGATCATCAAAATTCCTACTAGTCAATGATCTCATAACTGATCATTGTGTTGATTTATTTTGTATAAGCTACACCCCACACTCATGTTAATTTTCATATCCCACAGGTTGAGGAGGGGGTCAGCTGCGATATTTCAATCAAGCCTATTAATCAACCCCAGACCAAAATCTGGCTGCAGGTCTTTTGAAAGTCACACTCTTAGTCTTTTCCACTCAAACTGGAAAAGTGAAAAATCAGTTCTATTAGTTACAGTATACCGTCCACCTGGTCCGTACTCAGAATTCCTATCAGAGTTTCCTGAGTTTATATCAGAGTTAGTACAGATAAAATCATTATACTGGGAGATTTCAATATACATGTTGATGTAGAAAGCGACAGCTTTAGTTGTGGGTTTCTTTCCCAACTAGACTCAATTGGCTTTTCCCAGCATGTGAATGAACCCACTCACTTCTACAATCATATCCTGACCTTGTTCTAACATATGGCATTGAAATTGACAAGCTAACAATTTTTCCTCAAAACTCTCTTCTGACCGACCATTACCTCATTACATTTGAGTTTACTTTAATGGGCTGCACAGCATCGAGGAATAAACTCAAGTATAAAAGATGTTTATCTGAAGATGCTGTGGCTAACTTAAAGAGAACATTTGGTCATTAATCCCAACAATGCCATAACTAAATTCAAATGAGGATTTCTCCCATACACAGGTTGATGACCTTGTGATTAGCACTATGGCCACACTGTGTTCAAATCTTGATGATGCCGCCCCTCTCAAAAAGAAAGTAATCATGATAAGTAATCATGATTTTATGGACTTTTTTACAGATAAAATTCTCTCTTCTAAGTATATGTTTATTGATAGTGCTGGTAAAGCTGTGTGTCCTTTTTGTGAATATGTAATGAGGGTTAGGGTTGGGCCATTTTGTCCATCTTCTCCCGCTTTTCCGTTTCTGGGTGTCAGGGGGTGCTGGAGCCAATCCCAGCTCACACTGGGTGAGGGCGGGGTACACCCTGGACAGGTTGCTAATCCTTCACAGGGCCAACACACAGATACAGACAGAGACAAGCACTCACTCTCAGACCTACAGACAATTTAGAGACACCAATTAACCTAGACACGCATGTCTTTGGATGGCAGGAGGAAACTGGAGTATCCGGAGGAAACCCACGTAGGTACGGGAGAGCATGCAAATTCTACACAGAAAGGCTCCAAGTCCGGAAACTGAACCTGCAACCTTCTTATTGTGGGGCAACACTGCTAACCACTATGCTGCCTAATGAAAGAATATAACAATTAAAATCTTTATTTATATTTTCAAGAGTGCACCAGCTTGTTCATATTTTGAAATTTTAGAACTTTAACAAGTGGCCTTTTTATGGAGAACAAAATATTTATATATTAATTTATTTTTCTGGAGTAGTATTTCTGTCTGTTTCAATTTATATTTATATTCATCATGGAGGTGAATGACAATGACACACTTCTGAAAGTTTAATTTTACTTTAAAAAACTCCAGAACACTTTTGCATATTTCTGTGTGGCAAGTTCAAAGTTTTCAATTGTACCCAAAAATAATGGAGGCAAGGATATTTTTTCAAGCACTTCCTAATGTGCTGTGCATATTTTGTATGGATTTATGCATAGCTGTAAATGTGGAACAATGTACCGTAATTTCCGGACTATAGAGCGCACCTGAATATAAGCCGCACCCTCTAAATTTAAAGAGAAAAACAGTTTTGTACATATATAGGCGGCACTTGTTTATAAGCTGCAGGTGTTGGAAATGTGGGAGGAAGTGGCATATGGCAGGAATTATGTTACACAGAAAGATTTTCCCTTTTCGCCAGATAGATCAACTTTAACTTGAAAGCTGCATCATATGCATTGCTTCGTGTGTTTTCCATGATAAGGGTATGTTCATGAAGCGCAAAATAAATGACTGACTGACTTGGTCAGTGTGTAAATGTATGTATGTATGCAGCATGAAGCTCGTTACCTGTTAAAAATCCATAAATTAGCCGCAGGGTTATATATTTATCATATATATATATATTTTATTTCACAGAATATACTGAAGTTGTCTCCTACCTTAAGACCACACTGACATAAATTTGGAAGTTTTTTAGCATACAATCAACTGAGTATTGAATTGATGCCTTTTAAAAATTTATTTTTCAACAAAATGGTGAGGCATTTTCCTCCTCTGTCTTCTTTCTTTGCCACTTTTCTGTGTCATCATTCACAAACCAACTGCCTTTTAATTTAGTAAATCTTAACCTGAACAATTAATCTAATTCACAAATGTTTCGTTTGAAAGAGGAATAAAGGCTGTGACCCCAAGTCTCCGGTTGGGCCACATTTGGTGTTAAGTGTCTTATCTATCAGAAAATGTTGTTGTGACTCTGTAGACCATTTACATGCACAAAGAGCTACAGCACACCATGACAAAGGGAAGGTTTTCTTGGTGTAATAATAAGCCACGTTTCCATGAAGGTTAAGGTTTATATCAGTACAGTACAGTATGATTTGGAATGGTAAACCATGAACTGGCTTTTGTTTCAACTGCCAACAGTGCCATTACTTGCAAGTCAGGATGTACACTGGATGGCAACAGCTGTGTCACAGAGATGAGCAGCATGGCATCAGACTGGTGCAACAACTACAAACAACAATGGAAGACATTGTGCAGCTTCTTTGTTTTCTGCTCTGCATGTATCTCTTCATTTCAGCAAGACATAAAACTTTGTTTTCTGGTAGCTATGTATTCGGGCACCTAGCATAATGGTATGGTCAGCAGAATCAACAGAAACAATAATCGTGTACAATACTGAACTAAACCATACCACCCAGTGGAAAGACGACTACAGAAACTGTCCCCTACTTTTTATAAGTTTCCAGGAATCCTTTTTGCAATGCAGTTAATGTCCAGTGAAGATCAGACTAAAAAGAACAGGAGGCTGTGGGATGATGATGTTATTAGGGTTAACAGGAGGACAGACAACTGCTAGAACACTTAAATGGAACTGCCAGTCCTTACCTGGTGAGTTTGTTCTGTTAATTGTGCAGTCTCACATGGAATTACTGAACAGGATAAATCATCAAAAAACTCCCCTCACTGTTGCTTAGGTCAGGACTGTCACAGGGATCAAGCTTAAAATCTTTTCTGTGAAGCATGTTAATCTGCTTTGTCAAATATGGCCTATATTTTACAATACAGTTACACTGTTAAGACCTTTGAAAGCTATAAAAGCTTTATCAGAAACTGACATTTTTTCAGATCAATAAGATCAATGAAGTCATTCATTCATTCATTCATCTTCAGCCGCTTATCCAGGGCCGGGTCGCGGAGGTAGCAGTTCCAGCAGACGAGCCCACACTTCCTTTTCCCCGGCCACATTGGCCAGCTCTGACTGGGGGATCCCAAGGCGCTCCCAGGCCAGAGTGGAGATATAATCTCCCCACCTGGTCCTCGGCCTTCCCCGTGGCCTCCTCCCAGCTGGACATGCCAGGAACACCTCCCTAGGGAGGCGTCCCGGTGGCATCCTTATCAGATGCCCGAACCACCTGAACCGGCTCCTTTCCACGTGAAGGAGCAGCAGCTCTACTCCAAGTCCCTCCCGGATGGACAAACTTCTCACCCTATCTCTAAGGGAGAATTCAGCCACCCACCCTTGTACCCACGATCTTGTTCTTTTAGTCATGACCCATCGCTCATGACCATAGGTGCGGGTAGGAACAAAGACCGACCAGCAGATAGAGAGTTTTGCCGTCTGGCAAGTGCGGTAGAGCGAACGCAACACCACCCCTGCTGCTCCGATTCTCTGGCCAATCTCATCCTCCATCTTACTCTCATTCGTGAACAAGACCCAGAGATACTTGAACTCTTTCACTTGGGGTAAGGACTCATTTCCTACCCGGAGTATGCATGCCACAGGTTTCCTGCTGAGAACCGTGGCCTCAGATTTAGAGGTCCTCAAAGATCCTCAAAGATCAATGTCCAACAGTGTCCAATGTAAACAATTCACAGTATTGTAAGATAATGGAAGAACACATTGGAACCATCGCACATCAGATGCTATAGTGTAACTCAGTGGCATCATTTGCTTGGTCCTCAGCAGCTGGTCAAAGTCAACTTTGTACCAGTTGTTACCGGTTTTCCGGTAACAAAAAAATGGCATCCAATAGGAAAATGTCCGGCTTTTTGAATAATAAAGAAACACACACACAAACGCATCTTCCACAACCGATAGCTGTGCTGGACAATCCAGTCCACATGATCCATGGTGTAAACTGGGATGGCATAAGGGAGAGAATCAGCTGTTTGCACTTACAATAAATATTGCCAGACTACAGGCTATCTAATGCTAAATAAATAAATAAAGCTGAAATGAAAAGCATAATAAACTGTTTAGTGGTTTGTTTGTTTGTTAGTTTTTTTGTCCCAAACTGCAAAATTTTCATTTTTAAAAGGTGTATTTGGAGAGTTTTACGTTTCTGGATTCCAAAACTGATTTTATGGCCTAGGAGATTTAAAGGTCCCTTAGCCATGTCAACATGAGATGCATCTCAAATTTTACTTTCAGCTGCACCCTGCAGAGAAGAGGGGCTCCTGTTGAAGGTTCTCCTCCTTCAAGGGCAGCAGTTAGTTGCTCTTTCAAACAAACAGGCTATTTAACATTCGACTTGGAGGTGGACATGAGATGCGGATTGCAAGGACCAAGCCTACCCGTGAATGGCCGACCGTAAGCCATCTCAACTCCTCCAGTTACTTTGGTGATCGGGTGAGGGGGGTGGAGTTTTAGGAAGGCGGCTGGACGAGCGAGCTGCTATCGGGCGCTGTACTCTCCGTGGGCAGCCGTGATGTGAGCACCGTTCCCGGAGAGCAGCGGTAAGTAACAATAACTCACTGCTGATTTGCTGCGCCCTCGTTCGGCTGGGCACAACGGCGCGCCTCTTCCTCCACTTTTTCTCCGCGACTTCAACGAGTAATCGAAAGTTACAAGCGTCTCGTGTCGCCGGTGCTGGCACGGAATTGACGGGACCGCGAGGACAAAAAAACGTTTGCACTGATCTATGTGGAGGAAAACTGTGTGTGAAGTTTTTTGTGCCAATTATTCCACCTCTGTCTCTGACAGCATCTGCAAGTGAAACGGATTCTCCGTGTTTTATAGTATCATGATACCTTCCATAATTTGTGTGATATATCATGAAGAAGTGTGACAGTGTGCAGTCCTCTCAGGAAAGGGAAAGGTAGATTTGATTGATGGATATGTGACGGCTTGGTGATTTATTCAGACTTTGAACATGGATTAGATCCCAATTTTATGCCGTAGTCCCTGAACTTTCCTCACAGGCGACACACAGAGAGACAGAAGCTCTGTAGGAAACTGAAACTATGCTGCTACGCTTTGACTAATTTTCTTCTTATGCTCTTTGTGTGACTTCATCTCAGTCCTATCGTACATCTGTGTCATCGTTTAGATAAAATATAAATTTCAACTCATGTTAAAACGTCCTTATATTGAAATGACAAAGCTCTTCTGCTTAGTCCTATGTCTTTTGTCTGGCTGTGTTCACATGCTGGAGAGAAGAGTCTTTAAAACTGAGGTAGACGCAGCTGTTAAATGTGTGTGATCCCTCAGACTGGACACTGACTTTATGTCAACAAAAACCAAATTAACCAAGATCTTTACAAAATTATATGGGAAGATTTTTGAAACTAATCATTTATGCTTCTTTATTGTATAAAATAATTTGGGAAATTAACCCTCAACTAAAGAGTGGAGACCCTTAACAGACCACATTGCCGAGACCCCTTGTTAAAATCCATTTGCTTTGTCTGTATGTTGATCTTTCTCAACACGGCCGTAAGCGGGAAAGTGTCTCAGAAACGCACTGGCATCCTTTATTCTGAATGGGGCCTAAGTCAGCTCTCACATTAGACACTCCTAGGTGACTGACTTGACCTCCGTGCAATGAGTCCGTGTAACGAGTTCACTGTTGCTGCTCGGCTGCACCAGTTTTTGGAACTGCTCCTCCTTCATTTGTAGTAATTTCCAGAAAGAAGTGTGAATATATTATATAAATTGTAACTGAATAAAATCAGTTTTTGAAGGCTATCCTTGAATATAATATTGTAGAAATCAAAAGATCTTTTTTCATCAAGTTTAATGTGTTAAATTGGAAGATAATACAACTAGTTTACAGCTCATACTTAAAGAAGCTCTCTTAAAAAGATTCTGATAGTTAATTCAAAGAATATTGTTCATCAGACTTCCCAGGATGCATTGCTGCATTTTCTGTGGTTTAAATCTTGTCACACTGACATTGTTTTAAAAATAAATGGTTTCTCTTTATGTCATTGAATTTGAATAGTCTTTGAATGTCATTGAATAGTGTAGCGAAGCTTTATATTTTCTAGAATTCAGGCTTGTAAAGCAGCAGAGGAACTTTCTGAATTCAAATTTAAAATGATTTAGAGTATTTACAGTCAAACAACTAAAGGGAAGGTTCCTCAGAATGTGCTGGTGCATTTTTAATATGATGAGCAACTCTGAACTATCACATAACTCAAGCCACGCAGTCATGATGGTTAAAGCTCAGTCACCTTCAGTCTATAGACTATATAGAGTCACAGTCAGGTCAGTCATGCAACTTGTTCAGCAGTCAAATGTTAAATGAGATAACCTTGAGACAGGCAAGGAAAACATTTGCACATAATCACTACAAAAGTAGTGAAGCCATTGGAGAGCAGAGGGACATATTCGGCCCCCTCTTTGGTGAAGAAGAAGAAAAGCGCTCTTACCACAATGGAGGCATTCTCAGAAAAAAAAAAAAAAAAAAAAAAAAAAAGTTTGGGCAAGAAGAAATGAAAGCACATAACCCTCTGTGCTGCTGAGCTTCATAGCAATGCTCCTAAAATGACCAGAAAAGCCTGAATGAACAACTATTGTGTGTTTTATTTCTCAATCCATTAAGTTTTCATCCAGTTAACCAGACACAACCAGCTGTGACACCGAAGTTACCTAATTTCTTAACATTCATGTAAATGCTTGTATGCATGTCTTCTTTTCTAACACCGAAGAGGAAATTAAAGGGTCAATTTGAATTTTTGTTTTTATTATTCAGTTTGCTTTGAATCAGAGGTTCTTCCAATGAAGATATTACAACATTTGTCTTGAGACACCATCGTAAAATTAAAAAGTTGTGGTTAAACTTTCCCTGTATACCTGATAAGCCCTGAACACAGGGATTATTTTGGTGTGATCAGAAGAGTTGGGAGACATAATCAAAGCTGTCTATACAACTCCCAAATGACGCATTGTGGTATCTGGTCCTTGTCTATTTAGCTGTATTAATATTCTCTGGCTCTTCAATTCATTCATCCTTAAATGGGATGTTCTGAAGGTTGGCACAAGCCTGAAGGCAAACTATTTACACGGGCTCCTGAGCAGCTTTATCTAGCAATATTAACACATAATGCATGGTGATTTAGAGGGAAGGGAAGAAAGTCAGCGCTTCTGATTGATTACACTGTCAGCCTTGTTTACAAAATTAAAGGTATAGATCATTATATTGAACCTTTGGCTGTGAGCTTCTGACGAGGGAGAGCTGCTGTGAGAGCCAGCAGCATGGAAATGCCATTATCACATATCAGATGTAATGCAGCAGGAGTGCATGATGTATTCTTGCAGAGGGGCAATTCATAGTCATTTTATTTTAGAAGTTCTGCAGTGAAGCTCTGTGTGCTAATTTACACTGATTACCAATCATTGACCTGACAATGGGCTTTGCATTCTGTAAGTGTGGGTTCGGGTGGGGGTTGTGGGGCAGGGGATAACACTGATTTGATGCTGTTGTATTGTCAGGTACAGTAAGTGGATTGTCAGTTTGTAAAGTGGATTAAGCAGCAGTAAAGGGATATGTGTGTGTGTTCATTTGTCTGTTTTTATTTTTTATTTTTCCATCCATCTGATTTAAAGTGTAGCTGTGATATCAGATATCCAGATCAGTTAACTCTTGCCCTCCTGTCCACAGTTGCAGTGCTGTGCATATGAATAGCAGCAGCTTTTAACGTGCTGGAGAAAGCTTTCATATGAATTTAAATGACCACTTTTCCTGGCCTCAATTACAACTGTCCAAGCCCAGTGTGTAGTGTAGAAAATATGTTCATTAACACTGTGTCAGACAGATTTAACTAATGTTAAGTTCTTAGGACTGCTTTGCTGTTTTCCCTGAAACCAAATGACAGCCTTGTTTTATCCAGCAATTTTTAAGCTGTGTCAAATGTCTTACAAGATGTAAGATAGAGGAGAACATAAAGACGGACCAGCAAAACCAGTTACAGGGAGCGTACTAATACATGACAAGAATGTAATATATGATCTCTTTCTGGTTCAAAAAAGCTGTTTTCAGGTAAAGCACCATATATCACACAACTGAAGAGAAGACACTATAAACAGCAGTCTTAACCACATGCTATGGACAAACCCAGAGAGAAACTGGAAAACTGTGATTTTTTTACATACAGGAAGGGTTGCAGGGTCCCTCTAACGATGAAAGCTGTGGCTGTGTGTGTAATAATAAAATATGTGATGGTGGAGACACCTACTGTACAGGGAATCACTTCAATTATAAGGCCTGGATGCAATGAATAAATACTATCAAAATTTAAATGCAGCCAAGGAAAATATCTAAATTGAGGGAGATGCTGTTTCTTTGACAAAGGTAAAATGTGTCACTGTTCTACATTGTTCATTATTTCAGGCAAGATGAAATATCGTAATCCGTCACATCTATTTTTATCTGAATTACTGTGTGAAGTTTGGGGCCACACACAAAAGCTACTTACAATCAGTATGTAAACTTCAAAAGAGCAGTCAGGATATTGCACAATATGGAACTAACTGCTTTTAAAGTTACATGTACTGAAATATGTGGACCCTAATTATATATAAAGAAATAATTGATTTCTGTATATTAAAAAAATATATTTTCCAGAGGAGAATGACCCTAAACATTTCTCTAACTGTTGACGGAACTACCTGCAACTGAGGGAATATGTTAGAATATTGAAAATGATGTACTGGCCCCCTAAAAAGTCCAGACCTTAATGCCATCAAGCAAAGTCAGGGCAAGTGGAAAAATAAAATGGACAGATTGAATGTACAGTCAAAGGAAAGTCTTTGGGTTGAGGTGAAGAAGGGATATTATTGTTGAAGTTCTCAGGAAATATACTGGCACTATGCCAGAGAGAGGTGATGCTCAAATTGCTATCAAAGTTGGACATAACAAATATTAAAGCTAAAAGTGAATAAAAACAGTATGATTCACTCCATTTGATATTTGTGGTGCTTAGAGAAGCCATCTTCTTCATGAACACAAGGGCATAATTTGCACAGGGGATACAGGGGTCATGACCCCCGCAAAAATTAGATCCAGCCAATATAATCACATCATTCTGATTCATAAAAATATGCATTATCTTGCATGACTATCTAGTTGATTTTCTTTATTAATGTAATTTGCCAGCAAAACAGTAGCATGTTTCATCCCCCGCTGAATACTTGGTATTACCCAATCTGCCTTTTCTGCCAAATGATCAGTGTTCGCTCTATGTTTGGCATGGATGGAGACAACAGAAGCATGAAAAGAGCACAAAAAGACACCAACCCCAAAGAAAAAAAGAAAAAATCCTGACCAATAAGAGATAATACCTGTATCGTTATGTAAGGTGATGATTTGTGACTGGATTGCAGGGATGGACGGTATAGGACCAAATGTCAGTTTTGCTGACTTGCTCCAATACAGGGTGTTGTGTAGTGGCGTTACTGGTTTAACTACATTTCTCAGTAGCGTGGTTGTAACGTCGCTGCTTTCCAAATCAAATATCTTTTCAGTAGTGAAGCTATTTTACTGATCAAATAACGTGGTAGCCTACGCAGAAGCTACTTTTCTCCAGGCATTTCAAAATTTTAGATGCAGCGGAGTTTCTGCTGTGGTCTGAAGCGGTAACCATGACAACGCTGCTCCATGTGACGTTACGTACCAGTCCTGCTGCAGCAGGGCGGCTTTCAGTGATGGAGGAGGGGGAGAGAAGTGTAGTGCGACTTCATCTGAATCCTGACAAGCTTTAGGAAATATCTGAATGTTTTCTCTTAAATTCTGCTTTTTGACGTCACTTGCTATTGAAACCGGGTCGTTACCATTTGAACTTTAACTAAGCTTTTTTTTTTTATATCATGTTCAAGACTGTGATTGCCGAACAGGTGAGCAAAGCGAAGGAAATGGCCAAGGAGGCACAGATCATGAGAGAGAGACAGGTGACCAGAGAGGGAGACGAGGAAACACAGATGACGAGAGAGAGAGTGAAGGTGGTGACAGAGAAGGAGCAGCAGTTGAAGAGATACTGAATGAAGGTGGCGACAGAGGAGGTGCAGCAGTTGAGCAAGAGAGAGGAGGAGGTGACAGAGGATCAGGTGACCAAAGAGAGGAAGAGAGAGCACAGTGTAAAGGGGCAGCGTATCTGACAGGGCTTCAGTATCCACAGGTGGAAATCTCAACCCCCTCAATGTCCAACTCAAAGTTACGCCCTTGCATGAACAATGAAAGTAAATAGTGTTCCAATAACAGTAACATCCAATTTGTTACTGTATGACTGCTTAAGGCTGACATAATAGTAAAGAAACCAATAATTGTAAAGTTAATTTATCCGCTACAATAATATCATGTTTTATTTTTTGTTGACTTTTTTATGAGTTTTGGCTGACTACTGAAGAAGGATGTTGGCGGCATTTCTCTTAGCTAGAGTTGTATTGACCAGCTAGTGAACAGATTAATCTCTTGATATTCATCAATGGGCTCTCAGCCTGACTGATGAATAGCTCCAAATTGGTAATTTTTTGATGTAGTGAGGAAATAAGTGACCTGAAAGCTGGTGTTGGCTGAATATAAAGATTTGATTGTGCTTTCTGGAACAAGTTATTTCTCTTTGTCATGCTCTACACTGCTTTAAAATTGGAATCAAAGTGAAAAGACTTTAACTCACCTTGGTCTTGTAAATATCGTTACACTTTCTTAAACATATGTTTGCTCCTTGCAAATTTAGGTAAACGCACACAATAGTTAACAAAGGGTAGACATTAGCTCATTTGCACAATAAAGGCCTACTGCATTCCGATGATTTAAGCCTGATCTTGAAAGCTGCAAGAGAGTCCGTCCCTGGGATCAATACTGGGAATTGGTTCCATAGAAGAAAGGCCTGATAGGTGAAAGATCTGCCTCCCAATTTACTCCTGGAACCACAAGTAAACCTACAAGTGACCTCCTGGGACAATAAGAAACTATGAGCTGAGATGTGATGGAGTTTGGTCATTAAGAGCTTTATATGTTCAGAGACGCACAGGAGAGATGTGATCTCTTTTTCTAGTTCTAGTTAATATTTGTAAAGTAGGATTCAGGATGAATTGAAGGCATTTCAGAGAGTTTTTTGGGACATCCTGAATCACAATAGTCTAGTCTACAGGTAACAAATGCATGGGCTACTTTTTCTGAATCCTTTTGTGGCAGGATGTGTCTGATTTTTGCAGTTTTGGATAGGTGAAAGAAAGCTGTCCAAGAGATTTGTTTTATATGAGGGAAAAAAGACAAATATGTCAAATATGAATCCAAGATTCCTGACAGGGGAGCTGGAAGCCAATGTAATGCTGTCCAAAGTGTTCAAATTATTGAAAAACGCTTGTCCAATATGTTTAGGGGCCAAGTACGATTACTTCAGTTTTGTCTGATTTTAGAAGTAAAAAGTTCTGGAACATCCACAACTTTACCTGTATGTCTATGAGACATGCACGAAGTCAGTGATTAGTTTCTTTCTTTTTTTTTTTTTTTTTGCTTCAGTGACAAGTATAACTGAGTATTATCTGCATAGCAGTGGAAAGTGTTGCTGTGCTTCCTGACTATACTGTCTAAATTATATGGTGAAAAAGATTGGTCCAAGTACAGGTGCATGTGAAAAAGCCATTGTTAACAGTTAACAGTTAACAGCTACTGATCTCGAATGCAAAAGGGGCAAAATTAAATTAACCCTTTAAACCGACTGACGCCGACGGTCACTGCACTTCAAATTACCGTATATATTATCCGAGAGATGCCAGCAGTTTCTCAAAGCTGCAGATATTTGAAGAAGTAATTTCATTGCAGGACTTTTCAAATGAAAGGATTTTGATCCTTTGCTTTTTCCAAGTCAAACCCTTTCTCAAAAGTTCAATAATATTTAGTGCACAACATCAGAGGTACACACTGTGATGTCAAAAAGATTTTAGTTGAGTTCATGTGTCTTATTTGTCAGTTCTGACCCTGCTCCTCAGCCCCGGGTTAGATAACACAGCAAATCCTAAAGTACCATATGGTATCAGCAGCACTGCGCTTCACTAATTGTGGTTGATGCAAATGGTAGCAGCCATCACTAACACACACACAAAGAAATGTCTTTCTGGGGACTTTACTTGTTCCAAGTCAAACCCATCCCTTTATACTTAAAACACTGGAAGTGTAATATGTGGACTGGATGTTGGATTGGCAAACCCCCCCCCACCCCCCCCTCCACACACACACACACACACACACACTTCAACATGTATTATCTCCACTTTGTTAAGATTAAAGCAGCTCAGATTGCATGGGGGATTAGGCTGGTCTGAACTTTGTAATTGCCAGGAATGGGTCACTGGGTGAGTTTATTTGCATGTGTGTGTTGAGGTCAACCTCAAGGGGCAGGGATTACAAAACCCACAATATACATGCCTTGTTGTGTGTGTTTTGTCAGTTTCTGTAAACCATTACACTTGACTAAAACATGACTTGACATACAATGGTGTGGAAATGCAAGAAATGCTCTAAGCACGAAACTGGGCCGTAAAAACCAGCCGTCAGGACTGGAACTTTGTGATGTCACAAGAATGTTCTTTACCTGAAGTACTGACCTGAAATCAGGTACGTTTTTTTGTTCTGTCATGAAGAAAACAATCAGCAGAAAAGATGATCAGATTCTTTGATTGGCTGAATGCCCTTTTGTTACTAGAGTCTGTGAGAGGAAGTGTAGGGACTCTGAGATGGTTTAAAGCGCAAATTAACACAAAAAATTTACTTAAATTTGATTTCAATGAGAATTTGCATCCAGTCTAACCCCATTCAAAATATATTTTAAAGTTTTTTTAGAAATGAATTGGTGAGGTGAAGTTACAGCTCACATATATGTATGTCACCCAACACAGAGATAGGGTAATCTGGCAATTAAGGATTCACAGTCCTGGTGAAACAGATTGCCTAACTCTTCAAAAAAATTTTATAATTGGAGATATGCTGCAATCTTGTCAACTTCATTAGTCAGTGATGTGATGTTTGACAGTGTAATAACGGGAGCCACATCACGTGTGCCAGTAAACACAAACAAATGCCCAAAAGCTGCTATGTGGTGGGGTGCACTACTAACAGGGTAAAGAACCGGTGTTGAAAAACAAGCAACCATCTCTAATGAAACAAGCCCAAAAAAGGCGACTTGACTTCTCAAAAAAAAAAAAAAGGCCAACCAGTGACCTAAACCTAAGACATTGTGTAAGAGAGAGGGAATTGGATAACAGTATATATATATATATATATATATATATATATATATATATATATATATATATTGCTATAAAGCAGTAAATATCTTCATATATTTATCTATTACAAGGGATACTGGGCACCTCCACAATAACCCATCAGGTCTTTAAACACTGTAAAACACTGGCAACACTGTAAAAAACCCTGATTTAAGTTTTCATAAGCTGCCGAACAGAAAAAAATTGCCTTTAGGCCGAGAGAAGTGGATGCAGACAGTAAGACAAGAGGCACCGTTGTCGGCTACACATCAGCCTTAAAGACCGGGCAGTCAGAGTTAGCTGGTTTATGGTGGAAGACAACTTGGATCCATTCAATTACAAAAAGAGTTATCAGCATCCAAAGATCTGTAATTTCTCACTGTTGTGTGAGTGTATGTTCCTGACAAAAAGGAAGATAAATAACAAGCAATTAGCCCTCACCAGATACTCTTCTCATACCAAGCTTGTATTAGAATATTTTGTAACATGAGTGTAATGTAATTTGTTTTTATGCTAATAAAAAGATAATAAAGCTATGCACATTAATTACTTTAACTCTAAGTCAAGGTTGCTGAATTGGCAAGGTTAACTGTAGGAACTGAAACTAGCCAAGGCTGACTGTAGGAGTTGAAGCTAACTGAGGCTAACTGTAGGAGCTGAAGCTTACCAAGGCTAACGTCCATCCACCAACTCCATTTTAACCCCATAAAGTGGGACAGATTTGAAATGTTTGGATTATAAAAAGCAATTTTAAAATAATTTAATAGTGTGGATGTAGCCTAACCTATGCAGGACTTGGTTTTTATCACTATTAGGTGAAATGATTAAACCATAAACCAGCTGACTGTGACTGCCCAATCTTCAAGGGTGATGTGTAGCCTACATCTTACTACCTGTATCCACTTCTCTTCTCTTTAAGGCTCATTTTTTCTGTTCAGCAGCTTCTAAAAACTTAGATCAGGGTTCTTTACTCTGTTAGTAGATCACCCTACCACACAGCAGCTTTTGGCCATTTGTTTGTGTTTGCTGGCACACAGAGAGTGATAAGAGACACCTTCCCATCCAATGGGCGTGGCTTTTGGAGTGTGACATGTTGCTCTCTGTCTCCATCATGCTGACGTCACCCACGCAAAAGGAGGGGGCAGACGTATTTGGTTTTAGCACCGGGAAGATGGAGGAAAGACGTGACCACGACGAAAGTGAAGATAAAGATAAATGTTGCTTGTCTAACAAAGGAATGTAATTGTTCATTTTTAAGTGAAATGGCTTATTATCTCATATGTATCTATAATTGCTCTTTAACTAAACAAAAATGTGTTTTTTCCGGTTACTCGAGTAATCAATGGAATTTTAGTAGAAAGAGAGTCCACAAAAGATCGTCACTACGGCTGATAATCACAATATCACTACTCAATAGTGGAGCTGGCAAACCGGAGCAGATTGTGTCGGGTATTGGTCCGTTAACTGGTGATGATTGGCTTATCAGCTGACATTCAATTGTTTTAAAAATAAATGTATGTTCTATGGCCAAATGCCTTATAGAAGTCTAGGAAGAAGATACGACTGTCATAACACAGGGATGAGTAATCAATCAAATCTAAAACAAGTTGAATATTATTGGAGATATGTATTTTTCTCATAAATCCAGAGTGGGTCTAGAAAATTCTCAAGCTGTTAAGCAAGAAATACCTTGTAGTCAGTGTTCAGTAGTGAAATAGATCGCCAACTATCAATAAGTAGGTGGGCTTTTTTTGGTTTTGGGATTAATGTAATCAGGCCTTGTGTCAGGAGATAAAGTTCCTCGTTTCACACTTTCTAAAATGACCTTAAGTAAAAAAGGGTGCTAAATTTTCAATAAATAATAATAAAAATAATACAATTCAGCGGAGAGATCATCAACTCCAGGAGATTTGTTAGTTTTGAGGTGTTCTATCGCATGAGTGACGCAAGTATCGCAAGTTCTCTTAGTCATTTTCAGTAATTTTAGTAACGTTACCCAGAGAATTGAAAAATGAAGTTGCTGACTGATGACAGTATGTGATTTTGACTTAAAACTGGAGCAAAACTCTACTAGGATCATCAGTTAGATCACCATTAATGTTTAGCTGTTGGATTTAATTGCGCTTTCTAGGTTAAAAAAAAAAAAGCAACAAAAAAACTATTTCTGTTCTCCTGCTTCGATCCACCTTGATCTTACAAAGGCACCTTTAGCTTTCTAGATTTCATTTAGCTTAATTTGTTCCGAGATGAAGTCCGAGATGTTCCTTTTCTGACGTATCAGCAGGGTTCCTCTGGGATAATGAAATTATTTCAGAGACTACTTTCTCTTCTTCCACTCTTTGATTTTTGGAGAATTCTATAGTTTCTTAAATATTGGGCTCAAAAGATATGAAATGGTATACTTCCTGTCCCAGTGAGCGTCACCCATCCCCCCACATTGTGTTGGGAATGTGTGAATTTATAAAAGTTGTAGGTAGACGAAAGTGAGATATTTATATGTTATTATCCATCCATCCATCCATCTTCTACCGCGTTTCCATTTCTGGGTTGCGGGGCAGGGCTGCTGGAACATATTTTATTATAACGTGAAATATTTACACAGTTAACAGTCATATTTAACATGACGGAAATTCTTTAAATAAATTACGGGTGCGCTTCGGAACATTTGTTTGTTGCCTAGGAGATCTGTGCCAAATCTTGCAAGAGTGTGTTGTTGAGACAGAGACAGGTCTTAATCAAAATTAATTTTCTCCTGACCTTACATGTAGAAAAGGTTTCTTTCCCCTTGACCAAAACTACGAGTTGGTTCTACAGAAGAGAAGTCCAATAACTGAAGCCTCACATATATGTATGTCCACACGTAGGAGCTATACACTGAAAAAATAAAGCCATCACCTTCAACATACAAGTGAAAAGCAGTTGTGTTGCGTGCATCTTGCACACATTTTTCTCATCATCCTCACACAGGCTATTCAGGGACAGCCTTTTCTCTGCTTCTGCTTGTGTGTCTTTTCTAGCAGAGCTGTGCTATCTCTGGTACATTTGGTACCAAGAAACTATGTGGGTGTCTGCAACGGCCAGAGGCTGTTAAGGTCTGCTCTGATGAGCAGCCTCTCCTCCACAGTCCATGTTGTCCAAAAGTTTGTGTGAATCCTAAAAATGTCACATAGATCTGTCATGTTTGTCAAGAAAAATGGGTTACCATTGTTGGCCAGTAGTTCAGTTAAAAAACTCAGCACTTTTCAGTTTTAAGAGCCACTTTCTTAGACTTCAACATGAATGCATATGGATTCACTAATCCAGTGCAGTTCTAAGTACACAAAGACAGTAGCTAGATTTTTGGAGAAGCTATAGGCTGTCGAAAATCTAATGTTACATTTTAAATTGATGGATAAACATTGAAACTGAACGGAATCCAAACAAAATAAGATTTTACCCAAAACTCAAAGACAGGAAAAGTAAAAGTTAAATGAAAATTGATAAATTTGATTGCATTATTGAGTCGCAACAGGGACTGAAAATTCTGATAATTCCTGAAACATACAGTCCCTGTGCAAAAACTTGAGATTTAAGAAGGCATTATTTAGCTCGAGGGAGCTCTAGGCTCTAGGCTCCCTCTAGCTAAATAACACACTTTGGCCTCAGGTGTGTGTTTTACCAGGCAGGGCGTCTATAAGTAGACACTAGCCATGTGATTTCACTCTCTCAGCATGTTGCCAGCTGAACGTAAGTGTCTCAGAAAAGTCACTATAGGACTCTTGCTCTGATGTTCTTCAACAAAGACATTATTCTCTGCAATTTTAATTGTTCATGCAGTCACTTGAATGATGCATTTGGATTCTTGTTTGTGATATGGATATAACACATTTTAGCTCTGCCATCTTTAAGTGTTGAAGGCAAGGAAGCACACACTTTTCCTGTGATTTAAATGGAGATTATTGTTACATATCATACTTGGAGAAATAAGTGTAGGATAAATAGCCTTGTGTTTCATGGTGATATACTGCATGACTTTCATGGCATTGCACAGCATTTCATGTCTTGTGTGTGTAAACTACGTTGATCTTCCACTAACACAGTTGACTCTAAATAGTAAATGATAATGACGTTGTTTACGACACAATGTATTTAAAACTATCCTACTAGAAAGAAGAACCCCATAGGTTGTTTGTGAAAGTAATCGTGACAACAAAAGTCTGCTAATCAGGAATTATTCATTTTTATCAAAAGCCACAATTTTAACTTGAACCTATAACAACCTTGTTTTTGTGTCTACTGTGGAAGAGTGGAAACATAAGGACATTGCACTGGCCTTGTCACCATGGGCACTGATAACAGTCTGATGCAACCCTGACAACATTTGAGTTATGACATTAAGTGTGAGCCAAAGAAAAAAGGAATACATGCAGCAGGGAAATATGACCACTGAACGTCATGGCTAATCTCCAGGATAAATTATATTGAGAAAGGTTCTTGGATGGCACGTTACATTCCTATGAGGTGGGGAGGAGTGAATCTGGTAAACAGAATGCACGAGCATGTGGACTTACACACGTACACACAAACTCCGTCATCCGTGTATAAAAGACACCTCCAGGTCCTGTAATAGTTCAGATGTCTCTGACTGTGAATAAAGGAGACTCCCCATTTGACACTTGTGTCTCGGCGTCTGTCTCGACATCTGGTCTTCATTGATCCCTGTCTTTCTGCCAACACTACACATGACCAAATCTTTACTAAACAATGCCATACATTGGCCTTACAATAGCCAGTTCAATGTTTATCATTCATGATGACTAAATTCGAACATCTTATCTGTGGCATCTGTTGCTGTAGTAGTTCCATACCAGGAAACACATCAAGCATACGGTTTAGGTTAGTGTTTGAACCACTTAAAAAATCTATAAAATGAAATTCACACTGCACTTCTACACAAAACTAAACAGATGTCAAGAAACCTAGAACCTGCCCTCAGAATGTCATTAAACCTGGACTTCATCTGTGCTTCTCCTACAGCCACATTCTCCAGTCAATCAAAGTCTGGATGACTATGACTGTGCTGATCCAGCTGGGAAGGTAAAGCGTTTCCGCCCTGTATATTTTACACTTTCGCTGGGAAAATGAAGACTACCTCATTGGCAGTAGCATTGCTTTTTTTTGGCCTGTCCTTGGATGCATTGTCTCTGAGTGAACAAAGAACAGAGACAGTGGATAGAGAGGGAAGCCAGACTGCAAAGCTGTTCAAACGAGTGAGAAGAGGCTGGGTGTGGAATCACTTTTTCCTGCAGGAGGAGTACACAGGCAGTGACTATCAATACATTGGCAAGGTAAGAGTTGTTCTGCCACCTCTTAATTTACGGTGTTGACTTTCGTGGCATTCTGACTGCAGGAACTTTCTCCAGGAATTTTTCAAAAAACCTTGTGTGTTCCAACTCAGTGATTCCATCCAGTCATTCATAGGTAAGGGCCTTTGAAGGTCTGAACATGAAAACTGCTGTATATGTATAACATATGTTTTTCCATTTTTAATGACGTGTATGATGTTCATGTAACTTGTGCAGATTATTTAATTGGGGGTGTTTCATCTAACTGGTTCTTGTGTTAAATATCTAGAAGAGACTTGTAGTCCCATTAGTGAAATTGGAAAACAGGGATGATAGTTGGTGCTGTACTGTTTTTTATTTTCCATCAAACAACACAAAACAATCATTAGACAATGACAGCAATGTAGTCTACAAGACATCCCAGACAACATATGTTACAGTGTCACACATACCTACAAACAAACAAAACCAAACAGAGACGGACAGGGGGAGGGTACAGGTTGTTGCAGATGAACACTTTGAGGGTGAAGATGCTGGAGCAATCAGATTATTATTCTCTTGCTCATGTATTGCCTAATGAGGGTCCATGGGGCGCTTAATCCAGTATCATAGTCTTTAAGGGTTGCGGCTGCATTCTCCATTGACAGTAAGTCCAAGAAGTCCTTTAGCCAGTTCTGAATATTATAGCAGTCAGGTTAACGAACTTTCCAAATCATAAATATTGTCCTCTTTACAGAGAGAAAGGCTAATACAACATTACGTTGTGTAATTTGTCTGTGTGTATTTTCTAGTCTATTCCCTAGTATACACAGAGCAGGGCATTGTGGAATATGGACATTAAATATAGATTTTAAAACATTTATTACCTCAGTTCAAAAATGTTTAACCACTGGGCAGGACCACTATAAGTGCAAAAGGTTACCAAGCCTACCACAGCCATGCCAGCACTATTCGGAGGCATTTGGATATTTTTTTTTATTTCTGTGGTGTAATATAAGCCCTGTGTATAATTTTCATTTGAATAATTTTGTATCTGACACAATTGGACAGAGATTTTGAGCATTTCAGTATTAAGTCCCATTGATCTGAAGTAAGGGATGAGCCAATGTCACCTTCCCATTGCAGTTTGGTGGACATAGTATTATCAGGAAGGGATAAACATAGTATCTTATATACATTTGAAACAGTTCCTCGCCCAGTAGCAGCCTTCCTCAGTTTAGCATTAAAGGTACTTGCAGATCCCAATACAATTCCCTTCGATGTTAGTTTTTTAGAAATGGATCTCAGCTGTAGGTATTGTAAAAATGCAGAGTCATTCAAACCAAAGTGCTCTTTAATTTCATGAAATGGTAAGATATTTCCGCCCTCTACAATCTGTCCCACCTAGGAAATATTGTGATGTTGCCAACTGCTCTCTACCAGTATTTTACCACCAGCCGCTAGCAGTGGATTATTCCATATTGGGCAGGATGGTAGAGACACTCCATTTATAAACAGCCTTTTATGTATTGCCTTTACAATTTCTCAAGAAAATTCAAAACACGTTATTTATTTTAATATCATACTTTTGGTGGTACCATAATGATTTTATAGAAATAGTTTTATTATATTCAGATTTTACCCTCTCCTCCAGCCACTCCCAGCTACCTATTGCATATTGATTTTTATCTTTGTATGCCCATGACAATGGTGTTGTATGCTAAATAATAAAGATGAACATCTGGAACACCCAGTTTCTGGGCATTGCAATTTCTTTCTTTTGGATTCTAGGCTTTTTATCACGCCATAAAAAGCTTGAACATAATTTATCAATTTCCTTAAACCATTGCTGGGGAAACTTTAAAGGTATTGCTGTAATGAGAAAGGAAAGCCTGGGCAGGAGGTTAATCTTTATTACCGCTGCTCTTCCCCATAGCGATAAAGGCAGGACTGTCCATCTCTTTATGTCATCCTTAATTGTTTTCATCATACTAGGGCTGTCTAAATCAAATATCTTATTAATTGGGCATCTGATGTTTAGTCCAAGATATTTCATACCTTGAGGTTTCCACACAAAAGGTATGGTGATTGAGATTGATTGCAAGAATCTTGGCAAATAATTTATAATCATTATTTAAAAGGCTTAATGATCAGAAATTACTAATTTGTGTGTGGTCTTTTCCTGGTTTGGGGATTAAAGAGATTATAGCAGATTGCATAGTCATTGTGCTGTACTTTTTGATTGCTGGTCAGATGCCAGGAGGTAGTGTGGTGCTTTTTGTATGAGGCATGTTGTCTGAAAGCTTTGAAACAAATTCAGAATTAAAAACAAAAAAACAAATATAAACAGTTTTGTCAGTTTTGTGAGTTTGGTGTAATCATAAGCAAGAGAATTTTTGGCAAGAGTAATTCAAAACATGCCCCAGTTTTATCTGCTTCCAGTCAAATATAGTGTTCTTACTCGGCCTCCATATTCTTTAGGCTGAGAGTTATATGCATGCATCAACCTCCTCCTCCTGCTCTCATTCTCTCCCTACTCTACCCAACTTTGCTGTATGTGGTACCCCAGAAATATGGAACCACTCTCAGCAAAAATATGAAATGTGCAAAACCAGGGGAGATGGTGGAGATAGCAGAAACGGGGAACTGGAACGCTTAAGGACTCCACAAAGCAAATGCACTGGAGTGAAATGTCTGCAGGCTTCATCAGCTCATGTTAGTAAAAGCATGGAGGTGTTGCAGTCGTGCAAACTGACAGCTCAAATCAGACTGAACACTGCTGTAGATAAAAGGCAGAAAGAATCAAAAGCATAGAAGCAGGCAGAGAAGGAAAAAATGTCAGAGTGGGGTATGTGCGTTTTGCAAAATGGGAGAAATTCACAGCAAAATGCCTAACCCAAAGGAACATAAGAGAGGATGATGGCAGGTGAAACAAAAGAACAATAGGAAAGATGTAAGCAGACATTCATCTTCAAGAATACCAAAAGGTGACAGGGAGCAGAAAGAGAAAATACAAGAATGTAAGGCGAAGTCATGAGTTTAGCCTCTGCTCAAAGCTAATACAAACAGCAATTTCAGTACCTACTGCTCTGCTGGCCCTGTGTCTGGAACAGAATAATTTACTCTGAAATGATGGGGGCCACAATGAATAGTCTGTGATTTCATGGATGAGATTGTGGCAAATTCAAATATTTTTCTTAATGCATCAAAAGCCGACCACATTAATCTGGATAGTTCATGCAGAAATGTAGGGTGTGAATGGGAAATAAGAGTGACAATCAGATAAGGTTTATTATAATTCATTCTTCTGCTTACAGTTTGCATTTTCATCTGTACTGTGTTCCCTTTTGCACTAATCACTTTTTACACCTCCAACACAACCTAGCCATACCTTGACCCATGTGATTAAACAAAAGGATGCAAGGCAGCTGGACAAACTAGTGGAAAGAGCTGGCTCTGAGATTGGAAACAGATTAGACTCACTGGGTGCTATAGGGGAGCATTGCACACAGAGGAAGGCAGAGAAACAAAATGTAAGAAAAAAACACCAGGATGCCCTATAAACACACAAACTGAAAATACAAAATTGATTAAGAAAATAGCCATTGCTCCACCCACACCAATGAAGTTTGTGGGCACACTTGGCCCCGACTGCACACACCTTTCCCTGTCCCACAACTTTACTTAGGTAAGTGACCATGGCCTTGGCGAACTTCCACTTCGCCATATTTACTGTTAGGCATGCATCACTCAAGCGGTTGAACAGTTCTTTTAATAAATCCAATCAATTCAAATCAGATTTATTTATATAGTGCCAAATCATAACAAAGTTACATAATGGGGACAGGGAGCGAGAGAGGGAGAGGTGCTCGGTCCTTTCCCCAGTGTTAAAAAAAAAAAAAAAGTGAAAAAAATGTAAAAAGTATAGCAGCAAAAGTTGCCAAACTGTTAAAAAAATTTACAAATCTGCCCAAAAAATGAAAAACATTGTGGAAATGAATTGAAATTACCTAATTAAAATGGCGACTGCTCTTTCCATTCAGCAATCTTTGGTAAATTCCTATGGTTATCCAATCCATCCACAAGAACTCCCCATCAAAGTACAGACATCTGGATTTAAAGCACAGAATAATTACATAAAATGACATTTAAACGACCCTACTTTAACACCCATTAATGGTATCTTGAGAGCTTTAGGGTTTTATTTTATGTGATTGTCCAATCTATTTACGGTAAATACTTGGTAAATGTTTTTTTTACTGTACAAAAAAATAATAATAATAATATCATGTAATTAAAAGCAGCTCTCTAATATATTTACAGGCTCTTTCCGTAAATGTATGGGGCTTACTTCATTTAAACATTATTTTTTAGTAATTAAAAGTGACTAACCAATATATCTAAATACCTTTCCAATTAATGTGCAGGATTTACTTTCTGTAAACATCACTTGACAGTAATTCCAAGCAACTCCCGTTACATCTACAAAGGTTTCACATAAATGTATGGGGTTGTGACTGTACAAAAGCCAGAAGGTCTTTGTAAATATTGTATCAACTTCTTTGATATTCATTACATCTATACATGCTTCTACTGATAGTTTGCAGTATTGTCCAATCCATTCAATGCAGATCTCCATTATGTGTATTATGTGTATGTGAGATGTGTAAGATTTCAAGATGTATAATAACCAGAGTGTATCAATAAATTCCCTTTTACTCCTTGCTTTACAGTAGTAAGAAATTCACTATTTGTACAGTGTTATCTTTAAAGTTTCAGAATTATAGACCAATAAACAGGCATATCAAATTATAATGTGGGTCTGAAGCTGACCAACCCAAAAAGAGCTCAAACAATTCTTTGCTAGAATGTTTTTATTTATTTCTTGTTCAGATTATGTCAACAGATATCAAATAGAAGCAAGAACAGTATTGTTCATTGTCATGAACGTTGCATTTTCGTAAAAGGGAAACTACAGCCAATTTAATTCATATGTTACTCAAATACATGAATTATTTTACTAAAATTCAAATTTGTGATGTCATCTGATAATGTTTACAGCTTTTCCAAAACAATGAATAAGAACACACAGCTCAGCACTTCTGTCTGCAGATAAATTACCAAGTAAAGACTTCAGGGGCCTGTACCATGGAGATGAATTAAAATGCCCAGGATCGCTTTTCATTATCTGGCTTGATAATCGGATAGGTTATTACTATCCAGATAATCGGCATTGCGAAGACTGTTAGGGTTTGGGTTCGAAACCACCGTGTTCCCATCTAGATCCGTGCACGTTCATGTAAAATGGCAGGGTTTGTTTTGAAATGTAAAATTCTTTTTATTAATTGTACACATTATTTGCATAATGAGTAGGCACAAAGTGTGACATGGTGGAATGTTGACTAGCACCGTAGATTCTGTCACAAATTCACAGACAGGTGGACACAGTAAGGCGGAGGCAGTACACGGGGATAGGCAATCTCTGGGTCTTTAATGTAGTTCAATTTCGATGCAGGGTAATTAAGGACTCGAGGCAAAAGTAAAGAGTCGGCAGGCAATGCTGAGGAACCAGGAAACTAGAAATGCAGGTCATACACAAGGAAGCTGGAATGCTGCTTACAAAGAAGACAAGACGAACTGGCAACAAAGGGAAGGGAAGCACAGTTCAAATACACATGAGGGCAGGGAGCCAACAAGACACAGGTGAAACACATTTGGGTAATCACTACAGGCAGGAAAAGAGCAAAGAGACAATACAAGGTGAGAGGAACCTATCAAAATAAACCAGGAAGTGAATGGGATAAACATAACCAACTCAATCCCTGACAGATTCCAGTTTTCATTTCCAAGTCTCTATTTATTTGAGACTGAAAACCATAAAAATTGCTACACCATTGTGTAATTTACCTTTAAGTTCAAATTTAACAGTTTACTCATTGTGAATTCCAGAAAATAGAAAGAGGTTTAGAGGTTCACTGATTGCAGGACTGAAATCTCGGCTGAAACATAATGTATTAAATGAATGTGATGTGTTACATAGGTCACACAGTCACATAGGAAATTATAATGATGCGTGTCTGTCCTTCCACAGCTCCAGTCCGACCAAGACCTTGGCAATGGCTTAGTCAAATATGTTCTGTCTGGTGAGGGGGCTGGCACCATCTTTGTCATCGATGAAAATAACGGCAACCTGCATGTTACCCGCCGCCTGGATCGTGAAGAAAAGGCTTTTTATATCCTCAAAGCCGCAGTGGTCAACAAGCAGACAGGTCAAAAGCTGGAACAAGAGACAATGTTCACCGTGAAACTTCATGACATCAACGACAATGAGCCTGTGTTCAGCAAAGAGATTTACATGGGGAGTGTGCCTGAGAGGTCTGCCATTGGTAAGAGTTGCGCTTTGTCATTGTTGGAAGAGGAATCGTGTCTTTTTACTTTGTAATCTGCTAACTGTGAAACAATATATCCTTTTACAAATCCATGAACCATCTGAGCCCAGATTATGTCAGAACTTTCCATAATAATAATTTAAATGTGTGTCTACACAGGTACATCTGTCATCCAGGTTACCGCGACAGATGCTGATGACAGTATGTATGGGAATAGTGCCAAATTAATGTACAGTATCACTCAGGGACACCCATACTTCTCTGTGGACCCGAACACAGGTATGACAGAATCATTCTTCAAATCCGGGGCAGCACCGCAGCATAGCTTTTAGCACTGCTGCCTCATGACAAGAATATTGTGGGCTCAATTACTGGGCCTGGGGCATTTCTTTGTGGGGTTTGCATGTTCTCCCCATGCTGGCTTGGGTTTTCCCTGGGTACACCGGTTAAGGTTTATGTTTATGCTCTGGTTTACATTTAGCTTAATCGGTAGCTCACCCAGTGTGAGCTGGGATTGGCTCAGCACCCCTTGCAACCCAGAAACAGATAAGTGGTAGAAGATGAATGAATGAATGAATGAATGAATGAATATATGTCAAATATTGACACACTTCCGTATCATCTCCAGATGCACGAAAAGTTCTCTTGGACCTCCCAAGAGTAAAAGGGCGTTGGCCCCTTAGATTTTTAAGTAGCGATTTTGATGCTATTTTTGCCATTTAGATACCATCATTAACAAAGCAATTCTAGAGTTACTACATAACTTATAACTGGTGTGCTTTCTCAAATGCCACATAGTGCACATTTGCAAAATGTTGCATGGACGCCACCCACAGTTGCGCAGGTGTGCAAGGGCTTATTTAAGTTAAACTTTGTTCGTTCGTCTTTATTTTTTTACATTTGTGCAACTATGTAACATGCCCTGTGATGGACAGCGACCTGTCCAGGATATACCCTTCTCTTGCCCAATGTGAGCTGGGATTGGCTCCAGCACCCCCTGTGACCCAGAAACATATAAGCTGTAGAAGATGAATGAATGTGGTAACATTTACATATGAATGAAATATTGCAACATCAATTGTAGTTTGTCTGTCCACACCGATGTTGCTGACTGCTGCAGCGATCTCTTTCCATACTCCTGCCTTCTGACATCTTTTGATGCAGCTTTTCAGAAGGCCAAATAAAACCACCTCGTTCTTTTGGACCTACAATGTCATTATTTCAAGAAATCTTTTTCTTCAAGGTTGTATTTTGAGACTCCATGTCATAAAACGTAAGGGTGAGGTCTCTGAACAGAGAAAATGTCAGCACAACAAATGGCAGACTCTTCTCTCAGTCACACATAGGAAAAAAAAGCAAAGATGTAGCTATTTTACTTGAAAAAGTAAGCAATCTCACCAAAAGAAAAAGTGCTAGATTTGTCATTCTTCTCACACCTGAGTTTAGCATAATGTAGGATTCTGATAAAATTGGTTGAAGTTTAAAACAAAGGTTTATTTTTGTTTAGGTGTGATTCGAACAGCCTTGGGCCCAGGTGACATGGACCGCGAGCAAAGGGAACACTATCGGGTTGTGATTGAAGCCAAAGATATGGCTGGAAAGAGAGGAGGGCTCACTGGGACCACAGTGGTGAACATTACTCTCACTGATGTCAATGACAACCCTCCATGCTTCACTCAGAGTAAGTTAACAGCACTGAAAATGAAAATCCATGCTCTTACTGTTATTTCAAAAACATCCCATCTTGTTAAATCTGAACAATTTGCAGTTTTTCATGCAGCCATGTCTGGTTAAAAAATTCCAATCTGAGTTTGTTGCAGTTAACAAAAACAACAGAGAATGTCTAAACATGGAAGTGGTAGTCAGGGAGTACAGTTTCCATGAAAGGGTGTACATGGTCTGCAACAATGCTTAGATAGGTGGCACGTGTCAAAGTTATATTCACATGGATAGCAGGACCCAAGGTTTCCAAGCATCACTCTCCCTCTGTCAGCTTGCCTTCTTCCCATAGTGTATCCTGGTGCCATGTGCACACACACACAGCCATCCATATGATGTAAAAGAAATGTGATTAATCAGAAGTGGCAGAGGCAGAAACCTGGCTCAGGGCAGGCGGCCATCTGCCTCGACTGGTTTGGTTGAGAGAGAGAGAGAGAGAGGGGGAGAGAGAGAGGGGGAGAGAGGGAGAGAGAGAGAGAGGGGGGGGGGGGGGGCACGGGGGGAGGCAAAGGTGGGTAGAGTAGGGAGAGAATGAGAGCAGGATGAGGGGGTATTCAAGACAGGTGTAGGCAGGAACATGATGCTGCATGAAGTTCATAGAAATTATGCTGTATGGAGTTCATGAAGATGTGGGAGCAGCAGGTGTTGCAGGAACATGGGGTGATGATTCATCACCTGAAGGATGAGGACAGGGAGAGAGAGGAACTGATCTTGAAAACTACTAAAGAGTCCGCCCCCCGGACTGATACTGGAAGTTGGTTCCATAGAAGAGGAGCCTGATAACTGAAAGATCTGCCTCCAGATTTACTCTTGGAGACTCTAGGAACCACAAGTCAACCTCCATCTAGAGAGCGGAACGGCCTGCTAGGACAGTAAGGAACTATGAGCTCTCTGAGATATGATGGAGCTTGGCCATTAAGAGCTTTATATTTTAACAGAAGGATTTTAAATTCTACTTTGTATTTTACTGGCAGCCAATGAAGAGCAGCTAACACAGGAGAGATGTGATCTCTTTTCCTAGTTCCTGTTAATATTCATGTAGCAGCGTTCTGAATCAACTGAAGGGCTTTTAGAGATTTGTTTGGACATCCAGATAGTAATGAGTTACAGTAGGCCAACCTAGATTTTACGAATTTATGAATTAGTTTTTCTGCATCATCTTGAGAGAGGATATTCCTGATTTTCTTAATATTTCTCAGGTGGAAGGTGTCCCCACTGACTACTTGTTTTATGTGAGGAACAAAAGACATGTCCTGGTCAAAAGTTACTCCAAGGTTTCTTACAGTGGAGTATAAAGCCAAAGTAATGCCGTCCAGACTGATTACATGATCAGACACTCTAAGGTGCTATGGGCCTGCAGTCTAGCTATCTGAGTAACTTTATTTGGCTTCATTGATAAATACAGCTGAGTGTCGTCTGCATAACAGTGGAAAGTGATGCTGTATTTCCTGATAATGTTGCCCAAAGGAAGCAGATGTAGGGTGAAGAGGATTGGCCCAAGTATTGAGCCATGTGGGACTCTGTAACTGGCTATAGTGTGTGAGGAGGAGCTATTGTTAACATGAATAAACTGATGTCTTTCTGATAAACGGGATTGGAGCGACCTTAGTGCAGTTCCTTTAATCCCAGTTAAATAAATGTCTAAATGTCCTGGCATATATTTAAGATAGCATCCTCGAACAAAGTTCAAAGATATTCACTTCATAATGACAGAACAGTGCAAAACAAAGTAGAAAACATCCTCACAGAAACCCTAGACCTAAGACAACTACCTTAGAGCAGAGACAGAGAGCCCAAAACAAGCTGATTTTTGGCTTTGTGAAGCCCTCAAACTAGGGCGTCTTATGACAAAAGGGTAACTTTTATCAGAGAATTGACCAGACGGTGACCGCTACAACAAGTTCCTGAAGCAGTGTGTGGTTTTAGGTGTTTCTAGAGGCTAAAATTTGGACAAGACAGCATTGTAAAATCAGAGACAGTTCTACTCCTGAAAAATAATACTGGAGCCAATCGGAGACATGAATGGCGGACATTTCAGTCAGAGGCTGACAGTGTGTCTTTCCAGCAGTAAGGTATGAACAAAATAAATGATAACCAGGTGACAACCCTGATGATCAGTATACTGTTGGGTGCACCACAAAACCCTGAGATATTATACAGCTGATATAAATGGCTGAGTGATACTCATCATCAGCACTGCACAGAACTTGATCTGTAAGCTTAACAATAAAATCACTGTGCCATCTCTGCCTGACCCAGTGCTTCTCAATTATTTTCTGTTATGCCCCCTCTAGGAAGAAGAAAATATTTTGTGCCCCCCACACTCTCCGCCGCGACTATAAATAGTATATAAACCCTTATAATACTCCCTGCGCACACTCTGACCAGCCACTGGGCCACTGCACAATTATAATAAAAATACCAAACCCAACTGCCCAAAGGTAGGAAACAATAAATAAATAAGAATATAAAAATGTGACTATGTCAGACACAGCGAGGACATGAAGTGTACCATGGACACAGAAACACCAAGATAGCTATGTCTTAGCAAGACAGATTTTTCAAATAAGCACAACAGTGATGACACCATGTTAACTAACACCCTTTTCAAAAACACAATTTAAACGGTATACTTTGAGGGCTTGAGGCTGTCTCATTGACTGTTCATATGGTTGTATGTGTGTGTCCGTTCACTGAATTCTATACAACTCAAGAAAAGACAGCTGACGTGTGCAGACTCTTTTTCCAAGGTCTGTACAGTTGATTATCCTTGGAAACGTACAGTCACTGAGGAATGAAATCAATGAGCTGCAAGCGTTTGTGAAGTACACACCAGAGTTTCATAATACCTGCATAATCACACTGACTGAAACTGGGTTGAAAAATCATGACTTGAGTCAGGACTACGAAATTGATGGCTTTGGTAGGACTACTTGGCCATGACCATGACCATGACACACGTTTGTAAGCACACAACATAGTGTGTGCTTACAGATATGGAAAACAGGAACTTAGAGCAGGGTCACGCAGAAAGCAACTCGAGGGAACAAAGGAGGCCAGCAAAAACATAAGTGAGAGGAAACAGCACTCTGGGACACGTTGAATGTGTGATACGAAAGTGTAACTTTTTATAAGCAAAAATACTTATTATCTTAAGGGTGTGTCTAAATTGGACAAGACTTTGCCCCCGCAGAGGAAATATGTTTTTTTGTTTTTTGTTTTTATTTTGCATTTTTTTCTATGTACACAATTTTAAAAATGAACTGTCTGAATTCAGCGTTGCTTCAGAGGGCTGAAAGATTTGTGTTAAGGAAATGGATGTCTAGAGGAAAATCCCACAGCCAAAACCAGGAAGTCATGGGCCTGACTGTGTAGGTGGCAGATTACTTAAAAACTGTGCCTTTTCTTTCTGTGACATTTTCATATTTATTTTCCAGCTTTCCTTATCTTAGTAAAAGGTCCCTGCATTACAGACAGAATCCACCAGTAGCCAAAGGAAAATCACAAAAGTACTGAATGATTATTATCACCGCAGTACTCACTTCTTTAGTACACATCTGTGGCAAAATGTTTGCCTTATATATTTATTTATATATTTTTGCTCAACTTCATCCTTTATTTATCTATCTCTTGCTGCTTTAACATGGAAATTATCCTGCTGAGGGACTAATAAAGGATTTTCCTATGTTAAAAAGCTCTTCAACTTACTGTAAAAAGGAGCATACTGACAATGTCCCAGAGTTTTCCAGTTTGTTTATCAGACAAAGAAAGGTGTGAATGATGCCACTGCAACACTGTTTAATCTTGCTGCGCATTCAAAATCCCAGAACACACATGCATGTTTTTACTTTATTTATTTTTCATCAGCCTTTAATTGAATGCCGCCTCATGTTGTAGCTTGAAGCCTGGCTTAAAAACAAGGTTTTGACTTTGGCACTATATGATTATGTTACTGAGCAGGGTATTGTTAAAATGCCAGTAGGCATTGTTATTGTTTTATTTATTTTTCTCTATCTTCCATGTTCAACATGCACAAGTTGTTCAGTGGACATGGTCTGAACCACACCCGTGGACCAAGTCTCTTGCTGCTGTTGATTGATTGATCTCTGGGCTGTATGTGACCCCCGGATTCTTCTACTGAACTGTGATTAACCCCACTGAAGATAGGACTATGGTTTAGCCCTGTTTGTTGTTCAATCAGGGCTAGGTCTAATCTTTTAACATAGAACTTTCATCCTGAATGAATTGGCCACAAAAGCAAATCAGCAGCTAAATGCGGTATAAAGAGGCAGGAAATGGGGAGGGGCACGTAGGACAGAGTCTGTCATGGTTTAAACAAAGGACATAACAAGCCTAACCATTCATTGCTCTCCCAGAAGCCTCAGTTTTTTTCACCACACATCTAACTTGTTGATCTGAGTTCACCTCACTGTCTCTCTGTTGTCTCATTGGTCAGTCAAAGGGGCAGTTTGCCTGTTTCAGGGATTCAGATTCATGTCCTGTGAAGAATATGAAATCAGCCTCTGGTTGATAGCTACAGCTGTGGCAGTGTGCCGTAATATATGTACGCTGAAGCTGCAACATAAGCACAAATATACCAAAACAGGCTGCCATTCCTTTGCAGCGCCTTTGTAGTCCACTTCCAGTGCCTGGCTGCCATCAGCATTTACCACGGTTTCTGGTCCATGAGTGTGTCTTCTGTTCTACCTGACTAACCTTTTTTTTTTCAATGAATATCTAAGACAACGAAAAAACGTTTCTCCATTCAGGAGAGACAAATTTCTATATGTCTTCTCAAATTCCATCTTCTACCACTGGTTTTATCTATCTTTGGTGTAGTGTGCTCTGTCTCTGACTGCCATAAAATGGTGGATAAAGATGTTTCTTGAGCAATGAAAGTCATTGTGATACTCAATGATATCCAAACACTCAGACTTTAGAAAAAACACAAGAAACTTGTGCGACAAAAAACGGACCAGACTCAGTGATCACCTTCCTTAGCAACAAACTTTCACCCTGCTCTATGTTCCCTACAGATAATATCCAACTAGGCCAGTGAGCGGTGATAGCTATCATGTCTTTGGGGTCATCAGGTGGGAACCTCCTTTCACCGGTGTTTCGTCTAGTTAGGCCCACAACACCTCCAGGAGGCTAGACCGTGAACACTGGCGTCCCAGAGTCACCCCCTCTCACCAAGTGCACCAGTGAAAGCGGTGGATACAGACCCTGGTTCCAGGATCTGTATCCCCACCCCGCTTGTATTAATTTTCTTCTAATACAAACAACTGTGTTAATGCCATTGTCTTTTGACAGTAAAAATTTAAACAGGTCTCATCAGTCTACTCTGTCTGTTTTCCATTTTTTCACATTGCCTATGGCAGTAAAGCTGCTTGAAAAATGTTGAGGGCTATGGTGTGAGAATAAGTCAAGAAACTGTTGAGGGCAGCTGGACAAGTGAGCCCACATTCATAGACATACAAGGAGACTGGTCCCGGAGGCCCAGGTCAAAGAAAGACAGAAGTCATGATTTAGATTTAAAAAAAAAAAAGACTAATCCTGCCGCCTCTCTCCACCTACAACCCACCTAGAAGCTCTAATAATTACCTCCATTGCCATTGTGAACATGAGACATAATGTCAAGGCCATTGTATTAAGTCAGGATTGTATGTGCAGCATGAAACAAAGACACCTGACAAAATGAACAATGGCAGAAAATCCCTTGAAGGCAAAACTCCTCTTGTGGCTAAAAAGGCAGCCAGAAACCAGAAAAAATTTAATAAAAAAATGTTCTTAAAATATGTAAAGAAATAAATCTTAAATTTATTTTTTTTATTGTATACACCAATTTAAAAAACTGTGTTTTTGTAGCATGAATAGGTCAACACAGGATTACTAGATATAAGTAGATATAAACATCTCACTCACTCTTCATGCAGCTGATTGTCAGTATTGTTTTCAGGTATTTACCAGTTCAGAGTTCCTGAGTCCAGCAAGTCCGGCACACCATTTGGGACAATCCAAGCCATTGACAGAGACATTGGAAAGAACGCTGAGATGTATTTCACTATTGTCAGTGGAGACGGCATGGACATGTTTGGGATTTCCACTGACAAAGACACGCAGGACGGAGTCATCACTGTGAGCAAGGTGGGAGGGAGCAGGACTAAATGGTGGTCTTGAACACTAATCAAATCTGTCGCAGTCATCTCAAAAGCAGATTCATAAATCCCTTTTAAAATGAAATAAATAAATAAATAAATAAGAAGAATTAACCAATTCCTGAGAAGAGTGAAACAGTGTAGATTGCAGTCGCTCTACACTAACTATTGCAGGATGAACTGAATAAGTATGCATCTGTCAGTGAAGGGAAAGCCGTTGCTTTCCCGCTCATTTCCAAATGAGGCTTGCTTTTCATGATCTTTTCTTTATATTTTTCTCCCAGCATCGGGTCGATCAAATTCATTTTAAAGCAGTCATTAGCACATCACACACTTTCTAATCATGAGTATTCTGCCCACGCAGTCTGTTTGACACATGCTTGACAATTAACAATGGATCTAATTTCAATGAATCATGTCAAAAACATCATGAGCCCTTACAGAATTATTGCATCTTCAGTATGTTCACCATAACAGCTTGGAAGATTTCTAAATTATACGTTCAACTTCAGTTTTTGCCAATCAGAGAAATTTTAATGACCATGACCTAATGTGAATTTGTAAGTAATTGTTCCAGCATTTCGAATTTCAGTATGTCTTTAATACATACATACGAATAATGTATATGCACATATACATATACATTAGGTTCCACTGTCATGCAGTGTTAACATTAGTTATCATTACTGTGCAAACTGGACCCGTCGTCTTAATCCTATTTCAAATGTGTTTTTCCTGCTCTTGCTGCAGCCTTTGGATTATGAGAAGAAGCCATTGTATTCAGTGGAGATCCAGGTCCAGAACACCCATGTGGATCCTCAGTTTATGGCCACAGGCGGGAAAGACGTGGCCACCATCCGCATTAGTGTGGAGGATGTGGATGAGCCCCCACTGTTTGACAGGGCCAGCTATCTGATGGAGGTGAAGGAAAATGCTGAGGTGGGCACGGCTGTGGGCTCTGTCAGCGCCATGGACCCTGATGGAGTTCGCAGCATGGTCAAGTAAGGCCACACTTAATCTGTCAATTGAGATGTGATATAGTCACTCTTCTTTACACAGCAAAAAAAGGAAAATTGATGGCTGTCAGCAGCCAAATTTAGCAACTTGTTCAAAAATAGAGACTGCTCTGCAAGCAAAAGATCTTCAAGTAGCTGCAAAGTGGATGGAGAGGAGGGAATGAAGCAGCTTGTAGGGCAACATAATTGTTTCAACTGAATCCTGTCTCACCCTCTTGTTGTGTTGCTTATTACAGGTATTCAATTGACCGTCGAACTGACATGGACCACCTATTCAACGTCCACCCAGGGAATGGGTCTGTGTTCCTGTTGAAAAACCTGGACAGAGAGGAGTTCGCCTGGCATAATATTTCAGTTATTGCCACTGAGTTCAGTAAGTGAAGCAAGGGCAGGACAAATTGTACATATGATGTGATAAATCAGTGAGGACCAGAAACCAAATTCCAATTGAAAGAAAAATAATTGTGTTGCTCAGTACTTAGTGCTTTGTTACAGATTGATCACAAACATTTAAGGCTCTAATAACGCAAATAAAAATTATCCCATGAATATAAACAGAGGCACCCAGATGTTTGCTGAGTTTTTGAGTTGGTGATTTGTTTTACAGCTTAAGCTTTCACAGAGTAGTTGACTCAGGATGGCGTGTATTGATTTCCCATCTTGAAGTGAGGCATGCTGTGTAAATGACAGGACTCTTTAACCCAATTCCCTTGATTTTTTTTGTTTTCGTGTATCATCTGCCAGAAACCTCTTATTTCCTTTCATTTTTTATTTTACATCTTTATGTGTGTGCTCAGTGTGAGAACAGGTGGGAAAAAAGGGAGCACACTCAAACTTAATCAAATGCATTGCTTGAGCAACGCAGTCAGTTGTTTGGTGGGAGCCATGAGGCAAACAGTTCAGGTCTGTGAGCTTGGATAGCTCACAGTGTGAAGTCGCAGAGATGCGTGGGATTTTCCCCAAGCTTTCAGCCTGTTTTGTGTTTGCCCTCAGATAATCCCCATCAGAGCAGCCATGTTCCTGTCTCTATCTACCTGCTGGACGTCAACGACAACGCTCCCTACTTCACCACCATCTATGAAACCTTTGTCTGTGAGAGAACCAAAGCTGGTCAGGTACTATAGCTTCTCGTGCCATATACACAGAGAGAAAGAACACTGTCGGTTAGATAGAAGGAGTGATTTTTTTTCTAAAGCTGTATATCTTAACTTCTCCATTGTTTTGTCTGAAGTATAAGATCTCCATGAGAAAATATAGTTGTGTTTTTTAAAGCCAAAAAACCATCTCAGTGTAATTTAATACCTGCTCTCTCATGCATGAAATAATAAAAAAAAAATAATTATTTGTTAAAATACCAGTTCATATAAAGTGAAAATAGGGTAGGTGGGGCAAACTCGAATTGAGTCTAATTGGTTGCTTTGGTCTAAAACCTGGAAGTCTTTGAAAACGCTGCAGCTATGCAGGATATGCTACAACTTTCTTGGGAGTTTTAGACCCAGAGCATTTAGTGTGTAAAGCAGAGGAATTTATTGAAGTTGTTGGGGTTATTTCCACACTTTCTGACCAAGATAATGACCACAAATTTAGAAGAAGTACTCCACCGCTCTTGCATTCAGATGAGCTCGCATTACGTTGTAGCCAGTGTTTGGATGCCATCTGTGGACATCACAACACGGTCCAACTCCTCTTCACCCACAGCTGAATATAGGTCTGTCTTTCTATACAAAAAACTACAAAAAACATCAGAGTTGTGATTTTTATTTCAAGCTTAAAACCAGATAGTGATATCAATACGAAATAAGTGAAGCAGGAAAAAGAAAATATGCATACCTAAATCCAGAATATACCTAACAAACAATTAGGACAGCTCGAAAGGGAGTAGGAAGAACTTAAAAAACTTTTTTAATCCTACCCCCTATCTCTTTTTATCTAATATCATACCACAGTAGCTATGCGTCAGATATAATTATATTATACACACCTTTACATTATTCCAATTATTTCAGTAGAATATAATACACTGAAATACAACTCCATACCTTGTTATTGTTGTTATTATAGTATATATATATATATATATATATCATTAATATCAACTTATATTGTATTGAAATATGTTCAATTATGCTCAATGCGATGCCTTATAAGATATATTAGATGTGCCATGAATCAACTGTATTCAGTACTATTATGTCGCACACATAGTTATATCTAATAAATCAAAATCAAATCAGATTTATTTGTATAGCGCCACACCATAACAAAGTTACATCAAGGCACTTTACATATAGAGCAGGTCTAGACCAAACTCTTTATAAAATGATTTAAAGAGACCCAACAGATTCCCCGATGAGCAAGCATTTGGTGACAGTGGCAAGGAAAAACTTCCTTTAAGAGGCAGAAACCTCGGGCAGAACCAGGCTCAGGGGGGGCGGCCATCTGCCTCGACTGGTTGGGTTGAGAGTGGGAGAGAGAGAGAGAGAGAGGCATGGGGGTTGTAGTGTAGGGTGAGAATGAGAGCAGGAGAAGGGGATATCGAAACAGGTGTAGGCAGGGACATAATGCTGCATGGAGTTCATGGAGATGAGCTGTAGTACAGAATTCATGAGGATAAGGGAGCAGCAGTCACCACCTGCAGGATGAGGACAGGGAGAGAGGAAGGGAGCTGGAAGAGACAGAGACTTCAGGAGAACATGTTTAGTAAATGCAGCACACATGCTTAGAACTGGGAGAAACCAGTTGCCACATGCGGGGGAGAGGGAGATGCTCAATACTATACCCATATACAATAATCGATATATTACCACATTTATATAATACCAGAATAATATGTAATGTCTGTTATCGTATATATACCCATATATACATATGTATATCTATGTAACATCATACATATTGCTACACTAATATACTGACATACAATAATCAATAGTATGCAATAATCAGTATAATACCATATTTGTACAATAACTCAGACTGGACTGTTTACAATACCTATGCTACCCCATTTTCCTAAATTTGGCCCAGATCAATAGCTTATATTTGTTTTTAAATTGGTTGATAGTTTGACATTGTTTCATCTCCGTGCTCAGACTGTTCCATAGCTTACATATGCCATTGATGTAGACGATAAACAGTTTTGGTGCCAACACTGACCCCTGTGGCACACCGCACACAATGTTCAACCAACTTGACTGAACTTCTTCCATTTTCACAAATTGCTACCTGATTTGCTCTGATTTGAAATTTGATCAGCTGATTTGCTGATCAAATTTTAATTAACGGCTTCCCCACCAGACTTTACAATCCAAAAGGAAACCTCTGTGACTATGAATGTTTCATAGTTTAGATATCAATGCAATTCAGTGGTACTGAGTGTAAATATGCACTACTTGATTTGATTCAAAGCATTGCTGGCATTCAACTAATATGATGTAAGTGCACAAGCTTACACGTGCCACATGACACATACAATGCACACACACAAACACACATATACACTTACAGACTCCGTGACTCCGCACTTTGGTTATTTTATTCTATTTTGTTTGGGATGAACTTTCACATATCAAATATTATAGATGAGGTTTTACACACATTCGCAAATGTGCATGCAAGAATTAATAGGATAATATAAACTTACTTGCATGGCCACATATACACACACACCGGATTATTTATATGACAATCATATGCAGCAACACTGCTGATGCCAGACACACTTGCTGGTTGATCTCTGCACATCCCTGTCATTCTGCCATCCTTTCATTCTCTAATTCCTGTGTCCTTTCATCAGTGTTAATTATGAGTGTTTATTCCCTGGCTGTCATCGCTTTCCTCCTGTTCAGTGTGTGAGTGTGGACATTAGCATGAGCAGAAGTCATTATGACTGCAGTTAAAACCCATTTACACACCCAGCAGACCTAAAGCGATGGATGTTTGAGTCCTTCTGAGCATATTCTCAATTTTGACTCATGCCAAAACAGAATGCTAATTTAATTGGCATCTTAATTGCTTTCAAACCATTATTTTCCCTGTGGATTATGATAAAACAGTGTTGTGAGGAACTTTTTCCAGCTACCTGTCACATCTGCAGAGAGTCCAACTTTTACCATTCCTGTCAGCATGTTCTGTCTTTCCTGGAACTTTCTCCTACAATCAATAATAGCACGCTCTATTGTTTCAGCTTGGTGACAGATATCACACACAGTTCGATGTTCTCCAATGATATGAAGTGTCCCGTTTAAATTATTTTAAGTTAGTTCAGACCAAGTAATTTATTTGGGCATCAGAAATTTCATGAGTGCTGATATAGACAGCACTGGGACTGTTTCCAGACATTATCACTCTGCTTCTAATAACTGTGTGTACAGATGCGATGCTTTATATAAGAAGACACAAACTACGATGTCAATTTTGATTCATAGACAGGCACGCAGATGACACTAGGGACAGGGGGGACATGACCCCCCCTCATAGTTACCCCAATCACTGTCTCTTCGTCTGCTTGTACCGGCAAGGAGGGGAGGTTGGTGCATCAAAAAACCAAATAAAACAAAAAAACACTTTGCGCTGCTTTGAACTGCACAACTGATTTACTCGACGCTGTGAATGAATACCAGTAGCTAGTTTAAGAGACAAATAAACAGCCTTTTTTTCATTAGGCCCACAAGTCAATGGCAATAAAAAGTTGTGTATAAGGTTATTGAAGCTAAAAAACGCAGTGGAGTAGAAAGTACAACATTTCCCCCTGAAATGTAGTGGAGTAGAATGGAGCAGAAGTATAAAGTTATGTTAAAGCACAAGTAAAATTGTACTTAAGTACAATACGTTAGCAAATGTATTCAGTTACTTTCCAGCACAGAATATAGAGTTAATTGTGTTTTCAGTGGTGGTTAGTTAAGCTTCTGCCTTTTTTATATTAGCAATAGCAATAATGGACACTGCCTTACAGTAGTTTTCACTCAGGTATGTGGGAGTTTAATCAGTTTGGGTAATTGAACAACTAAAATCCATGTGAACCATTAGTTCAAATGTATGACTGCTTTATTGAACTAAGATTAGATTTCATTTACAAACCATTGCCCCATAGGCTATTACAAAAGTAAGTACTTGAGCACTAGTTAAAGTCCAACTAATTGAGTTGAAATAATTTGCTGACATTTGCCCCCCCCCAGCTAAAAAGTTACTAGCCAGAAACAATGTCTGATCGAGCTGTTAACTCATTAGAAAGCACAGCGTTTATTTCAGTGGTTGCACAATGAATGGGTACATATAAATTACACAGAGTAGCAAGCTTGTGTGTAGGAAATGTTTATGTGTTGCCTGGCAACAGCCGTGTCTCCCTTGTAGTTGCAATATCACACTCGAGGTCGTGCTGTTGTGATTATCTGCGGCCTCGTGCGTCCTATTCTAATTCCACTCATTGTTACCACTAGTCTTCCATTTCTTCCTCTGTATCTCTCAATATCCACTCTATTTTGTATTGTAAAAAGTGCACCTGTTCCTATCGAAAGGAAAATGTAAATGAAGTAAAAAAACGTTCGATGGAGTGCATGGATAACAATGGCAGCGATCAAGTGATGTTTTGCTCATTTTGTGGCAAACACGAGCCGCTTAACGCAGTTTTGTTTTTAAATGGCGCAGACCAGATGGAATGTGTTTGCCACAAAACAGGCAAAACATCACTTGTTTGCTATCCATGAACTACATCGACCTCCAAATGGCCGTGTCACTCCAGTTATTACTTCTGGCTCAATCGTGGAGTCGGGACATTCCCTTTCCAGTGTTTCAGGACTTATAAAGTTGTCTTGGCATTTGTAAGATTGTTTCGTCTTTTGTTAGTTTGTTTTACAGAATGTAAATTTTTCTCGTCTTTGTATAAGTGATTTAGACTTTAGACTGTAATGTGGGTTTGCGTCTCCTGGCCACCGTATGAAGCTCTCACTCTCTGCAGATGTGACAGGTAGCTGGAAAAAGTTCCTCACAACACTGTTTTATCATAATCCACAGGGAAAATAATGGTTTGAAAGCAATTAAGATGCCAATTAAATTAGCAATGACATGGTTATGTAGCCAATTAATATAGCTATGATGGGAAAGAAAAAAGAAGTTAGAAAACTACTGAAACACTGAATCAACTTGTTCTCTGACAGCGGATCCAGACAGTCAGTGCTGTTGATGCCGACGAGCCATCAGGAGGACACAAGTTTTTTTTCAGCATGGCTCCTGAGGTGACAAACCACAGCAACTTCACTGTCCATGATAATGGAGGTAGGTAGCTCAGCAGACATAGGCAAAGGCATTAAGCTGATGATATACAGTACATTTTATGGAGTAGAAATGAACAGAGGCATTTACTTAATGGACATGAAAAAAAAAATCAACAGAATCTTTCTCATCCTTCTCTGACAATTGAAATTTCTGATGAGCTTCAGTGCTCACAATCATCTTTTTCTTCCTGTCTGCCTAATGGCATGTAATGCCTTTGCCTTTGTCTTCTTGTTTCCTGCTGTGCCTGTTGCCATTTACAGTCTGAGATAAAGGCATGAAAAAGAACAAATGAATAAATCAGGATGAACAAATTTCTACAGCAGAAGGGAGAAATTGCTGACAGAATTCCCCTGTAATTTCTTTACAGTTTGGTTATATTTCTTACACTGTCATCTGATTGATTTCAACAGCAGTTCTTACAGTGAAAACCTTGACCAATACAGTGTTATCTAAAATTTCTTGCAGTCATGGATCACCATAGCATGCTGTGAATTTTCATTTGGGATTTGAATATTTGAAAGTTGCTCTTTCTTTCTTCTTTTCTTCATGATTAAGAAATGCAGCCACTTCCATAAATATTTGGACATTCACACATTTTGGCTCTGTACACTACCAAATGGGATTTGAAATTATCCATTGCGGAACATTCCGCTTCATGCAATGAGTTTTGAAGAAGTTAGCTGAATATAAGCAGATGATATTGCCAACCCAATACCTAACCCAATAACACACAGATTTGTTTAGACGATTTTGGGCTAACTCTAAACAGGCCTTTCTGGTTTTGAGGCTCGCTAATGGTTTACACATTGTGGAGAGTCCTCTGTATTCATTCTGGTGAAGTCTTGTCTACACCTAATGATCCAGCCAACTGAAGATTCTTCTGACATCCAGCACACTTGTTTTCCATGGTCCTTTGGGAATGTTGAGCTCACGAGTGCCATTCTCTCAATGTACCAATTGATATGGCCACAGCAAATGTTTTTGCCCATTTTTATTGGGCTTATTTTGATTTTTTTTAACACAATGATACCTTGCTTGCTTGTGTCAGCTCTTTGGACTGCATATTGAGAATTTACCTCACCAGATTCCAAATGCAAATACCACATTTGAAATTAACTCCAAACCTTTTATCTACTCCTTGTAAAGGAAATAAAGAGGGAAAAAAATATGTCAGGCCATCGAGCAGCTCAGTAGCCAATTGTCCAATTACTTGTGGTCCCTTAAAAGGTGGAGGGCACATATAAAACACTTTCCACCTAGTCTACACTTGATTATATTGATTATTTCATTGCAAATCCATTGTGGTGATGTACAGAGTCCCCATATCACAGTTGATCAAATTATTTTGATTTCTTGTGAAGTGAATAATGATCTTGTTGCTCAGCCTCTCTTTTGTCTGTTCCTTTTACCCATGCTTTCTTTGGCAGAATAAAAGAGTGTTGCCCCCTCCTTCCCACCTGCTCATTAAATGAATTAAGAGCTCTGCAGGCTTGTCACAACTATCTTTTAACATGACTTTTTTGACTCAGATAATACTGCCAGCATCCTGACACGTCGAGCCAACTACAACCGCCTGCACCAGAGTATCTACCTGGTTTCTGTGGTGATCGCTGACAATGACTACCCCATTCAGAGTAGCACCGGCACCCTCACTGTGAGGGTTTGCACCTGTGACCCTGAAGGAAACATCGAGCTGTGTAACACTGAGGCTCTGAGTAGCACTCCTGGCCTCAGTACTGGAGCTCTCATCGCCATCCTCTTATGTGCAGTTATACTGCTGAGTGAGTATGGTTACAGTTATTGTTAACTTCTTTCACCTACTCCCTTTGTCCCTCTCGCGCTCTCTCCTCTCTCTCTTCTCTCCATCCCTTTCTCTCTCCCCCAACTCTTAATTCGTCTCTACTTGTGGCTCTATTGTCATTCTGCTGGTGCCTTTGTTGGCGTTAGGGTTACATAATGATACATAAATTAAATAAGTTTATTTTGTGGAGGTGTGGAAAAATCTGAAAATGTGATCAGTTGATCAGTCAGCCAGTCAGTCCCACTGTTGAGGTTCAGCTAAACCTAAATAATTCAAATGTACTGAACATGGATTGCACACACTGCATAAAATGAAGTTAAGTTCATTTGCACATTCTTCTTCTACTGCTTATCTGTATCTGAATCGCGGTTTTTCTGGAGTCAATCCCAGCTCACATTGGGCAAGGGTGGGGTACACCCTGGACAGGTCACCAGTCTATCACAGGGCCAACACACAGAGACAGACAGAGACCAACAACCACTCACACTCAGACCTACGGACAATTTAGAGTCACCAGTCAACCTAAACATGAAAGGCCTTGATAGGTGGGAGGAAACCTGAGTACCCAGAGGAAACTCATGCTGACACGGAGAGAACATGCAAACTCCACACAGAAAGGATTCAGGCTTGGGAATCAAACCATACATTTCTTGTTGTGAGGCAATAGCACTAACCACTGTGCTGCCATGCTGCCCTCATGTAAAGTTTATAAACAAAAAACAAATTGGCATCTCTTCCGTGAGGCAAACAGCTTAATGAAGACTCTTGTCGATAACATAAAAAATATTTTTTTAGAGCAATATCTGCAAGCAAATAAAAAGGGCCCCCTCCCCACCCAACTGCCATTGCATCATTGTACAGAACAGACTAAAAACTCTGTGGTACGGAGTAGCCGCAACATCCACCTTAGTTTTTGGTTGCATTTTTTGATAACAAGAATAAACGATAATTCCAAAGAAAAAGCAAAAAATTATGTTAAATAATAGTTGATAAAGAGAGAAAAGCAATTAAAAAAATTGAGATACTTTTTGCATAAATATAGCAAATTGTAAAAAAAAAAACTATAATGTAGTACTGTAGTACTTCCATTCAAACAATGCTGTGAACACAAGGAGCCATTGTACTTTCCCATTTGCTGTAAAGAAAAACAATGGCCCAGAGTTCACGTCTGCTGCTCATCAGAATCCAACCTTGCATGGAAATTAGTTCTTCTCCTCTGCCACCATATCCCTACTTGTCCTCTTATTCCTGCAGTAGTCACGGGAAAATGAATACATATTCATGCCCCTGAAGGTGCAGTTATTGCTTGATAGACACATGCACACTCACACATCAAGCCACAGAGTGTAGGTACACGTACACTGGAGGCAGGCAATGTTGTATGAAGTGAAGCACTGCAGAGAGATTAGAGCAGGCTCCACACACACAGTAGTAACTCACTTCTCAAACTGGTTAAAGCAGTCCTAAGTCACACACAGTACACATACACACAGTAGTAATTCCTCATACTGGTTAATGCAACTCTAAGTTATGCTAAGTTATCTCATGCAAATATCAGTGTTAACAAAAAGTTCTTCCTGTAAGATATCACACTGTAGAGTGCAGTATAACACACTTCAGTGAAATTAAGCACCCAACCAAAAGACATGGAACAGTACCACATAAAATAATCTTAAAGAAGGCCCAACAATGCCTCTATTTCTTCAGGAGGCTGAGGCAGGCTGGCTTCAAAACCTAAGCGCTTGGAGCTTTCTACAGCTGTGTGAGGTGCTGCAGAGAGTGGCGAAAACTGCCCAGAGGATCACAGGCAGCAGCCTTAGTGCTGGAGCAGTGCAATCCACCTGGCTCATGGACTGTTAAACCGCTGTCCTCAGACAAAAGGCTGCAGAGGTTTAAGATCAGAACAACTAGGCTCAAACGCAGTTTCAGCTCAGAGGCTGTAAAACTGGTGAACTCCATTGACACCTTGTATAGAAAAAAAAAGTTTTAGACTGCTTTATAGACTCTTTTTGACTTCTTATATCCTCCGACCTGTCTAGAAATTTAATTTCATGTGCAAACATGCAAATGAAATAAGTCAATTTTGAACCATGATAAATGTATGCTCTCAGTTTATTTAATCTCTGTGATATATTTCTTTCCTCTCCTCTGCTTTCTGATCCACGGTGTCTTTGCCCTTCCACAAACATACACACTGGACAAAGTTGAAAGTTCAAAGTAATTTTATTGTCAATCAGCTATATGTACAGACATACAGAGGATCGAAATTATGTTTCTAAAGCAGAGGGGATACAAATTAACAAGTCATAAAAAACACGATAAAAGATCCTAAACGCCTGAAAGCCGGGAGAAGTATCGGCATTTTAAATGCAACAGTGGTAGGGACCATCTTGATCGACAGAAATATTTCGTTCTCTCACCTCTCTCTCTATTAACTTTGATGTTTTTTAGTGCCTGATAAATGCTGTCAGATCAAACCACAACCTAACATCTTTTGTCATTGCTCCTGTTCCTGTTTCTAGTTACTATTGTTTAATTGATTTTATTTGATTTCAATTAAATGTTTTCCCCATGATTTATGGCCTCTCTGAAATAAAAGGCTTCCATCCCCTCTGCCAGCCCCCTAAAGCCCTCTGCTGCTGTTGTGTTGTACCATGTATGTATACATTCTTCCATACAGTCTGTTAATGTTTATCAAGCTGAGCTGGAATTAACATCTTCACACCATATCTCACTCACTGTTTTACTTTATCGTTGTTAAATAATAGGAAGTGAATATTAAAAGGTTCTTCATATTAATTGTAGACGTTTGTTCCTATTAATATCCAATGCACTGTGTTAAAGTACTTAATGTGTCAATTCTGTTGATGAAAAGCCTCTGTCACTGATCTGTACACTCTGAATCTTTGTTCCTCATCGGGGATAATATTACCATCACTCCCTGCTCCCTTATATGCTCAGCTCTGTTCTACCTTGTGTACGTACAATCACTTTTGTAATCAACTATTTTCAATCTGAGTTTAAATATGTAGTGCAGTGCACTGGCAGCATTGGGAAGCATGTCAAAACACATTCACAAGCTTCAGGTTTGTTTTACATTGAAATTATCAAAGTGTCCGCTTCACACTGTTTGTAGGAATATATCCATGTTCTGCAGACCTCAGCAATGAACCTGAACTCTCTTCTGTTGTCTGCAGTGATCGTGTTTCTATTCACTACACTGAGACGCCAAAGGAAGCAAGATCCTCTCATCATCTCCAAGGAGGATGTCCGAGATAATGTGGTGAGCTACAATGATGAAGGCGGTGGTGAGGAGGATACCCAAGCTTTTGACATTGGAGCGCTCCAGCACCCAGATGCTACTGCCATCTTGGAGTCAGCCAAGCAGAGACGTGACATCATCCCCACTGACACCCTGCTTTACTCATCACACCACTGGCTTACCGCCCCTGCTTCTGGCCTGATAATTCCACCAGTCAGTTTGGCATCACGGGATAATGGAGACATTCATGAATTTATCAACCGGAGAGTTCTGGAGAACAACAGTAACCCGACAGCACCACCATACGATTCGCTGGCCACTTATGCCTACGAGGGCACAGGCTCAGTGGCAGAGTCACTAAGCTCACTGGGCTCAGCTTCATCTGAAAATGAGCAAGACTACTACTACCTGAGTGACTGGGGGCCTAGGTTCAGGAAACTAGCTGACCTGTATGGGGCTGAAGACAGTGACTTCTCCTAACAAAGATACCACATACACACTTACACACACATACTCTCTCACACACTAACACACACATTTCCATGCTCACACTTTAACACTTTGGCCAGTGCAGGGCTGGCGTCAGGGCATCTGTGTTTTAGTACAAACTTGCAGTAAGAGATTGCAAATGCCGGTGATGAGCTTTAAAAACAAAATAACTATTAAAAACTGACAAACATCCTTCACAAGAAGCCCCAAAAATGTCCTTGCAAAATTTCCATTAAATGATATTCACTGATCTGCCCTCACTGCACATGGAGCTTCAGATGGTCTTTTTTTTCCTCCAAAAAGTGGACAAAAGTCAAAAAGTTGTTAAATGAAAATGAGAAAAAAATGTCTCCCACTTTTCCAGATAAGCAGTTTGCAGGTTGTTTGTTTCATCTTAAAATACGCTTGTCAAGGCAGACTGAACAAGACATGTTTTAAACCAGGTTAGTCACACACCCCTAAATAAAATGAATAGGGAAGACCCTTTTTTTCGCTTTTGAATAAGTGCCCTTCTGTTGCCCTTCCAAATGATATATATATATATATATATTTGTTTGTTTGTTTTTTTTTTTTTTGGGGGGGGGGGGAGTAAAATTGAACATGTTAGCATAACTTTTAGACTTCTATCTTCCTTTTTCAAGTGTATATTGTTATTGTTTCACCTGAGTTATATGGGAAGTAAAGTAGGACTGGCATCCTGTTTGATAGATTGGGTAAAGGGGAGAGAGGAAGAGAGTACCAACCATGCAGTGTTTCTGTAAGTTGTTTTTCCACTTAGCAGTAATCCAGCTTTTTTTCAATTTTTGACCCAACCTGTAATATTTCCCATTAGACTCAACAGCTGTGGGGCAGCTTTTACAGACCAGAGCTTTTTTCAGAAGGTAGAAGATAGTGGACACCAAATTACTGATGTTAAAGTTGCTTCTTTTGTGCAAAACATGTTTGCTAACATGTCAAAAGTTTTAACACATCATAATATTGCAATCAGCAGTTGAACCAGGCTTCGATGCTTCTTGCTAAATGTTATATCCGATATTAGTGGGATACCAGTCTTTTGCCTGAACTGTGCAGATGCAGGAGTACAGCAACACTTCTTGTTCTGCCAAACAGTAACTAAGTCTACCTGCAAGACCACTTTCCCCAGCTTTCTAGTAAAGCTTTAAATACAAAAAACTTTTGTTGCTGGATGCAGGAACTTCCTCCAGTCTCGGCTGGTTGCCTGAAACTAGATTTGATTAAACACTGAATGAGCAACACACACTTATCAGTTCATAAGATGTAGAGACCGGTTATTCTGGATTTAATTGCATAGAGCAGGGGTGTCAAACTCAAATTCACAGTGGGTGAAAGTTACAAACTGGGACAAAATTGCGGGCCAAGCTCAATATTTATTGAAAAATGGACTGCAACTGTGCATCTTTTCCCTTCGCTCCAGATATGTAATGTTGCACCTTTTCATATGGAAACAACTTAAGTTTTGTGTAAACATTGAATGTGGAACAACCAAAGCTTAATATTAACATTTGAGAAATTAAATTTTAAATAAAATACATCAGTCGCACTCGTTTCTTACTATGTCTCTCTCCATCTGTAGCCTTTCAAGTTCCTATTTAATGTAAATCTTTTTTAACAGGCCAACAACAAAACAACCAAAAATAATAATTTCCTTCAATGAAAATTCAACTATACGCAGTCTTTGCCTTGGAGTAGAAAAAGTGCATTCAAGCTCAGTTTGCTTTGATTTACTCTGATGCACATTGTTTTGAGCAAGATACCTGGCATCTCTTCTTAGATGCAAGTGCATCAATTTCTGGGGTTAGGTTCTGAGCTGAGGAAATCCTCAGGACTGAGTGAAGATGGTCATCAGTGAGACGACTGGTGTTTTGTTCATCTCATAGTTGTAACTTTGGTTGGTGAAACTCTCGACTTACCCATCACCAGACAGAACTTCATCAGATTGGTTCGAAGCTCGAAGGTAAGTACATGCACCATAGCAAGAGACGCTTGCATCAGCAAAATGGTGAAGTTTGTACCTTTTGACACTGCTGAAACCTCAAGGTAGGAAGCATCTTTTAATTTCCATTTCAGCCAGGTTGGGTAGATCTTTAATCCAGGACTCCCACCAAGGTCTTAAGTGGTCTGGAAGATCCTCATCCCATCCATGGTTCTCTCTACCCATTTCTTGTAGTATTTCTTTCCCCAAAAGAACGAAGGGTGCCATGAACCCTGACCTTGCCCTTGTACTGCCAGATGTTTTAGGCCAAAGTTGGCACAGCCAGGAGATGAGGCTGCTCCAAACAAGTGGACCTTCATTCTGTAGATGGATGGTATGGTTTCCATGTTGCCGTTCTCCCACCATAGGAATCTCAAATAATCTTGATCTTCCTTTTTCACATGAAACTGGTGGAACATTCCTTTCACGTCGCACATGACTGTTATGGAACCTTTTCGTAACTGGCACAGGACACCCACCAATGTGTTCGTCAAGTCAGGAACAGTGAGCAGATGGTAAACACAAGAAACACAAGAAAAAGGACCAGACTCAGTGATTAGCTCCCTGACAACAAACTTTCACCCTGCCCTATGTGCCCTACAGATAATATCTAACTAGGCCAGTGAGCGGTGATAGCTAACATGCCTTTGGGGTCATCAGGTGGGAACCTCCTTTCACCGGTGTTTCGTCTAGTTAGGCCCACGACACCTCCAGGAGGCTAGACCGTGAACACTGGTGTCCCAGAGTCACCTCCCCTAATGCCAGCCATCACCGCTCCTCACACAAAGACAACTATCTCAAACAGCACTACTGTCAACTACTCTGACCTCTCACCAACTGCACCAGTGAAAGCGGGGTGGGGATACAGACCTTGGTTCGGGTAGGGGGGAGAAATAGAAGAAATGGACATAAAAGTAGGAATGGGATACAGACCCTGGTTTGGGTAGGGAGCATGAAAGTATAGAGGGTGCAGGAGGTGGAGGACGAGATACACCAGCAGATTCAGCAAAGAAACTCACCTGAACAGCCCTATACTCAAACCAAATCAAACCAATACAGACCAACTCACCTGGACTAACCACTCGGTCTCAAAGAGGCTCAAAGAGGCCACACCTTCCATTTAAATACACTATCTCTTCCTGGATTTCTTCCTCTGCT